>NC_069364.1:61192500-62442500 GCF_021730395.1 Mercenaria mercenaria
GTATATTGTCAATTGCAGTTGGTAATTAAACATTAGCCTTAGGTATATTAAAACTGAGACTGTAAATTGTATTGTAATTTGAAGTACCCTGTAGACTGCAAGCTTATCCATACTGCAAGAGTGTGCTAGGATAATTATGATGATGATTAATTTTAGTTTAGTTTATACATAATTTATTTTAGCTCGATTGTAATGACAGTTTCAAGCTTATTTGAACCACACTTGAGTCTGCTTGCTGAAAAAACCAGTGCTGGTGTCATATGAGAAGGTGTAGTCGTGACCCCAGTGGGGCTCAATCCCACAAACCCTGGTTGAGCGTCCAACAGCTTAACCTTGAGACCACAGGTGCCCTCTTATGATGAATTTTGATCAAGCTTAAATGGAATATTTCCTGGCACATTAAGGCTAAGCAGAACAAGTAACATGACTAACACCTAATCACCAAAGTATTTTACAGCTAGCGTGTCTACTCTCTTTTATTACAGAGGGGAAAATTATACCCTTTTCCAGTATCCACAAACCAGCAAAGGCTTTTGCTCATATTCGTCCAGACTGCTGGATGAAAGACATTCCTATAAATGCTAGAATCTCGCATGTTCAACGAGAACACCATCCACACATGACTAGAAAAGCTTTCAACCCAAACTTGTAAGTATAACAGATATTCCATGTATTTGCCTCCAGGACATTTCTTTTTCTGTTTGTATTGAAAAGTTTTTATGAGACAAGGCTGGCCAAGTGATTTCAATAACTCTTTTTTAGAGCATAAAATGACAAAGGTTCCAAGAGATCTGTGAATTTTTCAAGTTTACAGACAAAATATAAAATTTCTATCACAGTATACCAAGAAATTAGCTTTGCTGGTCACATACAAACCTATTTTAGATTAGTATTTTTTATTACGTGTGTACATATTGAAGATGATGCCATACTAAGCCCACATTTTGTATATATAATTTGAAGATTTTTATGTGATTTTTTTACAAAGATGATATATTAGACAAGCGTATTAGCACTTTTAAAAAATTCAATATTTTAAACGTTCAGTCACATTGATCTATTCTTGCATATATAGATATTATATATAATATATCTTTGTTGTTTTTTTTACTTACCAAGAGACTAGCTTGCATACTGGTAAATGGTGAAAGGGAATTATTGAAGGTGTGCATAAAACAGTAGAAATAAAGTTTGTCAATATAATGATTTATTGACACTGCTTAAGTACTGGTAGTGTTACATTGATTTAAGCCTTGTATCTTGGTGGAGTCAGCTACTGAGTCAGGCTGATCCTGGATGCCTGTATGAAACAAAGCTGATTCTTTTATTGTGGAAAATGAATCTAGGAAATTGTTTTATTGCTTTTTAGCTCACCTGAGCACAAATTTATACTTGGGATGAGCCATTGTGATCACTCAATGTCCATCTTGTGTTCGTCATCCATACTTTTCTTCAGACAACATCAACTGTAAAACCGGATGAAAATTGATACAACTTAACCGAGATGACACTCTACCAAAGTTGTTCAAACAGTTCCTCTTGGCTGCAGAGCTAAAATAAAATAAATCTTGAAACAATATTTCATTAATCACAGGTGCAGTTTTTAAATAGTTTCCTTTGGTACCCCTCTACCAACATTGTTCAGCTGGTTCCAATTTGTCAGAAAAATGTAACTGCCAAGGGGCTTGGTCTTTTCTCCTATATGTAGGTAATGGAAACTTTAAAAACCTCGTTAGAAGCAACTGAATTGATATTAAAATTTTCATACAAATAATCCTTGGTTGACCCTCTACCAAGACTTAAAATTATTCCAATTTGTCAAAACACATGGCTGCCAGAGGGTATATGTATATACATTTAGTTTTGTATATTTGAACTTGGTTGATACAAGAAATGTGTAAGAAAAAATCAGCAACTGTTTGGCACAAAACCTTTTACTTTACTACTTTTTTGTTTATGTTGGGTTTAACGTCACACCAACACTATAATTGGTTCTATGGCGACTATCCAGCTTTGATGGTGGAGGAAGACCCCAGGTGCTCCTCTGTGCATTATTTCATCACAGCGGGCACCTGGAAAGAATCCCCGACCTTCCGTAAGCCAGCTGGATGGTTTACTGGCATGAAGAGTTCAGTGCCTGAGTGAGGCTGGAACCCACATCGGTGAGGGGCATATTGGTTTTAACATGCATTAGAACTATTTAAATTGTGTAATTTGAAATTTTAATTGAGTATTTACACTAATAGGCAGCTTAACTGTTGCTCTGGAAATAGTGAGATTTTTAAAGTTTCTTAAGGCTTTTAATTTTATGCCAAGACTAGATAAAGCAGCTGTCCAAATAGATGTTATGCATACATGTAACTACATGGTTAGAAATACACTACTTGCATTACTGCACATGAATCTTAAGAGTTAGAGCCAAAAAGGGATGTAATAAAAACAATGGATTCAATAATACCTCTACTACTGTGAAATCATTAATATTCGTAGGAGTTTAATTTCTGTGGATTTCAGGGTTGAGTCAATCCACGAAATTTAATCCCAACGAAGAAGTAAAATTCCGATTCCTTTCATGTTCAAAGGTTGTGTGTGTGTGTGTGTGTTCGGGTTTAACGTCTTTCTCAACAATTTTTCAGTCATATAAACGACGGTGTCTACTTGTAGCAGTGAGCACAATGCCCAACTTTATAGTGCTGCCTCACTGGAATATCAGCCGTAGACACGTGGCATGATACCCCACCCAGTCACATTATACTGACACTGGGCTGACCAGTCCTAGCACTATCCTCTTAATGCTGAGCGCCAAGCGAGGAAGCTACTAGTACCATTTTTTCGTCTTTGGTATGACGCGGCCGGGGATTGAACCCACAACCTCCCGCACTCAATGCGGACGCTCTACCACTAGGCTACTGAGGCGGTGTGTTCAACGGTTGAAATCCACGAATTCATATCCCCACAAAATTGCCATTTTGACCAAAACCACGAAATTTCATGCCCACGAAATGAAATGATTTTACAGTATATTAATCAGTATTTTAACATTTGACAAATATATGAGAAAACATGACTAAAATAAGATTTAGCTTAAAATTAGTATATTTTATGTCCATAATATAAATGTGGCAGCCACAATATAAAAAAACGCATTATGAAGCTTTAAATACTTCCTTAATTCTTTGTTCTGTAAAAGGCCTTTGAACATGTTTACAATGAAAACAGCACTATAATGTATAAATCTGGTATAATATCATATAATATATATTAAAGTGGGGTGATTAAATGATAATAAAACATAAATTTCTTATAGGGATCTAAATTAATCTATGTAACGGACCTTTTTGTTCCGTAAATGATTTATAAATCTTCTACATAATATACAAAACATGAAAGCTGCGATAACATGTTATTGACAACTTAATTGACTACACAACCTTTCCAGTCCCCCACTCCTCCCTGTATCATTCAGTCTGCTTGACAACCAATATTCATCAGCAGCTCAGCTGGTCTTGTAAAGAATTGGAATTTAATACAAAATTTTCATGCTCTTTTGATGCCACTATTGTTAAACACTCCTTGGAGACATTCTCAGCAAGTGTGTGACCTGTAAGTTACATGTATGATTACTTTCTCTGTGGTCTCATAAGCTTAATTAATATTCATTTTATAGCAAATCAGAATCTCCCTGGCTTTCCATCAATCATTCAAACAGGAAATTGTTGGATAGCACTGTTCAGGAATAAGACTAAAGCTTCATTAGAAGTCTTACTGTAAACATGCAAACGTTTGGCCATTTAGCTTGGCTGTTATATTTTGTTTTTTTATGCCCCCGAAGGGAGGCATATAGTTTTTGAACAGTCTTGTCAGTCTGTCCACAATTTTCGTGTCTGGTCTATATCTTTGTCATCGATGGATGGATTTTCAAATAACTTGGCATGAATGTGTACCACAGTAAGACGACGTGTCGCGCGCAATACCCAGGCCCGTAGCTCAAGGTCACACTTAGACGTTAAAGGTCATTTTTCATGATAGTGCATTCGTGTCCGGTCCATATCTTTGTCATCCATGGATGGATTTTCAAATAACTTGGCATGAATGTGTACCACAGTAAGACGACGTGTCGCGCGCAAGACCCAGGTCCGTAGCTCAAAGGTCAAGGTCACACTTAGACGTTAAAGGTCATATTTCATGATAGTGCATTGATGGGCGTGTCCGGTCCATATCTTTGTCATTCATTTATGGATTTTAAAATTATTGGGCATGAATGTGTACCACAGTAACACGACGTGTCGCACGCAAAACCCAGGTCCATAGGTCAAAGGTCCTTAACTCTAACATCTGCCATAACTATTCATTCAAAGTGCCATCGGGGGCATGTGTCATCCTATGGAGACAGCTCTTGTTTTGTTTTTGTTTAACGTCACACGGACACATTTATAGGTCATATGGCGACTTTCCAATTTTTTATGGCAGTGGAAGACCCCCAGGTGCCCCTCTTTGTTTTGTTTAATCATTGGCGGGCACCTTGATAGAACCACTGACCTTCTGTAAGCCAGCTGGATGGCTTACTCACATGAAGAATGCAATGCCACGAGTGAGACTCAAGCCCATGTCGATGAGGGATGAGTGTTTTATCAAAGTCAGCGACCTTAACCACTCAAGGACTGAAGACCCTTTGGCTGTTATGAGAAACTCTTCTGTAGAATCTGCATAACTTAAAAAAAGTTTCTGTAGTTTTGTTTGGCAAAGGCAAGGGGCTTAAGGAAAATTTACATCAGCAATATTTTTTAAAAGTGGTGTGATTAGCATTGGCCTGTGTGTTAAAGATATCTAGTACTAATTTGAAAATTCACTAAAATAGTTTATTAACATCAGACATTTACTTCAAATATAGGAAATACTCATCAGATGTATATATATTTAATTGTGTATGTAGAACTACCTGAAATGCATTAACAGTTGTAACCTGTTCATTCAAAGAGAAATTTCCAGATCTTTTGGTGAAGTACACATTTATGCTGTGTTGAACAGTACATGTTGTTATTGTGTACTGTTTTAAACAAAATGCATGGTACTGTTAATTTCATGTTTGCAATATTTTATATAAACTATATGCAGTAACTTTTTGTATTTTCAAGTTTTGAAAGTTTGGTCTAATATTCTTTTAAAATGAGTGTATATCAGTGGGCTTTTCATCTGTAGAAGCCTGTTACATGTAGAGGAAGACATTATTGAAGGCACAAGGGGTAATTTTCTCCTTGCTTCAGGAGTTTGCCAGTCAGTTCTTTAAGTTAAACTGACTCCAATTTATTATTACAATTAAGTGTGAGTATTAAGATTTTAGAGACATATTGACATAATGACTATAGGTAAGACTTTAAAGCTGAGGCATTTAGGTGCAACAGAACCATAACAGTCTGACGGATGGCCTAAGGCACCAAAGCTGAATTGAATATGTATGAAATAACCTACATATAAACATGCTTTTAATGTTAAAGATGATAGAACATAAAATGTTTCAATTTAGTGTGTATTGAAAGTAGTTAACAATTACAGGACAATTAACAGTTTCCTGTGTCTGGTGTACTAGATGAATGGACAGATATAACAATTGAGCCGCACCATGAGAAAACCGACATAGTGCATTCTGCGCAGTCTGGTCAGGATCCATGTTGTTCGCTAACGGTTACTTTAATTACAATAGGCTGTGAAAGTGAACAGCATGGATCCACTAGCTGGTCTGGATCCATGCTGGTCGCAAATGCACTGTGTTGGTTTTCTGATGGTGCGGCTCAATTATATTGCTGTTAGTATCAGCGGAGATATCTGTTTCCATATTGTTTTAATTATCTCTATATGTATTGATTGAATATATTTACCTACCTTGTTAGCAAAAGTATTGATAACATGTGACATAGCTTGAAGATGACAATGCTAATTGTTAAGTAATAGTCACATGTTTTTCAGTTACAAATGTAAACCATAAGGTTTCAGAGATATTTTGTGAATAAACAACATTTTTACAAAAAATCTACCTGTCCAATTCATGTTTTACTATATGGATACTTGAAATATTCTCAATTCTCAAAAAGCCGCACCATGAGAAAACCAACATAGTGCATTCTGTGCAGTCTGGTCAGGATCCATGCTGTTCGCTAACGGTTACTTTAATTACAATAGGCTGTGAAAGTGAACAGCATGGATCCAGACCAGACTGGCTGGTCTGGATCCATGCTGGTCACAAATGCACTATGTTGGTTTTCTGATGGTGAGGCTCAGTTATATTGCTGTTAGTATCAGCAGAGATATCTGTTTCCATATTGTTTTAATTATCTCTATATGTATTGATTGAATATATTTACCTACCTTGTTAGCAAAAGTATTGATAACATGTGACATAGCTTGAAGATGACAATGCTAATTGTTAAGTTATAGTCACTGGTTTTTAGTTACAAATGTAAACCATAAGGTTTCAGACTCAGAGATATTTTGTGAATAAACAACATTTTTACAAAAAATCTACCTGTCCAGTTCATGTTTTACTATATGGATACTTGAAATATTCTCAATTCTCAAAAAGTTGTCCCCCTTTAAACAGTGTGGCTATACTGCATCATTGGTCACATGGTTTTTTGCTATGACAGGCAGCGAAAAAAATCTACAAAACATCTATAAATCCATGTAATTCATTTGTTGTAGTACAGTACCAAATTTTATGGGACTTGCTGGAGGCAAAGGTGATTAAACTGCACTATTCCCGGTACTTATTACCATTTTCAACAGTAGTCCCATTACAGGATTTATTTACAGGAACACTGGTTACATTACATGTAACTGCCCACAGTTACATAACTAAAGTATTGTTGAAAAAAAAAGGTAAACCCAAAACAAGAAACAAACAGAACGTATCAAAACTCTGTACTGAATTGCATGCATTATGTCTCTTTGATAAATAACTGCTGAAAGTACTGTGAAATCAGAAATTTTCTGATAGGAATTTTTAGCTCACTTGTCACATAGTGACAAGATGAGCTTTTGTGATTGCCCCAATGGTCCGTCGTCCGTCCACAATTTCTTGTGAACACGATAGAGACCACATTTTACAATCGATTTTAATCAGACTTGCACACAACTTGTATTGGCCTAATATCTCGGTTCCTTTTGAAAACTGGCCAGATCCCATCATGGGTTCCACAGTTATGGCCCCCTGAAGGGCCAAAAATTGCTATTTTAGTTTTTGCAGCCATATAGAGACTTCGTTTATGGTTTGATTTGATACAAACTTGCAAAATATCTTTAGCAACAATAGATCTTGGATTCCGTAATGAATCCGGCAGATCCAATCTTAGGTTCTGGAGTTACGGCCCCTGATTGACTCCTGAAAGAGCCAAAATTTGTTAATTTTACCTTGTGAACAAGATAGAAGTGACATTTTACATTCGATTTTAACCACATTACACACAACTTAAGCCACAATAATATTTCGGTTCTTTTCAAAAACCGGCCAGATTCCATCATGGGTTCTAGACTTACTGCCCCTGAAAGGGGCAAAATTTTCTATTTTGGCCCTTTCAGCCATATAGAGGTTTCATTTATGCTTTGATTTTATACAGACTTGCACAGAATGTTTATCTTGATGATCTCTTGGCCAAGTTTGAAACTGGGTCATGTGGAGTCATGCAAAAACTAGGTCACCAGGTCAAGTCAAGGAAAGGCTTGTTAACACCCTAGAGGCCACATTTATGACCCTATCTTCATGAAACTTGGTCAGAATGTTCATCTTGATGATTGCTAGGCCAACTTCGAAACTGGGTCATGTGGGGTCAAAAACTAGGTCACCCTCTCAAGTCAAAGAGCCTTGTTACTGACTAAACAGTCATCCTCTTTAGCAGAGCCTTGTTACTGCATAAATATTTTTGCCCTCCACAGCAGAGCCTTGTTACTGACTAAACAGTCACCCTCCTTAGCAGAGCCTTGTTACTGCCTAGATAATTGCCCTCCACAGCAGAGCCTTGTTACTGACTAAACAGTCATCCTCTTTAGCAGAACCTTGTTACTGCCTAAATAATTGCCCTCCACAGCAGAGCCTTGTTACTGACTAAACAGTCACCCTCTTTAGCAGAGCCTTGTTACTGCCTAAATATTTGCCCTCCTCAGCAGAGTCGTTTTACTGCCTGAACAGTCAACAGCCTCTTTCCCTCCTAAAACTGTTACCCTCGATAGGGATTTTACTGCCTCTGCACCTTCAACTTATAAACCTGGTACCAGATTCATCAGGAAAACCAAAAAGCAAAACAAGTCACTGAACAGTGGAGAACACCCGCATAAATAGCTATCCGTGACACCACATGGTGATAATGTTGATAATTTCAAACAATTGATAGCTGTTAAGGCATGCTTGGAACAACTATATTGAGAAGTATTTCAAATGACAAGGGAATTTGATGCAAATGTCAATAAATTCTGACATTATATTGCCAATCCCATAGGGAAGTTTTGCCCTTCCTGATTATAAGCCTTTATTTTATTCCAGCTTTATATTGTGGTAATTAACCTTGCATAACTGAATACTTTTGTTTGCAACTGGCATTCTTCTATTTACATTTCTAGTATAGTCATTTTAACCATATTATAGAAATGATAGAAAATTAAGGGGACCTGGGCTATTATGGAAGAAGGAAAATTGCTAACATACTAAGATGATAATTGGATGAGTAATCAATTTCTTTGGTCTATAATTTTAAATTCGACTATTCGAAAAATAAGGAGAGCTACCTACTCACCAAGGTGTCAGCATCTAAGTCTGTGTCGGCATTGGCTTCGGTGCCGCACCTTGGTTAAGTTTTTTGTATCAGTCCACAATTTGATAAAACCTTTTGACATATAGCTTTGAAATTTTCAACACCATGTCCAGTTTTAGGAAAGAGTACATAACTCCATCAAGGATTTTGTCTAAATTATGGCCCCTTTTAACTTACAAATCTTAGTTAAGAATTTTCGTACCAGTTCATCTTTTGTGTAAACTGTTTGACATAATGGCTTTGAAACTTTTATCACTTGTTTATTGTAATTGTAACAGTCTCTGCAGGCAAGAGTAAATAACTTTGTCAAGCATTTTGACTGAATTATGGCCCTTTTTGGACTTGGAAATTGGTTCAGTTTAAGTACATGCAAGTCCACATTTTGTCAAAACTATTTGATATGAGGCTTTGAATCTTTGAACACTTGTTCATCATCATGTTTTCCATCTATAGTCAAGGGTATATAATTATATGTCAAAGATATTTGCCTGAATTTTGGCCCTTTTTGGACTTGGAAAATGGAAATGTATATATTCTACTTACATAAGAAATTTCATGAAACAGCAACTTTTATCAGGGAGGCTCATTAGAGTGAAATTCCAGTGATATCCAGAGGCCATCCTACATGTTGAAATCCTCCACAAGCAATGCTTTAATGCTTCTGCAAGATCACTAAAATATCATTACACATTGCCATATCTGTGTCAACAAATACATGTGCATGTACATTATTCATCTTATCTATTTTCCTTCTTTTGTCTGAAGATCTCTGGTAAAATATCATTACACATTGCCATATCTGTACAGGTACATGTACATGTACATTATTCATCTTATCTATTTTCCTTCTTTTGTCTGAAGATCTCTGGTAAAATATCATTACACATTGCCATATCTGTACAGGTACATGTACATTATTCATCTTATCTATTTTCCTTCTTTTGTCTGAAGATCTCTGGTAATATTTTGACCCCATACTTGCATCAATTCTTCAAATAGTCTAGCGCGCTCTTAACAGACAGCTTATATTTATGCACGTGCCATTACTCCGAATGCGATGTCATGTCTTGGGATCACTTGTGGCAGCATCCACAGAAATAGTCAACTGTATTATATAACTTAAGCAGTTCTGATCCATTATTTTCATGGAACTTGATCAAAATGTTAAATGCGATTAATATCTCTGACAAGTTAGATAAACAACCAGATCCCTGTCACTCTTGAGTTATATCCCTTGAATTAACAGCCAGAGTGGTTTTCTGTTGATTTCAACCATACTGATACAGGATGTGTATCTTTACAATATTTAGTTGAAGTTGGATAACCAGCTGTCAGATTTGCGCATACTTTTTCACTAAACTTTCTCAGAGTGTTTACAGGCATAATGTTTGGCCAGTTCTGATAACCAGGGATATAAATTAACACTCGCCCAGTCGCCCAATGCGACCAGATTTAAAGCTGGTCGAGTCAATTTTCCGAGACTGTCTTATTAATATGCACGACGTCACTTAAATCGACTAATTAAAATTACCGATATAAACTATGACCAATCGGCAAACGCGGATTATTTACTCCGAAACGAACAATGGCTGCACCCATAGAAATACAGCACTAGAAAGTAGATGTTTATTGAAGGCTGTTAAAGAGCTTAGAACGGCCTGTTGCAGCAACAAAAGGAAATATCAGGATTATGAAACGTCCTAAAGGCCAAAGAGGACTTTAAATGAAAAATGGGCTGTTAACAGACCGTGGCTGCTTAGAACACCGAACGCATCATGCTTTGTACTTTTTGTACAAGTAATATATCAATAATTTCGGGATGGGTTGCGAGTCCTGTAACTCGACAATGTAAC
The DNA here is from genome assembly GCF_021730395.1 of Mercenaria mercenaria. Classification (NCBI taxonomy): domain Eukaryota; kingdom Metazoa; phylum Mollusca; class Bivalvia; order Venerida; family Veneridae; genus Mercenaria; species Mercenaria mercenaria. The sequence continues at coordinate 61,203,152 of NC_069364.1, forward strand.
AAAATACGAGAATTCAGATATCCATAAGCATGCAGCCTCTATCAAAAATGCCCATAAACAATCCATAACCTCTTGTGCTGCAAAAATCATTCAAACTTTAAATTAAATGCGTCCGTGTTTGAGAGGCTGTGTCCTATGTTTAAACTTTAGAACACGTCATGCACTGGTTGATTACAACATTCCTCTTTCATTGTGAGCTTGGTGTGTGTTCTGTATTAAAGAAATTGATGTATTTTGGCAGGAAGCAAATTACTTAAGTATGTAGATCTAAACCACTGTTGGTATATTTTTTCCGCTGATAATAGCTGGGCCCCTAACTTTTAGGCTGGGTCCCTAGAATTTGAATGTAAGAAGCCCAGATGGCTAATAGGGTCTGTGTTACTAGCCAGAGTTATGGTCCATGAATTACTAAAATTGAGATAATTGACAGTGATGGCTCAGTAAACAGGGTAATTTTTCTTTGATCTCAACCTTATACAGAATAGGTTTGCTACAAAATCTAAGGACATTAGCATTAGTAAAACAAAATCCTCTCTGTTATGGTGACCATTGGCATTATACAATTATGTAAACATTATCTGTAAAGACTAAAACAAGGTTTTGAAGGAAGAAAAACATCACAGACACTTCTTATAACATAATGTTTGATGTCATAGGAGTTAATTTTTTTTTGTATTAGAGTTATGTAATAAACTTATAACATTGATGTCATTTATGTTTTGCTACTTTTCCCCTAGTGTGGGATTTCTAGAAAAATGTGACAAGAAGTAGATTAGCGATAATAAAATTGATGTATTTGTAAGAGAAATAGTTGAATTTAGTGGAATATTGCCTAAATCTTATTACTTTCTGCAAAGTACTTATCATAGGAGAGGAGAAACTTGTGGAACTACTTCAATATTTGATGCATTCTGGCAAACTGTGCTATGTGGCAATGTGGCATTAGCAACAAAGTATTGTAGTTCTGAAATGGACAGTTTAAAAACTGTTCTATCAGATTGTTTTAACAGAACAAAATCTGTAAGAAGATCCATTGGAAGCATAGAACACCACGCAGTAAAATGATGCAGACTCCATTTAATTGAGTCTGTTCATGAAAGGTAAAGAAATGTACAATGCCCCACTCACCCACTAGCTCCTACTAAGCTATTATATTGAACAAATACATTGAACGGACTCTTTGATTCCAAAGGACCAGAATATGTAAGAGCACTGAGTCCAAGAGCATTGAATACAATCAAACAGATGTAGCAAAGTAGATCAATTTTGGTAAAAATTGAACAACTTGCTTTATACAACATTAGAAATTAATCTGTGCATTGTATTTAAGCAGGACTGTTTAAAGTAAGGCCAAAACCAGGATTGGAACAGCTACCCGCATCCATTTAACATTAAAATAGGTACAATTTACTAATGGTTAAGTCCACTTCATCACAGTAGAGCTCTCAAAATATGCAGATAAATTAAGTTATCTCATTCCTAACTGAAGTTATTGAGCAGAAATCATTTTTAGCTTATCTGATTTTTTGAAAAAAAAAATGATGAGTTATTGTCATTATTTGATCGGCATTGGCATTGGTGTTGCCTGGTTAAGTTTTATGTTTAGTTCAGTTTTTCTCCTAAACTATCAAAAGTATTGCTTTGAAACTTGCAACACTTGCTCACCATCAATAGCTGACTCTGTACAGCAAGAAGCATAACTCCATCCCGCTTTTTGCAAAAATTATTGGCCCTTTTGGACTTAGAAAATATCAGATTTCTTGGTTAAGTTTTATGTTTAGATCAACTTTTCTCCTAAACTATCGAAGCTTTTGCTTTAAAACTTGCAACACTGTGTCACCATCAATAGCTGACTCTGTAAAGCAAGAAGCATAACTCCATCCTGCTTTTTGCAAGTATTATGGCCCCTTTTGGACTTAAAAAATCAGATTTCTCGGTTAAGTTTTGTGTTTAGGTCAGCTTTTCTCCTAAAGTATCAAAGCTATTGCTTTAAAACTTGCAACACTTGTTTACCATCAAAAGCTGACTCTGTACAGCAAGAAACATAACTCCATTCTGCTTTTTGCAAGAATTATGGCCCATTTTGGACTTAGAAAATATCAGAGTTCTTGGTTAATTTTTGCATTTAGGTCAGTTTTTCCCCTTAATGGTCAAAGCTATTGCTTTAAAACTTAGAGTTGTTATTCACCTTTAAAAGTTGACTCTGCACAGCAAGTACCATAACTCTACATTGCTTTTTGCAAGAATTATGGACCCTTTTGGACTTAGAAAATCACGGGTAGGACAATATCTCTTTTATACAGAGACAAAAAAAATCAGATGAGCATCTGCATCCGAAAGGCGGTGCTCTTGTTCTAGTTTTAGTATCAGTGACGTTGACCCAAATGACTCTAAATACATTCCAAACCTTTGTCTTTGATAAAAGCTATCTACACACCAAGTTTACTGAGGTGCACTCAAACATTTTGTGATTCATGTGATAAGTAAAATTTAATGCAAGTCATTGTCATAAAATTTTTTACCTGCTTACATCGGGATCTTACATCAAATACAAAATTCATGTTTACAGAAAAAGGTGATTGAAGCAGTGTAGTAATACAGTAGTATTAGATTTTCAAAAGTTAAGGCATTTGCTGTTTAAGTGCTGAAATACCACAATGTCTTTATGAGCGTGTGAGGTCTGTGAAGTGACCTGGAAAAAAGGACATTTAGGTGTTTTTAGCTCATCTGATTTTTTGAAAAAAAATGATGAGTTATTGTCATCACTTGAGCGGTTGTCGGCGTCGGCGTCGGCGTCTGCGTCGGCGTTGCCTGGTTAAGTTTTATGTTTAGGTCAGCTTTTCTCCTAAACTATCAAAGCTATTGCTTTGAAACTTGGAATACTTGTTCACCATCATAAGCTGACCCTGTATAGCAAGAAACATAACTCCATCTTGCTTTTTGCAAGATTTATGGCCCCTTTTGTACTTAGAAAATATCAGATTTCTTGGTTAAGTTTTATGTTTAGGTCAACTTTTCTCCCAAACTGTCAAAGCTATTGCTTTGAAACTTGGAATACTTGTTCACCATCATAAGCTGACCCTGTACAGCAAGAAACATAACTCCATCTTGCTTTTTGCAAGATTTATTGCCCCTTTTGGACTTAGAAAATCAGTTTTCTTGGTTAAGTTTTATGTTTAGGTCAGCTTTTATCCTAAACTATCAAAGCTATTGCTTTAAAACTTGCAACACTTGTTCACCATCATAAGTTGACCCTGTACAGCAAGAAACATAACTCCATCCTGCTTTTTGCAAGATTTATGGCCCCTTTTGGACTTAGAAAATATCAGATTTCTTGGTTAAGTTTTATGTTTAGGTCAACTTTTTCTCTTAAACTATCAAAGCTATTGCTTTGAAACTTGCAACACTTGTTCACCATCATAAGCTGACCCTGTACAGCAAGCAGCGTAACTCCATCCTGATTTTTGCAATAATTATTGCCCCTTTTGGACTTAGAAAATCATTTTCTTGGTTGAGTATTATGTTTAAGTCAACTTTTCTCATAAACTATCAAAGCTATTGCTTTAAAACTTGCAACAGTTTTTCACCATCATAAGTGGACACTGTACATCAAGAAACATAACTCTATCCTGCTTTTTGCAAGAATGATGGCCCTTTTTAGACTTAGAAAATCATGGGTAGGACAATATTTCTATTACACAAAAAAAATCAGATGAGCGTCAGCACCCGCAAGGCAGTGCTCTTGTTTTTAAAGAACCTTTTTAATGTTAGGCCAGAGTTTTTTTATTTTTCGTTTTACGGGAGCGCCGGTCCTAAATACTGCAAAAATGGAATAAAATTAAAATTCATTTTCCCAAGTTTTATTTTATTTTTTCCGCCGGTCGGTTGTTTACAGCCCCAAAGAAAATAAAATTAGTGTATTTCACCTGGACGTAATTTCACTGGAAGGAAGTTTAACGCGCGCAGTCCACTCGCCCGCTCGCATTGGCGAGTTAAGTCTGAGTAGGACGAGTAGACATCGCTGTGTACTCGACCGATTGGGCGAGTGGTTTTTTACGTCCTTACTTTACCAAAATTCAGAAATGACATCTCCAAAACGTCAACAAACTTTGAGATGGTTCAGTCGCTACCTGGATTGACTGGAATTTACCCACGAATCGTAAAGATATCAAAACGTCATGCCGGTAATTTTCCATTCCACAAGTGACCTATCGTAATATCTAATTTACATCGACACGTACACAAAAACCGTGCGTAGTGCATTCATTTTTTAACATTTTCGCTTCAAGTTTTCAACACCCCTTGAGAAATAATACTATTTGAATTCTATAATGATTTTATTAAGATATCAACAGAAATGTAGGCAAAATTCTATAAAAACGGTTGAATTTTCATATAATCATTTGTAAAAATTCAAACAGCGCGATCTTAGTTACTTATTTCTTTCTAAAAGTAAATAAATGATGAATACTATGGGCATAAAATTCTTTTGACCAGAAAGTACAAAAAACAGAATAAAAAAATCTTAAATAATGAAAAAGTGGCAGCAATTACAATACATGGAATAAAACGATTTTTGGCAAACAGATTTCTGTTAGTGTGGCAGAATAGGTTACGTGACCTCGTGAACGTAAATAGAAATGCGATTTTAAAATAAAGCAATGGGATGTCACTGCGGTTTTTAATAAATTTTAAATGAATCTTTGTACTTGTATTTTTTGACCAACAATTTAAAAGTTTTTCTTGTCAAACAATAATGTAAATTCCTTGAGGGCAAATAGGTCACAGAGGTAGGATATCCACAATAGTAACTATCGTTTGAGACATTTACCTTTTATACGGGATATAGCACATTCGCTTTTGATAACAAATTAAAGAAGAAACTTTTTATTGATTTCTATTTCTCAGCAATTTTAAGAACCGATGCGGTACGATCAGACACTGATGTGTCACATGGCGCGAAAACATGACGTAATGCCATGACAATCTCGAGCAAAATACCGCTTTGATCTCCACGATACTGACACACTCCTTTTAGCTCTTTGAGGGGGTGTAAATTGATCATGAAAACAAGGTCAATTACTTAGTTTATCAACTGAATAATTACCGATAATCTTTAATGTTTTTTTTCTCTCTTTCAACACGGGTGGATGGACGATGATTATTGTGTCCAAATTAAGCTGATGGTAAACTTCATTTAAATGATTAAATTACTAGTAATACTAAAGTGTAGTCTGGCATATCTATAAATTGTCTAAAGATTGTCTTCCTCGCATATTGTTTTCAACAGATTCAACTTACAAGTTTGCCATAGAAAGGTAATACAATATCAAAGGTGCTTTGACATTAAATTTTATTCAAGACATTGTTTGCAGAACAAATAAATATTTGTAACAGCAGATTTTTTTTTACATTTTTATTTTAATGGTGACCCCTCACACTTTACACAGGCTTGGGACTGTCTGGCATAAAGCAGCTGGTAGTGTTGGCAAAATCTCAGACAGATGGTCCATTTCTTTTGTAACTTCAATAGAATTCATAAGTGTATAAAGAATAAAGAATACTTTTCATTGGAGACAATATTTTGACAAAAAGTGATGCAACTTCAGTACTTGAACTAAAGTGTATTATAAAAAGGTGCAAATTACAGAGTTAAATGAGGTAAATTTTCAGTTTACTTTTTGCTGGATTATCTTTTTTTTTTCATCACTGAAAAAAAACTTGTCATCTGCACTGTGACTGTTACTCAAAGTTATTAAATACTTTATTTTGCTGATAAAACCCAGTATATTATGAGCTGGCATAAACTGAAAAGTTACCTCCTTAAAGATGATATTCGTGAAAGATACAATAAGTAAATATTACTTATAAAAAGCAGGTTACACAGCAGAAGATGCAAGCAAACCAAACCACCAAAACTACTACACTACTAGGCCACTTTACACCAGACATGTTTAGTCTCTACTTGATGTCACTGAAATTCACTGTGGCTGTTGTTACAGATTAAATAATTTTTGTCTTCCACTTAAATTAAGTAAAACAAGCTTTCTGAATGTTAAAGACTTGCCAGTATGAGTTACAATGACTGAAGCAGTTTATTCACAAGCATGCATGAAAATAATTGTCTGGCATGTACATTTCGACAAAATTTTATTCAATGCTCATCCTGTATAAATGGCTTTTATAGTCTTAAAACATAACAATACATCACAATATTTAATACTGGACACAAACACAAGTAAACAAAACTTGAAACGAAAGTTCATCAAAATAAAAAAATCTTTAAAAATTCTATTTTATTTTCATTTTTTTCCGAGATGCTCACTTTCAAGCTTTTTATTTTTATTTTTATTCCCTCCTCCCCCTGCTCATTTTTCAAAAATCTCCCGTAAAACGAAAGATAAAAAAACTCTGGCCTTAGTGAAAATGTTTTGTTTCTTTGAAGTAAAATTTCATGGTTTGGTGCTTTATGATGAGGACACAAAATTGTGGGTAATCATTGTTTTAGAATGAAGTAAATGGGAATCTTGATTGACGCACACATGAAATCCTCAACACTAGTCCCCAATAGCAATTCACAAAATTGTAATTTTGTAAGAACATAATTTCCTTTTCTGATTTGTATCAAGCTGTTGCTATCTGTCATTCTATGTGAGTAGTCTCTGTTGGATAAATGGAACATAGTTGTCAGTTATTGACAATATGAAAAAAAGGTAATTCTTGTAATATAAGATGTTTGACAGCTGTTGCTGTATAAAGATTTGATAACCTGAATCACCATGTCAATAACAAATGGAAGTTATGGGGGTTCCTTTGATCATCTGACAGCTGATCAGTTTGCTTGTTATATTGGAGATGTTGACTGAAATAGACCTGAAAACATTTTTCTAATTTTTCTAATAAGCAGAAAAATTCTCCTCTCATTTTCTGTCTAGTAACCAAATAGACAACACCCAATATCTGTTCCACTTATGTAATTTTTCACACTTACAAAAGAGAGCATTTAATTGTTTTGGCTCTGCATTTGCAGTTTGGGGTTTTATGTAGCTTGAAAAGCTACCATATAAATTATTGTAGTCAGCCATAATGTTTTTCTTATTGAATAACATTAACAAACTTGTGAATGTAAAAAATAAATACAGTGAAAGTAACTTTTGAGACTGGTAGGAGAAGATCTGCATACAGTTCAGTAAGATCAAAAAGTCCTGAAATTGCATTGAAGCCATATAAACAAAGTAAATGGTGTGAAGCTCTGTTTGATACATGAAACATGACTCACTGTTGCTATGCAAAGTAAATACATGACATTGTATGTTTTTAGCCAGACTATTCAAAGAGTAGGTAGAGCTTTTGGACTCACCTACAGTAGATATATGACGGATTATCTTTGAACACCCCTGGACTTATTGGACTCAACTGCCACATTATCAAAGTTTATTAGTACATTTTGTTCAGTGAAATTGTTTTGTTGGGTTTTAAGTTATATGAACACAAAGTCAAATGGAGAATTCCAGACATGGGCAGGCACATAAGTAGAAACATTAACATTCCTCACAGCTGGATGACTTCCTCACATGACCACACCAGCAGAGCTCATGCATACAGAGGTGTGAGTGATTTGAAATGACCTTAACCACATTGGTCATGGAGACCTCTTGTTCAGTAAGATTTGAATAGTCTCTTTGACATGTGGGAATAAGTAAAAATATTGAATTTAGGAAGGGATAAACTATAAACAATAGAGGGGCAGTAAAAATGTTTATTTCTTTTATTCAGTTAAATTGATTTTAGAATATTTTTGATCATGACTGATGGCAAATATTAAGTTTGTATTTTTCTTCTATTTTCTCAAATTACATCACTTGAAATTGTTACCAATAGCAAAATAGCAAAAAAAATACATGAAGATTTTGTATTTGGTGACATAGTAAGTAGTGTAGGGTAAATTTTGTTTAGATAGGTTCTGCTTCAGACAGGGTAAACACTAAAATGAACAAGGAAAGAAGAGGCATCAGTAATAAACAACAGAAAGTATGAGGACGTGTGAAAAATTAACATTTTTGGCTTATACATTATTTGAATTTTACATACCGAGACAGTTTTATGTAAACTTCTTGGCTTTTAGTTTATACAGTCATAAATATGTCTGTAAATGAAAGTTTTGCCATTAAGTAAATTCAGAAGATGTTTTTAAATACATTTTTTTGAACTTTGACTTCGTCTTCAAGGTCATAAATATGATAAGGTATACACTTTTTGCTCAGAATGTAAACAATCTCAGATGAAAAAAGTTTAAGTGTACTGTTTAAGTTTGATTTCCTATAGGCATTTTATTTAAGGCTGATTGAAGTTTTATTGAAGTTAAGTTAACTGACTTGATCAAATAGGACAGCAGATAATAAATTTTATTTTGTATGTATGTACATGTATTATGCTTGTTTACACTCTCTTGCCTTTCACGCATGCTTGTATTTGTATTTATGACGATAAACTTTTATGTTCAAGTCTGTTGTAAATAAAATTGTGTTCTGTTCTGTTCTGCCTAGGTGTTTTGTTTAAGGCTGATTGCCTATAGGTATATTGTTAAGGCGTATTGCTTATACATGTATTGTTTAAAGTTGATTGCCTATATGTGTATTGTTATTGTTGATTGCCTGTCGGTGTATTGTTAATGTTGAGAGCCTATAGGTGCTGTGTTAAGGTTTAGTGCCTATAGGGATTTTGTTTAAAGCTGATTGCCAATAGGTGTATTGTTTAAGGCTTATTGCCAGTAAAAGTATTGTTTAAGGTTGATTGCCTGTATGTGTATTGGTAAGACTGATTGCCTATAGTTGTATTGGTAAGGTTGATTGCCTGTAGGTGTATTGTTTAAGGCTGATTGCCTATAGGTGTATTGTTTAAGGTTGATTGCCTATAGGTGTGTTGGTAAGGTTGATTGCCTATAGGTGTGTTGGTAAGGTTGATTGCCTATAGGTATATTGTTTAAGGCTGATTGCCTATAGGTGTATTGTTTAAGGCTGATTGCCTATAGGTGTGTTGGTAAGGTTGATTTTCTATAGGTGTGTTGGTAAGGCTGATTGTCTATAGGTGTATTGTTTAAGGCTGATTGCCTATAGGTGTGTTGGTAAGGTTGATTGCCTATAGGTGTGTTGCTAAGGCTGATTGCCTATAGGTGCATTGTTAAGGATGTTTGCCTATAGGTGCATTGTTAAGGATGATTGCCTGTAGGTGTTTTGTTAAGGCTGATTGCCTATAGGTGTGTTGTTAAGGTTGAATGCCAATAGGTGTATTGTTAAGGTTGAATGCCATTAGGTGCATTGTTAGGGCTGATTGCCTATAGGTGTATTCTTAAGGATGATTGCCTATAGGTGCATTGTTAAGGTTGAATGCCAATAGATGTATTGTTAGGGCTGATTGTCTATAGGTGTATTGTTAAGGCTGATTGTCTATAGGTGATTTGTTAAGGCTGCTTGTCTATAGGTGTATTGTTAAGGTTAAATGCCAATAGGTGTATTGTTAGGGCTAATTGCCTATAGGTGTATTATTAAGGCCGATTGTCTATAGGTGTATTGTTAAGGTTAAATGCCAATAGGTGTATTGTTTAAGGCTGATTGCCTATAGATGTATTGTTAGGGCTGATTGCCTATAGGTGTATTGTTCAGGCTGATTGCCTATAGATGTATTGTTAAGGCTGATTGCCTATATATGTATTGTTAAGGCTGATTTTCTATAGGTGTATTGTTAAGGTTGATTGCCTATAGGTGTATTGTTAAGGCTGATTGCCTATATATGTATTGTTAAGGCTGATTGCCTATAGGTGTATTGTTAAGGCTGATTGCCTATAGGTGTATTGTTAAGGCTGATTGCCTATATATGTATTGTTAAGGCTGATTGCCTATAGGTGTATTGTTAAGGCTGATTGCCTATATGTGTATTGTTAAGGCTGATTGCCTATATATGTGTTGTTCAGGCTGATTGCCTATAGGTGTATTGTTAAGGCTGATTGCCTATATATGTATTGTTAAGGCTGATTGCCTATAGATGTATTGTTTAAGGTTCATTTCCTTTAAGTGTATTGTTGAAGGTTGAATCCTGTTAATTTTTTTTTCAATGCTGATTGCTAATGGTTTTTTGTCTTGAAATGGTAAAGAATAAAGATGTATTTATGTTAGCTGTCTTTTGATACCTTAGATTAGTTCAGGTTAAAAAAGAGTCTTTAACCCATTTGTTGTTTGTGTTTTACATTTATTTTTTGTATGTTTTTAGCTTGAACAGGTTTTACAATACAAGCTTAATAGAGCAACTTGTCAAGGCAAATAGTTTAGTTGTAAAGCAAATAAAGTATGATTCATAAGATGTTGCTAAGTCAGACATAACACTGCAAATTTTGAAGTGTTGTGTTGCACTTCTGCAGTAAAACAAGCCATAGATATTGTTAGATAGCTTATAAATGCCTTTCTTGAAATTCATAATACATACCCAATCATATACCTATGTTCTGTTGGTCTTTTTAGCTCACCTGAGCAATGCTCAGGTGAGTTTTTCTGATCGCTCGATGTCCGGCGTCCGTCGTCTGTCGTCTGTCGTCCGTCGTCTGTCAACATTTAGCTTGTGTATGCGATAGAGGCTGTATTTTTCAATTAATCTTCATGAATATTGGTCAGAATGATAACTAGGGGTGTAACGATACATCGAACTATCGATGCATTGCGATACTAAGTGTCCCGATAGCATGCATCGATAGAAAAGTCACGATCCAATAACAATCGCCGATAGTTCCTTCAACAATCGATAGGTTCGATAGTTTTGAAATTTTAGTAAATACAGAAATAATTTATAATTTATAAACCAAGAAACAGAGCCAGCTTTCATTTGCGCCTCGGAAAATGTTTACGTCTCCATTACAATAATTACCCTCACGGAATTAAACTACCATAAAGGACTGAGAAGTCTGGGAGATAATTAATAAATTTAGTTTCTTAGAAACTTTGATTAAATATATTTAAATAACCTGTTAATTTTAGATGAGAAAATGTACTATGGACATGGAGAAAGAAGGCTACTTGTATTATACAGCAAACTGTTCGGTAGGGCCCTTCATTTAGTGCTGGTACACCTTAACCCGATCCGTTAATTTTCGTCTTTTTCGATGCTTTGGGTTATTAAACATGTTGACATTCGCAACAAAATGGCCGATTCGTTTGAGTATACCTTGCATAGGTTTATTGTTTTACTTATTGTTCCAAAGCCAAGGAAGGCAAGAAATATTTAATGTTAGAATTATTTCTGTCCGTTTCAGTTATACAAACATCTCAATGTGTGTTAACAGCAATTATAAACAGTGTCGTCTCTTACACTGTGTAACAATGCCAGTTGTTAGCTTTACTGTATAAAATATGATGGCCGATAACTATTGCAATAGTATTGCAATAGTAACCTGCAATAGAATAGTATCGCAATAGTTTTTAAGCAATATCAATAGTATTGCAATAGTCAAAATTGGCCTCAATAGTCACCCCTAATGATAACCTTGATGAAATCTAGGCAGAGTTCGAAAATGGATCATCTCGGGTCAAAAACTAGGTCACTAGGTCAAATCAAAGAAAAACCTTGTGTATGCGATAGAGGTTGTATTTGTCATTTAATCTTCATGAATATTGGTCAGAATGATAACTTTGATGAAATCTAGGCCGAGTTCGAAAATGGGTCATCTCGGGTCAAAAACTAGGTCACTAGGTCAAATCAAAGGAAAACCTTGTGTATGCGATAGAGGTGGTATTTTTCAATTAATCTTCATGAATATTGGTCAGAATGATAACCTTGATGAAATCTAAGCAGAGTTCGAAAATGGGTCATCTGGGGTCAAAAACTAGGTCACTAGGTCAAATCAAAGAAAAACCTTGTGTATGCGATAGAGGCTGTATTTTTCAATTCTTCTTCATGAGTATTGGTCAGAATGATAACCTTGATGAAATCTAGGCCGAGTTCGAAAATGGGTCATCTCGGGTCAAAAACTAGGTCACTAGGTCAAATCAAAGAAAAACCTTGTGTATGCGATAGAGGCTGTATTTTTCAATTGATCTTCATGAATTTTGGTCAGAATGATTGCCTTGATGAATCTAGGCCGAGTTCGAAAATGGGTCATCTCGGGTCAAAAACTAGGTCACTAGGTCAAATCAAAGAAAAACCTTGTGTATGCGATAGAGGCGGTATTTTTCAATTGATCTTCATGAATTTTGGTCAGAATGATTACCTTGATGAAATCTAGGCCGAGTTCAAAAATGGGTCATCTGGGGTCAAAAACTAGGTCACTAGGTCATATCACGTAAAAACCTTGTGTATGCGATAGAGGCTGTATTTTTCAATTGATCTTCATGAATTTTGGTCAGAATGATTGTCTTGATGAAATTTAGACCAAGTTTGAAAATGGGTCATCTGGGGTCAAAAACTAGGTCACTAGGTCAAATCAAAGAAAAACCTTGTGTATGCAATAGAGGCTGTATTTTTCAACTGATTTTCATGAAATTTAGCCAGAATGATTACCTTGATAAAATCTAGGCTGATTTCGAAAATGGGTCATCTGGGGTCAAAAACTAGGTCACTAGGTCAAATCGAAGAAAAACATTGTGTATGCAATAGAGGATGTATTTTTCAATTGATCTTCATGAAATTTGGTCAGAGTGATTGCCTTGATGAAAACTAGGTCCGTTTTGAATATGGGTTATCTGAGGTCAAAAACTAGGTCACTAGGTCAAATTAAAGAAAAATCTTGTGTATGCGATAGTGACAAGGTGAGCTTTTGTGATCGCGCGGCGTCCGTCGTCCGTCGTCCGTCCGTGCGTGCGTGCGTCCGTAAACTTTTGCTTGTGACCACTCTAGAGGTCACATTTTTCATGGGATCTTTATCAAAATTGGTCAGAATATTCACCTTGATGATATCTAGGTCAAGTTCGAAACTGGGTCACGTGCCATCAAAAACTAGGTCAGTAGGTCTAAAAATAGAAAAACCTTGTGACCTCTCTAGAGGCCATATATTTCACAAGATCTTCATGAAAATTGGTCAGAATGTTCACCTTGATGATATCTAGGTCAAGTTCGAAACTGGGTCACGTGGGGTCAAAAACTAGGTCAGTAGGTCTAAAAATAGAAAAACCTTGTGACCTCTCTGGAGGCCATATTTTTCATGAGATCTTCATGAATATTGGTCAGAATGTTCACCTTGATGATATCTAGGTCAAGTTCGAAACTGGGTCACGTGGGATCAAAAACTAGGTCAGTAGGTCTAAAAATAGAAAAACCTTGTGACCTCTCTAGAGGCCATATTTTTCATGAGATCTTCATGAATATTGGTCAGAATGTTCACCTTGATGATATCTAGGTCAAGTTTGAAACTGGGTCACGTGGGGTCAAAAACTAGGTCATTAGGTCTAAAAATAGAAAAACCTTGTGACCTCTCTAGAGGCCATATTTCTCAATGGATCTTCATGAAAATTGGTCAGAATGTTCAGCTTGATGATATCTAGGTCAAGTTCGAAACTGGGTCACGTGGGGGTAAAAACTAGGTCAGTAGATCTTAAAATAGAAAAACCTTGTGACCTCTCTAGAGGCCATATTTTTCATGAGATCTTCATGAATATTGGTCAGAATGTTCACCTTGATGATATCTAGGTCAAGTTCAATACTGGGTCATGTGGGATCAAAAACTAGGTCAGTAGGTCTAAAAATAGAAAAACCTTGTGACCTCTCTAGAGGCCATATTTCTCAATGGATCTTCATGAAAATTGGTCAGAATGTTCACCTTGATGATATCTAGATCAAGTTCGAAACTGGGTCACGTGCGGTCAAAAACTAGGTCAGTAGGTCTAAAAATAGAAAAACCTTGTGACCTCTCTAGAGGCCATTTTTTCAATGGATCTTCATGAAAATTGGTCAGAATGTTAACCTTGATGATATCTAGATCAAGTTCGAAACTGGGTCACGTGGGGTTAAAAACTAGGTCAGTAGATCTAAAAATAGAAAAACCTTGTGACCTCTCTAGAGGCCATATTTTTCATGAGATCTTCATGAATATTGGTCAGAAGGTTCATCTTGATGATATCTAGGTCAGGTTTGAAACTGGGTCACGTGGGGTCAAAAACTAGGTCAGTAGGTCTTAAAATAGAAAAACCTTGTGACCTCTCTAGAGGCCATATTTCTTTATGGATCTTCATGAAAATTGGTGAGACTGTTCAGCTTGATGATATCTAGGTCAGGTTCGTAACTGGGTCATGTGCCTTCAAAAACTAGGTCAGTAGGTCGAAAAATAGAAAAACCTTGTGACCTCTATAGAGGCCATATTTTTCACGAGATCTTCATGAAAATTGGTTAGACTGTTCACCTTGATGATATCTAGGTCAGGTTCGTAACTGGGTCACGTGCCTTCAAAAACTAGGTCATTAGGTCAAATAATAGAAAAACCTTGTGACCTCTCTAGAGGCCATATTTTTCAATGGATCTTCATGAAAATTGGTCAGAATTTTTTATCTTGATGATATCTATGTCACATGTGCTGAAAAACTAGGTCACTTTGTCAAATAATAGAAATAACGACGTCATACTCAGTTCAACACTGGGTCATGTGGGGATAGGTGAGCGATTCAGGACCATCATGGTCCTCTTGTTCAGTTGATCTTCATGAATTTTGGTCAGAATGATTGCCTTGATAAAATCTAGGTCGAGTTTGAACATGGGTCATCTAGGGTCAAAAACTAGGTCATATCTAAGAAAATGCTTGTTTTATCGCAAGAGACCAATTTTTTGGTCCAATCTTAATGAAAATTGGTCAGAATATTTGTTTCCATGAAATCACTAGGTCAAACATGTTTTACACTGTTATGGAGTGTTTCTTAGGTGAGCGACCTAGGGCCATCTTGGCCCTCTTGTTTAGCTCACCTGAATCAAATATGATCCACCCATTCACAATTTTACTGCTTAAAAATGCTGTTACAGTTTGCCCATATCTTATAGGCTCTTGGTAATAGTTTTGCTTAAGTAAAATCTGGAACAATTTTATTTGGTCTAATTTAATTTTTTACCAGATCTTTATGAAACAAGATCAGAAGTTTTGTCTTAATAAAATCTAGATAAAGTTTTCGTCTTGTATCAAAAACTAGGTCCAGTCATGTATTAGAAAAACCTTGGCAGCTTTTTCTATGTGAACTACATGAAACATGAAAAGAATGTTTTTCTTCATTAACTAAAGATAAATTTTGAAATTTGGTCATATTGCGTCACAATCTAGGTCACTGCATCAAAGTATAGAGCTGAGCAGCCTATCAGTTATAAAATCTGTTAATTTCGAAATTAATAACAATGTAAAAACTTTTCAGTACTTTAATATGATGCCAGATAAGCTTAGTGACCTTCAACTTTTCATTAAAGAGCAATGAAACTGGTGTGAGCAAAATATGATGAGCATGGCTCTCTTGTAATATATTTTTTTATGATTTGCCAGAAGTATGGTTTTTACCCATATTAATGCACAAAAATAGCATTCAGTCCATATATTTATTACATTTTTGAGTTGCCCTTGTCCGTCTGTCCATCTGTCCATCCATCCATCCATCCCTCCCTCCAAATTAGTGTCCTGTGTTTCTCAAAAAGTATTGACCCAGAGTCATCAAACCTCACAGAATTGTCATTCAGCATGTGAAGTTGCACACCTTGCGTTTTAATGAGGATTTCACACAGCCAGACCAGAGTTATGGCCCGCTACTAAGTCAGATCTGTCCAATTTGTGCTTAGTCCAAAATAAGTCTTTCTGTCCAGAATTGTGCCATGTATATCTCAAAAAGTATTTGACCTTTACAGTTATGTACAGTTTATATCTGGATTTTTGAGAGTATATCCAGAATTCAGGAAGGAGTAAGAATACATGGATCATGACATACAGTAAATCAATGAAAAATTGGATCTTATTTTGTTAGTTTTCTCTCTAATACTTGGAACGGTTGGCCAGACTTTAATGAAAATTTTAAACAAATGATTAACATGTGTATGACTGGCCAGAAATTGGCATCATTATAGCAAGATGATATCAGTTTTCTTCTGCATAATGTTATGCTAAGTAAGGTTAATGCCAGGATTAAATTTGTCAGGAATGCCAGTTAATTGCCTTTCAGTTTCTTAATGTAGATTTATTGCAATTTACATAATGGAAATTTGAATGGAAAAAAGAATCAAGATGTATTTCTCCTTCCACCCTGCAAGGTATTGTGAAGCCCTATCTGCATATTTCCATCTGTGATGCAGCTATTTTTTGTATGAACTTAAACCACTTCAGAACTTAAAGTCATTGACAAAAACTTTGAAATGAAGAGCTATGTGTTAAATGGATGAAGCTGTGTTTTTAGCTCGACTATTCGAAAAATAAGTAGAGCTATCCTATTCACCACGGCATTGGTGTTGGCGTCGGCGTCACACCTTGGTTAAGTTTTTCGTACCAGTCTGCATTTTGACAAATCCTTTTGAGATAAAGGTTTGAAACTTTCAACACTAAGCAGGGGTCACACTGGGATTTTTTTCTCTGAGCCGCTGCTTTTTCCGAAGATAAAATTATGAGGCCAGCAACAGCGAAGCGCATAGCATTGACGTTCTTGTAGGACTACATTATATGTACCAAAGTACTCATACTACTCAAGAAATTAATGTAGTTATTACATATTTCTTAGTAACCCTTTAAAAAGCTATTTAGAAAATCAATTTGTGTTAATTTCTAAAATTATCATTTTTATAAACATCTGCCATTTAATAAAAAAAATTCTGAAAATCACATTTAAAATGAGATGTCAAAAAAGAAAACAGTGTCTTATTTTGCCTATAAGTGGGTGGGGTTCGATGCCTTCGCATGTTTTATTCTCGAAAAATACTTCAAAATAAGAGCTCCTTTTGCAACAGTTGTCATATTTTTCTTAAATGTAGACTTTTTATTGGCTTTTTATTAAGATTGCACTAAAAAATCTTGGCAGAAATGACAGAAATATACGAAAATCACGGTCGCGAAAACGGGTGACAAATTCGGAAAACATTTTATAAGTTGGAATTAAATATTTGATAAAATACCTATGTTTTATTGCTTTTCTATCATCATAGCTATTCAATACTTACAATTTCTGCTTGTCTAAAGCATTTTTATTTGTTTTTGTCCAAACTAACCCTCGGCAATCATAGAAAATTTGTCTAACGGCCGACTGCTCATAAAATCATATCAAGTGCACAAAATGATGATTATAATTATCCAGTTTGTTATTCAATAATCTAATTATCGCCAGTTAACTGCCTGATCAAATAAAAAATTTGCAAATTGGCTCCCTCCCTTTCAATAACGGATGTTGTGTCTACACAGATTATCGATTTTTCACACCTTTTGGTTCGTAAAACTGGCAATATTCGTAGTTTTGCAGACAGATATAGCTTCGGGCCATTTTCGCCAATTAGAAAATTTCGGAGCCACATTTAATTTTTTGTCGCAAATGGCTCAAGTGGCGATCGACAGCGTGACCCCTGCTAAGTCTTGTGTACCATCACCATGTACAGGTTTAGGCAAGAGTACATAACTCCATCAAGGATTTTGGCTGAATTATGGCCCCTTTAAACTTATAAATCTTGGTTAAGTTTTTCGTATCAGTTCATATTTTGTGTAAACTGTTTGACATGTGGCTTTGAAACTTTTATCACCTGTGTATTTTAACAGTCTCTATCTGTAAGCAAAAGTACATAACTCTGTCAACTATTTTGGCTGAATTATGGCCTTTTTTGGACTGGGAAATTGGTACAATTCTTGTACAAGTCTACATCTTGTCAAAACTATTTGACATGTGGTTTTGAACACTTGTTTATCATCATGATTCCATCTGTAGGTAAGAGTACATAACTCTGTCAACTATTTTGACTGAATTATGGCCCTTTTGTACTTGGAAATTGGTTCAGTTTTCGTACTAGTCCATATTTTGTCAAAACTATTTGAACACTTGCTTATCATCATGATTTCCATCTATATACAAGCGTACATAACTTTGTCGATCTGTTGAGCGCGCTGTCAACAGACAGTTCTTGTTGTACATACTGTTACGTTATATAAATGATTATTCAAAGTTTTATGGTACATGTACATGATGTAAGAAGAAATATTTTATTACAAATTACATTTTTGGTTTAGAAAATTTAAGTTGGAGCTGTGTGAGATTTACATCATTGTCAGGAGTTGTGTGTAAGTCAGGTAGATAGAGTTCTTTGAAATAATTTATGATATTCAAACACAGTGTCAGATATTTGTCATTTTATATTTTCAGGTACACAATAGAAGTTACACATGGTGAATACAAGTGGACGGTTAGACGTAGATATAAGCACTTTGACAGTTTACACAAAGCACTGCGACTGTTTCGAGCAAGATACACACTTCCTATGCCAACCAGACAGTGAGTTTTTCTTGTCATTTTTCTTTTGCTGTATATTGGTGCTGTTAAAACTATGTTATCTGTAACTTTTGTATCCTTTTCAAGGTCTCCACGGCCCGCCCGCTTAGCTCAGTAGGTAAGAGCGTTCGTCTACGGATCTCGGGGTCCCGAGTTCGATCCTCGGGTGGGGCGTATGTTCTCCGTGACTATTTGATCAACGACATTGTGTCTGAAATCATTAGTCCTCCACCTCTGATTCATGTGGGGAAGTTGGCAGTTACTTGCGGAGAACAGGTTTGTACTGGTACAGAATCCAGGAATACTGGTTAAGTTAACTGCCCGCCATTACATGACTGAAATACTGTTGAAAAATGGCGTTAAACCCAAAACAAACAAACAAACAAGGTCTCCACAAAGTTAACCTTTAGCCTGCTAAATTTCTAAAATGGACTGGTCCATCATTCAATTTTGGCAATACCATTTGTTATTTGAAGGGGTGTTCGCTGAAAATTAACTGACTGAATAGCAAAGTGCAGGATTTGCAGGCTGATCTTTGTCTGCACTGGTCGCAAAGGCAGAATCACTTGCCGCTAGTGGGCTAAAGGTTAGAAAGCTTCACAAAATTATGAACATTTCTCCGTGGCTGAGTGGTTAAGGTCTCTGACTTCAAATCACTTGCCCCTCATCGATATGGGTTCGAGCCTCACTCGGGGTGTTGAATTCTTCATGTGAGGAAGCCATCCAGCTGGCTTACGGAAAGTCGGTGGTTCTACCCAGGTGCCCGCTTGTGATGAAATAATGCACGGAGGGGCACCTGGGGTCTTCCTCCACCATTAAAGCTGGAAAGTCGCCATATGACCTATCATGTGTTGGTGCGACGTTAAATCAAAAAAAAAAAAAAATCATAAATGATCAGTACTATGTATCAATACAGTACAAACTCTAACCATAATATTCAGTTTGCGTGAAGAAAAATTGGGCTAGATGTAAAAATAACGGATCTGTTTTGAAATCACATACCGGTTTTCCATTAAGACACAGTTATCCTATAATACAGTAAGGAGTTTTATCATATACCTATGAATTTCTGAAGTATTACAAAACAATATATTCAACTCACGTCTGATACCAAACAGTATTCAGTGGTGGAATTATTTGCATTTGTCGTAAAGTTCACAGTTTCAAATAAGTTTCATTTGTTTAAAATTACAGTCAGTTTTGGCTAGTATAATGTAGAAATAGGTAGAGGAATGAAATAAAAGTACCTTGATCAGGAGTGATGCATATGGCTGTGGCGGATTTTGCTAAGTCAGACTACACTTGGCACAAGCACTGTATGGTATCCAGGCCTGGCAAAATCCTTTTGAGTCTATTACAACATTACAGGTCAAGGTACTGTTATAATAACGCTACTGTTTATATGATACAGCAGAATTTGATGATGTGGCAGTTTCACAGTTGTTTCTTCAAGAGACAATTTTGCATCTTTTGATATGTCAGTGAAAGACAGTATTTGTTCCATATTCCACAATATGTCATATGAGTCAACCTCCTGAGATGAAACTGAAGACATACAGTAGAGACCGTACCATAGCTCCTCGCATACTTTGATTTTTCAAACTAAAGTGATTTTTACAAGTGCACCGGTTACGATAAAAATGTAAACAACGGACTCTGTCTATGAAACTTTGAAATGAATGAATGACAGTCGATCTCAGTCATAATACTGATTGACAGTGAATGCTAATGACTCCATGTGTTGCAGAAAAGTATTTAGTTTGTAACTGTAATTTCCCATCAATTGAAATCCTCTCAAAACTGGTAAAATAATTACTTATATTTGGACAAATCTCATCGTCTTTGCCGTTCGGCAGCTGCAAAAAGGGCAAATATAAAAGATTCAGTGTAAGTAATATTTCACTGGTACTGCCAGTTAGTAAGTTCATACTCTGAACAACACGTCAGAGAAATTTGGGCAGATTTGACCAATTATGACGTTGGCAGCATTAGATTATATTTTTTCTTTACACAAAAATTGCCGTTAGGTAACAAAGCGAATACGCCGACAATCCGGAGTTCACCGATTATTGTTCCAGTTCACGCAATGTAATCCAGCAATTAAACTGCATAGCTATTAGCTACTGCTGTTATAGGGAAGTGGTAGAGTGTCTGCCTTAGGGGTGAGAGGTCCTGGGTTCGAGTCCCAGTTAGAGCTTAACTCTATTTAGATTCTGCTAAAGCATAGTTTTGCTGTTAATAGACTGTTCCAGATGTTCTAAATTTTTAGCACACAGTATCATGGATCAGTATTTAGCAATCCAGATCAAAGTTGAATGTTAAATCAAATGCACCCAATTAGAAAATATTGACTATATTATGTCCCTTTGATGTGTATGCTCTCCATGTTCAAGAAGAGTTACATTTCCTTGATCACAAAATTCTCGTTATCATGAAAATATTAAATGCTCATAACTCCGCACTTCTGGTTAAAATATTGTCTATATTTCTGTTTTTGAGAAATATATGGACATTTCTCTTCATTTCAAAGCTTTTTAACTTCAAACCTATGATTTGAAAAACTTAGGTACTATCTCTACATACAGGAATAAAATTATTGCTTCATCATGCAATGAAAAAGATCAAATGTCTCTCTCCAATTCCTCCATAGAGATATAATTGCCAGATAAATCAACACTTAGTAATAGCATTCTTTGCAAACCTGTTACTGAAATAGACAAGCTGTTAATTTAGAATTTATGACAGTTGAATTTTGTTCACTTGAACTCGACATGACTAGCAAAATTTGTTTAAGTTAATGGTTGTTCGAGCCATCGAACAAAATACATTATTCAGGGATATCGCCAAGACCAGGGGATGAGTTCGAGCGAAGGGTGGTGTTCAGATTATCCGGGTTCGAGCGGACAAAGTTTGACGGTATTCTCAGAACCAGTACTTGTGTCCTTGTGTTGACAAAATGCATGGCATAAACAAAAAACATGAACAAAAACCCTTGGACCAATACTATTAAACTGTTGTAATGCTTATCCTGTAGTGTACTTGAATACTTGTTGAAATTATATTCCAGAAAATAGAATGTCACCATTTTAAGATCAAAATGAATTTTCAAAAACTGACGACAACTAATCTTATAAGTTTCTATCAAAGTTGAAAAATAGATATTTGTAAGTTACTTTAGTACCTGTCTATGTTGAATTTCTGAGATAGTTGCTACAGATATGTTAATATTTGAAATGAATATTCATGACCATGTACAAACACCGCAAATTAAAAATAGTCAGAATTCCATACGTGACCAGTCCAAACACTGCAAATTAAAAATAGTCAGAATTCCATAACAACAGGAAATAGGCTGCTGAGAATTAAATTGTGACAATGTAAAAAGTAGATAACTGTTCCTGTATTTATGTCAGTGTAGTTTTTTTCTTGCACCAACATGAAAATGAGAGAAAAATAGTCTACAGTCAAGTTTTTATCAATAACTGGAGAACCATTTGATCTAGAACCTTCAAACTTCATAGGGTTGTAGGGCTGCTGGAGTAGACGACCCCTATTGTTTTTGGGGTCACTCCATCAAACGTCAAGGTCACAGGGGCCTGAACATTGAAAACCATTTCCGATCAATAACTAGAGAACCACTTGACCCAGAATGTGGAAACTTCATAACATGATTGGTCATGTAGAGTAGATGACCCCTGTTGTTTTTGGGGTCATTCCATTAAAGGTCAAGGTCACAGGGGTCTGAACATTGAAAACCATTTCCGATCAATAACTTGAGTACCACTTGACCCAGAATGTTGAAACTTCATAGGATGATTGTACATGCAAAGTAGATGACCCCTATTGATTTTGGGGTCGCTCTGTTGGTCAAGGTCAAAGGGGCCTGAACATTGAAAACGATTTCCGGTCAGTAACTTGAGAACCACTTGACCCAGAATGTTGAAACTTAATAGGATGATTGGCCATGCAGAGTAAATGACCCCAATTAATTGTTGGGTCACTCTAATAAAGGTCAAGGTCACAGGGGCCTAAACATGGAAAACCATTTCCGGTCAGTAACTTGAGAACCACTTGACCCAGAATGTTGAAACTTCATAGGATGATTGGTCATGCAGAGTAAATGACCCCTATTGTTTTTGGGGTCACTCCGTTAAAGGTCAAGGTCACAGGGGCCTGAACATTGATAACCATTTCCGATCAATAACTTGAGAACCTCTTGATCCAGAATGTTGAAACTTCATAGGATGATTGTACATGCAGAATAGATGACCCCTATCGATTTTGGGGTCACTCTGTTAAAGGTCAAGGTCACAGGAGCCTGAACATAGAAAACAGTTTCCGATCAATAACTTGAGAACCACTTGACCCAGAATGTTGAAACTTCATAGGATGATTGAACCTGCAGAGTAGATGACCCCTATTGATTTTTCGGTTAGTCTATTAAAAGTCAGGGTCACAGGGGCCTGGTCATGTAAAATCATTTCCGGAAAATAACTTGAGAACCACTTGACCTAGAATGTTGAAACTTAATAGGATGATTGGACATGCAGAGTAGATGAACCCTATTTATTTTTAGATCACTTGATCAAAGGTCAAGGTCACAGTGACTTGAGAACCACTAGGCCAAGAGTGTTGAAACTTAGCGGGATGACTGGTCATGCCAAGTAGATGATCCCTATTGCAGCCAACCATCAGTGTCTCTTTGACTTTCGCTCCTGACCCCTATTGACTTTTTGCCTATAGGACTTTGCATTGGGGGAGACATGCGCTTTTTTACAAAAGCATCTTCTAGTTTTGGGACTAGTTTTAATCTGTTGTTGACCAAAGAAAAGCAGATCTTTAGCATGTTTGTTTGGGGACTGGTATACTTTGTTGCAAAGTGAAAAGCAAAGATCTCTAGCATGTTTTTGCCGGCATGTTTTAATCTGTTGTTTGCATGGAGAATTGCACAGATCTCTAGCATATTTTGCATAGTTTTGGGGCCTAGTGCCTTGAGAAAAGCACAGACCACTAGAATGTTTGTTTGGGGACTAGTTTTAATCTGTTGTTGCCTGGAGAGGAAAAAACAAAGCTCTTAATATGTTTGCCTAGGACTAGTTTTGTGCATACCAAGTTTGAAACTTTATTTCAGTGGAATACAGCAACTTGATTTGAAATAATGCTAAATTTGTTACTAGGGAACATAGATTGGAAAAAATTAATGCAAATTCATATATTGGAGCAGAAATTCTGTGGCCTTATTAGTGAAAACAGAGTAAGTAATGTGATTATTTTGTTACAGGCACAGGGAACGGAGACAGAGCATCAGAGAAGAGAGGAAGGAGCGAAAGATGAAGAAAAGGCAGAAAAAGTCGATCTCAAGATTTCCAAAAAAGCCAGAGATAATGGTTAGAGAAGAGTCAATAGAAAAAAGAAGGGTAATGGAAAGTTTGTTTTCGGAAAGCTAAACATAGTTGTCACAACAACTCATGGTGTAAAATGCTGGACCCTGTCTGAAAAGTAATTTTGACATGCATAGAGCAGTCTGGAAAATAGTTGGTACAAGTAATTTAGTATTTACCATCAGCGCTAAAGGTCAAGGACAGTTTTTGAAGTTTCAAGGTCAAGTTTGAGTTGTAGATTCTGATTCTTATATGTTCCATAACTTTGCCATTCATGAAAAGACACTGAATGACACAGGGTTATCAGTCCTATTGTCATAGTGGGTTTAGAGGTTAATAGACTTCTTTTAACGTGATTTTCTATAACTGCATAAAATACAAACCAGTATGAATTGTAATGATTTTTTTTCTCCATAATTATTGAATTTAATAACTTGCAAATATTATAAAATGAATGTAAGATAAATTTTGTTAGTGTTAAACTGAGATGAGCATTGCGGGCGGTTGTGCTATCAAAATATTCAGTTGAGTTTTATCAAAATAGAAGTTTAACAATTTATATAAATAGTTCCACAGTAAATAAATACAGTAATTATAAATGTTTGATTGTAACTTCCTTGTTTACAATCTATCAGTTGATCAGTATTGTTGATAAGAGTTTCTTAACTAGGTTATTTTGCTACAGTAAACTTCTCCATATTTCCTTGACAACAGTGGCTTGTTTTGAGTGCAATAAAATAAAAATAGAAACCTCAAAGAATGAAGTCGCATAATTACGATTGATCTACTTTGACAGTAAATCTTAGTAAATGACATATGTCTCTCATAAATAATGTGAGCTATTGTGATCACCCTGTGTCTGGTGTAGTACTTCATCTATAATTTGCCCTCACTGATGTGGGTTCGAGCCTCACTCAGGGCATTGAATTCTTCATGTTAGGAAGCCATAGGGTTCGAGCCTTGCTCGGGGCATTGAATTCTTCATGTAAGGAAGCCATCCAGCTGGCTTACGGAAGGTCGGTGGTTCTACCCAGGTGCCTACTTGTGATGAAATAATGCACAGAGGGGCACTTGGGGTCTTCCTCCACCATCAAAGCTGAAATGTCGCCATATGACCTATTATTGTGTTGGTGTGACATTAAACCCAACAAAAACAAAATCATCTACAGTTTGACTTTTAACACTCTGGAGGTCACAATTTTGGTCAAATCTTAATTAAACTTGGTCAGAATGTTACCTTCAATGAAACCTCTGAAGAATTTGTTACTGGGTCATCTGGGGTCAAAAACTAGATCACTATATCAACTAATAGGAAAACCTTGTTATACGCCTGTTTGAAAAACGGAATGTATTATGGGAACGCCCCTGGCGGCCGGGCGGGCGGCATCCACAGACTTTGTCCGGAGCATATCTTCTACATGCATGGAGGGATTTTGATGAAACTTGGCACAGTTGTTCACCATCATGAGACAGAGTGTCATGCGCAAGAACCAGGTCCCTAGGTCTAAGGTCAAGGTCACACTTAGAGGTTAAAGGTCAAATTCAAGAGTGACTTTGTCCGGAGCATATCTTCTACATGCATGAAGGGATTTTGATGAAACTTGGCACAGTTGTTCACCATCATGAGACGGAGTGTCATGACTTTGGTAACATGCCAGTGACCACATTTTCTACTTGATCTTCATAAACTTTCTTATCTCTTTGAAATCTGTGTCAAGTACAGAACTGGATATCTAGGTCAAAAACTAGATCAATAGGTCAAATTATAGAAAGACATTGTTAACACTCAAAAGGTCACATTTTCTACCTAACCTTCATGAGACTTTGTTTTAATGTTTGTCTGTTTAAAATCTAGGATAAATTTGTAACTGGGTCACTTTGTTAACACCTAAGAAGCCACTTTTTCAACCTAATAATCACAAATCTGCTTCAGAATGTTTATCTGATTGAAATCTAGGTCAAGTTTAAAGGTTGGGTATCTGTCTGAGGTCAAAAACTATGTCACAAGGTCAAATCATTATAAAACTTGGATAACAATCTGCCAAATTAGATATTAGGTTATTTGGGGGTAAGAATTACGTCAGATGTGCGATACAGGGCCATCAGGGCCCTCTTGTTAAATAGGCAATTTTTTAAAATGTTTGAATATCAGCTTCTGCACCTGTCAGATCCACCCACAGATTATTAACCACAACCCCAAACCTCGCCTTCCACAAGGATTATAGAACCACTGTTGCCTTCAGTGACCTCATTATCCTTCGTCTTTTGCCTCAACCCAAACCCTCGATCCTCCTTGAGAATTAAAGAGCCACTGCTTTTGTCAGTGGTGTCAGCCCAAACCCTTTGCTCTCCTATTAAATTAAGTACCACTGCCTTTGTCAACCCTTGTCAGTGCCCTCAACTCAAACCCTCGGCCCTCCTTTAGGAATATAGAACCCCTTCCTCCGTCATTTGCCGCAACCGAAACCCTCCACCATTCTCCAAGATTATAAGACCTTTGCACGTCATTGACCACAACCCAAAACCATTGCTGTCCTGTAGGATTATAGAACCACTCCCTCTGTCAGTGGCCTCAATCTAAACTGTCAGCCCTCCTCTAGGATTATAGAACCACTCCCTCTGTCAGTGGCCTCAACCTAAACCCTCAGCCCTCCTCTAGGATTATAGAACCACTTCCTCTGTCAGTGGCCTCAACCTAAACTGTCAGCCCTCTTCTAGGATTATAGAACCACTCCCTCTGTCACTGGCCTCAACCTAACCATCAGCCCTCCTCTAGGATTATAGAACCACTCCCTCTGTCAGTGACCTCAACCTAAACTGTCAGACCTCCTCTAGGATTATAGAACCACTCTGTCAGTGGCCTGAACCTAAACCGTCAGCCCTCCTCTAGCATTATAGAACCACTCCCTCTGTCAGTGGCCTCAACCTAAACAGTCAGCCCTCCTTTAGGATTATAGAACCACTCCCTCTGTCAGTGGCCTCAACCTAAACCATCAGACCTCCTCTAGTATTATAGAACCACTCTGTCAGTGGCCTGAACCTTAACCGTCAGACCTCCTCTAGGATTATAGAACCACTCTGTCAGTGGCCTGAACCTAAACTATCACCCCTCCTCTAGGATTATAGAACCACTCTGTCAGTGGCCTGAACCTAAACCGTCAGCCCTCCTCTAGGATTATAGAACCACTCTGTCAGTGGCCTGAACCTAAACCGTCAGCCCTCATCTAGGTTATAGAACCACTTTCTCTGTCAGTGGCCTCAATCTAAACCGTCAGCCCTCCTCTAGGATTATAGAACCACTCCCTCTGTCAGTGGCCTCAACCTAAACCGTCAGCCCTCCTCTAGGATTATAGAACCACTTCCTCTGTCAGTGGCCTCAGCCTAAACTGTCAGCCCTCTTCTAGGATTATAGAACTACTCCCTCTGTCAGTGGCCTCAACCTAACCATCAGCCCTCCTCTAGGATTATAGAACCACTCCCTCTGTCAGTGGCCTCAACCTTAACTGTCAGACCTCCTCTAGGATTATAGAACCACTCTGTCAGTGGCCTAAACCTAAACCATCAGCCCTCCTCTAGGATTATAGAACCACTTTCTCTGTCAGTGGCCTCAACCTAAACCGTCAGCCCTCCTCTAGGATTATAGAACCACTCTGTCAGTGGCCTGAACCTAAACTGTCAGCCCTCTAGGATTATAGAACCACTTTCTCTGTCAGTGGCCTCAACCTAAACCGTCAGCCCTCTAGGATTATAGAACCACTCCCTCTGTCAGTGACCTCAACCTAAACCATAAGCTCACCTCTAGGATTATAGAACCACTCCCTTTGTCAGTGGCCTGAACCTAAACCACCAGCCCTCCTTTAGGATTATAGAACCACTCCCTCTGTCAGAGGCCTCAACCTAAACCGTCAGCCTTCCTCTAGGATTATAGAACCACTCCCTCTGTCAGTGGCCTCATCCTAAACCATCAGCCCTCCTCTAGGATTATAGAACCACTTCCACGGTCATTGGCCTCAACCCATACCCATGGCCCTCCTCTTTGTGTTACAGGTATATCAACAGAAATACATCTGTTGTGAGAAAGATATCCGTGTTAATGATTGTTCTTGATGTGTCCATTATATTAGCTTCATAGAAAATACAAGCTGTCACTAAGATTGATGAGTCATATATACAATTTGTATGAAGAATATACTGCAGAGCTGAAATAATGTATACAGTAACTTGAAAGGGAGACCAGTTCCACCTGCTTAGAGTAAAATGTTATGGTTTTAGCCAAAACGGTCAATTCTTAGAGACTCAGATTTGTGGTTTAGATTTAATTTGATTGATTAACATTTTTGAGAAAATTAGTCTCTGTGAAAATTACTAAGTTCTGAATACTGTCATAGGGCAGTCATAGAATATCATTAACATGCTAGCATCTGTTGATGCACTCACCCCACCCTCCCCCCATCAAAAAAAAATAAAATAAATAGTTTCTTGCCCTTCAGTATCCTGTCACCACACACACCCACACGCACACACGTCCTGCTTCCCCCCTCTCACCACCACCACCGCACACACACCTCCCACCAAAAAAAAAAAATCTTTGAATTATGCATTTTCTTTAAAATTTGCTTCCGTCCTGCTCTGATATAACCCTTCGGGCGTATATTGCCCTGCTTGGCAGAGCTCTTGTTTAGGTAATGTTTAATTTTCATTATTGTAACAAATGAACATAACAGAAATAAAAAACAATAAAATATTGCCAAAGAATATCATGATATTATTAAATGCAATCATGATGTGTTTTAATACATGTAATAACAATTGAATTGTTAGAATTTATAACGTAATTTTCTGTTGTGTTTCATATCTGTTTTTAGAGAAAATCACATGATTGTATGAATTTACCACACCTAAATCATAGCTTTCTGAGTTGCTTTCATTAACAATTCATTTCCACAGCATGAATAATAATCCACATGGAAACAGTGCACCTACGGAAAATTGGTTTTCCAAGAAATGTTTACTGTGAAATCATGAATATTTGTGTTGGACTAATTTTAGCGGAATTTATGTTTGTGTCTATTTGCAAAATTAAATCCAAGCAAAAAGAAAACTTCCCATTCATCTTATCTTCAGGATTTGAAATTAACATATTAATTTCCATTCAAAGTAGCTCTTTTTACCAAAACTGCAAAAATTCATTCCCAGGAAATGAAATCATTTGACAGTATCTTGAATCCTGTTTTGACAACAATATTTACAAATGTAGATGAGATATGTAGATAAAAATATGGTGAATTGGTAGTACATTGTATATCATTACTCATTTAAGGAGGAAAAATATTTTGTTCTCAAATATCTGAGGCCTCTTGAAACTTAAATTTGAGATTTTTTCATCTATCTTTAAGATGTTCTCCTCTTCTTCTGGACATTTAATTTTGCAAACATAAACAAAGCACATTTGTTCGAATGTTTCTGCTCGGACCATTTTAGGGGCTACCAGAGCTAAAAGATAGGGTAAAAAAATCAATGAACAATTTTTTATGACTGCATGATGGATCATTACAAATCTTAAAGTTAAGTAAAAGTTTAATAATATATATTATATAAGACAAAATAAAGATATGGTAGAAAAAATATCTAAAGGAAAGATATGAGCAGAGCACTTGGTATGAGTAGAGCACTTGATAGCCATCTTGGGCTTGCAAAGTTAAATCTTTTTCTGTGCATGGCTTTAAAGATGCTCCAATGTTTTACCTGGAATATGGTAGAAAGTTGCTTTTGTCAGCCTTGAAAGTTTTTCTGCTATTGCTGATACCATTTTAACCAGTTCTTGTTAAAATATAATCGGAATGATTCAAAGTTGTGATAAAGTTTTATCTATGCTTCTTGTGGGTTTTGTAGGGTTAAACATTTCTTATTAAACATTTCTAAGAAATGTGAGCCCAGGACTGTACAAAAGTGAGGTGTAAAACTATAAATTATTATCACTTGTGTGCCTAAGTATTTTCGAGAAGTGAATGATACTAACAGCTGATTTCCTAACAATCCTATGCAAGTAAAACACTGATGTGAAGCTGTGCATCGAAGGTGTCAGATAATTTACTGATGCATTTTTAATACAACATCCTCCTCATAACAAATGAAATTTATTGATTGTATGATTGGTTCTTGGAATACAACATTGTTAATGTTTATAATGGGAAGGTTTAAGAATACAAGGGAGTGTAGGTGTATACGAAAAAAATTAAATATATGTCACATAAATATAGATTATTTCATGGAAAATTTATTTATGGGAAACTGGCTTACTTCTGATATACATAATTATAAAATAATCACCATACCTCCATATATCTTAGAATATGTGATAAGTCATTGACTATTAAACTTCATACCCCACGGGGCAGATAGTGTACCCATGATTTTCTGTGCTTCTGTCTGTGAGTCCGTATGTGCACAAAATCTTGTCTGCTCTAAAACTTTTCTAAGCATTTTGAAAAAACTAGGCATAAATAACCACCATATTAAGCTGATGTGTTGTGTGCAACATAAAGACCCCCAGCTCAAAGGTCATGGTCACAGTTGAGAGGTCAAAGATATAAGGTCATTTTTCTTGTCTGCTCTATGACTTTATTATGCATGAATAGATATTCAAATAACGTGGCATAAATAACCACCATAATAAGATAATTAGTTGCATACAAATCCAGACCCCTAGCTCAATGGTCAAGTTCACAGAGGTCTAAGATTTAAGTTCATTTTTCTTGTCCACTATGTAATTTCTTTATGCCTGCATGAATATTCAGGTATCATGGTACAGATACTCACCATAAGAAGATGGAAATGTCACATTCAAGACCCTTACCCCTACCTTAAACATCACACTTGAAAGAAATGTGTCCAGTGTTTAACTTTTGTGTGTATGGGTAGATATTCATATATTTTGGTGCAACATCCACCATAACTAGATTATGAATTGATATAAATATCTAGACTAATAGCCCAAAGGTCAAGGTCACAGAGGTCAGAGATGATGCAGTGTGTTAAGGCAAGACTTTGACCTCTAAATATCAAAGGTCAAGATAGCTCATACTGACTTAGAGGTAAAAGATTTCTTTTTTTTTTTTGGTGAGGGGAAGGGGTTTAATGTCCGGTCTATAACTTTCATAGTCATAGATGGATATTCAAATAACTTTGTCAAAACTTTCACTGAAACAGGACAGTGTAGTATTTAATCATTTAAAGGTGAAATAAATACCGTCATTTTTCTTTTCCAGTCCATGACTTCAGCATACATGTTCAATTGTCAAGTGCCATTACTCACAGGACTCGCATTTCTGTGTCCTGTCATTACGTATTGGGGACATCTTTGTCCAATGTACTTTTTTTTAGCTCACCTGTCACATAGTGACAGGGTGAGCTTTTGTGATCGCCCTTCGTCCGTCATCCGTCGTCCGTCCACAATTTCTTGTCTGCACGATAGAGGTTTCATTTATGATTTTATTTTAACCAATCTTGCACACAACTTGTATCACCATAAGATCTCGGTTCCTTTCTTGAACTGGCCAGATCCCATTATGGGTTCCAGAGTTATGGCCCCTGAAAGGGCCAAAATTAGCTATTTTGACCAAGTCTGCACAATAGCAGCTTCATTTATGATTTGATTTTTACCAAACTGGCACACAACTTGTATCACCATAAGGTCTCGGTTCCTTCCTTGAACTGGCCAGATTCCATTATGGGTTCCAGAGTTATGGCCCCTGAAAGGGCCAAAATTAGCTATTTTGACCTTGTCTGCACAGTAGCAGCTTTATATTTATGATTTGATTTTTACCAAACTGGCACACAACTTGTATCACCATAAGATCTTGGTTCCTTTCTTGAACTGGCGAGATTCGATTATTGGTTCCAGAGTTATGGCCCCTGAAAGGGCCAAAATTAGCTAATTTGACCTTGTCTGCACAGTAGCAGCTTTATTTATGATTTGATTTTAACCAAACTGGCATACAACTTGTATCACCATAAGATCTTGGTTCCTTTCTTGAACTGGCGAGATTCCATTATGGGTTCCAGAGTTATGGCCCCTGAAAGGGCCAAAATTAGCTATTTTGACCTTGTCTGCACAATAGCAGCTTCATTTTTGATTTGACTTTAACCAAACTTGCACACAACTTGTATCACCACAAGATATTGGTTCCTTTCTTGAACTGGCCAGATTTCTTCATGGGTTCCAGAGTTATGGCCCCTTAAAGGTTCAAAATTGGCTATTTTGGCTTTTGCAGCCATATAGAGACTTCATTTATGGTTTTATTTGATACAAACTTCCAAAATAACTTCAGCAACAATAATTCTTGGATTCCATGACAAATCAGATCCAAGCGTAGGTTCAGAGTTATTTTATATCTGATTACCTCCCCTGATTCTAATCAAAATGGATTTATATCAGTAAGTACTTATAGTACTTATTTGAAACTTCATTATTGTCATTAGTTGGACTGAGCCAATCAGGGTAGATAACTATGGACTGATTTTATGTCAAATTACCTCCCTTTATTTCAAATTAAAATGGGTATATCTCCATAACTAATGAAGATACTGATCTGAAATTTCATTTATGTCAACAGATTAATTTGGCAGATCCTTCTTTTCTTCACTTACAATAATTTTTTTTTTTTTAATTACTTCCCTTTTACGTTACTATAAATAGCTTATTTTTAGTAACTTTTTTATTATTGGCCGTAGGGAAAAACCGAGACCACTTTTCTGTGGTACAACATGGATGGTACCTCCAATTTGTAGATGTATTTTGACATATCTGTACCTTGTATGAATTTTTTTTTCTTTTTGGTTAAATTTCTTCCCTTTGTTGTTACTGTCCTTTGGACTTAGATATTTTTTCTGAGGACCTTCTTGTCCTCAAGTGCAATGATAACAGGTGAGCGGTATAGGGCCATCATGGCCCTCTTGTTTCTAGTTTGAACTATGGTCATATTTCTAGTTTTGAATATGAAATATATGTCTTTTCATTATGATATACATTATTAAGAAATCTACCAAGGTTTACAGTACATGTCAGAGCTGTTTTACAGTATTTTTTCCAGTTTGAAGAAAGATAAAACAATTAACGTAACAATTAAAATAGCCAATTTCTGTTTTCAGCATCCGGATAGTTTATAATAATCTTTCCCTTTGAGTTGCAATGAGGTAATTAAACAAAAGAAGTGAAGGTGCCATTGTGTAAATCCAGTGGATTATCAGTGAATAAGAATAATCTTGACTTGTTGTTTCATAATTTTTTTTTTTATATTTTCAGCAACATTTAGAACAGTATCTACAAAGTATTCTCGAGTCGAAATGGTACAGGAACCACACTGAAGTGGTGAGTAGGATATATGCTTATTTATGGAAAATGTTTCTGTCTGAATCATCATACATCACCAGTTTTATTCTGGAGGGGTCACTTTCAGTGTAAGAATTATGCTATGATCAATAACTAAATGATTTGTCTCACAGTGGACAAACTGAATAGGATGATAGTCTGTGTCTGTAGATGACTCCTTGTGTTTTGAGTTTAAGTTCAAAATTTTGATGTTGAGACTGAGAACGGTTTCTGCTCAATAACTTAAGGATGCTTTGGCATACAGTCATCAAACTTCATAGGATGATTGCCTATGGTCACTAAATGACCCCGGTTGGTATAGGTTGAAAATAGTAACTCAGAAATGATCTTTGTGTAACCTCTACTAAATTCCTTCAGATCACTCTGGTTTGTTAAAAAATATAGCTGCCAGGGGGCAGAGCTAGTTTTCCATATATGACTGTATGAAAAATTTGAAAAATCTCTCACACCACCAGCCAAATTTGAAAAAAGTTTGGCAGCAATGTTCCATAGATGGCCCTCTTCCAAGTTCCTTCAAGCCGTGTTGATAAGTTAAAAGAAACATAGCTGCCTTGGTACAGGGTTATTTTTCTCAATATGACTATGGAAATCTTATTTGTAATTGCTGGCTCCATTTGAAAATAATTTCACAGCAATGTTCACTTGGTGACCCTGTAATAAATTTCTTCGAATCCTGTTTAGTTCAAAAACATTACCAGCACGGGTTTGTTTAGTTTTCCCATCTGACCGATTTTAGAATAATTTTACAGTATTATTTACTGTTTCCTTGTTCTAGAAATATTCAGTCAAGCTATGAATGTCAGGTGATGGATCTAGGGCCATCATGGTCCACTTGATGGATGATATTATAAACTTAAAAAAGTTGTGACAAGTAGTGATTTTTAGCTCATCTGATTTTTTGAAAAAAAATGATGAGTTATTGTCATCACTTGAGCGGTTGTCGGCGTCGGCGTCGGCGTCGGCGTTGCCTGGTTAAGTTTTATGTTTAGGTCAGCTTTTCTCCTAAACTATCAAAGCTATTGCTTTGAAACTTGGAATATTTGTTCACCATCATAAGCTGACCCTGTATAGCAAGAAACATAACTCCATCTTGCTTTTTGCAAGATTTATGGCCCCTTTTGTACTTAGAAAATATCAGATTTCTTGGTTAAGTTTTATGTTTAGGTCAGCTTTTCTTCTAAACTATCAAAGCTATTGCTTTGAAACTTAGAATACTTGTTCACCATCATAAGCAGACCCTGTACATGAAGAAACGTAACTCCATCTTGCTTTTTGCAAGAATTATTGCCCCTTTTGGACTTAGAAAATCAGTTTTCTTGGTTAAGTTTTATGTTTAGGTCAGCTTTTATCCTAAACTATCAAAGCTATTGCTTTAGAACTTGCAACACTTGTTCACCATCATAAGCTGACCCTGTACAGCAAGAAACATAACTCCATCCTGCTTTTTGCAAGATTTATGGCCCCTTTTGTACTTAGAAAATATCAGATTTCTTGGTTAAGTTTTATGTTTAGGTCAACTTTTTCTCTTAAACTATCAAAGCTATTGCTTTGAAACTTGCAACACTTGTTCACCATCATAAGCTGACCCTGTACAGCAAGCAACATAACTCCATCCTGCTTTTTGCAATAATTATTGCCCCTTTTGGACTTAGAAAATCATTTTCTTGGTTGAGTATTATGTTTAAGTCAACTTTTCTCATAAACTATCAAAGCTATTGCTTTAAAACTTGCAACAGTTTTTCACCATCATAAGTGGACACTGTACATCAAGAAACATAACTCTATCCTGCTTTTTGCAAGAATGATGGCCCTTTTTAGACTTAGAAAATCATGGGTAGGACAATATTTCTATTATACAAAAAAAATCAGATGAGCGTCAGCACCCGCAAGGCGGTGCTCTTGTATGAACATAGCTTAACGCATTTAATTTCAGCTGAAGTTCCTAGATGTGAGTGAGTTATCATTTGTGAACAGACTGGGTCAGAAGTGGAAGGAAGGTGATGTGAACAAATGTTCTGGTGGTCGCAGGATCTCTATAGGCTGTTGTGGCTGTCTGAAGAAATACCATGTTGCTGGACGCTGGAGTAAAAGGTTTGTATAATACCATATACCCAGTATAAATTCCCCTCCCTAATCAACATTCACCCCCACACTTTTTAACACAAGAAAAAAAAACATTTCAAGATAAATGGTAAAAATTGAATAAAAGCACTTTGCCAGTAGTCCTTTAAGCTTGGCATGCAATTTATATCCACTTGTGGTACAAGTAACTTTCATTATGTTTACTTCAAAACTCTTCTCAAAGTCACTTTATGTAAGTGACTGAAGCCTGACTTGTAGTTCAGAATTGTTCATCATTTGTTTTGAATGGTTCACATTGTTGTAAGGCAATTGGAAAGTTGAGATTATGCCATAAGGGAGTAAAGAGAGTATGAGATGTTGGACTCATTGCTTGATATTTCCTCCTATTACTGTAAAACTGAATCTATTATTTACACCATAATGGTATCTTCTGAGATAATTTGTTTACAATTGTTGATTAGTATTGATTCATTGTTGCTGTAACCAAATGAACCTTAAAGTTAACATTAGATGAAGGGTAATATTTCGCTGAATGTTTATCAAGCCTTAGATGTATAAAGTTAAAATATTGGGTATATTATATGTCTCATATAAACTCTCAGTCTATAGCTTACTGTGAAATCACTAATATTCGTGGGGGACTAATTTTCGTGGTTGAGTCAATCCACGAAATTTAATCCCAACGAACAAGTAAAATTTCCATTCATTTTATGTTCAGAAGTTGAAATCCACGAATTCATATCCCAACGAAATTGCCGTTTTGACTAAAAGCACAAAATTTCATGCCCACAAAATCAAATGATTTTACAGTATGCTGTAGACTTTTCTTTAGTTAGTTTCCCATCAATAGTCCAAATTTCATTGTTTTAATCTAAGCTTGAAACATTTTTCCATGTTATTGTGTATGCAATTGTGAAGCTTCAGTGTCTGAAGGAGAACCTTTTAACACTTCGGAGATTTTCAAAGACATATAAGTTCAGTGATTAGAAAATTGCATGATATCAGAAAGAGAAAAAATTATTGCAATAACTTAACAAAATTTCCAGCCTATCTGTACAAAGGAGATGCTGCTGCTGTCTAGTCCTACACTTTGTGGTGTGTTTATGCTGTTGCTTGTGAGAGTAGGGAAAAGTTCCTCATTTTAGTAATTTTAATTTTGTCAGTGTTTAACAGTGGTATTAAAAATTTGAAAAGGAAAATTTTTAAATAATTTGACAGGTAGTAAGTAATGGTAAAGCTTTCCTGTTCAGCATTGTTAGTCGACAAAAGTCCCTACCTGAAATGAACGGAACTGCTCATTTCCTGTTGAGCCCATGGCAGGTGTCATTTACTTCCCCGGCATCCTGTTTTGACTGATACTGCTGGAAACAGATTAGTAGATCACCTAGAATTGAACTCTAGTGGAGATGTTCGCCATGACACAGAATCAAATTCGAACCTGGATTGCTGGCATTGTTGTCCAATCTGACTCTGCTGTAATCTTACTTTCTCTATAAAGATATTCATTTTTGTTTTTTTAATTTACAGATGGTTGGTTGTGAAAGACACATTTATTGCCTATTTGCGGCCCTCTGATGGAGTGCTTTGTGATGTTATGCTTATGGATTCAGACTTCAGAGTGGAGTCGGGGATGTCTGCAACAGGCGCTCCTCATGGCCTGTTGGTTATGAACCAGTCTAGGTAAATTTAAAATTATATATCTTTTTACCTGAAAAGATTGAACACAAAATTGTTCATTCCTTATTCATGGATTAATCAACTATTGCTAGTACAACATTTACCATCAGTCTTAAACAACATTTTTGAAGAGAGATGTAGGGAGTACTTTGATGTTCCAGTGACAAAATATTTAAGAATTTTTTAGATCCACTTTATAGTCAAGTGATAGCAAATAACTTTGCAGGATGATTGCTTGTGGTCAGTTAAGCTAAGCTCCTCTATTGTTTTGGGGTTCAAGAGGTCAAATATCAAGGTCACAGTGACCTTGAGACTGAAAACATCTGTTCAATAACTTAATAACACTTTGACCTACAGTCAGGTTGATTGCCTGTAGGCAGTAGATGGACCCTGTTGTTTTTGGTGTCAGTAGGTAAAAGGTCAAGGTCACAGTGACTATGAGACTGAAAATGGTGTCCACTCAGTAACATAAGAACCATTGGGCCTGCTACCATCAAACCTCACAGGATGGTTGCCTGTAGGCAGTAGATTGACCATGTTGTTTTTGGTGTCAGTAGGTAAAAAGTCATGGTCACAGTGACTATGAGACTGAAAATGGTGTCCACTCAGTAACATAAGAACCATTGGGCCTGCTACCTTCAAACCTCACAGGATGGTTGCCTGTAGGCAGTAGATTGACCATGTTGTTTTTGGTGTCAGTAGGTAAAAGGTCAAGGTCACAGTGACTGTGAGACTGAAAATGGTGTCCACTCAGTAACATAAGAACCATTGGGCCTGCTACCTTCAAACCTCACAGGATGGTTGCCTGTAGGCAGTAGATTGACCATGTTGTTTTTGGTGTCAGTAGGTAAAAGGTCAAGGTCACAGTGACTGTGAGACTGAAAATGGTGTCCACTAAGTAACATAAGAACCATTGGGCCTACTGCCTTCAAACCTCATAGGATGATTGCCTGTGGTCAGTAGATTGGCCATGTTGTTTTTGGTGTCAGTAGGTAAAAGGTCAAGGTCACAGTGACTGTGAGACTGAAAATGGTGTCCACTAAGTAACATAAGAACCATTGGGCCTACTGCCTTCAAACCTCATAGGATGATTGCCTGTGGTCAGTAGATGGCATCTTTTGTTTTTGGGTCAGTAAGTCAAGGGTCAAAGTCACAATGACCTTTAGACTGAAAATGTTTTCTGTTTAGTAAGAAAAAAATGCTTTGGCTTACAGTTCACAAACTTCATAGGATGATTGCCTATGGTCAGTAGGGGACCTCTATTGTTTTTGGGGTCAGAAGGTTAAAGTTCATAGTTATCTAAGGGCTGGAAAATGGGACAGGGTCATGAAGTGGGGGCATACATGTTTTACACACACCTCTTGTTATCTACAAAATATGATGTAATTTTATTTTTTAGACATTTGTTAGCTAAAAGTTGGACAAGTCGAAAGGCAGATGAATGGGAAGCAAGTATCAAAGAAGCTGCAGAAACTACCGGCAAGGACTTCACTCAAGAAAACAGATATGATTCCTACGCTCCTGCCAGAGAAAACTCCTACGCAAGATGGTTTGTAGATTATTGTCAATTGCCTGGGTTTTTTTTCCCGTAGGAGTATGCATGACATGCTTCTTTGAAATCTCAAGTATTAGCAGTAGAGAAAAGGAATTGATAAAAAATTAAAAGTGGTGTAAAAACTATCTTGAGTATCATTAAATGATAAGTGATGTTTTGAAAAAAGACAAAAGATTTTGGGATTATGTATTTGTTGTCTTGTTTTGTAATTCATCAGGATGAAATAAAACAGATGACTGGTTTATGCAAATAACTAAATCTCCAGATTATATTACAAGATCTTGCTTTTATGAGATCATTCGAATCAGCAAATTATGTAGCAGTCTTTGAAAAAAAGTGTTTTGTGACGTTTTATATAGAGAAGCAAACACTAGAAATTGGTTTAAAGGGACTAACCCACACATTTTAGGCAAAAAATAATTTCTCTCAAAAATCCGTAAAAAGTGAGAACTCTGAAATTGACTAGTGGTACAGACTTATTGAAGATTTGTGCAAGGTATTTTTTATGTATATCCAAAAATATTGTACTGTAGTACACTTTTGAAATAACGCAGAAAATTTACCTTCTTTTTGCAAATTTTACCAACGTCTAAAATTTATTTTCACCCACTTTATCATTTTTAATTGTCATACATACATTCTATGCCAAACTTTGTGGAAATGAACATGTTGAAAAGTTTCACCCAAACTGTGGGCGAGTAGCTTTAAGAAAAACCTTATTACTTAAAGTCTGCAAAGTTATTAGATAAAAGCCTGGCTGCCTGATCTTAGTGTAACCTCTCCTTTTATCTTGACATATTTGATTTGAGATAAAATATATTTGAGTAATTGATAGTATAAAAGCATGAACCCTTATAAATGATTGTATCATATATGTATAACTGTACATTAAAACACCTAACACGAGATTAAAGATGTTTGCCTCATCAATCATTTTACACAGAGATTATGTCAGAACTGATTATTGTAGATCTTTTATGGGTTTTCATGATAAATTGAATTAAGTTTTCAAAGGTCAGCTTTTTAATACAAATAAATGACACCCTAATTCTGAGATGGTTGATTTGTTGTGTCTGTAGACCAAATGGTTTCTGATCAATAACTGTAGGATGACATTACACCAGTAGAGTCAGACTTCATAGGTGTGTATAAAAAGCCTTTAACATTATAATCATGAAAGGTGCACTATACACATCTGTTATAATATAGTAATAATGATAATAATAATAATATAATAGCTGATTGGCTGTAGCCATTAGATGCATCCTATTGTTTTGAGGTCAACATTATTTCAGATTTAAGTGAGTTACTCGAAGCAACGTTAAATTCTCAGCAAGGGAGGCTTCTACTGTGGTCAGGAGATGAGCCTTTCAAAAGGGCAAAATTAAAATATACTTAAGACTTTATATAACAATCCCAGTAATCTCTGACAAGCCATCATAGGTACATATGTGTTTTACAAATGGCTCTTTTCTGGTCATTTTAACCCTTACCCTGCTAAATTTCTATAATGAACTTGTCCATTTTTCAATTTAGACTGTACCATTAACTGTTTAAAGGGGTACTTACCAAAAAGATACTGACTGAATGGCGAACAGTGCAGATCATGATCATGATCTACACTGGTTGCAAAGACTGAATCAGTTGTGTCCAGCATGATAGGGGAATAGGAATATGTATTTTACTCAGAAGATTTTTTTTAGCTCACCTGAGCACGAAGTGCTCAAAGGTGAGCTTTAGTGATCACCCTGTGTCCGGCGTCCGTCGTCGTCCGTCGTCCGTCCGTCCGTCCGTCCGTCGTCAACAATTTGACTGTTAACACTCTAGAGGTCACATTTTTGGCCCAATCTTATGAAACTTGGTCAGAATGTTACCTCCCTAAAATCTTGGACGATCGATATGGTCATCTGGTTCAAAACTAGGTCACCAGGTCAAATCAAAGGAAAAGCTTGTTAACACTCTAAGGTCCAATTTTGACCCAATCTTAATGAAACTTGGCCAGAATGTTCCCTCCATAAAGTCTGACGAGTTCGATATTCGTCATCTGGGTCAAAAACTAGTCACCAGTCAAATCAAAGGAAAAGCTTGTTAACACTCTAGAGGTCACATTTTTGGCCCATTCTTAATGAAACTTGTCAGAATGTTACCCTCCATAAAATCTTGGATGAGTTCGATATTGGTCATCTGGGGTCAAAACTAGGTCACCAGGTCAAATCAAAGGAAAAGCTGTAACACTGTAGAGGCCGCATTTATGACTATATCTTCATGAAACTTGTCAGAATGTTAATATTGATGATC
Source organism: Mercenaria mercenaria (assembly GCF_021730395.1). NCBI lineage: Eukaryota > Metazoa > Mollusca > Bivalvia > Venerida > Veneridae > Mercenaria > Mercenaria mercenaria. The sequence goes on from NC_069364.1 coordinate 61,243,991, forward strand.
TTAAGGTCCAGTTTGAATCTGGTCATGTAGGATAAAACTAGGTCACCTGGTCAAATCAAAGAAAAGCTAGTTAACACTGTAGGCCACATTTATGACCATATCTTAAAGAACTTGGTCAGAATGTTTTCTTGATGCTCTTTAGGTCAAATTTAACCTGGTCAGCTCGTCAAAAACTAGGTCACTAGGTTAAATCAAAGGAAAAGCTTGTTAACACTGTAAGGCCACTTTAAGACTATATCTTCATGAAACTTAGTCAGAAATATTAACTTGATGATCTTAGGTCAGTTTGAATCTGGGTCATGTTGGGTCAAGAATTAGGTCATGGGGGCAAATCAAGAAAAGCTTGTTAACACCTAGAGGCCACATTTATGACTGTAACTTCATGAAACTTAGAATGTTAAACTTGATGATCTTTAGGTCAAGTTCAAATCTGGGTCATTTTGGGGTCAAAAACAGGTCACGGGGTCAAATCAAAAGAAAAGCTAGTTAACACTGTAGAGGCCACATTTATGAACATATCTTGATGAAACTTGGTCAGAATGTTAATCTTGATGATCTTTAGGTCAATAGGTCAGGTGAGCGATACAGGGCCTTCATGGCCCTCTTGTTTACTGCAAGAATGAACTCATATCAATCTTAAATTAAGAGTCCCAACTAAAACTTTCCTCTACCCTCAAAGGAAGGCATATAGCATTCACATTATTAATTAGTTTGTCTGTCAGCTATAACTTTTAAAGGATTTAAGGAATTCTGGTAAAACTGTACTCAAATGTTAAGGATGATAAGATTGTCAAGGTCAGAGGCAAAGGCATTCCACTTTAGGTGCCTTTGTCATTTACTTATGACATCTCTTGTTTTCAGTCTTTGCCATTGAAGCTGTTTATCATCCTTTATACAAACAGTATAAGTTTGACTCGCGTTAAAATATGAGAGATAAAAGGTTGCCAAAAATCTCAAAGCATTTTAACAAATATGAAAAAATTACTGAATGCTGAATCCTTAAAAATGTTTCAGACATTAAATGTTCATGAATATGGAGAAGTAAATGACCCATGGCCAATACTTGTCTAGATATTTCCACAAATTATCATTTTTTACTTCTCTCAAAAATTGAACCAATCAGAGGAAACTTAGAGCTGACAGTGAATTCCGGTCCACAATTCAGCATCTTTCAGTGTCAGACAGGATTTAATTTGCATCTTTATAGAAAATCTGTGCATTTAGTAATAATGAAGTGACGTAATCCTATTGCCTGAGTAATTCAGAGAGAAATTTCTGCATTTGTCTGATGAAAATAATACAGATTTTTTTCTCCATTGTGTTTGGAGAGTGAGTTATACCTATAGAACATGTTTGGAGACTTGTACCTGTCTATCTTTTTAGCTCATCTGATTTTTTGAAAAAAAATGATGAGTTATTGTCATCACTTGAGCGGTTGTCGGCGTCGGCGTCGGCGTCGGCGTTGCCTGGTTAAGTTTTATGTTTAGGTCAGCTTTTCTCCTAAACTATCAAAGCGATTGCTTTGAAACTTGGAATACTTGTTCACCATCATAAGGCTGAACCATGTATGCAAGAAACTTAATACTCCATTCTTGTTTTTTGCAGATTTATGCGCCCCTTGTTTGGACTTAGAAAAAATTCAAGATTATTCTTGGTTTTTTGTAAGTTTTATGTTTAGGTCAACTATTCTTCTCTCAATATAATCAAAGCTATTTGCTTTGAAACTTGGAATACTATTGTCACCCATCATAAGCAGTGACCTGTACATCAAGAAACATAACTCCATCTTGCTTTTTGCAAGATTTATGCCCCTTTTGACTTAGAAAATCAGATTTCTTGGTTTAGTTTTATGTTTAGGTCAGCTTTTTCCTAAACTATCAAAGCTATTGCTTTAAACTTGAATACTTGTTCACCATCATAAGCGACCCTGTATCAAGAAACATAACTCCATCTTGCTTTTTGCAAGATTTATGCCCCTTTTACTTAGAAATCAGTTTTCTTGGTTAAGTTTTATGTTTAGGTCACTTTTTCCTAAACTATCAAAGCTATTGCTTTAAAACTTGCAACCTTGTTCACCATCATAAGCTGACCCTGTATAGCAAGAAACATAACTCCATCTTGCTTTTTGCAAGATTTATGGCCCCTTTTGTACTTAGAAAATATCAGATTTCTTGGTTAAGTTTTATGTTTAGGTCAACTTTTCTCCTAAACTATCAAAGCTATTGCTTTGAAACTTGGAATTCTTGTTCACCATCATAAGCTGACCCTGTATAGCAAGAAACATAACTCCATCTTGCTTTTTGCAAGATTTATGGCCCCTTTTGTACTTAGAAAATATCAGATTTCTTGGTTAAGTTTTATGTTTAGGTCAACTTTTCTCCTAAACTATCAAAGCTATTGCTTTGAAACTTGGAATACTTGTTCACCATCATAAGCAGACCCTGTACATCAAGAAACATAACTCCATCTTGCTTTTTGCAAGATTTATTGCCCCTTTTGGACTTAGAAAATCAGTTTTCTTGGTTAAGTTTTATGTTTAGGTCAGCTTTTATCCTAAACTATCAAAGCTATTGCTTTAAAACTTGCAACACTTGTTCACCATCATAAGTTGACCCTGTACAGCAAGAAACATAACTCCATCCTGCTTTTTGCAAGATTTATGACCCCTTTTGGACTTAGAAAATATCAGATTTCTTGGTTAAGTTTTATGTTTTGGTCAACTTTTTCTCTTAAACTATCAAAGCTATGGCTTTGAAACTTGCAACACTTGTTGACCATCATAAGCTGACCCTGTACAGCAAACAACATAACTCCATCCTGCTTTTTGCAATAATTATTGCCCCTTTTGGACTTAGAAAATCATTTTCTTGGTTGAGTATTATGTTTAAGTCAACTTTTCTCATAAACTATCAAAGCTATTGCTTTAAAACTTGCAGCAGGTTTTCACCATCATAAGTGGACACTGAACATCAAGAAACATAACTCTATCCTGCTTTTTGCAAGAATGATGGCCCTTTTTAGACTTAGAAAATCATGGGTAGGACAATATTTCTATTACACAAAAAAAATCAGATGAGCGTCAGCACCCGCAAGGCGGTGCTCTTGTTTTTTATGTACGCCCATTTTGGAAAAACAGGACATATTATGTGTTGGCATGTGCATCTGTTTGTCCTTCTGTCGTAATATATGTTCTGAGCATAACTTTATGACCTTAAAGATATTGACTTTAAACTGATGGTGATGAGACAATGAACACTTGAACCAGCTCTGTAGGTCAATGGTCAAGGTCACAGATTGAGCTAAAAGATCAAAATTGGCCGTCATATTTCATGTCCAGAGCATTACTAAATAATAATGTAAAGTACTGACTTCAAACTTGGCTTGTAGGTAGGTGACGATGAGATGATATGCAGAGCACATGAACTGGATCAGTAGGTAAAAGGTTAAGGTCACAAATGAGCTCAAAGGTCAAATCTGTCTGTCGTATTTCATGTCCGGAACATAGCTTATTAACTATTCAAAGTATTTACTTCAAACTTGGGATGTAGGTAGGTGGTGATGAGACAATATGCATAGTGCTTGAACCAGGGTGATAGGTCAAAGGTCAAGGTCACAGCATGGTCAAATCTGCCCATCATATTTCATGTCAAGAGCATAACTTAAAAACTATTAAAGGTATTGGCTTGAAACTTGGAATATAGGCAGGTGGTGATGAGACAATGTGCAGACCGCAACAATCTACATTACAGGGCCCCTCAACCAACCATTAAATCCCTCCCCCTCCCCCATAAAAAAGTCATTCAGTTCCATGCCCTTGTTCCTGCCCCTTAGTATCCTGTCACCACCACTACACACACACACACAACCCCCCCCCCTTTTTTTTGTCAGAATATGGCGGTAAAAAGATAAAAATGACTTTGATATTAAGAAAACTACTGTCACTACACTAGGCGTAAACATTCTTGGTACAAACTTAATGCACCAGGCATTGAATGCTTTATTGGAGTTGTTGAAAGATGAACAAGAAATTCTATTTTATCAGTAAATTTATTGAAAATGTCAAGTATTTGATCCACTACATAATTCCTTTCTTCTTATTTTCTTAGGTTTGTGGATGGAGCCTCATACTTTGAAGCTGTAGCAGAGGCCCTAGAGAAGGCCAAAGAGGAAATTTTCATCACAGATTGGTGGTAGGTCTTTTCTTAATCTGAACTCTCTCCCCTCTCTTAAAGCATGCGTATCAAAAGTTGTCTCAGAATGTTAACTTAGTACACTTTAATTGTGTGTAACCATGTTTATTCAGCATTTGTAAATGTCTCAGCAAAACCAGCATTTTGACAATAAACATTTTACCCAGGCCTCTGCCTGAAAATAATGAACTCAGAGACACCTAGGGTCTACCTTAGCAATTTGAAATTAGTTTGAAAATTACCGTGATATCTATCTTGTGTTGGTTTAACTTATAATCATTTTTTATTTTGAAAAATTAACACATGCCCACTGGGAAAAATACATGAATGTAGAGTTACAAATCTTTAAATTTTCTTTAGGTTAAGTCCAGAAATCTATCTGAAGCGCTATGTAACAGACAGAGAGAAATGGAGACTGGATGAAATACTAGGCAGAAAGGCTGTAAGTTCTGTTTTATAAGACTTAGTGTGTCTGTAGAGAACGTTTTAAAACCTGATTTAATTTGCTTTATATGGACATTGAAGAACAAGCAATTAAATTTGCCGTATAAACAGACTTTGTTGATTGAACTTTGATTTTGGTTTAATTCACATGGACATATATGAGGACAATAAAGCAGTGTGGGTGGCCAGGTGGTCTAGTGGTAACATGCTTGACTGTCAATCCAGAGGTCCAGGTTTGAATCCCGGTCCAGTCACAAAAAAAGTTCTGAGATGCTCTTGATTGTCTCCCACCCGTCTGAGGCCTGTACTGGTTCTCCCCAGGAAAGAGGGCTTCATGTGTATTGGTACTATAAGCTGAGCATGTTAAGAACCTGGATATCAGTTCACAAACATCTAGGCTAAGTTCTGTATCTAAAATAAGATTTCTCTCTGTTATGAGGGCTTTCTCTTGCTCTGTCCCAGTGGTCAGATTGCACAGTGTCTGTACTGGTAGAGGATGAATTTGATTCTGTGAGTGGCTATTGTATGAAAAGTACCTTTGAATGTGCTTATCATGATCTGGTATGATAATGCTCAAGTCACTATGGTTGAAATGACAGATAATTGACCTTGCTCAGTTATAACAGCCTGCTGAAAATTGTATGAACCCTATTTATCTAGTTGCTTGCTACATGTTAATCTAGAAATTTTAAAACAATGTTGAGGTTTTACATGTACGTCATATACAACAAAACAGTTAAAATTACATTGTTTACTGAAACATAGTATGAAATCGTACAAGTATGAACATTTATAAAATGCTAAAACTTATTTTTTGTTGTATTTTTGTAAAACTGGCACATATTTTACTGCAACTTCGAATGTTGCTACCATTTACATAAGAAATCGCTGCAAAGTTTCAGCAATGTGGACTTATCAAGAGCAAAGTTATTAAGAATAATATGTTTAATACCAAGTCTGAATTGTAGACTCAGACCTTTGATGAATATAGCCCTGGATTTTCCCTAGATTATCTGCGCAGCCTGGTCAGGATCCACGCTGTTCGCTTTCAAAGCCTATTGTAATTAGAGAAACTGTTAGCGAACAGCATGGATCCTGGCCAGACTGCACAGATGTGCAGGCTGGTCTGGATCCATGCTGGTCGCAAAGCCACTATGTTGGTTTTCCCATGGCACGGCTCAAATGATATTATTAATGTTGTATTTCAGAACGAAGGTGTGAAGGTGTTTGTGATACTCTACAAGGAACTGGAAATGGCTTTAACCATCAACAGTCACTACAGTAAACATGCTCTCATGAACAAATCACCCAATATCAAAGTAAGGCTACTCTATGTCTGTTTACTCGCAGTTTGCTTTCTTTTGTAGTTAAAAACCTGAACCATGTTTACTTTCTATACTGGACTGGTCCATCATTCAATTTGGGCAGTACCATTTGTTATTCAAGGGGTGTTCTCTGAAAATTTAATGATTGAATTGCGACTAGTGCAGACCAAGATCAGCCTGCATGGATGTGCAGGCTGATCTTGGTCTGCACTGGTCGCAAAGTCAGTTCTCATTCCTTTGTACAGTCATAAAGGTTAGGCGGTGAATTACTGACATAACATAGAAATCAATTTTAATTGCCTCCAGCTACATATTTTAAGTATGACGTATTGGCTACCTGTATTTTTACCAAACTTTGTTGCAGCATATCTTTCAAAGATAGCAGAGGACATCAAACTTTGAATGTACGAGAATCTATACTTGACAGGTGTAATCCTCATTGCAACTGGAGCTGACCTTTCATACCTTATTTATGTTTGAACATATTAGATTGAAAAGTCTTTTTATAGGCCCGAAGGGACATATTATGTTATACCCCCGGTGTCCGTCTGTCCGTCCATTAGTTAGCAATTTCGTGTCTGCTCTGTAACTCTTGAACCCTTTGAAGGATTTCAAAGAAACTTAACACAAATGTTCACCACACTGAGACGACGTGCAGAGCGCATGTTTCAGATGACACGCTTCAAGGTCAAGGTCACACTTAGGGGTCAAAGGTCATATCAGTTTGTTTCATGTCCGCTTTGCCTGAAGGATTTCAAAGAAACTTGGCACAAATGTCCATACTGAGAAGATATGCAGAGCTCATGTTTCGGATGACTCACTTCAAGGTCAATGTCACACTTAGGGGTCAAAGGTCATATATGACTTTGCTTTGTGTATATTGCTCTACATTGCAGTGCTCTTGTTTTTATTTAGCAGATCCCTTTTTTGTTCACTTACGATAAATTTTTTATGCCCCCACTTTTGGGGGGGTGGGGGGCATATAGATTTGCCCTTGTTCGTCCATCCGTCCTTCCATCTGTCCGTCTGTCCTTCCGAGAATGTTGTGTCGCGCCTAGCTCCAAAAGTATTTGACGTAGAGTCACAAAACTTTACAGGAATGTTGGTCAGCATGTGTAGTTGTGCACCTGGGGTTTCGCTTCTGGATTCATTCAGTCATGTAGGAGTTATGGCCCCTGACTTTGTAAAAATTGGTCATTTTAGTGTTGTGTCGCCCCTAGCTCCAAAAGTATTTGACGTAGAGTCACAAAACTTTACACGAATGTTGGTCAGCATGTGTAGTTGTGCACCTGGGGTTTCACGTCTGGATTCATCCAGTCATGTAGGAGTTATGGCCACTGACGTAGTAAAAAATTGGTCATTTTAATGTTGTGTTGCGCGTAGCTCCAAAAGTATTTGCCCTAGAGTCACCAAAGTTTACAGGAATGTTGGTCAGCATGTGCAGTTGTGCACCTGGGGTTTCGCATCCGGATTAATTCAGTCGTGTAGGAGTTATGGCCCCTGACTTAGTAAAAAATTGGTCATTTTAATGTTGTGTTGTGCGTAGCTCCAAAAGTATTTGACCTGGAGTCACCAAAGTTTACAGGAATGTTGGTCAGCATGTGCAGTTGTGCACCTGAGGTTTTGCGTCCGGATTCATTCAGTATTGTAGGAGTTATGGCCGAGACCACTTTTCTGTGGTACAACATGGATGGTACCTCCAATTTTTAGGTGTATTTTGACATACCTATACCTGGTAAGCAATTTTTTTGTGGACTTGGAATTTTTTTCTGAATTTCTTCTCTTTTGTTCCTGTCCTTTGGGCTTCAACAGTCAAGTTTTTTAAAGTTTGCTCCCATCCTCTGATGTAACCCTTTGGGCGTATATTGCCCCGCTTGGCGGAGCTCTTGTTCTATTTAGGTAAAATATGTACAATTTTCATAATGTATACAGGTAAATACAATATACAATTATGTACAAACAAATAGATGTGATGTAAGCAGAGGGATATGAACATTTTACTGTTACTATAGTGAAAGAAGCTCTTCAGAATCCCTCCCCACAGTCTAAATCCTGTCCTCTTGTTTCTTTTGAACTCGGCCTATTTTTAGGTCAAAGTCCCACAACTTTAACATGTATTTTGGCCAAATTATGCCCCCTTTTGGACTTAGAAAATCCTGTGTCTGTCTGTCTGTCACAAATCTTGTCCGCACTTTAAGTAGAACATTTCTCATCCGATCTTCACCAAACTTAAACAAAATGTGTTTGCCAATAAGTCCTCAGCTAAGTTCAATAACTAGCCAAATCGGCCCAGGCACTTCAGAATTATGGCCCTTGAATTACCTAAAATACTGATGCCAGTGATACAGGTCTTGGTTCATGGTTGACTCAGATACATAATGGAGAAGAAATGCCAATCAAGATATGTAGTAATGCGCAAAAAGTAAAAAATGGCTCATACATTTCAGGTAATACGACATCCAGACCATGTTGCTGGTAGTAACCGTGTGTTGCTATGGGCGCATCATGAGAAGGTTGTATGTATAGACCAGAAAACAGCATTTCTTGGTGGATTTGATCTCTGTTATGGGAGATGGGATGATGATCTCCATAGGTAAACTTGTAAAACTTGCATACCAAATGTTCTGTTAAGTAGTTTGATTTGTACTTAGATGCATTGCTAAAATATCGGGGCACGAAGTTTTACACACAAGACATTACAATAGCAGAAAAACAATTTGAAAAATTTTGTCAGTTCTTAGATTTTTTTCAGGATTGGTCCTGACTGCAGCCTTTTTATTGCCAAAATTTCACTATATAACTCTGTTTAGAAAAGTAGATTTCAGGCTCCGAAAACTTAATTTTCAGGCTTTTGATTTTAAACTGAATCAAAGACCTGGTAGTAAGTTGTTAATCATGTTAATATTTATCAACCACTTTAACTTAAGAGTTGTCTGTTAATTTATTTTTTTATTTTTTTTATATTTATTGATACAGAATGACAGATTTGGGATCTGTGGTGTATGACTCTGACAAATCTGCTGATAACACATTGCCGTTTCCCACTCATAATGGATCAGTCCAAAGTAACAGACCTAGTAATAGAAGGAATAAGTCTAGGCATCGACCCCCTAGTCCAATAATGGAGTCTCCTGAAAACAATATGGCTGACAGTGGAATTGATGAAAGTGCCAGCAACCACAGATTAGAAAGTAATGTGGCTGGTTCTCAGCCTGTAGATGAAAGTGCTGGTGATACACATATGAAAAAATCTGATAAATCTGTGATAGATAATGAAAATTCTCGCAATTCATTAACTTCTGAGCATGATTTTGGATCTAACGATGTTTTAGCTGACAATGATAGTCTTGAAAGTGATAATAAAGTTGGACTTACAAATGTGGTAGCTGATGTTACTGTTCATGCAGGTGATCAAGACACAAAATCATCAGATAATGAAGCCGCTCAAAAATTACGCTTCAGTGATCTTGCATTACAAATGTATAACAAAGTTCATCAACAAAAGGTTGCTAATGCAAATGGTGATCTGAAATCAGCTGATGGCACTGAAAATACACAAACATCGGAAAGTAAAAATGTGGAAACAAACAAGGAAGGTGAAGAAGATTCTCATCCAGTTGATGTGGAAAATATTGATTTTATTGACAGTTCTGTATCAAGGAATTTAGATTCTCAAAATAAACCTGATTACGTAGTAGTGGACAGTTCTGGCTCTCTTGCTCAAGCTAGTGGTGACATTGCTGATGACAGTGTTTGCTCAAATGGTAAAAATGTATCTGAAGAACATGTACATTCAAGTGTCTTAAAGGTAGCAAATAATGGTGCTAAACAAACAGATCTGAACAGAAATCAGACAAAAGGCTCAGTGAGATTTAAGGATGAGGGAGGGGGTGATATTCAAGAAGAAATGATTGTTCCAGTACGTACACAGCCTGTAGAAGGATCACCACCAGGAAAGAAGGATGCAGCAATGAAGCGGGAAACATGGGCTTCACGAAAATTGAAGAAAACTTTTCGTTTGAAGGATAAAGAGAAATATGAAGTTGAAGATCATCCAGATGGGAAAGGTAAATTTTTGATGATAAGCTGTGTAAGATACAAGTTTGAAATATGCAAGATATAAACAGAACAAATACTGAAATGAATATAATTTTCACAGACTTTTTATGAAAGTTTTTATTCAAGATCGATTTTATATATGTCATTTTCTTTGTCATTATGTGTGCCCACCTTGCCTGCTTGGAAGGTGGAGTACAGGATAGTAGATGGAGATGTCATGAGTTCAATCCTCGAGCAAGTTGATTATCTCCATGATGATTTTGCAAAAGACATCAAGTCTTCCACTTTTGAATCTCATGTTACTTTGGGAGGACAGGTCATTACTGGTAAAGAATCCAGAAATACTGGTTAGGTTAACAGACCACCATTTAGTAACAAATAATGTTTAAAACCAAAATTGTATTATCATTCTGTATATGTAGATTATAGCTATTAGAAACTTCTGTTTATTCTTAAAACTTACGAAAAAATTTTCTTTTCCTGAATGGAAAAGAACAACTTTTAAGTGATACTAGCATGTGTATACAATATTTTGATTGATTATATATTTTGAATAGCATCTGGTCTGTCAAAATTTTCAACAAAATATTATGTTTTATTGATAATCCGCTTCTTAACTTAAATGACTTCTGCTTTTACCTTGCTACTTACAAAATTTATTACATAACAAAATATACATAATAAAATCTCAATCTGTTGTTTAAATAGTAGACAGAAGTGACAGTGATGAGGAGGGTTCATCACATGGTGGAAAGTTCCGTAGCAGATGGAAGATGGTGCTCAACATAAAGAAGCTTGAACACGGTGGTAAGACGTCAGAGGATGAGGAGACTGTACCACCAGAGAGTCCATTCAGTAAGAACATGACTGCCACTCCACACCAGTCCTTGTCTAATAGACTTGTAAGTTTTATAGCTTACCATTGCACAAAGTGATGAAGATGAGCTATAGTGACACTCATAGTCTGACATTGTCAAAAATTTCTTCAAGCAACTTTCTTCAAAGAAATCCATTCCATGTAGAACCCTGGTAGCCATGGCAATGGGATTAAAAAACACCTAAATTCATATCACACTATTGATCCTTGGATGACTCCCTACCAAGATTGTTCAAATTATTTTGATTAATAAAAAATCCATGGCCAACATTGTTTGTGGTCACTTGGCAGAACTCTAGTTGCCATATCAGCTGAAAAGAAAAACATGACAAATGTTGTCTGAAACTGCTAATTCAGTACTTAAATAATGTCACAGAAATGTTTCATGAGTAACTTATAATCTACTGTTCAGATATTTCTGTTTTGTCAAAAAACATGACTGCCAAAGGGCATGGTCTATTTCCCTATTTATATATAGTGAAAACTTAAAAAAAATCTTCCAGTTAGAAACTTTTTCTCTATTTTAAAATAGTTTCACACAAATGATCCTTTGGTGACCCTCCACCAAGATTTGCAAACTATTCTGATTTGTCAGAATACATGGCTGCCAGATGAAGTGGTAATTTTCTTCAATATGTATAAAGTTGAAACTTAAAAACTCTTCTTACCAGAAATGAGTTGCCAAATTTCAAAATGATTTCATACAGATGATTCCTTAGTGATTCAAATTTTACTACTTTGCAAAAAATATTGTCTCCAGAGCTAAAAATAGAAAAGTCTTCAAGCAATATCTCCTCCTAAACTGTTGTTCAGATTTTAAGATAATTTCTAAGAAATATTTCTTAACTGACTTTCTACTGAAAGTACTCAAAGAACTCCAGTTTATCAAAAACATGGCTAGTAGTGTGCAAGGTCACTTTTCCAATATGATTATAATATAGAGGAAACTTTAAAAATCCACTTGCTACAAACAGCTTGCCCAATTTCAAAATGATTTTACACAAATGAACCTGGTTGACGCTATACAAACAGTGTTCAAATTATACGGATTTGTTAGAAAAATGAATGTCAGAGGGTGTGGTTTCTTCCCCCAGTATGTATGTAGTGGAAACTTGGCAAATTTTCTTGCCCAATATTGAAATCAATACACACAAATGTTCCTTGGATGACACTTCACCAAAAATATCATATTATTCTGATAAGGCACAAAACATGGCTGCCAGAGCTAAAAAGTAGGAAAACCTTCAAACAATATTATATATCATAATATTGTTAAATCTATTATTATGGCAAACAAACATGACTGCAAGGGGTCATAGTAAATTTTCCCTATATATTTGTATAGTGGGAAAAAATCTTATCAGAAGCTGCAGGCCCAATTTTGAAATAATGTCACAGGAACTTTTTTTTTTTTGATGACCCTCTATGTTAGAAGGTAGATGCAGAGAGCAACATACAGAATATAGAGGGCATTTTATTTTGTTGTTACATCTAAAAACATTGTTGCTGTAGCAACAAATAGATCAAATTTCTATGTTTATGTAATGCATACCACTTAATGTTTAAAACACCGTCCAGTAGGAGTCTTTTAATACAAGGTAATAGACATTTTCTTATTAAATCTAAGTTTTCATGAAGTGTACATAAGGTTTACATTTAATTTAATTTTGAATGAAATATTTATGGGGGCATAATAAAAATGTACAAAAAATATATTTCAGCTTAATCCATTTCGGAACCAGCGTCAGGATAGTGATGATGATGACAATCTCTACTATAGTCTGTATCCATGGAAACGCTTGTTCCGGCGTAACGATGAAAACTCTTCAGTTCAGGTGAAGTCTGTGATGAAGACGTCAGTAGCAGACGACTATGAGGGGCTTGAAGGTTCATCAAAACTTTGGATTGGGAAAGATTATATCAACTTTATACATAAAGATCCTGTTGATGTACATAATCCATTCGAAGGTAAATATGCATTAGTCTTGTGGGTATGACTACAGAAATTAGCTAGAAATAGCTACTGACCAATTTTGTCATACTATCTTGATGTTTAATCCTTCGCTGAAGGTGGAGACATATAGATTTAGTGTTGTCCATCCAGCTGTTCATCCGTCCTTGAGTGCATCATTCTGTGAGTTGGCGCATCTGTCCATCTGAAATTAAAAATGTTTATTATTCAAAAAGTATTTTAGCTAGAATCACCAAACCTCTCATGATTATTGATTAGCACATGACCTTTATCCCCTTGATTAAAGCAGTTTTTATGCCCCCGAAGGGAGGCATATAGTTTTTGAACCGTCTGTCAGTCTGTCGGTCTGTCCGCAATTTTCGTGTCCGGTCCATATCTTTGTCATCCATGGATGGATTTTCAAATAACTTGGCATGAATGTGTACCACAGTAAGATGATGTGTTGCGCGCAAGACCCAGGTCCGTAGCTCAAAGGTCAAGGTCACACTTAGATGTTAAAGGTCATTTTTCATGATAGTGCATTCGTGTCCGGTCCATATCTTTGTCATCCATGGATGGATTTTCAAATAACTTGGCATGAATGTGTACCACAGTAAGACAACGTGTTGCGCGCAAGACCCAGGTCCATAGCTCAAAGGTCAAGGTCACACTTAGACGTTAAAGGTCATTTTTCATGATAGTGCATTCGTGTCCGGTCCATATCTTTGTCATCCATTGATGGATTTTCAAATAACTTGGCATGAATGTGTACCACAGTAAGACGACATGTCGCGTGCAAGACCCAGGTCCGTAGCTCAAAGGTCAAGGTCACACTTAGACGTTAAAGGTCATATTTCATGATAGTGCATTGATGGGCGTGTCCGGTCCATATCTTTGTCATTCATGCATGGATTTTAGAATTGTTGGGCATGAATGTGTACCACAGTAAGACGACGTGTCACGCACAAGACCCAGGTCCGTAGGTCAAAGGTCCTAAACTCTAACATCGGCCATAACTATTCATTCAAAGTGGCATCGGGGGCATGTGTCATCCTATGGAGACAGCTCTTGTTCCTTTTGAATTGGTAAGAAGTAGGGATATTTGACTGTAAGTAACCTATTGATGGATCTTCAAAAAACTTTACTCAAATGTAGATCACTATAGAGTGGTGATGCACTTGCAACTTCTGTCAGGATCATTTAAGTAACTTCAGAGGTTAATTGTTTCACAATCCATAAATTCCTATATAACAAAGTAATCTGTAGATGTATCTTCATGAAATTTAAAACAAATACAGATCACTATAGGGTAGTAGTGAGTGCACATCTTTCATCAGGATATCTTAAGTAACTGCCCTTTAATTATGCCCCCCTTCGAAGAAGGAGGGGTATATTGTTTTGCAGATGTCGGTCGGTCGGTCTGTCGGTCGGTCGGTCGGTCGGAATGTAGGCCAATCCGTTTCCGGATGACAACTCAAAAACGCTTGGGCCTAGGATCATGAAAGTTGATAGGGAGGTTGGTCATCACCAGCAGATGACCCCTATTGATTTTGAGGTCTGTATGTCAAAGGTCAAGGTCACAGTGACCCTGAATAGTAAAACGGTTTCCGGATGATAACTCAAGAACACTTGAGCCTAGGATCATGAAAGTTGATAGGGAGGTTGGTAATGACCAGCAGATGACCCCTATTGATTTTGAAGTCAGTATGTTAAAGGTCAAGGTCACAGTGACCCTGCACAGTAAAATGGTTTCCGGATGATAACTCAAGAACGCTTAGGCCTAGTGTCACGAAAGTTGATAGGGAGGTTGGTCATCACCAGCAGATGACTCCTATAGATTTTTAGGTCAGTATGTCAAAGGTCAAGGTCACAGTGACCAGGAACAGTAAAATGGTTTCCAGGCAATAACTCTAGAACACTTGGGCCTAGTGTCAGGAAAATTGATAGTTAGGTTGGCTATGACCAGCAGATGACCCCTATTGATTTTGAGGTCATTAGGTCAAAGGTCAAGGTCACATTGGCCAGGAACAGTTAAAACGGTTTCTGATCTTCTTGTCCAAAACCATAGGGCCTAGGGCTTTGATATTTGGTATGTAGCAACATCTAGTGGTCCTCTACCAAGATTGTTCAGATTATTTCCCTGGGGTTAAATATGGCCCCTGCCCGGGGGTCACATGGTTTATATAGACTTATATAGGAAAAAACTTTGAAAAACCTCTTGTCCAAAACCACAGGGCAGCCCTAGGGCTTTGATATTTTGTATATGACATCATCTAGTGGTCCTCTACTAAGATTGTTCAAATTGTTCCCCTAGGGTCAAATATGGCTCCGCCCTGGGGGTCACATGGTTTACATAGACTTATATTGGAAAAAAGTTTGAAAATCTTCTTGTCCAAACCACAAAGACTATGGCTTTGATATTTTGTAATGTAGCATCATTTAGTGGTTCTCTACCAAGTTTTGTTCAAATTATCCCTCTAGGGTCAAATATGGTCCCGCCCCAGGGGTCATATGGTTCATATAGACTTATATAGGGAAAAACTTAGAACCTTCATGTCCATAAATTGCATCATTCAAATTTGGACCACATGTATAGTTTTGAGTGGCAAGGTGAACCTTGACATGAGTTGACCTTGATCTTGACCTAGTGACCTACTTTCACATTTATGTAGCTACAGCCTTCAAATTTGGACCACATGCATAGGTTTGTGTACCGAAAAAAACTTTGACCTTGTTATTGACCTAGTGACCTTCTTCCACATTTTTGATGGTACAGACTTCAAATTTTGACCACATGCATAGTTTTGTGTTCCGAAATAAAATTTGACCTTGATTTTGACCTAGTGACCTACTTTCACATTTCTCAAGCTACAGCCTTCAAATTTGAACCACATGCGTAGTTTTGTGTACCATAATGAACTTTGATCTTGAGATTGACATAGTGACCTACTTTCACATTTCTCAAGCTACAGGCTTCAAATTTGGACTGCATGCATATTTTTGTGTTCTGAATTGAAATTTGACATTGGTTTTTACCTGTTACCTATTTCTCAAGCTACAGCCTTCAAATTTGAAGCACTTGCATATTTCTGTCTACCGAAATGAACTTTGACCTTGAAATTGATCTAGTGACCTGCTTTCACATTTCTCAAGCCACAGCTTTCAAATTTGGACCACATACACATTGTTTTGTACGGAAATTAAATTTAACATTGATTTTGACCTTGTGCTGGTCTTGAAATTTGGAACATTCAAAAATGGCTCAGCGGATGGCACCAAGATCACTCTGTAATCTCTTGTTAGGTTAATAGGTTAAAGGTCAATGTCAGATTAAACCAGAATGGTAGAACTTTTGTTTACAGTGAGCATATAATTTCTGTTCCTTGTACAATTACTGAATGCATCAAGGGGCATTTCGTGTTCGACGAGCTCTTGTTTTTATATCTTTTAAAACACAGTCCCCTATTTCTCAAAACAGCTTATTATGGGAGATTTAAATTCACTGAATTTGTTTGTTAAATCTTTCATGATATTTATTATAAATTTAGTTTCTACAATTTTTTTATGCCTTTTAAGTCCTTACTGTAGAATATTAAGAAATCAGTAAGTTGTGTTTCTAGTATGTGACAGAAATAACATTTTTATCTGCATTTTATAGACTTTATAGAACGAGACAAAACTCCCAGAATGCCATGGCATGATATTGGAGCAGTGGTGTATGGGAAGGCTGCTAGAGATGTTTCAAGGCATTTTATACAGAGGTGGAACTTCTGCAAAGTATGTGTTGATATGGTTTGAACTAAATACTTCAGCTCTGCAACTGATAATTCGCTGTTGCGTAATATATATCCCTCTGGATTTTATATCAGGCTAAAACTGAATCATCTATAATGATTTTATTTTAACCAAACTTGCACACAACTTGTATCATCATAAGGTCAAGGTTCCTTTCTTGAACTGGCCAGATCCCATTATGGGTTCCAGAGTTATGGCCCCTGAAAGGGCCAAAATTAGCTATTTTGACCTTGTCTGCACAATAGCAGCTTTATTTATGATTTGATTTTTACCAAACTGGCACATAACTTGTATCACCATAAGATCTTGGTTCCTTTCTTGAACTGGCCAGATTCCTTAATGGGTTCCAGAGTTATAGCCCCTGAAAGGGCCAGAATTAGCTATTTTGACCTTGTCTGCACAATAGCAGCTTCATTTATGATTTTATTTTAACCAAACTGGCACACAACTTGTATCACCATAAGATCTCGGTTCCTTTCTTGAACTGGCGAGATTCCATTATGGGTACCAGAGTGATGGCCCCTGAAAGGGCCAGAATTAGCTATTTTGACATTGTCTGTACAATAGCAGCTTCATTTATGATTTAAATTCAATCAAACTTGCACAAAAATTGTGTCACCATAAGATCTCGGTTCCTTTCTTGAACCGGCCAGATCCCATATTGGGTTCCAGAGTTATGGCCCCTGAAAGGGCCAAAATCAGCTATTTTGACCTTGTCTGCACAATAGCAGCTTCATTTATGATTTGATTTTAACCAAACTTGCACACAACTTGTATCACCACAAGATCTCGGTTCCTTTGTTCAACTGGCCAGATTCCATCATGGGTTCCAGAGTTATGGCCCCTTAAAGGTCCAAAATTGGCTATTTTGGCTTTTTCAGCCATATAGAGACTTCATTTATGGTTTTATTTGATACAAACTTCCAAAATATCTTCAACAACAATAAATCTTGGATTCCATGACAAATTAGATCCAAATTGTAGGTTCCAGAGTTATTTTATATCTGATTACCTCCCCTGATTGGAATCAAAATGGATTTATATCAGTAAGTACTTACAAGACTTATTTGAAATTTCATTATTGTTATTAGTTGGACTGAGACAATCAGGGTAGATAGCTATGGACTGATTTTATGTCAAATTACCTCCCTTTATTTCAAACTAAAATTGTTATATCTCCATAACTACTGAAGATACTGATCTGAAATTTCATTTCTGTCAGCAGATTTATTTGGCAGATCCTTCTTTTGTCCACTTATAATATTTTTTTTTAATTACTTCCCTTTGACATTATATAAATAGCTTATTTTTAGTAACTTTTTTATTATTGGCTGTAGGGAAAACATGAGACCAGTTTTCTATGGTACAACGTGGATGGTACCTCCAATTTTTAGGTGTATTTTAACATATCTAAACCTTGTAAGATTTTTTTCCTTTTTGGTTAATTTTCTTCCCTTTGTTGTTCCTGTCCTTTGGGCTTAGATATTTTTTCTGAGGACCTTCTTGTCCTCAAGTGCAATGATAACAGGTGAGCGATATAGGGCCATCATGGCCCTCTTGTCTTTTAGAGGCATTGACATGTACTCTTTAATGAATATGAGGAAAAAAACATCTAGCTAGAGGTAGTTTTAAGTTTGGAATGTCAGATTGAAGAATGAAAGTTCAAGAGCATCTTTAAAAAATTTTAAATGTCTGTCAAATTCATGCATACATTCAAACCTGTCAGTAAAGTCCACTTGTGGTTGTGGAACAAGGTGTCTATAATGAGAATTTGAACCACTACCCTATCCTTGCATGATTGAAAGAGGCAACTAACAGGGCTTGAACACTGGTTTTCCTGTATCTGTGATTCCAGCAGATATACAAGATCTGATTCCATACCTCATACTTTTGTTTTGATGTAAATGAAAAGGAAACTAAAAATGTACTGTATTAGTGTACTGTAAAACCCAAATCAACAGTTAAGTTCACCTTTGGAAAATGAAAAATGTGGTCTTTCAGCATGAGTAAATTTACACTATTTATGGATAATGGGATTCGAAAATAGTGACCTTTATGGGCAGGTTTTATATTAATGGTCTTTATTTGTAGGTGGTCTGTAACACAGGTTTTACTGCATTTTATGTTTCAGACTGAAAAGTTCAAGACAAAGAAAGAATTTCCTATTCTTATGCCAAAGTCTTACACTAAATGTGAAGTATCACCAGCTATAAAGGATATCACATATGGAGTAACCACACAGGTATCTGTTTTACATATTTCTTTCTTTGTATTACCATATATACTTAAAATGTTTATAGTATAACTTTTAACAACTCATATTGATCTTTCTATAAGAAGAAAAAGTGGTGACAAATTATTTTAAGAAAGAAGTTTTACTTAATTATTATCGCCCTTACACAGAGTTATTTACATGTCATATGTGATTTATTTACCTTTGAAAATGTTGCACTTACACTAACGGTATGCAAGAAAAATAATCTTAACATGTTGGGCTTTATTTCCCCAACCCTTGAGATAATACAGATAAGAAACTTTGCTTACGCACAATTTTTCATTTTAAATTGGGACAACTCTGTCATACACAAGCAGGTGTGTATATATCAACAGTGTAAGCAGTTAGAGATATTCATTCCACCATTAACTTTTATCCATCGAAAGGAGAATTATTTTGATATTGCCTGTCCATTTGTTAACTATTCTTGTCTTCAAAGTTTTTTCATGACTTGATTTGTTTGTGTGTAGTCAAGCATTGTATATTCTGTTATAAATAATGGTTGAATTCATGTGCTGGTGAGAGGTTATGTGAAAATTGTAACATCAAATTGCAGCATGAGATGAAGCCTGCCCACGTAGCTCAATAGGGAGAGCACAGATGTATGGATTGGTGGCAGTGATTTCGATCCCCGGGTGGGGGGTATATTCTCCGTAACGATTTGATAAATGACATTGTGTCTGATATCATTCACCCTCCACCTCTGATTCATGTGGGGAAGTTGGCAGTTACTTGCAGAGAACAGGTTTGTACTGGTACAGAATCCAGGAACACTGGTTAGGTTAACTGCCTGTCGTTAAATAACTGAAATACTGTTGAAAAATGGTGTTAAACAAACAAAAGCAGCATGAGATTGGGCTCATTGATACTGCGATGTATGAAGTTCAACAAAGTTTCAGTGAGCTTGTAAGAATGGAAATAAACAAAGCTTTCTTGTGCTTAATTGTCTGATTTACAACATTTCATCATGTAGATGCTTGGATATTGTACGCTTATGGAGTATGCCCTCATTCAGATCCAACACATCTGAACTATGAACCGTCAACATGAAGAACTTGATTATTTGATAAATTTAGCCAGTTATTGATATGATAATACATAGTATGTCTATTTTTATTTGTCTAAATTGTTTGTTATTCTTTTAAATGTTTTCCCATACTGTCCTACTGGTATATCAATTGAAATCATTCTATATTTGCTTACAGATTTTGCGAAGTATCTGTGGTTGGTCTGGAGGTATCAAAAAGACTGAGAAATCTATACATTCAGCATATATAGACTGTATAAAGAGATCAAAACATTACATCTACATTGAGGTTTGTATCCTGTCTCAAACTTCCAGTCTTGATTAAACAACATATAATACACTTAAAATATGGCAACACGGTATCATTGTTAACATAAACATGTTTGTGTGTATAAGCAGTATCATGTGTTAGGTTTAAAATACTACACACTAAAAATGTACAATTAAAAACAGAATGAATTTGTAATGGCACTAAAATTCCACAAATGAACATTAGTACATGTGGTATTAAGTTATGACTACAGATATACTAGTATATACAGTTAGTTCATATACTTAAACATGTTGAATATATTTGATGAAGAATTTCAAGATTTAAAGATACGCATTGCCCATATTATCTTTAGATACTTATTTCCAACGGTAAACTTAATCAGACGTTTTGAATTAAGGTTATATTGTAACTGTGGGAAACTTACCAGGTGGAATCAGTCTGTACTTTATGCTTATTGGGACAATAGCCAAATAATATTGTCTAGCAACATCAGCAACGTCTTTTCGTGCTGCCCGCGCCAAGGGAAATCACTCTTGCTGTGTTCCGGGTTCAGGCTATCGCCCCGTAGGCCGTACCAGACCGTACGCGAGCACTACAGTTAGATGCACAATTAATGAAATATTTAAGATGAGCATAAGACAGACAGACAGACAGACAGACAGACTGATTGATTCCTTTGATGAAGTAGATAATATGGTAAATATAGAAGAATAGATTGATTTTTGATCAATGTAATTTCCTCATTACAAAAAGCTAAGATGGCAGTGGGCTTGGATGGGATTTGTACTTTTTGAAAGTATATTTTATATTTAATATGAAATTTTTTACTTGCAGAACCAGTTTTTCATCAGTCAAGCAGGAGATCATTCTTATGTAAGGAATGAAATAGCCGATGCTTTGGTGGAAAGGATAGAGAGAGCTTACAAGTAAGTTTCCACTCCTAAAATAATTTCATTGTGAAATGGCTTGTTCTACACATCTCAACTACGTGTTGCCTGTTAGAAAATACAGTCGTACCTATCTGAAACAAGATCTTTTGTACCATGATAAAAAGAGGATATTGGATATTTGTTTGTTTCAGTGAAAGATTGAAATATCTTTCACAAATGAACATCAGATGCAATACTTTCATGAGTGACATAGCCAAGATTGAAAATGTATGATATACATATAGTATTCATGAGTGAAAAATATTCTGATCTTTTTTGTATAACAAACAAATGTTCTATTTATTTTATTACTCAAAATAAAAACCAATTATCTCATACAACACTCTTTATTCATCAAGCATATGCATTGATACTTACAACGATAGTTAAACATACGCATGATACATTTTGTAATAATTTAATTAAATTCAGTAAAAGTATATTGACAATATTGGGAGTTGATCGGCCGCTCATGACTCAACAAGGGTCTCACCATGTAGAGTCGTTAAAAGCACAGCAAAATCCGTCGACCGAGAGGAGAACAGACGCACCAACCCAAGGCTTGCAAAAACAACGCAACTGCGCAATCCATCGAACTTCGAATTGTGAATCCAACCCAGCCCGGGTGTCACCGGGATGCGGTCAAATGCACAACCCTAGCCAATGTAAAGCGAGGCAATATAGCACAACGGACCACAAGGCAAAGCAATGCAAGACACTTTGTACTTTGTAACAGGTATCACTCAAACAACGCAAAGTAACGCAAGACACTTTGTACTTTGTAACAGGTGTCACTCAAAGGCAAAGCAACACAAGACACTTTGCACTTTATAACAGGTATCACTCAAATGCAAACACACAACAATTTCAATTGAACGTCGAGCTACCATTCCACCCATTTCGGGTTTCACCGAGAATGAGCGAAACCGCAACACGAGTCAATGAAAGGCAAGGCAAGGCAAGGCAAAGTGACACCACTGAGAGCAACGCAACATACGCAACACACGCAACACTAGGAATTGCCAAGTACTAGGGCAAAACCTTTTACTATCCAGTTAACACAAACTGGTAAACATATGATACCCCAAAGTACGCAACTGAATGCAAACATACAGACACCGTATCCGCTCACCTCACGGCCGACAGAATTTTACCGCCAACATATTATGAGCGACAATATCCATCAAGCCAGTATTATAAATAAACACCTTTTACTTATAGTATTATGACAAGATGAAGAAAAACTAATATTAAGGTCTATCAAATGTCACAATTAAAAAGCCAGTGTCCTACCTAATAATTGTTACCACAAATAATAGCAGAATTTTCTTAGTGATATCCAACTGTGATCACAAAGTTTTTAAGTTCACATGAAATAGTATTTACGACAGTCAATACTTCCTATAATTATTTTCCTGTCCTTGAATTTCATGTCAATACGACACATTTAACTTAAAAAGTGAAACTTATTCTAATAATTTTATTACTTCACTATTGTCTTCTTGTACATATAGTTTATATATTTTAATACTAGAAATACGTATATTAATATCAGTCAACTATCCCGTGCCTTTTTAAAGAAGTATAAAATCTTTCAAATTATACTGGAGAGTCTTATACAAATATAGTCACGCCCATGCTAAACCGTTTTCTTAAATAACAAAATTTATATACACTGCATCAAAATGTCTCAGTTTTTTCTTCATAACACGGTATGAACATCTCACATTTGGAAGTCCTTGGTCACGTAACAAGATGACATCTAGCCCCGTCATACATTTTGATGGCTGGATGTGTTATCTCCTGCAGTGTTATTGCTTTCTGGTATATCACCCTCATCAATTTACTTTGGCACGGTTTAACCCTGCAATTGTAAGTAAAAAGACGGCAGTACCTAACAACTCAGTCGTCAAGACCGGGTGGACAATAACAATTAACTTGAACTAGAACATCAACGTTAGCTATTGTTAACTTAAATAGATGGACTTTATGCAAATTTCCTTTACAACTTTGAACCAATTTCATAAAACATTCCACAGATGATGTAAGATCAACATAAATAGATCAGTAAAGTGTATATAAAATACTGACAAAGTATTCTAGCAAGTTGTTAAAACTACAATACTAGCCCGAAATTTAAGATGCAAAACTCTATGTTTCGAAAGTTTCCTATTAATACAGGGTGTGGCGGGCGGGTAGTTTTGACGTTACCGACGGTGTAGCTAGCAAAATGTGAGAGAACTGCACGAGATTATTGGTATTTATATTATATCGACTGGGTACCAGTATCAATAGGAACCAGTTCAGATCAGCCAAGTGTAACAATATCGATGACACGTTTATCTACGAAAACAGACGACAATTTAATAAACTAGCAGACGGTAATTAACGAGCAACAATTTGAGAAAAAATAAATTAAATTATTTTAATTCTAAAATAATTTCCATTATTTTATTACTCAAAATAAAAACCAATTATCTCATACAACACTCTTTATTCATCAAGCATATGCATTGATACTTACAACGATAGTTAAACATACGCATGATACATTTTGTAATAATTTAATTAAATTCAGTAAAAGTATATTGACAATATTGGGAGTTGATCGGCCGCTCATGACTCAACAAGGGTCTCACCGTGTAGAGTCGTTAAAAGCACAGCAAAATCCGTCGACCGAGAGGAGAACAGACGCACCAACCCAAGGCTTGCAAAAACAACGCAACTGCGCAATCCATCGAACTTCGAATTGTGAATCCAACCCAGCCCGGTGTCACCGGGATGCGGTCAAATGCACAACCCTAGCCAATGTAAAGCGAGGCAATATAGCACAACGGACCACAAGGCAAAGCAATGCAAGACACTTTGTACTTTGTAACAGGTATCACTCAAACAACGCAAAGTAACGCAAGACACTTTGTACTTTGTAACAGGTGTCACTCAAAGGCAAAGCAACACAAGACACTTTGCACTTTATAACAGGTATCACTCAAATGCAAACACACAACAATTTCAATTGAACGTCGAGCTACCATTCCACCCATTTCGGGTTTCACCGAGAATGAGCGAAACCGCAACACGAGTCAATGAAAGGCAAGGCAAGGCAAGGCAAAGTGACACCACTGAGAGCAACGCAACATACGCAACACACGCAACACTAGGAATTGCCAAGTACTAGGGCAAAACCTTTTACTATCCAGTTAACACAAATTGGTAAACATGTGATACCCCAAAGTACGCAACTTGAATGCAAACATACAGACACCGTATCCGCTCACCTCACGGCCGACAGAATTTTACCGCCACAATAAATTTATAATTTATCCGCCAAAATTCTACGGCCTTTCAAACTCTTCTTTAAAAAATCGCATCTTTTATGTAATCACCAAAAAACTGTAGTCCTACTTTCTTATACTGTATTTCCATCTGACCGAAACAAAATGTGGCATAGCATCAATATCGAGCCAAATTATAATGAATTTGCCACCTGAATAAACTAACTTGCGGTAGGCCATATATTACTAAATCTAATCTTACAACTTCCAAAGCTATGATTTTGATATAACTTGCATCAACAATTAGACAGTACAAGCTCTCCTTTTAAAGATTCGGCTGAAACGGCAGAAAAAAGAAAAAACTGACATTTTACTCCAGATTAACGAGTAGAAGTCCTGAATTTACGATCATTTCTCTATTAATTGAGATAATTAATGCACATACAGAAGACATTTTGTCAGCGCCTATAGAAAAATTTATGTGACCCGATTTCTACTCCTTAATTCTGAAATAACGGGGTTTGATAGATACATATTTCATTGTTTTGAAATTTTATATACGCATATTTGTTCTCAACTACGGACAAGTCTGAAACTTGAACAATTCGTATGTTAATTGTTTGCTCACTTAAACAAACCAAAGTATGATACAATAAACAAAGTCTAACATATTTTCAACTCGTATTCCTCTTATATCGTGCACGGGAAGCAGTCGCATTTGACCTTTATTAAAAACTTTGTCGATAGAGCCCGCTTGTCTCGGGTAGCACAATTATTTCGACAGCCGTCTAACAGTTTATTTATGACGAAACCCGTATGTAAATGAAAAACCCGTGCAGTTTGTGACATTAATTTAAAGCCCTGCTCCCGTCCTACATTTTAACCTTGAATCGTAACTGAAAAAGCAAGAAAATCCCGACTATGAACAGTGACACCTTTCAAAATAGAGTCTATTTTATATATAATTCTATATGAAATACCATTAGTTTTGCGTGCAACAGTGTGGTACGTGCCTATTATAATCATGGTTGCATACACACAACAGAATTAATTGAATAGCAGCGGGGTAGGATTTTAAGCCTGTAATGTAAGTTAAATTCGTCTTTCACAAAACAACATACACTATAAGAAAATAATGTGATGGGTTGATATTGGTCATTGTTAAGGTAAACGGTAAGTGATTTTTTTTTGATTTTTTTTTTTAATGATTTAATAGCTGTATTGTATGTAACTGAGGTATAAGTGCTACTTTTATTTAAGATTGTAACAATGTTCGAACTCTATGGATCTACATCAGGAGCTGCTTATCTGAATCTGAATAACTTAAACCAAAAATGTCATCGTGACGACCTGGTACATGTTCAGCGTATATAGGAAAGCAATAAAATCTGACAACTACATGATAGTTTGTACAAGATACTTATAACTGCCCTATTGAGGCAAAAGAGCTTTTAGATTTATTACTTATTATTCAGCAGTTGTTTAATAAGTCTGATCCCCAAACCACAACCGCCGCTAAGATTGGAAACAATTCCATCAATGTTATGTTTGCTGTAAATCCAAGTCTGTATCATAAATCAAGTCATCAGTGACGGTGAAAATAAATACCAAAATCGGAATATTCACCCGGGTACTATCAAAAGACAAAATTATAAATCTTAGTTTGTAACAGAAAAAACTGAAATCCAACTGATTTATTTTTGTAAAAATCATAACGTTGTTAAATATCCTAATTCTTGTATGATGATATAGTTTTGTCAGACCAAAAACGGCGAGTAAAGATTGACCGGTAAAAATTGTCATCGTAACGAACCGGTACAATCTTAGAAAATGTGACAATTTATTAGTGTTCAACTTTGATTTATGCAGATTCTAAAATCTAGCAAACTATTCAAATGTTATGTACCTGGTTAAGTTACAAATGAAAGCGACTTTAATTGATATGTCAACGTCCTCGTGTATCTACAAATAAGTTTTAATTTGTGTTCGCCTGTGAAATTTAATGTTTTGACATACTTCTATGCTACATAACGTAAACTATTTATAAATGGTTAAATTGAACCTGCTGCGCATGAATGACGTAAACTGTGATCCGAAGTGACCTAATTTTTGAACCCATTTATATTAACCGTTAATAAGATCGTTCATTGTATGATAAATGGTGAGTTCCTCTATATTCACCTGAAATATTTTTGTGAAATGAAACATTTTACTGAAATCTTGAAATTTAGCAGTGGGACCGGCTACTCGGTCAGTTTCAATATTATTTTAAATTTGCGTATTGATTATTCTGAATTCAGTGAAACGTATTTAATTATTACTCTTAAAGTGAACATAGCAATTCAATGAGATTAAAAGACAGTTTGTGTAAGAGATAAGATGTTCCAACTGTTATGTTTCCTAAACTGACAGAATCTGAGAAGTGATCCTTTTTGAAAGGAAGCTCGAACAAAAAGACGAAAACTTTTGATTACTTAAAGACTTTATATGCGCGTTGAAATTTGTACACTTTACATCGTAAGCAAATTTGCGAATAAACCACGTACGATTACAGAAATTACAGTCATAATACATATGCATAAAAACTGATGTTAACTGGTTTAACCAGCATGTAATGGCCCATAAATTATTGTTTGACTTAGACCATGGAGCTGAAGTGCTTTGACGTAAAAGAAATTGATCGTCATAACTCGTGAATGAATAAGTTCTTCTTACGCAGTGCGCGATCTCTGAAGTTATACATGTAATGCAATATCTCATCAATTTTGTAAGAATACCTGGTATACTGAAACATAAGTGATGAATTCATTAGTAGATTTCTCAAAAAACTTTATATTTTTCTGTACATTCAATGCGCTAGTAACTATTCGGATTAACTACCAAACCCTTGCAAAATACGGACTTTTGACTGTGCATTTCGGTTGCAATACCTAATTTATCTACTCGCCTTAACATTTAATTAAAGCTGACACTGAATCGCTAAGTAAACATCTGTCGAGCGTAAAGTTTGTAAAGAAATGTCAAATACAGTTC
Source organism: Mercenaria mercenaria (assembly GCF_021730395.1). Lineage (NCBI taxonomy): Eukaryota > Metazoa > Mollusca > Bivalvia > Venerida > Veneridae > Mercenaria > Mercenaria mercenaria. The sequence goes on from NC_069364.1 coordinate 61,271,445, forward strand.
AATTACTAGGTCATTCGTACCACAAGTTTTCAAAACAAATAATTCTCTACATGCAAAATAACCTAATTTTTGTTTTTATTTTGTTTTAGCTTGAACTCATGTTTTTCTTATAAATATCAAAATATGAAAATCGTAGCAAGGATACAAAAACTAAATCTAATTTTTACAAACATGATGTTTACAAAAACGAACTGTTGTTAGACACCTGCTCCATTTCTACCTTATAACCTTTAATTGACACTGAAAAAGCATGGAAATCATGACTACGAACAGAGACGCCTGTCAAAATAGCGACTATTAAATCAAATTATACATTTGTGTATACAAAACACCTTTGATTTTGCGAGCTAAGTGTAGTACATGTTGCCTTATGTCATCAAAAGTTATATACACAGTAAATTTGAATAACCGTGGAACCGAGTTTACTGATATTGTATGCCAAAATAGAGTCAAAAGGATAGCCTGTAGACGCGTGCGTAGATATATATTTGCGTCGCCACACCCCATTCGTGAATATTATGAAAAAACCTAAGGATCTATGTTTGAACAACAAACAATCTACTAAATCTGTGATATTATTTTTCGACATACCGGCAGAAGATTGGTAACACCGTCAACAACATTCTCTTCTAAAGCATCTGCACCTAGCATCCCTCTTGCCATTGTCCTGAGGAGCATACTGCAGAATATTTCTGTTGCAAGGATTCCTCCGAAATATCAGTTCCCGCCTTTGACCACGAGGCATTGCGATGATAAATCAAAACATGTAAATAGTTTTGACGTTACCGACGGTGTAGCTAGCAAAATGTGAGAGAACTGCACGAGATTATTGGTATTTATATTATATCGACTGGGTACCAGTATCAATAGGAACCAGTTCAGATCAGCCAAGTGTAACAATATCGATGACACGTTTATCTACGAAAACAGACGACAATTTAATAAACTAGCAGACGGTAATAACGAGCAACAATTTGAGAAAAAATAAATTAAATTATTTTAATTCTAAAATAATTTCCATTATTTTATGTTTTTACTCAATTTACTATATAGTTTCTTACTAGTGAAAAATATATTTAATATTTTTACTTGTGATATATTTCACTCTAATATTTCGGTAATTCACTGAAAAACATGTTATAAAAAGGAATGTTCCCTGTTACAAAGATGGTGGATTTCAGGTTTAAAATAATTTCATATTCAGAAGTGACAGAAAGTTGTAGTAAGTCTTAGTAAGCAAAGAAAAACTCCTTAACTAGTTATGCTAATATCTTAAACTTTTATCTGGCCAGCTTGTAGAAGGTCTTTGGTTCTACCCATGCCCACCTTCACCTGAAATAAAACACTGAGTGGTACCTTGGGTCTCTCCTGCCATTAAATCTGAAAAGTCCGTATTTGATCATATCTGACCAAACAAAACAATACATTATTAGGTACACTGCAGGGAGAATAATGAAGCATTTCAAATGTGGTTATCACTAACATTACAGGGAGAAAGAAGCATTTTGAGTGTATTCATCACTAACATTGCACAGAAAATGAAGCATTTCGAGTATGTTTATCACTTACAGGCAAAATGAAGCATTTCGAGTATGTTTATCACTTACAGGGAAAATGAAGCATTTCGAGTATGTTTATCACTTACAGGGAAAATGAAGCATTTCGAGTATGGTTATCACTTACAGGCAAAATGAAGCATTTCGAGTATGTTTATCACTTACAGGCAAAATGAAGCATTTCGAGTATGTTTATCACTTACAGGGAAAATGAAGCATTTCGAGTATGGTTATCACTTACAGGGAAAATGAAGCATTTCAAATATGTTTATCACTTACAGGGAAAATGAAGCATTTCGAGTATATGTGGTGCTGCCATTGTTACCTGCGTTTGAGGGGGAGATTGGAGCTAATGGTGGATATGCTATACAGGCAGTTCTTCACTGGAACTATAAATCTATATCAAAGGGAGAAAACTCTGTGTGGGCACAGCTTCTCAAGAAAGGTAACTCACTTTGTAAATTTATCAAGCTACTGCAGTATTAATATAATATGAAGTTTTAATCTTTGTATGAACCTGGTTAAATCAAATAGTATGGTATTGCAGAAATGACATAATATGTAAAAATGACTTAATGTGAATGAAATCAGATATCTGTAATTTCTTCAACATTTAGATATCTTCATTTGCAGTGTAATGGCAATTTTGAATACAGGTGATCTAGAAATCCTTAGTGTACTGTTTAATGTGCTTGCTATTTATTGTAAGTTTTCACTTTGCTTATATGTCTTAATTTCAGTGGATGACCCAAAGAAGTATATATTGTTTTGTGGCCTGAGATCTCATTGTGAACTTAAAGGGAAATTGGTAAATATTTTAAAGCTGTGTAAAACTCATTCTAGGTCAGTTCTGTACGACTTACTAGCCCCTACCAGTGTTTCACTGTAGGGGACCTACGGTTTGCCCCGTGTATGTCCATCAGTCATTTGCACAAAGTTGGATTCTGTGATAACTTTTCATGAAACTTGACACATGGATAGATGGCAATATCGAGAATATACATGTCCTTTTTCATGCAGGTGTTTGAAGAACCTGGTTATAAGAGTGAGGCAGGCGAGTGTTTAACAAGATTTGCGGTATAGATATCAGCTATGTACAGTTGAAACTCAGTATCTTAAACTTGCTTATCTTGAAACTAAGGTTATTCTGAAGAAATGTACCATCAACATTTTAAGTTTGTTTGTATTTCCATTCAATATAAGTCAAATTCAACATATTGCAACTTCATTTAGGTTTATTCGAGAATAAAACAAAACTTGAATATTTCTCTTGCTAATTTCAGGTGACAGAGCTAGTGTATGTTCACAGTAAATTAATGATAGTTGATGATGATACAGTAATAATAGGCTCAGCAAACATCAACGACCGCAGTATGAATGGTACGAGAGACAGTGAAATTGCTGTCATGGTTGAAGACTCACAAAAATTTCCTGTTCTAATGTCTGGAAAAGAACACATGGCAGGGAGATTCGCTTCCTCTCTGCGGAGAACTTTATTCCGAGAACATCTGGGAATCAAAGAAATGGATTTTAAGATAGACCTTAGTGACCCAACTTGCAATGAATTTTATAAGAATGTGTGGTTACATCGAGCCTCTGTTAATACAACTATATACCACAAGGTAAGGTTTGAAACTCTTGATGGGCATGGAGACACATTGCTTTACTAATGTCAATAGGTTTTTTGGTGGACCAGTTGGTTTTTGGTAACTCCAGAACTTTTTAAGGCCTACTGCTGTTAAACTTTATTGGATTATTGCCTGTTAACAATAGATGACCACAATTAGTTTTGGATGGAGTATGTGAAAGATGAAGGTCATTATGAACTTGAGACTTAAAGAAACATACCCAATAACCTCTGACAGGCTTTCATGAGGGTAGTGCATATCGATTGTGTAAACCTGTGTACCTGCAAAATGGCGACTTTTCAGGAAATAATATAAACTATATTTATCTGTTATTGCAAGGCTGAATCTTTTTGAACAAAGGTCTTTAGAACTGGTTATGCCCCCTTCCATATAGTGTTAACCCTGTCCATTTGTGTGTGCATGCACAAAATTGTGTCCAGTCTATAAATTTGTTGTGCTATAACAGGGCACATATGGCCACCATAACAAGATGAGCTGTGGCATGCAGAATTCAGACCCGCTACCTAAAATAGTCAAGGTCTCACATAGAGGTCAAAAATTTAAGGTCATTTTTCTTGTACACTTTTTATGCATGCATGGATATTCAAATAACTTGGCACAAACATTCACCCTAATTCCATATTTATGGTAATTTTTAGCTCAACTATTTGAATATTTTCAAATAGTAGAGCAATTATGTGATCACCCTTTCTTTGGCGTCCGTGTCACAGGGTTAAAGTTTTTCATGTAAGCAAGTTTCTCAGAAACTTCTTAGCCAAATGCTTTCAAACTTCACACATGTCTCTGGCATCATGAGATGACCTCCAAGGACAAGTTACATAACTCTAGCTCTTATTTTGTAAAAGGTAGCCTCTTGGAATTTCAGGTTAAAGTTTTGCATGTAAGCAGGGTTATCAGAAAGTACTGGGCCAAATGCTTTCAAATTTCACACATGTCTTTGGCACCAAAATTATGCCCCTTTTTTCTACTTAGAAAATTTTGCTAAAGCTTTAGTTTGTACCGTAAGCTGATATTTGGTGGAAGGGTTTCAAATAGTTGAGCGTACTGTCATCAAAAATCTCTTGTTCTTTTTCAGTCTATAAGTTAGGTATGCATATATGTGCTCTATTGTGAAAGTGCCGTTACGGGACCCGAACATCACATAGTGGGAGCATTGCTGTCTTACGGACACATTTCTAGTTTTGAATGTCCAATAGAGCTTTACGTCATTAACTTTGATTATATGTCTTAAATTCTCTTCATTCTTAATATGCAGTTGCTTTTCACATTCTATTGATGGTATTTAATATGATAAAACATTATGACTGACTACAATACAAAGGTTTTTCAAGTTGCCTAAAACTGTGTGAAAAAAAAATCAGATTTTCGCCTATTTCACATGGTTATATTGAAATAACATGATCAGCTACTTAAATGATGACTGGATAAAAATGCACAGGAAGGTTTACAGATACTATATGTTAGATTTCTCACCAAACTGCAGTTATGGCCTTTCGGATTGACACCATCATTATGTTCTTAAAAGAGCTTGTGCTAAACAAGGTTTTATGTAATGTATTTAATTTGCCAAAAGAAGTATCAATAAAATTACAAGGAAAACTATTTAATTTTAACTCTTATACATATTAAATGTCTTATTACATCAAAATATTCACTTAAAAGCTTAAAAGAACAATGCCCAGTAGCGTTGCTTTAATGTTGCTTTTGACCATTTATCTCAGAATGCATACACAGTCCTGTTTTCTTTAAAATCTGTATTCATTGCTTGAGATTTTTTGTTTCCAGGTGTTCAGATGTATTCCTGATGATCGAATAAAGACATTCCAGATGGTTACAGAGATAACACAGTCGCAGCCTCTGGCTGAAACCGACCCCGAGGCTGCTCAGACGGAGCTGAAGAAGATTCAGGGACGTATTGTGTTCATGCCGCTATACTTCCTGGAGTATGAGGAAACTATTATGGCTGGCGGAGCCAACAAAGAGGCAGTTATGCCTATGAAACTTTGGCTGTAAAATCTAGTAACCTCCATTACAGAAGAGGTAGTTAATCTACTGACCTTCATTATGGGAGAGATGTATAATTTACTGATCTTCGTTATTGGAGAGATAGATAATCTACTGACCTTCTATCTCGGAAGAGGTAGATAATGCTCAACTTGTAATTGTGATTGATGAGGGAACACTGATCATATAGTGTTCTCATGAAATATTTATTTTAATACAAGTTTAGAAGTTCCAACTTTTATAGGAACTTTGTTTTTATGGTAATATGTTAATCTAGAGATTGTTTTCTTTTAAACAGAAAAAGTACTATCAAATGTTCATGTATGTATCCTCTATTCTAATCAGCCTGATTGTGTTCCTGAAATATTACAGTTTTTCCATAATATTTTACATATCAACTACTGTTCATATTAAGTAATGCAAAACTAAAGATTAAAGCAATGGTAATTAAAATTCATTGAAGATATTTTACTTTCCAAAATGAGTGTAGAGCTGCAAAGAATTTACTTTTATTTATCTTTTTTTAAGCAGCACATACATTGTACTCTTTTAAACAGGTCTGTTAGTAAATACATCTTTTAACATAATTTGATTTACAAGTGAAGAAAAGTGAACAATTGGCTTTAAAGACGGCCCAAAGTAGGCATGCCGAGTGTGCCATTATAGGATTTAAACCTACAAATACAGAATCAGAGTTTTGATTTTTCTGGCAAATTAAAACAATCCATTAAAACAATCCAGGGTACGACAGTGTGATAAAAAATGTATTTGCTGTTTCTTATGTTGGGATTGTGATACTTTTTGAAACTGTTGCTGTAAAATATGAATTAGTTACATATTTTCTAGTCAGTATGATGAGGAGAAACAAAAATAATAATTGATATTGGCAGTGGTCTTGTCTAAAAAGTAATATAAAAAAATGTTTATGTTTTGTATGGATGTGATTAAGGGCCCCAGTACTTGTCAGTTCGGTATATATGGTGATTATTATGAGAGTCAGTAGTTACGCATGCCTGTATTATGAGTTTCAGACCAGGATTTAAAATTATAAAACCGAAATTGAGAACCAGTCTAAAACTCTAGAATCTGATTGGTTAATTCTGAGAACAATTTTTGAAAATGACCAATGGCATAGTAGCATTCAAGGACTGGGACCAGGTAAAATTGAGAGTACACAAGCTACCAACAATTAGTTGATATTTAATTGCTGTTTCTATTTACCTTATAGTTATGTAAAAGCATTTTTTGTCTTAATTTGTAATTTATGATATAGTTTATTTTTAGATTTGTTAACTTTGACTCTGTCTAGAAAGTTTGTTATTTTAAGCTTAAGTACAAGCTTTACATTAGATTCTGCATTGGTATGTACAGATCCATTCCTTTTCTTTTGTAAACCTCATAAAGCATGCTTTAACATTCCCTAGATATTCTATATTTATATTATTTACTTATATACCCTTTAACTGTTTCAGCTTAATTGAGGCTTGCTTTATTTACTATTGTGATTTTTATGCCTGATTGATCCATGATTACGAAGTATTTGTCTCAAATTGAAACTGTCGTAGTTTTATCATGGGAATTTTTTATCATGGGCATTTGAAGTTAATAAATCAGTATTAAGAAAGAACATGACTAGTAGGACAATATTTTTGTAAAGAATGATCACACACTATATTTTGAGAAACAGTGTATATCTTTAGCTTTCATAAAATATATTTTTGAGTAAACTGTTTGGTTTTTCAGCATTGCTTTTTTGCATTGTCAGTAACCAGAGATGATAATATTTTTTTGACTTTTGATTAAACTTTTTTGACATAACAGTATTGAACATCCATAGAAGTAGTGCTATACTGCACAAAGGGGCTTTCCAAGTTTGAATTAAAAAAAATGTGTTTTTTGTATTTAGAACATTTAATGGGTAGAGTGTAAGAGTCTTTTATTGGTTGTAGGAGCTGATGGAAATATCTGACTCGACAATAATTGTTTAGGCGGTAAGTCAGCGGAGCCTCTTTACTGCATCAGCAGTTACCCGAGAGAGCTGGAAATTCCCGTCCGCACCTACAGCCAGTGATCCAATCTATTTCTTGCATTCCATATTCAACAAATAATAGCAAAAATATCAAATATCTATCATCATAGCACACTTTTCTGGCCAGCAGAGTATTTGAACAAAGCTTTGGAAACCATTGTCTGTAAACAGAAAAGACACCTAAATTGGTTTGAAGACAAGTAAGGCTACATCCAGTTTTGTTTTATCACAAGCAGTGTTATTTTATGAATTTTTCATCAAAAAAGGCTGTTTATGAATAAAAAAATAAACTGTAATGAACAAAGAGGAACTGTCAAGGAATTAAATTTTTATCCCATTTTGTGGAATAAAAATTGAATTATTGCACAAATCCTCAACATAAATGTAGTAAGATGGATTTTCTAGCACTGGGGAAAACGATGGAAACCCTGTCTGGTATATTCAGGAATAAGTATTAAACTTATCTTGTCTGCCTAGTTAGCTCAGTTGAGCTGAAGACTGAATCAAGTGGCCATTAGTTAGATCCATACATGGAGCAAATTTTCTTAGAAGTTGTTCAAACTTTCACCTCGTACATATGAGGAAGTTGTTTAAACTTGTTTAAACTTCCACCGCATATATGTAAGGAAGTTGTCAGTTTTTTCATGTTAACAAGTCAGAACTGGCAGAGGATTCTGGTTAAAGTAACTGCGTGCTGTTAATTGAAATACTGCTGAAAAAAAAAGTTAGGTTGTGGACCGATGACACTCAACAATTTCCAAGTTATTTTATTAGCTCCCCCTTAGGCAATTTTGCTTTTTGAGGACATAAATATAGCTGAAAGTGCTCATTGTTTTCTGTAATAACACATAAAATGCCAAATTTGCATATGGAGAATACAGAGTTTGCAGATTGTCATCATGGGTTCACTGCCTTAGATCAAATATCTGTCTGTGATAATGCTTTATAAAGAGTACAATGGGTTTAGGGACAAAAATTTTAAAGCATCGAGGGACTTCTCCACATTGAAACAAATCTGCCTTGTATTTTACTTAAATACAATATGAAAAAGTTGCTAGAAAGCATAATACAGTTAAGGAAAGTGTACTAAAATATGCTCAGAAGTTGCAATGCTCACTGATTCTGCATAATAAATTAAGTTAAATGTTCAGTTATATTTTCTAAGAACATATTTAAAATGTTCTCTGTTTAATGTCAAGGTGTAGATATAAAATTTCTGAAAAACAAGCTTTTAGAGTGTATTATGTAGTGTATGAATGTTATATTGCCATAATTCTCCCAAGTGATATATTGTTAAGTTTTTCAGTGGTTTGTACACTGTGAATGCAGTAAAACTCCTAGCAAACTCGGTTATGAGAAAAATCTCAGTTAAACAAACTCATTTTTCTGGTCCGATTATTCCCCTTTATATTTTATATGAAAGACTCAAGGAAATAAAGAACTTGGATATGGCGAAAACTCAGTTATACGGAACACAACTTTTTGTCCTAACATAACTACCTATGGGGGAGACATATTGTTTTTGCCTTCGCCGTCTGTCCGTTCATCCATCCGGAATAAGCTTGTCCGGCTTTCACAGGTCAAACTGCTGGCCAGATTTCGACGAAACTACCCAGGAGTGATCAGTACCAAGCCTAGTTGTGCATTTCCGCTTTGCTACACAAAATGGCCGCAAGAGCTAAAAATAGAATATTGTCCGGCTTTCACAGGTCAAACTGCTGGCCAGATTTCGACGAAACTACACAGGAGTGATCAGTACCAAGCCTAGTTGTGCATTTCCGCTTTGCTGCACAAAATGGCCGCAAGAGCTAAAAATAGAATATTGTCAGGCTTTGACAGGTCAAACTGCTGGCCAGATTTTGACGAAACTTCACAGGAGTGATCAGTACTAAGCCTAGTTGTGCATATCGCCGACACATTTTGCTTCACTGCACAAAATGGCCGCCAGAGCTAAAGGTATACATAGGGGGGGGAGATATATGTTTTTGTGACAAAAACACCTTCTACTTTATAATGAACTTAGTCCGTAATTTCAATATTCACTGCCGTTGGTAACACATTTTTCTCAAAATTTGTGGTTACATTATATTTATTTTATGATCAGTTCATGTGTATTTTTGATAATTACAATTTATATAAATGCCATTATCTGTAACATGCAACAATGGATCAGAAAAAATATGTGGTCAAATCTCATTGTTATTGTTTGATAAGTATACCTAACAGTCAATTTTAAATAGCATATATTTTATCTAAGTGTGATAAAGCTGCTGTGACATAAGCATCTAAATACAGAATCCAAAGATATCAGTGACCAATATTTAAAAACTGAACTGGGAAGAAAAAATAAGAATTTAATCGATTTCTAATCAACATGAAATCATTTACTAATGAATATAAATTCATTGTACGGAAGTACATTATTTTGATTACAATAATTAGGCACATCAGCCACAGATTCCCTGTCCGGTTTGCTATTCTTAAACATACAGCTCATTTATAGCAAACTATGTTAACTAACCTGTGGCCTAAATGAGTTCTTTATAGGAGAGATCGCCGTGATGTCACGCATTAACACCTGTTTATCTGGTGATTGGCAAAACAAATGTTTTTACATCGTTTGTGTATGGGATCGGAATTTTTAATTTTTAATAACTTTTGCGCTCATTTATGGATTTTAAAAATTCAAAAAGTTTTGAAATGCTTACAATTTTCATATTTTCTTATTTAAATATCTTTTTAAAATGAATAACCATTTTAATTGACATATGATTTTAATGGCGGCGTAAGGATGCTCCAAACATTTAGAAAAAACACTGTAAGTTAAGCATTCATAATTAATCCATTTTATTTCAAATAATAATTAAAAGTAATCAATAAATTGCTTGTTTTATATCCTTCCCATTGATAAAAAAATTACTGATATCATTTGTGTTTTAAGAAAGTTTAAGCCTTTAAAAAACATCACTGTTTACAAAAAAACATGGACGCGCGGCGTCTGCCCACCCGATTTTTGTCTTATCAGTTCTAAAATAGAAAATACAACAGATTTGTATACAAACACGGTCTCCTATTGCCTAAGTTTTACTGCATAGGGTACCAACCATAAAGCTATAAAGTGATTAATGGATTTGCCATTTTCATCTGATCTTCAATAAAGAGAATTTATATAATGTACACTTCTTTAGTGAATATTTTAATATTTTTATCCTTATGAACAGTCATAATCTTATAATAGATCTTGAGAGGTCAGTTAATAGTTTATTTAATTTTGTTATAGCATACATGTACCGGTACATACCTAATCTGATATAATATTATTTTATTGTATTTACAATTTACTACACTAGTTAAGTTTAAACTATTTCGCATATTATTTAGCAAGTTGGAACTATTGACTATATTATTAAATATGTTGGATAATATTTTGTAAATTGTTGGAACTATTTACCATGTTATTGAACACACGGGAACTATTTACTGTATTATTGAACACACTGGAACTACTTACCATATTATTGAAGACACTGGAACTATTTACCGTATTATTGAACACACAGGAACTACTTACCATAATTATTATTGAACACACTGGAACTATTTACCATATTATTGAACACACTGGAACTATTTACCATATTATTGAACACACTGGAACTATTTACCGTATTATTGAACACACTGGAACTATTTACCATAATTATTATTGAACACACTGGAACTATTTACCATATTATTGAACACACTGGAACTATTTACCGTATTATTGAACACACAGGAACTATTTACCATGTGATTGAACACACTGGAACTATTTACCATATTATTTATCACAATTGCACAATCATATAATTTAACATGTGAGAACTATTGCACATATTATACACTATGGAAACCTCCCTACTTAGCTTGTATATTGATGTTTGTGTCAAATGAACAGTGCCAAATATAGCCATGATCTTCAAATCTTCTACTTCAATAAACGAAGCATGCTTTAACTTATGAATTCAAAGAACAATTCATGACAGTTTTCTGTTATGCCCTTTGATTTGTTTAAAATGTCTATCTGCAAAAATTCAATGTGACGTTGTCGGTGATACTTGTACTTGGGTGAAGAGATTTTTTAAACAAAAAGGTGAATGTTAAATTACAGGGACATGATAGTGGTAAGCATTTGTACATTTCAACATGGTTAACCTTGGGACAAAATTTCACTGAAAGATATTCAGTAGCCTAAATTGATTAATTATGTCTTCCACCACACAGTGGTGTGGGAGACATATTGATTTACTCCTGTGTGTCTGTCACAAAGCTTGTCCAACCTCTAAGTCAAACATTTCTCATCCGATCTTCACCAGACTTGAACAAAATGTGTTTGACCATAAGACCTCCGCTAGCCAAATCGGCCAAGACACTTTGGAATTATGGCCCTTGAACGTAATTACCAACAACTACCAGTGCAACTACCAGTGCAGCATTGTAGACTGGTTACTCCACTCCACTACCACATACAGCGGTGCAGCATTGTAGACCAGTTACCACTACCGACACAGCATTGTAGACCGGTTACTCCAACATGTGAATACCAATAGGCCACAAACAGTATACAAAGACCGACTTACTATTCAGATGATTAGGCAGTTGTGGGAGACATGTGCTTTTCTCAAAAGCACCTCTACTTACTTGAAATTGTTATGAATGCATTTGAAATGTATAGTCCTCTTTATTTTGTTTGACTGATTATTTATCTTAATAGAGATAACTGTTACAAAAAAAAGATTGTTAATTATGAAATAATTTACATTCATAATATAGATTAATGCAGAATAAATGAGTGTATGTTTAAATAATTTACCAGTTAAACTGATATGAATTTGTGACATTTGAATGTATGAACAACTATTTAATAGAGCGAAGCTTTGTTCATTTGAGCATTGATGACCGAGTATCCATGCTCTTTTGAGCTATTCATATGATCCCCTGCTGCTTTCTCTACATTTTCTTAGTTTAGACCACACAAAACCCAAAATAACTCGAGCATTTTGCTCATTTCTGGTGCAGCCTCGAGTGATGGGGGTTTACTACAATACATGTAGATCAAGTTTTGTACATGTTTATGATCCCAGTATGCTTTTTAGGATTTCTCATAGGTTTATACCTTGACAGAAGATGACATTTCCCTTTAGAATCTAGGTCAAATTCCATAACAAGCCAGTTCCAACAATTATGTCCAGAATTACGGCCTTGAAACCTAAAATAGTTTGTTAGTTAATATCGATAAAATAATTAGTGTGAGCCCAATAAGTAAAGTACCATTGCTCAGAACTAGTCTAAACTTGAATAGAGTGTGTATCTCCATAAAGTCTATGCTATTTCGCCTTGAGTTTGGGATAGTTCTTTTAATAGTGAAATAAATTTGCATCTGTAATTCTTACTGCATAACAGGGTATATTTGGCACTTTTATTCCAAATTGTCTTTTAGAGAGAAAAAAGCTAGAATAGTAAATGAAAATTTATATAGCAGATATTTTAGGCATGGAGTTTTCAGGGAGAACAAAATGCTGTAATGAACAGATACAAATCTAATAATGGATCCTTTTTATGTGCCAGACTCTGAAAGAGTGGGGCGTATTATGTTAACACCCGTGGCGGATGGGCGGTCAGCGTCCAAAGCATGTCCGCTCTGTAAGTCAAACTGTTTCCATCCGATCTTCATCAAACTTGCTGACAATGTTTATGGGCATAATATCTCGGCCAAGTTTGATAACCAGCCATATTGCCCCAGGATGAATTAGGGCAAGTTCGACGACGGATGTATTTTGTGACAGTCTGGCACTCATTGTTCTGTACTGTACTTAGGATTTAAACATATCATATTTTAGGATGTACATTATTTAGTAGTTACATTTAAATGACTAACATTCAAGATGTATCACATTCTTGTAGCTGTTGTCAATACAAATCCCATCTTTTGAGATGTTTTGTAAATGCCAGAGTCTGAAAAGGCCTTGAACTATGAAAATATATTGGCTCATATCAGACAATACAGAGAAGTAGGAAGAGAATTGTAAAATATCACTGGGAGGTAGTAAATATTTATCATGAAATTTAAAACCATAATTATACATTTTTATAGAAAATTCTTTAAAATGTACAGACATTTTCCATGAGAATTTTTCTATGCACAAATGTTACTTAATTCTTTAAGCACCTGCATGTACTTAAACATTTTTTTTGAAGCGCAGCATGCTTGTTTTTTTTTTTTTAATAAATGAAAACTTATAAATATGCATCATGCAATGTGGTTCTGTGTCGGTCGTTCTGCTTTAGGTATGTTATTCATATAAATCATAAAATATAATATTATCTTGTTTCAGACATTTCATATATACTTACAAATATTTACTTGTCAATTTGTTGAATGGTATGAAATTATTTAAACTATCATGTATAAAATCTACTTAGATGGCATTTGCACAGATAATATGCAACCATTATAGATTGTTTTAGGATGAAACTCTGTTTTAACTATATTAAAATAAATTATATTCTACTTAAATGTTGTTGTTGTACCTCACAAGGAAGTCTCCTGCTTGCTTTTAAGAATAACTAATCCCCGCCCACTTTTACATTTATGGTCATGACATACATAGTAGAGACTGCTCCTTCGGTGAAAGTGTTGACAAAATACGGCTGACAAAACAGTGAGTCTCCATCTGAGGAAGCATGACTGACAGAATTGAAAATCTCCACAAGGAAGTGTGGCTGACAAATAGAGTCCACCAAGAAGTATGGCTGACAAACTGGGAGTCTCCGTCAGGAGGCATGGCTAACAAAACTGTGAGTCTCCGCCTGGAAACATGGCTAACAAAACTGTCCACTTCGAAGCATGGCTAACAAACCCAGAATCTCCACCAGGAAGCTTTGCTTTTCAATTGAGTATCTACCTGGGAGCATTGCTCACAAAACCGAGTATCCACCAGGAAGCTTGTGTGATACAACTGCGAGTCTCCACCAGGAAGATCGGCTGACAAAATCTGTCTCCACAGGAACGTGGGTGATACAACTGACAGTATCCACCAGGAAGCGTAGATGACAAACTGAAATTTGCCCCAGGATCTATAGCTGACATAATCCTTGGTCAAATACTTTTTGAGATACATGCGACACAAACTTAGGCCCTTTTTATGCATATTTTGACAAAGTCAAGCTGGCTATGTGATATCCAAGTACACAACTTGCCATACTGAATAAGAATCCTATGAGGTTTGATGACTCTGGGTCAAATACTTATTGAGATATGCATGAGACAAATCGGACTGGTGGTAGGCCTGACCGATGGGGCAAAAACAACTATTTTATGTTTGATCCAAACCTATTTAGAAATATCCGAGATAGAGCAAAAGTGCATCACAACTTTAACTGGAAATTACATGTATATGCAAAATGGGGTATAACTCGTATTCAGTGAGTGCAAGTGGCCCTTGTGTCATATGATGTGGAACAACTATTTTAAGTTTGAATTAAATTCATTTAATAACTGAAGAAATACAGTGAAAAGCATTAAAATTAAACTAAATAATTGCATTGGAGTAATGGACCTTTTGTCATATGATGAGGATCATAATGTGGAAGAACTACTTTCAAGTTCGAATCAAATTTATTAAGTAATAACAAAGATAGAGTGAAGCACAAAAAATAACCTTAAATTCTTAGTAAAAAGGGGACATAATTCAAGAAACGGTGGTGCAAGAGTTATGGCTATAGTGTCATATGATGTGATGACATAGTATCCATTTGGTAATAACAGAGATAGACTGAAAGTGCATCAAAATTAACCTAAAATTCTAAGTAAAAAGGGGGATAATTCATGAAATATTGGTGCAAGAATTATGACCCTTGTGCCATATGATGTGGGTGATAATGAGGCATAATTTAAAGTTTGAAGGAAATCCATTCAGTGATTACAGAGAAAGTGCATCAAAACCATTTTGTAGATGTGGTGATGCTGGCACTGGGTCGAGATAGGATAGCTCTCCACATACTTTGTGTAGCTGAGATAAAAGCTAAACCCCTGCATGAGTAAGACAACTAAAGGAAACAAGACATTAAGTGAAGTTTAATTGCAGGTCTATTTTCATATTTACAGTGCTTATGTATATTGTATAAGGAAGTAAGAAAAAGTAAATCAAGACTGTGAAATGCTAAATTTATTTTCATAAATTAAAAATAAAACTATGTCTGTAAATAACGTATCAAAAGAATAACAGAACCATCATATCATAAATATACATCAACTGAGAATATAACATAATGAGCCGTGCCATGGGAAAACCAACATAGTGGCTTTGCGACCAGCATGGATCCAGACCAGCCTGCGCGTCCGCGCAGTCTGGTCAGGATCCATGCTGTTCGCTAACAGTTTCTCTAATTGCTATAGGCTTTGAAAGCGAACAGCATGGATCCTGACCAGACTGCGCGAATGCACAGGCTGGTCTGGATCCATGCTGGTCGCAAACCCACTATGTTGATTTTCTCATGGCGCGGCTCAAATATCTTTTACAGAGTGAACATGAGATGCGAAGTCTTATCCGTCTTTAAAAGTCATTAAAGTCTGAACATAAAAAGCTAAAGCCTGGAACATTTGTCGCACTTCTTTTTCTCTTCATGAACTTGAGAATATTTCCTCAGAGCTGATGACGTTACCCAGCAAACAAAAGACGCCGTATTGACGTTGTACCGACGTTGGACCCCGACGTCGGATTATAGTTGGATTTGAAAGTTTTTTAGACGTCATAATCCGACGTCGATACAACGTCGGGAATCTAACTAATATCCAACCATGATGCAACCTTAACCCAACTTGTTAACGACTGCATTCTACCCATAATTTAACTATAATAGGTAATGAATTTCTGCTATTTAAACGTTGGAATTTTACTTGTGACCCAGCATCTAATCAACACAATTGTAAGTATTTTTTGATCTTTATTTTCACTTTTGACAACATAAATAAGTCCATAACATAAAATGTAGTCAATTATGCATGCCTCTTCAACACAGCTAAAACATCCACCTGAAATGTATAAAATACAAAGTTTTCATGTCCTCTAAATCGAAATAAAAAAGCGAAAATGTTACTTCGTAAGAGCTAGAATCACAATCACTTCATGCAAAACAAATATATAATATATCCAAGATTCAGATATCTTCCCTGACCTCGAAAAAAAGTGCACAAACTTTGATAAAATGCAGTTCTAAAATATCAAATGTTTTTGTTTTGTTTTTTAAACAAAAACATCAGCAGTCATTAAAGTAAGACTAAGTTTTAAAATATTTTACTCACGTTGCAGATCCCTTTGTGTAAAGTGTCTTCAAACTGGCTCTGTCTAACCTCTCCAATGTATCAAATCACAGGAATATCGTGTAAACCAAAGCAAGCGTATCTGGAGAATGCGTGACTAATAGACATCATGTGTAGAGAAGACCCTGGGTTATAAGTTTTACTAGTCTAATAATCTATACAAGTTCAATGTATATTGATTTCCTGTACAAACAAATTTTTATAAGTATTATTATTTTAATATTCTGAAATGTAAACAGTCTGTAATATGATTTGTTGTATAAGAGAGAGAGAGAGAGAGAGAGAGAGAGAGAGAGAGAGAGAGAGAGAGAAAACAGTTATGATTTTTAATATCCAAATGAAATATTATTTGTCAGTTTTACGCGCATTTTCAGGACATTGTGAGAACAAGTAATTATTTTAACACTTTGAAAATAATTCTACACCAAATAATTGTTTAACAAATGACAGCATTGCACTCTCTTCAAGTCCGACCAGAATCCAAAGTCGTATAGACGTCTTAATCTAACGTCTGCTAGACGTCGTGAATATGACGTTGAACAGACGTTGTATTTAGGTCATCGACGTCGCGACCAAAATCCAGCGTTGTTTCAACGTTGTTCCGACGTCAGGTGTTTGCTGGGTAAGTGTCCATGTGAAATTTGCTTGAGGAAATGTGGTGCAGCCATGACTGCATCCCGACAGGAAAAAAAATAAAATTATATGAATAAAATTTCGTAAAGAAATGATTTGAGAATTAATAGCTTGAAATAATTACGTCATATTATATATCAAATTGGCAACGTCATGATAGGTCAAGCGAACAGCACAGGCGTAGGATCAAACTTTTCAGGCAGGAGGCCTAGGGCCTGCTGGAGTCTTCCCCGGTGAGCCCGAAGGTCCTAGAGGCCGGAGGCGATTCGAGGCCCCCTTGAACTCCTGGGTGTTAGCAACCACTGTTTGTTCGTTTCTAAACTACAAATAAATTGTTAGGAAAAGACAAGTACTTTTTCAGTTATAAGCATTTACAATTTCTGACATTTCGAACATACAATAAGAATAACGACATATACAATAACAATGGTAAGACTTGGAATATGAGTGACACGACATTGAATAACAATATCAAAGATACAATAAAATAACGAAACATAGAATAACAATAATGACATTTACCATAAGAATATCGAACATACCATAAGAATAACGACATATACAATAACAATAGCAAATTTTAGAATATGAATTACACGACATTAACAAACATACAATAATACTAACAAACATATATAATTTAGCAACGTTTGACATGCCATAACCGACAACAAGGAAATGGTTGTTGTCTGATAGTGTCATACTTACGCTATGATGCAAACGTAATCACACTTACGCTATGATGCAAACGTAATCAGGGGCCTTTTTACACACACAAAAAAATGTTACCATTTTTATCAAAATTCTACAAAATCAGAAGTCCCTCATCAAATTGTACAGAAGTGTTTACATTTCTGGCAAGGAATAGCACTAAACAAGTGTTTGTGGCTGGAAGAGTACGTAAGTGGGCTCCTATCTCAGTGAGTCACTTGTTGTTTCCAGCCAAAAGTGACAAAAATCAGATAAACCCTTCAGAGAACTAACCGATCGCGATGACCGCGGAAATACACTCACCTGGTCATATTAATCCACGTTTCTGGAACCACCGCTTCTGTGAAAGCTATTACCATTGTGATTTTAGTTACTTGAAAGTTTTATTCGACTAAATGATTTAAAGTTTTAATGTAATTGTTGTAATTGTTATCGCAAGCAATTTTATAAATTTTTATTAATATTGCAATATGATGACACTTTTGATGCTTAAAAGGAGGTGCACGTTTTCTTCTCACCTTCGGTAATTTATATTGATAGAATACTGTTTAATTGTTTACTTTATTTTCCATATTCAGATGTATTTTCCATCATATATCATTAAATGACCAGATTCACATGTTTCATTTTTCTTCGTATTTTTTGTTTCTTAAAAAAAAGTAAATAATAAGTTGTAAATGTTTACATTGTCTGAAAAAATAATCAAAGATTGACAGATTCCAGTCACGTTTCCTTGGCGGGATCCGGACAAACTCCCCTTGACACAGGAAGCTGCATCATGTTTTTCCTTTGCTTGTTTTGTTTTGTTAGGTTTAACGTCGTATATACGCAATTATAGGTCATAAGGCGACTTTCCAGCTTTGATGGTGGAGGAAGACCCCAGGTGCCCCTCCGTGCATTATTTCATCACGGGCGGGCACATTGGTTCCGTTAGCCAGCTGGATGGCTTCCTCACATGGAGGATTCAACATCCCAAGTGAGGCTCAAACCCACATATGTGAGTGGAAAGTTACTCGAAGTCAGTACTCGGCCACAGAGCCCCAATGTTTTTCCTTTGTGAAGGATTTTTGATGATCCGTAAAGGAATATACATTACTTGACACTTAAATTTAAAATTTGTACATGTCTTTTAATTATTGAAAGCACAATGCCAAAATTGTACATACTTCAAGAACTCATGGCAATCGAAGTTTCACTGTTTGAACTTTCTGTAAAATCAAAATTCATTATTTGGAAACTATGATATACCACGAACCATGCATATACATAAGAATCTTGCACCTAATTAGTGAGTTACCGTATTTTTGTAAAAATGAAATATCTATGTCACTATTTCCTCATAAATGGTCTTCAATGTTTTTAGAAAAGATCAATGTGGTAACAAAAAAAAATGACCGCATTATTAGATTTTATTGTAATTTTATTATGTGATTGACAAGAATATACATGTAGTTCTTTTTAAAGGTATTCCAAACAGGTTTGATAATATTCCCTATGGCACTCCTTCACTCCGTGTTGTGCATGCACAATAGAAGGATTAGTGGCTATTGCGTCCACACCTGGTCTACATGTGTAGAGAAAATCACCTTTAAAATCACCCACATTATCTGCTACGTGAGTTACAGTATGATCCGTGCCTACACTCGATATTTATAAATACAAAATTAGAAATCCAAATTATCCTATCTCTCTCTCTCTCTCTCTGTCTGTTCAGTCATTATCGCCCGATGGTGAAGTGGTAACACGCTTGACTGTCAATTCAGAGGTCCGGGATTCGAAAGGTCCGAGGTTCGAATCCCGGTACAGAAACTGGAAATTTCTGAGATGCTCTTGAGTGTCTCCCACCTAACTAAGAGGCCAGTACTGGTTCTTCCAGGAAGGATGACTTTGCGTGTATCGGTGCTTCACACCAGGCACGTTAAAGAACCAGCCGGACAGGCCTGTATCTAAAAGGATTTGTCTCTCTCTTTCGGTTCTGTGGGCCTTGTCTCATTCTGTCCCTGTGGTCAGATCGCTGTGTTTGTTCTGGTAGAGGATGAATTCGGCACCCTGAGTGGCTGTCTTTGCGCTATATAAAGTGCCTTTGAATGTGTTTATCATGAAAAGGAAGCTATATAAATCTGGTATAACAAAATATATATTTTAATATATGTAACTCGTCTGTTTCTTTCGTTACACCTGTCTTTTTTTATACATGTATATCTTTTGATCGACCGTATTCCGTCAGTGTTCCTGGATTCTATACCAGTATTAACCTTTCTCCATAAGTAACTGTCAACTTTTCTACATGAGTAAAACGTAGAGGACGAATGGTTTCAGAAATAATTGTCTTTTATCAAATCATCATAGTGTACAAACGCCTCACCCATAAATCGAACTCACGACCCAGCTTATAAATTGGACCGCGGGGCCGTCAGTTCTATTATGTTGATAAAAGACTTTATGTCTGGAACCATACATCTTCCACGCATGTGCCTTCATTATAACCAGTTTGTTCAATAATTCATGTCCCGTTTGTTTATTCATCATAATCATTTGTTCCATCATTATATCTGTCGCATGAGTTCCATCATTTCACCCATATGTATATGAGAGCATTATTTTGACGAGCAGAAAAGTTCTGTTTGTTGTAGCCCTTCGCGACTGAAATAATGTAGTTTATGCCAAGACCCGCGGTCAAAAAATGGCCAGTAACTGGGTGAAGTCCATACATATAAGAATTTAAAATCCAGTTTTAAGCTATGTCGCGCTTCTTAATACCAGTTGAGAATTTTTGTTCCATTTTCTTTAAGCCTTGAAAGAGGGCCACGGACTAACCTAGGGAAGTTTGATTTTTAGCCATGGAATTCCATATCGGACAATGTAGTAATACTCTTTCAAAAAAAAAAACTAGTCAAAGCAAAATTCTGAGTTGTGGTGCAGAAAAATGAACAGTGTTCAAGAAAATAAATCGTATCCATATGAAATACATGTATCACTGTATAACACCGCACGTTCGGTCGAATTGTTATCCTAGTGTAGCAGGTAACGGCTAGTGAACGTGTATTCTAAAGCTAACCAAAGTGCGAATCACGTGACATATGTTGGAAGTGAACTCGTGTTCATTCAGTAGGCAGTCAGTAAAGCACGAGGAAGGACACAAAGCGGGGAAGAAAGGTAAACATATTAAAATAGGAATTTCACTTCTTCTTCTTCCAATAATATGCTGGGCACTCTCTGGAGCATCATCGCATATGTGACTGTAGACAAGCTTACTGTCGCTGAGTGGCTGCTTTTTAATTTCCGAA
Organism: Mercenaria mercenaria; assembly: GCF_021730395.1. NCBI lineage: Eukaryota > Metazoa > Mollusca > Bivalvia > Venerida > Veneridae > Mercenaria > Mercenaria mercenaria. The sequence continues at coordinate 61,292,678 of NC_069364.1, forward strand.
TTTTGCAGCCACCGCTGCATCACTGCCATCAGGTTTCTGTGGAGAAAGCCCTAGGGTGTTGTTGGCCTTTCTCGTCTTGTCTTCTATGTGGGCAATATCTCGTTAGACTTTTATTTGATATTCAGATTGTTTTTTGTTTTTTTAAATATGCATCACTTTTCTAGATTTTCTCGAGAGTGATTTGGCGGGAAGAATTTTTTTCTGATGATGTGTTAGGCTAGAACCAGTTACATGAGGTAAAGGTTGATGGTGGCGGAAGTGGTTTTTGGGAGAGAATATTTTAGCAAAGTGTTTTTTCAAGTTTTTATAAGTTTTATAAACTTTACTTGTGCTGTAGTGACGCAAGGCAGTTCTCAAAGTGTGATGGAATAATTTTAAAAGTGTTTTAACCGACAGTGGCAAACTTTTGGCTTTACATTTATCAAAAAGAGTTTGCGTGACCGCTATGAAATAGCGGCGTCATCTTGAATTTTTCTTATAAGATAAATTTTTAAAAATTAGTCACAGGTGGCTTTTCACGCATTTGTTCTCCTTGGATAATATGATCCTTGTTGAACGTTCGCCCTTCTACCATTTTGTCTAAGTCAGGTCTAGGAAAGTGGTATATTTACAGATTATCTGTAAATTTACAGATAATCTATAAATTTATAGATTTTTCGATCTATAAATTTCCAGATCAAATGTTTGAAAACTGCTAAAATCATACTTGGACTCAAAATCGCAGATTGAAATTAATTGATTTACTTATGGTATGCATAAGTAAAGGTCAATTGTAACTTTCAGACATTCCTGTTGACTTTGATTTTTTTGAAAATGCCAAAAACTCAAAGTCAATAAAAACGTTAATTTATGCATATTGTAAATAAACCAATTAATTTCAAGCTGCGGTTTTGGGAATAAATGTAATTTTGTCAGTTTTCATACAAACAATCTGTAAATTTACAGATCGAAAAATCTGTAAATTTATAGATTATCTGTAAATTATCTGTAAATATACCACTTTCCTAGACCTGTAAATTACTGTAATTGAGCAGTGGTTTAGTATACGAAATTAGTTCCTTTGTTTTCTTCTGTTTTCCAGTATTTACAGCTTTTGACCTGCTAGGGTCAATTGATATACTAGTGATTATGTAGAAAGCCTATAATCATGATTATTTAGAGTGTTTGATTTGTATTTATCTCAGATTTTGAGAAATACAGGCCTGAATTTTGTAACCGACTTCCGGCTCATTTGGAGCACTTTTTAGTGTTTTTCTGTGGCCAAGGACAATATTGTCCTCCAGCTTGCAGATACTAGCCCATTTTCCTTATTCCGCTTATCTTCCGTGCATTTGGTACTCCTGAAATGATTTAGCTGTGCCTAATATTTATATGCTAGCATATGTGTGCATTGTGTGTAACTCATCGGTTAGCAGGTGGTAAAACATTTCTCTAGTGTCTCAGTACCTCAATGTAAACAAAAAGGGGTCCTGAGTACTTGTGAATTTAGTTCCTTCTCATTTCCATAAAAACCATATTCAGTAAACGTGTCAGTACGTTGTAATACCCTGATATGCCTAGTGCAATTGCATAGTGTTTGTTCTTGTTATAGTGTACTAGTGAATTTAATAATTTACTTTCACAATTTTTGTAGTTTGAAAATATATACATATAGCAAAGAAAAATGAAAAGATAAGGAAAAAAACAGGAGAGAAAAGGGAAAGAAGGAAGAAAAAAAAATGACATGCGTGAGCAATCGTTTTTATATTTGGCAGAGAGCACAAGCTTCAGGCTCATAATTTGAAGAATATGGTCATATTTTGGGGATCAAAGGGAATACAGCATGTCCAAACTGTAACATTGACATGCATGGAGCAGTCTTCATATTATTTCCCATAAATACTTACTGAAAGTCAAGATCACATTTTAGGAGTCAAAAGTAATGTAAGATATTGTCAGGGCCATAACTTTTACAGGTATAAAGCATTTTTAGCTTGACTTTGCAAAGAAGAAGTAGAGCTATTGCACTCGCTCCGGTGTTGGCATGGGCGTCGCCGTTGGTTGAAGTTTTTGATAAGGTCAAATATCTCTGTTACTATCAAAGATACTGACTTGAAACTTAAATTAGTTATTTACTATCAAAGTCTACACCAGGAGAAACAATACCCATAACTCTGATTTGAATTTTGACGAGTTATGCCCCTTAAATTCTTAACTTAGAATTTTTGGTTAAAGTTTTTGATTGTCAATATCTCTTTTACTATCAAAGTTATTGACTTGAAACTTGAAATAGTTATTTTCTATCAGAGTCTACACCAGGAGAAACAATCCCCATAACTCTGATTTGAATTTTGACAGAGTTATGCCCTTTTAACTTAGAATTTTGGTTAAAGTTTTTGATAAGATCAAATATCTGTGGTAATATCAAAGCTATTTACTTGAAACTTAGAATAGTTACCTGCTATTGAAATGTACACCAGAAGAAACATTTGTCATAACTCTGATATAAGTTTCTCATAAAACGGACACGTTATTTGGCCAAATTATGCCCCTCGTTGGACTTAAAAAATCCTGGTTAAAGTTTTACATGCAAGTTACTACCTCCAAAACTAATGCTGATATTGAATTTAAACTTCACATGTGTCTTCTGGGTTATAAAACTATGTGATAGCATCAAGTCCCTTAACTCTGACCTGCATTTTTGACCAAATTATGCCCCCTTTAAAACTCCTGGTTAAAGTTTTGCATGCAAGTATATCTAGCTATTAACAATAATAGCATATAAAGCTTTGAAACTTTTTATTTTACTTTTTATGCCCCCGAAGGGAGGCATATTAGTTTTCAGCTGTCTGTCCGTTCGTTAGTTTGTTCATTAGTTAGTTCTTCACAACGTTAACTTTTTGCATGAAGGCACTTTACTCGCGAACCACTGCACCCTGGACCTTCAATCTTCACATGCTGATAGTACTTATTGAGTACACGACCCCTACTGACTTTGGGGTCACCACTTCAAAGGTCAAGGTCACAGGGGCCAATGTTAACTTTTTGCATGAAGGCATTTTACTGGCGAATCACTGCACCCAGGACCTTCAAACTTCACATGCTGATAGTACTTATTGAGTACACAACCCCTACTGACTTTGGGGTCACCAGATCAAAGGTCAAGGCGCTGCGGGGGCATTTGTCACCATTAGTGACAGCTCTAGTTCTAGGTCAATTTCCAACCATACTGGGTCAAGTCACATACCTCTGAATTGTTTGTATTTTGGGCAAATTTTGTCCACTTTTGGACATAGAAAGTCCTGCAAATTTAACTGTCTCCAAAACTGATGCAGACATTGAATTGAAATTTCACATGTGTCTTTAGGGTTATAAAACTAGTTGATAGCATCAAGTCCTGTAAGTCTGACATGCATTTTGTCCAAATTATGCCTACTTTTGTGCTTAGAAAATCCTATTTAAAGTTTTAAATGCCACTTACTGTAGTGTTGTTAAATACAATGTCAATCAAGTGATAGCAGCTCCTCCCACTAGCTCCCTAGCAGAAGGATGTCTCTCTGATACCATTATAAGTTAGTTGAATACATGCATGCAATATGACCACTTGTAGTGCCTTAGTAAATAAACTTGTAGAATAGTTTTATTGAGTTACTCATTTTTTACTTAAATATGGATCTGTCTTCAAGGGTATTGGAAAAATGAAAGACACTGAAGTAAAGTTGTATGTTGACAAAAATGTGCAACCTGTCACCCAGCCGCACAGACGCATACCTTTTCACCTGAGAAAACAAGTTGAAGATGAGCTCCAAAGGCTTGAAAAGTTAGACATCATTGAGAAAGTATATGGTCCGACAGATTGGGTATCACCGATAGTGGTGGCTCCGAAGCCCAAAAGCAAAACAAACCAAATAAGGATTTGTGTTGACATGAGATTGCCTAATCAAGCAATAAAACGCACAAGACATATAATTCCTACTATTGATGATATGATCGTGGACTTAAGCGGTGCTAAAGTGTTCTCTAAATTAGACTTGAATCAGGGATATCACCAGCTGGAACTATCAGAACAATCACGAAACATTACGACATTCACCACACATATTGGACTGAGAAGATACAAACGCCTAAGCTTTGGAATAAATAGCGCTGCGGAAATTTTTCAAAACGCTTTAAGTACGACTCTAGAGGGATTAGATGGTGTGAAAAATATTTCGGATGACATAATCGTATATGCTAGAAACCAAACAGAGCATGACAGAAGGCTTGAAGCAGTCTTAAAGCGACTACAGCAAATGAACATTACGCTAAATAAAAAGAAATGTGAATTCAACCAGAACAAATTAGAGTTCTTTGGATATGTATTTGGTGAAGACGGCATGTCGGCAGACCCAAAGAAGGTCGAAACCATCAAGAACACACCACCACCCAAGAATGTGCCAGAGGTGAGAAGCTTTTTAGCTATGACAAATTATGTGTCGCGCTTCATTCAAAATTACAGCACAATTGCAGAGCCTCTAAGACGCCTGATAAAGAAAAACGCAAAATGGACATGGCAAAATGAACAAAAAGAAGCATTCCTTAAGCTGAAATCGATTCTCAGCAGTGATACTGTCATGACCTACTTTGATCCTAATAAGGAAACACAGATCATCACAGATGCAAGTCCCGTTGGAGTAGCCGCAATAATGCTACAAGAAGGAAAAGTTGTGTGCTATGCAAGCAGGTCATTGACAGACGTTGAAAGAAATTCATATTCTCAGCAAGAAAGAGAGAATTTGGCACTAGTTTGGGGTGTAGAACATTGGCATATATACTTATATGGACATAAGTTCACTGTGATCACTGATGCGAAATTCATTGAAAATATCTACAGTAATCCAAAGTCAAAAATTGGATCAGCAAGACTTGAACGCTGGAGAATGCGACTATTATCATACGACTTTAACGTCATACATAAAAGTGGAGATTCAAACATGTCGGATTTCTTGAGCAGACACCCAGACACAGGAAAACACAAACAAACAAGTGTGGCAGAGGAATATGTTAATTTCCTGGCATATCATGATGTCCCTGTAGCCATGAACATGAATGAAATAATTCAAGCAACATCCCAGGACGTTGACCTCCAAATGGCCATTAAATATGTCAAATCTGGAAACTGGAATAACCCAAGCAAAAACAAAATCATTGATACCCTATCACGCTGCAAAAACGAGCTGTCAGTAGTAAATCTTCAAAATGGTGAAATTCTGCTGCATGAGTCCAGGATTGTTATCCCTAGGCAATTACAAGATAAAGTGATATCATTAGCTCATGAGGGTCATCAGGGAATTGTTAAAACCAAACAATTATTAAGAGAGAAAATGTATTTCCCAGGCATGGATCAATTAGTAGAAGCAAAATGCAAAAGTTGCATTCCGTGTCTAGCAGCAACAAATAAAAAGACTCAAAAACCACTGCAAATGAGTGAAATGCCAAAATATGCGTTTCAGGTAGTTAGCTTGGACTTTTGTGGACCATTTCCAGATGGAAAGTATTTACTCGTGCTAATGGATGAATACTCACGTTTCCCGTTCGTTGAAGTACTTAATTCAATCACAGGCAACACAGTGATTCCTGTGCTAGACAAAATTTTCTCAGAAGCAGGGATTCCAGAAGTGTTAAAGTCAGACAACGGAAGTCCCATGAATTCACACCAGTTCAAAGATTTTGCTAAGCATATGGGTTTCAAACACAAGAAAATAACTCCGCTGTGGCCGCAGGCAAATGCTGAATGTGAACGCTTCATGAAAACAATAGGCAAAACAATCAGAGCTTCCCATGTCCATCATTCTGATTGGAAAAAAGACATGTATGCTTTTCTGAGAAATTACAGATCGACACCGCACGGAACGACATCCGAAACACCCTCTGACCTATTTTATGGAAGACCCATAAACATTAAAATTCCATTCTTACAAAGGCAAAAGAAATCGAAAAAACACAAAAACGCAAGAGAAAATGACAGAAAATCAAAGCAGAAAATGAAAGACTATGCTGATACACGGAGAAACACAAGAAAAACTGAAATTAAAATTGGTGACAGTGTGTTGGTAAAACAAGACAAACACAACAAATTTTCGACCCCATACGATCCAATACCCTATGAGGTAATCAAGACAAAAGGGTCAATGGTAACCGCCGAACGCGAGGACAAACAAATAACTCGAAACTCTTCATTCTTTAAACGTGTCGGAACGTCGAAAAATGAGCCGAACAACGAGAAAAGCAACGCCAACCATGATACGACCGTATCATCCCAATTCGAGAAGAAAACCAGGCACGAAACCCCATCACACCAAGGCAACGACTCTGGCGATGCCGTATTACCACGAACACAAAGACAAAAAAAACCACCGGATTACTTAAAAGATTATGTGTGTCAGAGTACTAAATAGCGGCATAATAATCCGCTATAATTCAAAGCAGAGCTGTATTCGAAATTGGAATTTAAAAGTGTTAATCAATAATCTATCATTTAAAAGCTGCATTCAAAATTGGAATTTAAAAGTGCTAATCAATAATCTACCATTTAAATATGTAACGTTGTGAAAAAAAAATCCAAAGAGATGTAAAAGGATTTAACAATAAAATGTAATTCACCATGAATTATACATGCAACAGGTGCATTGAAATAATACATGCCATTCATATGCTTACACTGTTTTGTTACTGGATTTACATTATTGTTTTAGAATAATATATCTGACCTTCATTGCAAATTCATTTTGTATCATCGGGCATATAATTTATTTAATTGAATGAAATGCCAGTCTCATTCACAATCTTAGAAACAATAAAGTAATTTATGAACACGTGTAGACAGTACTTGCTATCGGAACCAATCTTTAAATCAGCCATTGAACATTAACGTTGAGATAAGACGATAAAGCAATTAGGGGCATATCATTGCTACAAATAAAACTCTCGTTATCTGGACAGACACTCGTGAAGACAAACACTTGTAATCTGGGTTAATGTTTGGAAACAATGACACTGCTGTTGGAGAATTTGATTAGTATAAACATTCTTTTATTCTGCCTAATTTCAAATCTTGGCCGGGAGGAATTGTAGTGTTGTTAAATACAATGTCAATCAAGTGATAGCAGCTCCTCCCACTAGCTCCCTAGCAGAAGGATGTCTCTCTGATACCATTATAAGTTAGTTGAATACATGCATGCAATATGACCACTTGTAGTGCCTTAGTAAATAAACTTGTAGAATAGTTTTATTGAGTTACTCATTTCTCAATACAGTACACTTACTATCTCCAAAACTATAATGCAGATATTGGTTTAAAAGTCTAGATAACTTGACATGAAGAGTAATATTTCTGCTTCTGGGACAACAGTTCGAATAGTCGAGCATTGGCTGTCTTACGTACACATGCTCTTAGATTTTTTTAAGTTCCATGTACTTGACACTGCAGATAGTTCTACCAATCAAGTCATTGATAGATATTTAATCCCCAGTTATAACTTGCTTATTACTGAAAGAAGATAAAATATTGTCAATGCAAAAGAAGTTGTCAGATATATGCATATTGCATGACATAAGAAAATATAATAAAAGTGTAATAAAATAAATTCAGATTCTCTTTTTAAGCTTAAATTTAGATACATGTACAATGTTATTTCTACCATAATGCACATTGTATATAAAACAAAGAAAAACTCTAGTATTTACTGTGAAAATGAACAATAGAATGAAATGACTAAACACTTAACTTTTAAACTGTAAAGGTATTTCATTCTTCCTTATACACTGGTGTATACATAAATGCAAGGTAGGATTATTTGTGTCATTGATTAATCTCTAGTACTATATCTAGCAATAATTTATTTCAGGCTGATGAGTCTATGATTGGTGATCTACACCTTCTTTGTAACTCAAGTTTGTTCTGATGTCTGCCGTCATTCCAGTTGACTCTCACAGTGGTGAACTTTATAACAGCTGTCAGAATGGGAACCAGAACAATTACCTCAGTGAAAGCCAAAACATTTTCATTGTTCAAGTGAGTACATAATAGTTTGAACAGAATCTGTATGCTTTTCTAGAGATGATATGTAAAAGAGTTGAATGTCTTTACAATAATTATTGTTTTTTCAGTCTAAAATGATAGGTAAGTTTAAACAATCTAAATGCACCAATTTCCAAGATATATTTGTTTTTCTTCTATTTGATATTTAAAAAATGAGCTTCTACAAAAATGACAGCTCCTGTATTTGTACAATAATACTAAATAGGTAATCAAGCAACAGTTTCAGGCTGGTCGGATGATGGCGGAAAGAAAGAATCCTCCATTTATAGCTCAACTACACGGAGTATAAGGAGAGCTATCCTACTCGCCTCTGGTATCAGTGTCGGCGTCTTTCCACGTCCCCACCTTGGTTAAAGTTTTTTTACACTTTCTCTTTTTTCACCTTAACTCTCTTATTACTGGATGGATTTGCTTTAAATTTGAAATAGTTATTCCTCACCAACACCCACATCATCTGGCATAAGGGCCAACACACCAATATTTCATGATTTAATTATCCCACCTTTTTACTTAGAATTTCAGGTTAAAATTTTGGTGCACTTTCACTCTCTCTGAGTTAACACACTACAGATTTGATTCAAATTTAAAATAGTTGTTCCACATCATCAAACACATCATATGACACAAGGTGCAAAACTCTGGCACCAATTTTTCATGAATTATACCCTCTTTTTAAATGAAATTTCGGGTTAAAAGTTTTGGTGCACTTTCACTCTATCTCAGTTATGACTAAATAGATTTGGTTCAGTCTTGAAATATTTCTTCCACATCATCACCCACATCATATGACTCAAGGTTCATAACTTTGGCACAATATTTTCATGAATTATGCCCCTTTCTTCATAGAATTTCAGGTTAAAGTTTTGGTGCAGTTTCACTCTATCTTTATTACTGAATGGAATTCATTCAAACTTGAATTGTTTGTGCACAAGGGCCATAACTCCTGCACCAATTTTTCATGAATTATTCCCCCTTTTGAATTAGAATTTCAGATTAAGTTTTGATGCACTTTCACTCTAGCTCAGTTATTATTAAATGGATTTGATTCAATCTTAAAACAGCTGTTCCACCTTATCACCCAAATCATATGACACAAGGTGCATAACTCTGGCACCAATTTTTAGCTCAACTATGCAAAGAATAGTAGAGCTGTTGGACTCACCTGTGTGTGGCGTCTCGATTTTTGTATGTAAGCTGGTATCTCAGTAATATAGGATTGAAACTTCACACACGTATTTACTGTAATAAACTGACTTACACTGCACAGGTTCCATAAATCTATTTTGCTTCTTTACAAAATTATACCCCCTTTTTCGACTTAGAAATGTTTGGTTAAGGTATTGTATGTAAGCTGATATCTCAGTACGCACTAATGGGAATGGATTGAAACTTCACACACTTGTTCACTGTCATGATCTGACATGCACTAAGCAAGTCCTGTAACTCAACTTTGTTTTTCAAAATTATGCCCCCTTTTCCTACTTGGCAGTTTTTGGTTGAGTTTTTGTATATTAGCTGGTATCTCAGTATCCACTAATGGGAATGGATTGAAACTTCTCACACTTGTTCACTGTCATATGACATGCAGTGCAAAGGTTCAATAACTCTACTTTGCATTTTTACAAAATTGTGTTTGTTTAAGCTCACCTGTTACATACAGGAAAAGCTTTTGTGATCGCCCTTCGTCCGTCCGTTCACAATTTCTTGTGAACACTATAGAGACCACATTTTGCTAGCAATTTTGATCAAACTAGTACAAAACATGTATTGGCATGATATCTTGTTTCCTTTTGAAAACTGGCCAGGTCCCATCATGGGTTCTAGAGTTATTGCCCATTAACAGACCAGAATTTGCGTGCGTGCGTCAACAATTTCTTGTCTGCACGATAGTGGTTTCATTTATGATTTTATTTTAACCAAACTTGCACACAACTTGTATCACCTGAAAGGGCCAGAATTAGCTATTTTGACCTTGTCTGCACAATAACAGCTTCATTTATGTTTTATTTTAACCAAACTTGCACACAATATGTATCACCATAAGATCTTGGTTCCTTTCTTGAACTGGCCAGATGTCATGATTGGTTCCAGAGTGATGGCCCCTGAAAGAGCCAGAATTAGCTATTTTGACCTTGTCTGCACAATAGCAGCTTCATTTATGATTTGAATTTAATCAAACTTGCACCAAACTTGTGTCACCATAAGATCTCGGTTCCTTTCTTCAACCGTTCAGATCCCGTTACATGATACCTGTTAATGAGTTATGGCCCCTAAAAGGGCTAAAATTAGCTATTTTGACCTTGTCTGCACAGTAGCAGCTTCATTTATGATTTGATAGTAACCAAACTTGCACACAACTTGTATCACCATAAGATCTCAGTTCCTTTCTTGAACTGGCCAGATTCCATAATGGGTTGAAGAGTTATGGCCCCTGATGGGGCCAGAATTAGCTATTTTGACCTTGTCTGCACAATAGCAGCTTCATTTGTGATTTGATTTTAACCAAACTTGCACAAAACTTGTGTCACCATAAGATCTTGATTCTTTTTACCTTGACTTTTCGAAGAAAAAGTAGAGCTATTGTACTTGCCCCGGTGTCGGCGTTGGCATCGCTGTTGGTTAAAGTTTTTGATAAAGTCAAATATCTCTGTTACTATCAAAGCTATTGACTTGAAACTTAAAATAGTTATTAACTATCAAAGTCTACACCAGGAAAAACAATCCCCATAACTCTGATTTGAATTTTGACAGAATTATGCCCCTTTTTAATTTTTGGTTAAAGTTTTTGATACAGTCAAATATCTCTGTTACTATTAAAGCTTTTTATGTGCATCTGTTCACAACGAAGCACTGACCCTGGGGACTATGTATGGGAAAATATAAGAGTGAACTAAGTGTTGACTGAAAAAGGGCAATATTTATTTTGCCGAACAATACCTTAACAAATATATATTTTCACATATCTGGGCGAAAAATACCGCCCAGTACCAAAATACTTAACAAATATATATTTTCACATATCTGGGCGAAAAATACTGCCTTTGCTAAACAATACCTTAACAAATTTATATTTTCACATATCTGGGCGAAACATACCGCCCTTAACAAATAGATATGTTCTCATATCTGAATGAAGTTACAGCCCAATACCATAACAAATATATTCACATATTAGGGCGGATAAAACCGCCGAAAGCATATCAAGAAATGTAGATGAATTTGCATATTAAGAGAAATCTTTCAAAATTAGAAAATTGTCACTTGAAAGAGGAGGTGGAATGGGAGGTGGTGGTAAGATAAAACCAGAAATTAGCCAAACTAAAATTAAAGAAAGAAGCGTGCTATTCACTCTTGAATGCTGATGAAGAAGGAAGATGCCGATTGGTTCAGCGGTATCACGTGATAAAAGGAATTCATTGATTGGCTTTTACTGTAGTATATACAGTAAAACACCCCTCGCTCGAGGTCGCAAGGGGATGAGCAAAATGCTCGAGTTATCCATGGTTTCGAGCGACCCAAACATCGACCAACATACAAAGAAAACAAAGTGTCATCGGGACCGTTTGCAAAGTAAACGGTGATGCGTAATAATAACACACTTGTGACATTTGCAAAAACAAACGTATTACAAACATTATCTATTGATAGACGTTTCAATATGTAATTTGTAAATGGTACATGTGAAGAAACAACTAAGATTATTTTTTTTATTCGTCAACAAGTGCATATCATAATTATCGTCTCAATTTTATGAACAGGCTATTATTTCCTTCATTTGCATGCAAAAAAACTGCTGATTAAAAGACTAAAATCTCATAACTATTTTCTCGATCCCACAGAAAAGATGCTTTAAGTAATCAGTAATTGATCGATATTTAATCAATAAAACTTTTCTTTAAGCTTTTATTAATAATTAATCTCATCATAAGATCAAATATACCGACAAACAAACATTTAAGATAGTCTGGGAACAGACTACGCAATTCTCACGGTGTGTGAAAATGTTAAATTAACCGATACATTCTGACCGCTGAAGGTGTGAAAAATTTTGACACCTCTGCTCGAGTTAGCCAGAAGCAACAAAGAGTAAATTAATACACAGGGACCAGGTGTCATGCTCGAGCGATCGAGTTATCGATGCTCGACCCAGCCATGGTAATATCACATAGAAAATAGAAGGAAATCGGCCGGGACCACATGAATTGCTCGAGCGAGCCCGAGTGCTCGAGTCATCGATGCTCGAGCGAGCAGTGTTTCACTGTAAATTAACATAATTCAGAATAGGACTGATTCGCCCCAAATGTACAACAATGACATAAATAATTTTATCTACGTATAAAATTCATTTACTTGAAACTCAAAATACTTATTTACTATCAAAGTTTACCCCAGGAGACACAATTCCCATAACTCTGATTTGAATTTTGACAGAGTTTGGCCGCTTTTTAACTTGGATTTTTTTTTTACTGGCAAAGCTCTTAATTCAGAGTAAAGCACTGAGAAAAGTCAAGCGCGCTCTCTTACGGACAGCTCTTGTTTATGCCTGAAGGGACGTATTATGTTATCACCTTGGTGTCCGTCTGTCTGTTTGTTGGTTAGCAACTGGACACTTCCGCTCTGTAACTCTTGAACCCCTTGAAGGATTTCAAAGAAACCTGACACAAATGTTCACCTCATCGAAACGACTTGCAGAGTGCATGTTTTGGATGGCTCACTTCAAGGTCAAGGTCACACTAAGTCTTAGTGGTCAAAGGTCATATGACTTTGTTTTATGTGTATATTGCTCACATTTGCGTTGCATTGCAGTGCTCTTGTTTTTATTTGGAAGATCCTTCTTCTGTTCACTTACAATATTTTTTTTTTTTTTAAGACTTCCCTTTTATGTCACTATAAATAGTTATTTAGCAACTTTTTTTATTATTGGTCGTAGGGAAAAACCGAGACCCCTTTTCTGTGGTACAACATGGATGGTACCTCCAATTTTTAGGTGTACATGTTTGTATTTTGACATATCTGTACCTTGTAAGAATTTTTTTCTTTTTGGTTAAATTTTTTCCCTTTGTTATTCCTGTCCTTTGGACTTAGATATTTTTTTGGAGGAATTAGATTTATTTTGAATTTCTTCCCTTTGTTGTTACGAAATTTTTATCTTGGTCATGTGGGGTCAGAAACTAGGACATCAGGTCAAATCAAAGAACAAGTAGGGGGCACATTTTTTATTCTATCTTCATAAATTTTGGTCAGAGTGTTTGTTATGAAGTCTTGGACAAGATCTTATCTAAGTCACATGGGGTAAAAAATTGGTCAATAGGTCAAATCAAAGAAAATGCTTGTTTACACTCGAGAGGCCACTTTTTTTGGCCCATCTTACTGAAAATTGGTCATATTTGTCTCCATGTAATCACTAGGTAAAACATGTTTATACCCTTATGGTGTGCAACACAGGTGAGTTGCATAGGGCCATCTTGGCCCTCTTGTTTAGTTAGATTTTTAGATGTAAGGTGGTATCTTAGTACCCAATAAAGGAAATGGATTATAACTTTACACATTTGTCCACTGTCACGAGCTGTTAAGCACTGTGCAGGTTCCATAACCCTGTTTTGCATTTTTACAACAATATGCCCCTTTTTTAGCTCAACTTTTCAAAGAAAAAGTAGAGCTATTGCACTCGCCCAGGCGTCTGTGTCAGCATTTGCGTCACTGTTGCCGTTGGTTAAAGTTTTTGATAAAGTCAAATATCTCTATTACTATCAAAGCTATTGACTTGAAACTTAAAATACTTATTCACTTTCGAAGTCTACACCAGTAGAAACAATCCCCATAACTCTGATTGAATTTTGACAGAATTATGCCCCTTTTTAACTAGTCAAATATCTGTTACTATTAAAACTTTTGGCTAGAAACTTAAAATAGTTATTTACTATTGAAGTCTGCACCAGGAAAAACAATTCCCATTACTTTGATTTGAATTTTGACAGATTTATGTCTCTTTTTAACATGGATTTTTTTTTTACTGGCAAAGCTCTAATTCAGAGTCAAGCACTGAGAAAAGTTGAGCGTGCTGTCTTAGGGATACCTCTTGTTGACTTTTGTATTCATTCAATTGACAAGGCTGTTGAATAGTGGAGCATTGCTGCCCGCCAACAGCTCTTGTTGATGAATTATGTCCGCTTTTACTTTGAATTAAGGTTAATTTTGATGCATTTACACTATATTATAGTGATTACTAAATGGATTTGATTAAAACTTGAAGTTGTTGTTCCACAACATCACCAACACCATATGGCACAAGGTGCATAACTCTTGTACCAATATTTTATGAATTAATGACTGTTAAGCTCTCAGAAGATTGCTAATTTTGTATAGAACATATTGTAAATTTATTTACTACTGTATACTTTTATTTTACAGCTAACCAATGCTAATCATGTGATGCTTGTTGAGAATGCATGTTCGTTCTGCAGACTGTCGGTAAAGGACCAAGAAAAAAAACCAACAAACAAATACAAAGCAAGGGAGGAAGGTAAAATAATTTAAAAAAAGAATGTTTAAATAGAGTTTTGCTTTTTTAGACTTGTATTTGTTGTTCAGATTGTTTTTTTTAGATTTTCTTCAGAGTGATTTGGCGATAAGTAATTTTTTTCTGATAAAGCACAGTGGTCATGTTGTGTTACGCTTGAACCAGTTTTCTGTAAAATCCATGGTTATTTCATAGATCTTAGGTCTTATGTCTATCTAATTTCATGTGGGTGATAGCTTTGACATGCATGAGCAGTATTTCTTTATATTTGACAGATTTATTTGCCTATAGAGCACAAGCAGCAGGCTCCTAATTCAAAGGTTATGGTCACACTTAAGGGTATCAAAGGGAATACAGCTTGTCCAAACTGCAACATTGACATACATGGATCAGTCATCATATTATTTCTTGAAGGTCAATGTCACATTTAGGGGTTGAAGTTCATGTAAGGTCTTGTCAGGGCCATAACTGTTAGTCACAGTGAAACAGTGTTTCAAGTAAGATGCAGGTTTCTATCTCAAAGGTCAAGGTTTCATTAATAAAGAGGTCAAAGGTCATGTTAGATCTTTTCTGGGCTGTAACTTTGACATGCAAGGAGGAGTCTTTTTTTAGCTCACCTGATTTTTTGAAAAAAAATGATGAGTTATTGTCATCACTTGAGCGGTTGTCGGCGTCTGCGTCGGCGTTGCCTGGTTAAGTTTTATGTTTAGGTCAGCTTTTCTCCTAAACTATCAAAGCTATTGCTTTGAAACTTGGAATTCTTGTTCACCATCATAAGCTGACCCTGTATAGCAAGAAACATAACTCCATCTTGCTTTTTGCAAGATTTATGGCCCCTTTTGTACTTAGAAAATATCAGATTTCTTGGTTAAGTTTTATGTTTAGGTCAACTTTTCTCCTAAACTATCAAAGCTTTTGCTTTGAAACTTGAAATACTTGTTCACCATCATAAGCAGACCCTGTACATCAAGAAACATAACTCCATCTTGCTTTTTGCAAGAATTATTGCCCCTTTTGGACTTAGAAAATCAGTTTTCTTGGTTAAGTTTTATGTTTAGGTCAGGTTTTATGTTTAGGTCAGCTTTTTTCCTAAACTATCAAAGCTATTCCTTTAAAACTTGCAACACTTGTTCACCATCATAAGCTGACCCTGTACAGCAAGAAACATAACTCCATCCTGCTTTTTGCAAGATTTATGGCCCCTTTTGGACTTAGAAATTATCAGATTTCTTGGTTAAGTTTTATGTTTAGGTCAACTTTTCTCCTAAACTATCAAAGCTTTTGCTTTGAAACTTGGAATACTTGTTCACCATCATAAGCAGACCCTGTACATCAAGAAACATAACTCCATCTTGCTTTTTGCAAGAATTATTGCCCCTTTTGGACTTAGAAAATCAGTTTTCTTGGTTAAGGTTAAGTTTTATGTTTAGGTCAGCTTTTATCCTAAACTATCAAAGCTATTCCTTTAAAACTTGCAACACTTGTTCACCATCATAAGCTGACCCTGTACAGCAAGAAACATAACTCCATCCTGCTTTTTGCAAGATTTATGGCCCCTTTTGGACTTAGAAAATATCAGATTTCTTGGTTAAGTTTTATGTTTAGGTCAACTTTTTCTCTTAAACTATCAAAGCTATTGCTTTAAAACTTGCAACTCTTGTTCACCATCATAAGCTGACCCTGTACAGCAAGCAACATAACTCCATCCTGCTTTTTGCAATAATTATTGCCCCTTTTGGACTTAGAAAAATCATTTTCTTGGTTGAATATTATGTTTAAGTCAACTTTTCTCATAAACTATCAAAGCTATTGCTTTAAAACTTGCAACAGTTTTTCACCATCATAAGTGGACACTGTACATCAAGAAACATAACTCTATCCTGCATTTTGCAAGAGTGATGGCCCTTTTTAGACTTAGAAAATCATGGGTAGGACAATATTTCTATTATAAAAAAAAATCAGATGAGGGTCAGCACCCGCAAGGCGGTGCTGTTGTTTTAAATTGGTGTAATATTTTTGTCTTAAAACAAATAAATATTGTGCCCTTTTGGCTTAAAAATTCTAGTTTCATCCTAGATACCAGTACTTACCCGGTATACCAAAAAATTGTATGAATTCAATAAGAATTTGTAAACAATATAAGAGGAGAAGATAAACTTGTAAATAAACAATTCAGAGTTATGGTTCTTGCATACTGCATTTCTTCTCATTGCCATCTGTCAATATATTCAGTGTAATTGAGTTTTGTTTAGTACATTAAAAATGCCATCACACAAAGTGGAGATGAAACTGTACATTTCCTAAAATTCAGTTATGGTTCAAGGTCTTTGCACTATGGACCATCATTCTATTTGTCACATACAAAAGGTGAAATCATAGATTTGTATGGTTTTGCTGTTTTAATATTTCAGTGTGCAAGTAGTAGTTTATGTAGGCTATATATTTTGAAGATTGTCAAGAAATTTAATACATGAAACAGTTTGGTTTACTATTAATATTAATACATTTGGATGTGGTAAACATTAAAAGGGCCATAACTCAATTATTTTTACATAGCACATGTATATGCTGATTATATGCTCAAGTTTGTTGGTAAATAATTTTTGATTTGTTTGGGTCAGGTCATTCGAAAACTATGAAATGGGTTTTCTGGAAAGCAAATTGCAAAATTTTAATTTGCCAGAGAAATGAACCAGTATCCTCACAATAAATTAATTGGGGAAAACATATCAGTGCTTTAAACCAGTGTACTCTCAATTATTATAGTCGTTGTCTTGATTTGCAATAGATCTGAACCAGTGTACTCTGAAATATTAATTTTGGAAAAGCATTTGAATGTTGTGAACAAATATCTTAATAGATTTAGATATTATTTTGATTTGCACTAGATCTGAACTAGTATCCTCCAAAACTTAATTGGGGAAAACCACATCAGGTCTAAACCAGTACTCTCTCAGTATTCAACTTGGTTTACAATAGATTTGAACCAGTATCCTCTAAAAGTTAATTGGGAAAACCATGTCAGGTCTCAACCACTCTTCTGTCAGTCAACTTGGTTTACAATAGATGTGAACCAGTATCCTTTAAAAGATAATTGGGGAAAACCATGTCAGGTCTTGACCAATGTCCTCTCAATACTCAAGTTGGTTTACACTATATTTGAACAAGTATCCTCTAAAAGTTAACTGGGAAAACGTATCAGGTCTAAACCAGTATGCTCCCAAAAGTCAACTTGGTTTACTATAGATTTGAACCAGTATCCCCTACAAGTTAATTGGGAAAACCATGTCGGGTCTCACCACTATTCTCTCATTAGACAACTTGGTTTACAATAGATGTGAAGCAGTATCCTTTAAACGTTAATTGGGAAAACCATGTCAGGTCTTAACCAATGTCCTCTCAATAGTCAAATTGGTTTACACTATATTTGCTAAGTTAATTGGGAAAAGTAAGTCAGGCTCGGAGCCAACCAATATCACTATTGAAATCATTTACTTGCATGTTAGGGCTCTGAACAAGTTAATTTCCTTTGAGCAACATTGTCTTAACTGGGAACAGATTTTGGGGTTCCAAATCTAAAAAGCAATTGTCATAATTTGAAACAGATTGATTGGCTCTCTGCAACCAGTATCCTGTTTTGGCATTAATCTGTATTAAATCTAAATAATAAGATTTTGTGAATTGGTTACACTTTATAGCACATTTAAGCCTAAATAAATTGCTCTTGTTCTGTTTAGCTTAAATAAAAATAATATTTTGTAAAAATTCAACAACTTAGTAAAATTGGAGGCAGGCTTTTTGCATAATATACGTCTGCAGTTACATTATCTTTTTATGGTTTCACAATTTTCTAAGTTCATTATACTACAATTTTGACCTGGGACTATATGTTCTTCCTTCCCTTGCACTGTTCTCCTGCATTGTTCAGCATCCCAGCATGCACCTTACACTTCCTCATAAAGTTCCAAGTCAAATTTAGTATAATGTACCATCAAATTTTGACTATTTTCATGTTCTCATATAATTGCAGTTAGTTTCTCCAAAACATCTAGTGTAATTTAAATGAAATGTTCAGCATGATGTTATGTTATGGAAAATAGCCAGTCTGAGGTCAGTACATCAAATGTCAAGGTCACCAGTATAACACATTAAAAGGACTGTAATACTTATTTTGTGTCTCAGCAATATTTAAACTTTTAAACTATTCAATTGATTCCAATGAAACATTTATCAAAAGTTAAGCATAATGAGAAGCTATGTTGAGAGTCAATTAAGTCCCTCAAAGATAAGGTCACAGACAATGGCACTTTTCCTCCAGATTGTTCATTCAGAAATAACTGTTAAGATTTCAAGGGATTTCAACGAATCATTATCACATGGTCCAATTTTGAAAATCCTGGTTACCAAATTTGGGCTGACAAGCATGGTCAATCTGGGTTGTAGTTCAAATTGATATTTATTCACTAAACTTACGTTTAGCCCTAGCTTGGGATTGCATTGAGGCAGTTGGGGTCACTGTATACAGTTTTCTGCCAATTGTGGTAATTGAATTTGGTTAAAACAGCGGGGCTAGGTTAACCACATCAAATGGGTTTCAGGTCAATAATTTAGTTGTCACCAAACATGGTGTGTAGCAAGTTTGAAATTATGGATTAGATATTGCAATGAAACTTGATAGAAAGCTTTTGAGGAGAAAAGGCTTAAGACTGGGGGTCTCCAGGCCAAATGAGGTCAAGGTCACCATTATTCAAACAGCATATTGTCATCAAACTTAGTGTATAGCAAGTTTATATGCTTATACAGTTTGTATTAAAGGCTACTGGAGTCAGGTCACTGGTACTAAAAGTAGAAAAGTTTCTGGTCAATAATTACCCAAGATAAACTGGCAAAGAGGTACTGGTTAAAGATTTATGAATAAACTCAAGTGTCAGAATCATTATACCCCCACAAAACGAAGTTTGAGGGGGGTGTATATAGGAGTGAGCTTGGTGGTCGGTCCGTTGGTTTTGCATGGTTTCCGAATGATAACTCAAGAAAGGCTTGACCAATTTTAATAATTTTTTGTACACAGATGTAACATCAGAAAATACAGGTCAGGTTCAAATTTGGGGTCAAAGGTCAAGGTCACAGTGACCCTGAACAGTTAAATGGTTTCCGGATGATAATTTGAACGCTTGGGCCTAGGATCATAAATTTTGGTACACAGGTGTAACAGCATGAAATGCAGGTCAAGTTCGACTTTGAGGTCTGTAGGTCAAAGGTCAAGGTCACAGGGACTTGGAACAGTTAAATGGTTTCCGGATGATAACTTGAGAATGCTTGGGCCTAGGATCATAAATTTTGGTACACAGGTGTAACATCATAAAATGCAGGTCAAGTTCGAATTTGAGGTCTGTAGGTCAAAGGTCAAGGGCACAGGGACTCTGAACAGTTAAATGGTTTCCGGATGATAACTTGAGAACGCTTGGGCCTAGGATCATAAATTTTGGTATACAGTTAACATCATAAAATGCAGGTCAAGTTTGACTTTGAGGTCTGTAGGTCAAAGGTCAAGGTCACAGGGACTCGGAACAGTTAAATGGTTTCCGGATGATAATTTGAGAATACTTGGGCCTAGGATCATGAAAATTGATAGAGAGGTTGGTTATGACTAGCAGATGACCCCTAATGATTTTGAGGTCAGTAGGTCACAGGTCAAGGTCACAGTGACCCAGAACATTTAAACAGTTTTCTGACAATAACTTGAGAATGCTTGGTACTAGGATCAGGAAACTTGATCTGGAGGTTGGTCATGTCAAGCAGATGACCCATATTGAGTTTTAGTTCCAAAGGTCAAAGGTCATTTAAACCTTTTACAGGCAATAACTTGAGAACGCTTGGGCTGAGGATCATGAAACTTCATAGGGAGGTTGATCATGACTTAGGCATAGGAAAAAAGAGATCACTATAAATGCACCTTTACTAATCCTACCAGGTATTCTGTATACAAAAGTGCTTTTATTGTGACACTTCGATACAAGCAAAACTGTATTATCTGCACTATAAAATACTTACTGGTATTTCATTTTATTATTGGCTTGTTAAAAGTTAATTTTTACCATAAGTAAGTTGACAAAATCATAGGAACCAGTGGTTCAGGGGTAAATCAAACACATATTAATAAAGCCTAAACGATTTTGTTGTGCAAAAATGTATAATATTGTGTTTTAAACCATTTTCGTTTTCTACTCTATTGTGTAATTGCAAGGGAAGTAAACTAATAGATATCTCTGCTTTAAAGTACTAGCCCAAGGCAAGAGTTGACATTCTTTGCGGATCACAACTTTGAATTAAATCTTAAAATTTCTGTTATTGATATTAGCAAAATTATCATACATTGCACATTTGTGAAATCATTTTTGTTAATTTCAAGGACTTGGAAATCAATTTCTATACTTTATTTAACGTATTTCTATCAATGAAAATGTTAGGGTCTATCTCTACATGACTAGCAGATGACCTCTATTGATTTTGTGGTCAGTAGGTCAAAGGTCAAGCAAGTTTGACTTTGACATTGGCTTAGTTCTGTGACAAGGCCATATTGTGGGGGTATAATTCATCACTTCTGTGACAGCTCTAGTTTACTTTTGGCTACAAGTTACAAGAATATCATTTAAAAGGGACTGGACTCTTCATATAACATGAAAGGGCTCTAGTGGTATCAGAATATTAAATACATTTTGTCAAATTTCTTTACATACATTACATCAGTAGAGGGGGAAGCGCTTCCGATACAGGTTTAATTTGCATTTAGGGACAATGTCATTCATTTCGGAGGCATTTGTAATCTTTCAACTGCTTTTATAGCTGGTATGGGGAAATTGTAGAGAAACATGTGTATGTTAGATAATGTATTTTTTGGTATGAATTTTAGATGATTAACTAGAAAATCAATACACTTTTGACCAAAATGCCACCAGTCTTTCAAAAACACTGAAAAAAGTCATTGACAAGGGAAATAGGTGGAATGGCTGCTGGTTCATGTAACTGCATTTAAAGACATCTTCATTGTTTTCTAGGTCAAGATGTGAACAGTATTACAGCTAGGTCATTTTTCAGCTGATAAACACAATTAAAAAAGTCACATTTCTCCTGAACTGAGTCGAACATTCTCATGGTGTTGATCATCTTTCAAAAATACTTGCAGCTGGTTATAATAACTTGCTATGGATTAATGTCAGAACAGTTTCAAACAATTTTGATGTGAATCTTAGCTGTTTGGAATATCATAGGACTGGGTTAATAAATACTGGCTACTGTCAGATTTAATATTGAACTACGTATTTCAGGATTTTAGAGATGGTCTGTTTACCATTGGCCTGCCAACCCTATTTACCACATACAAATGTATCCTATATTTATACAAGATAGTTTTCAAGCAAGTTAGAAAAAATCTGTCCTATCTACCTTATACTGGTTTGTTATTAGATATTCAGGAAGTAATAGTTTAAATTTTAGGATGTATACAGATTTTAATTTATGCAAAGGGGGAAAGGCATTTTTTGTAATGCTTATTTAGAACTTTCTTTTTTGAATGGTACTTATTTCCAGATCATAGATGATTCTTAAATTTCTGTAGGTTGAAGTCTTTTCTTAGAACTACTTTTGTAAATTTTAAAAGATAAATTTAAATAATTGATACAATTACATCTTTCTTTTGATTTTTATTTTTTGAAATTTTAAAGCATATAATTATAGAAATTCAAAGCATTTATTGTAGGCAGATTCATTTTCAGCAACAAACTGAAGGACTTTTAATATGAACAGTTTTGATAGAGCAAATTTTTGTCTTGTAGTGAGTGTTTGTTGAAATCTATGAAAAATTAAAATTTTAAACTTAACTTCTTTGAAATTTAAAAATGCATTGAGCAAAAATTTTTAGCTGAGTCCAGCACTGACATAAGCAAAGCAAAAGTTCAGGTCTTCACTTCCCTAAATGTTACATCTTAGTCTGCTTACTTCGGAATATTTATCAAAGTGGTTTAATTTGGATTAAATTTTGTTCTATGAAATAGAGACCAACATTTCACTAATTTGTGCTTGTAAATTTTGAGCTAAAAATAAAAGTATGAATTTTAATTTAAAAATTTAGGATTGGCTTTTTCTCATAAACTTTTGTCATAATGATTGGGGAATGTTTTTAAGTCCTACCAATTCAAGGTCAAGGTCACTACATGTGGGTATGGCGAGATCAAAAGGGCCAACAGGCACCATTTTATTTTGTGTGCTGTTTTATCTTTGATCTATTTGAAAATTTTCAGAAGTTTGGCACACGGGGTTTACCAAAGTTTTAAATGACCTGCAAGACACAATCTTTCAGTCATGTTGGATCGTATCAAGATCATAATAGAGATCAAAGGTCAATTAGGCAGGTTTGTCTACATGTGCATTATATAACTTTATACAGCTTAGCAAAATTGTTTGCGTTCTGTGCCATGGTCAGGTTGTACCTTTGGGGGTTTAGTTTCCCACTATGGAAAGGACAAGGTAAAGGTCATATAGGCAAGTTTTTCAGGTCTAAAGTTGTAGTTTGATGGAATATTTTCATATAACTTTTCATAAGTTACAGAATTTGCTTCTTCAAATTTAATGAAAGTGTTTGTGGTGAAATATCACTGAAAGGTTGAATTTTGCTTAATCATAATAGTTTGTTTGATTACAAGATAATATTATGATATGTGATAACCAATTTAAGTGCAGATTTAAAATACTTGCCAAAATAAGAAAATACATTGAGAGGTGCAATTTTGTATTCAAACTGTGAGCTTAAGTGCGATGAGTATAAATGAATATGCATGAAATATTGGAAAATAATGTTTTTAAGAAAATCCTGTGGAAACCATACTAGCATACTTGGTATGAATTGAGATAAGTTTGAAAAGGTAATGAATGTGCCTATACCTCTATGCCCTTTAGCATAAGTTTAGCACTGGATAATGTAAGTTGTTTTTATTTTATTTTGTTGAATTTGAGTGAAATATCTTTTGTTCACCTTGGAATTTTTTTTTGTTACTAGTTTGATATAAGCTCTGTTTTTAAAAGGCTGAAAGATAAGATCAATTTTATTTATTCTACTCTGTTGCTTTTTCTGGCGATGCGCTTGTTCGCTGTGCTTGTATCTGCATTTAGCTAACTTTCCCATCTAAAATTCTTTTCCTATCCTTTTACATATTGATATCCACCTAATTGCTAGCTATCCATGGTGTTCCCCCTTGATGCTTCTAGGGTTTATGTCTTCACGTTAAATTTTATATCCACATTACTCTAGCTAGCTATCCCATGGTGTCCCTCCATGATGCTACTAGGGTTATATATTTCTTCCTGTTACTGTCATATCCACCTACTCTAGTAGCTATTCCTTGGTGTCCACCATGATGCTAATATGGTAACTATTTTTCTTATAATGCCATTAGGACCCATATTATTACAATTTAGCCTCTCACATGTGCTGGCCAGGTCGTTTCTTTAATCCACCAAGCTAGCCGGAAGTGCTACGAGAGAGATGTGCTTTCGGCCAGCCTGCCATGTTGCTGCTAGGGAGCTGTTTTAACATTCTTTGCTTCTTATTGACTACCCTATCTATTCCCTTAAGCTCATCTTATCCTATTGGGTCTTTGTGGTAGTGTATTTCATTATGGTCTGTACAGTAATCGAACTTGCTCTCCCTTGTGCTTCCCGGCTGTATTTTTTCATCCATTAAGGCTAGCAAGCGGCTTACCTTGCTTGTTGTTTTTACAGCAAGCTAGCTTTCTGAACTGTATAACTTCCAGTCATCTTCCTGTGCTCTTGACCGAGTCTTTAAGTCTTCCAGTATTTTTGCAACTTCTGATTGCAATATTTGTTTAAACTAGGAAGATTATAGGTTATTCATTATGGATATATGGGACCTATCAAGTTAATATTAAAGTAACACTTAATATTTAAGCCTACCACAGAAAGAAGTAATTCAAAGCAGTTAATAGCTTGTTATTATGTATTTTCCATGTTTGATAGAATCCTTTTTTTTGGTAAATGTAAGAAAGCAAAACTTGAAGCGTTTAAAATCTGCATCATAAAACTTGTATGAGAGCGTTATTTTCAGTTATTTAATATTGAAACTTTACAAGTGACTATATAGGGTTATAAAAATAGATGATAGCATCAAATCCCATAACTCTGACATTCATTTTAGCCAAGTTATGCTCCCCTCCCCATCCCCCACCCCTTTGGACTAAGTAAATCCTGGTTAAAGTTTTGCATTAAACTCTGTAAGTATTTTAAAAATTAGGGTAATATTCGTGATTCAAATAGTAGAGCATTAATGTCTTAGGGACATCTTGTTCTTGGATTCCATGCATACTGGTTATTTCTAGGTCATTTCTGTTTATTTGCTTGTCAGGACCAGTTTTTCTGAACTAATTGCCCTTGAATTAAATCAAATTTGGCAAAATTTAAATCTATAAGAAGAATTTATAGAAAATATAAATTTTTTTGAGAGTATTATTGTGACTTCTACACTCTTTGTATCTCTGGTATTTGTTTGTAGAAGGTTCACTTAAGTGTAGTGTTGGTTGCTATTTCTTAGTATTTGACTATTCTCAGTGGCTGGTGAATAAAAGCAAGCAAGGCATAAACTTCAGTTGCGTTCCGTTTGGTTACGGTTTTGGCATTTCTTTAACAGGGTTTATTAACACTGATTAGGTTACCGGGGTTACTGAGAGGCCAAGAGAAAAATTAATAAGATAGAAAGTTGCTGTATCAAGGCTTTAATTGGTAATAGTTTCCTTTATGAATCAAATATACTGAAATTAATTATACCCCCACAAAACTCCTGAAAGGCTTGAGTAATTTAAATAATTTTTATTACACAGGTGTAACATTAGAAAATACAGGTCAGGTTCGAAATTGGGTCTAATAGGTCTCTAATGTCAGGTCACCAGTGACCTGAACAGTTTTAAACGGTTTCGGATGATAATTGAGAACGCTTGGGACTTTGATCATATATATTGGTACACAGATGTTAACATCATGAATGGCAAGTCAAGTTTGACTAAAGGTCAAGGTTCACTGCGACTCGGAACAGTTAAATGGTTTCTGGATGTTAACTTAAGAACGCTTGGGACTTGGATCATAAATTTTGTTACAGGGTTTGTAACTCATGAAATACAGGTCAGTTTCTACTTTGAGGTCAGAGTAGGTCAAAGGTTCAAGGTTCACAGTGACTCGGAACAGTTAATCAGTTTAAAGATGATAACTCGAGAATGCTTGGTTTAGGATCTTAAATTTTTTGTACCACAGGTGAAACCATGATTAAATTCAGGTCATGTTCGACTTTGAGGGTTTGTAGGTCAGAGGTCAAGGTCTCAATAACATGAATCAGTGTAAACGGTTTCCGGATGATATAACTTGAGATTGTTTGTGCTAGGATCATGAAAATTGAGTGGAGGTTGGTTATGACCAGCAGAATGACCCCTAAGATTTGTAGGTCAGCAGGGTCACTGGTCAAGGTCACAGTGATCCGGAACACTGAACGGTTTTCGGGACACAAACTTAACACTTCACGCTTGGTACGAGGATCATGAAATTTATTAGGGAGGTTGGTCATGTCCAGCAGTTGACCCATAATTATTTTGGGTTTTCAAAGGTCAAAGGTCTTTTAAACCTTTTATGGACATAACTTGGAACGCTTGAGGGAGGATCATGAAACTTGATGGGGAGGTTGATCAGGACCAGCAGATGACCTCTTGTGTTGTGAGGTCAGAGGTCAAGGTCAAGCATTGTTCAGCTTTAACATTGGCGTAGTTCTGTGACAGCATATTGTGGGAGGGTTATTTGTCACTCAGTGACAACTTCTAGTTTTGTTTTTTAATTCCATTGGCATTTGCTATGTCTGTTTAAGGATCATTTTTGAAAGGTTAATTGGCCAAGGTCTAAAATTGATATATATGCGAAAGTTTAGTGGGGCAATTAGGTGAATGAGATGAATGGAGAAGGTTGATCTTAACTTTCTTCAAATTTTTTTAAACAAATCAAATTTTAAGATATTTGTGCGTTATTAGATATTAGAGGTATTGTGTTCAAGTTCAGTGTAGACAAAATTGATTCCAAAACTCCAAAGGTTACATATGCCATATCCTATATCTTTACTGATAAGAATTTTGGCAATATCATTTTTGTAGAACCAGAGTTATGGTAAGTTGTTCGTACTTCATTTTCTTAAGGCAACAGCGTCTTTTCAGAAACAATTTCTATGCCATGTAAAGATACACAACATACTTCATATATATTTTTGTTTATGCTGTATATAATGATTGACATGATTACGGTAGTGAACAAAGAGTTATGGCCCTTGAAACAGTCTTAAGGAAAAAAAAAACAGGAGTAACCAAAATTGTTGGCAAGATGGATCCAATAACCGATGAAACCATTGGCTCTTGAGTAATATCTTAATAGTGTAATTTCATATTGTTTTCCTGTCCTATGAAATAGGAAACCAAATCAGTTTTTTTTTTAAAGAAGCAGATACAGAGCACAATGTATTTACTTTGTCACCAGGCCATATACTAGGCCAATAGGTCACATTGCAAAAAAATCCATGTTTAGCACCATAGAGGAGACAGTGCTACTGCCTTGCAGAATGCCTGTCAAAAAAAGGTCCAATATTACAAGCTTGGTTTTCTTGGGTAAAGAAATAAAAAAAAAAAAACCTTAAAAAAAACTGGTATTTGATAGAAATCCCATGTAAACGCAATAGTAAAGATATTTTCTACAGGTCTAAAGGTCAAAATAGAAATTTGGTCGTTTTGGGAATTGAATTAAATTTATGTTAACTTGGTCAGCTTGTGTTTTATGTCACCTGGTATTATGTAAAGGGAAGGCTTCAGTTGGTAAATAAACCATTTGAGGTCAAAAACTAGATCGCAGAAAAAAAACCTGGTTAAACTCTAGTTGTATTTCCTTTTAGATGTGAAGAGTGGTCAGGCAGTCTAGCACTATTGTGACCCACTTAGTTTTTGTAATCGGAAGTTTTAGCCATTTTTGGTGTAAGTTTCTGTTTAAATAATTTTAAACTTGATGTTGCATTTAGTTATGGTTTGGGTAAGGAATATTTTTTACTTTTTTAAGACTGTAGGAGTGACTTTTTTCCTTTTGTTTTATTTTTCTGCCAATCTTCACTGATGATGAGGAGGAGATTGCTGCTT
Organism: Mercenaria mercenaria; assembly: GCF_021730395.1. Taxonomy (NCBI): domain Eukaryota; kingdom Metazoa; phylum Mollusca; class Bivalvia; order Venerida; family Veneridae; genus Mercenaria; species Mercenaria mercenaria. The sequence goes on from NC_069364.1 coordinate 61,320,477, forward strand.
CAAAAGATTGGCAGAGGTTGTTTTTTGTTACAGTTGCCAGGCATGATAGGGATCCTTAACTATTGATCGAGGTACTTATCATCATTTCATCGAGGATATTCCGGTGCCTTTATTATCCGCAAGATGAAAAAATGTGTGGGTGTGACTGGTCTACAATTCTGGGCCGGCAGTATGTTTAGAGGAAGGGTTGTTCTTTGTGTTTTGAGGGAGGTGGGAATCGGGGATTGTTGAGGATTTTTTTAATTTCTTTCAGGGCGGGGGGGCCCCCACAGCCCTGCAATGACAATGGTCTGTATGTCACGTCCATTCTTAAAGTCGGAGGATTTCTTTCAGTGTCAGACCTGCCTAGGAAAACCTTTATGAGGTGGGCAGGTTTTCTTCTGTTTCCAGGTCCAAGGTCTGCCTAAGACTGCAGAAACATACTGGGGGGGAGGCCAGCATGAATATTCTTTCTGGTTTCAAGGGCCTTGCAGAGCCCTTAACTGTTGTATCAAAGACTGCTTATCGTGACTATCGAAGACCCGGTGGCCTATCGTGTCTCGCAAGATAAAAGCGTGTGGGAGTGAAGGATCTGCATTCTGTGCCGGCGGGTTGGCTTAGATGATAGTGGTACACTTTTGTGTGAGTGAGACTGAATCTGGGTTGCAATAGATTTCTTATTCATTTCAGGTCAGTTACCCTGCTATGTCTTCTAATGCATGTTTTACTTGGACGGATCATACATTGCGCAGGTTTTGTATTTTTTTCGGTTTCTAGGCCCTGCCAGGGACGGGGCAGGATTTTCTCTTCTTTCAGATTCCATATTGGGTATGTTTCTTCCTTTCAGGACTGGGGGGGGGCACACCCAATGTCTGTCAGGAAATTGTTTTCAAGTAGCTCCAACTTCTGCAATAGTGAATTCTTTCCACTTATTTAAGCAAAACTTTCTTAACATAAAATAATTTTGCATTTTTTCTTTTCCTGTTTTGGCTTATTTAATTCAGGCTTGAGAGCAGAAAACTTTCAGTAATTTCATGCATGGAAACGAATGTTGAAGGACCTCTGTGTCTTCTGCCTTCACTGTACTAGACCACTTACTGCATTGATCTTATGGATCTTCCAATTTGTACCGGATAAGTATATCTTTAAATTGACTGGAAATCAAAAATTGCTAAAACAGATTTGTCCATAATTCATTTTGGGCATTGCCATTTATTAATCGAAGGGATGTTAACTGGAAAATTACTATTGTATAGTGTACAGTGCAGACCTTGGATCTGCCTGCAAGGATGTGTTAGGTGATCTTGGTTCTGCACTCGCTGCAAAGGCCACTATCACTTGCTGGCCAGCCGGCTAAGGTTAAGGTTAATATGTGTATTTGTTGTTGTATCCCCCCACAAAGGGATGAAGGGGATATTAGAAAATGATCTTTTTTTTTCCGACGTCCGTGCTCGTCGCGTGCGTCCGTCCACCGTGTGTCTGACAAAGATATTTGTACGGAGCATAACTCCAAAAGTACTTGAGGTTTTTCTTCAAAAATTCATACAATGATAGTAACATTGGGAGGAAGTGCAGTGTGCAATATACTCTTCCTTGGCCTATTTTTGCAGTTATATTTCCCTTTTTCTTATGTTTCTTAAACAAATTTGTCAGGTAGCATAACTCCATAAGACTGGAGGGATTTTCTTCAAACTTCATACACTGTAGACACTTAGGATGAAGTGCAGTTGGCAAGACTATTACTATACCATTGCATATTTTTTGAGTTATTCCCTTTATCACAATTTTCTGAAAACATTTTGTCCGGAGCATACCCCAAAGTATGGGAGGGATATTCTTCAAACTTCATACACTGATAGAACACATTGGGAGGAAGTCAGTGTGCAAGAACAATATACTCTCCTTGCCTATTTTTCTGAGTTATTCCCCTTTATCATTTTTCTTAAAGAAAGTTGTCCGGAGCATATCTTATTTCATGCATGGAGGGTTATTGATTATCTTGGCACAAATGTTTAACACCACGATGCGGGTGTCATACGCAAGAAACTAGGTCCCTAGGTCTAAGGTCAAGGTCATACTTAGAGGTCAATGGATAAAGGAATAAAAACCTTGTCCGGAGCTTTTCTTCTTCATGCATTGAGGGTTTTTGATATAACTCTGGCACAACTAGTTTAACCACCATGAGACGGAGTGTCTTGCGCGCAAGATCCAGGTCACTGGCCTATGGTCAAGGTCACACTTAGAGGCCATAGGTCAGTACAAGAATGACTTTGTCCCGAAGCATTTCATCTTCCATGCATGGAGGGATTTTGATGTAACTTGGCACAATTATACACCATCATGAGACGAAGTGTCTTGCGCAGTTCCCTTCTTTAGTATTACTTCCTTTGTTGTTACTTTAATAGCTTTTATTGTAACTTTTCATTTACTAGTGTTAGGGAAAAAATTTGAGACCACTTTTCTGTAGTACAACAAACATGCTAAAACCAATTTTGAGGTGTATGTTGGTCCAGTTCTCTTGCTGATAAGTTTTTTTGTGGGTGGACCTTGGCAATTTTTATACGCCGTTTTGAAAAGGGATCGTATTATGGGAACGCCCCTGGACGTGGGGATGGGCGGTTGGTTGCGGGCGGAGCGGGGGTCGGGCGGCGTCCAAAGACCTTGTCCGGAGGCATATCTTCTAACATGCATGGAGGGATTTTGATTGAAACTTGGCAACAGTTGTTCCCATCATGAGACGGAGTGATCATTGCGCAAGAACAGGTCCCTAGGTCTAGGTCAAGGTCCACACTTAGAGGTAAGGTCAAATTCAAGAATGGACTTTGTCCGGAGCATTCTTCTTCATGTATGGAGGGATTTTGATGAAAGTTGGCACAATTGTTCAAAAAATCATCATGAGACGGAGTGTCATGCGCTAAAAAACAGGTCCCTTGGTCTAAGGTCAAGGTCACACTTAGAGGTCAATAGGATTACAGAATGAAAAATTCAAGAATGGACTTTGTCCGGAGCATATATTTCATGCATGGATTGATTTTGAGTAGCTTGGCCACAGTTGTTTCACCATAATGTGAGGGAGTGTAATTGCGCAAGATACAGGTTACCTAGGGTCTAAGGTCAAGGTCACACTTAGATGGTCAAAGGATACAGAATGAAAAACTTTGTACCGGAGCAATTCTTCTTCATGCATTGAGGGATTTTGATCAACTGGCAACAAATGTTTACAAGCATGTGACGGAGTGTCTATGCGCAAAAGAACCAGGTCTCGGTTATTTCTCAAGTAAAGCCTAGCTCATGGTCACAATAAAGGTCAAAGGTCAGATACAAGAATGACTTTTGTCCGGAGTTTCTTCTTCATGCAAGGAGGGATTTTGATGTTAAAATTTGGCACAATTGTACACCATCATGCGAGGAGTCATGCATGCGTCCTTCTTTGATTACTTCCCTTTGCTGTTACTATAAATAGCTTATATTGTAACTTTTTCATTACTAGTCGTAGGGAAACGAGACATTTTCTGTAGTACAACATGCATGTTACATCCAATTCTGAAGTGTATTTTGAGCTATCCTATGTAAGGATTTTGGTGGGGACTGTAATTTTTTTTTTTTTCGATTTTTTTTTTTTTTTTATCTGTAAAGATTATCTTCCTTAGTTGTTACTTTATATAACTTTACTTTGTAAATTTTTTATATAATGACGTAGGGGGAAAAAACCAAGACCACTTTTCTGTGGTTTTACAACATTGATGTTACTTTTAAATTTTGGGTGTTATTTTAATGTATCTTGCCTGGTAAGGATTATTTTTGTGGACTTAGAAAAATAAAGAAGTTACAATAATTTCTAAAAAAAAAAACATTGTAAACAACTAGACAATTTAAAATTCCATTTGCAAATACAGGTGCTAGTTTGTAAACAACTTTGTGTGTCGGGCGTATATGTGACATTCTGCACCCCTTGTTTTTTTTTTTTTTTTTTTTTTTTTTTTTTTTTTTTTTTTTTTTTTTTTTAAAGATTAACTTCCCTTAGTTGTTACTATAAATATCTGATATTGTAAAATTTTTTAGTCATCTGATTGTTTGAAAAAAATGATTATGAGTTTATTGTCATCACTTGAGCGGTTGTCGGCGTCGGCGTCGGCAGTCTGCGTCGGCGTTGCCTGGTTAAGTTTTAGTTTAGGTCAGCTTTTCTCCTAAACTATCTAAGAATATTGCTTTGAACTGTGGACTACTTGTTCCCCTCATAAGATGACAATGAATAGCAAAACACATAACTCCATCTTGCTTTTTGCAAGATTTATGGCCCCTTTTGTACTTAGAAAATATCAGTTTCTTGGTTTTAAGTTTATGTTTAGGTCAACTTTTCTCCTAATATCAAAGATATTGCTTTGAAACTTGGAATACTTGTTCACCATTATAGAGGACCCTGTACTTCAAGTAAAATAACTCCATCTTGCTTTTTTGCAAGAATTATTGCCCCTTTTGGACTTAGAAAATCTGTTTTCTTGGTTAAGTTTTATGTTTAGGGCAGCTTTTATCCTAAAACTATCAAAGCTATTCCTTTAAAACTTGCAAATTGATCACTCATAAGCGGACCCCTTTTACAGCAAGAAACGTACACTCCATCCTGCTTTTTGCAAGATTTTGGGGCCCCTTTTGGACTTAGAAAAAATATCAGTATTTCTTGGTTAAGTTTATGTTTAGGTCATTCTTTCTCTTTAAACTATCGAAAGCTATTGCTTTTAAACTTGCAACTCTTGGTCACATCATAAGCTTGACCCTGTACAGCAGGCAACTAACTCCATCTGCTTTTTGCCAAATTCTTATTTGACTTTTTGGACTTTGGTAAATCGTTTTCTTGGTTGAATATTATGTTTTTAAGTCAACTTTTCATAAACTATCAAAGCTATTGCTTTAAAAAACTGGCAACAGTTTTTCTCCATCATAAGTGGACACTGGAACATCAAGAAAAACTAACTCTATCTGCTTTTTGCAAGAGTGAGGCACTTTTAGACTTAAGATAATCATTGGTAGGACAATTTTCTATTATACAAAAAAAATATCAGATGAGCGTCAGCACCTCCAAGGCGGTTTTGCTCTTGTTATAATTGGACATAGGATAAAACAGACCACTTTTCTGTGGTACAGTATAGATGTTTACTCTCCAGTTTTAGGTGTATTTTATAATTTTATTAGCTCATCGATTTTTTGCCAAAACTGATGCGTTATTGTCATTCACTTGAAGGCGGTTGTCGGCGTCGGCGTCGGCGTTGCCTGGTTAAGTTTTATGTTTAGGTCACTTTTTCCTATACTATCAAAGCTATTGCTTTGAAACTTGGAATCACATGTTCACTCATATGCTGACCCAGTATAGGATGAAACATAACTCCATTCTTGCTTTTTGCAAGTTTATGGCCCTTTTGTACTTTGAATATTATAGATTTCTTGGTTAAGTTTTATGTTTAGGTGAAACTTTTCTCATAAACTATCAAAGCTATGCTTTGAAACTTGGAATATTGTTCACCATATAAGCAGACACTCGTACATCAAGAAACATAACTCCATCGTGCTTTTTGCCAAGATTTATGCCCCTTTAGGGACTTTTAGAAAGTATCAGTTTTTCTGGTTAAGTTTTATGGTTTTGGTCAGCTTTTATCCTTAACTATTCAAAAGCTATTGCTTTTAAAAACTTTGCAACACTTGTTCACCATCATAAGTTGACCCTGTACATGCACGAATCATAACTCCCATCCTGCTTTTTGCACGATTTATGGCCCCTTGTGGACTTAGAAAATATCAGATTATTGGTTTACGTTTTTGTTTAGGTCAACTTTTTCTCTTAAAACTATCAAAGCTATTGTTTTTTTTTTTTATTTTTTTTTTTACTTTGAAAACTTGCAACATTGTGGACACATCATAAAGCTGACCCCAGTACAGCAAGCAATAAACTCATCCTGCTTTTTGCCTATTAATTATTGCCCGTTTTGACTTTGAAAATAATTTTCTTGGTTGAGTATTATGTTTAAGTAACTTTTCTCATAAAACACTCCAAAGTATTGCTTTAAACTTGCAACAGTTTTTCACCATTCATAAGTGGACACTGAAACATCAAGACACATAACTCTAACATGCTTTTTGCAAGAATGATGGCCCTTTTTAGACTTAGAAAATCATGGGTAGGACAATATTTCTATTACACAAAAAAAATCAAATGAGCGTCAGCACCCGCAAGGCGGTGCTCTTGTTATATATAAGGTTTTCTACTAGTAAGGAGTTTTTTTCGGGGAACTTTAAAAAACAAAAGACTTACAATGGTTACTAAACAACCACAAAATTAGCTTTCCATTTGCAAATAAGCTGCTAGAGTAAAAAAATTTTGCTTTGACGGGCAATATTTTTGACATTCTGGCACTCTTGTTCCCTGTTAGCTTTCCATTCCTTCTTTTTACAGTAGCCATATTAGAAAAACATTCTAGTTATACTCTTCATGAAAATTAATAAAATTTAGCAGTAAACCACCTCACTACTGACTTATTCTTTCTTCCACATCTTAAAACCCCTGATGCGGACCACATTCTTCAATTATGATATGCCTGGTGGGGGGATTAGCCATGTCTGACATGGCTCTTGTTGGACTTTAAAATTAGATAATATTATATTCTTTTATTTTATCTGAGGTTAAATGATTCTTCTTGTTTGATGTATCTTGTAGGAACTGTGATGACTCTGAGGAAATATTCACCATGGTTATGGTTGAATCGTAATTACAACATAGCAATTGCTGTCTTGTGTGAAGTCTGCATGTATGTTTTTGTAAGAAAGTAACAAAGTGTGTCAAGGTGGAAGCTGTGCATCTGGACAGGTGAGGTTTTTTGAGAATATCGTGACTTTGGCTTGATTTTTTATGTTTACAATATAGTGTACTAGATTCTCGAAAACACTTTGATACTTTTTTTCTCAACTTGAGTGGCAACCACTAAAATTTAAAAACAATTGCCATTCTTTACTTCCTGCCAGTTTATCTATAGACATCTTGTGAATTTGTTATTATTTCATTTAATAGTGTAGAATTATAAGCAGCCTTTAGGAACCTTGGGTGAACTTCCAGCAATATCTTAAGCAAAATTATAGCTTTTTGGAAATTTTTAACAAAGTCCTGCCTTAAAAAATTATTCTCACATAGAAATATTAGTGAAGGTTTTATATGGGACTTTGAAGCAGGTTTGTCACTTTAAATTATTATTGTACTGAATATGTGATTTTATTCAAATGGAATTTGAATAGGAGTCAGTAAAAGGATAGGTTTATTTATCTTGGCTATGGTAATACATGATAAGATTCCCTATGAAATTCAAGGATTTTCAGAGTTACTGCCCTTGAAATACTGAATTTACAGAAAATTGTGTGTGCACTTAATACAACTTTTGTATATTTTTAGCTCACCTGTCACAAAGTGACAAGGTGAGCTTTTGTGATCGCGCGGTGTCCATCGTCCATCGTACGTGCGTCCGTCCCTGCGTCCGTAAACTTTTCCTTGTGACATCTCTAGAGGTCACATTTTTCATGGGATCTTTATGAAAATAGGTCAGAATGTTCATCTTGGTAAATTCTAGGTCAAGTTCAAAACTGGGTCCCTGTGCCTTTAAAAACTAGGTCGTAGGTCTAAAAATAGAAAAACCCTTTTGACCTTCTAGAGGCCCTAATTTTCAATGGATCTTCAGAAAATTGGTCAGAATGTTCCCTTGATGATAAACTAGTTCAAGTTCGAAACGGGGGCATGTGCCTTCAAAAACTAGGGCAGGAGTCTAAAAAAAGAAAACCTTGTGACTTCTCTAGAGGCCATATATTTTACAAGATATTCATGAAAATTGGTCAGAATGTTACCTTGATAAAATCTAGGTCAAGTTCGAAACTGGGGCACGTGCCGTCAAAACTAGGTCAGGAGGTTTTAAAAATAGAAAACCTTGTGACCTTTATAGAGGCCATATATTTCACAAATCTTCAAAGAAAATTGGTCAGAACGTTCACCTTGATGATATCTAGGTCAAGTTCGAAACTGGGTCACGTTTCCGTCAAAAACTGGGTCAGTAGGTCAAATAATAGAAAAACCTTGTGACCTCTCTAAAGGCCATATTTTCATGGGATCTGTATGAAAGTTGGTCTGAATGTTCATCTTGATGATATCTAGGCCCCAAATTCAAAATGGGGGCACGTGCGGTCAAAAACTAGGTCAGTAGGTCTAAAATACAAAAACCTTGTGACCTCTCTAGAGGCCATATATTTCATGAAATCTTCATGAAAATTGGTCAGAATGTTCACCTTGATGATATCTAAGTCAAGTTCAAAAGTGGGTCACGTGCCTTCAAAAACTAGGTCAGTAGGTCAAATAATAGAAAAACCTTGTGACCTCTCTAAAGGCCATATTTTTCATGGGATCTGTATGAAAGTTGGTCTGAATGTTCATCTTGATGATATCTAGGCCAAGTTCAAAACTGGGTCACGTGCGGTCAAAAACTAGGTCAGTAGGTCTAAAAATACAAAAACCTTGTGACCTCTCTAGAGGCCATATATTTCATGAAATCTTCATGAAAATTGGTCAGAATGTTCACCTTGATGATATCTAAGTCAAGTTCAAAAGTGGGTCACGTGCCTTCAAAAACTAGGTCAGTAGGTCAAATAATAGAAAAACCTTGTGACCTCTCTAGAGGCCATATTTTCCATGGGATCTGTATGAAAGTTGGTCTGAATGTTCATCTTGATGATATCTAGGTCAAGTTCGAAAGTGGGTCACGTGCCATCAAAAACTAGGTCAGTAGGTCAAATAATAGAAAAACGTTGTGACCTCTCTAAAGGCCGTATTTTTCAATGGATGTTCATGAAAGTTGGTCTGAATGTTCATCTTGATGATATCTAGGTCAAGTTTGAAACAGGGTCATGTGCGGTCAAAAAACTAGGTCAGTAGGTCTAAAAATAGAAAATCCTTGTGACCTCTCTAGAGGCCATACTTGTGAATGGATCTCCATAAAAATTGGTCAGAATGTTCATCTTGATTATATCTAGGTCAAGTTTGAAACTGGGTCACGTGCCATCAAAAACTAGGTCAGTAGGTCAAATAATGAAAAAACGTGATCTCTCTAGAGGCCATATTTTTCATGGGATCTGTATGAAAATTGGTTTGAATGTTTATCTTGATGATATCTAGGTCAAGTTTGAAACTGGGTCAACTGCGATCAAAAACTAGGTCAGTAGGTCTTGAAGTAGAAAAACCTTGTGACCTCTCTAGAGGCCATACCCTTGAATTCACTGGGTCACGTGCCTTAAAAAACTAGGTCAATAGGTCAAATATCAGAAAACCTTGTGACCTCTCTAGAGACCATATTTTTCAATGGATCTTCATGAAAATTGGTCAGAATTTTTATCTTGATAATATCTAGGTCAAGTTCAAAACTGGGTCACATGAGCTCAAAAACTAGGTCACTATGTCAAATAATAGAAAAAACGACGTCATACTCAAAACTGGATCATGTGGGAAGAGGTGAGCGATTCAGGACCATCATGGTCCTCTTGTCTTTTATATTGGTCTTACTTATTTCTGCAAAATGTAGGTCAAGATCAATAAAAATGCCAGTTTAGAGAAGTTACTTCAGAGTTATGTCCCTTGAATTCATAAACAATATAACTCCAGAGCAGATCTCTTAAGAGTTACTGCATTGATTAGCAGTTTTGATAAACTAAATTAGTACAAAGAAGGATGTTCTAAAGTCCAAATTAATGTGCTATATGTTGTGACTAGCACTATGTTACTGAATGTACAGATATGATCTGGTTAGGTCCTGAGAATATAATATTATGTTTCACCAAGTACTGAATCCAAGCTTGCTTTGCTTAATCTATTAACCTTTATTTTGAGCTTTTCTTTCATAAATGCTTTAAGAACAGTTTTGCAATCATTTATTTCTCTGATCTTTGACAAGGAACATTCAGTTGAGAAGGTGGCATGTATTCCTCCCTTGCACTGTACACCTCCTTCCCTTGCACTGCACTTTGCATGTTTGCTGCTTTCTCAGTAGAAATTCCAAGTTGAAGTGTTGGAGAAATAAGTATGCCTAAATTGGGAGGGAAGATTTGTCTAGTTTCTCATAATTATTTAAAATAAGTAAACAAGCAGTGTTTTAGTATGTGGTGTTTGTCAGTCCATTATCTGTAATCTGGAGGTATATTGGTGTTACTGGGCTCTAACTAGTAGTCCTTAGGGAAGCGTCACACACTTAGCCGCTAGGTCATCATTCGCCATTTATTTCATTTAAGATCATCATGAAAGTAATCGTACTTTTTCTCTTATTTAATGTAGAACAGACAAAATGGAAAGTTCCATAAAATTGATATATTTAATGCTCAAAACTGCCTGCCATTTAATGTTCTGGTTACTGGTTATTTGTAATTATAATGACAGAATAAGGCAAAGAGATAAACGGACTCCTCTTCCATTGTAAAATACTACCACCAGTGCAGGTAAATGTATGACTGCATTAAGAAGTAAAAATTAAAAATTCCTAGCCATTGTGTTACAAACTGGATTACTGGAATTATATTTTTGTCAAATAGATTTTTGTTATACGCCCGTTTGAAAAACGGGACGTATTATGGGAACGCCCCTGGCGGGCGGATGGGCGGTTGGGCGGGCGGGCGGGCGGCGTCCAGAGACCTTGTCCGGAGCATATCTTCTACATGCATGGAGGGATTTTGATGAAACTTGGCACAGTTGTTCACCATCATGAGACGGAGTGTCATGCGCAAGAACCAGGTCCCTAGGTCTAAGGTCAAGGTCACACTTAGAGGTCAAAGGTCAAATTCAAGAATGACTTTGTCTGGAGCATATCTTCTTCATGTATGGAGGGATTTTGATGAAAGTTGGCACAATTGTTCATCATCATGAGATGGAGTGTCATGCGCAAAAACCAGGTCCCTAGGTCTAAGGTCAAGGTCACACTTAGAGGTCAAAGGATACAAGAATGAAAAATTCAAGAATGACTTTGTCCGGAGCATATCTTCTTCATGCATGGAATGATTTTGATGTAGCTTGGCACAGTTGTTCACCATAATGAGAGGGAGTGTCATGCGCAAGAACCAGGTTCCTAGGTCTAAGGTCAAGGTCACACTTAGAGGTCAAAGGATACAAGAATGAAAACTTGTCCGGAGCATATCTTCTTCATGCATGAAAGGACTTTGATGTAGCTTGGCAAAATTGTTCACCATCATGAGACGGAGTGTCATGCGCAAGAACCAGGTCCCTAGGGTAAGGTCAAGGTCACACTTAGAGGTCAAAGGATACAAGAATGAAACTTTGTCTGGAGCATTTCTTCTTCATGCATTGAGGGATTTTGATACAACTTGGCACAATTGTTCACCAGCATGAGACGGAGTGTCATGCGCAAGAACCAGGTCCCTCGGTCTAAGGTCAAGGTCACACTTAAAGGTCAAAGGTCAGATACAAGAATGACTTTGTCCGGAGCATTTCTTCTTCATGCATGGAGGGATTTTGATGTAACTTGGCACAATTGTACACCATCATGAGACGGAGTGTCATGCACTGGTCCCTTCTTTTGAATTACTTCCCTTTGCTGTTACTATAAATAGCTTATATTGTAACTTTTTCATTACAAGTCGTAGGGAAAAATCGAGACCACTTTTCTGTAGTACAACATGCATGTTACATCCAATTCTGAGGTGTATTTTGAGCTATCTCTACCTGGTAAGGATTTTTGTGTGGACTTGTAATTTTTTTTTTTCGATTTTTTTTTTTTTTTTTTTTTTTCTCTTTAAAGATTAACTTCCCTTAGTTGTTACTATAAATAACTTACATTGTAACTTTTTTATAATTGACCGTAGGGAAAAACCAAGACCACTTTTCTGTGGTACAACATTGATGTTACTTTCAAATTTTGGGTGTATTTTAAGGTATCTCTACCTGGTAAGGATTTTTTTTGTGGACTTAGAAAAATAAAAGAATTACAATAATTTCTAAAAAAAAAACAACATTGTAAACAACTAGAAAATTAAAATTCCATTTGCAATACAGGTGTAGTGTAAACAAATTTGCTTTTGACGGGCGTATATTGGACTTCTGACCCTTGTTTTCATTTATTTTAGCTAGAATTAATGCTCTTTTTTTTCAAGATGATTAATCATTATTAGGCATTTTTGTAATGATTCATTGATAAATTCATGTCTGATCCAAATATACTGGCTGCTCTTTTTCAAATACTTGAATGATTAAGGTACTGGCTTTTCATTGTTAAATGTTTTTATGACAGATTAAGGCAGACAGAGATGTAGGAATATTACCAATTAAGTTTACCCTTTATTGTTATGAACTTGCGTCATTAAGTACTGGCTACATTTACATGTACTGGCTACATTTTATAAGAATTAACTAAATGGTTACCCTTTATTTTTATAAACTTTGTCATTAGGTACTGGCTACATTTTATAAGAATTAACTAAATTATTATAGCAGAAATGTTTGGCTACTGAACTGCTATTATAGTATAATGCAGGTTGAGTTTCATGCTCGTATATAACTGTTACTTCACAAAGTACAATATTTTCAGCCATTGGATTCAATACTGGATGTTATTTTGATATTGCATTAGTTCATGGTAAACCACATTAAAGGAAAAAAAACATTTTAAGAAAGTTTAGTCACTGTAATGCTTTAAGCAAATAAATTCATATTTTTGAAGAGTCAGGCTGTTAGGAGGAAGGTGCCAGCCATTGCATTAGGAAAGGTCACTGTAACAATGTTGTCTATAGTTGTTATATCATATCACCACATTATTAAGCTAGAGCTGGTTAGGTTGAATAAAGCATATAATGTTAATTAAATGCAGGCATTGATAATATTCTAGATTAAATGCAATAATCATTGTAGTGTTTTAGGAAAGGTGTCTGCCAATATGCTTTATGCCCCACAATTAAATACAGTTTAAGATACTACCCTTATCATTACTTTGTCAGCTCTATAGATAGCCAGCCATTTTAAACAGTCAAGCGGAGGCCAGGTAAAAAACTGACAAACAATTAAGACGAAAAGCTGCGACTTTCTACTTTTAAAATAATGTGATAGGATATGGTGATAATTAAGACAAACATACTGCTAAAGGTTTCTAGAAACTACCATATCATCGCATTTTAAAGGGGTTGTAGTTTTGGACTAAATTCATTGGATAGGGATGATAAGGTAGAATAAGGTGTTTTTCTGCCACTGTTAGTGTAGAAGAGTACTGTATGATAGTGTTTAAGTCAGCCCTCAAAATAACAAAGTAATAGGTACTACCATATCATACAATGTGTGCATCAGTTGTAGCCAGGCCATTTACTTGGTTTAGTGAAAATCCACACATCAAAATCTGAGGGTTGCTGGTCATATCTTCTTTTTTTTTTTTTTTTTGCATTTGTACGACACTTTTTTCTCTCTTTTTTTTTTGCCATCAATTTTGTATTAAATTTTGTATATGATTTTAGTGTTCTACTGAACATTCGTTTAAATCATAACTCACTAATCATAGTGTGTTTTTTTGGAATTATTGAATGTTTTTGAAGGTGTATTAGCCTTTAATTCAAAAGTGAAGGTAACTATACTATAAGTTTATATTTCTGATCAGCAGTATTATATACAATGGGATTCATCCAAAATTTGTCCAAAATTAAGATAATCATTCATCACAGAATCTCAGGGAGAACACTGAATTTCGTTGCTAGGACTCTGGTACTGGTGATAAAAGCCAGAGGAAAACTGGCTTCTGGTTACAATATATAAACTAAACTACTTCTTGCATATTTGATAATTTCTTTATGATTAAATCCTGTAGCTGTTAGGGATATAGTAGAATAAGGCAAAGGTCCAATTCTGGTTTACTGGTTTTGTATAAAACTGCCATATCAACACATTGTAATGGCAATGTAAAATTGGCCATCACGTATTTTTTGGACAAAATTTCAGGGGAATGGGGATGATATGGTAGAATGTAGGAAGATCATCAGCCATTCACTTCTATCTGAAGCTGTAAGGGATATAAATATCTGCATTGCAAGATAAATAATGAACACATTGTTTTTTTCTTAACATTACACCCATACTCAAATGGCTTTACCTAACTTTTAGATAAAAGATGGGAGCCCTGTTCTAAAAGATTGATAAAAGGGAGCTAACCAAAACTCCCTACTGTCGACAGAGTATTTCAACAGTATTTCTGGTACAAAAATAAGGCATCGATTTAAAATGGCTGGATTCTCTTCTAAAATATTATTTTGAAAAATAGAAGTCAATAATTGTCCATAATTTCACAGTTCAAAGGTTTTTTTTTATGATTATTATTTTATTTTTGTTTAGAGTAATTCTACCTTCAAGGAAAAACTGAAACATTCTCTTTTTAATTAGGTATTACTAACTGACTCATTGATTTAAATTGTTGAAAGAACTGTGGGTGGAATCAAGTCGGTTTTACATAGAGTATAAGTTAGTCTTTTCTACTTACTTGCTTTTACTGTCCTCATGGCTATTTGCTCAAAACAATTGTCGAGTTCTGTTGTTTGGGTGGTATTCAACCATGGAAACTGTCCCACTTCTCCACAATTCTTTTAAGATGGAAATTCAGACCCCGTGGCTGTGGCCAGAACTGCTGCCTTGTAGAATTCAACCAAGCCAAACTCTCTCTCTCAGCTGCTGAGGATGATATTCCACAACCAGCAAACCTCCATACACCTGCCCTTTGTTATCCAATAAAATCCTATATTTCTGTCCAAATAAGCTGTTGGACAACTTCAGAAGGAGGAATTTACCAAGCCAGCTGTCCCATCCGCTATTGCGGGGCGAATTCCGCCAAGCCCCCTAATGTCCTATACTTCTTTTTCCCAAAATTTGCTGTCGAGACAACTTTAAAAGGAGGAATTCTACCAAACCACTGTCCCTCCAGCTGTTGCAGGAAGAATTCCACCAAGCCACCTGCCCCAACCTGCTATTGGTGAGGAAGTCTTCCAAGCCAGCTTCTTCCTGGCCAGCTGTCCGAACAGCTGTTTTGGAGAAATTTCACCAAGCCATCTAATGTCCTATACTAACAGCAAAGTAGGCTGTCAAGACAGCTTCTAAAGGTCCCAACCAAATGAGAATTTCCCCTAAGCCATCTGTCCCAACCATGTATTGTGGGAGAAGAGCAACCAGTCCTGTACAACTATTTGGGAAAGGGTTCTTGTAATCCCTCTGTCTGGTACAGCTACTGAGGGAAAATTTTCCCCCAAGCCAGCTTGCCATTACTGTTGCCATGAGGATAGATTAACAGTGGTAGATGGGGGGAAAAACATTTTGCTCAGCTTTTGTTTAGGTTTAGATTTGATACTTTATGTAATATCAAGGGCCAATCAGCAAGGAATCTATTTTTGGTTTTCTATGCTGGAATTGTTAAAAGAAATTGAAATAATTACATATTACTAAAGAAAGTAAAATTTCAATTAAGAGTCAGTTAGTCAATACACTAAATTACTGTCTAGTTATAGAAACATAACAATAGAAGAACATTTTCATCAGCATTTGTCATGTGTTTTGGAAAAAAAGTCTTGTAGATACCAAGTCACCATTTCATTGTAACAGAAAAGATTGAGGTGTTTGTTTAGTTTAAGGCAGTCCAGCAACCTGTAGCCTAAATGCCAAATTTATTTAAAATCCTTGGGCCTGTAATCATTTCCATCATTTTCACAATGTGTATAATTGTATCAAAACTTGAAAATTACTTGTACTGTGTCTTTAGATATAATATATACAATAAGCTTTTTTGTTCTGTTCAAAATTCTTCATGTGCTAGACACTCTGCTCCAAAGATTTTTCCTCCACATACTGCCTGCACATCTGTTTAGGAATGGCAGCATGTTGGCAACAGAGTTTCTAGTCATTACCAACTTTTAGTAACATCGATCTATCGGAAAATCGATAAATTTTTCCTATATGAACAAAAAGGAAAAAATCACTTAAACTTAAATAAAAAAAATTCTATTTGGGAAAACAAAAAATTTTTATACCCACAAATTAAAGTTTATTTTTTCCGGATATTATGAATATTTATTTTAAAAAATATTTTAATATTTGGTTGGTCCTTTTTTACTTTAAATAGACCCACCTCAGTTCATATAGACTCTGTAGGAAACGGGTTAAAAAAATGACTTTTTTAAATATAACAATAAAATGAGTATTTTCCGCAAATAATCAAAAATTCGATACCCCCAAAAATGTAGAAAAAATATTCAGTTTTCGTTATGTGTAATTTTTTTTTTAAATTTGATAATGGTTTTTTTGGTCCTTTTTGCATTTTAGTGTGTACAGTGAACATTTCTTTAAAAATCCGGCTTTTTTTTCCCCCGTTATCCGTAAGTACCGAAGCGTTACGGAAAATTGTCGTCTGCTAGCCTGACTTTGTCGGGTTTAAGTTGTTATAGCTCAAAGCCTATGAATTGTAGGCAACTTCACATTGACAAAAAAAATGAGATTGTAATAAGACAAATTAAAACGCCGAAACCTAGATCTGCTGTCGTTTAAAATAACGCTATGGAGGATTAAGTGTTCATTCGCATTTATAAAATATACGAATGCTTTTAATTTCATCGCCAAAAAGTACTTAAAGCAACTAATTCTCATGTGTTTTCCGTAAAATAAGTCTTCAGTAATTGATTTCAAAGCATTCTAAGAAATATAGCGATAATTTAAATTTTCCCGATACCTAATACCTTTATTATTTTTTGCCGCTTGTGACTTTTTTATTGCCGCGGGGGTCCGGGGCCGATCTCCAACCGGGCATCTTTTTTCTTCATATGGATTTTTAAAAATAATTTGAAACAAAAAAAATTTATTTTTTATTTTTCATAATATGACCAAACTTTAATTTGAAAGATACCTTGATGAACTGATAATTCTGCTTCTTTTCCGAATCTCCGTTGTATATATTATTCTGTATTCCTTAAATTAATGCATGTTTTTGGTAACGATCTTAAGTCATTCGTTTTAAAAAATTGCGATATCTATTATTGTTTTAGTCCCAAGATGCACACAATCACTATCAAGCATAAATAATTAATTGTCAACAAATTATCTAAAAATTACCCTTTTGACTTTTATTGTGTATTACATATTGCCTAGGGGTAAAACAGTATCCGTTACAGTGTTGTTTCAAGCCGGGTCATAAAAAATATGTTACCCCACCTTACTACAAGTGATAGGTATTTTTTATGGTATAGGGTTTTTTGCCGTTTTAATAAAGTTATTTTCCTTTCTTCTGTATTTAAATAGTCTTTTCTCTTCCCTTTCTTTCAGGAACTTTGTGTGGTAACGATTTTTACACTTATTCATGAATCGTTGGCAGTAAAATTGTAAATTCACGTTGTTTAATAGAGTTGTCCCGTAAATATTTACTGATTAAAGATCTGCCCAAATTTCACGAAAAAACTATTTATTCAAAAATTGTAAATTTAGTTTAAAAAAAAAGTCTGCTATTCTAAAATTGAAATATTAATTTATGTTATTGTGATTTAAATTGTTGATTTTTTCCTGTAACGATATATTTATAGTTAAAGTATACTAATGGTAGTAGCATTTGTCAGCAGTACCATATTCACGTCACGCAATATGATATTTCTGTTTAGGCACGATATAAAAGCTTATATCTTAACAGCTAAATACAATAAAACTTGTCAATCTTTCATTTGGACAGTACTTGAAAAGGCCGCATACCAAAAAGTTTACTGACGAATGGCCAGACAGTGCAGATGATGACAGTCTGCACATCCGTGCAGACTGATCAGATCGACACCGATCGCAAAGGAAGAACAAAACGTGTCCTGAAATGGTAAGGTTAAGTATTTCCTTTTAAAGGTATAAGTCTATTCTATTCTTTCTTTTTCTTTAAAGCGACTGGTCTCCAAATCGT
Organism: Mercenaria mercenaria; assembly: GCF_021730395.1. NCBI lineage: Eukaryota > Metazoa > Mollusca > Bivalvia > Venerida > Veneridae > Mercenaria > Mercenaria mercenaria. The sequence continues at coordinate 61,338,419 of NC_069364.1, forward strand.
TCGACAACATAAATATTTTTTAATATCTTGAAAACTAAGCTATATTTCTTATGAAGCTTCAAAATTAATACTGACAACTTTATGTTACGGAAATAATGAGAATTTGCTGTTTTTACTAACCTTTAACGATAAAAATCGAAAGCGTTAAGTGATTTAGGAAGTTTGAAAATATTTAGAAACAAAACTCATACTCTAATGATCATAATATGTGAAAAAATAGCGCGTATAGAGGAAGTATATACGCTTTTCTAAATATTTTAGATAACAATCATATCATGAATATTTATTTTATTTTGCAGACAGTTCTTTGTGCGCTAAATAGTTCCTTTTTCTGTAAATAGAAATATATGTTAGCAATGAGTTTCATGTATTAAAAAGAAAGTAAATCTATGTGTTCGATGTATAAAAATTAACGATTTCTAAATATTTCAGATAACATATTCTTAAAATATTACTTTTATTTGACAATTAATAAAGTATTAACATAATTGTTTTCGATTTATTCCGTTTTCACTTAAATAATTATTAAAACTTCGTTCAGGGATATCATATAGAAAACACCCCGCCCGCCTGTAATTGCAGCAGATAATGACCCAAGCTGGTACATTCTCGAGTTTTGCTACCGTTTATACTACACAAAACAATAGTACGAAATCAACCGAATCAGTCCGGTAGCGATGATATTGGATTATTGGTTTTAATGAATAGTAGATCTGCCCCGCTTTATCGGTTTAGAGATGTTACTAAAAGTTGGTAATGTTTCCATTTCAAAGACAATCATGATACTTGAGTAGTAAGATATTATTTAGAGTTGAAGGTAAGTGCAAAATGTTTGGTTTGGTCTTCCTACAACATTGTTTATTACATCATTTTATGTGTGTTTGAGCTGTAAGATTGTGTTCTTATCATTCTGACGGCCGAGGAATACTTCTGTGAGGGTTTACTTACTCCTGGACTGGACGTGGACTTGTACTGTTTTAATAGAGCTGTCTATGACTGTCAAAGGAATTACCTTGTATATGCAGTGAAAATAAAGTGCAGGTGAATGAATGTTTAAATGCATTATATGTAAATTGAGCAAGTGAATATCAAAATCAAAATGTTTAAATTGAATTTTAAAACATCATAACCAGACATAGACAACTAATGAATTTGTACAAGCAGTGACGCAGAGTAGCGGTTATTCTTTAAGAGGCAGTGGCATTGCATATTAGTATTTTTTTGTGTTGTAAAGAGGTAAGAACTTTTGATTTATTTAATTTTTTAGAAACACAGTTGCAAGGTTAAATTGATGAATTTTGTATCACTTTGGCAAAGTATTTTTTATGTGGAGTTAATTTCTAATAGAGTTTCAAGTTACAGTGGAAAATCACAAACTCGAGTAGTTGCATTTTTTATCTTTCAAAGGAAAAATAAGGATTGATAGTATTCCAGTTAATCAAGTGGCAAAAAACCTTGTATTTCTTATAGTAATAGAATGGTTTGTACAGTAGACCATTTTTTCTGCTGTGAAAGTGAAAGTTTGGTTTACTCTTAAGCTGATTTCCAGCACGTCACAATCAGCTCCGTTTTTACTACAAAGCAAGTTTTTTTGTTATTGAGATACAATTTTAAAGGTTAGAAAAGTACATTTTGAAATAAATTACTTGTAGCCATAATCAACTTTAGGATTTCTCTTTCAAATGTTAATTTTTCAAAATAATGGCAAAGTAGCAATAGCCTGGTTGGCTTTTTTTTTATTCAGTATAATATTGGTTTTGTATCTGATAAGCTTGACTAGCTTTCATTTTTGCTAAAGTTTCTTTTAATTAGTCTTCTTTGCAGTCTTTGTTCAGTGAAGGTTAAAAAAGTACGGAAGCTTGAAATGATAGCAGTGGGTGATGTAGTGCCAGTAGATTTAAGATAGTCATGATTTGCTACACACCTTTGGAGATCTTTTTATGCATTCATTTTTATATGGTCTTTTTAGATTTAGCAGTAAATTATTATTGTTAACTTTGTAAATAAGTACTTATAATGATAGGTTTCTATTTGGTGCTGTTTTCCTGGCTGTGCCAAGTTTTTTTTTCCCCTTTTTTGGTACTGATGTCGAGGCTGACATATCTCCTTAACTGTTGATACACACAGCTATACGAGGCCATTTAAGGATCCAGGACTTCATCTTCCGAATGCCACTCCACCAGCTCTTAAAATAAACCATGATGGCACAAACTAAGGAAAAGTAATTGCAAAGGTGATTGATGACCAACGCCTTGCCAGAGATTGAAGAAGTACTTCAAGAATGATTCTTCCTGCCACGACCAACAAACTGCCATCTTGCCCCGAATAAGGACATGATCCTCTGTAGTAAAATTGACGAGGTCTTAGAAGAAGCTAAAACCAAATAGGGATATCACTGTCCTACATCTACAGATGGAAGCCAAAGAAAGAGAGAAAAACCATTCTGAGAAAAAGACCTGGTACGGGATATGGCAAAAATGATTCAAGAATATGACGACAATGGTGGCATTAATTGCTAAGACTCTGAAGGAGACCATGTTGCAATAGATGCCACAAAAATAACCATCCAGAAACAGATTTCCTACCCAGCCCTTTTCGGGGCTACCCACACAGATCAAAATTGGGCCTTAAATAAATAAATATACAAATAAATCAATAAATAAATGACTTAATGCAGGAATGAATAATTAATTTTAATGAATGAATGAATAAGATCGGAATCGACAAAGAAGCAAGGTCAGAACTAATACTTAGCTAATAGAAAACTCACTGTAGTTACTGATCACATACCACTTTGAGAGCACTGAGAGACAATAGGGCAAGTGGTAGGTTAGGTAGGTGGGCTAAGTTTTTACAAGGATATCAGTACGAACTTGTGTATAAAGCAGGTAAACTTCATTCTAATGCTGATTCACTATCAAGAAGGGAGTATAGTAATGATTTGACTGCCCCTTCTGATAACAATGATTTGCCTATCAATCCTCAGATATGTTCTATTCAAACTGAAACATCAGTTGAAATATTACTCATTTGAATATACAGAGACCCATATTCCTGTAGTGAACTAGGTGTGAAAATGATAAGTTGTCTGAGATGACATGTGCTACACTTAATTATGATAGTTGGACCCTGTTAAACACTTTGGTAGCTTAATGCCTGAAAAACTTAGGGAGGTACAGTTGTCTGATAAGGAAGTTACTCCTATAATTATTTGAGTATAAAGAAAAGGGAAAGGTTCCAGAAGATAGGAATGAAGCAAATTGACTAGTGGCTGAGGTGCAGTTCTGTGAGCTTGATGAGGGTATCAATTGTACCACTCTAGGTCAAAAGGTCACAAATGGACTGATGTTAAGAAACAGTTAGCAGTTCCACATCAATTTAGAGATGCAGTCCTTAAGTCTTATCACGATGCATTAAGTGGATGTCACTAATAGTGACTCACTATGGTATGGACAAAAGACATATGAGGCAGTAAGAATTAAGTTCTTTTAGCCGTCCATATACAAGGACATTAAACTTTATTGTCAGTCAAGTGAAAAATGTCAAGAAACAAAACGTTAGGTACATTAAAAGAAGGCATTACTTCAGCCTTTACCAGTAGGTCCATTCTGTCAAGAATTCACACAGACATTTTGTGCCCTCTTGTCAAAACATATGATGGTTATCGTTACATATTGGTTGTGGTAGATTCATTTTCAAAATGGTGTGAAGCCTTACCATTAGTAACTATGGAAGCAAGAGAGATAGCCTGGAAGTTATACAATGAGATTATATATATTATGTAGGTATGATTGTCCTGTTTCTATACTGACTGATAGAGGTAAGGTATCAATTTCATGTCAAAACTGATAAAAGGGCTGTGTTACATTTTCAAAATCAGTAAAATTAGCACGAGCAGCTATCAACCTGCCACCGATGCTTCAGCAGAACACATGAACAGTGTTATTTTGCAAAAGTTATGAATACTCTGTAACAAGTAACAGATCAATTGGGCATAGATGTTACCAAGTATCATGCTCAGTTATTTTGTAAGTCCAAATGACTTTACAGGTTACTCCCCATACTATGTTATGTGAATGTAGGTTACCACTTGACACAGCATAAATTCCCACAGCAACTGCAAGAACTAGTCAAGAAGAACATTTAAGACACATTATAGAGAACCAAACTGTATGTAGGGAGCTAGTCGGAGAGAATGCTGAAAAATCTCAGAAGTACAAGAAGAACTTTGACAAAAGTGCACAGATGAAAAATTATCAAGTTAGAGACAATGTATGGTTATACAATCCTAGAACTGAACCAGGTTTGTCCCCTAAACTGACAAAAAGGTGGATAGGTCCATTCTATACATCTAGAAGAAACCAGGCCAAGTTAACTACAGGCTCCAGATTTGACAAGAGGGTCATGACGACCCTAAATCGCTCACCTGAGTAATATAAGCCACATGGCAAACTGATGCTAAAATATTAGAAAGTAGGTCAGTAGGTCACATTCATGGTATATGAAAGTCAGTTTTAAGATAGGTATGCAAAACTGTACATGTCATCCAAATTTCAAGGCTGTATCACAAAAAACAAGAAAGTAGGTCAAGGTCACAGTAAGGTGACATGTAATCACTTGGGTACATCAGGTAAATATAATTAAACAGTCTAGGAAATATGATCTGATAATTTTTGAAGTATTTTTTCCTATATAAATCATATAACAAGTGACCACCAGGGCAGGGCCTCTTTTAACCCCAGGGGCATAATTTGTACAATCCTGATAGAGGTCCACTAGGCAATGATACATACCAAATATCAAAGGCCTATGCCTTGAACTTCCAGACAAAAAGATTTTTTTTTCCCCTATATAAGTCTATGTTAAACTTGGGACCCCCGGGACAGGGCCTCTTTTCACCCCAGGGTAATAATTTGAATAATTTTGGAAGAGGACCGCAAGGCAATGCAACACACCAAATATTAAAAGCCTAGGCCTTGCAGTTTCAGACAAGACCTATATAAGTCTATGTAAAACTTGGGACCCCCTATGCAGGGCCTCTTTTCACCCCTGGGGCACAATTTGAACAACCTACAAAGAGGACCACAAGGCAATGCTACATACAAAATATCAAAGGCCTAGGTCTTGTAGTTTCAGACAAGAAGATTTTTTAATTTTTTACCTATACAAGTCTATGTAAAACTTGAGGCCCTCGGGGCGGGGCCTCTTTTCACCCCAGGGTAATAATTTGAAAATTTTTGGTAGAGGACCACAAGGCAATGCTACATACCAAATATCAAAGGTCTAGGTCTTGTGGTTTTAGACAAGAAGATTTTTGATTTTTTTCCCTATATAAGTCTATGTAAAATTTGTGACCCCCAGGGCGGGGCCTCTTTTCACCCCAGGGACACAATTTGAACAGTCTTGATAGAGGATCATAAGATGATGTCACATGCCAAATATCAAAGCTCTACATCTTGCAGTTTTGGATAAAAAGATTTTTAAAGTTTTTCCTTTCGGTTGCCATGGCAACAAGAGTTCTTCATGGAATTAATTTCTTTGAACAGTGTTGAAAGGGGACCACCCAAGGATCATTCCTGTGAAGTTTGGTGTAACTCTGCCCAGTGGTTTTCAAGAAGAAGATTTTTTTTAGAAAATGTTGACGGACACACGACGGACATTGAGCGGTCACCATGAGCCTTTGTTAGAAAGAAATTACTGGTGTTTTATTACAACAAATTATCTTTTTAACTGGAAATCAAATTTTAATGGTCAAAAGTATACAAGAACAGAAAAAGGACTCTTAAGAATTTCTCAGTAAGTTGATCCAATGATTCCATAAAACTAGAGACTTACAAATTCTCATGCCAGTTAATGTTCTTGCAGATTACACAGAGTCACTGAATGTGCTGAACGAGCTTCAGCTACTAGGTGATGTTGTTAACACAGCAAAGCATGCAGAACATGTCACAATTGGTATAAAAACAAAGTTTGACAGCATATCAAGTACTGCATACTCCAAAGAAATTGATGATGACACTTTACAGTCTTTCCAGAAAATGGCAGATATGAATACGAAACAAAGGGTTCGCTTTATGGAAGTACTAGCCGCCTCCATGCCAGAAGGGCAGATTGAAGGTAACAGTTTGTATTATTAACCAGTTAATAATCTATCAGTTATGGTCATTATACATCCCTAACCCCTACTAACACAAGAGGAAAAACAATTTACAGTATCAGTTGCATAAAGATTTTGGCAATGTAATACAAACATGTTATACAAGGTCAGCATGAAGTAAGAGCATCAGATCTGTATAACCTATTGTATTTTATAGTCACCTCGACAAACAACATTGTTCAAGTATTAATCACTTAAGTAATAGCTTTAGTTAAAATTTGCAACCAGCAAGACAACAGTCAATTGATAAATTTTAAACTATTTAAAATTAGGTCAAAGAAAACTGATTTCTATGATATTGCCAAGAAAGCTGAGCTAGAAATTCCAAGTTTGGAAAGTACTTGACAACTTATTTAAGGCATCGGACCCATAATGACAATCCTCTGAAAGGCGATTTCCATATTATAGACCATGCTAGTTGAGCTACACTTACCAAATTACATGCGAAGTGTCCATCACAGGCTTGTGCCTAATTATAATCATAATTTAATTAATGGACTTATGACAATGAATTTTTTGTGTTATTTTAAGGCATCTAAGCCAATATAATGATGGAAGACTATTAAATTGCAGGAAGAGCTTTACCAGCTTCTTCACAAATCAAGACACAATCACAGTATTCACCAGCAGCTTCACAGGTCAAGACACAATCACAGTTGGGTTCACTAGCTCCTTCACAAGTGGTGACACAATCGCAGTCTTCACCAGCTCTTTCACAGGTCCAGACACAGTCACAGTCAACTTGTGACAAGGTGAGAAACTATTAAATAAAAGTATCCGGCACAACCAGTTTCACTAGGAAGTCATGCAGGAAATTTACAACCTATGTCAGACCATATGTGTTATTTTCGCCCTAACAAAATGAAACTTCACTTCAGTTGCAAAAGTAAGTGCATCATGTGAAGAGCTATCATGTGCACAATAACTTGAGAGAACCTAGATGTTAAATGTTCTACATTGATAACAATCAAAGATGACGATGTATTACTTTACTGCTAAGCTTTTGAATCTCCAAATATTTGAAAATTGAATTAGTTTTGATTTTATGGCGAATGGACAGAATGTGGCAGTAGCCACTAACACGTCACAAAAGAAACACATTCAAGTGGAGTGGAAAAGGTCGGTGGTTCTGCCCAGGTACCCGCTCATGATGAAATAATGCACGGAGGGGCACCTGGGGTCTTCCTCCACCATTAAAGCTGGAAAGTCGCCATATGACCTATCATGTGTCGGTGCAACGTTAAATCCAACAAAAAAAAAAAAAAAATTAATAAGATTAATTTAACGTCATTTTTAAATAAATTTAATTGAACTGCGTCTCCTGTAACATTTACCTAAGAATCGTTGTAAGGAGTCCTCTATATTTTGTTCACATGGGGGCAAAATAGGTTTTCCTATTAGCCGTTCTCATGAATTTTTTTTTTGTGTATCCCTATCAAACTTTTCCTATAGTATTCTTTTCAAGTCCATCAAATGGGGACACAGTTGCAGCTATAAACAGTAATATCATTAGAACACTTTTCCCTATAATAGTTCTATGATTTCTGACTCTTGTTGAATATCTTTTTCATCGGTCACATATTTAACCGGAATGCACCTAAAAACTGGAATGTACCGTAATAAACTTTCCATAATCAGAGAACATCTGTGTTTTTTTTCATGTTTTAGATATAAGACGGTAAAGGAAAGAAACCGACAAACAGGGAACAGTCGGCAATCCTGGAGGTATTACGATGTCATGGAAGACATGTTTGCTGGGGATCCAGCAGTTATACCAACAAATGTTGCATCTTCCATGTGTGTACAGCCTATACCATCTGTCGATATTTCTCAAATCACTGAAGACCAGGAACCATCTGACGAACAGCCATTAACATCCACACCACATGTCCAAAGAAAACGCCAACGCTCCAGTATCGACACTGAAGAACCACCACAGTGGTTTGAAAAGTATCAGATGGATCAACAGAAGATGCACGAGGAGCGCATGGGGTTAGAACGCCAGCGAGTCGGTGCGCTGGAAAATTTGGTTAAGTCACTACAGGAGAAACAGTAGATTTTCGAAATGATTTAACACAGATGGTATTATATTTAGAAACCTCATCAAGATAAGAACCAATGAAAATGAAGATGCAATGTTTGGCTGCCGAAGCTCAAAAAGTAGTCCCAATTTTTTTCTGTTTCTTTTACTATTACAATCATCTATGCAAATTAAATCAGTAAATACTTTAACAAATCCCCCCTTGTACTGTACATACAGATATTATTAGCACTCTAAATGTTCAATTCAGAACTTAAGTATACCAAAGGAAATTGCCCATGAATATGAAAATTTGAATGAACAGGAAGTTCTTTCTTGGAGGAAAACAAAATGGAGATTTTGTTGCTAGAAATTTTAAAATGGCTATTAGACAGACATTAGGTAAGTCTCTTATACTAATTTATTTCAAAAAGTAATTTAATTCAGAACTCAACAAAATTAGAAAATATTACATGGAAACAGGAACTTTATCAATCACAGACACTTTCACCTGATTACAGGTATTTTTTGTCAGGAATTTACTAACATTAATGCCTTTAAGCAGCAATATATTTATATCTTTTAGAAATTTAATGTTTTTTTTTTCTTGTAGAATTTTTAGGTAATTAGTACTGTGATTGCTATATATCTATGGCTTTACAAGACTGTCCAAACACTTAGTCACAAAAATAATTTTCAGAAAAAATGTGTTTATCAGAAGTATGTCCTCAGAAACAGCATGAATCATGATCAGTGACCACACTGCAGAATAGATTGGGATCACAGAGAGACATCATCAAATAGATCACATATGTTTCAATATGGTAAATATTTTAACAAACATTGCAATTAGTGTTAAATTGGATAATCACTGTGTACTTTTGATTTTTAATTATTTCCCTTTTTGCATTTCCATGTTAAAGCTATTGGAATATGATATCCAAGATATATAAATGATACAATACTGTCTGCTATCTTGCATTCAAGCTAGATCACCTGAAATTGATCAACCTAAATTTCTTTGGGACAATCCTATTGCTGCATGCTTATAAGACTGTCAAATCATGAAAGCAACAGCAAAGACCCAAGCCCTAAGGTGTATTTTTTACAACATTGGTGCCAATCAGTTTGGGTGATTTTCCAATTTTAGTAGCTAGGTACTCTGGCAAAAAGATAGAGTTGACAGAAGCTTATGGAACAGTTAAATACAAACTGAAATTGACATCTGTGATAACAGTTAATATAGATAATCTTATATTGTTTAAATTATTTTGATATTAATGATTAGTGATTAATGATTGTTATTTACATGTATTTACGTTGTCATTTTCAGAAATTGTTGAAAAGAAGTTCCCAAACACGACTCCAGTGCTTCTAAAGCTGCCTAAAGCCAACAGAACTCCAAAAATGTTGTTTTTTGTTGTTGTATATACTGTCAATAAATTACTATTTAATAAATTTTGAACTTGAACAGAAGTAATTATTATTTTTATCAAGAAATTTCCTGGGATCCTGGTTTTCTAAGATTTTCCTGGGATCCTGGTTTTCTAAGATTTTCCTGGGATCCTGGTTTTCCAAGACTTTCCTGGTTACCAGGTAGATTCCAGGATTTTCCTGGCTACCAGGTAGATTCCAGGATTTTCCTGGTTACCAGATAGATTCCAGGATTTTATATTCCTAGGTCATCCTGGAATATTCCTGTTCCAATACCGCGCCTGGTATTTTCCTGGTCCCAGGACCAGGCGTTTCCTGGGAAATTCCCAGGAATATTTCCCAGGATTTTCTCAGGTTCCTGGGAATTTCTGCACGGGAAAGGTGCCCAACTGCGAAACCATATGTACTAAGCCATTGATAATTGTACAGGTGACTCAGACAGACTGAGAAATTTGATAGACATAAGACATTGTCACACACTTATAAAAAAATTGCCACGACCAATGTCCAGATGAATCTGCTTGTAGACTGCCTGATTACATCCCTGAGTTTACAATCATTCAATCACCAGAAGCAGTGAGGCTGCTTACTACCTTTTTCCATTTTACATCGATTACATAGGGTCATATAATAATTCCTGTCTTATTTATTTAGACCAACGTTTACATTATAAAGACAGAAATTACGAACTGAGGATGGATTTGGCTGTTTTGAATTGGAACAATTAAGCATGTTGATAGGCCGTTTACGTCAAGAAATGACGGCCAAAGAGAAATGAACATGTACAGACAAAACCTTGGCAAACAAGAGCTGTCACTAATGGTGACAAATGACCCCGCAGCACCTTGACCTTTGACCTGGTAACCTCAAAGTCAGTAGGGGTGGTGTACTCAATAAGTACTATCAGCATGTGAAGTTTGAAGGTCCTGGGTGAAGTGGTTCGCATGTAAAGTGCCTTCATGCAAAAAGTTAACGTTGGCCCCTGTGACATTGACCTTTGACCTGGTGACCCCAAAGTCAGTAGGGGTGGTGTACTCAATAAGTACTATCATCACATGAAGTTTGAAGGTCCTGGGTTCAGTGGTTCGCGAGGAAAGTGCCTTCATGCAAAAAGTTAACGTTCGCCCCTGTGACCTTGACCTTTGACCTGGTGACCCCAAAGTCATTAGAGGTGGTGTACTCAATAAGTACTATCAGCACGTGAAGTTTGAAGGTCCTGGATGCAATGGTTTGCGAGTAAAGTGCCTTCATGCAAAAAGTTAATGTTGGCCCCTGTGACCTTGACCTTTGACCTGGTGACCCCAAAGTCATTAGGGGTGGTATACTCAATAAGTACTATCAGCACGTGAAGCTTGAAGGTCCTGGGTGCAGTGGTTCGCGAGTAAAGTGCCTTCATGCAAAAAGTTAACGTTGTGACTAACTAACTAACGAACGAACCAACCAACGGACGGACGGACAGTTGAAAACTAATATGCCTCCCTTCGGGGGCATAAAAAAACATACAAAGAGAAAACCCAGGGCTCACACTGGCCTCCGAGAAATAATAGCCAACTTTTTAAACTATAAAAAAATAATAGCCAAAACTGATGCGGACTTTTGCATGTAATGTTTATAATTAAAAAGAACAAGTTTTTTTTATTGCTTTGGAAAGTTGTAGCCCCAACAGGGGTGTGGGAATTGGGGATTCAGGGAAATTACCTCATATTGGGGGCTCCCCCTTAAATGCTTTCAAAGATAAGACCTTAAAATGCTACATTCTGATGGATTCTGAAGGCATTTACTGAACATATATTTATAGCATGCATAAGGCAGCTGAAATGATTGACACTGTCTGACATTGTTGACTGGGCAATAGCTCAAACCCCATTCGTGCACACACAGTATGGGCACAGTTGCACACAAGGGAAAGTTTTGAGTATCAGTCATGTTTATACATTTTCTTTTTATATATCGAAAGTGTTTCCATGATTCTTTTGACCACAAACTGCACTTAAATTGCCCCAAAAGTACAAAACAATCGGGTCGCAAAAATACGTGATATTTGGCACACTATTTAATTACAGCTTTTTGTCAAAATGTTTCCAAGGCTTTTTTCAATAAATAATATTTTTATGTGTTTTAGAATGCTTCTACTTACGCTAATGACAGTATGCAGGCAAACTTATTTATTGATTTTTTTAACTTGCCCGTATCGGCCATGTTTCTAAAAATAGAAACGAGACTTTGGTTTTCCGATTTTTCCTGGGTTTAATGTGCAAAACAGACAAATATTTATTATGTTAAAATAATCTTGGTAAAAAAAATATCTGGCCTTAATATTTCAACATGTACATTCGCGTTCTTTTCAAATTAAGGAAAATCAAAAAACTTTGAGATTTTCTCACTTAAAATAATTGCATTTCAAGATACAAAAAAATTGCCGGTACAAATTGGTTTAAGTGTCGTCTGCCGACTACTGAGTTGAAGAAAATTTGCGTTGGTGTTTGCAAATGTTCTCAAAAAGTAGCCTGCCAGTTCAATGTGACTTAAATGCTGGGTTAGTAAGATTGCATTCCAGTTATAATTGGTTTAATTGTCGTCTGCATTCTACCGCCTCAGGCAACGTTATCGGCATAGTTGACAGGTGTTTGGAATACACGAGGCAATAAACAGTACGCTTTATCGATTTTTCCACGCTAGCTGACCGTGGGTGGCATAATTATTTATGCAGCTATCAAATAAAATAATCGCCAGTTCAAGTCGCCAAAATGAAAAAATATTCGCCATTTAAATAAAATAATCGCAAATGGCGATAATGGCGACTGACAGCGTGAGCCCTGGAAAACCTATAACTTTGTAAATTCAATATGGCAACTTTTATATGAAGTCGTACAAAATGGTGAGGAAATATGTCTTATCATGGGGAACACTTGTGCCAAGTAATATCAAAATCCCTTCATGGATGGCAGAGTTCTGGACTGGACAGGAAAAAAGCCCTGTTGACCTCTGACCCCCAATTTTGATCTTGACCTTTGAATCAGGGGTCCAGGATTTGTGTATGACACGTCATTTCATCATGGGGAACATTTGTGCCAAGTGATATTAAAATCCCTTAATGAATGAAAGAGTTATGGACTGGACACGAAACAGACCCTGTTCATGCCATGTTAACATTTGACTGCTAAGTGTGACCTTGACCTTTGAGCAAGAGTCTGAAAGTTGTCCATGACACACCATCTTATTATGAGGTATATTTGTGCCAAGTGATATTAAAATCCCTTCATGGATGGGAGAGTTATGGACCAGACAGGAAAAAACTCTGTTGAACTTTGACCTGCAATTGTGACCTTGACCTTTGAGCTAGGGGTCCGAGTTTTGCACATGACATGTCATCTCATCATGGGGAACATTTGTGCCAAGTAATATTAAAATCCCTTCATGGATGACAGAGTTATGGATCGGACACAACATTGCAGAATGACGGAATGACAGAATGATGGAAAAGTGCATTCCTATAGTTCCTGAAACTGGTTTTCAACCAGTAGGGGACTAATAACTTGACAATTAGGTGACAATTATAAAATATTATGGATCATTCTAGGTGATAACCATTTCCCCTGGGTATGGAAGTTAGGCCTTTAAAGTCATAACATGAATTATGAATGTACATTATTGAGTATGTTCTAATGTTTATGAATTTGATTATTGTTTTGGTATTTAGTATGTGTCCATCTCCATTATTTATGTTTGATCATTTCCCAGGGACACATATTAGCATTCCAGCATGTCAATAATTAATTGTCATCAGCAAATTGGATACTCAGTAGTGTCAGCCATGTAGACCTGCTGAGATATATTTATCTTGCATATTAATTGCCATCACATGTGTTTTATTGTATCAGTACTTTCTTTTTCACGATAAAAAGAGATTGTGGAAATGATGCTGTTTGCAATGCCATTCTCACTATTAATTCTTTGATGCTGTAGTCAGTCAGTAAATCCCCAGAACAGTGGCTTTTTTCTTGCACTATGACTGGGATTATATCGAGATTAATAACAATCAACGTATGTGGACTGCATTATCATATTCTTATCATTTAATTTTGTTAGTTCTAATGAAGTGCATTTTCCTAGTAATCAAACACTGTTTCTTTCGGCCAAAGGAAATGTATGTATAAACTACGTTTACAGATAAAAGTTTATTACAAACTCGTCAAATGTGTTTTACTGAGTGCAGCATTTTTGATACATATTTGTCACTATATACCATAACTGCTCATGTACATTCAGATTGTGAAAAGCGTCCACTGAAGAACAACACAATCAAATGCGCTGCCACCAGACAAACTAGTTTTTAACAGAGCGGAAGTTATAGTGCTAACTGTCTATTCGACAAACACAATGACAACGATAATGGTGACGATCCAGATCCTGGTGACAAACACAGCCACAGTCATAGTGGGAATTGTGTGAACTGCTTCATGCAACCATGTGTTGCTCTTCCACAAACACATTTGTGTGGAGATGGCCAAGAAGCCTCCGACTGTAATCCAGCAATTAGGAAGGGAATTTATATAATTACCAAAGATATTGGAATGTTATTTACAATTTGGGTGGATGGTACTTGTCTCAATATGAACACACAGTTGGCTCAGCAAAACAACCTTGTGTACTTGAAAAGAGAAATAATGCCCGACTGTGTCCTCTCATTAGTAAGAGGCCTATATCCAAACCCTGCAGGATGACCATACATGGGCCATTAATGGGAATAAAGAACATAGTAATGTAGAACATTGGTCAGATGAACTGAAAAATATCCCAGTGATAAGCAAGAGGGCCAAGATGGCCCTAGATCGCTCACCTGAGTAACATACCTTTAAAGTGTAAACATGTTTTACATAGTGATTTCATGGAGACAAAAGTTCTGACCAATTTTTATTAGATTGGATCAAAAAACATCGCCTCTTCAGTTTAAACAAGATTTTCTTTGATTTGACCAAGTTTTTTTACCACACATGACCCAGTCCAAAATTTAATGAAAACACATCCTGATAGTTTCGGGAAGCAAAAAAGTGGCCTCTAGATTGTATACAAGCTTTTCCTCTGATTTGATCTTGTGACCTAGACTTTGACATCATGAGACCAAAACTTCATAATATCATCTTACAATTAAATGATTAAAATGCACTTGCATAGACGTTCATTCAGAGCCAGAGGTAACGGAAGCCATAGAGATCCAGGACTTCATCTTCTGAAAGCCACTCCACCAGAGCTCTTAAACCATGATGGCACAAACAGAGGAAAAGAAACTGCAAAGGTGACTGATGACCAACGCCTTGCCAGAGATTGGAAGACAATATTCTTGAAATAACTTGATCACTTCTTCCTACCATGACCGACAAACTGCCATCTTGCGCCGAATAAGGACGTTCTTTGTAGTAAAACGACAAGGTCTTAGAAGGAGCTAAAACCAAATGTAGGGATATCATTGACCTACATCTACAGATGGAAGCCCAAGAAAGATAGAAAAACCCTCCTGAGGAAAAAGACCTGGTACTTGATAAGGCAAAAATGATTCAAGAAAAGCAGGAAAAATATGACCACAATGGTGGCATTAATCGCTAGGACTCTGAAGGAGACCATGTCTCAACAGACGCTACAAATTAGAACTGCTTTTGAGAAAAGCGCTGTCTCCCACAACTGCCTAATCATCTGAATAGTAGTATAGGAGTCAACCATGCACCAAGACCTCAACTGCCTTATCAGACTTTCAGTGCTTTGATTATCAAAAACAAGTTTAAAGGGCCATAATCCCAAAGTGCCTGTGCCTGGCTAGTTATTGAACTTTGCCTAACACATTTTGTTCGAGTTTGGTGAAGATCGGATGAGAAATGTTCAACTTGAGAGTGCGGACAAGATTTGTGACAGACGCACACACATACAGACAGGAGTAAATCAATATGTCTCCCACACCACTGTATGGTGGGAGACATAATAACCAACCAGAAACTGAGATTTCCTACCTAGTCATTTTCAGGCATATCCACACAGACCTATAAATTAATCAAACCAATAAACTCAAACCAATAAACAACTTATACAGATGAGTCAGAAAATATCATATTAGTGTTATAAAACAATTAAACATTTGACATACATATATATATATATATATACTTAGAAAGAATTTAACAAATATTATAAACTGGCAAAAAAAATTTATCTTCTGGGGGCTTTTGGCCATATATGACAAGATATGTTTTTGAAACACAAAATTTAATGCCCCAGTAACGGAAAAAAAAGAAATTTCCAAATGTTGAAAATTTAGTCCATCCACTTAGCTCAGTAGGGAGTTTTTTTTTGGGGGGGGGGGGGGGGGGTGTTTAACGCCGTTTTTCAAACATTATTTCAGTCATGTAACGGCGAGCAGTAAATGGCGGGCAGTTAACCTAACCAGAGGTCCTGTAGACCAACGCTCTCCCTACTGAGCCCCCGCTTTAAGCTAAACTACGTTCCTATCATTGAATTATATACTATATTCAAGATAATAACAGATTACACTCTTTACTGGTAATCACTAGACAAATCCATCATGTTTTCACAGCTATGGTTTGTTTGGGACACCAGTTGCTTATTTCTTTTCAAAGTAACAGTTTCTATTGATTATATCTGAATGTGTCAAAGTGTCTGAAAAAACTCTGGTGACCAAAATGGCTGGTGATTAAGTCTCTCAAGTATTGACAGTATCATTTATGATTACTGGCATAATGTCATTTTCATGGAATGGGATTTACGCAAAAATTAAAACAGCGGTGAAATTTGCACTGCATAAGAATAACCCGATATAAGGTATTGCAATGGCATGAATACATCAAGTTTGAGCTTTCACTCGCAGGCAAAGGGACTCCATATGTCTTTTTTATGGTTTCCTAATATATTTATTTTTTTGACTTTGACTTCTTTGCATTCACTGGGTCTTGTGGCTGCAGTCAGTGCATTCCAGTACTGTGCCGTGTGCATTGCCTGTAATGATATTAGTGAAAACAAGAAAAAAGGATGTTTTGTAAAAAAAAAAAACAATGTGAAAATAGAAGACCAGTCATGTTGGCAAAACCTACTTCACTTCTGTTTTGGATGGAATTATGAAATAAAGATGCTGCAGCATGAGTTAGTAAATGTCTTTTATCTATATTTCAGAATGACCACAATGTCATCCCCAAAGATACCAGTGTCTTCCCCTAAGATATCACTGTCATCCCCCAAGATATCAGTGTCTTCCCCCAAGATATCACTGTCACCCAGAAAGAAAACCAGAGAGGGTAGTGTGCAATGCCATCAAAACAAGCATGGTTCCGGGCACTTATAATTTGAAGATAATGTACCAGTAGTAGAAAATCAGCAGTCAAGACATCATTTTCAGATAGCACGGATTCCATGTGTTCTGAGGACTTGTTGTGTGGATTGTTGTGTACATATGGCATAAATTTAAATGATTACGATAATGAGTGCTATATACCATGTACCAAAGGAATTTATGGACAGACTGCAGCACATTTTCACGATTGCTAAAAATGTAAATGAAAATGTTTCAAAACAAGAAATATGACAGAGCTGTAGAGATGCTAGGCAATAGAACTCAGTACTTGAAAATGCATGTTCCCAATGATGTGTTGTTGAACTGTACAAATGCATATGGTAAAGGATATTTAGCTTTTCTCATTCCACCAGTGACTGTACTAACTGCAATGAACTTTGTATCCTTATAGTTGTATACAAATAACTCTGTTCACACTGAGGGCCTGATGGGACCATTAGCCACAATGAAGATGACAACACGGTGTAAAAAGTGGTACAGAGCATACTTCAACATTGACAAATATTCTGTACCAGGACAAGGGCCAATGTATTACCAAAATGCCAGCAACCCTATATCGGTGCTTCCAACTGTGTTTACATGACTAGAGATGTACATGAGCTGATGTGTGAATCTGGAAAAGTTTCACTTTTCGAAACTCACTTTAATTAAACCTTAGATTAGACTTACTGATGTAGCTGGATGGCGTGTAAATTCACATAATAATATAAATTGTAGTTTGGACCTCCCCTTAACATCCAAAAATAAAATTTTCCTTAAAGGTCCATTACTAAGGGAAAGTGAGTTGGCAATTTTTTTCATAGCCAGTGCATAGACTTCTGCAAGACACTAAATAATGAAGATTGGCAGGTCAAAATTTACAGAAGGTCTTTGGAACTCAAAGAAATGTATGTGTATTATGCTGAAATTTCAATGAATCGACAGAATGACCCCCCAGGTCTTTTTAACTTTCTTCATACTTCATAGAAAAATAATTGTACATATACTGCGATTTATTTCGAATTTCTACATACCAACTTCCATTTTCCAATAAAATGAAATAGTTCCTGTGCTTTTTAAAAGAAATTAAAATATTCACTTTCCTTAGTATTGGACCTTTAAAACTGCGAGGCCGCAGACCAAAATCTCAAAGCAAAAAACTTAGTACTATTGCATAGAGAAAACTTTGTCCATTACAGGATTGAACTCAGGATTCTGTGTAATCAAAGCATACCACATGATTGTCTGACGTGATACTGACTGAGGTATGGAGGCTATTGGTAATTTGTTTATTTACTGATATACATATTTAACTCTTTTCCAATCATATCGCCTGAATATACGTTCATATCGCTTATCGAATGGAATTAATATTTGTCTTTTTTCTAATTCAAATTTTATGGTACATGATATTTAGCATTTCTCATTCCACTTGTGACTGTACTAACTGCAATGAACTTTTGTATCCCAGGGTACTATTTAGATATAAAGTATCTAGACAATAGAACAATTTTCTATAACAAAGGAGGAAACACAAAGAGAGAAATGCTTAGTAGAGATGGTTTACACCTGAGTTATAGTGGCACTGAACTCCTTGTTGAATACATTCAGACTACATTGACAGCCATGTTGGACCAAGGGCAGGCTATTTTAGAGTATGCAGAAAAAGTAGACAAAAAAAGTGGTATTAAAGATAAAGCGATGTGAGGCCCATTTCGTTACTCAGATGTTGTTTCATTCAACACAGCTCAAGTGTAACATGGTATCCAAGCAGAATGGGCAGATTACATCCAAGAAAGACAAATTCAAAAATAACAGAAATAAGTTTACAAAGTCAAACATGCAGACCTGTTCACGCCGAAATATGTCTACAAAGCCACAGAAAGTAGTTCCTAAGTACACAGTAAGACATTATCAACTTTTCCTTAGTAATATGTTTAGTGTACTATGAAATGAGGAAATCCATGAATGTGAAAATGAACCTTCTCCTAACAATATCGATAACAACAGAGTAAAAACAAGGAGCTGCGTTCAATAAACGCTTGATGCCCCCGGTGGCATCCTTGTCGATACAAAGCAACCTAAGTCTTATTCTTTATCCAAAATGTAAATTAATTGGTGTCTTGATATCACATTTTTGACTATATTTTCAGTTGCACTACTGAACTACTTTAATTGAGATCTTTCCATTTCCAGACCAAGAATGGAGATGACAAGTGATATGATGAGGTCGGCTCCTATGAGCCACTGCCAGTAAAGTACCACTACATGGACCAGCAGTATGGTCAATTTGGCAGACAATGTCACAGCTGATGTGACATTGTGGCATCATTGCAACAGCTTGTACTTTCCACTGGAACAGTTGTTTCTAAAACACCTACATCTAGAAAGCTATTTTACTATGCTATGGTGATAAAAGGTGTCCACAAGGGAAGACCTCCTATGCCTGTGCTGGAATATCTGTTGGACCAGCATGGTACCTTTTACATTGCTGGGCCCTTGTTAACCTTCTTTAGTTTCCTTAATAAGTTCAAGAGTTGAATGCGACTTCTCATGGGCTTTTGTTCACAGTTTACTCTTAACTTGTAACCAGACATAAATTCACGAATACCTACAGAATACCTTTAGAATATCTCTTTGGGAAAAAGGAAGCGAGAATTTAACAGTTTTCCACTTTTGTGCTACTCACATGTTGAAAGCTGTTCGAGATAGTTTAAGGGACAAGGTGCGTGATTTACAGATGTGTTGGCTTCTGATGGGATCGTTTTCTCTTGCAAAACTACACAACAGTAGCTAAAACTGTCCAGATATGGAAAATTATGTGCGTAGCATTTGGCAACAGATATGTGACCAATGCAGTTGAACAGGGAATCAAAACTATATGAACAATAGTCCTAAATGCATCTTTAGAGGAAGATCTTATTTGTGCTGAAACCGTTTCTGGTGATGATGATGACAATGATGATACTAGTTTTGGGTAGAATAAGGAAGACATTCAATCTTTTTGCAATGTATAATAAACTAGAGCTATCACTAAAAGTGATGAATGTACCCCCCCCCCCCCACCCCCCCCGCATGCACTGACACAGTACATTGCAATTTGACGCACACAAGATTGCATAATTATGTGGACTGTATGTATATATAGACTGTATGTATACCGTATAGTAACAAAAAACAAAGTCCCATAACTATGCAGAATATTTATCTAAAAGAATGTAACATGCACCATGCACAACTAGGGTTGGTACTGATCACTTGTGTGAAGTTTCATTAAATTGTGTGCAAGGGTATGGTAGATTAGGCACGCACAAAATTGCATATGCAGACTGTATGTACATAGTATGTTAACAAGAAACAAAGTCCCATAACTCTGCAATTTTTGTCGCTGAAAGAACCTAACATGCCCCATGCACAACTACTGTTGTTACTGATCACTTGTGTGAAGTTTCATTAAATTGTGTCAAGAGGATGAGGAGAGATGGTGCGCACAAGATTGTGTCTATGTATATACATGTAGTATAGTAACAAAAAAACAAAGTCCCATAACTCTGCAAAAAATTTTTTCTGAAAGAACCTAACATGCCCATGCACAACTACTGTTGTTACTGATCACTTGTGTGAAGTTTTATTAAATTGTGTCAAGGGGATGAGGAGAGATGGTGCGCACAAGATTGTGTCTATGTATATAGTATAGTAACAAAAAAACAAAGTCCCATAACTCTGGAATTTTTTTTTCTAAAAGAACCTAACATGTCCAATGCACAACTACTGTTGGTACTGATCACTTGTGTGAAGTTTCATTAAATTCTGTCAAGGGGATGAGGAGAGATGGTGCGCACAAGATTGTGTCTATGTATATAGTACAGTAACAAAAAAACAAAGTCCCATAACTCTGCAAATTTTTTTTCTAAAAGAACCTAACATGCCCCATGCACAACTACTGTTGGTACTGATCACTTGTGTGAAGTTTCATTAAATTCTGTCAAGGGGATAAGGAGAGATGGTGCGCACAAGATTGTGTCTATGTATATAGTATAGTAACAAAAAAACAAAGTCCCATAACTCTGGAATTTTTTTTTCTAAAAGAACCTAACATGTCCCATGCACAACTACTGTTGGTACTGATCACTTGTGTGAAGTTTCATTAAATTGTGTCAAGGGGATGAGGAGAGATGGTGCGCACAAGATTGCGTCTATGTATATATATAGTATAGTAACAAAAAAAACAAAGTCCCATAACTCTGCAAAATTTTTTTCTAAAAGAACCTAACGTGCCCCATGCACAACTACTGTTGGTACTGATCACTTGTGTGAAGTTTCATTAAATTCTGTCAAGGGGATAAGGAGAGATGGTGCGCACAAGATTGCGTCTACGGACAGACAGACAGACAGACAGACAGACAGACAGACAGACAGACAGACAACCTGAAACCAGTATACCCCCCCTTACAACTTTGTTGTCGGGGGGTACAATAACTATAAGAATCTCTTCAAGAAGAGGAAAATCAAGACAAATTCTACTGCAATCAAGAAGTACTGACAATGTTCAAGGACAAGTATATGCCCCTTGTTACACTGTGGAGTGGAATAATGCTAGGTCACTTGGACAGCCACCTTGACAAGGAATGTAAAAGAAAATCAGTTTCTCAAACAAGAGATACAAATGCTACTGTTGAGAATTGGATGAAGATTGTGAAAGTAGATACATTGGGATGAATGTCTCATCATCTGAGAATGTGCAGGATGTTTATTTTTATGAAATGTGTTTTGCCCTGACATATACACACTCATTCATTGCTTTTTAATGATTATGCTACTTTTATGCTATGGTGGTAAAAGGTGTCCACAAGCTGTCCACAAGCTGTCGGACGAGTGTGATATATTTTACATTGTTGGGCCCCTGTTAGCCTTCTTTAGTTCCCACCATTCTCGAGCCCAGTAAGAGCTGAATGCTATTTTTTTGGGCATTGTTTGCAGTTTACTCAAAGCTTGAGTAATCCATTCATGAATACCTACAAAGTACCTACAGAATATCTCTTTGGAAAAAGGAAGCAAAAAATTTAACAGTTCTCCACATTTGTGCTACTCACATGTTGAAAGCTGTTCGAAATAGTCTACGAGACAAGGCATATATCAGCCTCTGGCGAGATTGTTTGCCTTGATGCAAAACTGCACAACAGTTGCTGAAACTGTCCACATATGGAAAATCAGTTTCTCAAACAAGACTGTTTCATTCATTGTTGATAAAACTTTTCAATGATTATGCTATTAGTATTTATTGATCTTCTTGTGGTTTCTTATGTTCTGAAATGTCATATAATTTCGTGGGAACAAGTTGCAGACTAAACTAACAAGAGCTGTCCATAAGACAGCGCGCTCGACTTTTCTCAGTGCTTGACTCTGAATTAGAGCTTTGCCAATAAAAACTTTATAAAACTTTAACCAAAAACTCTAAGTTAAACAGGGACATAACTCTGTCAAAATTCAAATCAGAGTTATGGGGTTTCTTTCATCTGGTGTAGACTTTGATAGTAAATAACTATTTCAAGTTCAGGTCAATAGCTTTGATTATACTAGAGATATTTGACTTTATCAAAAACTTTAACCACTATTTTCTAAGTCAAAATGGGGCATAACTTCATCAAAATTCAATTCAGAGTTATGGGGATTGTTTCTCCTGGTGTAGACTATGACAGTAAATAACTATTTTAAGTTTCAGGTCAATAGATTTGATAGTAACAGAGATATTTGACTTTATAAAAAACTTTAACCAACTGTGACGCCGATGCCGAGTTGAGTGCAATAGCTCTACTTTTTCTTTGAAAGTCAAGCTAAAAAGGAACTAGAGATGCTTTTGAGAAAAGCGCATGTCTCCCATAACTGCCTTGTTTGTCTGGATTGTTCAGACGCATAGTTCATATCAAAAATGTCTAGTTTGTCTAGATGGCCCAGACAAGTGGATCCAATCAGTAATTCAAGGGCCATAATTCGAAAGTGCCTACGTGGATTTGGCTAGTTATCGAACTTGGCCGAGGTCTTATGGTCAAACACATTTTGTTCAAGTTTGGTGAAGATCAGATGAGAAACAAGATCAGATGAGAAACGAGTGCGGACAAGCTTTGTGACAGAAAGACATACACACAGACAGACATGAGTAAATCAATACGTCTGCCACACCACTGTGTGGTGGGAGACATAATTAAACATCCTGCATCAGGCTGCTAGGATGAGGCTATGATGTGACAGTCATGATGTGTTTAATATGCTGAAGCTTGATATGCTGATTGATATACATATTTGACACGGAAGCAAATGACACCCTTGATGTATTCCAAGCAACCGTGACACCTGCGAAAGTGATAATTAATGAACAATGAAAATTATTATAGTTAATTTAAAGTGTGTTAGTGAAAGCTAGCCATCATTTTAATATCTGATTGTGCATTAAAAGCACACATTTTCAAGAGGCCAAAATTTCGGGAATTTGAGTATGTTTGCAAGGTTTAAGCTTCCACTTTTCTCTATTTTAATATTATAGAGAAATTGTAAAAATGGTAACCTGCTTGTTTCGGCTATCAATATGTTGGTGTCTGTAAAACTTACACATCGTAAAAATTGCCATGTTGGACATATTAGGCTAGAAGCACCATAGGGCATAAACATGAGAATATTTATTACCGCCAGTATAATGCAACAAAGCAATGCGCCACAGGATAAGATAATGGGGGAGTTGTATTTAGGTGCTGAGTGATAATCATAATTGGTTTTTGAATGAATATTTGCTTAGTGTTCATTTTACATTTTAGTTCTTTGTAGTAATTTCATACCTTTAGTGTAAGAATAGTTTGGTGGTTAATTGAGCACACTCTTGAAGGGGAACACAGGACCAACAACCAATTAGAGGGATGACACCGTCACTTCAAGTCAATCTTAAATAAAATCACCCAAATATCTACCATATCTCTTCCTTGAAAAACTGAAAGGCGAACAAGCTTGCACAGAAACAGTGATTGAGATGTTAATTGCTTGAGAGAAGTCTGGAGAATCTAGACAAAAGGCAAGTTTTTGTTTCATATATCTATCACTTATAAGAAACAGTGATTGAGATGTTAATTGCTTGAGAGAAGTCAGGAGAATCTAGACAAAAGGCAAGTTTTTGTTTCATATATCTATCACTTATAAGAAACAGTGATTGAGATGTTAATTGCTTGAGAGAAGTCAGGAGAATCTAGACAAAAGGCAAGTTTTTGTTTCATATATCTATCACTTATAATAATTTTCAACTTTTGATTTCAGGCAAACAGTGCGAGCACACACAAATTTTCAATTTTGTCCCATATCTAACACATCTTTTTATTTCAGAACAGTGTGAGTACATTAATGTTTTCAATTTTGATTCATATCTAACACACATATTTTTCAATTATTTCATGTGAAGAAAACCAATGAGAAAGTTCTGATGATCATTCACGAATTTGACAAGAGACCCCCAATTGATTTCTTGAAAGGACTTGCCTATAATATCAAATATTGACTGTTCATACAATGATCAATTTTGTATGTCAATTAAAGCATAATTCAAGTGAAAGTAGTATGATACATTGTTGTATCTATTTAGGACCAATTTCGACGAAAAAATAATTAACATAGTCTAATGTCATGTAGACTAAATTTCAACTAGACAATGTGTCTTTTGAACAAATGTTACGGAAGCAGATTTTCCCAATGACACCAATTATGAAAACTTGTGCAAGGTTCAAATTACCAAAAAATCAAGCACAAGAACATTTTTATTAGCTTAATTTTTTAAGCTGAAAAAAGTGTTAGATCAAATTTCACATTTTTGAAAAAAACATCTGAAGTGAACATGCAGAACTTCCTTTAAACATTTTTACTTAACTTACAACTTACAAATGACAAATAATAGTAGCAACAATGTTGCTTTAGCATGGCTTGAAGTGGATCATGCTTAACATAAAAACTTAAAAAACTGTTTTAAAATTAGGGAAAGCAAATTACTACATTAAGAAATGTTGGGTTTCATTTTTTTTTAAAATTCACAGTCAAAAAACAGAACAGAAGAAATTGTAAGCAACTCAACAGAAAAAATTGTTCTCTTCAGTAACTTGCAATAATTTAAAACAAGGCAGTCTGAAAGACAGCTAAATCCCCCGCCACTGCTATGGATAGTGAAAGGCTAAAACCTTTGATTTTAGCTGTGACCTTGACCTTGAACTGACATGGCTGACTCATGAATTCTGCACAACGTCTTGATGAGGTGATCATTTGACCAAAGTTTCATGAAAATCCTTCAAGGGGTTTAGGAGATACAGAGCTGAAACCTTTGACCTTCAGTTGTGACCTTGACCTTGAGTTGACATGGCTGACTCATGAGTTGTTGATGAGGTGATCATTTGACCCAAGTTTGATGAAAATCCTTCAAGGGGTTAAGGAGATACAGAGTGGACACCAAATGGAAGGCTCAAACACTCAACCCTTAGTTGTGACCTTGACCTTGAGCTGGCATGGCTGACTCATAATTTCTGCACATCGTTCTGATGAGGTAATCATTTGACCTAAGTTTTATAAAATTCCTTCAAGGGGTTTAAGAGATATAGAGCGGACACAAAATGGAAGGCTCAAACCTTTGACCTTCAGTTGTGACCTTGACCTTGAGCCGACATGGCTGACTCATAAGGTCTGCACATCGCCTTGATGAGGTGATCGTTTGACCCAAGTTTGATGAAAATCCTTCAAGGGGTTTAGGAGATATAGAGCGGACACAAAATGGAAGGTTCAAACCTTTGACCCTAAGTTGTGACCTTGACCTTGAGCCGGCATGACTGACTCATGGGTTCTGCACATCGTCTTGATGAGGTGATCATTTGACCCAAGTTTTATAAAATTCCTTCAAGGGGTTTAAGAGATATAGAGCGGACACAAAATGGAAGGCTCAAACCTTTGACCTTCAGTTGTGACCTTGACCTTGAGCCGGCATGGCTGACTCATAATTTCTGCACATCGTTCTGATGAGGTAATCATTTGACCCAAGTTTTATAAAATTCCTTCAAGGGGTTTAAGAGATATAGAGCGGACACAAAATGGAAGGCTCAAACCTTTGACCTTCAGTTGTGACCTTGACCTTGAGCCGACATGGCTGACTCATAAGGTCTGCACATCGTCTTGATGAGGTGATCGTTTGACCCAAGTTTGATGAAAATCCTTCAAGGGGTTTAGGAGATATAGAGCGGACACAAAATGGAAGGTTCAAACCTTTGACCCTAAGTTGTGACCTTGACCTTGAGCTGGCATGACTGACTCATGGGTTCTGCACATCGTCTTGATGAGGTGATCATTTGACCCAAGTTTTATAAAATTCCTTCAAGGGGTTTAAGAGATATACAGCGGACACAAAATGGAAGGCTCAAACTTTTGACCTTGAGTTGTGACCTTGACCTTGAGCCAGCATGGCTGACTCATGGGTTCTGCACATCGTCTTGATGAGGTGATCATTTGACCCAAGTTTTATAAAATTCCTTCAAGGGGTTTAGGAGATATAGAGCAGACACAAAATGGCAGGCTCAAACCTTTGACCTCGAGTTGTGACCTTGACCTTGAACTGACAAGGCTGACTCATGGGTTCTGCACATCGTCTTGATGAGGTGATCATTTGACCCAAGTTTCATGAAAATCCTTCGAGGGGTTTAGGAGATATGGACCGGACACGATTTTGTTACGGACGGAAGGACGGACGGAAGGACGGACAGAAGGACGGAAGGACGGACGCAGACCATTCCTATAATCCCTCCGCCACGGCGGGGGATTAATAAAATGATACATATTGTACTATGAATTGCAGCTTACATTATTTACTGTCAGTCAAAATTTAAAACAAAAAATTCTATGTTAAAAAGGGGCATAACTCTGTCAAAATTCAAATCATGTTATGAGGATTGCTTCTCCAGGTGTTGACTTTGATAGTTAATTTATAAGTTTCAAGTCAATAGCTTTGAAGTAACACAGATATTTGACATTATCTTCAAAAGTGCAGCTAAAAATTTACCTGTATACTAGGATCTTTAAAAAAAATTCAATTTTGGTCATTACTCATTATGCTCAACCAGATTCCATGAACTACTACAGAAATCATGGAGTGCAATACAAAACAGTAGCTTTTTGATAACTACAGATAAAATTCTGATAACATTTTTAACAAAGGAGCCTAACAAGTTCCAAGAGGTATCAACAGGATACATGAACTAATATTGTGTCTTTATATTCAGATTTTTTATTATACTATATCTACGATAAAATGTATGGTACAGAGGTACACAAACCTCAGCAGAATTCTTATAACAACATTATTCTACCAAAAAACAAGAGCACTGCCTTGCGGAAATATTGTCCTACTCATGATTTTAAGGGAAGTTTTTCCGGGGGGTGCGGTTTGAAGGGATACCTGTTTCATTGGAGTCAGTGGATTTACCGTAAAATCCAGTCCGAGGGTCTCACCACTGCCTACCTGGAAAAAGAAGACAAGTACAGGTTCTTACGGAAACTGCCGAGTCTGCCATACCTCCATTCAGAGTAAATTCCAGCGGCTTTCCACCAGCTTGTGCCTCTGCTTCACACAGAGGCCGAGCCGGTAGATCTCCAAATCAGGCTTGTATCAGCCCATCTACTGATGAGGTTACACAGAGCACGCTACGCCAGACTCCATGGGGCTTTGTTTGATGCTTGGGACCAATACTAAGATGGTGAACTGACGACCACATAGCTTCTACGCGGGACTCGGACCTCCAACTAGATCTACTCACAGTGCGTACTAGAAGATGATTAATGTGTAAATTAAAATCAAATAAACTGACATTGGAAATGTGTGCATGAATTGTTTTGTATTGTATTGTATTGTGTATTGAATGTGTATGTTCTATTGCTTGCTTCTTTTTCAGGGTTGACATGACATGTGTATTGTAATGTATAAAATTATACTGTGTATTGACTTTGATATTAATTCCTTCTTTTTCTTTTTCAGAGTTGACATGTGTATTATAATGTATAAAATTGTATTGCGTTTGAATGTACTATTGATTGCTCAATCTTATTTTCAGTGTTGAATGTGTAGATTGTAAAGTATTATGTGTGTCTTTTGTGATGATGTAAATAAATGTAAAAATATTAAATGCTTTGTGTTTCTTCTGCAAATACATTTTGATGATAGTACCGACTAATTAGCAACATCTTTGGGATGTCGGGAATTTTATGAGCAGAATGTGTCACAATTATCACCTCATTGCATATATGGCCCATTTTCTGTCCAGTTTGCCAGGAACCTACGTATAGGAGAGATCGCCCTGATGTCAGGCATCAACACCTGTTTATCTTGTGGTGGGCAAAATAAATATTTTTACATCGTTTGTGTATGGGATCGAAATTTTTAATTTTTAATAACTTTTTCGTTCATTTATGGATTTTAAAAATTCAAGAAGTTTTGAAATGCTTACAATTTTCATATTCAAATATCTTTTGAAAATGAATAACTGTTTTAAATGACATGTAATTTTAATAGCAGCGTAGCGATGCTCCAAACTTTTAGGAACACTAAGTTAACATTCATAATTAATCCATAAAATAACAGCACTCAGGCTTCAGTGCAATATCCATAACCTTATGATTTTCAAGTTACATAATTATGTGCTGACATTTCTTTAATTTTTCCTCAATCTCAGTATATATATATGTGCAAATAGAGACTCAGATTTTTCTCTGTAAGTAAAATCTGGAACAACTGATACGGGGACTGGAAACCGGCATTTATCTGATCTTATGCTGTCGTCCAATCGAAGCGTATGCCGTAGGTTATTCTGCTATTACTCAAACATTTACGCCTTACAGTTTAACTCGTCCTTTCAGTGAAAATCTGGGAAAGCATTTGTTGAATTTTTTGTTGAAAACAAAAGTTCTGCCATGAAATTATTGCCTGCATCTGTTTTTAAATGGAAAATATCTACATTAATGTTACTTTTCGCCCTGTGAAAATGGCTAAATCTAGACTTGTCATACCCAGAGAGAAAGATGTCGTTTTTTACATGATATTTGCCTTGTTGATTCAGAGTATTTAGAACAAAAAAATTAGGACATATTTTAATGAAAATAGCAAGTCTAAACTGTAAACTGTTGCCTGAAAATATTTGTTTATGATATTGCTCCGTTCTTCACCATTTAAATGCGTGTTAAACCTAGATGATTTTCTGCAGTTTTATCTAAAAGTTCGGAATACTAAATGTAACTTCGTTGTCGGCCTTTTTTAAAAAAATGTTATTTTAATTTAAATACATTGTATTTTTCACACAACAGTTTTAAGATTAAATTTATTAAACTACTTTTTGGAGTTTAAACAACAATTTCGTTTGAAACATTCCCTACGTTCAAGAAGAATGTTTGTTTCTGTATGTAGAAATCTGACATTATAAACAATAATTATAATTATGGCTCTACAAGATTAAGAAAAGTGTCAGCTTTCTGTTATTTTCCATTTTTTTTTATTCAAATCCAACAAAAATCGGCCCTTTGGTAAAGGTTTGAAGTTACGTGGTAAAATATTTCTTCAGGGAAGTGAGCTCAAGTTAATTCATAATAATTAAGCATATCACCACATGCAGTCGCATGCTGTTTTTGCTTCAGAATCCCTTTAGATCAATCTCTGATCATCTAATTATCGCTACTTAACATGTGACTGGTAAACCCTTTGAACAATAAGTGTTATAGCTCCATGATTAACATGAGGTAATATGCTAATTACACGCTAATCGATAGTGGCGAAAACAAATAACGATCGCTAATGACTGGTCGATATTTACAGGTATGGACGACAGCATAATACAGATAAATGTATTGATTTATACGGAGTTTCTACTCCCCGTATTAGACCTTCCTGGTAAAATTAATAATATCTGCTAGCTAAACACTAAAAGGAAACAAGAGGACCATGATGGTCCTGAATCGATCACCTCTTCCCACATGACCCAGTTGATAAACATTCAGACAAACTTTCATACAGATCTCATGAAAAATATGGCCTCTAGAGAGGTCACAACGTTTTTTCATTATTTGACCTACTGACCTACTTTTTGAAGGCACGTGACCCACTTTGAACTTGACTAGTATCTTCAAGATGAAAATTCTCGACCAAATTTTCAATGAGGATCCATTACAAATTTGGGCCTCTAGAGATGTCACAAGGTTTTTCTATTTTTAGACCTACTGACCTAGTTTTTCACCGTACATGGACCCTGTTTCGAAACTGGAACCTAGATTTCATCAAGATGAACATTCAGACCAACTTTCATTACCAGTCCCATGGAAAAATATGGGCCTCTAGAGAGGTCTCTAGGGTTGTTCTATTATTTGATACTGACCTGTTTTTGAGGGCACGGACCCACGTTCGAACTTGACCTAGATTTATCATAAAGATGATCATTCATAACAACTTGTCATAATGTTCCATGATAAAATATGGCCTCATGTAGAGTGAGGCACAAGGTTTTTTCTATTATCGACTACTGACCTAGTTTTTGAAGAAAACGTGACCCATTTTCGTTTCTGACCAGATATCATCAAGATGAACATTTTCTTGACCAAACTTTCATAAAGATCCCACGAAAAATGTGACACTCTTAGAGTGGTCACAAGCATAAGTTTACGGACGGGACGCACGCACACCAGACGATCGGCGACGACGGACCTGGCGTGATCACAAAAGCTCACCTTGTCAATATGTGTAACAGGTGTGCTAAAAAAAAAAAGAGGACCATGATGGTCTGAATCGCTTACCTATCCCCAAATGACTAGTGTTGAACTGTGGTACGACGTCTGTTATTTCTATTTTTGACCATAGTGACCTAGTTTTTGAGCACATGTGTCCTAGGATATCATCAAGATAAAAACTTCTGACCAATTTTCATGAAGATCATTGAAAAATATGACCTTCTAGAGAGGTTCACATTGGTTTTTTCTATTATTTGACCTAATGACCTAGTTTTTTTGAGGCACGTGACCCACTTCTGAATCTGACCTAGATATCACAAGGTGAATCATTTCTCACCAATTTTCATGAAGATATCATGTGAAAATTTATGGCTCTAGGACGGTCACAGGTTTTTCTATTTTTCAACTACTGACCTAGGTTTTTGACCGCACGTGACCCAGTTTTGAACTTGTCCTAGATTTCATCAAGAGGAAACATTCTGATCATTTTTCGTGAAGATCACATGAGAAACTCATGGCCTCTAGAGACGTCACAAGGTTTTTCTAATTTTTTAGGACCTACTACCTTGTTTTTGACCGCACGTTACCCAGTTTCAACATGGACTTGACATCATTCTAGGATGAACTTTATCCCATTTTTATGAAGAAATCCCTTGAGAAATATGGCCTCTGAGTGGTCACATGGTTTTTCTATTTTTAGACCTTTGACTAGTTTTGATGGTTACGTGACCCAGTTTCGTAATTGACATAGATATCACAAGGTGAACATTCTGACCAAATGTTCTTTGAAGATCCAATTGTGAAAAATTATGGCCTCCTTGAGTGGTCACAAGGTTTTTCTATTTTTTAGACCTACTGACCTAGTTTTTGACCCCACGTGACCCAGTTTAGAACTTGACTAGATATCATCACGCGTGAACTTTCTGACAATTTTCATGAAGATCTCATGATAAATATGGCCATTTGAGAAAGGTCACAAGGGTTTTCTATTTTTAGACCTACTGTACCTAGTTTTGGACCGCACGTGGACCCTGTTTCGAACTTGACCTAGATATCATCAAGATAATCATTCTGACCAACTTTCAGAAAGAGCCCCATGATTATGGGACCTCTAGAGTGGTCACTAAGCAAATGTTTACGCTCAGCAACGAACGACACACAGACGGACGACGGACGCCACGTGATCACAAAAGCTCACCTTGTCACTTTGTGACAGGTGAGCTAAAAATTTACCAATATCAACAAGTCATCACACATCTTCTCTTCACCACTTTCTTTTTCATCATGGAATAATTGAAGGCATAGTTCTCATAAAAAAAATCATTTATTTGTTACTTTTACTTCTATGTTGTTGCTTCCTCTGTTTGGTAGCTTCAGCCAATGAAATCCTTTTCCTCTTTCTCTTAAATGGCACTATCCAATCAGAGGATAGCATAATTATATGGAAATTTAATGGATCAAAGTTGAACTTCAAAAGTGTCTAAATATGACACAATAACAGGGTGCCCTTGTTAGGATAAATGAGTTGATAATTAGTCAATTTAGGGGTCTCAGATGAATGTAACAATGTAGGTATAGACAGGAAGTCCAATGTGCCACATGATTAGGGGATCTCCTAATTAACAGAATTAATTGTTGGCAAATTGTGTATCAGTTATCATGGTCAAACTGATTTTCATATTTCATACACTGTGACATATCAATAATGATAATCTACTGAAAGAGAAAAAACAATGAGAAAGAATAAATTGAAAACAATCATAATCAAATTAAGTTATTACAAAATCATTCAAGAATTTGTAACAGACTTACCAAGGTCCCACAAAGGTCCAATTTTCTCAAACCTATTGCTTGCCAATATATTATCTTACTTAGTATAGGACAATATATCCTAAATAATATCATTATATTCATGTAAGACTTTATGATAGTTTGAAAATGTCCTGAAATGCTTTTAAATGCTTATATCTGTATTTTAAAGATCTTAAATGCAGTTTTATTTCTAAACTGGTCAGGAAAAATAATATAAATAAACAAGAGGGCCATGATGGCCCTATATCGCTCACCTGTTATCATTGCACTTGAGGACAAGAAGGTCTCAGAAAAAAATATATAATCCAAAAAAGGACAGGAACAACAAGGGAAGAAATTTTAACCAAAAAGAAAAAAAATTCTTACTAAGGTCGATATGTCCAAAATACACCTACAAATTGGAGAGGTACATCAATGTTGTACCACAGAAATGTGGTCTCTCGGTTTTTTCCCTACAGCCAATAATAAAAATTTTAAAAAAGCTATTTGTAGTAACGTAAAAGGAAGTAATTAAATTTTTTTTATTCTACGTGAAGAAAGAAGGATTGCCAAAATAAATCTGTTGATTAAATGAAATTTCTGATCAGTATCTTCATGTTTACAGAGATAAACCCTTTTTTAATTTGAAAATAAAGGGAGGTAATTTGAATAAAATCAGTTCATAGTTATCTACCCTGAATTGGCTCAGTCCAACTAATGACATAATGAAATTTCAAATAAGTATTATAAGTACTTACTTGATATAAATCCTTTTTAATTACAATCAGGGGAGTGTTGCCGGTAATCAGATATAAAATAACTCTGGAACCTACGCTTGGATCTATTTGTCTTTTTTCATGGAATTCAAGAGTTATTGTTGTTTGAGTTAATTTCGGAAGTGTTATCAATAAAACCATAAATGTATGAAGTTTCTCTTTATGGCTGCAAATGCCAAAATAGCCAATTTTGGTCCTTTTAGGGCCATAACTCTGGAACCCATGGAAGGTAAATCTGGCCAGTTCAAGAAAGAAACACAAGATCTTGCCCCCCCCCCCCCCCCCCCCCCCCCCCCCCCCCCCCCCCCCCTATGGTGATACAAGTTGTAAGCTGTGCAAGTTTGGATTAAAATCGAATCATAAATGAAGCCTGTCTATTGTGCAGACAAGGGCCCCCTCTCAAAATAGCTAATTTTGGCCCTTTTCAGGGGCCAAAACTCCTAAAAACCATAACGGGATCTGGCCAGTCAGGAAAGGAATCGAGTCTTATGGGATACAAGTTGTGTGCAAGTTTGGTAAAATTCAAATCATAAATTAAGTGCTACTGTGCAGACATGGTCAAAATAGCTAATTTGGCCCTTTCAGGGGCCATAACCTCTGGAACCCTTAAAGGAATTGGCAGTTCAAGAAAGAGAACCAAGATTTATTGGGTGATATATAGCTGTGTGCAAAATTTGGTAAAAATCAATCAATATATAAAGGTGCTATTGTGAGACAAGGTCAAAATAGCTAATTCTGGCCCTTTCAGGGCCATAACTCTGGATCCCATAATGAGGAT
Source organism: Mercenaria mercenaria (assembly GCF_021730395.1). Lineage (NCBI taxonomy): Eukaryota > Metazoa > Mollusca > Bivalvia > Venerida > Veneridae > Mercenaria > Mercenaria mercenaria. The sequence continues at coordinate 61,372,478 of NC_069364.1, forward strand.
GGCCGTTTCAAGAAAGGAAACCGGAGATCTTATGGTGATACAAGTTGTGTGCAAATTTTGGTAAAAATCAAATCATAAATAAAGTTGCTATTGTGCAGACAGGTCAAATAGCTTAATTTTGGCCTTTCAGGGGCCAAACTCTGGAACCCATATTGGGATCTGGGCCAGTTCAAGAAAGGAAAACGATATCATTGGCAGACAGAAATTGTGGATGGACGACGGAGGACGGATGACGGAGGACGGATACGAAGGGCGATCACAAAAAGCTCACCCTGTCCACTACGTGAAGGTGAGCTAAAAACAAGAGGGTCATGATGACCCTGGATTACTCACTGAGTAATATTGAGCTACATCGTTGCAAATGTCATACTGATGATAAAAATATTAGAAAGTCAGCAGGTCACATTCATGGTCAATGAAATTTCAGTTTTCGATTTGTGTGTGCATAACTGTGGTTAATTCATCAATATTTACAAGGCTGTTATCTTAAAAAAAAAAACAAGGAAAATAGGTCAGTAGGTAAAGGTTTACAATCAAGTGACATCATATTTACTTCGGGGTCTTCAGGTCTCTGGGGGAGGGACATTATGTTTTTGCCCTGTCGTCCGTCCTTCCCCCCCTATGTCACACTTCATTCCGAGCAATTACTGGGAATCCATTTGACTAGAACCTTCAAACTTCATAGCGGTTGTAGGGCTGCTGGTGTAGACGACCCCTGTTATTTGGGGGGTTACTCCATCAAAGGTCAAGGTCACAGGGGATGAACTTGAAACCATTTACGATCCAATAAAATCTAGAGATCATTGACACAAATGTTGATCTTCATAGGATGATTGGTAATGAAGAAGTAGTTGACCCCTATTGATTTTGGGGGGTGGGTTCACTCCGTCACAGGTCCAAGGTCACTGGGGGCCTGAACATGAAAACCATTTCCGACATTAAACTAGAGAACACTTGACCAAGAATGTTGAAATTAATAGGTGAATGGTCATGCTGAGTAGATGACCCTACGATTTTTGGGCGTAACTCTGTTAATGGTCAAGGACACAGGGCAACGGAAAACATGAAAAATCCATTTCCATTCAATAACTTAGAAACTCTAGACCCCCCCTCAGATGTTTGAAACTTCATAGGTGGTTGTTCTTGCGAGTATATGATCCTATTGTTTTGGGTCACTCCGTCAAAGGTCAAGGTCACAGGGGCATGAAGATGAAAAACAATTCCCCCGCGTAGTAACTTTTGAACCACTTTGACCTAGATTGTTGAAATCTTAATAGGGGATGATTGGTCATGCAAAGTAGATGACCCCTAACGATTTGGGGGGTCATCTGTTAAAGGTACAAGGACACAGGGGGCCCGAACATTGAAAACCATTTCAGTCAGTAACTTCAGAAACGCCACCTTGACAGAATGAGGAAACTTCATAGGATGATTGCATCATGCAGAGTAGATGGACCCATAACGATTAAAGGGTCCACTCTGTTAAAGGTCAATGGTCACAGGGGCCTGAACAATGGAAACCATTTTCCAATCAATAACTTTAAGAACCTCTCGACCAGAATGTTGGAATCTTATAGGATGGTTGTTCATGCAGAGTATATGATCCCTATTGTTTTTGGGGTCATCTGTTAAAGGTCAAGGTCACAGGGCCTGAACATTGATAACCAGTTCCAATCAATACACTTGAGAACCACTTGACCCAGAATAGTTGAAAACTTCATAGGATGATTGAACATGCAGAGTTAGATGACCCTTTTGATTTTTTGGGGTCAGTCTATTAAAGGTCAAGGTACAGCGGACCTATTAATTATAATAGTCATTTTTTGGAAATAACTTGGAGAAATCCTACTTGATCTACGATGTGAACTTAATTAGATGACTGGACATGCAGAGTAGATGACCCTAGATTTATTTTGAGGTCACTTGATCAAAGGTCAAGGTTAACCAGGAGCCTGAACAGTAGGCTTGGGATACCACTAGGCCAAAAGACAAAAGTTGTTGAAAGTTAGCGGGGATTATGAATGACAAGTAGATTGATCCCTATTGCAGCCAACCGATCAGTGTCTCTTTGACTTTCGTCCTGAACCTCTATTGACTTCTTGCCTATTGGACTTTGCATTGGGGGAGGGACATGCGCTTTTTACAAATAGGCATTTTTAGTTATAATTAAATAGTCTTGGAATAGGTATCAGATGATTTTTAAGTATTTTTCCTATATAAATCACATAATAACTAAGTGACCCCAGGGTGGGGCCTCTTTAAATCCAGGGGCATAATTCTGAACAAATTTTGGTAGAGGATTCTAGACAATGGCTCATACCAATATCAAAAGCTTAGGTCGTATGGTTTCTGACAAGGATGGTTTAAAGCTGTTTCCTTTATAAGTCTATATAAACTTGAGGACCCCTGGGCAGGGGCCTCTTTTCACCCCTGGGGTACAATTGGAAAATTTTGGTTTGAAGACCGTAGTCAATGCTACAAGCCAAATACTAAGGTCTAGAGATTTGGTTTCAGACATTGAAGTTTTTAAACTTTTTTTCCTAATATAAGTCTATGTAAAATACTTGTGACCCCCGGCGCAGGGCCCATTTTTGACACTAGGGGGATAATTTGAACATCTTGGTGGTAGAGGTCAATAGAATGATGCTACATATCAAATATCAAAGCCCTAGGCCTTGTGGTTTTTGTACAGGAAGATTTTTCATAGTTTCCCCTTATTTTAACTCTATATTAACCATGTCGGCCCCCAGGGGCCAGAGCCATATTTGACCCTAGGGGGATAATTTGATTTAATTTGGTAGAGACACAGATGATGTCAAAACCATATTATATCATAGCCCTAGGCCTTTTTGGGTTTGTACAAGAAGATTTTCAAAGTTTGCCCTATATAAGTCTATATAACCATGTGATCCTCTGGGACGGGGCCTTTTTTTGACCATAGGGGGATATTTTGAACATCTTTTGGTAGAGGACCACTAGATGATGCTACACCCAGATATGATAAGCCCTAGGCACTTGGTTTTGGACAAGAAGGGGGTTTTTTAAGGTTTTCCTTTTGGTTGCCATGGCAACCAGATCGAGTTCTGCATGGAATGCAATTATGTTGAAATCTTGAAGGGGGCCACCCAAGGATCATTCCTGTTGAAGTTTGGTGTAATTCTGCACAGTGGTTTTCAAGAGAGATTTTTTAGGAAATGTTGCACGGTACGGACGATGCACCAACGCACGACAGACACCGGACATTGAGCGGTCACAATAGCTCACCATGAGCCTTTGGCTCAGGTGAGCTAATAATAAAAGTAAAATGAAAAATTTTATCACATTAAAGGGAGGTCAATTATAAACAAATGAAATGCATGGTAGTAAAAACCTTGTTTTTAAATTACACACCAGAAAAAGTTAATTCTATTGCTGCACCAATGCAGAATTAGAGGCCCATATTTTTCAAGGGTCTTCATGGAATTTAGTCAGAATTTTCTCCTTGTTGGATTCTTACTTATTGAGTACATTACCTCTTTAATCTTTCTCCATTTCAGATTAAAATTGAGTACTTTCAGACGGGGGGGGGGGGGGGACCTTGAATTTGTCACCAAAGTAGTGACAATCAATGTACTGAAAGCTACAGAAAGGTCTGGATAACACAAAACACTGTATGATAACTGTGAGGGAAAGATGTTTGTAAAAATCTTAGATATTATGGGTTTTCCTATTAAACTAAGGCGAAATAGGGTATTGTTGTGATCTTGATTAGGCTTGTGCATCAAGTTAAGTTCTCGAGAAGAAACCTAGTTTTTCGGATGTAAACATGGGTCCAGAGAGTAAACTATAGTTTTAGCTCGTTTATTTACTGTGTGTTAGCTCGAAAATTTTTGTTAGTATTCGATAATCATTAGTTTTTCGACAATGAATGTAATTGTTGGATATTGATTGCCGAGAAACCATTTGTTATACGGACGTGAACCCATGTTTACGACATGAACTTGAGACTACCAGCGTGAACCATAGTTTATGAACGTGACGTAGGTTTAAGTTCGGGAAAAACTGGTTTCTCGAACAAAAATTTGATTTTTGGTCATTATCTTATGTTCACAGCTTTTGTTTACGGTTGGTAAACCCATGTTTCACGGTCGTAAACCTAAATTTCTAGATCGTTTAACATAATTTTGTTCACGTCATGTAAGCTACTGGTTTACACCCGAGAACCCTGGTTTAATTCCGTTAACTTGGTCACGCTCGTGAACTTAAAATAACGGCAAAATTCAAAGTTCATTGAAAATCCTAGTTGTAAACTTGGGGTCACAGCGTGTTTCGCCCTGAAAATATTGGTAAGTATTAGAATAACCTGGTTTTACGTTCGAAAAACCCTTGTTTATTTGTAATTGTTAATTCTATTTTTTTTTACCATAAACCTGGGTTAAAGTTATTATTGGGCAATTGGCGTGCCATAAAAACCGTTTCATATTTGTTTCTTACGAAGCGATAATAAACTTTGAGGGACTATATCAGATAAAATATAAAGGTAACAAACACAAATCTGTATTTCGTATGCAACCCCCATCCAACACACACATTATGTGTGAATGTATGACATTGACCAATGGGGCGATTTTCTGTTTGGTATGAGGGAAAATTTTGGGCTCGAACCCCGCTATAAACCGGTCTGTTAGGATTATTGTCTAGTCATGTTGCTTCCTTAATGGTTGGTTAGGAAAAACTGGACGAACTGTAATAATGTTTTTTTTGTTTTTTTTTTTTAAGAGTATTCAATTCCTACCACGAGATTACTTAACTAAATTTTTCAGGAGGGCGTAGGTTCAAACCCTACTAGGACCAACTTGGTTCATTTCTTTTTTCGAGTATGATGAAAAGGTTGTTTTTTAGGCCCACCATCATCAGATGGTGGGCTATTCAAATCACTCTGCGTCCGTGGTCCGTCTCGTTCCTTCGTCATTAACAATTTCTCGTTTATCGCATTTCCTCTGAAACTACAGGGGGAATTTTGACCAATACTTTGTCAGAATGATGTATTGGTACCATAGTTGTGTTCCCTGGAAGATCAGATTGGTTCAACAATTTTTTTAGTAAGTTATGTCCCTTTGTTTATTTCTATAATTTACATAGATTTATATAGGGAAAAAACTTTGGAATATCTTCTGTCCAAAACCACAGAGCCTAGGGTTTTGATATTTGGTATGAAGCATCATCTTAGTGGTCTTCTACCAGATGATTCAAATTATTTTCTCTGGGGTCTAATTGGCCCCTAGCCCTGGCGGGTCACATGGTTTATATAGACTTATTTGGAAAAACTTTGAAAAATCCTCTTGTCCAAAACCACAGGGCCTAGGTCTTTGATATTTTGTATGTGACATATCTTGTGGTCTTCTACTAAGTTGTTCAAATTTATCACCCTTGGGTCAGTTATGGCCCCGCCCTGGTGAGGTCATCTTGGTTCATATAGACTTATATAGGAAAAAACTTTTAAAATACTTCTTGTCTAAACCTACAACATTCAAATTTGGACCACATGTTGGTTTTTGCAGTGGCAGAATGAACCTTACATGAGTTGACCTTGATTTTGATAGTGACCCTACTTTCACATTTCGTAGCCTACAACCTTCAAAATTTGGACCACCTGCATAGTTTTTTGCACTGAAAAAAACTTTGACCTTGACATGACCTGTGATCCTACTTTACATTTTTGAAGGTACCAGGCTTCAAATTTGGAACACATGCATTGTTTCTTGTTACGAAATGAACTTTGACTTGATTTTGACCAGTGAACTACTTTCACATTTCTCAAGCTACGCCTTCAAATTTGGACACATGCATGGTTATATGTACCGAACAAACTTTGACCTTTACACTTGACCTAGTGACCTACTTTCACATTTTCCCCTAAGGTACAGGCTTCAAATTTTTGACAACATGCCTTAGTTCTGTTTTCCGTAATTAAAATTTACCTTGATTTCGACCTAGTGACCTACTTTCACATTACTCATAGCTACAGCCTTCAAATTTGGACCACTTGCATTAGTTTTGTGTACCGAAATAACACTTGACCTTAAGAATTGACCTAGTGACCTACTTTTAAATTCTCAACTACAGCTTACATAATTGATGACATGCATAGTTTTGTGTACAAAGAAACTTTGTCCTTGAAAATTAATCTAGTGACCTACTTTCACATTTCTCAAGCTACAGCTTCGAATGTGGACCCTTTCACATGTGTTGGGTACAGAAATTAAATTTGACCATGAGCTTGTAATAAGTCTTGAAATTTGGAACACTCAAAAAATTGGTACACATTGGTGGGCGCCCAAGATCATCTGTGATCTCTTGTTTAAGACAATCATCATTGTCTGTCGTAACAAAAGGGGAAATGTTTTTATTTGATTGCCATTTCTTAGTCATTTCTTGTTGTTTCAATGATTTGACCTAAAGGTACTGTTTTAGACAACTTTGAAAATATTAATTACATTTGTAAAAGTTCTTGGTTTTTGCATTTATTTTTACAAGTTGTGAATAAATGTAGGTAGGTAGGTTTTAATTTCTGCTTATGGTTCTTTATGAATGATAGAGCAAGGCGTAATTTTTAAAAGTTGGAGCTTAATTTCTTTCCGATTAAATCCTTTTACTCGAGGCTCCAGAAAAAATTGTTATCGCCAATTTTATTTGTGTTTTATATATTGTTTAGCCCAATATTTTTGAGGTTTTATTTAGGAAAAAATATTTGCGTAAATTGAATTCTCTGTGATCGTTTTTGCTCAATGGCCTATCACTTTGGAAATGTGTCTCTGTTGCAGCTGGTGGAAATAAAAGACATAACTTATACAAAAATTATCAAATAAAAAATCCAAACAAACAAACAACAATGGACAGGTAAAAGTAATTTAATGATGATTCACAGTGCGAAATATGAACTGTATCAAGTTAGTGCAATTGTTTTAAAATTACCAATTCGGGTTCCACTATCTTAATATACCTGAACAAATGAAACATTGTGTTTAAACCAAAACTCACTACATCTACACCCCAACCTTTTAAAGCAAAATTGTGACAAAGGTTTTTACATTATATTCTTTTAGTATTCGTCAGAATTGTTTTGAACGAAATTAGTATAAAAAAGCATAAAAACAGGTATAATGTGGTCATTTGTTTCTTATCGCGTTTCTGTGGCATCACGCAGCGATTACGTACCTAGACCTATAGCAAATGATCTGAAAGAATAGTTTTTAAAACTTAAGCCCTAACAGAGCTCGTCTCGAACACGACAATGCCACCTGTTGCATTCAGTTATAGCACAAGGAACAGAATTATATGCTCACTGTAAACAAAAAATTCTACCATTTTGGTTTATCTGACCTTGACCTTTAACCTATTAACCAACAAGTGATACAGTTTGATCTTGGCACATGAGCCATTTCTTGAATGTTCAAATTTCAAGACTAGCTCAAGGTCAAACTCAAGGTCAAATTTCATTTAGGTACAAAACAATGTGTAATGTGGTCCAAATTGGAAAGCGGTGGGTGGCTTTGAGAAACGGTGAATTTATTTTATTTATTTTGTTGGGTTTAACGTCGAACAAAACACAATTTTAGGTAATTGGGACTTTCCAGCTTTAATTGGTGGAGGAAGACCCCAGGTGCCCCTCCGTGACACAATTTCATCACGAATGCGGGGCACCTGGGTTAGAACCCACCGACCTTCCGTAAGCCAGCTGGTTGGCTTCCTCACTTGATGGATCTCGCCCAAAATGATGGTTTCGAACTCACATCGAGAGGGGCTAATGGTTTGTACTTGGTCAACGACTCTAACCACTCGGCCACGGGAAGGACCCCCTGAGAAACGTGAAAGCAGTGTCACTAGATCATTTCAAGTTAAAATTCATTTGGGTAGACAGAATATGCAAAGTGCTTCAAATTTGGAGGATGTAGCTTGAGAAATGTGAAAGTTGGTAATAGATAAAAAATCCAATGTATAAATTTCAATCAGAACACAAAAATATGCTTGCAGTCCAAATTGAAGCCTGTACCTTCCAAAATGTGAAAATAGAGTTACTAGGTCAATCTCAAAGATCAACGTTCATTTCGGTACACAAAACTTGAAGTGTGGTTAAATTTGAAGGCTTGTAGCTTGAGAAATGTGAAAGTAGGTCACTAGTGTCAAATCAAGGTCAAATTTTATTTCGGAACAAAAAACTATGCAAGTGGTCCAAATCTGATGCCTGTACCTCAGAAATGTGGAATAGGTCACTTGGTCAATCTCTAGCTTCAAAGTTCATTTTCAGTACTTAAAAACTAGCTTGTGGTTCAAATTTGAAGCTGCAGATTGAGATAAATGTTGTATGTTAGGTCACTAGGTCAAAATCAAGGGCCAAATTTTATTTTGGAACCAATAAAACTTTGATTGTGGTCAATTTTGAAGCCTGTACCTTCAAAAATGTTTTCAGTTGGTCACTAGGTCAATAAATAGGGCTAGGTGTTTCAGTACACAACCTATACATTGTGGTCCAAATTTGAAGGCTGTAGGTACAGAAATGGGAAAGTAGTCACTAGGTCAAATCAAGGTCAACTCATCGTCAAGGTTCTTCTTGCACACTCAAAAACTTGACATGTGGTCCAAATTTGAATGAGTATGTTAGTTATGGACATGAAAGATCTAAGTGGGCGGGGGCGGGGGGCTTTCTATATAGTCTATATGAACCATTTGACTCTGAGGCAGGGCCATATTTGACACCAGAGGGATAACCTGAACATAACTTGGTAGGAGAACCTCTAAAATGATGCTACAAACAAAAATACCAAAGCCAAGACTTTGTGGTTTGACAAGAAGATCTTCAAAGTTTACCTATATAAGTATTTGTTAACCATGTGACCCCAAGGGCGGAGCCAATTTGACCCTATGGGATATAATTGGAATATTTTATGAGAGGACCACTTGATGATGTCATATACAATATATAAGCCCTGGCCCTGTTGTTTTGGGACAAGAGGATTTTTCCAAACAAAGTTTTTTCCTATTATAAGTCTATATAAACCATGGACCCCTTAGGGGGGGTGGGCCATTATTTGACCCAGGAATAATCTGAATTCTTGGTAGAGGACCCACTAGATTTTGATCAACATACCCATTATCAATGCCCTGGCCCTATGAAGATCAGAAACCATTTAAACTGTTCCTAGCCAATTGTGACCTGTGACCTTGACCTATGACCTCAAAATCAATAGGGGTCATCTGCTGGTCATGCCAACCTATCAATTTTTTGACACTAGGCTCCAAGCGTTCTTGAGTTATTGCATGGAAACCATTTTACTGTTCCTGGTTCACTGTGACCCGTGACCTTTGACTTACTTGACCTCAAAAATCGATAGGGGTCACTCCTGGTCATGACCAAACCTCCCTATCTACTTTCGTTGACCATAGGCCTATGTGTTTTGAGTTATCAATCCGGAAACCATTTTCTGTTCATGGGTCTCTGTGACCTTGACCTTCGAACATTACTGACTCCAAACTCAATAGGGGTCATCCGCAGGTCTATACCAACTCCCTTACAAACTTTCATGATCCTAGGCCCACGTATTCTTGAGTTATCATCCGGAACGGTTTTACTATTTGGGTCACTGTGTCCTTGACCTTGAATACAGACTCAAAATGTCATAGGGGTCATCTGCTGGTGATGACCAACCTCCCTATCAACTTTCGTGACCCTAGGCCTATGTTCTTGAGTTTCATCCGGAAACCATTTTTACTGTTCTGGGTCACTGTGCCTTGACTTTAAATTACTGACCTCAAAATCAATAGGGGTCATCGCTTGGTCATTACCAACCTCCCTATCAAACTTTCATGATTCTAGCCCACCCCCCCCCCCCCCCCACCCGCCCCCCCCCCCCCCCGTCCCCCCCACCCCCCCCCCCCCCCCGGGGCTCGTTGGCCCATATCATCCGGAAACGGGTTTTTAACTATTCTGGGTCACTGTGACCTTGACCTTGAATACAGGACCTCAAATCAATAGGGGTCGTCTGCTGGGTGATGACCAACTCCCTATCAACTTTCATGATCCTAGGCCCAATGCGTTCTTGAGTTATCATCCGCGAAACTGATTTGGTCTTCATTCAGACCGAACACGACATCTGCCAAAACAACTATACCACTCCTTTTTCAATTGGGGGGGCATAAATATAAGACACTGACTTAACTCTTATCACTATATGTTCATTTTAATTGATTTTTGCATATTTCTTTTTTTCCTCCGTTATGTCAGTGTGATGCTATGCGCAGTATAATTATATCGACGATTGCTTCTCGGAAACCCAGAGTATGTTTACTTAGTTCCTTATAGACGAGTCATAATCTTATAACGAAGCGGTCGACATTGAGGTAGTTCTCATTCATCACAAATATTTCATTCATGGAGGCGAATTAATTTAACATTCTTAAGTAATATTTTCTAATGTTATCTTTCAAGTATTTACATTTAGAAAAATAAAACCATTTTTATAACATGTTTGCGTTAGTTGATCTATTGAAATACAGGTGAAGTTTAACAATCTTTATACAACTCTATGGCTAAACTGATTAGCGTGGCGGGGACTGTTTGCCTGGCGCCATGTAATTTATATTTTGTGTTGTCAGTCTCAGATCGTTAAACTTTACAGAAACTCGATATAGGGTTATTATAGTCTGGCGAATTCGCCAGCCTAAATATTGGAGAATATCTTTGCACTCAAATTGCTAAACGTAGGAGAAAGTAGAAAATGCCTTTTGTAAAAAAGTTGCATGTCTCCCCAAGGCAAAAGTTCCTAGTCCTATAGGCAAGACGTCAATAGGGGTCAGGAGCAAAAATCAAAGAGACACTGATGGTTGGCTGCAATAGGGATCATTACTTGGCATGTCCAGTCATCCCGCCAAATTTCAACACTCTTGGCCTAGTGGTTCTCCAGTCACTGTTCAGGCTCCTGTGACCTTGACCTTTGATTAAGTGACCTCAAAATAAATAGGGGTCATCTACTCTGCATGTCCAATCATCCTATTAAGTTTCAACATTGTAGGTCAAGTGGTTCTCAAGTTATTTCCAAAAAATGATTTTACATGAACAGTCCACTGTGACCTTGACCTTTAACAGACTGACCCCAAAATCAATAGGGGTCATCTACTCTGCATGTTCAATCATCCTATGAAGTTTCAACATTCTGGGTCAAGTGGTTCTCAAGTTATTGATCAGAACTGGTTATCAATGTTCAGGCCCCTGTGATCTTGACCTTTGACGGAGTGACCCCATAATCGTTAGGGGTCATCTACTCTTCATGACCAATCATCCTATTTCAACATTCTGGGTCGAGAGGTTCTCAAGTTATTGATTGGAAATGGTTTTCCATGTTCAGGCCCCTGTGGCCTTGACCTTTAACAGAGTGACCCTAATATCGTTAGGGGTCATCTACTCTGCATGACCAATCATCCTAGGAAGTTTCAACATTCTGGGTCAAGTGGTTCTCTAGTTATTGATCGGAAATGGTTTTCAATGTTCAGGCCCCTGTGACCTTGACCTTTAACAGACTGACCCCAAAATCAATAGGGGTCATCTACTCTGCATGTTCAATCATCCTATGAAGTTTCAACATTCTGGGTCAAGTGGTTCTCAAGTTATTGACTGGAAATGGTTTTCAATGTTCAGGCCCCTGTGACCTTGACCTTTAATGGAGTGACCCCAAAATCAATAGGGGTCATCTACTTTGCATGTACAATCATCCTATGAAGTTTCAACATTCTGGGTCAAGTGGTTCTCTAGTTATTGATCGGAAATGGTTTTCAATGTTCAGGCCCCTGTGACCTTGACCTTTGACGGAGTGACCCCAAAATCAATAGGGGTCATCTACTCTTTATGACCAATCATCCTATGAAGTTTCAACATTCTGCGTCAAGTGGTTCTCTAGTTATTGATCGGAAATGGTTTTCCATGTTCAGGCCCCTGTGACCTTGACCTTTGACGGAGTGACCCCAAAATTAATAGGGGTCATCTACTCTTCATGAACAATCATCCTATGAAGTTTCAACATTCTGGGTCAAGTAGTTCTCTAGTTATTGATCGGAAATGGTTTTCAATGTTCAGGCCCCTGTGACCTTGACCTTTGACAGAGTGACCCCAAAAACAATAGGGGTTGTCTACTCCAGCAGCCCTACAACCCTATGAAGTTTGAAGGTTCTAGGTCAAATGGTTCTCCAGTTATTGCTCGGAAATGAAGTGTGAGGTACGTACGGACGGACGGATGGACAGGGCAAAAACAATATGTCTCCTGGGGGAGACATAATTACCCAATCCAACAAACAGAATCAGGACAGAATAGATAAACTTCAAAAAGAAAATGACCAACTGCGCAAGCAGATCCAAAAATCAGACAACGACCACCAACAACAAATCAACAGTTTGGATCTTGAAAACAAGAAATTAAAGCAAGAACTGGAGGAGTTAAAAACTACAGTCGACCAAAACATTACAGAAGATACACAATGCCAGTGTCACAATATGTTGGAGAAGGCCTTCGCGGCAGCCCTTCATTCCGTAGCATATAACAATCTTAACCCTAACCAGCCGCCCTTAGACGCTAGCGGCTTTGATTTGTTGCCGAATGTGGAGCAGAACCGCACCACACAGGGACCGGTTACGAGTACACCCAGGATACCTGACCTCCCTGTAGGACCGCATCCACAACCCTTAAAGGCAACTAAATTGTCACTCGATAAGAGGAAGTTGCAACCTGCCCCTTCTCCGACAGCCACGTAAGTTTTCATTTTTCTTATCAAATACCTATCAATTGTTTACTTCCACTGTTAGGTTTTCTGTGTACTTTGTATTTTAAGTACAAGGACGGAACAGTACTAGCTCTTCCTAGATACGACTTTTAGGTCACTACCGAACTGATGCAACTTCTTATTTGTCTCCGTGGTCCTGTGGTTAACGTCGCCGACTTGTAAACACTGTAGCCTATCACCTCTTCTGGCTCGTGGATTCGTCCTTTCCTACCGACCATGACCATTCATGTGAGAACACTTGCCAGTTTGTGTCAGACGGTGGGGGTCTAATGGTATTTCCAATAAACTGCACTATATTTATATAACCTAATGTATTGCAACTACTGTAATGCTGCATTAAGAACAAGAGCTGTCTCCATAGGATGACATATGCCCCCGATGGCACTTTGAATGAGTAGTTATGGCCGATATTAGAGTTTAGGACCTTTGACCTATGGAGCTGGGTCTTGCGCGCGACATGTCGTCTTACTGTGCCACACATTCATGCGTAGTTATTTTAAAATCCATGCATGAATGACAAAGATATGGACCGGACACGCCCATCAATGCACTATCATGAAAAATGACCTTTAACGTCTAAGTGTGACCTTGACCTTTGAGCTACGGACCTGGGTCTTGCGCGCGACACGTAGTCTTACTGTGGTACACATTCATGCCAAGTTATTTGAAAATCCATCCATGGTTGACAAAGATATGGACCGGACACGCCCATCAATGCACTATCCTTTAATGTCTAAGTGTGACCTTGACCTTTGAGCTACGGACCTGGGTCTTGCGCGCGACACGTCGTCTTACTGTGGTACACATTCATGCCGAGTTATTTGAAAATCCATCCATCGATGACAAAGATATGGACCGGACACGCCCATCAATGCACTATCCTTTAATGTCTAAGTGTGACCTTGACCTTTGAGCTACGGACCTGGGTCTTGCGCGCGACACGTCGTCTTACTGTGGTACACATTCATGCCAAGTTATTTGAAAATCCATCCATCGATGACAAAGATATGGACCGGACACGCCCATCAATGCACTGTCCTTTAATGTCTAAGTGTGACCTTGACCTTTGAGCTACGGACCTGGGTCTTGCGCGCGACACGTCGTCTTACTGTGGTACACATTCATGCCAAGTTATTTGAAAATCCATCCATCGATGACAAAGATATGGACCGGACACGAAAATTGCGGACAGACTGACAGACTGACAGACCGACAGACGGTTCAAAAACTATATGTCTCCCTTCGGGGGCATAAAAAATGAATCCTCAGCTTTCCCGAACGGGAAAGTTCCATGACTGATTAGGAGCATGAATGATTATTTAGTTTTCTTCCAGTTTGTTTAACATATTTTAAAAATTTGAAAAAAAAAAAAAAAAAAAAAAAAAAATGTCCATGGCTGTCTAGTCTATTCTAGCACTTTCTATAGATTATTCAAAACTTCATTTGGCCTAGAAAAATAGTTATCCAATAACTCAAAGTCTCTATTGCATTCTATCATAAAATCACATGTGAGTAACAAGTGTATATCAAAACACTCTAGGCTAAACAAAAGACAGGATGGTCACAATCCCCTAAACAACAAGAGGGCCAAGATGGCCTTAGATTGTTCACCTGAGAAACATACCATAACAGTGTAAACATGTTTGACCTAGTGATTTCATGGAAACAAATATTCTGGCCAATTTTCATTAGGATTGGACCAAAAATATAGTCTCTTGAGTTTACACAAGTATTTTCTTTGATTTGACCTATTGACCTACTTTTTGACCCCAGATGACCAATACTTGAACTCGATCTAGATTTTATCAAGGCAATTATCCTGATTAAATTTCATGAAGATCAATTGAAAAATACAGCCTCTCTATACACGAGGTTTTTCTTGAACAAAGCCTTTAACATATTGATAAATGTGAATACTGACATTTTGATTGTTGAAATCACCAGCAAACTATCAGGTAATGCCTGGTTAACAGATTATAAGGGTATTCATAGCAAACTTTTTGATAATTTTCAGGGATGCTTTTACCACCTTACGCAGGCAGGCAGAGGGTCTGCAGTCTGACTATACAACAATGATGATGAGGTGAAATCATTCTGTGGGAAACTTGATGGGCTCGCATTTTTACCATCAAATGACGTGCAAGACTGCATGGCTGTCCTTCGTAAACAGGCCCCTGACCATCTGCAGTGCCTGGTCGAGTATTTTGATGCCAACTACGTGAACGGTTCCTTCCGTGCAGTGATAGCAGCAAATGGAAATATGAGGTTCCGGCACTCAGCACCTAGATTTTCGCCACTGGTTTGGAATGTTCGTGGTGCCACTATTTCTGACCAGGACAGAACAAACAATCAGTGTGAATGCTGGAATAATGGATTTAAGCATCTTGTTGGACATTGCAATCCCTCACTATGGACTGTTGTCAAGAGTATTGGGAAAGATGCAGCTATGGTGGCAGCTGACATAGTTCGCTGTGAACGCTGTGAACCTGGAGAACCTCCACAGAAACATGTGAAAAAGGCCACCAGAGCTCACCAGCAGAAACTGAAATCCCTTTGTTTCAGATATGTGAGTGGTGCTCAGTCTCTTGAGGACTTCTTAAATGTTCTTAATCAGATTATAAGGATTAAGTAAATGAACCGAAAAATAAAAGTGAGTGCTAAAGTATGTGCTAGAAGACAAACTGAAATATGTAAACAGTGGTGCTATTGGTAGTTTAATAGATTTAAAAGTGTGCTCACCAACATTATTGAAAATTTCGGTGGACAGACATTTTGGCCACAGATGTTTTGGCCTAGGTCTTGGCCTAAGATGTTTTGCAATTATAGTGGAGAGAGGAAATTTTCGAAAGTGGACTGGTTTAAATCACAAAATGTTCAACGTAATGTGAACAAGAAGTTAAAGCAATTTTTGCATGTGATTTTGTGCAAATTGATAAAAAACTAATCTTTCCAAGACATTATGATACGGACTTAGTACATCCAGGAAATAAACTAAAATTTTCAAGCATGAGGTGTTGAAAGCATTCAAAAAGGCTGGACATTATCATAAAATATCGTTAATTTCATGTTGTATGCATGAAATAATGCATTCATTTGTATGTACGTTATGCTAATTTGAATGATAAAATTAATTCATCAATGGTTTATATGGGAAATATTATGATTGTTCTTCATAATGTGCATTTGTTATGTATATACTGTGAAAAAAAATATATTCATCATCAAGGGGCTTTTGTCCACTTTAAAAAACAAGAAGCTGCGTTCAATAAACGCTTGATGCCCCCAGTGGCATCTGTATGGATAGATTTTGCTCCCAAGTCCAAAACAAGGTCAAGGTCAAACTGAGGTGGTGATGTTTGAAGATAAGGAATGGTCACAGTTTACATCTGTATTAGTATCAATTCATTCTTGTAAGGGGTATTGATGCTAGACGAAACAGTCCCATTTGGTTAACCAAGAGATAGCCCATATAAAGCTACCCAAGTCCAAAATGAGGTCAAGGTCAAACTGAGGTCAGGTGATGTCTGAAGATGAGGAATGGTCACAGGTTACATCTGCATTAGTATCAAGTTATTCTAGTAAGGGGTATTGATGCTAGATGAAACAGTCTCATTTGGTTAACCAAGACATGGCCCATATAAAGCAACCGAAGTCCAAAATGAGATCAAGGTCAAGGTCAAACTGAGGTCAGGTGATGTCTGAAGATGTAGAATGGTCACAGGTTATATCTGCATTAGTATCAAGTCATTCTAGTAAGGGGTAGATGCTAGACGAAACGGTCCCATTTGGTTAACCTCGGACAGACGGACGGACGAACGAAAGAACGAACGGATGGACAGGACAGGACAATCACTATAATGCCTCCCTCATCAGTAGATGCTGGGGTCATAAAAATCACCAGGGGGGTTTTGTCTGCCCTGAAAAATACACCAGGGGGCTTTTGTCCACTCTTCCAAACTGACAAGGAGCCTTTTGTCCACCTTGAAACAAACACCAGGGGGCTTTTGTCCACTTGACCATTTTTAGACCTGGGGGCCTTTGTCCAGGGGGCTTTTGTCCTACATTCACAAAAGTATATGCCTAAGAAAAGAAAAATAGAAATGTCATTTACCTAACTCTATTGAAGGCAAATACAATTATTAACAAGAGCTGTCACAGAAGACAGCGCCCTTGACTATTTCGATGCTGGATAGTGAAAATGGGCAAATACAAGGAAGCTGGAGCAGTCATTGGATGGTTTAATGACTCCAATATGGATGAAGGTATTGGACAATAACTTATGTTTGTGTCAAAAGAATTAAGTAATAAGGGGCCATAATTAATGAAATATTGGTGCAAGAGTGATGCACCTTGTGTCGTATGATGTGGGTGATGATGTGTAATAACTACTTTATGTTTGAATCAAATCCATTTAGTAATAACAGAGATAGAGTGAAAGTGCTCCAAAACTTTAACCTGAAATTCCAAGTCAAAAGGGGAGATAATTGATGAAATACTGGTGCTAAAGTTATGGTCCTTGTGTTATATGATGTGAAATTTCAATGATGATGTTGAACAACAATTTTAAGATTGAATCAAATCCTCTCTGTAATAACTGAGATATGGTGAAAATGCATCAAAATTAATCTTAAATTCTAAGTAAAAGGAGGCATTATTCATGATAAATTGGTACCTGAGTTATGGACCATGTGTCATATGATGTGGGTGATAAGGTGGATAGGCTATTTTAAGTTTGAATCCAATCCATTTACCAATAACTGAGATAGAGTGAAACAACACCAAAACTTTAATGTGAAAGTCCAAGTAAAAAGGGGATAATTCAAGACATATTGGTGCAAGAGTTATGGCCCTTGTGTCATATGATGTGAGAGATGATGTGAAACAACTATTTTCAGTTTGAACAAGAGCTCGTCGAACATGAAATGCCTCCCCACCACCTCTTGAAGCATTCAGTAATTGCACAAGGAACAGAAATTATTTGGTCATTGTATACAAAAGTTCTACTGTTTGTTCCAGAATCAAATGGTGCCATTCCACATCCACTCCCTGAAGATTATACCAAAACATCTCAATGAGAAGACTGTCAGTTCTTAATTTATGACAATGGTTCAAATTCTAACAGACTCTTAGTGTTTGCTAGTGGCATTGGTTTGCAGCTTCTCGCTGAAGCTGATACATGGTTCATGGACGGAACCCATTCTACAAGTCCAATACAATTCCTACAGGTACATTGTATTTTGTGTTAGCGTACCTCTTGGAAATTTTCATGTGTCTGTGGTTTATGCTCTCTTACCATCCAAACTACAGTCTACCTATCAAGAATGTTTAACGGCGATTCTGGACTCCTGCCTCCAAAGTGATCTATGCCCTAACCCAAACACTGTAGTCATCGGTTATGAGTTTGCAATACATAACTCCGTCAGGTCTGTCGTGAGTCCTAACATACATATCCAACGCCGCTTCTATCACCTCACCCAGACCACATGGGCAACAAGCAGTAGAAACGATGAAGAAACCAGAAACTCATTGTTATGATCGACAGTTTGGCGTTCCTTCCAGTTGACAGAGTGAGTGAGGGTATGAATGTTCTGAAGGAAGTTGTTCCAGAACAGGTAAATCGACTCTTAGATTACTTCGATTCAAATGATGTGTCAGGCAACAATCATCAATGTGGACAGTAACTGGCTGCTTGCAAAAAGACTGTGCAATGGTTGAGACAGAACACTATCAGTATCAAATCAGTGTGGTGAACCAGCCAGAAAACTTGTCAAGAAATGAACAGTGACTCAAAACACTTCGAGCAGTTGGTAAAAGGTGAAAAATCACTCTCCGAGTTCATGTATGCCGTTGGACGTTGTATTAGGCTTAAGAAATGGAAAGAATTTGTCATTTGTCACAAAAATAATGATATACTATCTGTTATATACTATGTGCTACTTGCTTATTGCTTATTGCTAATGTTATGAAGTACTATGATGAAATAAATGTTCTTTAACGTACTGGTACATTCCAGGATTTCATATTCCATGACATAATAATTAAGCTAAAAGTGCTATGATATGTATGTACCTGAATGTACCGGTGCATCTCAGGAAAATTTGCTATGTACTTTGTAAATGTGCTACTTATGTGTTTTGTTAATATATTAGAGTAAACTGCCCTATTATCGACACCTTAAGCACGAACGAACATAGTGGATGTCAGGGCAATTTATTTTGCAACTGACAATAAAAACCGGATTTCATTGGTTAAAAAAATGATTTGCAACTTCAGTATGCAAATTGACCAATGAGAACTATTTTAACAAAAGTAGTCAAGTTCTTTAAAATTTTCAATTTGCCTTAATATCAACACCTCCTCTCCTATTACCGACACCTTTAAGAAAGTGTAAATTAAGTTTTTACTGGTAAGTTTATTGATAAGTTGCATTAGTTTTTTTTAAATATAATATCAAATGTGTCTTGCAATTATTACTAAAGTTAATATGTTCTGGTTGTAGATAGAAAAATAACAAGAAAGCCATGATGACCCTATATCGCTCACCTGTTATCATTGCACTTAAGGACAAGAAGGTCCTCAGAAAAAGTATCTAAGTCCAAAGAACAGGAACAACAAAGGGAAGAAATTTAACCGAAAAAAAAAAAAAATCTTACAAGTTACAGATATGTCAAAATACACCTAAAAAATGGAGGTACCATCCATACTGTACCACAGAAAAGTGGTCTCGGTTTTTCCCTACGGCCAATAATAAAAAAGTTACTAAAAATAAGCTATTTATAGTAACGTAAAAGGGAAGTAATTAAAAAAAAAATTATTGTAAGTGAACAAAATAAGGATCTGCCAAATAAATCTGTTGACATAAATGAAATTTCAGATCAGTATCTTCATTAGTTACGGAGATATACCCATTTTAATTTGAAATAAAGGGTGGTAATTTGACATAAAATCAGTCCATAGTTATCTACCCTGATCGGCTCAGTTCAACTAATGACAATAATGAAATTTCAAATAAGTCCTATAAGTACTAACTGATATAAATCCATTTTGATATCGGATATAAAAATAACTCTGGAACCTATGATTGGACCTGATTTGTCATGGAATCCAAGATTTATTGTTGTTGAAGATATTTTGGAAGTTTGTATCAAATAAAAAACCATAAATGAAGTCGACGGGTGATCACAAAAGCTCACCTTGTCACTATGTGACAGGTGAGCTAATAAATATAAACCGGGCCATAGGCAGTTTTCCTATATGTCCATTAATATAGCAAATTCACTTATTTTTTCTGTTTCTAGATAGACAAATAAGGTATACTTTATTGTCAAAACTTTCATATGACATTGATTTTACTACAACTGACTCACACAAAGCTCTATAAAACCCAGCTAGATTAAATTTGTAACCACCCAAGTATATTTCATTAATTGCCAGCACTCTGGGTGAATAAAATTCCCTGACTTTTCCCTGACCAATTCATGTTTTTCACTGACCAAAACCGCCAAACATTTAAACGGCCTCCTGACCTCCCCTATAGCCATCCAATCCTCCCATTATTTTTTTTCCAAATATTTTGTATTTATTTTCCAATATATTAAACATAAACATCAAACACAATGATAACAAGTGAATGAAGTATTGCCATGCAATACAAAGTCCCCTACTGGAAGGCACCTAATTTTCTCTACTGCAGTATAACATAATGAACTGATATTTGTCAATGATGTATAAACAATATTGTACTATATATACAATATGTTATAACAAAACACTTGGATTAAAATTTATATATATAAAAACCTACAGTTGTTTTCATATTGAATTTTTTTGACTGATTATAAAAATGTTATCATGTAAGTTATTTATAGTAACAACAAAGGGAAATCAATCTTTAAAAAAAAAAAAAAAAATCTATATAATACAAGTCCACAAGAAACTCTTTACCAGGTAGAGATAGGTCAAAATACACCTAAAAATTGGATGTAGCATGCATGCTGTACCACAGAAAAGTGGTCTCGATTTTTCTCTACCGCCAGTAATAAAAAAGTTACAATAAAATCTATTTATAGTAACAACAAAGGGACGTAATTCTAAAAACAAGGGTGCCTCATGGTGGTGAACATTTGGTCCAAGTTACATCAAAATCCCTCCATGCACGAAGAAGAAATGTTCTGTACAAAGTCATTCTTGAATTTGACCTTTGACCTCTAAATATGACCTTGACCTTAGACCTAGGGACCTGGTTCTTACGCATGACATGTTGTCTCATCCAGGGGAATATTTGTGTCAACTGATATCTAAATCCTGCTTTGCATGACAAAGTTATAGACCGGACAGGAAAAAAATCCTCCTGACCTTTGATCTCAAAGTGTGACCTTGACATTTAAGCTAGGGTATTGGGTGTTGCACATGACACGTCGTCTCATCATGGGAAACATTTATGCCAAGTAATATTGTAATCCCTTGATGGATGACAGAGTTCTGGATCGGACAGGGCAAAAACTTTATTGATCTTTGACCTCCAATTGTGACCTTGACCTTTGAGCTAAGGGTCTGGGCTTTGCGCATGACATGTTGTCTCATCATGGGGAACATTTGTGCCAAGTAATATTAAAATCCCTTCATGGATGGCAGAGTTATGGACGGGACAGGAAAAAAACTCTGTTGACCTTTGACCCCCAATTGTGACCTTGACCTTTGAGCTAGGGGTCTGGGATTTGCGCACGACACGTCGTCTCATCATGGGGAACACTTGTGCTAAGTGATATTAAAATTCCTTAATGAATGTCAGAGTTATGGACCGGACACGAAACAGACCCTGTTTATGCTATGTTAACATTTGACTGCTAAGTGTGACCTTGACCTTTGAGCTAGGGGTCTGAAAGTTGTGCATGACACATCGTCTTATTATGAGGTACATTTGTGCCAAGTAATATTAAAATCCCTTCATAGATGGGAAAGTTATGGACCGGACAGGAAAAAAGCCCTGTTGACCTTTGACCTCCAATTGTGACCTTGACCTTTGAGCTAGAGGTCCGGGTTTTGCGCATGACACGTCGTCTCATCAAGGGGAACATTTGTGCCAAGTAATATTAAAATCCCTTCATGGATGGCAGAGTTATGGACCGGACACGAAATTGCGGACGGACGGACGGACGGACAGACGGACGGACGGAATGACGGAAAAGTGCATTCCTATAGTTCCCGAAACTGGTTTTCAACCAGTAGGGGACTAATAAACATGGTTTTCTTTCTTGTATGACTGTTTGGTGGTCAAGTCAATGAAACATAATTGTGACTATTGGTCAGTGAAACCTAATTATTAAGAGATACATATCAAAAGCATCTTTGCAAGACATGTAACTATCAAAAATCTAACATCTTTTAAGGTACACTTTCCTCATGGTAAAAAGTATGGTTAATAACAAGACCATTGGAACCCTGCTAGTATTAGCAAAATATCATTCTCAAAAATCCAAGATCTGTTATTATACAGTTTCCTAGAGGCAAAAACAATAAAACACCATGACTAATAGCAAGACCATTGGAATCATATTGACAAAGCATCACTCTCAAAATCCAAGATCTCAAAAAAATGTTAGTTAGCTCTGGAGGCAAGGGTTGCAAAGCCTTTCAGTCTTCAAGCAAAATCAGTGTTTAAAGAAAAATGGGGGATTTAAACAAATTAAATGCATGTTACAGTATTACATCATTAAACTTTGTATTTAACTACTTTAATTTAATGCTTGAAGACTGCCATAGCCACAAAAGTTTAAAATGATTAACTTCTTTGAGCTTTGAAATCATTTTTCCCTGACTTTTCCCTGACTTTCCAGGATTTTCATTTTTCACTGACCAAATTTTAAAATTCCCTGACCTTGAAAAAGAAACCAATTTCCCTGACTTTTCAAGAATGCTGGCAACCCTGATAATCAAAGCTTGAAAGAATAAGATTTTCCATTAACACTATTACTGAGCTGAATGTCATTAAAGGTACATATAGAATTTGTTTTGTTATTAAAAACTAAGCTTTCATAATTGTTCTCTGACTTAGGGTAGAATTTTAAAATATTTTACCGTACCATTAAAGTGTCGGTATTAGGAAGAATAAAGAAATTGATTTTTTTCGAGAAAACTGAAAAAGCTTTGTAGATTTCAGAAAAAGGCATTTATTTGACAAACAATTACAATACAAAAGAATCGAACGAAAAAGCAACCCATGTTTGAAGTGAACTGGCTCAGAAGTTAAGTAATAAAGGAAAAACGTAAAAGATGTCGGTATTTTGAAGGTGTCGGATTTACTCAATCTTACTCTATTAATTCTCCATGTGATTGGTATACATGCATTCTTCAGTTAGATTTACTTTTTTATCAGCATCAACTCTTATATTTCAGTAAGGGTTAATACTGAATATAATATTAATTCCTTAATTTTTGTTTGAACCTAATAATAATTTTTCATATAATTTTAAATCTATTGCTGATCATGTTCATAGTGCCACCATTGCAGATCAGGATAGAACAATCAATCAGTGTGATTCAAACATCTTGTTGGACATTCTAACCCCTCGCTATGGACTGTCGTGAAGTATGTAAGAAAAGATGCAGCTATTGTGGCAGCTGACATTATTCAATGTGAACGTGGTGAACCTTCTAAGAAACATGACATTGTGAAGAAGGTTGCAGGAACTGAAATCTGTATGTTTAAAATATGTAAGCAGTGCTCAGTCAGTTGAGACTTCTTGGACAAGTTATAAAAATACAAGGCAGTCTGAAAGACAGCTAAATCCCCCGCCACTGCTATGAATAGTGAAAGGGTAAACCTTTGATTTTAGCTGTGACCTTGACCTTGAACTGACATGGCTGACTCATGAATTCTGCACAACGTCTTGATGAGGTGATCATTTGACCCAAGTTTCATGAAAATCCTTCAAGGGGTTTAGGAGATACAGAGCTGAAACCTTTGACCTTCAGTTGTGACCTTGACCTTGAGTTGACATGGCTGACTCATGAGTTCTTGATGAGGTGATCATTTGACCCAAGTTTGATGAAAATCCTTCAAGGGGTTTAGGAGATACAGAGTGGACACAAAATGGAAGGCTCAAACCTTCGACCATTAGTTGTGACCTTGATCTTGAGCTGGCATGGTTGACTCATAATTTCTGCACATCGTTTTGATGAGGTAAGTTTTATAAAATTCCTTCAAGGGGTTTAGGAGATATAGAGCGGACACGAAAGGGAAGGCTCAAATCTTTGACCCTAAGTTGTGACCTTGACCTTGAGCCGGCATGGCTGACTCATGGGTTCTGCATATTGTCTTGATGAGGTGATCATTTGACCCAAGTTTTATAAAATTCCTTCAAGGGGTTTAGGAGATATAGAGCGGACACAAAATGGAAGGTTCAAACCTTTGACCTCGAGTTGTGACCTTGACGTTGAGCCGACAAGGCTGACCCATGGGTTCTGCACATCGTCTTGATGAGGTGATCATTTGACCCAAGTTTCATGAAAATCCTTCAAGGAGTTTAGAAGATATAGAGCGGACACAAATGGAAGGCTCAAAACCTTTGACCCTAAGTTGTGACCTTGACCTTGAGCCGGCATGGCTGACTCATGGGTTCTGCACATCGTCTTGATGAGGTGATCATTTGACCCAAGTTTTATAAAATTCCTTCAAGGGGTTTAGGAGATATAGAGCGGACACAAAATGGCAGGCTCAAACCTTGACCTTGAGTTGTGACCTTGACCTTGAACCGACAAGGCTGACTCATGGGTTCTGCACATCGTCTTGATGAGGTGATCATTTGACCCAAGTTTCATGAAAATCCTTCAAGGGGTTTAGGAGATATGGACCGGACACGATTTTGTTACGGACGGAAGGACGGACGGACGGACGCAGACCATTCCTATAATCCCTTCGCCACGGCGGGGGATTAAAAATAGATGAACAGAAAAATACATGACTTCAGTGTGTGCAATTAGCGGGATTACGACCATTCATTGAGAGATAAATGATAGAATAAGGCAATTAGTCGAATTGAAGAATACGACAAATAGTTGAAACAATTATTTTTACATACAACATTTGGCAGAATAATTATAATAATAATAGTTTGTAATATTTTCGATGTTGAGTCGCATTTGATACCATATATGGAAGAGACATACATTGGGTGCTATAGGTTCAAATCCAAGTCCAAACCTGATGGAACAATGGTAAGTAATTGCTCCAAATATAGAAATAAATAAATAAAACTCAAAAGAACCCAGGAAGAAGGTAAAATATAACTTTATATAACAAAGACATTTTATTAATTACAAACTTTTAATAGCCATTAATATCACTTCTAAATGATTTATGTACAAAATTATGGAGTTTATTTCACTATATTATATATAATGAATAATGCTATTTCAGGAGAAGAAAACCAACGAGAAACTGTTGATGATTGTGAAGGAGTTTCATACTAGGTCTCATTTAAACTTAAAACAAGAGCTGTCTCCATAGGATGACACATGCCCCCGATGGCACTTTGAATGAATAGTTATGGCCGATGTTAGAGTTTAGAACCTTTGACCTACGGACCTGGGTCTTGCGCGCGACACGTCGTCTTACTGTGTTACACATTCATGCCCAATAATTTTAAAATCCATGCATGAATGACAAAGATATGAACCGGACATGCCCACCAATGCACTATCATGAAATATGACCTTTAACGTCTAAGTGTGACCTTGACCTTTGAGCTACGGACCTGGGTCTTGCGCGCGACACGTCGTCTTAATGTGGTACACATTCATGCCAAGTTATTTGAAAATCCACCCATCGATGACAAAGATATGGACCGGACACGAAAATTGCGGACAGACTGACAGACCGACAGACTGACAGACGGTTCAAAAACTAAATGCCTCCCTTTGGGGGCATAAAAAAAAATCTGCGACGTGTAGTTTATAACTCCATTATTAGTGAAAGAACTATCAATTCTGCTCTGATAGACAGTCCATGGTGTAAAGAAGGAATTTACTGGTGTCTTACCTCTTTTAAAAGTTTGAATCACTTATGTATTTATATTGATAATAAATCAAATACAGTCTCTTTTGTTCCTAACTTTGTTTTTAACTCATTCTTTACCGTTTATGTTTTGGACAGGTAATTTCGACAAAATTCAACACTGGTACCATTTTTATCAAATGTCCATTCTATCACTTGTTGTATTCGATCACGTATCTTATTGTATCATCTGTCTTTCAACGTAATGTTGTGTACGGCAATTAGCGTAATTTGGGCTCAAAAAAAAAAAAAATGAATTTTATATTTTATTTACCTAGCTCTTTGAAAAACAAATTTACAAAAAACCCTAGAAAGAACAGGAGGATCCCTTTGGGACACCCCCAAATCTAAAGAAATTTCACTAAAACTTTTCCCCAAAGATTAATACAAATGGGGCAGAAGGTCAGTCTTGCCAACTTACAAATCATGCTTGAAACCGGGTCATTTGGGAAGCAAAAAAAACCATGTGGCATTTGGCTTGAAAAAATTTTACACTCGCAAAACAGGGTTTTTTATTTTTTTTTTTTTGTTTTTTTTTTTATGCAGCTTTACTAAAGTGAGCGATGTAAGGCCATTCTGGCATTTTTGTTTTAAATATTTGATTTTTTTTTACCTGGACCTTGACTCTTGAATAGTTATATTCTGCAAGACAAAAATTGTATAAAGATCAAAAAAAAAAAACTTACATTATGTGAAGTATTTTTATTTACTATATAAAGACAAAAAGTAAGTGGGGAAGGACAAAAGTCAAAGAGACACTTAGTTGACTCAAAAGGACCCATCTATCCATGTCCAATCACCCCATAAGTTTCAACTTTGGGGTCTAGGGGTTCTCAAGTTATGGGGGAAATGTTTTCCCATTTTTCTGGCCCCATGATTTTTGACCTTTGATTCGTGACCCCAAAATCAAAAAGGTCATCTATTTTAAAGCCCTTTACATCCTATAAGTTTAAAGGTTTTGGGTCAAATGGTTTCTCCTTTTATGATGGGGTAAAGGGTTTTTCCCATGTTCAGCCCCAATAACCTTTGACCTTTAACAAAGTACCTAAAAGGGGTCATTCCCTTTGCTTTCCCAACCCCTCCTATGAAGTTAAAAGTTCTAGGTCAAACATTTCTTTACAAAAAAAATTAAAGTGTGATGTAAAAGGGGCCTCTGGACCTTGACCTTTTTAAAGTGCCCCCCAAAAACTGGGGACATTACTCTGAAAATCCTTATCACGAATTTTAAAGGTTCTAGTCAAATGTTCCCAGTTTTGTCGAAAATGAAGTTTGTGACGTCCTCGGACCTTGATTTTTAAGGGAGTGACCCAAAATTTAAAAGGTATCTATTGTAAGTTTATCCCCTATGGTTTGAAATTCGGATAAAATAGTTCTAAGTTCACGGGGGGGGGAAAGGTTCCGAAGACAGAGTTCTTCTAAAACCTGTCATGTTTTTTTCAAATAACTGTTAGGGTTCCTAGAAAATTAAGGTTTTCTGATATCTTATGACAAAAAAAGGGAAAACTCAAAAAATGGTAATTATTTATCTTTAACAAGAGGGCCAAGATGGCCCTAGGTCGCTTACCTAAGAAGCGCTCCATAACAGTGTAAAACATGCTTGACCTAGTGATTTCATGGAAACAAATATTAGACCAATTTTTCTTTAAGTTTGGGCCCAAAAATTGGTATCTTGCGAAAAAAAAGCATTTTCTTAGTTGACTATTTTTTGCCCCTAGTGATCCATGTTCAAACCGCCTGTTTTTAAAAAGGAAAATTCATTCAAACAAAATTCATGAAGATCATTGAAAAATACACCCCACTTCACATACACAGTTTTTTTTTGATTTGCCCAAGTGCCCTGTTTTTGCCCTGAGACCCAATTAAAATTTCGCCCTAGTTCAAAAAGGAAATCATCCTGAAAAAATTTCATAAAAATAATTAAAAAAAAACAGTCTCTATCGAAACACAAGTTTTTTTTTAAATTTGACCTGGTGCCCTGTTTTGACCTCAGTAACCCATATTAAAATCGACCTAGATTCATCAAAGGAACAACATTTGACCAAATTTTCCGAAGATCAATTGAAAAATACATCCCTATTGATACAAATTTTTTTTCTTCGATTTGCCCAGTGACCAGTTTTTGCCCCAAAACCCCATTTTCAAAACCGGCCGATTTTATAAAAGGTAACTTCTGGCTAAATTTAATGAAGATCTTAAAAAATAAGCCTCTATTGCATACACAAGGTTTTTTTTTTGATTTGACAGGGACCCTGTTTTTGCCCCGAGATGCCCCATTTTAAAATTTGGTTAAATTTCTCAAGGTAAATTCTGCCCAAATTCATAAAGATCAATTAAAAAATACATTCTTATCGATAACAATTTTTTCCTTTTTTTGACCTAGTGCTAGTTTTTGACCCGAGATCCCCTTTTTAAACTCGCCCAATTTAAAATAAAGGCAATTTTTTGAAAAAAATTCTGAAATCAATTGAAAAATACCGCCTCTATCGCATCACAAGGTTTTTCTTTGTTTTGACCTAGTGACCTAGTTTTTGACCCGAGATGACCCTTTCAAACTCCCCTAGATAAAATAAAGGAAAAATTTTCTGCCCAAATTTTTCATAAGATCAATTGAAAAATACCCTCTATGCAACAAAGGGGTTTTTTTTTGATTGACCTATAAACCTTTTTTTACCCGAGATGACCCTTTTCGAATCGGCCTAGATTTATCAAGGTTATCATTCTGCCCAAATATTCATGAGAAGAATTGAAAATACAGCCTCTATCGCATACAAAAGGTTTTTTTGTTTTGACCTAGTGACCTAGTTTTTGCCCGAGATGACCCTTTTGGGAACTCGGTTTAATTTTTATAAAGATTTCATTTGACAAATCAGAAGATTTATTAAAAAAATATGCCTCTATGCATACACAAGGTTTTTCTTTGTTTTCGCCCAGTGACCAGTTTTTGACCGAGATGCCCTTTTCAAACCCCTAGATTTCATCAAGGCAATCATTCTGTTAATTTTTCATAAAGATAAATTAAAAAACACCTCTATCCATACCGGTTTTTTTTTTTTGGGTTTTGACCTAGTACTATTTTTGACCCGAGGCCCATTTTAAAAACTGGCCTAGATTT
Source organism: Mercenaria mercenaria (assembly GCF_021730395.1). Taxonomy (NCBI): domain Eukaryota; kingdom Metazoa; phylum Mollusca; class Bivalvia; order Venerida; family Veneridae; genus Mercenaria; species Mercenaria mercenaria. The sequence goes on from NC_069364.1 coordinate 61,401,451, forward strand.
CATCAAGGTTACTTTGCCCAAATTCATGAAGATTAATTGAAAAATACAGCCTCTATCGCATAAAAAAAGCTAAATGTCGACAACAGAGAAGCCGGACATTGAGCGATCAGAAAAACCAGGTGAGTAAAAAAAAAGAAGGGATTTTAAAATTAAATTTTGATGATCAAGGTTCCCATTTTTTGGGCAGTGTCAGAAAAAACTGTCGAGTCTAATGATAAGCATCAATTTTTTAAAAATCGGACATTTTGAGTAAAATATAAAAATTTTTTGGGGCTTTTCCCCCCCCCCCCCCCCCCCCCCCCCCCCCCCCCCCCCCCCCCCCCCCCCCCCCCATATTCATCTACTATTCACTTTTTTTCCCTCACCACATGCAAACAGCCAATTAGTGAAAAGTTGAAAAAATAGACCCCCAAATTTTAATTTGAAATTTTAAGGGTTTAAAAAAAAATTTCTGAAGTATGTATATCAGTCTTTGCTATTTTCTTTTTTTTATCCTGTTTTTATGCTATATTTTTCATTTTAAACTTTCTTTTCAGGTTTATTTTCGCTGTTTCGTATATTTACAATCATTACTTTTCTTGTTTTGAAAATTTTGTAATTATATTTTTCAATCAAAGAGAGCCACGGACGCCAAGAAAATCAAGTTGTCATTTGAGTCCGCCTGTGAGAAGGCCCTGGACAGAAGTCAGGCAGCGGTCACACCCGCATGAAGAAGTGTATTCTGTGCTGAAAAGAGTGCCCAAACAGTTCACCCACGTTTTAAAAGTTAAGTTGCATAAAAGGGTGTAACAATTTTTATTTGTTTTTTTTTTTTACATTTTTTTTTAGATACAAAACAGACCAGGGCTTCAAAAAAAGGATTGGCCCCAAAATTTTGAAAGTGGCAAACTGGTGGCCCCAACTTTTAAAAATCCGGGATCCCTGTGTGACATGCCCCTGGCCCATCTATTGAAATAACTCTTTTTATTCAGATAAAAAAGATGTTTCCATAGGACACTACCCCTCTACTTCCAGTTCCCTTTTGAAAAGAAAAACTAAATAAAATTCTTACCTGGGGGGGTGTAAGACATCAAGGAGAGAATGGATACTATAAAACATGGAGGTAGGAGATGGGAGGGTCATAAACCCAAATGCTGATTACTATTCCTTTAATGTTCAATGAATGTAGGTCCAATACTTTTTGACAGAGAATCATGTCAAATTTTTGGTCCTGAATGAAAATTTTTCACTATGAAGGGCTTTAAACTCTGCTTGCAGAGAGAAACCCAAAAAAAAATAACGGTGAAAAACAATATGCCAAAAATTTTTATTTTTGGAACCGTAATATCTCTATGCAAACCTTTTTAAAATATATTTGACACTACTTTTAAGCCCTTAGTTATACATTTTTTTTTGACGTCAGGGGACATAATAGAGTCTTACTGGAAAAATCAAAAAAAAATCCTGGTGCACAATTTAAAACCCTGAATAACTTTTCTAAAATGTCTGATGATCTTGCTAAAACTTTTTGAGATTTTAAATGAACAAAGTGGGACAATGGGAGACTTTTGAGACAATAAATAACCCTTGCTTAGCAGGGAAAAAAATTTTGCTTTGGGTTGAGGGTGACTTAAAAACACCCAAAATTTAGGGTTTTTTTTTGGTCCTATTACGGTTTTTAAAAAGTTCCCATTTAAGAAAAGAATAAAAATTAAACATTAAGCCATTAAATCTCTGAACTATTATTATATTTTTATACCAGTTATAGAACTATAGTTTTTGATCTTTCTATGAATTTAGAGGCAACAAATCTGTAGGAAATGTTTTTCTTTGTTTGTTTTAATTTCCCTGTTGTGGTCCCACCTGACCATGAAGAGCTCAAAATGTGTTTATCCATTTCCAAATTTTTTCTTTTAATCCATTTATATAAATTCAATGCACCCCACCCCCCTCTAATATAGCCCAAATAAAACCAACTCCCATTTCCCATTAAATTCTCTAAATTGAAGGTTTAAATTTAAAAAAAACGGGAGTGCCTCTGATTTCAGATTCACAGGAGAAATTACCCATTATGTGAAATTTTGAGGGTGGGGCCAAGTCAGGTCAGTAAAAATTGGCTTTTTAGCTGTTGTGGGGCAGATAAATTTCCTTACTTTTGGGGTGCCCGAGTTTTTGAACATGATTATAATACTTCACCTTACCAAGCATTGCTAAAGCTACCCAGCATCCGCAAGGAAAGCCTAGAATTCAAAGAAGTTTCCTATCGGGGCGAGTTTTGAGGGTTTTCAGTAGACCATGTTGAAAAATTTAAATAGGAGTAGTGTCTGTATTCTTAAAGGAAAGTAGGGGAAGGCATTAAACTTTTTTAACCCCAATCAAGTTTCAATTCCTTTATGTAGTGCATTTTTGGTGACTCCTCAACCAGGGCTGCAATTTTAAAGACTCCAAAAATCTGATGGGATTTTCAAAAGTATTTTATGCCCCTTACCATTGCCTAAAAACATTTGGCTTAAGAAAGATGGAAATTACCCAAGGAGTTTTTCTCCCAAGTGCCAGAAGAGCCAAAGCTTGCAAAAAGAAATCAAATTTTGCGATTAATGGAAAAGTCGATAAAACACAGTGATTTGCCATACCCCCCAAATTCAAAAAAAAAAAAGGGGGGCAAAAGCCCCTCGACAAAAAAGACCCCCGGCCCAAAAGAAAAAAATTGTTTTCACCGTGGTGTTAGGGTTTGCACCGCCGACCCCGGGGGAACTGCTGCTTACGTCATCTTAAAGAGAAATAATGTTTTTAGAGTGCAAAAAAAAGGATGGATGAATATAAGTGGCACTGGGTGAAGACTTTTTTGGGGCAAGGTCCGGGGGGTTTTCCCAAAAAGACTATTCGGGTGTCATAAGTGGGGAAAACCCACAAAACTATGCTGGAAATCATTCCTTGGGCATGCCCTTGGGTCTACGCTGTTAGACATAGCATCAACCACCAATGAAAACCTTTCTGCAACGCCGCGGGATACAGGTTCCCAATGACCAACAATCACATGTTTTTGGTAGGAGAAAAAACCAGATTTTAGAAAAAATCTCCCAAATACGTGGGGCGTGGAACAAATAGGCCCAACATCACGAAAAGGCCTTAAATAAAGCTGATCTCCCGGTCAAGGGATGGTACAGAAGACAGAAGTATGGGAAGAAAGGTATTCAAAAGATGCTTTTTCCTCATGAAGACCGGGAAAAACAACTTTAAAATACGCCATACACTCAGCGATGGAAATGAAAGGAAGATTCCCTCCCTTCGACGTTTGGGGACAATTTCAAGGGATGTCTGAATCAGAGAGTGCCGAGATATTTGACTGTCATAAAGTATAATAAAAATAAATAAAAACACCTTTTTTTTTTCGGACTAAAGTCAGTTACCGATATAGTGGTATGAAACATTGACCCTCTGCTTAGCTAAATTTAGGGAGGACATTACAGATTAGGTAGTGATTCGACCCCGGGTGGGGGCAATGTTCTCCATGAGATCTGAAAAAAAATTTTGGTTTTGAAACTATTCCTCCTCCCCCCTCTGATTCAGTGGAAAATTGGCATAACTTGTAGAGAACAGGTTTGTTACGGGTACAAAAACCGGGAACACTGGAAAGGTAACTCCCCGCCTTAAAAATAATGATAATACTGTTGAAAACAGTTTTAAAAACCCAAACAAATTTACAAACGGTTGGGGGTCGAACAAAAAGCTGTTGTTCCACCAATGGGTGCTGTTTAATAATTCAGTTGCAGCATCAACAGGGCCCACCCCCATAATTCCAGAAATTGCGGGAAAAAATCTAAATTTTAAAGGACAAAATTGCTAGAACTTAAATTTGACCATTTCCAGGCAGAACCGTGCATTAATCCCAAATAACACCAAAGTACAGTACCCTTCCCGGATATTGGTTATAACTTTGGAGCCACGGCACGACTTTTTCTGTTTGTCGAATTTCTTGGTGAAAGTAAATGACCCGAAGAAAACCGTATTTCTTTAAATAAAAAGTTTTAAAAAAGTTGATTATTCTTCTGTTTCAATAAAATTTCTATTTTTACTTTGCTTTGAAAAAGGCCCAGGTATTTAAAATACATCAACGTGATCCTATGAAAGCCAAGGGACTGGTCGTTTTTTTTTTAAATATCGCATTTTTGTTCTTGAGCTTTGGAAAATTTTCGCATACAGCATTTATATTACAGTTTAACCCGTGTTTTAAAAACATGTGATTTTTGATCGGAGATTTTAACCAATTTAATTACCTGGGTTTATTTCAAATCTTTTTGTCAGAACTCATAGGGGGCCCCCCCCCCCCCCCCCGCTTGCATAATCCGCAGCTACCCCTTGCGAATTGTTTGGAATAAAAAACCCCAATATACAACGATCAGGGACTTAAAAAATTTTTTTTATTTTCTTTATGCAGTCTGTTTGAGCGTATAGAATTTGAAACAAGTGTGACTGATATTGCCCGTCTGTAGTTATAGGAGAAAAAATAAACCACTCCTTTGTTAGGACAACGTATTGTTTTGAATTTTAAAAAACATTAGTTTTCACACTTTTAAATTTCTGTTTTTGCCCCCTAAAAGATGGACGTTTCCCATTCTAAAGCGTTTTAAAGCCCTTATGGGAAAGGGGGGAAAGCTTAGATGAAAAGTATTCGTAAAAACGCACTAAAACAAAGAAAAAAAGGCTTTAAGGCATAACAATACATTGTAGGACACAATTTTTTTTTAAAATTCATTTTCGTACAATCCGACTTTTCTACTAGAAATAAATGAAAAGCAGCCCGGGACCAAAAAAGTTTTCGTGTATACCATATTTCGTTAAATTTCGATTCGTAGCACCGTGAATCACTGAAACCCGAAACAAAAGCAAGGTTTTAAAAAAGGGGTTTTCTTCGGATTTTATTCTTTCCCAAACTATCTTGATTTCACACTATTGAAAATAGAAGGAGGGTAATAAAACCCCTTGAAATAATTTTTATGAAATTTTGGCAAAATGCTTTTAATGAAAATTTGAAACCTAAGAAAAAAAAAGTGCTTACAATAAAACATTTCCCGAGGCAAAAAGCGTTTCGAAAAATTTTACTTGTACTAAAAAAAATGCTGTCTGGTTTGGGGAACCAGCATAGGAAATCAAATTTAACAAAAGGGTTGTAAACATGAAATGCCCCCCTTTTGCATCCGTAATTGCACAAGGAACAGAAATTTTTTGCCACTGTCACAAACTTCTACTGTTTTTGGGGAATGTACCTTTTACCTTTGACTTGTTGATCTCAAAATCAATAGGGGGCATTGCTGGTCATGCCAACCTCCCCTACTAAAATTTTTTGTGGGTCCCATGACCAACAATTTAAAATTATCGTCGGGTCACTTACTGACCCAAAATAATAGGGTAATTTTCGGAATGACCAACCCCCCTTTGTCAAAATTTCTAATCCTGGTGAACGTTCTTGAGTTATCATCTGGAAACCATTGTTTCGTCTCTGGACCCGACTTTTGACCCCCAACTAATAGGGGTCTTGCTGATCAAAATCAACCTCCCTATAAAAACGTGACCTAGGGGCCCCAAACTTCTTGGGTTACACCCGGAAACGTTTAAATGTTCTGGGTCACTGTGACTTTATCTTTTTACTCACTGATCTCAAAAACAAAAGGGGTCTCTGCTGGTTATGCCAACCCTCCAATCAACTTATGATCCTAAGCCCAAACGTCTTAGTTTCATCCCGAAAAAGGATTGGGCTACATACCGGGGCTGCCGACCGACTGACATCTGCAAAACAAAATACCCCTCCCTTCCTTTAAGGGGGGGAAAAAAACCTTCCAGTGTAATTTTACGGGTTTTAAAAATTTATTTTATTTGTTTGGGGGGTTAAATCCACCAAAAGTTTTGGTCATATGGCGACTTCGTTTTTATGGGGAAACCCCCGGTGCCCCTCCGTGCATTATTTCATCACAAATGGGCACCGGGTAGAACCCCCCCTTCCGTAATCCCCTGGATGCTTTCCCCTATGAAGAAATTTAAAGCCCGAGTGAGGCTCCAACCCACATCGATGAGGGCAAAAACCCCACCCCCTCAGCCCTGGAGGGCCCCCATTTAAAAAAAAAGAGTTTTTTTAACACAAACAAATGTAAAAGATCAAAGGTAAGTTTTAACAAATCCATTACTTACCAATTTTAAAAAATTTTACAATAAATTAAATTTTTTTTTAAGCTTTTATGATTTTTGGAGTAAAAAGAACTAACTAGGACATTTCTTTTAAAAAAGACTACTAACAAGGGCTACATTCAATAAAGCTTGATGCCCCCCGGGACCTTTTCAAAACAAGAACCTAAGCCAAAAAAAGAGGTCCAAGGTCAAGACCAAACGAGGTAGGGAGTTTGAAATGGGAATGGTCACATTTTTATCTGTTTAAATTCAAATTATTTTGTAGGGTATTGAGCATTTTCGAAACGGGTTTCCCCCTTTTGGGTTAACCAAAAGGCCCATTAAAAGCAACCTAAGTCCAAAAAATGAGGTTCAAGGGCAAGGTTAACTGAGGTCAGGTGATGTCGGGGAAAAGAGGAATGGTCACAGGTTACATTGCTTTTAGATAAGTCATTGTTTAAAGGGGGATTTTGGCAGAGAAACTCCCATTTTTGGTTACCTGTAGGGCGGAAAACAAAAGAAAAGAAAAGAAAGGTGGGGCAGGACCTCACTATTGGGCCCCCTCATCAGAATGCCAGGGGCATAAAAAATAAAGGGGTAAATGTTAAGCTCAGTGTTACAAGCCAATTTTTTTGTTGCAGGCTTGAAAAATTGAGGATATAATGTTCATTTACAAAATTTACACAGTAGCCCAGTTATAAAGTATTTTTTCCAATTACTTTTAGTAAAAATTTTCCCAACCAGTGTTCCTGTTTTATGCAGTACTTGCCATTTTCCACAATTCGCCTATTCTAAAAAGGACATTGATTCAGACAAAATTTTTTTTATTAAAAACATCATGGAAATATAAAAAACCACTCTGTACAGAAGGTAAATCTGTGCTTTAACAAGACTGGAACTTTCCAAACTGGCAGGAAATTTTCAATGTTTGAGCAGAATAAAAACCTTGTTTTCCCAAATATCACATCCAAAAACTGTCATAATAAAATTTTTTAATATTATTTGGTATTATCTTATGTAAGCAAAAATGGGTTTTTAAAAAGCTATCATGACCGTTTCAAAAAGTTTTAAATATGGGAAAATGGTTTCATACTTTAATTTAAAAGGAAAATTTTGCTTCGTTTAAAAATGTCAAAAAACACTTTTTTTAAAAAAATAAAAATAAGTCACACAAACTGGCAGAAGTGATTTTAAAAGGGTCCTGACAAAAAGTATTTGGGCTATCCTAAAAACAAACTTAAAATTTCTTGATTACTTTTTTCCTAAATAAAATTCTCATGGGGGTTGTTTTAATGTTTTGTTATTTTTTTTTTCCAAAAAAATTTAAATTTTCAATTTTCAGATTTAAAATTAGAATTTTTTTCCCCCAAATTTTCCATTTCCAAAATAATAAATATTTCCGAACCCCCCCCCCCCACCCCCCCCAGTAAAAATCTAATTCCCCCCCTGGAAAATATGACACATGAAGGTTATTTTCTATCCCCCAAATGTGTTCATGTTTCTTAAAAGCCAATTTTTTGGTATGTGATACAATTACTCTGCCCGCTGTCCCCTGTCTTTCCCTTCACAGTCCATCCATCGTCTGCCTGTGTCAGTTTGGGTTTTTGGCTAACAAACAGGCATCATTAATGAATTCTTATGTGGGGGGGGGAAAATTTTCCAAGGGGGTTTAACTCTAGAAAAAACCCAGTAAAACTATTCTGTCAGAAAATTTGTTTTTTCTTATATGTTGATGCTAACCATCATTTTGAATATTGCAAATTTTTCCCCGACATTTGAAAATTTTTTTAAAAAGAATATGTACATTTTGATTTTTTAAGCAAAATACCTTTGTACATATCATTTTATCAGATAAGGTAAGGTTTTTTATTCCCCAAAAAGTTGCTATTTCCTATCTAACAACTTTATTAATCCCTTTCAGGGCTCATACTGGGAGTAGCGGGGTCGAACCCAAGCCTACACCCAAAAGTAAGCGACCCTCTCTCTCAACCAAGCATCATGTTTTGAAGGCACATGTCAAAGGTCATATAAAAGCAACTCAACACAAAAGCACAGTCAAACATTAGCAACAGTTTTGAACAAAACAAAATTTAAAACAGTCAAACCCTTCGCAAAAACAGTGGACAAAACTGATCATGACAAGACCCCCACTGATAAACATTTTTTCCCCCATTTAACTGCTATGGAATATGATGTTTATGCCACCCAAAACTGGTATGTGAGCTACAAAATGACAACTTTTCTTTATAAACATAATGGAAAATATCTTCTGTGGGTTATCAATTTTATATTATAATACTGAAAAAAAAGCGAGGTAACAGTACCAGGGAAGAGAAATTTGCATCAAAAAACTAACTATCACCATTTTAAAATGCAAACTAAATTTTGGCAATTTTAATTTCTGCACCCTTTAAAAAAGAAAAATTAAATTATTGGGAAATAAAATAAGTTTATACAATCAGAAAAAACCTAATTTATCATTAATTTTAAAGTTTAAGATAAAGCTTGAGAAAAAAGAAAATAAAGGAAAAACCGCCAAAACATTTAAAAAATTTGTTCTTTTGGGGAAAAGTGAAAAAAAAAAAGGGGCGCGGGGAAAAAGGCATATGGATTAATTTTTGCTAATAAGTTATATCCCACAGAAATTTGAAAAAGATTTTAACCTATTAAAATCACCTACATATCTTTTGAAAAATCTTTTATACCCCTAAGGGGGGCCCAATTTTTTTGACCCCAAAATCAACTGGCTTCCAAACCCATGAAAAAAATACCAAACTTCATATTAGAAAAAAAATGATTTTTTTTAAGTAGTCCCCTTTTTTAACCGGGTTTTTTTAAAGGGGAAAACAGAATCGACAAAAAGTTCTTTGGCGAGGATCACCCAAGGAAATGCAACATTAATGAAGTAAAAAAAATTCGAAGTCCCCAAAAACATAGAATTTGGGGGAAAAATAGCTGGGGGGGGGGGGTTACTTGAAGGGGAATTTTTTTAAAAAAAACAAAATTCAAAAAAAAAAATTGGAAAATTTCTTTTTACACTTTGTAACATTTTCCCCGGGAACCATAAAAAACTATACACCCCTTTAAAGGAATTTACAGTGTGTCCCCAAATTAAATCTGTTATAAAAAGGACCCGCCCTTTCCCATCCCCCCCTGATCAACTTAAAAAGTTCCCCAAGAAGCTTTAAATTTTATGTTAAAAAAAGTGTACATGATTTTAAAGAATAATCTCAAAAAATTAATTTTCCTTTTAGGACCTTTTCACCCTTTAAAGTCCATTCAAAAAAATTAAAACCCAAAAACTAAAAGTCCTTTTTAAAATTTAAAACTGTATAAAATTTTTTATGCGCAATTAATTTTTTTCCTCAACTTTTTTTTTTGTAAACAAAACATTAAAACAAGTTTATGAAGAAAAAAACTGGAAACCGTAGAACATGAAAATGACCCTTTTATTCTTAGGTAATTGGAACCAAATTATTTTTCACGAACAAAAGTTTAGTTTTGGGGTTTAAGTGCCTTTCCTAACTGCTAAAATAAAAATTTCTTTTCAGTCAAAACCCCCTATAAAGTTTTTCATTGGGATTTTAGGCCCAAGCATTCCCAATTTTTGCCGAAAAGGTTTAACGTTCTGGTAAATTTTCCTTGACCTTTGGCCTACTGACCCAAAAATCAAATATGGGTATTCTGCTGGTCATGGGACCCAACCTCCTATTAAACATTTTTTCCTAGGCAAAACGTTCTTGAGTAAAAACCTCCGGAAACCCTTTATCGGTTTTTTTTTTGCGGTACGTGACCTTGCCTTTACCTTGACCTAAAAATTAATAGGGGTCATATGCTGGTATTATCAATTTTCCCCCTCAGGTTTCTAGTCAGGGAGTACCCTTCATCCCCAAAACCCTACCTGTAATTAAATTACGCAGGCTAAGATTATGTTCTATGAAAATGGCCGTTTCAAAAAATGTTGATGTTTAATGGTAACTTGATGATTTGTAAAATCTCAGTTTGTACCTAAGACCATGCATGTATCCCGAAAACGAGGTGCATTTTTAATAACTGATAACTGCATTATAGTAGAATTTTGATGAATTAGTAGTTATTGAAGAGTAACTGTTGTTGTAATTATTATTAAGGTTGCGTTATCGTATGACGTAGATAATTGTTGGTAAACCCATGATTGCGTAAATAAGGTGTAAAACAACCGGATTTCATACTATTAACGTAGGCCTGTAAAAATAGTTATGAAGTTCTACGTATTATAGTTCTAGTTTCGTTTTAAATGTTTTAGAAGAATTATTTATTCTATTAAGCACCGTTGATAAATTCGATTTTACGGATGTAATATTATATCATTTCTAGATCGTGGGATAGTCTGCAGTACAATAGCGTCACGTTTCCAGGTCAGCGATGTTTTTGTACTTTCAATCATGGAACGGTCCGTTAAATAGAGAATATTAGGTTACTGTCTTATAAATTTAAATTTATTAAGTGAGTCGGAGAAAATATAAAAGTCGAGGCTCTGCCGAGACTTTTATTTTTTCGTAGTTTAAATTTATAAGACAGTAACCTATAATGTTCTATTTATCCTACCTTCTGATCTAAAATTCATTCTTTAATTAAAATTCAAAATTTACCACCAACTAGATCTGAGTCTGTCTTGCACAGAAATTAATACGCCCCACCATTACACAAACAGGTCTTTAAAATAAAAAATATTATAAAATAAGAGCCGAAAACAAAGGCTAACCTTGTTTTGCTTTGTGTCCGACTTCTCTGTTCTGCTGAGCATTAAAGAATAATTTTAATTTGCTGCCAGGTAAAGTTTTGTCCGAAATTCGACCGAAGTTCAGTTGAATGCCGGATTACCCATCCTCACCAAGCAAACGATTGACGAGACTTATATACACGCCATAACGCCGCTTGACAGAACAAATAGGCAAACCGTTTCCTCGCGATTTTATTAAATAACACTCCATTCCAGATGCAATATATTCCTAGATTGAAGTGTAGAAGGCTAAAATTCTGAACAAACGCTATACATGAGTCACTTTCCGTTTCTCCGAGCGTTTCCGTTATAAAAACTTTTTGTAAAAATTGCAAATACGGTATGCATACACTATACATTTGTGACATGGTCTCACATACCTAATAAAAACGCGTTTATGAAAATAATTGCATAAATATGTCATTTAGCAGTTATTCTCAAAAACAAGATGGCGTCGTTTTAAAAAAAAATCCCAAAATTTATCCGCCAAGCTTTATCTAGTCACTGACCAGATAAAGTAAAATTTATCTGACCCCTTGATTTTTGCCTTTATTTTGCATGAAGGTAGGATAATATTTTTTACTTGTATAGCTTTGAGTTACGGTTTATTGAACCGTACTGGTCAAGAATCTATAGATATTGACCAACGGGAATTTGTTTATTCCCAAACTGAACAATTAGAAATTAGCTTAAGCTACAAGTAAAATGTGTTGTAGGTATTTGTCAGTTCTAGCGTGCACTTTATTAGCACTGCAAGAATTTCAAGTTTCTTAATATAAAAAGAAAGTATTTTTTATAAGGATTTGAATAATTTCGCTTTTAGATAAGGAACTTTGGTTCACACTTGAAATTTGATAATAAGCATAAGTTATAATAAGTAAGTATTGTAGATAAGTGTTAGTTATAGCATATACTACATTTAGCACATAAGTGAGTCAAAATTCCTTGTTAATAAGAAAGAAAGCTCTTTATAAGGAATTAAATTAATTTTTGCTTATTTTACATAAAGAAATTTTGTGTTGCAATTAAAACTAATGATTTTAATGTGTAAAGCCCACACACACAATTGAGGAAAGCACTGAATTGTTATTTGGACACAGGTTTTCAGAGCCACCTTCTCTGTTGTTTCCTGGACGTCGTGTTTTTCAATGATATGGAGAATTCCGATACGAATTTTCAGTATAAGTCAAACCTGTCTATAAAGACCACCCTAAATGCGGTCTTTATTGGAAGGTGGTCTTTATTCACAGGTTAAAATACACTGTAAATGTTAAAATGGGAAACAAAACATGTGGTCTGTAGAGGCAGGTAGTCTCTGTTCAGAGATGGTCTTTAACACAGGTTTGACTGTAATATTGTTTATATGGCAAAAGGTTTGATTATACAAGAATGGCATATGTAATAAAAGATAGGAGTTTGTAATAATGGAATTGCACAGTAACAAATTTAATATTATATACCAGTATTACATTTATAAGATACAATAAGAAAGTTACATATTATTCGTTGATAGTATTTGTTATGCAGTATGTCATTCATATCGTATCGGAGTAAATGGTCCCGTAGCCCGAGTGCACAGCTATACAAGGGCGAAGTAGAGTTTGTGTTAAGTTTTATTTATTCTCCGCGCGCGGAGTATTTGTGATGGCTTTTTGTGAGTGCAGTGTGCAGTGTATGTCGTAAATGAAGATTTTTTTTCTCAATTCGATTTCCAAAATTTCTTAAGGTCTGATCTGGCCAGTAATAATGGCATCAGATTAAATAACACAAACGAGAAAAATAAGTTTCACTAAAAAAAGCAAAAAGGATAGAAATTAAAGAGCAAAAAAGAAAGCAATTTGTATCGGACTCCTTTCGCTTTCACCAGAAAGAAGGTTACCTTTTTCGTGTGTAATAATTTCATTTTCTATTTACTTAAAATATTGATTTATTATATTGTAGGCATGATTATTTGCAACATTTATTTTATATGATAGGGGTTATAGGCCTTTTATTCCAACGAAATTCCGGATACTAATTTTTAAAGTTAATTTATGCTAATTTCTAAACCTTTTTGATTGTGTTACTTTTGTTGGTACTGTATATAAATACGATTTATACAATAAATCATCTATTATCACTCTGCGACAACGTTTTGGTCCAGGGCCTTTATCAAGTCACATGCACAAGTCTTCGATTACATATTTTGCAATTATTCTGGCTGACAAACACATAAGATAAGTAACGTTTTATGGAATCATGGAAGTGACGTTCCACAAGAAAATTAAAAAAATTAATAAAGGGAGGTAATATATCAATGATGTATATGAATCATTTATTTGAAAAACTATCTATTTAAGTAGGATTTAGATTTTCTTTAAATATAATTATCATAATATGAAAATGAAAATTTACAGGAGAAAAAATAAGATAAAGGAGACTTGTGTTTATATATTGATACACCGGTATGAATCTAGCTCTACTACTCTATCCATACAACTGAAAGGCCGCAAGTTTTGTAGCTGAAATTGTGTAACATTAAAACTATTTTAAATAAAAAATAAAAAATAAAATAATATAAAAAAATTATATATATAAAATAAAATTATTCTTTGATATTACAGAAATAAATAAAGTTGTGGGTTATTAACAACTAGAACGTCTTAGTTAAAACTAACATCATCAGCATTTAATTACCACATTATATTGGAAAAATGCACTCATTAACCGTAGTGATATTATTTTGTTTAAACATACTACATTACTCTTTCGGTAATCAACACCAAACTTATTACACAGTACGTACGATGGACGACGTACGACGGACAATCACTGACCACAATAGCTCACCATTGAGCACCTAGCTCAGGTGAGTTAATGATGTTTGATTGAACATAGCAGTAGTCTATCCCAATAACGGGTTGTACACCGGATTAAGGACGTATTTACCTGTGTATGTGTGTGTGTGTGTTCGGGTTTAACGTCTTTGTCAAAATATTCAGTCATATAAACGACGGTGTCTACTTGTAGCAGTGTGCACAATGCCCAACTTTATAGTGCTGCCTCACTGGAATATCACGCCGTAGACACGTGGCATGATACCCCACCCTGTCACATTATACTGACACCGGGCTGACCAGTCCTTACCTGTGTAAGGGGACATCTCAACATTTTCCTTTAAACAACATCTCCTAAACCATCAGGCCAATTTAAATGTCTTCTTTTAATTGAATTCCGTATAGAACTCTGGTTGCCACGGCAACCGAAAGGAAAAACTTTAAAAATCTTCTTGTCCAAGGTCATAGGGCTTTGATATCGGGTGTGTAGCATCATCTAGTAGTCCTCTACCAAGACTGTTCAAATTATCCTCCTGGAGTTAAATATGGCTCCGCCCAGGGGGGTCGCATGGTTTACATACACTTATATAGGGAAAAACTGAAAATCTTCCTGTCCAAAACCATATGGCCTAGGGCTTTGATATTTGGTATGTAGCATAATCTAATGGGTCTCTACCAAGACTGTTAAAATTTTGTCACAAGGGTCAAGTATGGCCAAGCCCTGAGGTTCTCATTGTTAATAGGGAATCGATCTTACCGATTTTCGTCGCGAAGCGACGAAAATCGGGATCGAATCCCACTACGGTAACATACGAGGGTATCCAAACAACACATACTATCCAAATAAAAAAATATGGAGTTCCGGTTTAGACCATGGGCGTGCGACGACCCCGATGAAATTCGGGATATCACGGTCTTCGTTAATGCTAATAAGCGTCCGTCAGATCAGTAGGCGAAACGCAATATCCGCACAATAAGATGTCTGCGACCCGAAAGAATATTCAAAGTAAGCTGTTAATTTTGTTGCGTCAGAAGCTAATCAGCCGGTAACGTGACTACACTGATATAATTTGTGATACAAACCTGCTTTATTCAATACTGAGTAGCATTTTTAAACGGCGACATTTTGAACATTTTTATATTTAGAGTGAAAGTGGATACACGTTATACACTGGCGCCGACATTTTGAAAATTTGAGGGAACAAAAACATTCTCCAACGAGTTCTTCAGCTCGGGGAATGAGAGAATAGATTCACCTTTGTGTCGTTTTTCAGATCGTTTTTTAATTCCTTTCCGGTACTTTAGTTTCTTTGAACTTCTCTGTTACTAAGCCTATATCATGTATATTGAATTTTTAAAATTAAGAAACCCGTGATTTTACTTGCAGGCATGACTGATTAATGGAATTATTTTACTTTTATATAGAATATGGACGGCAGTCCAGTACCAGTGAGTACAGCATGTGCATGGTTGGACCTGTTGACATTTTCAGAAACGTGAGTAACTAACTTTCCATTGTATAATAATAATGTGAACAAACACCCCACCCATAAAAAGCATAGAAATTCCTTATTTTTTACATTTTATTTATTCATCAATTTGAAATGGGCCTTTTAGATTATTATTGTCGTAAGGCTCACTGCCATGTATACACAGTATAGTTGAGCTTATGATTCGCCGATAATCTGTGGCAGGCCTAAATATAGGGAATCGGATCGGTCTTATAAGAAAAAAATAAAACAACTGGTAACATTGGCCGATCGGGGCTTTTGACATAAAAACTACATTTTTTGAAAAATAGTAGATCATAAAGATATGTCTTCAAAACTTGGTTCATCTGTTCAATGACACATAAAATAAAAATAACTTGTTGCCTTCAGTTTTGGTAGAATTATTTCCCCTTTTCAGATTTATGACGCATATTTTGAAGTCCAAAAAATTATGTGTATGCATAACATTATGCATTGAACATTTGTTTTGGTAGATTCCACACTCATTTGACACTGGTGGCAAATTGTCAACAGTCGGGATTAACGTTGATAAGCGCAACTTGCGTCAGACATGCATTCGGCTCGATCTTTGAATATATGTAATACTGTTTACATGTCGTACTGATACAGCCATATGTTAAAATAAATTCGTATTGATCCGTCCACATTTGGAAAATAAATCTATCTGATCCCTAACATTAGTAATTCAAAAATACATCCCTTATCTGGATTCGAAGCATGCTCGATCTAGTTGTCAGATTATGAATGAATTGGACTTCAAACAGTTCCATAAATGCAGAGTTTTTAAAAGAGTTGTCAGAACGCATAACATTCAAAATAGAATTACTTTCACAAATCACTGGCTCACCATTTTGGACTCGCTTAAATGCAAGTCACTTTCATGACTTAAGTTAAGATAAAAATTTCACGAACAATTTATTTTGCATACAAATAATAGTCAAAATGTTCGGTTTTTGGTTAATGTTTGTAGATTCGCTTTCATTTCATTTGAGGATAACAGAAACACACACATCTTTTTTTGGTTAGCCATTTTTTTTTTGTTGAATGGTTAATGATTATAAAGAAAAT
The DNA here is from genome assembly GCF_021730395.1 of Mercenaria mercenaria. Taxonomy (NCBI): domain Eukaryota; kingdom Metazoa; phylum Mollusca; class Bivalvia; order Venerida; family Veneridae; genus Mercenaria; species Mercenaria mercenaria. The sequence continues at coordinate 61,417,749 of NC_069364.1, forward strand.
GTAGAGCTATCTTATACAAGGAATCTTAGAACGCCGGCTATCTGGGGTCACAAATAAAACTGGAATCCAGTAAAAACCGGAATACCCGGAATACAACTTCTATAGAACCCAAAAAAAACCGAAAAAGAACCAAAAACCATACAAATAAAAGAATACTTCTATAAATCCTATAAAGAAAGAATAAAAGACCGGAATACATACCAAACCAAACCTGTATTTTTAATTAACGTGTTTTTGGAAGTTTTTGATATAATCAATCATATAGATCATAAATAATCAACAATAAAACAATACCAAAGGAAAATAATACGTTCACCAACGCAGACCGATTTTATAAGAGATTCTAACAATTCGGCGACTGCGCGGAGCGAATTAAATTTAACCATAACCGAATACAACCCGTATTTCTTCTACTTCTAACAATGCTATTTTGAAGTGTTTATGACTAATTCAAAATATTATCATAAATAATCTAATTTCATTCATCACACAAATGAAATTAAAATACTTTTGGCCATTACGTTTTGTACATGATTGTAAAATATCGGGCGAAGGCACTGGAAATTTGCGTATTCCGTAAATGAATTCCAACCATCCCTAAAAATTCTCTTGGACACCCGTATTTCTTAAATAAATTATTTTTAGGGTTTTGTGATAGAAATCAATCAAATCTAAAATAATAATTAATTTTACACAATAAATACATGGTACAAACGATGCATTTAATGCCGCAACGACTCGATTGCTTTATATATATTAAAACCACAGTGCTATTTACGTTACACAGTCACGGAGCAAACATAATCTGTTTGCAAAAAATCGTTTTACTCCATTTATCTAAATTGCTGCCGCTTTTTCATTATTTACGATTTTTTTATTCGTTCTTTGTACTTTCGGGTCAAAGTCGAATTTTATGGTCTTCGTATGTATTCCTTTATTACTTTTAGAAAGAAATAAGTAAGTACTATGCGCTGGTGAAGTTTTACAATAAGTCTTTGAAAATTCCTCGACGTTTTTTATGAATTTCCCTACATTACTGTCGATATCTCTTACTAATCGTTATAGAATCAAACTTTATTACTTTTAAGCGTGTTGAAAACTTGAAAGCATGAATAGTAAAAAGAATACACTACCGCGTTTTTTTTTGTACTTTGTTGATTAACAAAAGTAACGTCAATCGATGTAAATTAGTATATTAACTTGGGTCGTCACTTGCTCTGTGGAATGGAAAATTACCGGCATGATTTGTTTGTATCTTTATACGATTCCCGGGTAAATCCCAGTCAATATCCAAATAATAAGTTTTGTTGACATTTTGTCACGATGTAATTTCTGAATTTTGGTAAGAGTTACGACGTACGAACACTTTTCCAAAATTTCCAGAGTGGACCGGATTAATAAAACTGATTTAACAAAATAAGAAATTCCTCTGTCAAATGAAACACTGAAAAAGTATTTCAAGGAAGACTATGTTTGATACGGAAAAGACTACGATACCCGGAGAAATTATGATCAGATTAGGCATCCTGAGGAATAAGGAGGAATGAAAATGTTTCAAATCTAACAATACATCGGTGTTTTAGCAAAACATTGAATTATTATTGATACGTAAAGTACATGAAAAACTAAAAAATTAATCTGAGTGTACCTTTTTCTTCATTTTTTCAATTTGTTTTGCAATTATAAACTACAAGTAGAAATGTAAACAAAAATCCTTGTCATAAATTTACGCACTTACCTTGTCAGCATTTTTGTCACAATGGCGGCATATGTGTGCTTACAAATATACTGATTAATTGAATATCAATAGGTGTGATAATCCACCTCAAACCTATCAGGAGACTAATCAGAGGCACGTGTTTTTTACGCTGCATATATTCAAAGGATCTTATTTTGCTTTGGAAATAAGCCCAGTAAACGTTTTATATTTATATACTTAAACATGATATCATTCTTTTGAAAACTGATTTTTCGTAATTTCTTTCTTCTTAAATTATCAAATTAAACATGAAGAAATAATTCAATTAGTTCTCAATTAATAAACAGTACGGCCGGTTCTTTCGCGAGCACGCGTTTTATGCACTGACATGTGTTTTGTGTAAATTCATTTAAAAATTGATATTGATATTTTTGTCTTAATTAATTTTCTTTTTTATTTGATTAAACGAAATGCAAATTGAAGAAATAATTAATAATTTTCCACTATAAACATTGACATGCCCGTCCGATCATGTTAAAAATAACATATTAAAACATTGTTATGTCCTTTCCGGGATCAGCGGCGGTTTTTATCCACTCGTATTTGTGTCTATATCATTTAAAAAATCAAAATTGCTATTTTATCATTCATAGTTTATTTCTTTTTTTTTTTAGTTTGTTAAATGAAATATGAAGAACAAATTAAATAGTTTCACAATAATATCTGTGACATGCCCGTTCCTATCATGTTAGCCCTTTTCCGATCCGCGCGCGTTTATGTCCGGGACCCTATTTTGCTTATGATTTCATTTGAAAATCGATATTTGATATTTTTTTGTCTTAAATTATTTTCTTTATATTTGAAGAACAATTAAATAATTTTATACTCAACCCTTCCGGTATCTAGTCCTAGCGACCTAAGCGAACCACATTTCCATAGATCGTAAAGTTATAATCTCGTATACAGAATAAACTTTTAATAAACTTCTCTCAAATATTCATTCATATTTAATCTGATTGAACAGGGGTTCTACAACTTACAAAAAATGATAAAAGTGTTTTTTTTAAAGAGAATTACTTTTTATTTTTTAAAAGGACGAGGGCATTTATGTTTGTAAATTCCCCGTGCGCTCGCAATCAAATTCGTATAAAACTTTTGCGTTAAAGTATTTTATTTTCCTTTTGTAAACTTATTATTTATATTATACACGAATGATTTCTGCAATAAACCCTACAAAAAAATACCATTTATTAATAAAATACGGGTGTATTTCGGTTAGGGAAATTTCCCGCGGCGGTCGCCGAACTTCATTCTCGAAATAAAATCATTTGCGTAAACGTATTTTATTTTCCTTTCGTATGTTAATTTTTTATGATATATGATTGAATTATATCAAAAACCCTTCAAAAATACCTTTAACTTAAAAAATACAGGTGTATTCCGGTTATGGAAAGTGTATTCCGGTGTATTCCGGTTTTTAGGTGGATTCCGGTTTAATGTGTGACCGGGCTATCTTACTAATTCGTACATGTATACAGTTGAATCGCTATTTATAATATTAGGTACGAAAATTTGCCTTGCCGTAGTTTCAGCCAGTAGTTAAGCTACGTCATCAATGATGCGTTCCGAATTACTTTGAAGGTCATTTTGAGTTATAACGCACAAAATTGTACCCCAAAAGAAAACCGTTTTAGCAAAAAGAAAAAAAGCTTATGCTAAAATTTGCAGTACGTTGGTAAAAAAAAGTAAATTTTTGAGCTTTGCAAATGCAAACTGAACCCCGCTCACATTACTTTTTGATCCGATGCATTCTTTTTCCCTGTTCTCCTAGAATCCGCAGTCGAGCATGTCCCAAACAATATGATGAAGTATTTTGAGGGTATGAGCTAGACCAGTTGTTTTATGGTTCAAAATTCAGCTTTAAGTTCAGGCATGTGAAATTGGGTTTTGTCAGGCTTGGAAAATTTTCTATCTGGTAGCCAGCATGGGTTAGTTGAAATCTGAATTTTGTACCTGCAAACATACTCAAATACGTTTACGTTTAAAGTTATACGTTTATGAATTCATGACTGTCAGATACCAATAAACAATTGTAGCTTTTTTGTCGGCTCCTGTGTTCATACTAAACTGAGGAAGGCAGAACAGATTCTTCTAGCTGCTTTACCATCTGTTTTTGCCTTTTTAATGATACCGAACATAGTGAAGGGTTTTATAGCCCCACCAAGTCAAAAGGTACCTGGAATTCACGGGGTTAAAGAAATGTTTGGCTGTTCTGGCTGGTCGTCGTGTAAACAAACCTCATACAGTGACTTTTCTTTTTTCAAAACTAAAATTTTTAACCGCATTTACTTCTTTAATTATACATTTTGACAAAATTTGCTACTGTTTTATTTTCATTAAAAAAAGGTTTATTTAACAAGTTTCTCCCGCCATGCCAATGATTTTAATTGGGGTCATCTTATTGGCATGAAAATTGAAAAAACTGCGAAAAGGATGTTACCCCTTAGACCTTTGAAATTTCAAAACAGCTGGTTGTCCATGTTTTCTTAATTTGCTCACTTTTTACTATTTTCAGGCATCTTGGTCTATTGTTGTACTGCTCCAAAGTGCTTGTTGACAGACTAAAACCCAAACTTGTTGCGGCTCATAAGGTATTTCTATCTTTCTTTTCTTTATTATATAGTTTCAGCTGTGGGAAGCAGTTTCAATCATTCAAAAGCTGATATACGTGTACAAATTTGTATTTTGTGTGAATAGATTTTTGCGATTGAGTCAGTGCATAGAATCAAATACCAAGGAACATTAAGCGTAAAAAAAAAAAATGTCTGTTTCCTGTATCCTGACCTACCATAAATTTTTGGCCCGACCCTAAATGGACGGTCCGTCCGCCTTTGTCTTTGAGAACATTTTTTTCAACCTTTTGACAAAAAGTTGCAAAACGGCACTTTTTATGCCTTAAACATGGACAGTGATGTTATAAATCAACTTACTGATGCTGTAGAGGCATAACCCCCCTATTTGTTTTCATTTTTTGACACACAAATAATTTCCAAAAAGTCTCCCTAAAAATAATTTTAAAAAATCCAAAGAAAGTTTTTCGGACCTATCTACCCTAATTTTTTTTAGCATGTTACCGGAAACAAATTTTTTTTAGACCTTAGTAAAGACTCCTTTTCATTTTCTTGATGATAAAGCATTTCTGACAAACCATAAAATTTAAAGCATGTATGTAAATTAACAATTATTAGCTCGATCACCTGTCACAGGGGGACAACAGGAGTTTATGTCCGTCATGTTTCCCAAAAATTTGTAAAAAAATCTTCTTCAGAACCACTGGGCAGGGTTTACACCAAACTTACAGAATGATCATGGGATGGTCCTCTTTCAAAATTACCCAAAGAATTTAATTCCAAAATAGAAAAATCACCGAAAAAAAAATTTGAAAATGATTTTTTGTCAGAAATTGTTAGCCCGGGAGGGCTTTTCATCCTTATATACAGAGGCCTATATTCGGCCACTTCCCAATCCAAAAATATTCCAAATTTTTCCCCCAACATCCCAAATGCAAGGTAACATTTCCCAAAATCACATCAACAAATGGTTTAATTTTATTTACATTTTTTGTGTTACCGGAGGAAGCGGTTCTCAGATTTGATTTTTTTGCTCACCTGTCACAAGTGACAAAGGGGAGCTTTTGTGTTGAGCGGCGTCCGTCGTCCGTCCGTGCGTCAGTAAACTTTCGCTTTTTGACCACTCTATAGGTCACATTTTTTTATGGAATCTTTATGAAGTTGGTTGGGTTCTCTTTTTATCAATTTACATATTTGATTTCTGTTTTTTCAGGGCCTTCTTTAGAGCAGGTAGCTACAAAAAGGAAAGGGCAACAAATCCCGTATACTTGAAAAGCCAGGGAAAAAAACACCAGAAAATATAAAAAGACAGAAAAACAAGGGAACTTTAACAAAAAAAAAAACGTTTTAAGGATAGGATTTAGGATGTACCTGAGGAAACTAAATTATTTTGAGAACAGCAGTGTTTGGTTAAGCTCTGTTTACTTTAAAAGTTAATGTATTATCACATGGGTTTTGTTTATTGTCGAGCCCGCTGGCGAAGCAAAGACATAGTTGTCCAAATGTCTATTCAGTGTTCCTATGTGCGTGCGTCCGTCCGTCAGATTTGTTTGACCGGACCATTTTTGGACTTGCCATGGAGCAATCTTGTTATACGCCGTTTGATAAATGGGACATATTATGGGAAACGCCCCTGGCGGGCGGGGAGGGCGGGCGTCCACAGACCTTGTCCGGCGCAATATCTTCTACATGCATGGAGGATTTTGATGAAACTTGGCACAGTTGTTCACCATCATGAGACGAAGTGTTTCGTGCGCAAGAAACAGGTCCCTAGGTTAAGGTCAAGGTCTACCACTTTAGTAGTTAAGGTCAAATTCAAGAAGGACTTTGTCCGGAGCCATATCTTCTCATGCATGGAGAGGGATTTTGATGAAGTGGCACAATTGTTCATCATCATGGAGGAGTGTCATGCGCACAAAATACCAGGTCTCCCTAGGTCTATGGTCAAGGTCACATTAGAGGCCATAGGATTACAAGATCTGAAAAAATTCAAGAATGATTTTGTCGGAGCATATCTTCTGCATGCATAGAAGGATTTTGATGTAGCCTTGGCACAGTTGTTCACCATAATGAGAGGGCGTTTCATGCGCAAGAACAGGTCGACTTGGGTTAGGTCAAGGTCACACTTAGAGGTCAAACGGATACAAGATATGGAAAAACCTTTGTCTGGAGCATATCTTCTTCAGCATGAAAGAAACTTTGATAGTAGCTTGGCACAATTGTTCACCATCATGAGACGGTAAGTGTCATGCGCCAGAGCCAGGTCACTAGGGGTAAGGTTCAAGGTCACACTTAAAGGTCACAGGATATAAGAATGGATAAACTTTGTCCGGAGATTTCTTCTTCATGTTTGAGGGATTTGGATACATGGGCATAGTTGTTTCACCATCATGTGACGAGTGTGTCATGCGCAGAAACCAGGTCCCTAGGTCTAAGGTCAAGGCCACAATTAGAGGCCAAAGGTCAGATACGAGAATGACTTGCAGGAGCCGTTTACTTCGTGCATGGTGGGATTTTGATGTAACTTGGCACAATTGTACCACATCTTGAGACGGAGTGTCATTGCTTTCTTTTGAATTACTTCCCTTTTGTTGTTACTATAAATAGCTTTATTGTAAATTTTTCATTTACAAGTCGTAGAGAAAAATCGAGACCACTTTTCTGTAGTACAACATTGCATGTTACAACCAATTCTGAGGTTGTATTTGAGCTTTCTCTACATGGTAATACAGGATTTATTTCGTGGGACTTGTAATTGTTTTGGGGGGATTTTTTTTTTCCTTACTTAACTTCCCTTAGTGGTTTCTATAAATTATTTCATTGTTACTTTTTTTATAATTGACTGTAGGAAAAAAGACACTTTTCTGTGGTACAAACATTGATGTTTACTTTCAGTTTTGGGTGTATTTAAGGTTTCTTAACCTGCGCTAATGATTTTTTTGTGGTGTCAATAATTTTCTAAAAAAAAAAAAAAAAAAAAAAAAATCGTAAAAAACTAGAAATTAAAATTCCATTTGGCAAATACAGGTGCTAGGTCGTAAAGAAATTGCTGTGATAGGCCGTTTTATTGTGACATTCTGGCAATCTTGTTTATATATGGTATGAATGTTAACCTCAGTTGTGTCGGTCTGGCGCAAGCCCACAGTTTCTATCTCAAGGTTTCAAGAACAACAACAGGTCAAAGGTCAAATTCAAAAATGACTTTGTCGGAGACATATTTTCTACGTGCATGGAAGGATTTTGATGTAACTTGGCACTATTGTTCACCATTCATGAGATGGAGGTAGTGTCATGCGCACAAGAACCAGGTCTAAGGTCAAGGTCACACTTAGAGGTCAAAAGGATAAAAGAATGACAACTTTGTTGGAGCATTTCTTTCTTCAGGCATGCAGGGACTTTGATGTACTTGGAACAAATGTTCTCCTCCATGAGACGGAGGGGATCATACGAAGAAAACCAGTCCTAGGTCTAAGGTCAATGTGACACTTAGAGGTCAAAAGTCAGATAACAAGAATGACTTTGTCTGGGCATTTCTTTTTGATGCATAGAGGGGATTTGAAGTAACTCTGGCACAATTGTAATATAATCATGCGACGGAATAGTTTTAGTGTCATGCATAAGATCTAGAATTAAGTCCCTTTGTGGTTATATAATAGAGTAATTTGTAACTTTTTTTTTACTGGTCTCGTAGGGAAAAAACAAGACACTTTTCTGTAGTACAACATGATGGTACATCCAATTTTCGGTGTATTTTGACCTATCTTCTGCTGGTGCGGATTTTTGTGTGGACTTAGAATTTTTTTTTTTTTTTAATTTTTAAAAAAATTTTAGTTTTTTTTAAATTTTACGTGCTTTGTTGTTACTGTATATAATTATATTGTAACTTTTGCAATTCTCTTTTTTTTGGCATAAATGTTTGCCTCATGAGACAAGGCGTGTCATGCACAACTCCCAGTCCTTTGACAGCGGCGGGCTGACATATTGCCCGTGGCATTAGTTCAATATTTTTCATGAGATTTTAAAGGGTATGTTCTGTTTTACCCCATGTAGTAAGCTTTGGTCTGTCTTTCAGTCAGTAGGTTTTCAGGCTTCCCGATGATAACTCATGAAAAGATTGACCGATTTAAATATTTTTTGGTACATAGTTACACGGTCAAGTTCGACACTTTGGGGTCAGTAGGTTCAAAGGTCAAGTCACAGGGACCTTGAACAGTTGAACGTTCGAATCTGAACTTGAGATCTTGAGCCTAGGATGATAAAAGTTTGGGAACACAGGTATACATCATGAAATAAGTGTTCTAAGTTTTACTTTGAGGTCAGTTGGGTCTAGGTCACAATAAGGCAAAACAGTGAAATTATTTTTTCAGGATATATACTTGAGAATGTTGAGTCTTGGGATCCTGAATATTGTTAGGGAAGTTGATTATGAACAGCAGGTGACCCCTAATGATGTTGAGGTCAAGTAGGTCACAGGTTCATGGTCACACTGACCCGGTTCTTTTATATTGATGCACGGAGGGGCAACATGGGTCTTCACTCCACCATTAAAATGAAAGTCGCATATGGACCTTATTGTGTCGGTGTGATGGTTAAGTTCAACAAATTAAATAAGGTCTTTAAAACGGTTTTTTTTTTTGACAATAAACTTCAGGATGCTTGGGATGAGAAACACAAAATTTTAGTACAAGTTGGTCGTGACCAGCAGATTACCTTATTGATTTAGAGTTCCAAAGGTCAGGATGACCGGAAGACAATTAACTTATCCTTACAACAATTGAGATAACACTTGGACGGCAGGATCATGAAACTATGATGGGATTGAAGTTGAGGTATTTTAGGTCATAGCTCAGAAAATGCCTTCTTTGATATGGCTTAGTTCTGTGATAAGGCCATTATTGTAGGGGTATAATTCGTCCACTCCTAAGACAACTTAGTGGTTTAGCTTCACTGAGCTAAAGTGCTCAAGTGAGCTTTTGTGATCGCCCTGGTGTCCGTCCGTCGTCTACATTTTGGTCTGTTTAACACTCTAAGAGAGTTCACAATTTTTGACCTAATTCTTTATGATACTTGGGTCTGAATGTTATCCTCAATAAAATCTTGGACACATTTGATGTTGGGTATTTGGTTCAAAAAACTAGGTCACCAAGTCAAATCAAAGGAAAAGCTTGTTAACAACCGTAGAGGTCACAGTTAAGGACTATATCTGCATGATACTTGCGTCAGATTGTTAATCTTGATGATCTAAGGTCTTCCTGAATCTGGCTTATGTAGGGTCAAAATAAGGTCACTAGGTCAAATACAAAAAGGAAAGTAGGTTTACACTATAGAAGGCCTATTTTATGACCATATCTTATATGTAACTTTGTCAAAATGTTAATCTTTTTGATCCATAGATCTGATTCCAAATCTGGTCATAGGTGGGGTCAAAAGACTAGGTCACCAGGTTTAAATCAATGAGAAAAGGTGTTAACATAGAGGTCACAATTTTGGCCTCAGTCTTATTGAACCTTAATCAAAAATGTTACCCTCGATAAATATTGGACAAGTTAGATATTGTGTCGTCTAGGGTCCTAAAAAACTTAGGTCACAAGTCAAATTCAAAGGAAAAGCTTGGTAAACACTGTAGTGGGGCACATTTATGAACATATCTTAATGAAACATTTGTCAGAATTTACATCTTGATGATCTATATGCAAGTTAAATCTAGATAAGGTGGGATTAAATATTAGGCATAGGTCAAATCAAAGGAACAGGTGTTAACACTCAAGGGGCCACATTTATGACTGCATTCTTCATGAAAACTAATCAGAATGTTTCTTGATGATCTTAGTCATGTTTGTATCTGGGGCCATTGCATGTGGGGTCCAAAAACTAGGTACCAAGTCAATCAAAGGAAAAAAGCTAATTAACTCTTTAGAGGCTACTTTATGATTATATTAATGTAACTGGTCAGAATGTGATTATGATGTCTTTATGTCAATATGTCAGGTGTGCGATACCTGGCCCTATTGATTATTTTGTGCTTGTTGTAAGAGAATTGTACATTTTAGAATACAGATTCACAGCACGGCACATTTTCTTTATTTTGTCTATACTTATTTCAAAGCCTGACAAAAGCATCCAGTACTGTTATTAAAAGTTGTTATTCACAGTTCAGCTATATTTCATGTATGGATAAAACAAGTTATGTGATCTGTGATCATTATAAATGTGTATACAGATAAAACTTAAACATGTGAACAGTTTATTCAATAAATAAAGTGTAATGCAAGTCTTTGTGATGTGTATATAAAAACAAAATTAGGATTTGTTTTACGAGTAATCTCAGAATTACAATTAACACAGATAGAAAAAACCAAGCCTGCACAAGAAGGCTAATATGTCTCCCTAGACTGAGCTCTTAACCTGCCGTGGTGCAAATAGATTGTTTGTCTGTTAAGGCTTGTTAACAGTGAGTTGCAATCTATTAATTTAAGTATGTATGATTTTTAGCTCACCTGAGCACAGTGTGAGCTGTTGTGATCACCTTAAGTCTGTCATTGTGCTGCTTAACAATTTGCCTGTTATTAAACACCCTAGTAGACAGTTTTTTTTTTAAATGTTAAAGGGATGAGTTGAAGTCTGATCGATTCCCGATTGAGGCAGTGCCTTATTTCATATTATTTGTTCTTATAGTCAATACAGACCTAACTAAATTACAGACAGAGCAAAGTTTAACTGGTATTACATTTAAGGTTCTGAAGAAATAATTTTCAAATTTTTTGCATAACACAAACGACTATTTCTGCAATTATGACTGATGAAAGGAATTAGATATTCTACTATTAAACATAAAACAAAATACAATGTATGTCAATTTTCCGCGGTTAAGAGTGAAAAATCATGTTGGCCTTATGAAAACAGTGCAACTTCATAAGTTACAAATTGATCTATTTTGTGACTGTATGAAACAAAAACAACTTCTTCAATTTGCGATGCAGCCTTCGTCATAATTAATTCAGCGAGTTTTGATGTAATGGATATTGTTTATTAAGATGAGATATAGCCTGGACGGTGGTCCATTTAGATTGTGTATACCCATGGCCATGGTTCAGTAACATGTGACGTAGCCTTGGACATAGGTCATTAAGATTTGGTGTAGCCTTGGCTGTGATTTATAAAGATATGATGTAGCCTTGGCCATATAGTACATTACGACTTGGTGTAGCCTTGGCCATGATTTAATAAGATCTGATGTAGCCTTGGTCATGGTTCACTAACATGTGATATATCAGTTATCATGTCCTATTCCTTCACATTTTGATCGATTGTATATTTCGAGGAATATACTTACACCACTGTATCCATTTCAAAGGAACAATATCAAGTTTTCCCCTACATTATTGAAAGGCAAAAGGACAAATGATTGTTAGTATTGTTTCGACTGCACTTTATTCTAACAAAAGGATTTCAAAAACGTATCACGTACTGTACTTTCAAGGACACGTGTCTATATCTACACTTACTGCTCTAGATATTTCATTATCTGTCTCGTGACAGTCTGATGAACAGACATAAACAAAGGAAAATATACTGTTTTGTTACTCTGCTCTATGACGGACATTATTAGATATATTATTCATCAAAAAGTGAATGAAACAAAGTCTCATCATGCAACCTACCTGGCTCCCAGTTCCGCAGACCCCCACCACAACAATAGCAGCGAGTGAAATCTGCAACACCTGTAAAATACACGATGGTTTTTTGTTACTAAAATATATCCTGATACAAGTTCATTGTTGTTTCTTTTGTTTTACGTTTCCAGTATGTCAGTGAAAATATAACAACCTCATATGTCAAAAGCTTAATTTGGCAAGTTATCTAACTAATTAATGCAAGTGTGATTTTCTCATTTTGCACATTTCGTCACTCTCACCAGAAATAACAGATACAAAACCATATACATATGTAATATGTTTTTCTTTAGACGAAAGATACCCACCAACATAGAAGAAACCTGCTTCTGACATCTGTCTAGGGGTTTGATCCAGGTAATCTGGCCATCCTTGGTATGAGCTGACTCTAGAATCTATATTGACATAATCTGGATGTTTAGGATTATCTACCACCACTGTTATTGTAGGATCTGTTCTTCCCCCAGCACCAGGTGCTGGGTTAGTTTGTCGTGTACCGGCAGCTGCTTCTGCAGAAGGTGATGGAGTATTGCTTTGTTGTAAACCTTCTGTTGCTCTAGGAACAGAAGTCAGTGCACCTGTGCTTGGGCCAGCTGTTCTCAAACCTAACAAAATCAAATATTTCTATATCGTTTGTTTGATTTCCTTTCAATGGGACTTATTTAAAAGTTTTTCAAACATATTACTTCCAGCTTCCTCAATCAAATGGGAATTTCATACAGAACGAAACCTTATCTATAAAAGGAAATACATATGTTTTTTATTTCTATTTAAACATGAACATAATGTAAAACACAATTGTTTATTTAAAGATATTCATCTGTTGTAATTTCTGTCTGTACATTGATATTTCTGTTTCAATACGGTTACAGGATGTATCCGGAATGTGAAATGTGAGGAAACCGACCGCATAAATCTGTTCTTTTTGTTAACTGCTAGTATTATGTTTTTCAATGAATTAGGAATTGGTGATATCATTCCTTTGTAACTAAATATAAGGATGAGAACAAGGTATATTTGATATTCATTTTAATCCCTTTGATATCATAAATTACAATAGGCCTTGGCAAGAATCCAAAGTATAGATACAAGTCAAAAATAAAAAATATCTAAAAATATCTAACTGGATTTCGTCATATTTGTGACTACTTTTTGATCCACCTAATCTGACCTCTCAGTGTGACCTTGACCGTCCACCTAATTACTTGTATTTTTACTATGCCCAACGTTTTGATCAGGTTAACAACTGATGCTAGTTTCATGAAATCCATCCAAGTGGTTTAGACGAATTGGTGCTGAGACAAAGTTAAGCTATTTGATTTTTGAGCTCCATGTGTTACCCTGACCGTAGGTTAGTTGTGAGCTGTGCACGTCGTCTTAATAGTTGATACTAGTTTTACGAAAATCTTCCCGGCAGTTTTGGAAAATATGGAGTGGGCACAAAGTTAAGCGGTTTAGACAAAATGGAGTGGGCACAAGTTAAACTTTTATATCTTTGAGCTCCAAGTGTGACTTTGACCTTGGACTTACTGATCTGGGTTTTGCACTCTGCATGTCGACTTTGTGAGGTAAACAAATGGATATAAGTTTCATGAAAATCATTCAATCAAATTAGACAATATGGATTGGACACAAGCAATTTAATCTTTGACCTCCAAATGTTTGGCTTTGCACCTTGTCTGAGGTTAACAAATGACTCTAATTTAAGGGAAATCTTTTTAGTGGTTAAGTAGATATGGAGCGGTTACAATGGACATATGGACCAATGTACATGCGTGACTCCAAGTTAGCCCTGCACATGTGTATACTAACTATCTGGAGGTATAATAATAACAAAATTGTAATGTCTGTCAAAAAAGTAAGGTTGTTAGGAATATCAGCATGTTACGCCGAAAATTGCAACTTATTCAACCAATCCACTAACTTATTATGAAGATCATGAAATTACCTGAAAAAGCACCGGCCCCCACTGGCCCGCCTAGTATGGAGGAGGGGCGGGTACTTGGTAGCTGACTCATTGTAACTGAAGACGAGGAACCAGTGCTGAAAGGACCAATGCCAACTATAAAGAAAAGGAATAAATAATAAACCACATAATAACTGACTTTCGCCAAAGTAACCACTACTATTTTTGAATATACCAGTTTGCAAATTATTTGTCAAGTTGGAATTAAACTGGCTTTAACTGCAAGATGCTACATTCTCATCCTGTTAAACAAAAGTGCTTCTGACATATTTAATTGTTAACCAAATGTGTAGTTTAACCAGTATACTATTATCTAAGTAATCAGTTGTATGAAAGTACAATCTGGAAGGCCACAAAACATATATTGTGGTTCAGGTATCATGTCGGAAATAAATGTTCGATAGGTACAAACTTTATTTTCATTCCTAATTTTGTTCAGTAATTTGGGCAATAAAATGATGCATTTACGTGTGTTGTCTTATCATTTATTTATTTGTCTGTCTATTGATATATACATCTGTTCAAAATCAGTTTATTGTTATTTTGTTTCTTAATTAATGAAATCAAGCACTTAAGAATATCGTCTTTGTAGGAAAGAAATCTTAATAGCACTTACGGCTTTCTTTACCAACTTTCAAACTGTGACCAAGTCACAAAAGAAGCACAACCTAGTTTAACATCGACGGTATGTAACATACATCACAGGGCAGATACTGATTGATTCGGGCTTTAAAATAAAACCACTGTATTTTATTCAAATGATTTTTTACTTTAATCATAATCATACTGAACTCAACTATTCATGAGAGCATGTTACATAAATTTATGACACCAGTTGAGAACTCTAGTCTAGTTACTGAACAATGGGAGTCATTAAATTTTGGTTAAGTACTGAGTCATTTGTCTTAATCACCAGTTTATTTAACATTATGATATACCATATCAATCTGGCGAAAATCGGATCAAAAACATAGGAAAGAAACATACTGGTATCTGATCCCAGAGAACAAGTCAGACAGCAAATCAACTTGACAAGGTTGTAAATTAATTATCCTTATTGATTCTGTAAGTTTTATTGAGAAATAACCCATTGTTCCAAATGTCAGCAAGGTTAAAGCTTGCACTGCGACAATAGAATGTTATGGGTAATATCTCTTTCCTGGTATAATGACATTTGAGCAAATGTCCCTCCGGGCATTGTTTCAGGCATTGTAGAATCACTAACCTGTGAGCAACCTAGGCTTCCTCACGTGAATAATTCCATACCCTAAGAGAAACCGCATCGGTGAGGGAAAATTTATTAGAAGTCAGCAACCTTAACCAACGGTCACACAGTCCCCTCATCGTGTCGTGTTAATGATAGCTGAGTAAGTATACCCTGTACTTACTATTACTTACAGCACCTGTAGCAACATTGTTTCTTCTTGGTGCTATTATAGTGGAATAAGAGTGCCCTGTCCGCCCGAGGGCTCGCTGTGTACGTGGCTGAGACAATGCCAACAGAGAACGATCTCTACTTTCTGGATCTTCTGTTGGCTGTAGTGGAATGCTTTCTCCTCCCTTAAAAATACAGATATAGCTATATGTCATACATAAATTGTTTTCATTACAGTATTTTCGAAACTGGCACGAATCAGAGCAATTTTCTTTTTGAAACCTTTCATTAGTATACAAACAGGACGAAGTCCAAATAAAAGACACTAGATGATTTGTTTTCAACAGTTGAAGTTAATTCTATTTGTGTCTAAATGGCTTGGACGTTAATATCGTATTTTTATCACAGGTCTAGTACCAGAAATGTAACAAATGACAAAATAGTTCCTGTTTATCTAATATTGTTACGTGTTTACAAGTTGCTGTTAACCTTTTTCAAAGAATTATTTTCACTGAAGATAATCGTGGTTAGCGTGTCTAACAACGGGGTATCTGCAAGGCAACTCTACTCATACTGCTTTAATAGTATTTCATTTCTGCAAACATTTGTGATTACAGTATGACATTAATGAGGTAACAGTATCCTGTTCTACGGCAAGGATATAAGTTTTAATGGTCGTAACGCTGAATTCACTTAATCATTCCAAGTAGCTGATGACTTCCTGACATGAATAAGAAACGAAGGACGAATACCCTAAGAAACGTTGTTTTAGTTCAAACATCATGGAGGCATTCAACCATGATGGAGAATATAGACTCGTCTGAGATTCGATCCTACGATTTTCTAGCTGGTCCTTGTGATAACATACATTATATTGTACACATAAAATAAACTTACACTATTGCCAATATTTGTCTGGCTAATGTTAATTCCTTGGAAACTGCTTGAAACTTCTCTCACAGTTGCAGCACCTGTACTCATAGATGATGATGAAGTGACAGAAGAAGTCAATGAACTACCTATAGAACTTCGAGATGATCTAGCTGGGGTTTCACTATTGTCTCCATTTGTTATTGAAATGTTCAAGGTTTCTTCCTCTCTGTTATCATGGAAAGGACAATTTGGTGATTGTCTTCTATGCTCTGCAGAAATGTCATCAAACATCTCCCAGTCAGAGCGCCGAGCTTCACAGAGATAGCACCTCGTTGACATAGGTCCTTCATTGTGATCATGGTAAAATCCATTTCTAGCAAGAGCCAATGCATTTCCATTTCCCGTGTAATTATGGAATGAAGCCAATCGAATCCATTCATATTGCATCCGTTCACGTGTTGTAGGTGGTGGGCCATTATTAAGTCTATCAAAGTAAGAATCTAATCCAAATATTGTTAAATTTCTATGTTCAATATGCAGTTCTCTAGAGATTTCTTTTGCCACAAGTTGTCGTTTTACATCTTCAATACTATTTTGTGAACACTCATGAGTCTGTTTTGCAGAGCTTTGTCCACAGAATTTGGGGAACGTTGTTGTCTCAGAATCAAATTCAGCTGATTTTCCAGACGAGTCATTGTTTTCAAATAAACCTTCCTGTACTGACAGTGGTATAATAACTCTTTCAATTTCTATGGAGTTACCACTGTGTTCAGAACAGTCTTCTGTTTCTGTTTTTTCTTTCTGACTTATATATTTTGCCTCATGTGAAAACTTGTATTGCTTAACTCGAGTTGCTGACGTACACCATTCATTCTCTGATACTGCTGCTGGATTTTCAGTTTGCTGTGATTGAGAAACACAGATAACGCTATTTAATGTACTACTAACTTCTCTATGTGCGGACAACAACACCGTACAATTCTCACTTTGCTCTAATACCTTATGATCATTTAGCTTGGATTCCTTATTCACATATTGTTTAGTTGCCTCGTTATTATTTTGATTAAATGATCCATGAACATTTTTCTCGGTTGTATCGTTATCAGTCTGCTTCGACACCCTATTCAAATTTTTATTCTGCCTTTTTCTTCTTCTCTGCCTTTGTAATCTAAGTCCATTGCTCGGTATCGGTGTTGTGTGTTCATGCTTCTGACTGTGTTCGTCTCTTCTCGGATGACTATAACTGCATAAATAGAAATAACTGTCATATGCCTTAAAATCAATTTAAAACTATGAATCCTTACTTAAGTTTTAATATACATATAATTGATAATTACAAATGTATGACTACTACACGGTCTCAAATTTCTTTTAACCCTTTAACTTATATGTAATTTATATATATTTATATCTAACTTTTTGACATTTTTTTCATGCATAAACTGTACCAAATGAAAGGGAAAATCCTCATTATGATTAGATGTCTCATGACGATGTTTGACAACAGGACATAATCAATTATTGATCATTTGTACCATATTTAAAATCGATATAGCAAACTGTTAAAAATGGTAATATGTGCAATACTAATACATAATAAACATAGGGCTATGGTAGCCCTATATTGCACACATGACTTTCACAGCTCAATGAGGTAACCCTTTTAGAAAGTCATCAAAGAAAGTTTCTGCTTTTGTAGCAAGACTGAAGATTCAGGAGATAAGACTTTCAAAGATTTCCAAACAGCCAGCCATTTTTAACAAATCACAATGAATCAATTATTTTGGTGCAAAGCCATCAAATGAACATTTCTACTAACTCATTTTGAAATTGGGCAAGTGGTTTCTGACTTAGATAGTGGGAAAAATATTTACGGTAGCAGTGTTTTGACGATTCTAAATAAATGTGACAAAGGCGCTTCAAAAATTACGAACTAATACATGTAACAAAAGGATACTGGTGGTACATTCCAATCCATATTATGGACATTTACAATATTATCATATTTCATGACATAACAAAACTTGTTATGAGCTGGCGACGGACACTTAACGCTGAAATGTGAACTCTCCAAATGTCCGGAAGAGGAGCAAGACAAACAGCAGACAGGGACCTGCAGCGGTGGCCGTTTGTAGAGGATTAAGTAAATACTCAACTTGAAAATTCGTGGTAAAGGGATACGTGTTTGAAATTATTTTATATAAATTGTATCAACAGTTTTAAGGAAAACCTATAACTATACTATACTATTCACGTTCCATAATTGCAAAAGATCTTGACAAAATTAAATAATTTGAACATTCTTTGCAATGGATCGGATCATCCAACGAACATTTCTGTGAAACTCTTTATCAATCAGAACTGCGGTTCTTAGTAGACAAAAATGATGAATAAAGATCAACTGACCGCAGCCTTTTGATACAAGAAATAACTATTTTGATATATGTATGTATGTGGATATCAACAGAAAAACATAGACAAAGTAAAATATTAAGAAAACAAAGATACATAATCAAAGTGGAAGGACAAAGTAGGATATATGCTTGGAACGGTCTTAAAAACACGACTGGGAAATTCATACTGCAGGTCGATGACGCACAAAATATCAGTCTTAAACCCCACCAATTTCCAAAGTTACATGGTAGTGTAAATACAATTTATCACCGCCATCAAGTTTGACGGTCACAAGTTTGAACATGTAAGCAACTGCGCAGAAACAAAATCTCTATCGGACAGGCGGACGGACGATCGAATAAAAAAAGTATGGCTACAGTTTAAAAAAATGTCTTAAAACAAACCATACCTCCAAATGACAAACACGAAAAGTATTGAACAAAGACTAGCGACTGTAGCTATAAAAGATATCACCAAGGACAGCTCTAGTGAGGAAAGCAACTTGTCAGAAGGTTCCTTCTCATGCAGTCTTTCTCCTGAAATAGTTAGTAAAATTATAAAGTCACGCGTAACATACATATGTCTGTCTAAAGCAATATTGTTAAAGCGGGGTTCGATTACAAATTTTGGTGAAAAATTGCAGTTTCTGCTGCTGAGGACTACATTACATTTTGAAGGTGTGAATATATAAGATTTACTTCTGTAATACATAATTTACTTATACAATTATTTACAATCTTTGGACAGCAGTGAATATAAAATCATATTGAAATTTACTATAAAAGCATGATTTAAAGTGATACTGTAAATTACTTTACCTATAGTACAATCTTCAGCTGAACCACATGTCCTCCTCTTGCAGCATTCATAATGAGAGTCACTAGTTAAATTGCTTGATCCGAATTCTGATCTTCTATCATAATTGCTTTTCATGTATTGTTCAAATGTTTCAAAAGGATAAAAAGCATCCGCATGTATACAGCCACAAAAATCTCCAGGTGTCTGTTGTTTGCAATATTCTTTCTTACACTTTCTACACCAACCATGTGTATTTGAGTCGCAAGTCCATACACATTCTTTCTTCACATTGAGACAATCTGTCTTTGACATTCTGCCTGACCCGTTTTTTATTTTGAAATAAAGACTTCCAAAATGTTCACAAAGGAATGGATCCAGCAATATCAGATTATATGTCACAGACAACAGCTGGCACTTCTCTTGATAACATTCTGCGCAGACATGGACTTTTAGAACTGTGCAATAAAGTATAAACACTGCACATGGATATAAGAATGAGATCTTCATTGTGTTTTAATTGCAGGAGAGCTTCAAGTACCTTTCATTTCAGCTGAAAATTGTATAAAACATTTTAATTCACTTAAATATAGGATTTTAATTTATGGTACATGGTACTATGTTTTACTGAATTGAAGTTTCGATTAAAGATCGACTTACTAAACAGTTGTCTCTTTATTGATATAAATACATTTAGCTTAAATGGTTATGCCCATTACAAGAGACAAGACGGCATTAATGGTCCTAATTTCACAGCCCAAGGTATAGTATGCGAAATGATGTCGGGGATACACTTTGAATATCTTCTTGTATAGTTTTAAACAAAACAATCCTAGAAAATAATATTTACAAATGCGATCGTAACCGAATCAGCGAACATCCTAACAATGATCCAATGATGCATTAATCCGCGCCACGTATGCATTGGCACTATTTCTGGATGAACCCTCATACATAGGGCCTATATATAAATGTTATCCCAATCTCATTAATAGACACAACCGGTAACCCATATGCGCAATTCCTGGATAGTTCAAGAAACAGGAGACATTCCAATTCCAGAAGCTTCCCAATTACCAAGCATCAAAAATACACACTTCATTATTCAGCAACGAAATGCTGTTTAAGGCACACTGAGCAAAATTGTAACGATAGTGTCTACCTATGGTTCGTGCTAAAAGTGAGAGATATGAATAATACTTACAAATGCCCTCCTGCTTTCTTACTCGGGGCTTGGGACCCGACGTCGGTGCAGCTACCTCTATAGAAAAATTGGATTTGCTTAATAGGTTTCAGTAACAGTCTGCAAAGAGACAAAAATGTTACTCAAACTTACTTACCAGTAGTAGTAGTAGTAGTAGTAGTAGTAGTAATAATAATAATAATAATAAGAAGAAGAAGAAGAATAACAACAACAACAACGACGATGATGATGATGATGATGATGATGATGATTATGTTAATAATAATAAGTCAACGAAGTATTACCAATACAAAATCCCCTGAAGCAGAACTAAAGATCTGATATTTGTCAATGATGTATAGACAATATTGTCCTATATATACCATATGTTAAAACGCATTAGAATTGCATACGTTATCTAGTTGTTGATTGCTCATAACATCTACAAATATAATTTTTTTTAAATAACATTCCATTTTTAAACTGGTAGAAAAATAAGAGGAAAAAAATGAAATACTTCATCATATTAAAGGAAAGTAATTCTGAAGAAAATGCAACATATTTTTTAAATTTGGCCCATAGAACATATGAGCTTGTTATGTTAACTATTAATAAAAAGTTGTTTAAATATCCATGAATGCAAGGAAAAGCGACTGGTAGGACAAGAAAAATGACCTAAAACACAGGGAAAAAATCAACATCGACAAGTGTGACCTTAACCTTACAGCAAAGGATATAGATGATGTGCTTGACACTTCGTCTCATTAAAGTAAACTTTTGTGCCAGGTAAAATATAAATCCTTTGATGGACAACGGAGTTATGGACCGTACAGGAAAAAACTTACCATGGTCCTTTGACCTTCAAAGTGACCTTGACCTCTGAGCTAGGGATTAGGGTCTTTCGCATGACATATTGTTGAACATTTGTGCCATATACTATTAAACTCCGTTTTTGGATAACAGAGTTATGGGCCGGACAGGAAAAAAACAACCTATTGACCTTTGACCTCTGAGTGATCTTGACTTTTGGCCTAGGGGTCCTAATGTTGCGCATGATATGCCAACTCATTATTGGATACATTTGTGCCAAGTACTGTTAGAATAATCCTTTTAAGGATGACAGAGTTATGGATCGGACAGGAAGAAAAACACTATTGACATTTGACCTCCAAGTATCACCTGTACTTTTAAGCTAGGGTTCTGGGTTTTGCGCATGACACATCGTCTTATTGTGGAGAACATTTGTGCTAAGTAACACTGTAATGCCTCAGTGGATGTCATAGTTCTGAACCGGACACGAAACAGAACATGTTAATAGCATTTGAACCTTTCATCTCCTTGAAATAATTTAACCTAAACAATTTGGACAAATTTGAGAGAGGACCTTATAATGATGTTACAGACCAGGTTTGATGAAGATCCATCGAGCAGTTTATGAAAAGAAGTAGTTAAAGGCTTTTTCTACTTTCAGCTTTGGGGGCCTCTAAAATAGGCCATGCAAAACCATTTGAAAATTTTTTATAAATGCCAGGCTGCTACTCACCACGTTTCGTGTAATTCTTACAAGATTTTTCGAGAATAGTATTGAAATCTGTATAAAAATACATACGTGGCTCAAATTTCTTTGCTTAAGCTTCAGAAACAAAAAAGTAGGCGAAGAGGTCATGGTAAAGATTATTCAAGATAACTACTGAAATATGTATGAAAATTTATACAGGTGGTCCAAATGTCTTTGCTGTAGCTTAAAAAACGTAGGTCAGTAGGTCAGGGTTAAGGATATTTAAGATGAGTATTGAAGTCTGTATCAAAAGTTATACACGTGATCAAAATTTCAACGCTGTACCTTCAAAAACAAGAAAGTAGGTCAGTAGGTCAAAATTAAGACTATTCAAGATGAGTATTAAAATCTGTATCAGAAATTATACATGTGGTCCAAATTTCTATGCTGTAACTTTAAACTCAAAGAACGTAAGTCATTAGTTCATGATTAAGACTATTCAAGAATAGCATTGACATCTGTATCAAACATTTTACATGTGGTCCGAATTTCTTTGCTGTAACTTCAGAAACAATACAGTAGGTCAGTATCAAACATTATACTTGCGGTCCAAATTTCTTGCCATTGCTTCAAAAACAAATAAGTCTATGTAAAATAAGAGATCACCCGGGGCGCAATCAATTTTGAACCCAGGGTCATGATTTGAACAAGCTTGATAGTTGACCACTATATAATACTAAATACCAAATATCTAAGGTACCTTATAGTTCTGGACAAGAAGATTTTTAAAGATTTTTCCTATATAAGTAAATGTAAAACAAAAGACCCCCCCCCACCCTTCGGGGTGGCATATATTAACCCAAGGTCACGATTTGAACTATCTTGGTAGAGAATCACTAGAGCATGCCGCATACTAAATATGTAAGCTCTGGGCCTTACGGTGTACGAGAAGAATTTTCAAAGTTTTCTTTATATAAGTCTATGTAAACCATGTGGCCGCCAGGGCGGGGCCATATTTGACCCTAGGGGAGAATTTAAACAATCTTGGTAGAGAACCACTAGATGATGCTACATACAAAATATCAAAGCCCTAGGCCCTGTTGTTTTGGACAAGGAGATTTTCAAAAGTTTTCTCTATATAAGTCTATATAAACCATGTGACCACCAGGGCGGAGCCATATTTGACACTAGAGGAAACATTTGAACAATCTTGGTAAAGGACTACTATACGATGCTACATACCAAATATCAAAGCCCTAAGCCATGTGGTTTTGTACAAAAATATTTTCAAAGTTTTCTTTATAGAAGTCTATATAAACCATGTGACCGCCAGGGCGGGGCCATATTTGACCCTAGGAGATAATTTAAACAATCTTGGTAGAGGACTACTAGATGATGCTACATACAAAATATCAAAGCCCTAGGCCCTGTTGTTTTGGACAAGGAGATTTTCAAAGGTTTTCGCTATATATGTCTTTAATATGAAATAAGGCACTGCCTCAATCGGGAATCGATCAGACTTCAACTCATCCCTTTAACATTTAAAAAAAAACTGTCTACTAGGGTGTTTAATAACAGGCAAATTGTTAAGCAGCACAATGACAGACTTAAGGTGATCACAACAGCTCACACTGTGCTCAGGTGAGCTAAAAATCATACATACTTAAATTAATAGATTGCAACTCACTGTTAACAAGCCTTAACAGACAAACAATCTATTTGCACCACGGCAGGTTAAGAGCTCAGTCTAGGGAGACATATTAGCCTTCTTGTGCAGGCTTGGTTTTTTCTATCTGTGTTAATTGTAATTCTGAGATTACTCGTAAAACAAATCCTAATTTTGTTTTTATATACACATCACAAAGACTTGCATTACACTTTATTTATTGAATAAACTGTTCACATGTTTAAGTTTTATCTGTATACACATTTATAATGATCACAGATCACCATAACTTGTTTTATCCATACATGAAATATAGCTGAAACTGTGAATGAATCTAGCCGGTTTTATTGTTCTTGAAGATATTTTGCAAGTTTGTATCAAATTAAACCATAAATGAAGTCTCTATCTGGCTGCAAAAGCCAAAATAGCAAATTTTGGCCCTTTAAGGGGCCATAACTCTGCAACCCATGAAGGGATCTGGCCAGTTTTCGAAAGGAATCGAGACATTATGCCAATACAAGTTGTGTGCAAGTTTGAATAAAGTTGATTGCAAAATGTGGTCTCTATCGTGTTCACAAGCCAAAAATGGCAAATTTTGGCCCTTTAAGGGGCCATAACTTTGGAACCCATGATGGGATCCGGCCAATTTTGAAAGGAACTGAGATATTATGCCTGTACAAGTTGTGTGCAAGTTTGATTAAAATCAAATACACAATGTGGTCTCTATCGTGTTCACAAGGAAATTGTGGACAGACGGATGAAGAGCGATCACAAAAGCTCACCCTGTCACTATGTGACAGATGAGCTAAAAAGGGGCATAATTCTGTCAAAATTCATATTAGAGATATAGAGATTGTTTCTCCTGGTGTAGACTTTGATAGAAAACAATAATTGTTTTAAGTTTCAAGTCAAAAGCTTTAATAGTAACAGAGATATTTGACTTTATCAAAAACTTTAATAAAAAAATTCTAAAAAAAGGGGCATAAATCAAAATAAAAAAATTCAAATCAGAGTTATGGGGCTTATTTCTCCTGGTGTAGACTTTGATAGAAAACTAGAATGTGTCTGTAGGACACAGGGTGTGCCCCCCTCTGGTACATTTGTCACAAATAAGGTGAAATAATTCAAATGTTTGCAGTCTTAATGGGGTATAGCCTCAAAAAAAAGTATGAGAAGGATTCATTATTCTATACCATATACTTTTTGAGCTATGAGCATCAGAAACAAAAAATCCACTATTTTGGCTATTTCATGGGCCATAACTCTGTAATAAATGCTAAAATTCTCAAGAAGAATGCCAAGTGTGCAAGGTCATATTATGATAAAGACTCAAACAAGGTTTCATGAATTTACATTAAATATTTTGTGAGTGAGGCACATAATTAAGTGAAAATGTGCATTTTTTGACTATATCAGGGGCCATAACTCTAAAAATAGGGGGCGGACTCAGATGAAAAATGTAAGTGCTCAAGTTCATATCATGATAAAGACTCATGCAAGGTTTCATCAGTTTATATCAAATACTTTCTGAGCTAGGTGTCAAGTTTTGGGTTAACTATAATGGTGACAATATCTGAGGTATCTTCCAAGCAGTATACACGATGAAGGTTTCCTAGATATACTTGACTTGCTGTACCCCTAGACTTGCTTCGCTTCTTAGACTTGCTTCGTTTCTTAGACTTGCTCCTCTAATTTAAATTGCTCCTCTCACTGAACTTGCTGCGCAACCTGGACTTGCTGCACTTGGAAGACTTACTCCTCCGAACTGGACTTGCTCCTGTTACTGGACTTGCTGCGCAACCTGGACTTGCTGCACTTGGAAGACTTACTCTTCCGAATTGGACTTGCTCCTCTTACTGGACTTGCTGCGCAACCTGGACTTGCTGCACTTGGAAGACTTACTCTTCCAAATTGGACTTGCTCCTTTTACTGGACTTGCTGCGCAACCTGGACTTGCTGCACTTGGAAGACTTACTCTTCCGAACTGGACTTGCTCCTTTTACTGGACTTGCTGCGCAACCTGGACTTGCTGCACTTGGAAGACTTACTCTTCCGAATTGGACTTGCTCCTTTTACTGGACTTGCTGCGCAACCTGGACTTGCTGCACTTGGAAGACTTACTCTTCCAAATTGGACTTGCTCCTTTTACTGGACTTGCTGCGCAACCTGGACTTGCTGCACTTGGAAGACTTACTCTTCCGAATTTGACTTGCTGCGCAACCGGGACTTGCTGCGCTTTGGAGACGTACTCCTCTAACTGAAACTCTTAAGTTTCGTTAGTGACAATACTGGAGGTTTCTTTCTAAACCTTATTTTTTTCTCTCTTTTTTTCATTTCTATTCCATTTCAAGTATAAATACAAAACGCGCGAACCGGATAGATAGACGCCATTGTGACGTCACGCGAACAAAAATAACATACACAAAATGGCGGCAAATTGTGTTTGTTTTATACAAATAAATTGATATTTTTGACAACAGCCCCCTTCTAAAGAAATATTCCATATTTCAAAATCATGGCAAAAATATCTGATTTATTCTGTCTGCATATCCTCTGTTGATATTGTAATGTGGGGACTGTCTTCATCATCTTCATCTTGTCTGCTCAGATAATCTGCAAAGATGTTGTCTGATCCTTTTATTGCCTCAATCCGGAATTTATATGACTGCAAAAATAATGCCCATCTCACTAATCTTCCATTATCTGGTGTGGATTTCTGGATATATGCTAAAGAATTGTGGTCTGTTTGTATGACGAATTCCTTCCCATAAAGATACTTCTGGAACTTTTTTATTCCGAATACTATGGCAAGGCACTCTCTTTCTCCAACTGAGTAGTTCTTCTCACGATCGAGCAGCTTCTTGCTGGCAAAGGCAACTGGAAATAAACCCTCTTCATACTGCTGCAGTAATGCTGCTCCGATCCCGGTACTTGAACCATCACACTGTAAAATGAATTGTTTAGAAAAATCTGGTAGTCGAAGAATAGGCGATCTGGTGAGTTGATCCTTCAAGGTATTAAAAGCACTATCCTGACTTGCTTCCCATTTGACATAATTCGGCTGTCCCTTTTTCGTCAAGTCTGTTAGAGGTGCTGCTATTTCGGCAAATGAAGGTATGAATTTTCTGTAATAGCCCGCTAATCCTAAAAATGCCCTAACTTGTCTTTTGGTTTTTGGAACTGCTGCTTGCCTTATGCGATTAAGTTCTCCTCTTCCATCTGAACTATTCCATTTCCAACCATATGTCCTGTAAATCCAATGTTGCCAAACCCAATAAAACATTTTGATGGTTTAACTGTAAGACATGCTTCTTTAAGTCTTTGGAGGAGGTCTCGTAGCATAACAAGATGATCATTCCAAGTTGCAGTATGTCCTATCATATCGTCGATATAATTATCAACGTTGTTACATCCTGCTAGCAGCTTCCTCATCATACGATTGAAGGTCGCCCCAGAGTTGACCATTCCAAATGGCATTTTCTTAAACTGGTAACTCCCTCTGTCTGTAGAAAATGCTGTCATTCTTCGGCAACTTTCAGCGACTGGAATCTGCCAGTAACCTTTACATAAGTCGATCTTTGTAAAAAAACTTATCATCTTTCAGTCTTGCCAGAATATCATCCACACTAGCCATAGGTTCGGTATCAAACTTGGTCACAGAATTAAGGCGTCGAAAGTCAATGCAGAATCTATTGCTTCCGTCTTTCTTCTTTACAATTACAATAGGTGCATTGTACTCGGATACAGATTGTTCTATAACATCAGCTTCCAGCATCTTCTTAATTTCATCTTCCACATCTTGACGCTTAGCGTATGGTATTGGGTACTGCTTCACTCGGATAGGTTTCTGGTCAATCAGTTCGACGTGGTGCTGTATGAGAGGAGTTGTTCCTGGTTGTTCGGAGAACACCTCACTAAATTCTTGAAGAAGATCTAAGACTTGCTTTCTCTGTTCCTGAGTAAGTCTTTCACAGATCTTGACATCACAAAATGTTTCACCACTTGTGTATCCTGGAAACTCTAGAAGACTTTCATCATCTACCGCTCCACCTTGAATATGATTGTCATCTTCTATAATTGCCACACTTGCTGCAATCGTGTCTTTGCGTTCTTCATACTTCTTTAGCAAATTGATGTGATATGTTCTCGTTCTATCACCAACATTTATTCTATAGTCAACTCCGTTGATAGCCTCAACAACTTCATATGGTCCTTTCCATTGTAGCATCATCTTATTCTTATCTGTCGGAAGCAGGAGTAGTACTTTGTCGCCAAGTTTTAATACTCGTTTGCGAGCTTTCTTATCGTAATGATGTTTGTATGTCTTCTGAGCTCTATTTAGACTTTCTCTTGCTATCTTGCACGTTTCTTCCAACCGCTGCTTTAAATCAAATACATATTGATATGTGTTCTGTGTCTCAGGATTTTCTTTCGCTGTCCATATTTCTTTCAACACTTGCATTGGTCCCCGCACTGTTCTTCCATATAAAAGTTCAAAGGGTGAGAATCCTGTACTTGATTGTGGTACTTCTCTATAGGCAAATAATACTGCCGAAAGGTATCTATCCCAATCTTTGGGTCTTTCTTGGCACATCTTCTTTAACATGCTCTTCAGGACTCCATTCATACGCTCACAAAATCCATTGCACTTCGGGTTGTATGGTGTGGCGAAGAGTTGCTTCACTGATATTAGACGACTTACTTCTTTCATCAGGTCAGATGTAAATTGGCTGCCTCTGTCACTTAAAACTTCACTTGGGAGACCTACTCTCGAAAAGATGTCAAGAAGTGCTTCTGCTACTCTTTCTGTGTCAATTCTTGGTAATGCTACCGCTTCTGGGTATCGCGTGGCATAATCCACCACTGTTAATATATATCTGTTTCCACTGTCTGACACTGGTGCAATAGGTCCTATTAAATCTATGGCTATTCTGTGGAAGGGTTCTTCAATCACTGGCATGTCTCCTAAAGGAACCTTCTTAACTCGGCCCTTCGGAATGGTCTTTTGGCATTTGTCACAAGATCGGCAAAATCGTCCAACTTCACTTGAAATCCCAGGCCAATAGAAACTTGACGTGATCCTGTCCTCTGTTTTCTTCGCTGAAAGATGTCCTCCAACGATCGATTCGTGAGCAAGTTCCATCACTCTTTTGCGTTTGCTTGCTGGTACGACAATCTGTTTGATCTCGTAGTCATACGCCCCTTTCGTCTGAAGATAAACTCTATACAGCACTCCATTTCTTATTGCAAATTTGTATTTTGCACCACCCTTGGTTTCGAGCATGTCTTCTGTCTTTGCTAAATCCCACAGCTTTTGCAATGCTTTATCTTCCTTCTGTGATGTCTTTAATGTCTCCACATTAGCTTCTGTTTCACAGGAGGGCTTCGGCACATTCAGTGCTTTCGTTGGTAGCTCTGCTTTTCTACTCAGTGATCTTGTCATAACCGCAGCTACTGATGTATCAGCAATCTTCTTTTTCCATTCAGGATCAGGTCTATCAAGTACACCAGGAACATTCCCAATGATTAAGTCACAAATCAACGACTTTGGTACCATTGCCTCAATTTCTCCAATGTAATACGGAGTATCAACCCATATCTTCGCCATAGGTACAACTTTGGCGTCCCCATCTATTGTGATAATCACTATTTCTTTGCCTAGAAATTGCTCTTCTTTGACTAAGTCTCTTCTTACAGCAGCGGATTCGCATCCAGTGTCCCTTAACACTTTCACTTCTTCTGTTCCTACGAATCCTCTCTGTACCTCCAAGTTCCTCTCCCCTTTTAAGCTATCAATGGTACAAACTCCTGCAAGTATTGGGACTGACTCCCCACTTGCCAACTTCAATTTTCCGTCTTCAGTATTGTTTTTCAATGGACTGTTTTTTACATCCGTTTGAACACACACTGCTGCTAACTTCTGGTCATTCTTTGCTGGAGCTGATCTCATCTGCTTACAATCTCTGGCTAAGTGTCCTGCTTTATTACAGATAAAGCAACTCTTTGGAGTGTTACTCCTGCTGTTTTGTCTACAGTCACGCGCTAAATGACCTGCTTTATTACATATAAAGCAGGTTTTCCGCAACCCATTCTTCTCTTCTGTCTTTCGACTGGACTGCTCATGACTGGTGGAGTTGTGCTTCTTTTGAGGCGCAACACTCTTCGACAATATTGAAGGTGTCCCCTTATGTGCTTCGATGTACTGCTCTGCAAGACGTGTTATCTCGTCCATCGACTTTGGTGTTCTCTCTTTCAGAAACACCGCTAATTCGGCTGAACAACCTTCAATAAACTGCTCTCTTATCATTAAATCACATAAGGATTCATACGTCTTTTCTATTCCAGCCAGTTCAGTCCAACGACTGAAGTATCTCTTTATTCTTGACACAAATTGAAAGACCGACTCTCCTTGGTCTGGTTTACTTTGTCGAAATTTAGATCTGAATCCCTCTTCAGTCAACTGATACCTCCTTAGGATCGCTTTCTTGAGAGAATCGTAATTACAGGCCTCTTCTTGTGGCATGCTTGTGTACACCTCCAGTCCCATTCCTGTTAAAAGTGAGCTAAGACTTATGGCCCAGCTCTCCTCTTCCCACTTTTGACTTTGAGCATATCTCTCAAACCTTTCCAGATATGCGTCAATGTTATCGTGCTCTTCATCAAACTTTGGAATCTTAGGTCTGTACGCCTTACAAGTATCAGTACTGTCTACTCTGTTGACCCTCAAACGCTCAATCTCTAAGTCTCTCTCCTTCATTTGCAGTTCAAAGTTCATCTCCATCTGTCTCCTTTCTTCATCACGTCGTTGGGCTCTCTCTTCCCTTGCTATACATTCCTCTTCCTTATCTTTGATGAAAAGGATCAAGTCTCCACCGGACAATCCAAGTCTCTCGCCAAGTCTCAACCATTCATCGTAATACATCATGCTTGTTATGATAGCTGCAATATTATTATAGTAAATCCCGGACGAGCCCCCAATTTGTCAAGTTTTGGGTTAACTATAATGGTGACAATATCTGAGGTATCTTCCAAGCAGTATACACGATGAAGGTTTCCTAGATATACTTGACTTGCTGTACCCCTAGACTTGCTTCGCTTCTTAGACTTGCTTCGTTTCTTAGACTTGCTCCTCTAATTTAAATTGCTCCTCTCACTGAACTTGCTGCGCAACCTGGACTTGCTGCACTTGGAAGACTTACTCCTCCGAACTGGACTTGCTCCTGTTACTGGACTTGCTGCGCAACCTGGACTTGCTGCACTTGGAAGACTTACTCTTCCGAATTGGACTTGCTCCTCTTACTGGACTTGCTGCGCAACCTGGACTTGCTGCACTTGGAAGACTTACTCTTCCAAATTGGACTTGCTCCTTTTACTGGACTTGCTGCGCAACCTGGACTTGCTGCACTTGGAAGACTTACTCTTCCGAACTGGACTTGCTCCTTTTACTGGACTTGCTGCGCAACCTGGACTTGCTGCACTTGGAAGACTTACTCTTCCGAATTGGACTTGCTCCTTTTACTGGACTTGCTGCGCAACCTGGACTTGCTGCACTTGGAAGACTTACTCTTCCGAATTGGACTTGCTCCTTTTACTGGACTTGCTGCGCAACCTGGACTTGCTGCACTTGGAAGACTTCCTCTTCCAAATTGGACTTGCTCCTTTTACTGGACTTGCTGCGCAACCTGGACTTGCTGCACTTGGAAGACTTACTCTTCCGAATTTGACTTGCTGCGCAACCGGGACTTGCTGCGCTTTGGAGACGTACTCCTCTAACTGAAACTCTTAAGTTTCGTTAGTGACAATACTGGAGGTTTCTTTCTAAACCTTATTTTTTTCTCTCTTTTTTTTATTTCTATTCCATTTCAAGTATAAATACAAAACGCGCGAACCGGATAGATAGACGCCATTGTGACGTCACGCGAACAAAAATAACATACACAAAATGGCGGCAAATTGTGTTTGTTTTATACAAATAAATTGATATTTTTGACACTAGGGGTGTCACAAGGTGAAAATGTACATTTTGACTATTTCAGGGGCCATAACTCTAGAAATAGGGCATTGACCCATATTAAAAATAGGAGGTGCGCAAGTCCATATCATGATTAAGACTCGTGCAAGGTTTCATGAATCTATATCAAATACTTTTTGAGCTAGGCATGTCACAAGGTGAGAATGTGCATTTTTGACTATTTAAGGGGCCATAACTCTAAAAATAGGGGGCAGAGCCAAATGAAAAATAGTAGGTGCGCAAGTTCATATCATGATAAAGACTCATGCAAGGTTTCATCAATTTTTCATCATATTTTTGACTATTTAAGGGGCCATAACTCTAAAAATAGAAGGCGGAGCCAGACAAAAAATAGAAGGTGCGCAAGTTCATATCATGATAAAGACTCATGCAAGGTTTCATCAATTTATATCAAATACTTTTTGAGCTAGGCATGTCACAAGGTGAAAATGTGCATTTTTGACTTTTTCTGGGGCCATAACTCTAAAATTAGGGGGCGGAGCCAGACGAAAAATAGAAGGTGCGCAAGTTCATATCATGATAAAGACTCATGCAAGGTTTCATCAATTTATATCAAATACTTTCTGAGCTAGGGGTGTCACAAGGTGAAAATGTACATTTTGACTATTTCAGGGGCCATAACTCTAGAAATAGGGCGTTGACCCATATTAAAAATAGGAGATGCGCAAGTTCATATCATGATTAAGACTCGTGCAAGGTTTCATGAATCTATATCAAATACTTTTTGAGCTAGGCGTGTCACAAGGTGAAAATGTGCATTTTTGACTATTTAAGGGGCCATAACTCTTAAAATAGGGGGCAGAGCCAAATGAACAAGATCTGTCCGTAAGACAGCCAAGCTCGACTATTCAAAATATTGTCCCAGAAGCAGGAAAATATTACCCAAAAAGGTTAAATATCAAAAGAGTTTTAAGTTCAAAAGGGGGAATAATTTGACCAAAATGCATATCAGTTATGGGACTTGCTGCTATCAACTAGTTTTATAACCCCGAAGGCACATGTGAAGTTTCAATTCAATATCTGTATTAGCTTTGGAGATAGAAACTTGCATGTAAAACTTTAACCAGAATTTTCGAAGTCCAAAAGGGGGCATAATTTGCCCAAAATACATGCCAGAGTTATGGGACTTGATCCATTGAGGTTAGTCATTGATCTAGAAAAAGAAAAAATAAGTTTCAAATCTATATGCCTTTTAGAAATAGCTGTATGTACTTGCACGCAAAACTTTAACCAGAATTTTCTAAGTCCAAAAGGGGACATAATTTGGCCAAAATGAAAGTCAGAGTTATGGGACTTGCTGCTATCAACTAGTTTTATAACCCCGAAGACACATGTGAAGTTTCAAATCAATATCTGCATTAGTTTTGGAGATAGTAACTTGCATGTAAAACTTTAACCAAAATTTTCTAAGTCCAAAAGGGGGCATAATTTGCTCAAAATACATGTCAGAGTTATGGGACTTGACCCAGAGAGGTTGGTAATTGACCTAGAAAAAGAAAAAATAAGTTTCAAAGCTATATGCCTTTAATTGATGGCTGTATGTACTTGCATGCAAAAACTTAACCAAGGTGTGACGCCGACGCCAGGGTGAGAGAATAGCTAGACTATTCTTCGAATAGTCGAGCTAAAAATAGTAGGTGCGCAAGTTCATATCATGATAAAGACTCATGCAAGGTTTCATCAATTTATATCAAATACTTTTTGAGCTAGGCATGTCACAAGGTTAAAATGTGCATTTTTGACTTTTTCTGGGGCCATAACTCTAAAATTAGGGGGCGGAGCCAGACGAAAAATAGAAGGTGCGCAAGTTCATATCATGATAAAGACTCATGCAAGGTTTCATCAATAAATATCAATTACTTTTAGAAATAGCTGTATGTACTTGCACGCAAAACTTTAACCAGAATTTTCTAAGTCCAAAAGGGGACATAATTTGGCCAAAATGAAAGTCAGAGTTATGGGACTTGCTGCTATCAACTAGTTTTATAACCCCGAAGACACATGTGAAGTTTCAAATCAATATCTGCATTAGTTTTGGAGATAGTAACTTGCATGTAAAACTTTAACCAAAATTTTCTAAGTCCAAAAGGGGGCATAATTTGCTCAAAATACATGTCAGAGTTATGGGACTTGACCCAGAGAGGTTGGTAATTGACCTAGAAAAAGAAAAAATAAGTTTCAAAGCTATATGCCTTTAATTGATGGCTGTATGTACTTGCATGCAAAAACTTAACCAAGGTGTGACGCCGACGCCAGGGTGAGAGAATAGCTAGACTATTCTTCGAATAGTCGAGCTAAAAATAGTAGGTGCGCAAGTTCATATCATGATAAAGACTCATGCAAGGTTTCATCAATTTATATCAAATACTTTTTGAGCTAGGCATGTCACAAGGTTAAAATGTGCATTTTTGACTTTTTCTGGGGCCATAACTCTAAAATTAGGGGGCGGAGCCAGACGAAAAATAGAAGGTGCGCAAGTTCATATCATGATAAAGACTCATGCAAGGTTTCATCAATAAATATCAATTACTTTTTGAGCTAGGCGAGTCACAAGATGAAAATGTGCATTTTTGACTATTTCAGGGGCCATGACTCTAAAATTAGGGGGCGGTGCCAGACGAAAAATAGAAGGTGCGCAAGTTCATATCATCATAAAGACTCATGCAAGGTTTCATCAATTTATATCAAATACTTTTTGAGCTAGGCGCGTCACGAACTTAAGACGGACGCACGGACAAGAGCATGGGGGGGGGGGGGGGGGGGGGCACAACGATATTGTTTTAAGTTTCAAGTCAATAGCTTTGATAGTAACAGAGATATTTGACTTTATCAATAACTTTATCGATGCTGGGGCGAGTGCAATACCTGTACTTTTTCTTCGAAAAGTCCAGCAAAAAAAGTTATAAATAGGGATCTAAGTCTATGTAATGGGTCTTTGTTCCTTTTATAAATTTCTAATAGAATACATGAAAACTGAAAAGTGTCATAAAATGATGCAGAAATGTTGACTCAACTGCCCAAAGAATGCAGAGATAAGGTACTGTAAGTGTATATGAATTCGCTGAGACAAATTTTCATGGAACTGTCCATTTTTGGCATTGTAGATATATTCACGCAATTTTGAATTAGCGGAGAAACAGGCATAAAATCATAAATTTGTGCATGGCAAAATATCCTCTCAAGGGAGGCTACTACAAGAGTTTTAACTCGTATAAAACATGGACAAATCAGGACAATGTCACAAATCAGTCATAGGTACATAACAGTACATAATTAGTACAAGTTGTGTCACATAATTATGTGCAAAATTACGTCATTAATCTGTTCGTGATTTATTGTCAGTCGCCTAAAATTAGTTTGTTTTTGTTTTTTGGGGTTTAACGCCATTTTTCAACAGTATTTCAGTCAGCCTAAAATTAGACCTTTTCCCCTGCTTTTCAATCATTGATACACTTCAGCTGTATCAGTCTTAAAAACCAGACAGCACTTTGCATATCTGCTGTATTTGCTGCTCACAGAACGGATGAGTTTAAGCAAGCGCCGTCAGACTCGAACATAAAATTCAAGTTTGTTCCAGCTTCTCGCACTAGAGAACTTCAACCTTTTATTGGACATTTTGGGCAACAATGATTTCAAATGTGCCTTAAAATCCGAGTTCCAGAAATGGTATTTGAGTCAGACCCAAAGTTAAAGACCAGCGGAAGTACTGAAACAGTAGATTAAAACCCCTTCTCTTCTATCTTAACATATCCCTTACAGAAGGATTATTTCAAGTCTTAATACAAGAAGTGGTAGTTTAAAATGTTAATCTACACTTATTGTTTTTTTTTCTCTATTTTTCCTGTGACAGTTCTAAAATCTATAATGGGTAACTGTATGAACATACTTTAGTTTATACATAATTTATTTTAGGTCCATTGTGAAGCAACATACTTTGGATTAGGCCCAACCAAGAGTGCTACAGAAAAAATTTGGTGCAGATCCATCAAGCGGTTCATGAGAAAAAAGTTGTTCAAAGGTGTTTCTATTTTAAGTTCTGGAAGTGAAATGGGTTAAGTGTAATAACTGAGAGAGCGAGAGATTCTGGCTTTAATGCTACAGACCAAGATTGGGGCAGATCCACTTAGAGCAGCAATTTAAAGCCTTATTTGATTTTTAGCTCCAGTGACCCCCAAAAGGGATTAAACATACAATCTGAACAAAGTTGAGAAAGGTG
The DNA here is from genome assembly GCF_021730395.1 of Mercenaria mercenaria. Lineage (NCBI taxonomy): Eukaryota > Metazoa > Mollusca > Bivalvia > Venerida > Veneridae > Mercenaria > Mercenaria mercenaria. The sequence continues at coordinate 61,453,749 of NC_069364.1, forward strand.
TACATAAGAATGCTACTGACCAAGTTTGATTAATATCCATCAAGTTGTTCATGCAAAGAGGTTTTTCTATTTTAGCTCTAGTGGTCTCTAAAAGGAACTAAGTAAAACCACATAAACAATTTTGAAAGAAGACTGCATGCACAAGAATGCTACAGACCAAGTTTTTTGAAGATCCATCAAGTGGTTCAGGCAAAGAAGTTGTTTAAAGTTTTTTCTTCTAGCTTAATTTGAACAAATTAGAGAGGGCTTCACATAAAGATGCTTTGTTGAAGATCCATAAAGTAGTTCATCAGAAGAAGTTGTTAAACATTTCTGCTGTTTTAAGCCGATCTACATCAAACATTTACCTTCTATAGAAAATGTTTGGTGCAAAGTAGGTCCATCTGCATCAGGTCTTTATTTGTACTGAAAACATCAGTGCAGTCCAAATCACAAAAATAACATTTCCACACAAGTTAAAAAATTAAAAGTAGTAAGAAAAGGATCCATTTATATTTGCAAGTATGTTAATTTAACGATAAATAGGTTTTTGCTTTTCCCTTAATTTTTTAAAAAATTCGTCAAGCCATCAATATACAGTCTAACTGGTGTCACCTCCAATCAGCAGTCATTTTGTGACACCCCTGGCAGATTTTCCTCTATTTCATCGCTTTATTCAGTGGTCACCTCCCATCCATGGTCAGCAGCCACTGAACTGCCTCCCAACTGTCGTATTTGACCCCTTTCAGCAGCTTATGTTTCATCCAAAACCAATTTTTAGGGGAAAATTGCCAAAGATACCCGATTTGAGATGGACATGATAGTTAAGTTTCATGTGACTTCACCACAATTTTTAACCAATGAAAAGTTTGTTGATGCCTACAACAACATGCCCATTTCGCAGTCGTTAAAGAAGTTAATTACTAATTGATTTTTAAATGATCAATTAATTACTTATGTTCTGTGTGAATTTAAACTGTTTGTAGGAAAGGTGCGAAATAGGCTTCATGGATTAAAGATGTTTAATGATTTTTAATGACTGCCGTACATCGTTGTTTTTTCCAAACAGAAGATCAAAACTACCTTGTGCTTTGCTCTTACTATTGTGAAGTATGCAAATTCGAACTTTGTTACTATTATTAAGTTAATTAAAGACTTGTATAAAATATCAATTTTCGTTGTCCACATAACCATCAGTTTTCCATAGTGCATTTGTTTTCTGAAGTGATACCTCATATGTGAATTCCTCTTCAAACAGAAATTATGTCCACTAAACGGAAATGTATGAATTTAGAGGAGCGTGTGAAGTGTCTTAAGTTACTAGAATCAGGAAAACGTTTGTGTGTTGTAGCCAGTGAACTGGATGTTGGATGTAGCCAGGTTCAAAATGTGTTAAAACGGAAACATGAGATTTTAGACAAGTATGAGGCAAATGGGAACTCGAGTGCAAAACGTCGGAAGAGAAAAATGGAATATGGCAAGATTAAAGATCTAGTGTATCGCTGGTTTCTTGATGCAAGTTCGCGTCTGGGGTTAATGTGTCCGGTCCGATAATCTGGGAGAAAGCCATGACATTTGCCAAGGAGTTAAATTTCAGTGAGTTTAAGGGAAGTAATGGCTGGTTAGACAGTTTCTTGAAATGTTACACAACAATATTGTTACATGAAGACTTTCCAAACAGTAGAAAATAAACTTTCTTGTTTTGTAAAGATAATGGTAAGCTTTATGTTACATTACATTACAGTAAAGAGACCAGCACTATTTCAAGTAAAATATGCTTCCATGAAAAGTAATTTCTTGTTGTCTTTATCTTTCAGAATGTGAAGTTGCAGTATTTTCCAGCCAACACAACATCTTCACTGCAACCAATGAATGCCGGGATAATCCAAGCAGTCAAGCTGAAGTATTGTCAGTGTCCGCTCCAGCATGTCCTGCTAGAATTGGAGAAAGAACCAACAAAACTTTGACCAGAGATTCTGCGAAACATCACCATGCTGCAAGCCATCTACTGGATCAACTCTGCATGGCAGGAAGTGAAGACTGACACTATTCAGAAGTGCTTTGCTAAATGTGGGTTTACCGGGTCTAGTGTTAGAGACAGTGAATCAGTTTTTCACACTGAATTTGACACTGAAGATGATTATCCATTAGCAGTTCTGAAATTGTCATCAGAACTCTTCGGTTGTGAATTCAAAAAGCTGCTTGAAATTGACAATCAGTTTTCAACATGCGACAACAACCTACAAGATTAAGACAAGCCTGCCAGTAATTCTCAGGCATTTAGGCCCGTGTGCCCCTGCGGAATATGAAAGTGACCAGGAACAAGATGATGTCCCATTTGAATCAAGTGTTTAAGTTATAGTGATGTTTCTCAGTATCTTGAAAACAAGAGGGCTATGATGGCCCTATATATCGCTCACCAGAGTTGATCCGGCCTACTGTCGTAGTTTTTTACCCCACATAAGCCAGTTTCGAATTTAACCTAGAGATCATCAAGACAAACATTCTGACCAAGTTTCATACAGATTGAGTCACAACTGTAGCCTTTAGTGTTCACAAACTTTGCCTTTGATTTGACCATGTGACCTAGTTTTTGACCCTAAATGACCCAGATTAAAACTTGACCTAGAGATCATCAAGACAAACATTCTGACCAAGTTTCATAAAGATTGAGTCACAACTTTGGCCTATAGTGTTCACAAGGTTTTACTTTGATCTGGCCTACTGACATACTTTTTGACCCCGCATGACCCAGTTTCAAAACTGATCTAGAGATCATCAAGGCAAACATTCTGACAAAGTTTCATAAATATTGGGTCACAACTGTGACCTCTAGAGTATTCACAAGCTTTTCCTTTGATCTGACCTACTAACCTAGTTTTTGAACCCACATGACTTAAATTTAAACTTGACCTAGAGATCATCAAGACAAACATTCTGACCAAATTTCATAAAGATTCAGTCAAAATATTGGCCTCTAGAGTGTTCACAAGCTATTCCTTTGATCTGGTCTCCTGACCTAGTTTTTGACCCAACATGACACAGATTTGAACTTGGCCTAGAGATCATCAAGACTAACATTCTGACAAAGTTTTATAAAGATTGGGTCACAATTGTGGCCTCTAGAGTGTTCAAAAGCTTTTCCTTTGATTTGACCGTGTGACCTAGTTTTTGACTCCACATGACCCAGATTCGAACTTGACCTACAGATAATCAAGACAAACATTCTGACTAATTCTAATGAGTTTCAAACTTGAAATCTGGTCTCTTAGAGCGTTGACAAGATTTCCATTTGATCTGGTCTAGTGACCTAGGTTTTGAACCCACATGACCCAGTTTCAAACTTGACCTAGAAATCACTAAGACAAACATTCTGACCAAGTTTTAAAAAGATTGAGTCACAACTGTGGCCTCTATTCACAAGCTTTTCCATTGATTTGAATGGGTGACCTAGTTTTTGACCCAACATGACCCAGATATTATCAAGACAAACATTCTGACCAAGTTTCATAAAGATTTGGATAAAAAAATTGGCGTCTAGAGTGTTCACAAGCTTTTCCTTTGATCTTGCCTACTGACCTAGTTTTTGACCCCACATGACCAAGATTCAAACTTGGCCTAGAGACCATCAAGAAAAACACCCTGCCCAAATTTCATAAAGATTGGGTCACAAATTTAGCGTCTAGAGTTTTCACAAGCTTTTCCTTTGATCTTGCCTACTGACCTAGTTTTTGACCCAACATGACCCATATTCAAACTTCACCTAGAGACCATCAAGACAAACACCCTGCCCAAATTTTATAAAGATTGGGTCAAAACTGTGGTCTCTTAGAGTGTTCAAAAGCTTTTCCTTTGATTTGCCCAGGTGACCTAGTTTTTGACCCCACATGACCCAGATTCAAACCTGACTTATAGATAATCAAGAAAAACATTCTGACTAATTCTAATGAGTTTCAAACTTGAACTGTGGTCTCTAGAGTGTTGACAAGATTTTCCTTTTATCTAGCCTAGTGACCTAGTTTTTGACCCCATATTACCCAGTTTCAAATCTGACCTAGAAATCATTAAGACAAACATTCTGACCCAGTTTCAAAAAGATTTGAGTCACAACTGTGGCCTCTAATGAAATTCACAAGCTTTTCCTTTGATTTGACCGGGTAACCTAGTTTATGACCCCACATGATTCAGATTCAAACTTGACCTAGATATCATCAAGGTGAACATTCTGACAAATTTTCATGAAGATCCATTGAAAAATTATGGCCTCTAGGGAGGTCACAAGGTTTTTCTATTTTTAGACCTACCGACTAGTTTTGGATTGCACATGACCCAGTTGCAAACGTGACCTAGATATCATCAAGGAGAACATTCTGACCAATTTTCATGAAGATCCATTGAAAAGTATGGCCTCTAGAGAGGTCACAAGGTTTCTCTATTTTTAGACCTACTGACCTAGTTTTTTACTGCATGTGACCCAGTTTCAAATCTGACCTGGATATCATCAAGCTGAACATTCTGACCAATTTTCATGAAGATCCATTGAAAAATATGGCCTCTAGGGAGGTCACACGGTTTTTCTATTATTTGACCTACTGACCTAGTTTTTGAGGGCACATGACCCAGTTTTGAACTTGACCTAGATATCATCAAGGTGAGCATTCTGATCAACTTTTATAACGATCCCATGAAAAATGTGACCTCTAGAGTGGTCACAAGCAAAAGTTTACGCACGGACACTAGTACGGACGACAGACGCCACGTGATCACAAAAGCTCACTTTGTGACTGGTGAGCTAAAAATGCAAAGGTGTGTACCTACAGCTTGTAGGGATGCGAATCTACCTTGCACAGTAACACATCAGCCTTAAGTACAAATGCACAAAACAAATAAATGCTACATTTATGTGTACTTTAGTTTAAAAAGTTCTTATTCAGATATACATAACATGATACATCATATCTACAGATAACATAAGGATTACGAAAAAAGTACAGTGTGTCCTTCTCCTATGTGCACTTCAGATATCACAGTGCTGCTTTTCAAAAAATACTGTCTGAAAATTCAGACTATATAAGATATTTCAAGGCATTAATTTTCTTTACCATAAAGCAGCACTTCTAGCTTTTTATGCCCCCGAAGGGAGGCATATTAGTTTTCCACTGTCCGTCCATTCGTTCGTTAGTTCGTTCGTCACAACGTTAACTTTTTGCATGAAGGCACTTTACTCGCGAACCACTGCACCCAAGACCTTCAAACTTCACATGCTGATAGTACTTATTGAGTACACCACCCCTACTGACATTGGGGTCACCAGGTCAAAGGTCAAGGTCACTGGAGCCAACGTTAAGTTTTTGCATGAAGGCACTTTACTCGCAAACCACTGCATCCAGGACCTTCAAACTTCACATGCTGATAGTACTTATTGAGTACACCACCCCTATTGCCTTTGGGGTCACCAGGTCAAAGTCACAGAGGCCAATGTTAACTTTTTGCATGAAGGCACTTTACTCGCGAACCACTGCACCCAGGACCTTCAAACTTCACGTGCTGATAGTACTTATTAAGATAACCACCCCTACTGACTTTGGGGTCACCAGGTCAAAGGTCAAGGTCATAGAAACCAACGTTAACTTTTTGCACGAAGGCACTTTACTCGCGAACCACTGCACCCAGGACCTTCAAACTTCACACGCTGATAGTACTTATTGAGTACACCACACCTACTGTCTTTGGGGTCACCAGGTCAAAGGTCAAGGTCACAGGGGCCAACGTTAACTTCTTGCATAAAGGCACATTACTTGCAAACCACTGCATCCAGGACCTTCAAACTTCATATGCTGATAGTACTTATTGAGTACACTACCTCTACTGACTTTGGGGTCACCAGGTCAAAGGTCAAGGTCACAAGGGCTAATGTTAACTTTTTGCATGAAGGCACTTTACTCGCGAACCACTGCACCAAGGACCTTCAAACTTCACATGCTGATAGTACTTATTGAGTACACCACCCCTACTGACTTTGGGGTCACCAGGTCAAAGGTCAAGGTCACAAGGGCCAACGTTAACTTTTTGCATGAAGGCACTTTACTCGTGAACCACTTCACCCAGCACCTTTAGACTTCACATTCTGATAGTACTTATTGAGTACACCACCCCTACTGACTTTGGGGTTACCAGGTCAAAGGTAAAGGTGCTGCGGGAGCATTTGTCACCATTAGTGACAGCTCTTGTTTTTTATGTATTTTTTTTTTACTTTATTTATTGGGTGTGTCACAGTTGGAAGATTTGAAATGTGATGGTCACACCAACTACGAACATTCAACTTTATTGAAGAATTCAAGAGTTGTATAGCCGGGGTACTTGAAAACCAGTTAATCGACAAGATCAATTCCAGTGTGAAGTTCAGCCTGATGTTTGACAAGAGCACCGATGTGTCTGTCCACCTGAATATGGTAATGTACATTAGGGTTCTTGAGTCTGATGAGTTTGGTTATACTTCCCTAGGTACTTACTTCTTTGGGATAGACAGCTTGTCTAGGGCAAACTCAGTATATACTTAGGTCATGGAGATGTTGAAGGTCAAAGGTATAAGTTTGTCTAATCTCTGTGGTGTGAGCACAGATGGTGCAGCAGTTATGATTGGTCACAAGTCTGGTGTAGTTACAAGGTTAAAGAGAGAGGTACCCAGTGTTTTGGCCACACATTGCATTGCCCACAGGTTAGCGTTAAGTTGTTGTACTGGTACTGATGCTATCCCTTACATGGTCAAAGTGCAAGAGGTCATCAACAGTGTTTACAAGTATTTTCACTACTCCCCTAAGAATATGGCCATGCTTGAAGCTATTCAGTCTCTAACTCCAGGTCAAAGTCAGAGGTTTAAGGAGGTATTTCATACCCGTTGGCTCAGTTTTGAAGGATCAGTGTCTGCCATGGTCACCAACTTCTCTAATTTGATTTCTGTCTTTCTTGAGGAGAATTTAGGAAAAGCACTGAGCCGACACAAGTCACTTACCTGCTTCAAGTTTTTGTATGTCGTGCATTTTCTTTGTGATGTGTTTAAACCCTTGGCAATCCTGTCAAAGATGTATCAGAAGCAGGACCTTGATTTCACAGAGGTTACTTCTTTGCTCAGGTCAACTATTGATTGTGTCAGTGACTTTCAGGTCAAGAAAAATGGTCAGACGCTCACAGAATTTCTTGATCTGGTCCCTTCTGGTTGATGCTGATGGTCTGGTCACATTCCAGTTCCAAGGTCACACTATTAGGGACAGTTCTAAGCAGAGAGAGTCCAGTCAAAGTTTGTGACCAGTTTTTAACTGGTCTGGTCAAAAGTTTAAATGTCCACCTTTCTGATAATGAGAATGGTTCAGTTCTGACTGCTCTCAGTAATTTCTTTAATCCATTAGTCAGTAAAGCCTGCAAAGGTACTGACATAGATGTGGTCAACGAATACCTTGCCACTGTTTGGATGAAAGGTTGCAAGGATGAACTTTCATGCTTCCTAAATTTTGCCCATGCAAGCCATGACAATGGCAATAAATCGGTCGAATCCACTAGGGACATGGCAAATCTTGCACAAAGAAATAAAAATATGTACCCAGCTGCTTCTGAGGCAGCAGGTTACCTGTGGCCCCCCCCCCCCCCCCATTTCCACTGTTGAATGTGAACGGGGTTCAGCAATCAATACCGTATCAAAACTTGCTTGAGAAACTCTCTAGCAATGTCAGCTCTGAACATCAATTGATGGGCCAGGTTTAACTGACTTTGATTTTGGATGTGCTATTAAGAAATGGAAAACTCTGAAGACTAGAAGAATCTTAATGTAATATCCATAGTGATGATGATATCCAGTTGCCTAGACATATTTACAAGCTGTAACATTAAATTTCTATACTGTCAAATTTATAAGCCACAGTTTAATCCCAAATCCCAGTAGGTTACAGGCTGCCCTCTGATCAATGGTCACCTGGCATAAGCAGCCAAATTGTCTGTTTTCTCTGGCTGGCTGTTTAAGACAGGTTAGACTGTATTTGTCAAGTTGAATAATACATATGCGTTTTCACATTATTAAAAGAATGGTAGTGGTCCACCAATACAGTCATTTTGCAATATGGGAACAGCAGTCAATAATGCAAAAATAGTATGCTTTGTTCAAACTTCAAGTGCTCTGCTGAAAGAGATGAAATCAATTTAATCAAATTACTTGATTATACAAACAAAGAATACATTATTACGTATTTGTTGTGCTTGGAGCTTTGTTCCTGGCTGCTTTAATTCAGATCAACACTATTGCTAATTAAAGTCTAAGACATTAGTGTTTATTGTTACATGCTTTCAATTGGGTTATATTCAAGACAGCAATAAGAGCAAAAAACTAAAAGGCCTTAGCAAAAAAAAGCAATATTTTTATTCCCGTGAGGCAAAGGGGATAATTGTTAATTGGTCTCAGATGCCCATTATCTAAGGTTTCAATCCATTCCAACGTGATACTGAGATACAGCTTACATACAAAAACTTACAAAAAAGTAACACTCCTGGGCTAATTGTACAAGCAAATTCGAAAGAATTTGGTTCCCCGAAGGTTGGGTGAGGAATGGTTATAAAAATATTTTGGCAAAAATTAAGGATGTACTAATAACAAATAATTTCATTAGTCAAATCATTTTAAAGAAATGAATGTTTTTTTTGTTTTTCTTTGGGGGGGGGGTGGGGGTGAGGGTACAAAATTTCACCTGTTGATATAAATATTGATGGAAAATTAAAAATAAAAAACAAGAGGGTCATGATGACCCTGGATCGCTCACCTGAGTAATATGAGCTACATCTTTCAAATGTCAAAATGATGATAAAATATTAAGAAAGTCAGTAGGTCACATTCATGGTCAATGAAATTCAGTTTTACAATTTGTGTACAAAACTGTGTATGTCATCAAAATTTCAAGGCTGCATCTTAAAAAACAAGAAAGTAGGTCAGTAGGTCAAGGTCACAGTCAAGTGACATCATATTACTTGGGGTCATCAGGTAATTATAATTAAACAGTCTTGGAAATAGGATCTGATGATTTTTAAGTATTTTTTCCTATATAACTCACATAATAACTAAGTGACCCAGGGCGGGGCCTCTTTTAACCCCAGGGGCAGAATTTGAATAATTTTGGTAGAGGACTACTAGACAATGCATCATACCAAATATCAAAAGCCTAGGTCGTATGGTTTCAGACAAGAAAATTTTTAAAGCTTTTTCCTATATAAGTCTATATAAAACTTGGGACCCCCAGGGTAAGGCCTCTTTTCACCCCTTGGGTACAATTTAAACAATTTTAGTAGAGGACCATAAGACAATGCTACATTACAAATATCAAAGGTCTAAGTGTTGTGGTTACAGACAAGAAGATTTTTTAAATTTTTTCCTGTAAAACTTGGGACTCCCCAGGACGGGGCCATATTTGATCCTAGGGGGATAATTTGAACAATCTTGGTAGATGACCACTAGATGATGCTACATACCAAATATCAAAGCCCTAGGCCATGTGGTTTTGTACAAGAAGATTTTTTTAATTTTTTCCTGTAAAACTTGGGACCCCCCAGGACGGGGCCATATTTGATCCTAGGGGGATAATTTGAACAATCTTGGTAGATGACCACTAGATGATGCTACATACCAAATATCAAAGCCCTAGGCCATGTGGTTTTGTACAAGAAGATTTTCAAAATTTTCCCTATATAAGTATATATAAACCATGTGACCCCAGGGGCGGGGCCATATTTGACCCTAGGGAAATAATTTGAACAATCTTGGTAGAGGACCACTAGATGATGCTACATACCAAATATCAAAGCCCTAGGCCATGTAGTTTTGTACAAGAAGATTTTCAAAGTTTTCCCTATATAAGTCTATATAAACCATGTGACCCCCGGGGCGGGGCCATATTTGACCCTAGGGGGATAATTTGAACAATTTTGGTAGAGGACCACAAGATGATGCTACACACCAGATATCAAAGCCCTAGGTCCTGTGGTTTTGGACAAGAGGATTTTTAGAGTTTTCCCTTTGGTTGCCATGGCAACCAGAGTTCTGCATGGAATGAAATTTTGAAAGGGGACCACCCAAGGATCATTCCTGTGAAGTTTGGTGTAATTCTGCCAAGTGGTTTTCAAGAAGAAGACTTTTTTAGAAAATGTTGATGGACGGACGACACACGACGGATGACAGACATTGAGCGGTCACAATAGCCTTTGGCTCAGGTGAGCTAAAAAAAACAAAAAAAAACTAGAGATGCTTTTGAGAAAAGCGCATGCCTCCCACAACTGCCCCTATGAAAAATGTTAGTTTCTCTAGATGTTTTAGACGAGAAATGTTCGACTTAGAGAGCGGACAAGAGTAAACAGACAAGCTGAACAAATGTTGCAGAGGTCCACTAGGCCATGCTACATGTGAAATATCTAAGCTCTAGGCCTTCTGGTTTATTTTTAGAATTTTTTTAAAGATTTTCATATGTAAAATCAAGTGACCCCTAGGGCGGGGTTAATTTTGACCCTGGGGTCATGATTTGAATAACTTTAGTAGAGGTCCAATAGGCAATGCTACAAGTCAAATATCTAAGCTCCAGGGCTTATGCTTTTTGAGAAGAAGATTTTTTAAGATTTTCCTATGTACAATCAAGTAACCCCTGGGGCGGGGTCAATTTTGAACCTGGGGTCATGATTTGAACAAATTTGGTAGAGGTCCACTAGGCAATGCTTCACACCACATATCTAAGCTCTAGGGCTTCTGGTTTTTGAGAAGATTTTTAAAGATTTTCCTTTCGGTTGCCATGGCAACCAGAGTTCTCCATGGAATTCAATTCTTTAAACAATTTTGAAAGGGGGCCACCCAAGGATCATTCCTGTGAAGTTTGGTGTAATTCTGCCCAGTGGTTTTCAAGAAGAAGTTTTTTTTACAAATTGTTGACGCACGACGGACGACGCACATCAAGCAGTCACATTGGCTCACCTTGTCACTTCGTGACAGGTGAGCTAAAAATTAATGTAATGAGTGGAAACTGTTTTTTTTTTATATTTTCAGTAACAGTCATCTTGAACTTGAACCTAGTGACCTCATATATATATTATGCAATCCTAGCTGCCTATATTCCAGGTTTCATTGCAATCTGTCACTCCAAAATCAAGTTACTGAGCCGAAACCAATACAAATGTAGTTGGTGCCACCACACCCAATGATTTTCATTAAAAACCTGGTTAAAAAGAAACATTTTCACAATACATGGCAGTTATTTGTGCCATTTTTTTTTTTTTTTTTTTTGAAATCTCACTTTTTATCTTAAGATAATTACAGGAAGTTTGACTTGTATCAAGAAATGTGTATGTGTAAGATTTATGACCATTATTGCTGTTTTGTAACAGTATACAATTATGTACATTTGCCAGAGGCTTACAATGAAGACTGGGCTTGCCCAATAAAAATAAAGTCGTTATTAGTATTATGTTCTTTTGGGTGCTTTGAGATAATATACTTTGCCACACTTGTCCTGAAAAGTCATTAAACCACATCTGTATCACTTTTGCTTACAATGCCTTACAATTTTGTTAACCGCTAGAACAAATTAATAAAACCTGAACCAAACATAAAACTGCTGTGAAAATAAACCATAAAAAAAAACATGATTTGTTTTGTTCGATTTACTTCAAATTAATATTACTAAAATTACTTGCACTTGGTCTATTGTAAAAAAAATCATAATTATCTAATGTTTATTACTTTTCCATGAAAAACTTCACATTTAAAAGATGCGGGTATAACAGTATACTGTTTGGGAACCATTTTCCGGACACATTTTCATATTTCGGCTTCATTATTCCCTAAAAATATATTTGATATAAGTGAAGCCCATACTGCACAAACTTCAGCTCCTTCCACATCCGATGTTGTAATCTGTGTGAGCATCGCGTTGTGACGTAAAATATGGGTTCCATGGAGCCTCAAATGGGGTCACTAAAATAAGTTATTTTTCCCGTCAGGTAAACCAGTATCCGGACAAATATTTTGACGTTGTTTGTTTTTAAATTGATATCAAAATAAGTTATTAAACTATTTCTACACATTTCTTTATCATTCATCTCTTCAAAACTGCAAATGAAACATAACCTGACATTCAATAGCAGCTACGAAAGCAAACCGAGGTTGACTATAAAAACTCAAATTTCGTCATACGAATAGAATAAAATTATTGCAAAAATCGACAGCCCTGCATCTTACGTAACCTTTAGGTGAAATTAAAAGTAGAACATGTTATCAGCAAACAATCATTATGTAGTTTGATTATTTCTTCCCTACTTGATACCTCAGCATGTGTGAACTACTGCGCATGCGCAATGCTATATTCATGCCCTGTTAAGACAGAAAGTTGTTTTGTAAACGCAGGTGAGTTATCATCACAGACCAAAACATTATACAGCCTAATAAAATAGTGGTTTGTTGTAGACATGAAGAACAAACATCTAAATGATCTAGATAAAACAATTACATTAATAACAAAGAAATAAAGCGGATATTACATGTGTCCGGAAATGGTCCTGTCTGGAAAATGGTTCCCAACCAGTGTAGATAAAGTTCATCCTTTCATAAATGGTAATCTAATTTTTATAATCAACAACTGGATGACTGAATAATCATCTGATTTTTTTATTAATTGCTGTTTGTGTAAAAAAGAATATAAAATGAATTCATGACTGTAGCACAACAACAACCTATCTCTTCTAAAACAATGTAAAATTTGAAATTTGATGGAACATGCTAACTTACCATTAACTGAATGATTCTACCTGCCACAGCTCTATATAAGTTAAAATTGTTTTGACAGTATACCTCAGCTCTTTGTCTTAACCTCTGCTTGCATTGACTCTTTGCTGAAACTCTGTCTGCCTCAATTCTTTGTTTAAACTCTGTCTGCCACAGCTCTTTGCAGAAACTGTCTGTCTTTGCTCTCTGCATAATCTCGGTTACCTCAGCTCTCCGCAGAAATCTGGTCTGCCAAACTGTCTGCCTCAGCACTATGCTTTGCTGTTTTAAAATTGTCTTAATGCTGTAAGCTCATTTTACCTTATCATTGTTACTATTGTCTGTAATGTGTTGTCTGAATTATTCTGGACACTTCTTCCATGCTTTACAATTATACCTCTGTAAAATGTAATATCTGAGGCACATCATATAGATCTGCTTTCTCTTGACACAGCTAAGTAGGTCTGGTTTTCTGAATACAAGTTGCACATACACAAGTGTTGTGTAACTGTCAAATGGCACATATTTCTCTGTTTTTACCTGGAAATAAAATTTCATGTAATTATGACAAAACATAGAATTACAATAAGATATATTTTATCTTACTGTTCACTTGTTTAAAGATTACTGCCCAAAACTAAATGTCCCCAACCAGAAGAGGCAAAATTATACATTGTTCCCAAGGGAAACTTAGTTTCTGATATTGCAACTAAAAGGAAAGATGAACATATATATTTTCTATATTCTTGTACTTCAATAATATGTTTACATTTACCGTCCAACACTTGCTCAATTCTCTTGTAATAAGTCCATTCAAATTTTTGGGATTCTGCTATAGATAACAAAGATGGCAGATGGTAACACAGTGAAAAGGTATGGCTTTATTACTTGTTTTCCTTAACCACAGCAGAAGGTTGTTATCGGAATTAATTATGTTTTTGACTGCGTGTATTTGCTTCAGTTTTCACAGAAAATGTACCTTGAAGCAGGTCGAAATGTAATGCTGATTTATGGGTTTCTTGACTGTTTTCTCGTTTCTTACTGCCATTTTCTTCATGACTGTATACATGCCCTTATCTTTTTACGCTGTAAAACATACCAGTTTGTTAGCTTGATCACTGATTTTAATATGAAATTGAGTACTTTCAGTTTAAGTAGGCAATGTTATACATACCATGGAAATGGCAAATGGTATACCGGTATATATATATAATATTCAAGAGAAATTTTCAACAAGAGGGCCTTGATGGCCTAGACCACTCACCTTCCATGCACAGCTTCCTTGAACAGTTTTTGCATATTGTCAAGAAAGTAAAAATCTGTTAATTTTTTAAATAGGGCCAGTTTTTTTCTGACAAGACCACTAACAAATAAGGGTAGGTAATATATTTGTAAGGGAGGGGGGATGGAAGAATGATGACATATGAGGCAATATTAAGAAATATGGGCATATATTTCCATCAGTAGATACTGATGAGATATCACCTTATAATTATACAAAAACTTAACCAAAAATTGCTAATTCAAAAAAGGGACATAATTTTGTAAACTAGATGTGTGTCCATAGGACAAGGGTGTCACCCAGTCCTGTCACTGTACTTGCTTTTATGACTTAATGTTAAACATTTTTTACAATATAAGCTATTTATAGTTACAACGAAGGGAAGTAATTCTAAAACTAGAGACTTGGTTATAGTGCACGACACTCTGTTTCATGGTGGCGAACATTTGTGCCAAGTCACATCAAAATCCCTCCATGCATGAAGAAGATATGCTCTGGACAAAGTCATTCTTGTATCTGTCCTTTGGCCCTGTTACCTGTACCTTAGACCTAGAGACCTGGTTCTTGTGCATGACACATTGTCTCATGGTGGTGAACATTTGTGCCAAGTTACATCAAAATCCCTCCATGCATAAAGAAGAAATGCTCCGGACAAAGTATCGACCTTTGATCTCTAAGTGTGACCTTGACCTTAGACCTAGGGACCTGGTTCTTGCGAATGACACTCTGTCTTATGATGATAAACATTTGTGCCAAGTTACATCAAAATCCCTTCATGTATGAAGAAGACATGCTCTGGACAAAGTCTGTGGATGCCACCCGTCATCCTGTCTGGGCGTTCCGGGCATAATACCGGTACGTCCCGTCTTTCAGATGGGCGTATAAAAAGAAAAAAGTCTCCCCGTACTTGGATTCAGTGTTGTTATAATTTCTGGCCCTTTGGGATCATGGAGCCCATTCAATAGATGTGTAATAGTTCCGTTTAAGCCGGTGCTAGAGGGTGTGAGAGGTGTTGCACATTTCATCACCTCTCATGAACAGACTCAATCAAACGGAGTCTTTTATCATTATGCTTGGTTGCATTCTGTGCTTCAAATGGATCTTTCTAGATTTCATCAAAATTTTGAACTGTGAAAAGCAAAAGGTGACTTTTGCCACTACAAGATTGATATAATTTCCAGCATTCTAACCTACCTTAAAGTTTACAGTTTCCTATGCAGGGGTGTCCAACATAACAGCCTACAATTTCTCTAACATGACATTCTGCTGGGTCTCTAACATGATGTTCACAAAATGCACACCACATGGGTCTGATTAAATATCATCATCTTTACGCAAACATGGACCAAATTTCCACAACCATCTTTTCTCTTCTCTCCCTCAATATATAACTGAAAAAGAAAACATATTTGCCTTATAAGATGAAATAAGATGAAATAATCTTGTTCTATTTTAAGTTTTCTTTCCTTCTAGATTGACCATTAAGATTATAGGCTCAAACTGGTTGTGCATTGAATATGGGTATCTATGGTACTGTAACACAAATTGTTTTTGTACTGGTATTTCTAAGTTAAGAAAAAAGGACTCAGGCTTGAAGACTATATCTCACAGGTCAAGGTCAAAACTTTGTCCAAATGTTATGTCTGATCCTGTCCCGTCTGTTAAGTTTGACATGCCTGCTTGTAGTGAGCTCAAAATCCAACATTTAAGAGGCCTGGCACATCTGCCGATCAGGGTAAATAACCTTGTTTGGGGTATCCTATCCTATTTGGGGTAATACAAAACAAAAGTGTAAATTTACAGTACCTTTTTAACAAGAGCACCGCCTACAGGTATCATCGCTTGTCTGCAAGTGCTTGACAATATGTAAGAAAAGAATTTATTATATAGTTCAGATTTTCTAAGTACAAAAAGGGCCATAATTCTGACAAAATGCAGGTCAGAGTTATGGTTCTTGACCTACTTTGTCCCCTTATGATGAAAAACAAGTGTGCAAAGTTTCAAAGCTGTAGCTCTTAGTTTTTGAGAAAAGGTTACCTAAACAGGAATTTTAACCAATAAACACACATTTTCTAAGTACAAGAAGGGCCATATCAAATTCCAACAAAATTATTATCATTATTATACCAGATTTATATAGTGCCCTTTTCATGATAAACACGTAAAGCGCGAAATTCATCCTAATGATTTCAGACACAATGTCGTTTATCAAATAGTCACGGAGAACATACGCCCCGCCCGAGGATCGAACTCGCGACCCTGAGATCCGTAGACCAACGCTCTTACCTACTGAGCTAAGCGGGCGGGCTACCAGAGGGACAGAGTGAGATAAAGCCCCCAGAACAGATAGAGATACAGATATACAGGCCTGTCAGGCTAACTTAGCCTAAGTTTTTGCAAATAGACAGTCTGGTTCTTTAAAGTGCCCGGTGAACCGGGAAGAACCAGTACAAGCCTCTTAGGTGGGAGACACTCAAGAGCATCTCAGAAATTTGCAGTGCCTGGACAGGGATTCGAACCCCGGACCTCTGGATCGGCAGTCAAGCGTGTTACCACTAGACCACCGGCCCACCTAAAAATGCATATCAAAGTTATGGGTCTTGGCTTAAATAGTCCCTTAATGATGATAAACAAGTGTGCAAAGTTTCAAAGCTGTAGCTTTAATTACAGTTTTTGAGAAAAGGTGGACCCAAACAAAAATTTTAACCAAGAGACTCAAAGTACAAAAAGGCCATAATTCTGACAAAATGCATATCAGAGTTACTGTTCTTTGCCTACATAGTCTCTAACGATGGTAAACAAGTGTGCAAAGTTTCAAAGCTGTAGCTCTTACAGTGTTTGAGAAAAGGTGGACGTAAACTAAAATTTTAAACCGACGCCAACGATCAAGTGACGACAGTACCTCGTAGATTTTTTTAAAAAATCAGACAAGCTAATACAAGAAGTGCTAATGCTTGTGTTCTCATGACAACTTTGTTTGATATAGATAAATGTGGAAAAAAAAGTGAGAAAAACAAAGGTTGCCGAAAAAATTTAACCTTAAAAATACCAAGTATAACACCTTGGTGACCTTGACCTTATGTATAATGGGCCCAGCCCCTGCACATACTTTGTATGCTGGACAATGTTTATGTGAAGTTACAGTAAGATATAAAGCAATATTAACAAAGATATGACAGAAAAACAAAGGTTGCTTAAAAACTTCAACCTTAAAAATAACCAAAGTATAACATCTTGGTGACCTTGACCTTGGGTATAATTGGCCCAGCCCCAGCACATACTTTGTTTGCATGCTGAATAATGTTAATGTGAAGTTACAGTAAGATATAAGCAATAGTAACAAAGAAAAACAAAGGTTGTCGAAAAACTTTAACCAAGAAAGCTCACGCCGACGAGAGTAGAATAGCACCCCTATTCTCTGAATAGTGGAGCTAAGAACTACATTTGTATCAGGGCACTCGCGAGTGGGCGACTTGAGCGAAATAGGCGCTCTAGAACTTCAAACTTTGCTCAAATCTAACCTCAAAGCGAAATGCAAGTCGCCTGATTTTCTTTGATTTCCGCACACGCTAATTACTGCTACCCAGACTGTTGACAATTTGCATGGTGTCATAACGAGTGTTGAACAGTGTCGTCTCTCGAATACACAAACACACGCCGGTAGCATAATTTAAGCTTCGCCTACTTCAGGTACTTGCGAGATTTTCCCTGAGAAGTGTGAAAGCGAATCAAATTATCCGATACACCAGAGTCGATTGTGTTCAGCCAATTCAAAAAGCGCCGCGTTTACGTCTTGGACACTTCGCGTTTAATTGTCAACATGGTCAAGTGCAAAAAAACATTGTTTTATAAAGAAATTGCTGATTAACCATGCGATTAATTGGAATATTGTACACAATTATTTGTTATCTATGATAAAATAACGACATGTAATGTATTAACTACGTTAAACTGACTTCCGTCGATGAATTTATTTGAATATGTATTTCTAGTTTACACAGTTTACTTTCAGTTTTATTGAGTGAGATACTGACATTCCTCGGTGAATGACTCGGTGTTAATAATAAACACTTCATACAAGATATAACCAAAATTCGGCAGGTTACATTTACAGAATTGGCTTGAATTTTGAAAAGGACTTTTTTCAGAATTTTGTAACGAAACAATAACCACTGTATGGGAAATGATCTAACTAAGAAAATGAATGGTCACATCAATGCTTTTTATCAATTAAGAAACAAGAAAATTACAACCACCTTTCGAATCACTCAACATCATTTGCGGTAGGAAAAGTCTCCCCACTTCTCCCTAAATCAGCTTGAGGGAGAAGTGATTTCTGCCAAAAAATTGGACCTAGCTAGACCCGTGTATTGCTTTATAAATACCTGATCGTATGTACGAGTGCATGCCCGTTTGGTAGCTTGAAGTGTGCATTGACTAATGTGGCCATGTATCTTTTTCTATGTCTCAATTCATATATCTGATATATATCTAAGTTCTCTTTCATGAAAACAGAAAAATCAGGTCCTGTCTTTTTATCAAATCTTTTTGTTTGTGTTTGGGACAAAAACAGAAATTGTTGCTTTTTTATAGACATATTAAATGTATCAAAATTGCAGTTTGCTTAAAAAATCTACAGAGGCAGCTGCCTGCATGTGCCTTAACACAGCACTGCACTTGCACTAATAGCTAGTATATATACCGCAATTATTAGGGATGGGAATGAATATTCGAATATTCGAAAATCGGTCGAATATTCGAATATGAAAATCAAATTCGAATATTCGTAAATTATTGTATTTTTTTTTTCAAAATAAGTATCACTGATTTTGGGCAATATGAGCATGCTAACTCTACAGAATAAAACCATGTCATGTTAGTTTATCGCGTATCAAAAGATGTCCAATTAACAAGAAAATAGCAATGCATAATTGGCAGGGGCCATCGTTACGGATTAACAGTTTGCAACAGGCGTCAATGTGTCAGATGCATGTCAAAAGATGTCAAATTAACAAGAAAATTGCAATGCATAATTACCTGGAGTCATCGCTGCGGATTAATAGTTTGTATTAGGCCTAAAAGTGATATCTTTTTATCTTTTGTTCATTTTTGTTGGCGCCTGTTTTATGTAACAAGTTGTATAAATTTTTTTTTCGAAAACAATACAAAACTTGTAGATATTGTCGATCTTTTCACAATATTTTGTACGACGTTTCAGACCATCCGCAGAATCGGTTTTCATCCGCAACTGAATTAAGTTTTGAAGTAGTTATAATAAAATCAAGAAAAACATATGATTGATGCATAAGTTCATGTTGAAGGAGGTTTAAGTCTGCCTTTCTTGCTTTTTACACGACGATTTTTACACACCGATTGAAATTTTTCAAAATGACGGCGGTAATACAACAGCGCGTCACGTGTTTAAATGGGACGACCTGCTATTTTTAGATAAAATTGCGACGGTCTAAATTAAAATCGTTCTGATTTTTTGTATCATTTTGAAGCTAAAACACTGAATTAGTTAAATATGTTCATGATTATACTGACAGATCATGAAATAAAACGCTAGGATCGGCGGTTTTGCTATGTAGGATCGTGTTACCCGAAACAAACATTTTTTTTTAGCCTTATTTACGATGATCCACGCTTTAAACAAATGAATATGTTGTGTATATGCCAATCACTTAATAAGATTTTAAAGCTTCCATTAAAACTAACCGAAACCGAATATTCGAATATTGATTTCAGTATTCGTTCCCATCCCTAGTAATTATTATAATATACCAAACAAGAAATAGTCAAGTGATGTTTGGTTGAAACTGGCTTGGTGGTTAAGGCTATGTTCTTTAAAGAATTTTTTAAGAACTAATTGATAATGAACATTCAACAGAATTAGTATTTGAGCCGCACCATGAGAAAATCAAGTGCATTTGCGACCCGCATGGATCCAGACCAGCCTGCGCAGTCTGGTCAGGATCCATGCTGTTCGCTAACAGTTTCTCTAATTGCAATAGGCTTTGAAAGCGAACAGCATATGGATCCTGACCAGACTGTGGGGATGCGCAGTATGGTCTGGATCCATGCTGGTCACAAATGCACTATGTTGGTTTTCTTATTGCGCGTCTCATTTACTCATCATAATTCTTGGGAATGAGTAAAATGGTAAAATCTGAAATTGACTACAACTAATTTCACTCTTACTCTTAATGAGTGAATATGCCGATGGTACTAGACATACTTTTGATAGCATTTTAATATAGTCAAAGAACTAAAAATACACAGAGTGGCAACTGGGGATAATCCCGTGTCATCTCGTGTTATCTTATTTCAAAGCGTTTGCCGACTTGATCAATCGTGATCAAATCAACAGGCGCTTACTGAAGTATAAAATTGGCGGTATGCCCGGCACGTAATAAACCGAATCGAGTCCTTTTTTCAAATGAAAACTGTTGATTTATTAGACTTCCAATCATAAATTCATTCCTTCCCCGTGCAGAAAATACTAATAACATTAAAAAAGCACCATTATCATTATAAACAATCGATCTGAAAGTAACCTAATTTAAAAGCGTTTGCCGACTTGATCCATCGTGATCTCATTCAGTTGTCACGGGATGTTGGCGAGATTTGCTCTGTATGTCTTTCAAGTTGCCCATCTATTTATTTTTATAGCTCTTTGATATAGTGGAATCACAATGCCTTTTTATCATAGACTTTTGAAATTTTACAATTCGTACTTAATCCAGGCAATTCAGTTTTTTGTTTATGCTGGTAAAGCCATTGCCTGCGTTTCTGTAATTTCATATACACTTTTATGCCTTAAAAATGATGAAACCCTACATCGTGATGTAAATAAAAAAAAAAAAATCGAAAAAGGCCAGTAGTCCTGGTAACCAATATTTAACCATAGGATGGCCTTATGAAAAAAAAAAAAAAAAACAAATAAATTTTGAGATACTCCCCAAACCTGTAAATAAGTCGCATGTGCCGGTGTAATGAAGTATTTCGACCCCCAGAGAATAACGACTCCCCCGGTCATTATTCTACAGAAAATGTGACTCCTTTCCTGTAAAATATTGACTCCCCTTATAAAAAACTGACTCCCTTTGAAAACTCTATAGAATAACGACCCCCCGGTCATTATTCTATAGAAAAACTGACCCCTCCAAGTAAAATACTGACTTTTTAAAGATGACTCCCTTCGAATCTCATAGAATAACGACCCCGGTTATTATTCTATAGAAAAAGTGACTCCTTCCATGTAAAATACTCACTGCCGAAATTACTACATTCAAACTCTCCTACAATATCGATTCCCGGACATTATTCTATTTAAAAAGGTTACTCTTTCCGTGTAAAACACCGGCTCCTAAAAAGACTTTCGACGATAATATCTATTAAAAAGTGATCCCCACCAAACCTAACGGACAATTTTACTAGATCTACAACTCTAATACCCTCCATTGCCAATAGTTAACATTTTGATTGTACTACTACTTCTGGTGCCGCTACTTCTATTGCTATTACTACATGTACTTCTTCTTCTTCTACTACTACTACTTCTACTACTAACTACTACAACTGCTACTACTGATACTACTATACCTGCTTCCACTAATACATCTTGTACATCTACCTCTTCTTCTCCTGCTGCTGTTGTTGCTTTCACTTATTCCTCTGCTGCTGCTGCTGCTACTGCCACTGCCACTACCACTGCCACTACTACTACTACTACTACTTTCTATTGTTGCCGCTACCGTACTTTACTGCCACTGCTAAGTATTGCAACTTCTATTAATACTAAGTTCAATGCTAGCAGTTTCTTGTGCAGTTTTCTTCTGAAGAATTACTTCATACCGAAGTTTGCAGGGATTATTGACACTGGTGGGTTTTGTGAACGTATTGTGAATTGTTATTTTCCTGAAAAAAATGTATACACCAAGATACAGCGTCTAGAAATAGAATCCCTTTTCCCGTTGCGGAATGCTCTGATTTCTGTGTCAAGTGATGGTATCTGGGACTAATGGTCAAACGGAAGGACGGATGGACGGACAAGGGCAAATCTATATGCCCCCTCCCCCGAGTGGGGGCATAAAATGCAGCAATTAGGCCTTAGATACACGAGTTATCACTAAATTTGACCAAATGATCGGGGGTCGTTTTTTTTATGGGAGTCAATATTCTTCGTGAGGTTCGGTTTACTTCACGTGGGGGAGTCATAGTACTATGATCTGGAGGTCATAATACTATGACCTGGGGGTCACTTTTTCTATAGAATAATGACCGGGGATGACCGGGGGGTCATTATACTATGGGGGTCGAAATACTTCATTACACCGGCATAGGGACATGGAAGCGACATCTTATTTCCACAACGTATATCAGTTTATAAGACGTGTCAAACCTGAAATTACCAATGCTTTCCTTCCATTCCGCCATTTTGATAGAATTAAAGCCGCTTGAATATGTCGAAAAACCTCTCATTTCTTTGCTTTATGGCGTCTGTTAGGCTGTCTAAATGGAGAGAGGAACCCTTAATATCTATTTACTCACCAAGCGTTTCGAATCAACGGCAACTATAGACCTGTGTCACCTTTATGTTCTTTCCCCACTTGGACAACAACACAAGACGGCAATAATGGCGGCAACAGGGTGAACATATCTCGTAATGCCACGTGATCATGCACGGACTGTATACGTGAACGATTTCATTCTTTAAATTTCAAATGGTCACTATAGACGAAACAAGAAATATCTTTAAAAATGATGGTCGGCGAATTGTAATAAGGAAAGAAGTTTATGAATTTTTCATCTAACATTCATCTTTCATCTAACATTTTTTCAAATTGCAAAACTAAACACCGCACTTAAACACCAACAATTTAAATGGTTCTCTTTTAATTTTTCGCAAAGGTTTCGTAGGGCTGCAATTTTGTTTTGTTTATCCTTAGACGAATAATTACAGCAGTAGTTTGATGAAGATTCACGAAGTGGTTCATGAGAAGAGGTCATTAAACGTGTTTATATTTTTAGCTAAATTGGTCTCTATCCCCATTTGTAACAAAGTAGCAGGAGACCTTACGATATTGTTACACATCGAGTTTGATAAAAAATCCATTACATTTTAGTGGTTAATGCGAAGAAAGGCATATCTACTTTTAGCTATAGTGGTCCCTAATAGGGCCCAAGTTCCTATATAAATAAATTTGGAAGAGGACCTTATAATGATGCTCCAGACCAAGTATGATAAAGATCCACCAAGCTGTTCATGAGACGCTGTATAAAGGCATTTCTAGTTTTAGCTCTAGCAGCCCCTAAAAGGGGTCATATGTCCCAGCTGAACAAAGTTGGCTGCGGGCCTAATAAAGATGCTACAAATCAAGTTTGATTAGAATACATGAGAAAAAATCAAGGGATTTTTTTAATTTATTATTTCTATTTATTTCTAAAATAGGCCAACTGATCCCGCTATAACAAATAGCATATTCGCTATTCATGAATCTTTGGGCAATGACGTCACACCTATAAACAAGAAATATCTTTAAAAATGATGGTCGGCGAATTGTAATAAGGAAAGAAGTTTATGAATTTTTCATCTAACATCCATCTTTTATAAAAACATTTTTCAAATTGCAAAACTAAACACCGCACTTTAACAATTCAAATGGTTCTCTTTTAATTTTTCGCAAAGGTTTCGTAGGGTTGCAATTTTGTTTCGTTTATCCTTAGACGAATAATTGCAGCTGTAGTTTGATGAAGATTCATGAAGCGGTTCATGAGAAGAGGTCATTAAACGTGTTTATATTTTTAGCTGAATTGGTCCCTATCCCCATTTGTAACAAAATAGCAGGAGATCTTACGATATTGTTACACATCGAGTTTGATAAAAATCCATTACATTTTAGTGGTTAATGCAAAGAAAGGCATATCTACTTTTAGCTATAGTGGTCCCTAATAGGGCCCAAGTTCCTATATAAATAAATTTGGAAGAGGACCTTATAATGATGCTCCAGACCAAGTATGACAAAGATCCACCAAGCTGTTCATGAGACGCTGTATAAAGGCATTTCTAGTTTTAGCCCTAGCAGCCCCTAAAAGGGGTCAAATGTCCCATCTGAACAAAGTTGGTTGCGGGCCTAATAAAGATGCTACAAATCAAGTTTGATTAGAATACATGAGAAAAAATCAAAGGATTTTTTTTATTTATGATTTTTATTTATTTCTAAAATAGGCCAACTGATCCCGCTTTAACAAATGCATATTCGCTATTCATGAATCTTTGGACAATGACGTCACACCTATAAAAAATTGAAGGTCAAGCAAAACATACAATTGTAATTATTTCAATATTTCTGTTTCATAAGCAAAGTTTAACCGTAGTCTATCACATAGATAAACTGTATGCAGCGTACCTTAATTTCAGTGTAATGAGATTCAGTCATTATATAGCATATAAATATAATAAAACAGATTTCAACTGAGTCCAATATTTGCATACCGTACTAAAGAAAAATTTTCACATATAATAAATCAGTTAAATAATTTATAACAAATATATCAAAGCAAACAAATACTCATTTTAATATGCAATCTGAATAAGTCACAAAAGCAAGAAACCTTTTCATATACAGACGACAATTGTAACAAGGAAAATCTTTTAAAAATCACTTCTCTGCATAAAAGACTCTTATCACACCCTTATTCATGTGATACGCAGACCGTATTCAGCTCTTTCTTTAGTTTGATATATGTTGGTATTGAACAGGTTTTTATCATATTTATTAAACTTACTTATCATTTTGAGATATATCAATATTCTTGCTAAATATACTGAGCCAAAGTTAGCTTTAAAACTGTGAACAGCGTCGTTTAGGATAAATGCTTTCAGCGTAGCACAATCAACAGAGTGAAAGAAATTGACTCTCTCGTCCAATCAGGCAGAGTGTTGCATAAATCTTCCATTTTGATAAATTATCTATAATGCGTTTTCAAGTAGTTTGATTTGCAAAGTGAAGTCACGTGGCATAGGTAACGAAAACGAATTTAGACGGCGTCGCCGAAAAAGTGAAGGTCAAGCAAAACATACGTTTGTAATTATTTCAATATTTCTGTTTCATAAGCAAAGTTTGACCATAGTCATATCACATAGATAAACTGTATGCAGCGTACCTTCATTTCAGTGTATTGAGATTCAGTCATTATATAGCATATATATAATAAAACAGATTTCAACTGAGTTCAATATTTGCATACCATACTAAAGAAAAATATTCATATATAATAAATCAGTTAAATAATTTATAACAAATATATCAAAGCAAACAAGTAGTCATTTTAATATGTAACTTGAATAAGTCACAAAAGCAAGAAACCTATACAGACAACAATTGTAACAAGGAAAATCTTTTAAAAGGCACTTCTCTGCATAAAGACTCTTATCACACCCTTATTCATGTGATACGCAGACCGTATTCAGCTCTTTCTTTAGTTTGATATATGTTGGTATTGAACAGGTTTTTATCATATTTATTAAACTTACTTATCATTTTGAGATATATCAATATTCTTGCTAAATATACTGAGCCAAAGTTAGCTTTAAAACTGTGAACAGCGTCGTTTAGGATAAATGCTTTCAGCGTAGCACAATCAACAGAGTGAAAGAAATTGACTCTCTCGTCCAATCAGGCAGAGTGTTGCATAAATCTTCCATTTTGATAAATTATCTATAATGCGTTTTCAAGTAGTTTGATTTGCAAGTGAAGTCACGTGGCATAGGTAACGAAAACGAATTTAGACGGCGTCGCCGAAAAGTGAAGGTCAAGCAAAACATACGTTTGTAATTATTTCAATATTTCTGTTTCATAAGCAAAGTTTGACCATAGTCATATCACATAGATAAACTGTATGCAGCGTACCTTCATTTCAGTGTATCGAGATTCAGTCATTATATAGCATATATATAATAAAACAGATTTCAACTGAGTTCAATATTTGCATACCATACTAAAGAAAAATATTCATATATAATAAATCAGTTAAATAATTTATAACAAATATATCAAAGCAAACAAGTAGTCATTTTAATATGTAACTTGAATAAGTCACAAAAGCAAGAAACCTATACAGACAACAATTGTAACAAGGAAAATCTTTTAAAAGGCACTTCTCTGCATAAAAGACTCTTATCACACCCTTATTCATGTGATACGCAGACCGTATTCAGCTCTTTCTTTAGTTTGATATATGTTGGTATTGAACAGGTTTTTATCATATTTATTAAACTTACTTATCATTTTGAGATATATCAATATTCTTGCTAAATATACTGAGCCAAAGTTAGCTTTAAAACTGTGAACAGCGTCGTTTAGGATAAACGCTTTCAGCGTAGCACAGTCAACAGAGTGAAAGAAATTGACTCTCTCGTCCAATCAGGCAGAGTGTTGCATAAATCTTCCATTTTGATAAATTATCTATAATGCGTTTTCAAGTAGTTTGATTTGCAAAGTGAAGTCACGTGGCATAGGTAACGAAAACGAATTTAGACGGCGTCGCCGAAAAAATGCTGTTGATTATAAAATTATGATGAAAAATGATTATAAATTAATAAAGCGCCCGTTTCCATAAAAAAAGAGCAAAAAACAAACAAACATGCAAAGTGATATACTAGTACGCATTATGTTGTATACGCGGAGATCGCATAACTTCTTTAATATTTTTGTTTCTATTTTTTTTTCTTTTTTGGGTGGTGGGTGGGCATGAATAGGGGATGAAAGAGGGTTTCAATAAATTAGGCCTAAAGGACTTCGATGAACCTGAATTAAAAAAAAAAGATAAATATTTTCATTGACCTATTCTGTGGTTAAACATATATGATATGTCTTCTCCCCAAAGTTTACTTCTGCTTTATTGGATATAGACATCATCGACGAGGTGTGGGTGTGTGAAATTGTGCTCCATTTAAAAACGCGGGCTTATATACTTGACTCCCATACGCGGCGTCAGGCGTTCCAAGATAAAACTTTGAAAAAGTGAATTTTGTGGGCGGACCATCACTCATTGTTTTTTGTTTTTTTTTTTTTTTTTTTTTTTTTTTTAATCCAACATGTATTTATACTATACAGGTGATATCTATTTACATTGTGACATGGGTGTAGAAAGCTGTTTTGAAATTGTTTAGGCTGTCCACCGTTGTGATTGTACTTTCTTTCCCCCTTTTTTGCTGTTTTTTAAAGTTATGTCTTCTTCCCAAAGTGTAAAGCATTGATCTATATTTGCGTGTTTTTTTTCCAGTCTTTTCCTTTTTTTATGCAAGATGATGGGGTGACCTGATCATCTCACATACATGTCCGATGCTCGCGCAAAGTACCTATATGCACTCATGTTCTATCAGTTTATTCATCATGATCAGTTTTTGGGCTGGGCGTGAGTGGTGTTGCATATTTCAGTGCCTCTTACGGACTTAAAGTAAGTCTGTTATCAAATGTATTTTGATTGGTTGCGTTCTGTGTTTCCAGCTACATAACGACATTCTTTGACGGCCATGAAAAGTCTCTCCGTACTTGCCCTCCGGGTCCATTCTTTATACATGTATATCTTTGTTAAAGAGCCTGGTGAAAGGGGACGTGAGGACCTTCATTTTTTTTTTGTGATACCATTTGCTGAATTAAAGATCGGCGAAATTTAATTTAAAAACTGATTTCAACTGTTTATTTACTTTTAGGAAATACTTTGAAAGAAAGCAGGTCAAAGATGTAAATCATTCTTCATTTTCAACAGGTATATCTAAGGTAAAAATTTGCAACGATGGCTACGAAGTTCGAGTCTGCACACCTATATGAGTCATCTCTGAGTATTATACAACCAACCAATAATGCATGTTGGCATTTGGGAAGAATATACTCTTTGGTGGGGATGATAAAAGGGCATAGTCCTACGGTCTGTCTGATTATAGTTACATGTGTACCTGCGTGCCTCCGTGACCGAGTGGTTAAGGTCACTGACTTCGAATCACTTGCCTCCACCAATGTGGGTTCGAGCCTCACTCGGGGCGTTGACCTCTTCGTGTGAGGAAGTCATCTAGCTGGCTTACGGATTGTCGGTGGTTCTAACGAAGTGTAGAAATAATGCACGGTGGGGCACCTTGGGTCTTCATCTACCATCAAAACTGGAATGTCGCCATGTGACCTATAACTCTGTCAGCGCTACGCTAAACCCAACAAAAAAGCCATACATACGTACAGGTAGTCTATTTTCATTTTATCACGATTACCTGAATAGAATAAGTCCATAAAAGATCAATGCTAGTATTTTAGAAAAATCTTAACAATGTATTGGTCAAAAATGTATACCAGTTTCCAGGTAATTATATAATTATTTTACGCTCTTCTGCTGGCAAAACTTCACTAAACTGAAAAAATTAAATTCTGGTCCGTTAAGAGGTCCCAACTGAATCCTCAGTTTAAATGAAGGCATTCATTTTGTACTGTCAATGAGAGTCGATCAAAAATAGACTTGATGATTGTATCATTGTAATGTAGGCACTTCGAACAGCGCTGTTGAACAGCTTCTTAACAAGTATTTAAAGTAGCATGACTCCAGATTCGGCTAAAAAATAATCTTTGTTTCAAATTGAAGTTTTTGTCATATTATGAACATTAGAATATGAATTTTTGTTTCTAAAATATTTTTAAAATTCCAAATCAAGAAAAAAAGATGACCGCGTCGGGAATCGAACCCCGGACCGCCGCGGCAATAAAGACATTTTCCCGTCGTCGTAACCAATAACGCTATAGCTGAACTTCAAAATATAGATATTTATAATTGAGACAGCTTACTTTTCATCGTAAAAAGTATTAAAAACAGCAAATTCTCAAGTGTTTCCGTAACAAAGTTTGTCAGTAATTAAGTTTTAACGCCTTCTTAAGAAATATTGCATTTATTTCAAGATATCTAAAAAATATTTTTGTTGTTGTCGAACGATCTGGAGGCATGCCGCTTTAAATTGACTGAAACAGTTTGCAAGCTAATAGCTATGTACTTCGGTAGTATACCCCGGAGACGAGCTCAAAACACTATAATGGTTTCAAAAGTGAAAATCAGATCTACACTGCGTCCTCTAGAACTTTCGGCAGGCTAGAAATAACTTCTATGTTGAATTTATGCCAGGCTTGGCAACTATAATATATGTTAAACTGATGTTAAGAAACGAATAGTATGTTCAATTGATGCTTGAGACATATACTGATAGTTTGGTCAATTGATACTGGAGACAATAAACTGTTAGAATGTTCAAATGATATTGTTAGCATGTTCAATTCAAGATGGAGACTTTAATTGTTAGCACGTACAATTGATGCTAGAGACTACAAACTGTTAGCATGTTCAATTGATGCTAGAGACTTCAACTGTTAGCATGTTCAATTGATACTGGATGCTTTACATTGTTAGCATGTTCAATTGCTACTGGATGCTTTACATTGTTAGCATGTGCAATTGATGCTAGAGACTATAAACCGTTAGCATGTTCAATTGATGCTAGAGACTTCAACTGTTAGCACGTTCAATTGATACTGGATGCTTTACATTGTTAGCCTGTTCAGTCGATGCTGGAGACTTCAACTGTTTAGCATGCTCATTTGATGCCGGAGACAATAAACTGTTAGCATGTTCAGTTGATGCTAGAGACTTCAACTGTTAGCATTTCAATTGCAAGTTGAATTAATACTGGATACTATAAATTGTTAGCATGTTCAGATGATTCAACTGTTAGCATGTTCAATTGATGCTGGAGACTTCAGTTGTTAGCATATTCAATTGATGTTAGCAATGATGCTGAAGGTTTATATAGACTCATATAGGGAAAAACTTTGAAAATCTTCTTGTCCAAAATCACAGGGCCTAGGGCTTTGATATTTGCTGTGTAGCATCATCTAGTGGTCCTCTACAAAGATTGTTCAAATTATCCCCCTGAGGTCAAATATGGCCCCGCCCCAGGGGGCACATGTTTTAAATAGACTTGTGCAGGGAAAAAATTAAACCATAACGCCTAGAGCTTAAATATTTATAGGTTATTAGCTTTGTATCGGGAAATATGCACGAGCTCTTCAGCGGAAATATTGCGCGACTTTAGGAGCGCAATATTCTTCCGCTGAAGAACTCGTGCATATTTCCCGATGCAAAGATAATAACCTTTTTATTACATACGCATCTACACGTATAAATATTATGTAAATATAATAAACATGTTCAACAGCCTGAATAGGATTGACAATACTGAACTAAATAGAAAAAAAATAGTGCAACAACACACACTGAACTACGTCACACACCCGATATGAAATTCAGGCGTCAGTGTATGGAAAAATATTGACGTTTCCGATACCAGTGTAACTTAACGGGGAATAGAAACGAGTATGTAATAATAGTATGTGTTATGCTCTAGCGGTTTTCTACCAAGATTATTCAAATCTTGATCCTGCGGTCAGGATAGGCCACGCCCGGATGGTCCCTTGTTTTACATAGACTTACTTGTTTCTGAAACAGTGGCAAAGAAATTTCGACCACAAGCATAATGTTTATACAGATTTCAATATTCATTTTGAATTGTCTTAATCATGACCTACGGACCTACTTTCTTGTTTCTGGAGGTACAGCATAGAAATTTGGACCACGTTTATAACTTCTGATACTGATTTCAATACTCATCTTTAATATTCTTAAACCGTAACTACTGACCTACTTTCTTGTTTCTGAAGGTACAGCAAAGAAATTTGGACCACCAGTTTAACTTTTTAAACAGATTCCAGTAGTTATCTTGAATAATCTTTACCATTACCTACTCCTCTAGTTTTTGTTAGTGAAGCTTAAGCAAAGAAATTTGTTTAAGCAAGAAACTAAACTCAGGTGAGCTATATAGGTCCATCATAGCCCTGTTGTTTATTTTTTAACTTGTAGATTTCATTTGCCAAAATATTCAACTACAAACAACTACTTCTTTTTATGCCCCCTTCGAAGAAGGAGGGTATATTGTTTTTCAGATGTCGAGGTTGGTCGGTCGGTATGTAGACCAATCCGTTTCCGGATGATAACTCAAGAACGCTTAGGCATAGAATCATGAAAGTTGACAGGAAGGTTGGCCATAACCAGTAGATGACTCTTATCGATTTTGAGATCAGTAGGTCAAAGGTCAAGGTCATAGTGATCTGGAACATTTAAAAGGTTTCCGGATAACTCCAGAACGCTTGGGCCTAGGATCATGAAAGTAGATAGGGAGGTTGTTCATGACCAGTAGATGGCCCCTATTGTTTTTGAGGTCAATAGGTCAAAGGTCAAGGTCACAGTGACCTGGAACAGTGAAACGGTTTCCGGATGATAACTGAAGAATGGCTGGGCCTAGGATCATGAAAGTTAATAGTGGGGTTGGCCATGACCAGCAGATGACCCCTATTGATTTTGAGGTCAGTAGGTCAAGGTAAAAGTGACCAGGAACAGTTAAACGTTTTCCAGATGATAGTTTATAGGGAGGCTGGCCATGACCAGCAGATGACCCCTAATGATTTTTGAGGTCAGTAGGTCAAAGGTCAAGGTCACAGTGACCTGAAACAGTTAAACCATTTCCGGACAATAATTTGAGAACGCTTGGACCTAGGATCAAGAATCTTGATAGAGAGGTTGATCATGATCAGCAGATGACCCCTATTGATTTTGAGATCAGTAGGTCAGAGGTCAAGGTCACAGTGCCCCAGAACAATTAAACGGTTTCTGGATGATAACTCAAGAGCATTTTGGGCCTAGGATCATAAAAGTTGACAGGGAGGTTGGTCATGACCAGCAGAAGACTCCTATTGATTTTAAGGTCAGTAGGCCACAGGTCAAGGTCACATTGACCCGGAATTGTTAAATCTTAAGAACGCTTGGGCCTAGTTTTTGTTAAGCAGAGAGCTGGTTTCCAACATTATATGAGTTATGTATGGTGATTACTGATTAACCATATCTTATTTAGAGTGGTTGTCAGTAAATTATATTTCAGTTATATGAGGTTTTCAGTTAACCGTGTTTCAATTGTATGAGGTTGTTAGTTTACCATATTTCATTTATATAAGGTTGTCAGTTAACCATATTTCAGGTATGTGTGGTAGTCAGTAAACCTTATTTCAGTTAGTGTGGTAGTCAGTTAACCTTATTTCAGTTAGTGTGGTAGTCAGTTAACCTTATTTCAGTTAGTATGGTAGTCAGTTAATCATATTTCAGTTATGTGTGGTTGTCAGTTAACTGTATTTCAGTTATGTGTGGTTGTCAGTTAACCACATTTCAATTATATGTGGTTGTCATTTAACCATATTTCTGTTAGTGTGGTTGTCAGTTAACTATATTTCAGGTATGTGTGGTTGTCAGTTAACCACATTTCAATTATGTGTGGTTGTCATTTAACCATATTTCTGTTAGTGTGCTTGTAAGTTAACCATATTTCAGTTATGTGTGGTTGTCAGTTAACAACATTTCAGTTATGTGTGGTTGTCAGTTAGCCACATTTCAATTATATGTGGTTGTCATTTAACCATATTTCTGTTAGTGTGGTTGTCAGTTAACTATATTTCAGTTATGTGTGGTTGTCAGTTCACCACATTTAAATTATGCATGGTTGTCAGTTAAACATCCTTAAGTTAGTGTGATTGTCAATTAACCATATTTCGATTATGTGTGGTTGTCAGTTAACCTTATTTCAGTTAGTGTGGTAGTCAGTTAACCTTTTTTCAGTTAGTACGGTAGTCAGTTAACCATATTTCAGTTATGTGTGGTTGTCAGTTAACTGTATTTCAGTTATGTGTGGTTGTCAGTTAACCACATTTCAATTATATGTGGTTGTCATTTAACCATATTTCTGTTAGTGTGGTTGTCAGTTAACTATATTTCAGTTATGTGTGGTTGTCAGTTAACCACATTTCAATTATGTGTGGTTGTCATTTAACCATATTTCTGTTAGTGTGCTTGTAAGTTAACCATATTTCAGTTATGTGTGGTTGTCAGTTAACCACATTTCAATTATGTGTGGTTGTCATTTAACCATATTTCTGTTAGTGTGCTTGTAAGTTAACCATATTTCAGTTATGTGTGGTTGTCAGTTAACCACATTTCAATTATGTGTGGTTGTCATTTAACCATATTTCTGGTAGTGTGATTGTCAGTTAACCATATTTCAGTTGTGTGTGGTTGTTAGTTAATCACATTCCAGTTATGTGTGGTTGTCAGATAACCATATTTCAAGTATGGCGTAGTTGTCACATAACCACAATTCAAATGTGTGTGGTTTTCAATTAACCATATTTCAGTTAGTGTGGTTGTCAGTTCACCACATTTAAATTATGCATGGTTGTCAGTTAAACATCCTTAAGTTAGTGTGATTGTCAATTAACCATATTTCGATTATGTGTGGTTGTCAGTTAACCTTATTTCAGTTAGTGTAATTGTCAGTTTACCAATATTTTAGTTACTAGTATGTGTGGTTGTCTGTTATTTACCTTATTTATGTTAACCATATTTCAGTTATGATAGATAGTTTATTCAAACAAAAGGCAATATGCCCATGAGTTTACAACATGTAAATAAAGGCAAACATAGTATAAATACATGAAAAACTATAGGATTATATGATCATTATTGTCAAGCTTAGTTAATGTACACTATATATATTTACAGATGTCGAAGATTGTGAAGGTACACTGAATAAACTGTAAACTGGACCAAGGAGAAGTTGTTCTCATTTATCTTCGACATCAAGTGGACTACTCTACTGTGCCTCCTGACGCTTATCAGCTCTGGACATTGTGGACTCTAAACGCTTATCAGCCCTGAGTTCAGAAAACAGTAAACATGTCAGAAGTACCCTGCCCTATTCCCAGTTGTGAATATAAGACGCCGAACGTTGATGCTAGTGTTGTTGTGGAACTAATCAAAGCTCATAGTGTTATGCACCCAGCTGCTCCTACAGCAGCCGTCGCGAAAGTAGAACGCGTGAGTAACACCATATAGCATCCATTGCAGAAAAAACTTAGTATATGAGATTATTATCATTACTAGTATTATATTATCATCATCATCATCATCATCATCATTATTATAATCATTATTATTATTATTATTATTATTATTATTAATCCAGATTTGTTGAGCGCCCATTTAATATAAAATATACGTTCAAGGGCGCTTAACAATTAAACATGTGACATATCGCAGATATGTAGGAAAATCGCAAAAAACATGGCATATGCAATATTAAAACTGAAGCTGAATGATTTGATTAATGGTTATTTGTACAACATTATTCGGGATGCATGTATTCTTCTATGTTCTAGTGTCTGCCATTTAAGTTTCAAGCATTGATGTTACGCTGCTTTGGTCTGAGTAGTCAGAACATGTTAAAATCATAATAAAGTGTTGTTACTCTGGCTGAACTCTGCCTACTCTGGCCAGCCAGAGTAACCAGAGTTCTGGCTACTCTGGCTGAACTCTGCCTACTCTGGCCAGCCAGAGTAACCAGAGTTCTGGCTACTATGAATAGCCAATTGAAAATAGTTATTAACTTGAAATTCAGTATTAAACATGTTATTTAGAAAGAAATAACATATTAAGTTTCAAGATCGAATTCAGCTGAGACTGAAAATGTTTTGCGAACACGGGACCTGGTTACTCTGGCTACTCTGGCTGACCAGAGTAGCCAGAACATGTTAAAACCCTAGAAACTCTGGCTACTCTGGCCAGCCAGAGTAACCAGAACTATTTTAATTAACCACTTGAAAATAGTTATTAACTTGAAATTCAGTTTTAAATATGCTGTTTACATAGAAATGACATATTAAGTTTCATAATCAAACTCAGCTAAGACTGAAAATATTTTGCGAACATGGGACCTGATTACTCTGGCTACTCTGGCTGACCAGAGTAGCCAGAACATGTTAAAATCCTAGAAACTCTGGCTACTTTGGCTGAACTCTGGCTACTCTGTTAGAAACTGCCAGAATAACCAGAGCAAATAATATCCTGGTGACTCGGACTACTGTGGCTACTTTGGCTGACCAGATTAGCCAGAGCATGTTAAAAATCCAGAAACTCTGTGTACTCTGGTTGAATTCTGGCTACTCTGGCAAGCCAGAGTAACCAGAGTTCTGGATACTGGATGAACTCTGGCTACTCTTGCTGAACTCTGGCTACTCTTGCTGAACTCTGGCTACTCTGGCTAAACTCTGGTTAAACTCTGGGTACTCTGGCTAAACTCTGGCTGCTCTGGCTAATTTCACGCACATGTTAAAACCCACCAAATAGCAATTTCCAAATCGTCATTTCGTACTTGGGCACTTATAACCGGAGCAATAATTAACGGAATCTGGGAATAGGGAGGTTGAGGGTTTATTACATCCTCCATCGGAAAAGTTTACATACCAACGCAAACCTAATCTGATTTCAAAATAATTATGTTTAAGATTCAAAATAAACCGATGAATTTGTTGGTACCAAAAGCAAAATCATTTTGTAAGTTAATGATTTATCTTTATAGTTTATAAATATATTTCATTTTTATCAAAATATTATTGATGGGCAACGGTGCTGTTTATTTTTACTTTTTTGAAGACTATTTAGCTTGAGATTGCTGTTGAATGCTGTTGAAGCGTCATATGCAGACGATAGGTAATGCCACGTAGACATGTGTCATCATGATCAATTGATGGAACTTTATTTATGCTGTATTCGTTAACTTTTATGTGTTTAAATGTTATTTTCAACCTAATAAAGTTTCATTTTAATTTTACGTCACAAACAATTCTGCTCTTCTCTCTGTGGTGAGTTATACTAATATTATCCATCGAAAATATTATCAGAAAATTGCACTACGGAAACGTTTATGGGCCTCGCAATTTTTCGTGTTAGATAACGCAAACATCGACATATTTTCGCAAGAAATCAAGATATTATCACAAGAAGTCAATATATTTTATTGACATACTGCATCAATTTTCTCAATGTTTAATTATTTTTTGTCAGTTCCGCGTAAACTGTTAAGATATCTCGACATACTATGTCGATGTTACGCGCATATAGCCAATCTGCGCATTTGGTAAATCGCGCAGCGCAAATAACCAATTTGTTATCTGCGCAACGATTTGTAAATCGGGCAACCTTATGTATTTCTTATATGCGCAGGGTAACTGTCTTGCGCGTTTGGTAAATGAGTCTGCGCTTTTAACATATGGATGATATCTCCCGATAAAATTGAATATCATTAGAGGGTTAGATTTGTAGGCCTATATAAAACTGTTTAATTTTAAAACTGACGGTGATCAGGCACGCGTAAAGATGTGAATTGACTGTGCTTTATTTGTAAAGAACAAGAAAAACTTTTTTTTAAAGTAAATGAGCGTATTTATGCGGTAATTTCAATGAGATGCTCACGTCCCTGGTAGTTTATGGACTTAAAATTTCTGTTGACGACGGTATTAAGAGTCATTTGTCATAGGTGTTAAAAAACTTTAAAATGATACAAAATATCCAAAGTATATTTAATAACACAAGTTTTTTTATTTATTTTTTTAAACTTTTTAACGCCGTAGCCTGTGCGGGATGTCGATCCAGCGTTAATATCAAATCCTGAAATGACACCGATATTTCAAATATATATTGATCATTACTTACAGATCGGATTGATATCTTTTAATGTTTTGTAGTACAAAAGAGTAATTTTCGCCAGAACGTGAACGGATTTTTGTTGCTGCGCAAGATGTGTCCTTCGCTAATAGAAAATCCGGAAATTACTCTGATAATATGAATAACTGCCATAAACCGTGCTAACTTTTACATAGTTTAACAATTACAGACTGATATTGCAAATCTTGGTTTTAAAAATGTGTCATAAATTTATTTCAACATCAGTAAGTTCATGGAAGTCGGTCACCAGGTTTCATTATCTGCAGTATGATACAATATGCAATAAAACTCAAACATGCGTGAAGGTGTGATTTCCTTCGGATAGCCACATCGTCCTCTCTATTCATTTCATAACCGATTCGATCACACGCAGTCATTTTATACCGGATATAGGACATAAAGAAGACTTACATAAAAGACTGAATTGCCACACACTTACCACAATTCACCATATCGCTTTTTTCATCATACCAACGCATATCTCTTGACATGGCCAAGATTAAAAATAAAACAAAAACAAGCAAATTCGATGAATTGGAATCCCCCGCCGAAAGGGTCAGAGTTGAGGAACGGCAAAAAATATATCAAGGAAAAAGTTAAGAATGTTACCAAGAAGCAAATAATTTCATTAGTCAAAATCAAATTAAAAGAAAATGAATGGTTTGTTTGGGTGGGGAGTGGGGGCTGGGGTGAGGATACAACAGTTTACATGTTGATTATAAATATTGATAGAAAACGAAAAATGAAAAAAAAAAAAAAAAAAAAAATGGGGGGGGGGGGGGGGGGGGGGGGGGGGGGGATGGGGGGTGACCAAGGTAAGGTGGTGACCAGGTGTAGGTACACAACATCACATGTTTATAATAAATGTTCATGGAAAAGAATGAAAGAAGTTTAATGAAATTCTTCCAATTGGTTGGTTTGTTACAGATCTGTGGATTTTTAAACAATTAAAGGGCAATAACTATATGGAAAATTGACCAATCGAAAAAAAAAACTTGAAGGGCATCGTCGCAGTATCTTGGTTCATGTCTATTTCAATTTTGATGAAATTCTACCTGCTAGTTACTGAGAAATGGCTACAGACAGACATTTTTCATTAAATCAAGGGCAATAACTCTGAGGGAAATTGACCTATCAAAAAAAAAAACTTGACAGGCATCAGCACAGTATCTTGGTTCATGTCTATTTCAAATTTGATGAAATTCTACCTGTTAGTTACTGAGAAATGGCTGCAGACGGACATTTTTTATTAAATCAAGGGCAATAACTCTGAGGGAAATTGACCAATCAAAAAAAAAAACTTGACGGGCATCATCGCAGTATGTTGGTTCATGTTTATTTCAAGTTTCATGAAATTCTACCAAGTAGTTACTGAGAAATGGCTGCGGACGGACAGACGGACGGACGGACGGACGGACGGACTGACTGACGGACTGACGGACGGACAACGCCATTTCAATACCCCCCTCCCGATTTCATCGGCGGGGGATAATAAGCAGAATTAAAAGACGATTCTTACAGATCTTTTATACTTACATCATTTTTAATGTTTTATAGTGAAACAGATAGAATAACTAATAAGTTTCGTCAAAATGTGAACGAAATTTTACATTTTGTAGGTGCGCAAGATGTGTGTCCTGCGTTAATAGAACTCTGAAAATTACTCCAATAACTTGAATATCTTTTTAAAACCATTTTAACCTTTACTTCGTTTTTCGATTACAATCTAAAAATGTAGTTTTTGAAAATCTGAATATAATGTTTCATCGTAGCCTGCGCGGGATGTTGTTCCTGCGCTAATAGCAAATTCTGAACTGACGCCGATATTTCAAACATATTTCAATTCTAAAGGATGCTATTTATGTAACTTCATAAAAAATGTTTTCGGAGTAGAAAAAAAATAGAGAGAGTCCTGATTTCCGTCATAACGAGAACGAAATATTACATTTGTTATCTGCGCAAGATGTGTTTGCCCTGCACTAGTAAAAAAAAATCTGGAAATAATCCTGATAACTTGGATATCTTTCATAAACCATGCTAACTTTATCATTGTTTTGTGATTACAGGCTGAAATTGTAGCTTTTGATAAATGAAAACTTTGCTATTAGCGCAGGGCCGACCTCCCACGCAAGTTACAGGTGTAACATTATAGATCCATTTAGATTTGTAAAAAAAAACTATTGTTTTAGTCTGTAATCGTAAATCAAAGTAAAAGTTAATATGGTTTATAAAAGATATTCAAGTTATTAGAGTAATTTCCAGATATATTATTAGCGCAGACACACATCTTGCACAGATAAAAATTGTAATATTTCGTTCTCGTTATGACAGAAATCACTCTTTTTATATTCATTTTTTAAAGTATTCATTTGAAAGTTACATAAATAGTATGTTTTATGAATGAAATATATTTGAAATACAGTGTAATTTCAAACTTTGCTATTAGCGCAGGACCGACCTCCCACGCAAGTTACAGGTGTAACATTATTGATCCATTTAGAAAAATTATAGTTCTAGTTTGTAATCGTAAATCAAAGTAAAAGTTAATATGATTTATAAAAGATGTTCAAGCTATTAGAGTAATGTCCAGATTTATTATTAGCGCAGACACACATCTTGCGCAGATAAAAAATGTAATATTTCGTTCTCGTTATGACAGAAATCACCCCTTTTCTAATCATTTTCTTGACAGTATTAATTTGAAAGTTACATAAATAGTATGTTTTATGAATGAAATATATTTGAAATATAGTGTAATTTCAAACTTTGCTATTAGCGCAGGACCGACCTCCCACGCAAGTTACAGGTGTAACATTACAGATCCACTTAGATTTGTAAAAAAAACTACAGTTTTAGTCTGTAACGGTAAATCAAAGTAAAAGTTAATATGATTTATAAAAGATATTCAAGTTATCATAGTAATTTCTTGATTTATTATTAGCGCAGACACACATCTTGCGCAGATAAAAAATGTAATATTTCGTTCTCGTTATGACAAAAATCACTTTTTTAAATTTATA
The DNA here is from genome assembly GCF_021730395.1 of Mercenaria mercenaria. Taxonomy (NCBI): domain Eukaryota; kingdom Metazoa; phylum Mollusca; class Bivalvia; order Venerida; family Veneridae; genus Mercenaria; species Mercenaria mercenaria. The sequence continues at coordinate 61,493,503 of NC_069364.1, forward strand.
TTCATTTTTTTACAGTATTCATTTGAAAGTTACATAAATAGTATGTTTTATGAATGAAATATATTTGAAATACAGTGTAATTTCAAACTTTGCTATTAGCGCAGGACCGACCTCCCACGCAAGTTACAAGTGCAACATTATAGATCCATTTAGATTTGTAAAAAAAACTATAGTTTTAGTCTGTAATCGTAAATCTAAGTAAAAGTTAATATGATTTATAAAAGATATTAAAGTTATCAGAGTAATTTCCAGATTTTCATTTAGCGCAGGGCACCGAACACACATCTTGTGCAGCTACAAAATATAAAATTTCGTTTACGTTTTGATGAAAATTAGGCCTACTCTTTATTCAATCGATTTTGTACTATAAAATACTACTACTACTACTACTACTAATAATAATAATAATATAGATAAGATCTGTAAGAAATTTCTTTTAATTCTGTGACTTTTTTATTTTTATCTTTTATCTTAGACATGTTGAGAGATATGCTCCCGTTGGTAAAAAGAATATTATTGTGAAATTTCAAGATATTTCAATATAATAGAAACGATCTTTTGCTAAGTGTGTGCTCGGGTGAAGTAAAAAATGATAAAAATAGCCTAAAACATACCAGAGGACGACGTATGCAAGCTGGAGGAAATCACACCTTCACGCATGATTGGGTTTTATTGCATCTTGTATAAGATCGGAGGTATTGAAACCTGTTGACCGACTGTCGTGAATTTACTGATGTAGAAACAAATTTATGACACATAATTTAAGTACCAAGATATTCAGCACTTTTTGACATCTATATTTATTAATAAATTGACCAACTGCATGATTTATCAAACACGAAATGCAAATTTCTGATATATAAAGTTAAATTTGTTATTTGCGCTGCGCATTTGGTAAATCGCACAGGGTAAATTTATCCTGCGCAACAATTGGTAAATCATTGCGCATATAACCAACGTACAAAAATTTGTTATATGCGCTGCGCGTTTGGTAAATAGCGCAGATTGGTTATTTGCGCTCAACATCGATATAAACCATCCCTTGATTTTCTAACGCAAGATCTCGAAATAACACAGCTAAATGCAGTGACAGTGAGCAGGGGCGTAGGAAAAGTGAGTTTGGTTAGTACTAAGTAAGTATTCGTGGATCTTTGCTTCTCGAGCAGATTATACGAGTTCACAATGAGCATTAAAATAAAACAAAAATGTATAGTATCTCTAGAAAAAAAAATGCGGACTCATTGTGTTTATTAGTATGTAGTATACGTGTACTTAGGCACCAAGTTTTCATTCGGCTATTCATTTGCATTTCTATAAAGTGACTCGGTAGAACTGCTAGTCTGGTTCCCGTCGTACTATGTATTTTAGTACAGCGAAGGGGCAGGTAATCCAAACTATAGAACTGCTAGTTATAGCAAAACTAAACATTAATTTTTGGTTTACGGCAATTTGCATGTGCCTCATTGGCACTCATTGGCAGATGGTATGAAGCAGAGAATATCTGAATACACAGCTTGGTTTGTCTGTGAACAAATACCGGTAACATGATATTACTAGCACATAACACATTTTTGTAAACCTTTTCTGAGTACATTGTTTTGCCAAAAAGAATCAAGAAGCAAATTAAACAGCTCAAGATTTTTTTTAAACGATCAGCCTCCCTGTAAAATATCCACAGTCTTACTTTCACAATAGATGTGGGAGACACACTTTTTTGAAAATTTGTTGTATTTTTATGGATTTCATAAATGAACACAAAGAAACTTTTATATTAAATAACTAAAATGATGTTTTTCATAAAGTATATTTAGGTTCAACATGGATTTCATAAGAAGAAGTAAATATTTAAATTAAAAGAAACTACGATGCTTATGTTTTATGAATGGATTTCATTAAACATTAAAATATAAATGTTTCAATGTTTTTTATGAAGTACATCTAGAGTCGGATTTCTTTAAAATTGGATTAAAGGAAATAAGTAAATCAAATGTTGATGTTTTTATATGAAGTAGATTTAGACTGCTCGGATTTCCTAAAAACATCCGTAGCACCAATGTGTTTGTACATAACACTGTCTGCTATCCATGTCACCTCACATGGATTAGGAACTTATTGTAAGTCACACTTGACTGAGCAACTGACCTCGAAAGCTGTTGTTGTCATTACAAGCTGGCCAATCAAACTCCGTGACCTAAGAAACAACCTCTGACGTTAAACTTACTCTTTCCTAATTGAGGCGACTCTCTGACTGAACGCGCTCCGCGAACATTTTACTAAACCCGAGGATGATTGACTGATTCTTTTATTTCCTCCATTCTTGAAGAGCATAAGATAAACAGATATCAGATATTTACATGTAAACGACTAAATATTATCGTTACCTTCGAACGCATGGTCAATATGTGAAAACAAACCCCACTGCGACCCTCTAATTATGCGCAACAAATTTACACATTGAATGGTACACTGCTACATGTAGAAATGGATTGACCGGGTCAAATGTGTAAAGCTAGAGTATTCTTATTGCCGTATTTACTCAACTGAAAGTGGTAACGGATTTACTTTGTTGTTTGACCTAACAATTTATGTAAGCGTAAATACTTACTTGACATTTTTAGGCAGTATAAAACAACATAGTTCTTTTTCAAAATTTTAGTTTTTTGTGTGTGTTTTGGTACAGAAATAAACGCACTCTTGGTGCAAAATGTAACACCCCCAGTGGCGCTTAAAAATAAGTAAAGTTTCTTGTCGACGAAAGTCCCCACCTGGAATGGATGGAACAATTTATTTCCAGCCGAGCCCACGGCAGGCGTCATTTACCTCCCCAGCATCCAGTCTAGGCCGATACTGTTGGAAACAGTACCAAATTAAAGTATATCACCCAGCACTGAACACTAGCGGGATATCAGCCGCAACCGTGAATCGATCCGGGTCCTGGAATCGAACCCGGATCGCAGGCGTTGTAGTCCAAACTGCTAACCACTGCCCTACTGACTCCCTGATTAAACGGAGGGATACGGAATGTCAATAAGGTAAAATAGTCTTGTCCTTGTGTCCGATCCTGGGGTTCCGCACACTGATTACCAATATTTTAAACAGACATTGCAACCAAAATTTTACAAGATATGATCATTATATATTTATATAGATGTGCCTTAGAAGGAACTTTTGCTATGCTTTAAACTTGTATACTTTAAGTGGTCAGCTTGAATAGTGTATACTTTTTCATCGATAATTCCTTCATGTTTTATTTATGACAGGAAATATGTTTTATTCATGCCAGGAAATATGGAACTTGTTTTTGTGTACATTCATATATCGTTTGTGTGTTGTCAGATGGTAACGTTACTGTGGTTTTTAGGAACCGCTTCTTAATTAACACATCGCGGTCCATAAAATTGCAAACTAAGTGCTCAATTGTAGTTGTTGGTAATGTACAGTCTTACCTGCCCTACGGTCACTTTATATTGGCGGTAAGCCAGGCTTCTAGGAACGAAGTCAGTGCTACAGTTCCTGAAATAATTTCCAAAATTGCGTTTATTCTATTGACTAAACTTCCACGGAGTGACAAGGCGAGCTTTTGTGATCGTACTTCGTCCGGCGTCCGTCGTCCGTTGTCCGTCCGTAAACTTTTACTTTAAACGACATCTCCCCGTAAACCGCTAGGCCAATTTCATCCAAACTTCACAGGAATGTTCCTGGGGTGAAGCTCTACAAAAATTATTCAAAGAATTGAATTCCATGCAGAACTCTGGTTGCCATGTCAACCGAAAGGAAAAACTTTAAAAATCTTCTTGTCCAAAACCACAAGTCCTAGGGCTTTGATATCTGGTGTGTAGCATCACCTATTGATCCTCTATCAAGATTGTTCAAATTATCCCCCTAGGGTTAAATATGGCCCCGCCCGGGGGTCACATGGTTTATATAGACTTATTTAGGGAAAACTTTGAAAATCTTCTTGTACAAAACCACATGGTCTAGGGCTTTGATATTTGGTATGTAGCATCATCTAGTGGTTCTCTACCAAGATTGTTCAAATTATTCCCCTAGGGTCAAATATGGCCCCGCCCCGGGGGTAACATGGTTTATATAGACTTATTTAGGGAAAACTTTGAAAATCTTCTTGTACAAAACCACATGGTCTAGGGCTTTGATATTTGGTATGTAGCATCATCTAGTGATCATCTACCAAGATTATACAAATAATCCCCCTAGAGTTAAATATGGCCCCGCCCTGGGGGTCACATGGTTTATATAGACTTATATAGGGAAAACTTTGAAAATCTTCTTGTACAAAACCACATGGCTTAGGGCTTTGATACTTGGTATGTAACATCATCTAGTGGTCCTCTACCTAGATTGTTCAAATTATCCCCCTAGGGTCAAATATGGCCCCGCCCCGGGGTCCCAAGTTTTACATGGACTTATATAGGAAAAAAAAGTTTAAAAATCTTCTTGTCTGAAACCACAACACTTAGACCTTTGATATTTGGTTTGTAGCATTGTCTTATGGTCCTCAACCAAAATTGTTCAAATTGTACCCCAGGGGTGAAAAGAGGCCCTGCCCTGGGGGTCCCAAGTTTTATATAGACTTATATAGAAAAAAGCTTTAAAAATCTTCTTGTCCGAAACCATACGACCTAGGCTTTTGATATCAGGTATGATGCATTTTCTAGTAGTCTTCTACCAAAATTGTTCAAATGATGTCCCTGGGGTTAAAAGAGGCCCCGCCCTGGGGTCACTTAGTTATTATGTGAGTTATATAGGAAAAATACTTAAAAAATCATCTGATCCTATTTCCAAGACTGTTTAATTATAATTATCTGATGACCCCAAGTAATATGATGTCACTTGACTGTGACCTTGACCTACTGACCTACTTTTTTCTTTTTTAAGATACAGCCTTGAAATTTTAATGGCATACGCAGTTTTGCACACAAATCGTAAAACTGAATTTCATTGACCATGAATGTGACCTACTGACTTTCTTAAAATTTATTAGTTTGACATTTGAAACATGTAGCTCATATTACTCAGGTGAGCGATCCAGGGTCATCATGGCCCTCTTGTCTTTTTTGTTTTGTTTTTTTTTGTTGTTTTTTTGTTTTTGTTTTTTAAATATGCTCTCAGAAAAGATTTATAAAAATGTGCTAGTGGTATGTTATTTGTTCACAGACAAACCACATTGTATGTAGTTATTCTCTGCTTCATACTGTCATCTGTCGACGTGTAGCATTAAGCCACTAACAAATTGCCTTTAACATGAAATATTTTTAGTCTTTTTATTAGTAGTAGCTTTACCCTGTCCTTTTATAGAAAGGCAAATGATCCGCCGAGTGAAAAAAATTTGGTGACTAAGTACTTGTAAACTGCATATACACAGTGAATCCGCATTTTGTTCTAGAGATACTAGTATAGTATACGTTTTTATTTTATTTCTATATTCATTGTTTACTCGTATAATCTTCTTGACGAGACCCAAGATCCACGCAGACATACTGAATCCTAACAAAGCACACCTTTCCTACGCCCCTGCTCACTATCATTGAAGTGACTTTGTTTACATGATTATAGTCGGGTTAAGTCGAGAACTTAGAAAATTAAGGAAGGGATGTTTTATATCAACATAATATGTTGAAATATCATTACAACTTATGCGGATTTCAAGAAAAAAAAATAAACATCCAAAAAAATGAATGCTACATGTCAATAAAACGTTTCGTTTTGTTGTAATAATATGTTAATTTCTTGCGAAAATATGTCGATATTTGTGTTATCTAACACGACATTGCGAGGCCCATAAATGTTTCCGTACGTGGCAGTTACAAGCATTTTACAAAAAAAAAAAAAAAAAAAAAAAAATATGCGCTAAAACATTTTCAGAAAAAATTCTAGAAAATACTGTTTATTTGATACTGAAATGTTTTCAGAATTGATAAACACATTTCCTGGAAAGTTTACAAGTTCCTAGCTATCTCGTGGCAGGAATATGCCACCATACATGAATATAAGAACATGAGATTTTGTTTCTAAAATCTTTCAAAAAAAAAAAAAAAAAAGTGAAATCAAGAGAAAATCACGCCCGAGCGGGCCGCTGCGGCAATAAATGTTTTCCTGGGTACTTGAACAATACATCACCACACCCTGGTACCGGTGCTCCCAAGTACAGGTGGCACTCACACATACAGCGCTCGGTAAGTGATTTTGGAGGAGCGGTGGTTTAAGTATTTCTTATTGTATCTCCAGTAATTCAAAACTTTTCTTAAAATGAAAGATATCTGCGCCCTGATGAATAATTGGTGACTATGTTTTGTGAGTGTCACAACATTCCATCTTGAAATAAACAAAATACGGCGAGGTAAACGTGAACGTTTGACTCAAAAATGTCAAATGTCAAAAAAACACGTAAAATACTCAGTAAATACTCCAAATGTATTCATGTTTGATACAGTATCGTATAGTCATGTCTTCCTACAATAACCAGTTCAAATTTCAAGACTTAATTTGTTATATTTAAAGAATTACTCGTGTTTAAAGATGGTATGGGGTTTCAAAACGGCACTCACATGGCACAGGTGTTAATTTTTTTGGCGCTCACCAAGTACAGCTAGAGAAAAGTCTTCAGAAATGTAGACCTTAATTGTTGTTGTTTACTCTCAGTGTTTTGTCTGTATATATGATCATAAATCTTTATACCGTTAAAACACTGACTCTAGAAGTCGACCTTTTTATGTTAAAAACTTACGGCGACAATATTTTAACATTATTTTTTATGAAAAAGCTTGTTGAAAACTGATAAATGCTGAAATTTGATATGTCCTAGGATTTCGTTGAAAAATGAAAAACGTGCTTCAAAACATTCTCAGTGGGATCCTTGGACGGTAAGGTTTGCAAGAAGATATGTGTGTGCTTGCGTGCGTTTGTGCGTGCGTATGCGTTTGGTTAAACGCTGTTACTAAACAATATTTCAGGTCAATCTCAACGTTTTTGAGTACCAGTATAATGCTATGAGCATCCGTATGAAATAAATAAATATATATATATAGAGCCAGATCGATACTTTTTGTTGGGGTGTGGAATAAATGTTTGATTATAGAGTTAGTAAAACTCATTTATAACGGACTGACAAATTTTCTATTCTTTTCTTTATTTTAATTTTAACAACTTACCATACGCCTACATTGAATGTATAATAAATGTAGAACTTCTTACGAACAATATTTTACTTGTATTATTAGATTTAAGATTCAGTAAACACTCATAACAGAGAAATGGAAGATTTTTACGGTGGCTGATTTATACCATTTCATCAATTCGCCACGCGACCCCGTCAAGCGAAAACACGAGAATTAAAAAAAGTTAAACGCGGAGTGTTTAGCGAGCAAAAATTCGATAACATGTGCGGAGCGAAAACACGATTATGGGGATGGGGCGGGGGGAGGGGGGTGCTGGCGTTGAGTGAGATTCAAGATGTAAAGCGGCTGGGTGCCCGGGTGCCCGGGTGTCCGGGTGCCCGCTGATCAGCCAGTTTTCGCTCGACTCCCCTCAACGATTTACATATTAAACCTAAACTTTTTGTCTGCGATTCTCCATAGAGAAAATACTAGGAATAAGAAAGGGCGGGAGCGTGGATTGAAAACATGATAATTAGTGGGGGCGCTGAGCGAAAAGTCGATATTTACATTATAAATCGGCGCCCAAAATTAGCGGAAAGACGGAATGGCATATATCAGCCATTAAAGAATTTTGTTAAAATATCTGTTAGGTTCAAAAGACGCTCATATTTTAATATCTTATTAATTCAAGAAATTTATCAATTAATGAGTTCTTGTTTGGCTCTCTCATGAATTGATGTGAGTCATTCCGATTTAATAGCAGGCATGAGACGTGATGACTAGTTCCATTAACTACTGTTTAATCCAACATCAGACTGTTCTTGGTGGTGTTATCTCTACCACACATAACTAACCAGTCCGATTCATCTCTTTTCCGTTGTAGTTGCCTTAGAGCTGACGATTTCTCCACATTTCTGAAGACCTTTCTCTAGCTGTACTTGGTGAGCGTCAAAAAAATACACACCTGTGCCATGTGAGTGCCGTTTTAAAACCCCTTACCATCTTTAAACACGAGTAATTCTTTAAATATAACAAATTAAGTCTTGGAATTGGAACTGGTTATTGTAGGAAGATATGACTATATGATACTGCATCAAAAATGAATACATTTGGTGTATTTAATGAGTATTTTACGTGTTTTTTTGACATTTGACATTTTTGAGTCAAACGTTCACGTTTAACTCGCCGTAGTTTGTTTATTTCAAGATGAAATGTTGTGACACTCGCAGAACATAGTCATCAATTATTCACCAGGGCGCAGATATCTTTCATTTTACAAAATTTTTGGAATTACCGGAGATACAATAAGAAATACTTACACCACCGCTCCTCCAAAATCGCTTATCGAGCGCTGTATGTGTGAGTGCCACCTGTACTTGGGAGCGCCGGTACCAGGGTGTGATCACAGAAGAACACTAATTATCGAACTTTACAATCAAGGCAGTTTTATTCCGGTATCCCTTACAATCGCTTTTCAATTATGAACGGAAAAACAGGGGGAAAACAAGTAATTCTCATGTGTTTATATAAGCTTATACTTACTAGAATTATAAACCGTACGTGGTAATCACATATCGAAAACTGGAATCCCAGGTTAAATATAGATTTTTCTTGAAAGCAAGGCTCTGACTGGTGAATGAGTGTCTCAATAGCCTGTCCTCAGACCCAAGGTGCGTAGGATTTTAATCTGATTGTGTTAAGGCCTAAATACTGTATGTTTATGTGGTGTATCTGTAAAATATTGATTTTTTCTCATTCTCGGTTCAATATCCAAAACAATGAAAATCTGGCAGTGAATTTGCCATCTGTGTGATTAATTTGGAGTCTTTTTTAATCAGAATACATGCCTTTAGATGCCTCTTTCTACCCTCGAAACTTGATAGGAATCTGATTTTCATTGATTCACAATACTTACTGCAAAACGAAAACAGTCGCGGATAAGTGTCACGTTGTCCGATCCGGAGTCATGTAGTCTATTACGTTATAGGGTGTGGTAAGTTGTTGTTCATTTTATTTGTTCCGACGTACGTCATTGGAAAACCAACGATTTCGTAAGTGACAGCTGGACTTACTATTAACGTAGACCTTAGCTACTTGATAGACCTTAGCTACTTGAACAGAACTGTAAGTTTTATATAATTCTAATTTATTTTTTTCAGCTGATTTTTAGAATACAATACATACTTACAACTTCTTCTACCAACTATTTAGCTAATAACTTTTCTCTGACCTAAATTTGTATCAGTATACGTATTAAAGTTTGTTGTATCTATAATCTATTTTCGTTTTGAATGTAGAATTATTTAACAAAAAATGTATACTATCCAAAATATCGTTGGCAAGACTGATTGATTTATTGCGATTTTAATTATAAAAATATATAAATTAAGTAAACACTGGAAAAACCTAAATATGCTATTGTAACTCTGCCATGCTGGAAAACCTAAATGCTATTTTAATCATTCTATACATAGAGCTTGACGTCACGCTACGTTATCTTCCTGCCCATTCTATACATAGAGCGTGACGTCACACAGTGCGACAGTATGAAAGCGCTACCGTAGTGTACACAATGCTTCCTGCCACGAGATCACGAGGCATACAGACACTAAATAGAAAAATGGCGCGAAAAAAAATCGCATAATGGCGGATACAAATAGTCTTCAGTTTTTTTTTGCTCTGTAGAGCTATTTTCCTTATTTTCTTTGCAATTTTTTGCTAAAATCACATGACAGATCTATGCTTGATATGTAGGTAACATTTTCATAATGAAATAACAACATGACAAAATTTTTCATGGAAACTTAGATCATACACCACCAGTATAATTTGGGGTCTCATTTTTTAGCTGATTTTGCAGTTTGTGTGTTTGACTGAAATTATTTTTCTTGCATCAAACATGATCCCCACTTTTCTTTTGATTTTTAGTTAGCACTGACAATATTCTTCAAGAAAATGTAAGTTACAGAAATTTAAAATGGGTCCTGATGTGTGCTGCAGTCATTGTAAATAGGTCAATTTTATATAGAATAAAGAACAACATCTATTTAGTGTGTTATAACCTATAAGATGACATTGGTAAAAAATGAAATCTGGCAAGATGAAAGTGGAAATGGGCTATTTTGATAAGAATTTGTTAGAAAATGACAAATTAATTGCAATTGTGTTGAAAATGAGGATAAAACCCAAAAATATCACATTTTCACTGTTTTGAGTGTATGTTTTTCAAAAACTGCATATTTATAGGCTACTGATTGCTATTTTCTGGCTATCAGAGGTAAAAGTGAACATATTTAACAGTTTAAATGTGTAATTTGCATGCAGATCAGAGTAGAAAATGTCAAAACAGGGCAAAACAAGGCTGCATTTAGGGTAAATGCTTCAAAATTATGTCGCGACAGCTATTTTTGATAAAATCTGACGCTTTGTCTTATGGTACTGAAAATGCCATAAAACCTTGGAAACTGTTGATATCAAGCTAAAATCTTGATTTTTTCATGCATTTGGGTTTCTTGTACATTTCAAATGAAACTGGCATAGTGTCAGAGAAAAAAGTTTTTCTTCTAGGCATACAGGCACTAAAAAGAAAAATGGCACGAGAAAAATGGTAGTCGCTAATGGCGGATACAAATAGTCCTCAGTTTTTGTGCTCTGTAGAGCTATTTTTCTTATTTTCTTTGCAATTTTTTTTCTAAAATCACATGACAGATCTATGCTTGACATGTAGGTAACATTTTCATAATGAAATATCAACATGACAAAATTTTTCATGGAAACTTAGATCATACACCACTAGTATAATTTGGGGTCTCATTTTTTAGCTGATTTTGCAGTTTGTGTGTTTGACTGAAATTATTTTTCTTGCATCAAACATGACCCCCACTTTTCTTTTGATTTTTAGTTAGCACTGACAATATTCTTCAAGAAAATGTAAGTTACATCAATTTAAAATGGGTCCTGATGTGTGCTGCAGTCATTGGAAATATGTCAATTTCATATAGAATAAAGAACAACAACTATTTAGTGTGTAATAACCACGAGGGATAACGACAACAGGCGGCACATGGTTTCAAAATGCGCATGCGTCAATTAGTTACTTTTTATAGATATCGGAAGTTCCAACATTTATATATTATTTAAGTTCCATACTGTGACGTATCCTATCATCAGGAATAATGTATACAGGGATTAGCAACGCCGCGAAATCTCGCAAGTTCTCGGCCGTTCGCGCGAATTGACAAACCACACGTGTACGCCATCTATTTATGTCCCTGATATCATTCAGTGTGTCAACGTTATGTAACAAAATGATTATTAGCCTGATATTTCACATTTATTTCCGTTTATACATGTGGCCATAATAAATATCAAGGTGAAACGTCTGCGTGTCAGCTTATGGGATGAAACAAGTTAAAGCAAAAGTTCCTTCTAGGACACATCTATATAAATATAAAATGATCATCTTGTACAACTTTGGTTGCAATGTATGTTTTATACTGCCAAAAATGTCAAGTAAGTAATTACGCTAGTTATTTTACATAAATTGTTAAATCCAACAACAAATAAATCTGTTACCACTTTCAGTAGAGTAAATACGGCAATAAGACCCGGTCAATCCATTACGATTCGAAGCGTGAATTTGTTGCGCATAATTAGAGGGTCGCAATGGGGTTTGTTTTCACATATTAACAATGCATTTGAAGGTAACGATAATATTTAGTTGTGCTGATATATGTCAGTCTAGTCGACTGAATGTACATATGTTATGTTCTTCAGGAATGGAGGAAATAAAAGAATCAATCAGTCATCCTCGGGTTTAGCAATATGTAATCCACGGAACGCGTTCAGTCAGAGTCGCCTCAGTTAGGAATCTAAGGAAAGAATAGTTTAACGCCAGAGGCTATTTCTAATGTCACGGAGTTTAATTGGCCAGCTTGTAATGACAACAGCTTTCGATATCAGTAGCTCAGTCAAGTGTGACTTACCAAATTAAAATGTTCTTTCTCAAGAGAAGGAACAATAACGATGTAGCTAGTAGTTTGATTTAACTCGAACTGGTTAGTGCAATTTGAATTCGTATACTTTTCTTATATAAATGTACCTAGGTGATTTCACATATTGTACTATTTAATTGACCTGTCAAAGAATGCTTCTGGCTTTCGTGTTAATCTTATATAAGCCTGAACAGAATATAATGAGAGCCGGGAACAAGTTTTGACAGGTCAAATAAATTGTACAATACCACATGAAACTGTACAATGTTTAATGCAATTTTGTTCAAAATAGTTAATTACCTTGAAATAGAAAGTTGAGGCATGGTTCAAAATATTTAATTCAAGTAAAGCAATTTAAGTAGACAGACATACAGATAAACAAAACAGCAGAACATATAAAATAATGTTTCAGTATAAAACATATGCAACTAAACTCCCTGTAACTTAGTGTTTCCTTTTGTAAACATGATAGCTTGAAGTTAAAATTGTTAGTTAGACGTGCACTTCAGATGACTGTATTTCCTGAACCTAATTGTGATGTTTATTTGATTAAAATTCTTATCTCCGAATTATCTGGAGTTATATCAAAGTCTCTTTGAGCACTATATTTTGTATACATGTATTAACAGTCCGGCTAACATATCCACTGTAGAGTAAATGCAGCCTTAATCTTCATAGTCACTGCCCTTGTGATAACTAACGACAAAAATGAATGCCGTTCTCTAATAGAATTCTATGTTTGAAGTGGAAAAGATGTGTAAGGGACCGGGTAGCTCTGTCGGAAGAGTTCGTCTTGTAAGCGAGTCCTGGTCACGCTGTACATTTTTCTCACTCAGTAGCATATCCCTCATGGAGCAGCCTAAATGTACGAGGCAGAAACAAGCTGCATATAGTTTACTTTTTTTGGCAACATATATAGAAATAGCTGCTTCAAGGTTCTTTTTTTAATATAATATAAGATTTTATATATATGAAGATAAGTTTTCACAATTCTTTCTACGGTTATTGGTACTGTTTTGAAATTACTTTAGCCATGCATCTACTGTTGTCATGGTCAGAGCAAGATCTGTATCATGAATACAGAAAGATAGGCACCAACTAATGTCGTGCTCCGGTAACAACAGCTAGAGTTTTAGGTTTGTGCAAGTGCTATAGATATCCAGGCTCCAATTGATGTCATAGTCCTGTAACAACAGTTAGAAAATGATATATATCAGTTCTGTAGATAACAAAGCCACAACTGTTCTCATTCTTGTGTTACAATAGCATAGTCTGTATCAGTACAACAGATAATCATGGACCGGTTACAACAGATAGATTATGGTTTGTATCAATACTATAGGTATCAATGCCCCAACTGTTGTCATGGGTGTGTAACTAAAATGTAACAGCTAGAGCATGGTCTGTAACTGTACTAAATATAACCAGGCCCCAACTGCTTTCATGGTTGTGTTACAACAGCTGGAGCATTGTCTGTATCAGTACTTTAAAAAACCATGACCCAACTGTTGTTACGGTTATGTTACAACAGCTGCAGCATGGTCTGTATCAGTACTAAACCATACTCCAATTGTTGTCATGGTTGTGTAACAACAGTTAAAGCATGGTCTGTATTAGTACTATAGGTAAACATGCTCTGACTGTGGTCATGTAGTCTGTGTTCAGACCTAATGTTTTGTTCATAGGAGAGAACTCTTGAGACTATTCAAATTCTGTGTAGTTATGTCCCTTTTCAGATAATCAGAGCCAGGACTGATGAAGTCAGAATTATTTACAGATTTTTTTTCTAAAAAAAAAAAGATTATCTAGTCGGTAGCCAGACTAGTGGTCATGGTACTGTACCCATAACCGGAGCATAATTTGTTTAAGTACTAATGATAGGCTAGTGGTAGAGCGTCTGCTTCGAGTGCGGGAGGTCGTGGGTTCGTAAATGCCTTATCTTGAAAAACGTTAAACAGAGAACAAATATACAAACATGCAGGTGAAAGCATATTGTTTCCCACAAGCAATATTAAGCATTCAAGTCAACAAATGTTGACTACCTCCTCCCTGTCACCTACCTGATGGCTTATGTGCAGTCCCAAACCCCTGTGACATTCTTGGCGATACATCTGGAAGTTTTGGCAGACCACCAGAAAATGGGTCGCGAGTTCGGAGTCTCTGTGACGCCATTCCACCAGTGATCTCTTCCAGCAGTTTACTCTCATCATCTTAAAAGAAATTGAGCCGCACCATGAAAAAACCAACATAGTGCGTTTGCGACCAGCATGGATCCAGACCAGCCTGCGCATCCGCACGGCTGCGCAGGCTGGTCTGGATCCATGCTGGTCGCAAACGCACTATGTTGGTTTTCTCATGGTGCGGCTTAATTACAATCACAAAAGTAGTAAAGCATAACAAAATGCCATTTGAATTCTGAATCTTGCAAGTTAATTTATGCAGCCATACCAAATAATTCTCATTCACCTATGACATGTAATCCAATGAAGGCAGTAAATGTTTAAATCATTGTACTATAGTTTCATATGCTGAAACTTGTTACTGACAGAATTTCTTTAAGACAAAACTCAATGAAAACAGCATACCTGAATACGCTGGGTTCCTGAAGGGCATGGGTCTCTGCCTGTAATATAGCAAGTGCTAAACAGGACTACATGTATATATCAGAAGTATAAATAACATAATTCCTCCAAAATAGTAAGTAAAATAGGATATAAACTTTGTAAAGTAATTCCACCTACAAAACACATTTAGTAAACTACAGCTAAAATCAACTGTTTTCAGATCTCAAATGATGCCTACGGTAAAGTGAGCAATAATCATGTTTGTTTGTTCATAATTATGTGTTTCTTAAATTAAAAATGAGTAAAATGCAGAATAATTTTGTTCAATTTTACTGTTTCAATGTCACTCAAAGTCAATGAACAAAGTCTCCAAAAACTTTTGTAAGTATCATTGTCTGTGAAACTGTTTTGCATATTACACAATTACAGTAAGATTAATGGTTCAACTATCTACCAGTAAACATCTAAGCCTGAAATACAGTACAATGAGAGAGTAGATATTCTTTTTTCAAAATCTAGGTGTTTAGTTAAAAAGCTTCGAAATACACATCCCTACATTTCTCAAATGTTAATTGTTTATTATAGCCAAAAGTGCATATCAAGGGAACATAAATCTTTTTGGAAATGTTGAGCAGAAACATCAAAGGGACATAATATAAATTTATTGAATGTTTTCTCTTTGGGTACATTTCATTTCACATTCAACAGTGATCTGAACATCTAAACAATGGTCCATTATTCTGTTTCCTAACAAGAGCACCGCCTTGCGGGTGCTGACGCTCATCTGATTTTTTTTGTATAATAGAAATATTGTCCTACCCATGATTTTCTAAGTCTAAAAAGGGCCATCATTCTTGCAAAAAGCAGGATAGAGTTATGTTTCTTGATGCACAGTGTCCACTAATGATGGTGAAAAACTGTTGCAAGTTTTAAAGCAATAGCTTTGATAGTTTATGAGAAAAGTTGACTTAAACATAATATTCAACCAAGAAAATGATTTTTCTAAGTCTAAAAGGGGCAATAATTATTGCAAAAAGCAGGATGGAGTAATGTTGGTTGCTGTACAGGGTCAGCTTATGATGGTGAACAAGAGTTGCAAGTTTTAAAGCAATAGCTTTGATAGTTTAAGAGAAAAAGTTGACCTAAACATAAAACTTAACCAAGAAATCTGATATTTTCTAAGTCCAAAAGGGGCCATAAATCTTGCAAAAAGCAGGATGGAGTTATGTTTCTTGCTGTACAGGGTCAGCTTATGATGGTGAACAAGTGTTGCAAGTTTTAAAGGAATAGCTTTGATAGTTTAGGATAAAAGCTGACCTAAACATAAAACTTAACCAAGAAAACTGATTTTCTAAGTCCAAAAGGGGCAATAATTCTTGCAAAAAGCAAGATGTAGTTAAGTTTCTTGATGTACAGGGTCTGCTTATGATGGTGAACAAGTATTCCAAGTTTCAAAGCAATAGCTTTGATAGTTTAAGAGAAAAGTTGACCTAAACATAAAACTTAACCAAGAAATCTGATATTTTCTAAGTACAAAAGGGGCCATAAATCTTGCAAAAAGCAAGATGGAGTTATGTTTCTTGCTATACAGGGTCAGCTTATGATGGTGAACAAGTATTCCAAGTTTCAAAGCAATAGCTTTGATTGTTTAGGAGAAAAGCTGACCTAAACATAAAACTTAACCAGGCAACGCCGACGCCGACAACCGCTCAAGTGATGACAATAACTCATCATTTTTTTTCAAAAAATCAGATGAGCTAAAAATGGAGAACAATCATGGTAGAGGTTGATACCCTGCCAACACATGCTGTAACAGACCTATAACCCAAATTATACTACTGTTATAATATATAATTTATATTGCACCCTTTTCATGATAAACACATTCAAGGATGCTTTACGTACTGCAAAGGCAGCCATTCAGGGCGCCAAATTCATCCTCTACTAATACAGACACAGAGTGAACTGAACAGAGGGACAAAATGAGACAAAGTCCCAAAAACAGAGAGAGAAATAACTTTAAAGATATAGACCTGTCCAGCTAACTTAGCCTAGCTCTTTGCAGATTGACAGTCTGGTTCTTTAATGTGCCCGGTGTATAGCACCCATACACACTAAGCTGTCTTTCCTGGGAAGAACCAGTAATGGCCTCTTAGTTAGGTGGGTGACACTCAAGAGCATCTCAGAAATTTCCCGTGCCTAGACCAGGATTTGAACCCCAGACCTCTGAATTGACAGTCAAGCATGCTACCACTAGACCACCGGGCTTCCCAAATCATCTCACCCCTAAAGTGGACATTCTACCACATCACTTTAACATCAACTTCTACATGTAGGCCATGTAAGTGCACCCTTACACTATACCAGACTACATTATGTGAACTGGAACCATTTCGTGACAATGACATTTTCATAGTACTCTGTACAATCAGTAGGGGAAACTTCCTGATCGGGAAATTATTTATCGGTTTTTCCCTACTTCCCGAACAGGAAACTTGTTACTTATTATAGTAACATGTTTCCAATTCGGGAAGTAAAACCACTATATTTTATGTAGGTTCATTAAAAATGCCCGGTGCATAAGACTATACATGAGATCTCAAAATTGAATATGCCATAGTGAAATTAAAAGACATATCTAGATTTCTACCGTTCAGAATTTTCTTAAATGTCTTAGTATTGTTTTAATTTCACATTTGCCCTTTTTCTGAATGAACTGCAAAAAAGCAGAGTTTCCCAATTTGGAAACCTAACTTCCCAATCAGGAAATTCTTCTTACTTGTGTGGTACATCTTTTTATCATACTAAATGGAATATCAAGCCAGACGAAGTCATAAGAACCAGAAGAAACATTTCAAAGGAAGATCTGAAAAAAAACTTGATAAACTACATAAATATGAAAATCACAAACTAGTGTCATATTGCAAAGGCTGTGTCTCCTACATTGAAAACTTTAAAACTATTATACAGAATGCAAAGAAAGTAGATCAAGCAACACAGACCGATACTATTAAACATATTTGTATAGGTACAATTTTTACCTTAATTGATGCCAAATCTTTTTTTCAGTAATAAATTCACAGTATCTAGTTTGATACAAAGTGATATTGAGAAATACCAAAAGCAGGACAATTTTTGATGCTAGATGTTTTTCAATGTAAAATTCTGATTTTGTTCACGAGGGATACATAATGCTTTTCCAGATCAAGGTGATACCAAATGTATTTTTCAAATTGAAAATATTTGAACAAACTTAAGAAATTCGAAAAAGTAGCTTTAGTAGTATACTGTCATATGCTAGAACCAGAAATATTATTAATTATTATTAATTATTAATTAAATTCTGTCCTTTAGGTAACTTATTATACATGATAATATAACTTACAGTATTACAAAACATAACGATAAAATATGAAAGGGGTTTACTTATAATGACATAGAATAAAGCAGTGACAAGTCCCTATAAGCTCATGGTTTGGTTTCAGAGTATATATTGTTTTGGAATACTAGTTTATGCTTTGATAAGAACAGAGATATTTGACTTTTAAAAAACTTTAATCAAGGGCGACGCCATCGCCAACTACTTTTTTCTTCTAAAAATCGAGCTAAAGATTAGAACCAGTACTGACAGACAATTAACCTTGTGCTGCTTGATATTGTAAAACATTAAACATAAATGGGTGAAACACAATATAGGGGGCATTTAGAATATCACATTGTTATACATGGTTTTCATAAACTTCCTAACCCTTTATTGCAATTTAACATTTACACTTCATAACACTAAATATGAAGAAGTTCTGTGCCAAATTTTATTGATCTAGCTCAAATAGTTTTCAAGCAGTGGTAAAAAACGCATCTAGAAAAAGTAATTTTTAAGCGTTATGTTGTTGCACTTAGAATTTTCCATATTTTTCAAATAAAATAATGGTATGATATTATATATTTCCATGTAAATGTGTGTTATCAGCATAAAGACAAATTTTTAAGGATTATTTTGGTGTTTGATTTGTTATGATCTGATGAAAATTGTTGAAGCTGTTGAGAAAAATGTGAAATGGGTAAGACGTTATGCAGTTTTAAACTGAAATTCCTTCCTTTTGTTATAATGAATAATTGCAATGTTAACAATATTTTTTCTTTAATATTTTGGTCCAGAATTATTTCTCTGTTGTAATAGTACTTAAAGAAAAAAAATCAGAACCATGTATTTCTGAAATTTAATTGTATGAATTTTTAAAATTGAAAATCAGGTTTTTATGAAAAGATGTAGAGTCCGTAACCAATTGTATTTTGTAGATTTGTAAGATATTATGAGAGTCTTTATTGATTTTTTCTTATCAAATTTAACTGTTGACATTAAATTTTTATGCTATTTCCTTTATCGTTAACTACATTTTGCTGTAGCACCACTAATATGGTTACGGACACTACAAAAACCCTGTAGTGTCCGTAACCTGTCTTTCAATGGTGTAAATAAACATTTTTTAAAATTTTATTTATAGTTATTCTTATGAAAGTAATAACTGATTTCACAAGTTAATTAATCAACTTTATTTTTTATCAACTTGTTGATGTTGCAACCACATTGGAAAACCCTTATTGCGGCATCTTTATATACAGCATCATTTTCTGTTGCTGCAGCATGAAATTGAAAGATGTCATAGCAAACGTGAAAGCGACGAGAGATAAAGAATCACTATTTTTTTCAATATGGAAGGTTCACTGATGACAAATTTAACCAAGTCTATTAATAATTTCACTACAAAAGGTAAATTTTGTCTATTTAATAATGCTACTTGAAACTGTAGTGTCCGTAACCAGAGCTGAAAAAATTAAAACTTGCATCTTTTTACAGAAAAATGAAAAATTATCATTTCAAAGTTTATTATTATTGAGGAAAAAACAAATATATGTATTTGTTGACAAATATTTTCAGATATAAAAATATAGATACAGTTCAAAAATGCTAAAAATCATGTTTATCATCTAAATTGCACAGATTTATATTAAAAATGTAAAGATGTGATAATGATAATTAACAGTTATTCACTTATAGGCAAATTTCTTCAGGAGCATCATTGTTAAGATAATTCAGATTCATGTAGCTTACAATAATGTTTCTTTTCAAAATGTTTCAGAGGGGCGGTGTTATCTGGTTACGGACTCTACAGAAATTAAAACAATATAAAAAAAAACAACCAGTATTACTGAAACTTCTGTTTAAATTATTATACATCTTACAGTTCAAGTGAATAGATCTTTACGAGTATTAATGATTAAAAGTATTATCTAAAAACTTGCAAATGAAAGAAAAATCTCTTCAAGAAGTACAAAGTACAAACCATGTGATGACCAGATGACAGGTACATGTATATTCATTTAGATGGGATTTTATATTTATGTGATTGGCATATGGTGTTGCTGCTCTATGTATGTACATCCGTCAGTTCGTTCAAAATCTTGTGTGTCCAACACCTCCCACCATTAGATTGCTCTGCTTCAAACTTTCATAGATGAACAACCTTGATGTGTAGATAACCATAAAAGAAGGAATATCTCAGGGACTATTTTAACCACAGTTATGATACTATGATATTTTCATATAAAAATATAGAATATATCTAGAAAAATCATGTGTGTCCGACTCCTCCCACACTATTAACCTGATTTGATTCAAACTTTTCACAGATGAACAAGCTCAAGATGTGTATATTACAATAAAGCAAGGAATTTTTTCTGTGACTATTTTACTACAGTTAAGGCCCTTTGATAGTTTCTGTTTTAATCATAAGGAATATAGAGAAACATTTTTATGTGTCCAACTCATCCAACACTAGTAGCTTGATTTGTTTCAGACTTTCACAGATGAGCAAGCTTGACGTGCAGATGACCATAAAGGGAGAAATTCTTTCTGTGAATGTTTTTACTTTAGTTATGGCCCTTTGATAATTTTTGCTATATGGAAGATAGTATGATAGGGGAAAATCCTGTGTGTCCAAAGATTCCCAAACTTCTAGCCTGATTTGCTTCAAACTTTAACAGATGAACAAGCTTTATGTGCAGATGACCATAGGGGAAGAAATCTTCTCTGGGTATATTTTTACTGGCGACAGTTATGATCAATTTTGCTTTATAGAGAATGGCACAGTATGTGTGCGCATCTGTGTCGTATGGTTATAATATCTAGTTTTATATTGCAATTTAATTGCTTTATACGTAGAAGTTTGTCTGATTTCATTGTGCATTTGTGATTCAGATATAGAGTTTTGATCTGATGAGGCAGCTGCAGTGCTGAAACTTAAAAGGCACAAAAATGCTGAATAGGTTAGAAGAGGTTAAATGGCAAGAAAGGCAGAAACTCAATCCAGGCCAATGTGAAAATTAAAAGAACAAGAGCACCGCCTTGCGGGTGCTGACGCTCATCTGATTTTTTTTGTGTAATAGAAATATTGTCCTACCCATGATTTTCTAAGTCTAAAAAGGGCCATCATTCTTGCAAAAAGCAGGATAGAGTTATGTTTCTTGATGTACAGTGTCCACTTATGATGGTGAAAAACTGTTGCAGTTTTAAAGCAATAGCTTTGATAGTTTATGAGAAAAGTTGACTTAAACATAATACTCAACCAAGACAAGAGCACCGCCTTGCGGGTGCTGACGCTCATCTGATTTTTTTTGTGTAATAGAAATATTGTCCTACCCATGATTTTCTAAGTCTAAAAAGGGCCATCATTCTTGCAAAAAGCAGGATAGAGTTATGTTTCTTGATGTACAGTGTCCACTTATGATGGTGAAAAACTGTTGCAGTTTTAAAGCAATAGCTTTGATAGTTTATGAAAAAGTTGACTTAAACATAATACTCAACCAAGAAAATGATTTTCTAAGTCCAAAAGGGGCAATAATTATTGCAAAAAGCAGGATGGAGTTATGTTGCTTGCTGTACAGGGTCAGCTTATGATGGTGAACAAGTGTTGCAAGTTTCAAAGCAATAGCTTTGATAGTTTAAGAGAAAAAGTTGACCTAAACATAAAACTTAACCAAGAAATCTGATATTTTCTAAGTCCAAAAGGGGCCATAAATCTTGCAAAAAGCAGGACGGAGTTATGTTTCTTGCTATACAGGGTCAACTTATGATGGTGAACAAGTGTTGCAAGTTTTAAAGCAATAGCTTTGATAGTTTAGGATAAAAGCTGACCTAAACATAAAACTTAACCAAGAAAACTGATTTTCTAAGTCCAAAAGGGGCAATAAATCTTGCAAAAAGCAAGATGGAGTTATGTTTCTTGATGTACAGGGTCAGCTTATGATGGTGAACAAGTATTCCAAGTTTCAAAGCAATAGCTTTGATAGTTTAGGAGAAAAGTTGACCTAAACATAAAACTTAACCAAGAAATCTGATATTTTCTAAGTACAAAAGGGGCCAAAAATCTTGCAAAAAGCAAGATGGAGTTATGTTTCTTGCTATACAGGGTCAGCTTATGATGGTGAACAAGTATTCCAAGTTTCATAGCAATAGCTTTGATAGTTTAGGAGAAAAGCTGACCTAAACATAAAACTTAACCAGGCAACGCCGACGCAGACGCCGACGCCGACGCCGACAACCGCTCAAGTGATGACAATAACTCATCATTTTTTTTCAAAAAATCAGATGAGCTAAAAATGATTTTCTAAGTCCAAAAGGGGCAATAATTATTGCAAAAAGCAGGATGGAGTTATGTTGCTTGCTGTACAGGGTCAGCTTATGATGGTGAACAAGTGTTGCAAGTTTCAAAGCAATAGCTTTGATAGTTTAAGAGAAAAAGTTGACCTAAACATAAAACTTAACCAAGAAATCTGATATTTTCTAAGTCCAAAAGGGGCCATAAATCTTGCAAAAAGCAGGACGGAGTTATGTTTCTTGCTATACAGGGTCAACTTATGATGGTGAACAAGTGTTGCAAGTTTTAAAGCAATAGCTTTGATAGTTTAGGATAAAAGCTGACCTAAACATAAAACTTAACCAAGAAAACTGATTTTCTAAGTCCAAAAGGGGCAATAAATCTTGCAAAAAGCAAGATGGAGTTATGTTTCTTGATGTACAGGGTCAGCTTATGATGGTGAACAAGTATTCCAAGTTTCAAAGCAATAGCTTTGATAGTTTAGGAGAAAAGTTGACCTAAACATAAAACTTAACCAAGAAATCTGATATTTTCTAAGTACAAAAGGGGCCAAAAATCTTGCAAAAAGCAAGATGGAGTTATGTTTCTTGCTATACAGGGTCAGCTTATGATGGTGAACAAGTATTCCAAGTTTCATAGCAATAGCTTTGATAGTTTAGGAGAAAAGCTGACCTAAACGTAAAACTTAACCAGGCAACGCCGACGCAGACGCCGACGCCGACGCCGATGCCGACGCCGACAACCGCTCAAGTGATGACAATAACTCATCATTTTTTTTCAAAAAATCAGATGAGCTAAAAATGAGAGAGAAAGAAAGAAGGACTGTAGAATGAGACAGCAACAAGAAGTAGAGAAGAGTAACTCAAAACTAGATTAGCTAAGAAAGCAGAACTAATATCAAAATCAAATGATGAAGGAAAAAGAGTGGAAAGAAATTTATGTGTCCACACAAACAGGATCTGTCATACGAGATAAGAGACAATGTTGTTGCATTTATAGATGAATCTACTATGACTGATAATACTGCTACATTTTCAACACCAAGACATCTGAAAGTTTGAAAAAAAAGTTACAAAAAGATTACAGATATGTGTACTTTCGTTAGATAATTCATAGTGTAGTGTCCTTAACCATGAACTTAATTTCTTTTTTCTGGTCAGTGACATTCTTGAGTAAAAAAGTGTAAGTGTTACTTGTGTGATATGAATACAAAGTATTGATAATAATATATCACTTAGAGAACTTAATATTGCTTATTAAGTTAGAAGATTTCATGAAAACAGGAAGTTTTCAGATTTTTTTGTTCTGTTTTCTTATTCATTGGTTTTAATTTGGAAAGTTGTATATTTTTGTTTGAAGAATATCAAATTTAAATACACTTTTCCATTCAGATATCATTTTAACATTATACCAAATAATTCATGAGTGGGTTTAATGTTTTTAACATAATCTAATGCAAAACCATTCTTGAGGCTTTTCTGTAGTGTTCGTAACAAATTACTTGTATTTATCAATATTTAGGGTTTTTTTTAAATTAATCACTTTCCCTTTAATCTAAGTCATTTTGTTTCAACAAAGACAGAATTTGTGTTGATTTTTCATTAAGTTTTCATCATTAACACTGAACTTGAAGATATCTGATGATTTGAAATATACATGTTTTTTAGCAACAAAGTAATATCCAACAATATGTTTCTTTTTTCAGTATCTATACCTTTCCCTGTCCTATTTTTGCCTTGCATTATGTATTTCCATGTGTTTGTTCTACAAAACAGTAAAAATAGTTCAAGTTTATCATAAATTTGAAGCTTTATTTTACAAAATGTACCACTTGTAGGGTCCGTAACCAGCAAAAATATGCATTTTATCAGGCTTTAAAAATTTCATTTCCAATGCAAGTACCAGCAAACCACTTGAGTTGCTTATACTTCAAGCACTCTACTATGTAGAAAAATATTTTTTTTGCCAAAAGTAAGACCCTATTTTTCACCTCCAAGTGCAACACTACTGTTCCCTATATTGTGTTTCGCCCGAAAGGAAACTGGATATTGTAAAACATTAATCATAAAGAAAACTGGGGCCATAAGATGCATCTACCTCAAACTGTAAATCTGTTCAAATGCAGCACATGCTCTTACAGTATTTTGTGTTTTCACTGTGTAAGACTGATACCTTCAAGAAAAGATGTAACTATTTTGTTTCTTTCACGTTTATATTTATCAAAATATAAGTTAATCAAGGATTCTGTGTCTCTGTTTATAGCTGATACAGAATTACAATCTCTTAATATGTCTTCCTTTTCTGCACACCCAAATGCAAAGGCGACAAATGCTCTTTCAGGCTGTTTTAAACCTAAAAAGAGAAGTAAACAAAAATATGACTTCAGTCTTAAAAAATGTTATTTACTATCAAAGTCTACACCAATCCACGTAACTCTGATTTGACTTATGATATAATTATTCTCCTTTTTAACTTACGGTAGATTTTTTGTTAAAGTTTTTGATAGTCAAATATCTCTGCAATTATCAAAGTTTTTGACTTAAACTTACAATAGGTATTCACTGTCAAAGTCTACACCAGAAAACAATCCTCATAACTTGATATTTACCAGAGTTAGGCCCCTTTTTAGCTTTGATTTTGTAGTGTAGTAATGTTTGATAAAAGTCAGATATCTCTGTTACTATCAAAGATTAAAATAGTTTTTTACTATTAAAGTCTACACCAGGAGAAACAATCCCCATAACACTGATTTGAATTTTGACAGAGTTATGCCCCTTTTTAACTTACTAGACTTTTTTAAAAAGTTTTTGATGAAGTCAAATATCTCTGTTACTATCAAAGATTTTGACTTGAAAATTAAAATAGTTATTTACTATCAAAGTCTTCACTAGGAGAAACAATCCTCATAACTCTGATTTGAATTTTACTATTAAAATTTGTACTTGCAAAGCTCTAATTCAGAGTCAAGCACTGACAAAAGTTGAGCATTATGTAGTAACACATACAAGAGATCTTAAAAAGATATAGTTGGGATTTTCTAAGACTACAAAAATGGCCGTAATTCTGACAAAATGCTGATTAGAGTTATGGTTCTTGAACTATATAGTCCCGAATGATCGATGATAAACAAGTGTGCAAAGTTTCAAAATTGTAGCTCTTATAGTTTTTTTACCTAAACAAAAAAATTAACCAAGAAACTAAAATTGTCCAAGTACAGTAAAGGGCAATTATTTTATCAAAATGCCTCATAGATGTTTTTTTTTTTTAAAAATCAGACAACCTATAAAGAGAAAGAAATACATTTACGTCAGAAACTGTGCTGGAGTCACACAAGACAAAATCTTGGAATGTGTCTAAAGTAAATATTCAAATAACTGATCTACTGCCTTTGAACCTAAACTCATATGAGTCTGTTAAAATCCTGGGGCACCAGACACATCAAATTACAGGATCACAATTCCCTAAAAAACTTGAAATTTGAAATAATTGCTTTTTATAACAAAATAAAAGAATAAATTTTCTGAATGCTTTCAGTTTCCTGATTGTGAAGTAACTAAAAGGCTAGGTTTCCCGATCGGGAAGTTAGGTTTCCAATTCGGGAAACTCTGATTTTAAGCAATTTCTGAAGAAAATGGTCAATTTCACTGTCAAATAAAAAATTCAATAAGACATTTAAAAAAATTTTGAACGGTAGAAATTTAGATATATCATTCAAGTTTAATGCGGCATATTCAATTTGCAAATCTTGTGTATATTCTTATGCACCGGCTATTTTTAATGAGATGGGTCTAAAACGTTCGATATTGCTTCCCGAACTGGAAGCATGTTACTATAAAAAGTAACAAGTTTCCCATTCAGGAAGAAGGGAAAAACCCATAAATGATTTCCCGAACGGGAAGTTTCCCCTACTGACAATTGGTGCTGCTAATGGCCATTTTCATGTACACAAGAAGTATAATTAGAATTTTTACAACATTTACTCAGTGAAAACAGCCCATATTTTTCATACTTGTTTTTTTTTTAGTATAAACTATGTAATTAGGTGTATCCGTGGAATATAACTTATACCAATTTTTTTTACATTTGTCCTCTTAGCAATAGGCAAATGGCAAAGACTGTGAGGAAGCTTTATCCAAATTTCAAGAAGTTTTGATCAGATTTCATTTCATGTTAAGATATTACAATAAAAAGCAAAAACCTAGACCCATAAATTCATTAAAATTCGCTTTCAATCTATATAATGTCTAGGATCCACTGTCATTTATTTGTTCCTAGATATAAAGTCTATTACTTACATTTACTTGTTACCAGTGTACATGTAAAAAACAACATAATAAAGTACATGAAGAACTCCTTCTATGTTCTCTATAAAAAAATAAAATTCAGTTATAAACTCTTGGTGTTTGGTCGCTTGTTCAACTTTTTTTCCTTTTGTATGGTTTAATGACAGTCTCTTCAGTACAGAAACATACCAACATTATTGCAGTGTTCAATTATTTTCATTTTTCTCTCATTTTCTTTTACTTTTTAAAAAGACTTCTGTAAACCAAGGCAAGAAACATTAAAACAGAATTTAATTCATATATTATGAGAAATTTGTTTCTAAAGATTTTAGTTTTGTAACAAACAACAGCAAGTGTGACATCACAGAACAGAAAGCAACAGTAATATGTGCTGTTTTACCTTGCCTCTGTTTCATTCTCCCTTCAAAGTAAAAATTCTAAATCCTAAATAGGTGAAGAGTTTAGGAGGTAAAAACTCTAAACTCTTATGAAAAAGCTTTTGGAATGTGCAATACATAGCATTAAAAAAATTTTAAATATCTAAATAAATATATCTTTATTTGTTTTGTTGGGTTTAACATCACATCAATACAACTGTAGGTAAGTTCCAGGCTGTCCAGCACTTTCTAACAAATTTAGGGTCAATTTTAAGTTGATTTTAAACGAAAATTAGGGCTGTTATTAGGAATTTGCTACAATATCTAAGATATTTTCAGGCTAAAATTAAGATTTTTTACTAAAATATAGACCTTCAGAATTCAAGCCTCTGTCATTCAGTTACAGCCAGTAACAGACAGAACACATGGAACCACTGGTCAGTTGTATATAAACTGGATAAAAGTGCTTGCACTGAATAAGAAGACCTAAAAAACTACATTAGTGTTTGAAATTATTTTTTGTCCAATGGCATTGCAGTACTTTTCAAATTTTCGTGAAATTTATTTTAGTAAATCAGCATTAACTTGCAGTCGTTTATTAATCAGGTTAGTCATGTGTGTAGAAGGGACAAGAGGTGTGTTATTGATCTTATTCGCTCTGACATCATCCAGAAACAAAAAATAATTTCAAACAATAAGTAGGTTAGTGTTTATTAATATGCATTTACAAAACTTAATCAGCCCTCGAAGCTGATTAAACTTTGTAAATACACATTAATAAACACTAACCTATACTTAAAACATATTTAGCATGAACCAAATTCCAAATTTATATTACAAAACAGGAATTTTCGGGGAGAAAAGTAGGGCATTTTTATGAATTCCCTTTGACTTTTCATTTTTTCTAGAAATTTTAGCCAAATTAAAAAAAAAAAAGTAGGAAAAAGTAAGAATTTTAAGGATGTTGGACAGCCTGCATTTCAGCTTTTGATGATTTGGGAAGACCCAAAAAGCCCCTACAGGCATTAATATAGGCACGAGCTGGCATCTGAGTAAAATCACCAACCTTCTGTAAGCCTTCAACTGAAAGAACTCTACACCCCAAGTGAGGTTCTGAATCAACAGAGGTGATGGGCAAGTGATTTGAAGTCAGTAACCATAAGCATTCAGCCAAAAGGTCCTAAATAAATATTTATTTAACACCAGATGTTTATAGTAAGAAAGTAGAATGGTCAGTCTGTATGAGGGGATGTACTTTATAAACACAGAGCACTGAAATGTTGGTAAAAATATACAAACCCTGCATTGGTGAAAGGACTCTTGTGCTGTTTCTTCAGGCTGGACAGAGGACTACTCATGACTGCAATTCACTGGAATAAAGTATCTAGCAGTTGTTAGACAACTTAAAACTATAATGGTTTCATTTGCACTTTTCAGTTATAACACTGTGTGTGTGTGACTGAAAATCTGCTGCTCAAACTTCAAGGACAGAAAATTCTAAATTTTATTTAATTTAAGATTTAAAAAGTAGAATTATAATAATCAGTAATACAAAATATGTATTCTAAATTGAAAGAGTTATATTCTGAGTGATTAAAGTGGTTAGATACATGGATTTCATAATCTTCTTTACAGAGAGTCAGTCCCCAAAGTGATGGCAAACATATACATGTACTAGAACTTAGAAAAAAAAGGAAGAAATTTTCCCCATCAACCAAAAATCATTTCAAACTGGGATAAATCGTTTGTCACAACTGCTCAACACTACTTTCAGAAACAACTTATAGAGCAGAAGACATAGCGTGTCTTCACAACTTAGGTGTCAGAACATAAAACTGAGCCAGTATTTATGTTGCCTTTTCTGTTGCTTAATAAAGTCTAGTATTTTTATTAACTAGAACATACTTCATAACATAACAAGAAATAGTGACAGAATATCTCACTCAGGTCACATTTAAGGGAATAAATAATTGTTAATTGCTGACTTATTATTAAGCATAAGTGAAGATATGGGACATTATATTGTATGCTTATTTATAATGCATTCTCTTAATTTTGATGTATGCTGTATGTTTGTCTTAACTTCACACATTTTAAAACAATTCAAATATGCTAAATTGTTGGAAATATTTGCTACATAGATGTCTTTACTCTTTGGGATACTTCATATTAAAGTTGGGTAACAGCTGTATACAGTTAATTTTGTTTTGTATTTATGCCCGAATATAGTTTTAGGGTTTCTAAACCCTGTAATTTCACCCAGCTTTGAAGCATCATAGGATCTGTATAAATTAGTTCACTGATCTACTTTAAACGAAATTTTCAGAAAGCACAATCTGGTAAGCCTTTAATTCATAATGCTTGTTTTTTTTACTGTTAGCCTGAAATAATATACTTCACACTAACTGTAAAGATTAATTTCTCATAAATGCATCTTGGGTTTCTTATTAATACTAATACACTAAAATGGAATTGTTGAAACTGCTGTCAAATTCCACTCTCAACAGATGGGCACCCAGCATTCAAAGGGTTGGAACAATGGGACAAACCAGTCTAAAGCATTAGAATCACATGTATTTTGTCACACTCATTATAGCTTTCTAAATCATGGTCCATGGTCCAGGATGTCCCAGCATAATTATGTAGTACAAAAGCAATCTATTTTCCATGGGTTTTGGTAACAATGGTTACATAGGTTACAGTAATTGAGATCATAATCAAAGTGTATGTTTTTGCATGTAACAAATAACACACTAATTTATGCTTGGGAATTTAGGATGTTTTAAGACCCAGAACCAGTAAAATGAGCCCATGCAGTATAATCTGTTACTGGGTACCTTATTAGGCAAAATCTGGTTATAGTCCAAAGTTAAAGGAATGAACAACAAGCACTGTCACAGGAGACAGCGCACTCAACTATTGTGAGGAAGCTGGAGCTGTCACTGAAGTGTTTAATTACTCCAATGTGGATGAAGATATTGGACAAAAGCTTAGTCTGTGTCAAATGTAACAGTATGTGTCTAACATGGATAGAAAGTATATCAAAATAAGTATAAAAGGAACATAACTCATGGAAGTTTCTGCAAAAGTAATGCACCAGAACATTGTGTAATATCATGTGGCTAATAATGTGGAGCAACTACTTGAAGATTTAATCAAATAACTTGAAATAAGTGAGACAGAACAGAAGTGCATCACAACTTGAACCTGAAATTCTAGTAAAAAGGGGGCATAACTCATAACATTTAGTAACAACAGAAATATAGTGAAAAAGCATAAAAATTAAACTGAAATTCTAAGTAAAAAATGGTACACAAGTCACTAAATATTTGTGCCAAATTATGGACCTTGTGTCATATGATGAGGACGACAATGTGGAAGAACTAATTTAAGTTTGAATCAAATTTGAAACAAATCCATTTAGTTATAACTGAGATAGAGTGAAAGTGCACTAAAACTTAAACCTGAAATTTCAAGTAAAAAGGGGGGCATAATTCATGAAAAACTGGTGCCAGAGTTATGGACCTTGTGTCAAATGATGTGGGTGATGATGTGGAACAACTCTTTTAAATTTGAATCAAATCCGTATAGTAATAACTGAGATAGAGTGAAAGTGCACCAAAACCTAACCCTGAAATTCTAAGTAAAAAGAGGGGGGGGGGTAATTCATGAAATATTGGTGCGAGAGTTATAGCCCTTATGCCAGATGATGTGGGTGATGATGAGGAATAACCATTTTAAGTTTAAAGTAAATCCATCAAGTAATTACAGAGATAAGGAGAAAAAAGAGAAAGTGCATAAAAACTTCAACCAAGGTGGGGACTTAGAAAGACGCCGACGCCGGGTTGAGCAGGATACCGGCAGCTCTCCATATACTTCGTATAGTCAAGCTTAAAATAATAAAGTGCCATAAAAAATATGTTGGTTTTCGTAACACTTCATTCCTTACTGCAATGGGGACCATTATATTTTTGCCACTTACTGCCTGACGAAGAGGTCAGTAGCTCATGTTGTAACCTAAAAACGTGGAAATGATATTCTCACATAGGAGACAAGCTATTCAAAACTCCACATTATACAAAACCAATACAGTTGTCTGTTGATCACATTTAACATTAACGTTAACTTACCATTACCTTTATCCGAAATAAAGCTGTGTCCGACCAATGCAACTTTCGCTTCAATCTGTAAAAGCGTAATTTCTAAAAAAATAACAAAATTATCGCTTTGAGAAACAAAAGTGACTACACCTGAGTTTTTTCTGTAGACATAGGTTTATTAAAAGATTACTTAATTGCTGTCAACTCTTGATTAACTGTCTCTCAAAAGATTGTTTACAGTTGCAGGTTAACACCGGATGTGACATAATTATACGCGAATTTAGAAACAGGTGCGTGGTTAGGGTTAAATTTTACAAATTTCCTGTCAAACTACCAAGTCATCACTTACATAGCTCGTGAATCATTTTTATAAGATCTCGATTGTTCAAAATTCATGTTGGTTAAAAAAATATTTCCCTATTTCTTTTTTTAGGGGGAAATCGAGAATGGGCGTACTTTTTGAGATATATCTGGCTCTGTATGTTTTTACCAAGTAAAGGGCCATAACTCTGGTCCTTCTACCATTACTGGCCACATTCAACTAACTGAATATTCTGCCAGGGGGTTGCGTATATGCTTTTTGCATATATTTTACTAGGTCAAGGGCTTAACCTCTAGTCTAGGTGAGTAAAATGTTAGACAAAATCCAAGATGCACAATTTCACATCTGATTAATACTACTATAAGATTTCATGGCTGTGTCATTGAGATGCATATTGCACAGACTTATATATCCTTAATATTTTTGACAAAATAATAGGCCATTTATGCATACCTTTTACTAAATCAAGTGTCATAAGTCCAGTCTGGCTGAGTAAAATCTCAAACAAAATTTAGATGAACAACTTTATATAACGAATAATATTACTATAAAGTTTCACAAGTCTTCATAAAAATACTTTTTGAGATACTCATGGCAAAACTTAAAGATCTTTAATGCATATTGTTTTAAGTCAAGGGCCATTTCTCAAGCATGTCTGCATAAAATCCTAAAGAAAACAACTGTGCACAACTTCATATGCTATACAACAATCCAGTAATGTTTCATGACTCTAATTGTAATACAAAATGTATTTCTTGAAATACATTCGATACAAACTTTTAGACCCTTTGTATATATTTTTTACTAAGTCATGGGCCACAACTCTGGTCTTACTGAGTGGAATTCCAAACAATACCCTAAGGTGCACAACTTCACATGGTGAAATAATCCTATGAAGTTTAATGACTCTAGCTCCAAAACTTTTTGAGATATGCACAACAAATGTGGATGGACAGATGGTCAGATAGATATCCAGACAAGGGTAAACTAAGCCCAAACCCCCAACCTCACCCAATTATTTGAGTGCACAAAAATATCTCTTGATAATATATACCAAGTTTCATTTCAGTTGGATGGAAATGTAGTAGGGCAGAGTATAAGGGCGCACTTATACTTCCTTGCTATTGAGCTAGCTTTTATAGCGACGTGGTAGAGTGTCCGCCTAAGGTGTGAGAGGTCCCGGGTTCGATTCCCGGTCAGGCCTGAAGGAAGTATAAGTGCGCCCTTATACTCTGCCCTACTACATACACCCCCTCCATTTCAGAAAAAGCAATAGGATGAAACTGATGATTTAAGGAATTCTGGGAAAACTCCACAAAAAAATAAAGAACTTTTAGTGACTGACGGCAGACGTGCACAGAACTGTACAATCTTACTGTCAAAATTAAAAATAAGCAATGAAGAAATTAAAACTGCAGTATTCAACATGGATGAACATGAAGATATACCAAAGGATATGTTAGAACAGTTATTGAAATATGTACCAACCTCGGAAGAGATGCAACTGCTGACAGAACTGGGTGGAGAAACTGAAAATCTTGCAAGGACAGATAGATACCTGTTTGAAATGGGAAAGATAACTCATTTTGAACAAAGAGTGAGAGCTCTGTATTTCAAGAAAAAGTATCAAGACAGAATGTCTGATGTGAAACCCAGGATAGAAGCTGTGTTCGAGGGATCAAAACAGTTAATGAGAAGTAGACGATTGAAAAAATTGTTAGAATTAGTGCTAGCTTTTGGAAATTACATGAATCGAGGTCAGCGAGGAAACTCACGTGGCTTCGCAATCATCAGCTTAAACAACATGGTCGACACAAAGTCAGGTGTTAATAAACAAGTGACTTTTCTACATTATCTGGTGGAGACCATGCGCATAGAAAAAAGGTTTCCAGATGTAACCAAATTAGAGCAAGATCTCAGTTTAATCCATTTGGCTTCCAAAGTCAACTTCTCAGAACTGGATAAAGAGCTAGGTACATTACGTACTGAACTGAAAGAGATTGAAAAGGAATTGACCTACTTTCAAAACCTGCCGCAGTTACATGGGGATCGATTTGTCACAGTGATGACCCAGTTTGCGACTGTTGCTTCTTACAACTTTTCTGAAGTGGAGGAGTCGTATGCAGAGATGAAGCAAAAGTATGAGCTGTGTCAGAAAAGTTTTAGTATATCGGAGGGTAGTTCACAACCAGATGAGTTTTTCGGAATGTTTGACACTTTCCTGACGTCCATGAAAGATGCCAAACTGGAGAATGAGAAAATCAAGAAACAGAAACAAGATAGAGAAAGAGAAGAATGAATTACAGGAGCAACTTAATCAACAACAATATCAAAGGTCACCCAGGCACTACCGTTTCAACAGAGGAGATAGAGCATACAGAGCTGGACAAGGATTTAGGGGTAGAGGGAATAGACCATATAGAGGTCAAGGACGT
This sequence comes from Mercenaria mercenaria, assembly GCF_021730395.1. Classification (NCBI taxonomy): domain Eukaryota; kingdom Metazoa; phylum Mollusca; class Bivalvia; order Venerida; family Veneridae; genus Mercenaria; species Mercenaria mercenaria. The sequence goes on from NC_069364.1 coordinate 61,527,351, forward strand.
GGATCTGAACAGTATGAACCTCGACGTCCAGTAGCCACCTACATGTTTTCACCTCGTCGTTGTTTTAATTGTAATCAGACTGGACATCTTATGAGGAACTGCCCAAAAGAGTAGGTGCTTTTGTTGCAGGATCAAACAAAAGCACCATTAATATGGACAATAAAGTTAAAAGAGATCCTAAATTAGTAGGAGACACAAACGAAGTTCAAATTGATTTAGAAGGGGTCATCACTTCAGCACTTTTAGATACTGGAAGTTGCATCAGCGCCATATCAAAATCTTTCTATGACAAACAGTTTAGTAACATAGAAATAAAACCGCTTTCAGATATTTTACATGTAGAATGTGCTGATGGAAACCAGCTACCTTATGAAGGGTACATAGAGATTGATATGACAGTGACTCAGAGTTTACCCAATGCATCTACACATACTTGTTTATTTCTGATAACACCGGATACCAAGTACTCATTTACAACTCCAGTAATTATTGGAACTAATATCTTGACAGAATTGCTTGAAGAATGTAAGCAAAGTTTTGGAGAACAGTATTTACAGAAGGCCAAATTACACACACCATGGTACCTTTCATTTAGATGCATATCAATGAGAGAGAAAGAACTTAAGAAACACAAGAACAGGATAGCACTCATACGATGTGCGGAAATCAACAAGATAATACTAGGCCCAAATGAGTCCAAGGACATATTGACAGAAACAGACAAAGAGTTAGAATATGGTAGAACAACAGCCATCATACATGAGTCTGAAGATAGCACATTACCAGAGTACATAGACATAACACCAGGAATAGTCAATTATGATGGCGGAAAGAACAAACAACATTATGTTACCCTATCCAATCTAACAACAAATAGTGTAGTTATCTCTCCAAGAGAAATTATTTGCGAGTTGCAACCCATAAAAATAGAACAAGACTTGATGGAAGAAATACTTCAGGCCTGACCGGGAATCGAACACGGGACCTCTCACACCTAAGGCGGACACTCTACCACGTCACTATAAAAGCTAGCTCAATAGCAAGGTAGTATAAGTGCGCCCTTATACTCTGCCCTACTACCTGTACTGTAGGAAGAAGTGATGTTATGACAACATTGCTGACGTGGGCCAGAATGTGTACACTTTAATGAAATTATGACCATAAATATAACGCAAACATTTGTAGCAGATACATTTAAGTTTTCCAAATGATGCAAATTTAAGATGTTTTGGTTGACCGAATTCAAAGTCATGGCACCAGTCTACATATTTTTGAACAACCCTTATATATCAATTAAAGTGGAATTGTAGGACGAGTTGAGTACACAATGTTTGATAAAGTTGTAATATTTCAAAGTCCAAAAAGGGCAATAATTCATAACTGCAGAAAAAGTAATCAGACATACAACTGAGGATCCCGACCAATATGTGCGTTAATAAATTTTTCACATCAAGTTGATAATAAATACCAAGTTTCATTAGAATTGGATTGTAGGAGTTGAGTACACAATGTCTGATACAGTTTTAACATTTCAAAAATAAAATGGTACCAGTAAGTGTAGATTTCTCGGAAGCACAGAGCACCCTAAACACAGCAAGAGAGTAAGAAAAAAGGCTGTAACTCATACCTAAAGAAAAATAATCAGGAATGTGATTCCCGACAATATGAACATGTCCGCTTCATGTTGATGATTTATATGAAGTTTCATTACTGTATGAGGAGTTGAGTACACAAGAAAGTGTGATGGACTGATAGACAGACATTTAAAATACTATATGCCTGCCTCGTCTTCGACATTTAAGGATATCCAATGGCCATCTTTCACTTACATATTTTACTTTAAGAAATTTTGTTTCAAATGTAGAAAATCCTCATCAAAGTTTACTTTTACTAAAAATGTAATCAAATGTGTATGTAGACCAAAATTCATAATTAAATGTCATGCAGTAATAGTCCATTGTTAAAAATAAAATATCTTCCAGTTCTTTTAAGCTCTAGTACATATTTATAATGTGTTTACCTATGCAAGTATACAGTGTGTACTATATTAAACATAATGCGTGGTATTGTACTACTGTTAATACACATAAATTTGCTAATTTTATGTGTATAAATCAGTAGTAACTGTTCATGTTTTCAAATATGAAATTTAGATGTAGTATACCTTTAAAGAATATTGAGGGATATTGCATTTTCGGGTCATTTTCCAAGTGCAAAAAGGGAAATACATGTTTTGTCAGAATAAATATCAAGAGTTACTAGGCCTGCTAAAAGCATTCCCTCAGTTTCCAACTGAAAACTGCCCTTTGCAGGAACTTAACTCTTGGTAGGCAGGTTATGTGTGACTGGCAGATGACCCCTATCAATTTTGAGATCATTGCTTAAACTTTATAAAGGTCAAAGTTGCAGTGAGCTTCGAGCTGAAAATCAGTTTCTGATCCGCTTCAGTGCAGGAACTTCAAACTTGGTAGGCAGTCAGATGATCCGAATCAACTTTGAGGGGTTGCTTGCTCAAAGGTCATGGTTTCTGTGACACAGTGAAAATTTGTGTCCTATCGATAACTCATGAACTTCATTGGCAGGTTGCTAATGATTAGCTGATGTCCTCTACTGATTTTGAGGTTGGTTGCTCCAGGTTAAGGATATAGTGACCTTGAGCTGAACATTGGTTTCTGATTGATAAATCAAGAATGCATTGGCTCAGTAAACTCGGACTCGGAGCAGGTTGGTCATGAACAGCAGATGACCCCTATTGATTTTGAAGTCGGTTGTCAAATGTCAAGGTCACGATTGTGAGCCGGATATCAGTTTCTAATTTATAACTGCTTTGACTCTGGAACCTCACACTTAGTAGGCAGGTTGGATCAAATCAGAAAACAATATTGCAGTCAGTAACTTACAGGACTTGTGCAGTTATACCAGACAGTCAATAAGGAATGTCAACTTTTAGCTTTAAGGTGCAATTCAGTCAGTTATAAAGTCTACACATATTCTGTATCGATTTTACAGCTCTCCTTTGATCAAGCTTTTGTCAAAGCCTACTTTTGGGGCATATGTCGCTTTACAGTTCTGGTTTCTTAAGAATTTTGTATCAAAACCATTGCATGGAAAACAGTGTAACTGAGAAAATGAATGTCACATCAATTTTTATGTAGAAGTAAGCAAATTATAGCCACCTTCAATCAGCTAGAGTGGAAATGACTTTCAAAAATTTGGACCATGTCTTCTGTGGTTACTATTGATTTTAAACAACATTAGCATCAAATATTTCAACCTATTATATACCTTACTATAAAAGTAATGGTTTCTTTCATTTTGAAATAAACGTCTTTAAGTTGAGCCTTTTTAGTCACGCCTCACTGATTTCTGCACATCAAAGTTGATCAATTTCAGAAATATGGCATGTACGTTTCCTCAGGATCCTGACATGTAGGAATGTATCGTTGCAAATAAGTAAGCACCCAAAAAGATTTGAAAAATGTTTTATTGATCATATGTCAGTAACAGAGGACAACTGCTTAATACTTATTGTGAGACACTCTGAAATGGAAGTTCTGAAGCAACATAAATCCATTTAAAAACATCTGTATGAAATTCTTCTAACAGTTACAATTTACATATTTTTTCTCTGTGCTCTAACTTTCACAGTTCATTTCCTTTTTTAAACATAACATGAGTGAATGTATTACTATCACCAAACAAACAAAGCTTATTTATTTCATTTCGCTGTTTCAATTAACTTCTGTAAAGAGACAGGAATAAACTGGTTGCTTTCATCCATCATAAACACCACGCTCCGGTCAAAATACATGCTCACTTTCCCACACCGGTACACTTGTTTGGCTTCATGTGTCTTCCCAGGAATTGGGATAAATACAAGGTTGTTCTCTTCAGCCTGAAAATTAAAATGTTATACAGCTATCATGATAAACTTGTGCCCAACTTGAAAATCACCTACTTGAACCTGTAGTCTGCTAAATTGAAGTTTTGATTATCTGAAAATTGTTTTCAAACCTAAGAATCAGATGTACAAGATAATTATCAAGCTTGGAATTTTTTCAGATTAATGTAAAGCTATATTGACACACGCTTTGTAACTGTGTATCATGTTTAATATTCAATTAAACAATAATTTGTTTTTGTTGGAGTAATAAATTGGTTATGTTACCTTTCTTTCAACAAGTTCCCTGAAACTGGCTGGGTAAGTTGATGATGTACTTTTTAAACTTGGCTGCAAATATACAAAATGTAGTATAAATAAGACAGCTATATAAATCCAAGTTATGTTAAAGGTAAATTAAAGTGACACTGTCTGTACAACAGATTTACAAGCAATATACATTCAGTCCAATTAGAAACACTTGTCAGAAAACAGTCAACAAGAGCACCAATTTGTAGAGCTGAGCAATGTTCCTATCAAGCTTGAGGATTATAGGTTAAATAGCATCATGAAGTTACTGAGCAGAAACTAAACTGCTAACAGACAGAAACCATCATATAATACCTCCATCTGACCACTTCACATAACAGTGACCATGACCTTCCACTAACAAACTTCAAAATCAAGAAAGATCTATGGTGAATGTGCTTTTTGCTCTCACTGTGACCTTCACCTCTGACCACAAAATCAATATGGGTCATGCGCAATTTGCCTACCAAGGTTGAGGATTGTAGGTGAAGGCGTTCTCAAGATAATGAGCAAAAATGGTTTTGTACTAACAATCACTTAAACCTTGACATCTGAACAAAAAATCTCAAGCTACTGAACAGAAACAACTATTGCACTAACAGTCACTGTGACCTTGACCTTTGGCCAAAAGTTATCAATGTCAACCACCATATATGAGGAATATGCCTGCCAAATCTGGGGAAAATAGGTCAATGCATTACGAATTTTAAGAGCGAAAACTAAACTGCTAACAGACAAACAGACAGACTGACAAACGACCAATGCCATAAAATCAGATGTCCCATATGACATAATTATAACTTACTAACACAATCTTTATAGTGAGATAAAACAGAGAATCAGAATCATTTACTTTACTGAAATAATTAAATTCAAAATTCGCAGAAAAAAATCTAGAAATTGAAGTTATAGAAGAGTAGTTTCTTATCTATTCAAACCATAGCTAATATTTACCTCTAGTGGTCCCCCTACAGATGGAGAACTGGAGCGTGATGTATTTGGTTCTGCTATATTTCTTCGTTCTGTGTGAGTGAAATATGCCATATTTTCCTTCACGCCTGGTTGGAAATGGCCAGACACTGCACGATTCATCATATCAAGAGCCTTCGTAAACATCTCTGTAAATAAATAACCAATCATTACTAGAATGTTGGTGCCCAAAGAGCAACAATGTGCAGCCTGTTATTTGTGGACATACTGCCCAAGTGACTCAAACCTTTTGCCCAGTTAAAAAAGCAGCTTCATGCAAGTCAAAGTAACAGCACTGACAAGATCTAATATGAGCTTTGATCCCTTAGTGTGACCTTGACCTTTGAGATAGGGTACTGTGTACTGTGGCACATCTACTTTATCAAGGGAAATATAAATACATGTATATAGATAAGATCTTACATGACCTCTGTTTCCCAAGTACGACCTTGACCTTTGAGTTAGGGACCTGATGCTTGCACTTAATAACCTGTCTCACTGAGGCAAATATTTTTGCTAGTAAAATTGATTGCTCCTTGCATGTCAAAGCCTAGACAAGTGTTTTAAAACAAGTGACCAAGTATTGCAGTGGCAATACAGAAGCCCCCTACCAGTGGAAAACTTTGTTATTGTTTATCCCTTGTGGTTGGTGGCAACAGTTACTGTTCGAGTAATAGCAGGATGGACGGATGAAAAGACAGATGGACAGAGGGCATTCCTATATGCCCTTCCAGTGTTCCATCGGTAGGGGGTTAAAAATGCTTCAAGGCATTTAGGAGCTAAGAAACAAAAACTATTTTTACTTAAATTTCAATAGTGACCTTGACCTACAAACTAGATCATGTACACAACACATTGTCTCATCATGGGGAACATTTTTGTGCAATATTAAGATAATTCATCAATGCACATAAAAGTTATGGAACAGAAACAATTTCACTTGACCTTCAATAGTGACCTTGACCTTTGACTGACAACCACGGCTCATGTGCATGACACATAGTTTAATCATGGGGAACATTTCTGTGTTGTAATAAAAAAATCTTTCAATGCAATTAGAAGTTACGGAGCAGAAAGCTTTATACATGACCTTCAAAGGTAACTTCAACCTCTGACTGATAGGCAAAGGTCATGCAAGCAACACATCATCTGGTTATGGGGAACATATGTGTGAGTGTATACAAAAATGCTTCACAGCATTTAGAAGCCAAGGAACAAAAACTATTTTTACTTTAATTTCAATATTGACCTTGACCTTTGACCACCAAGCATGGGTCATACATGCAACATATTGTCTGGTCATGAGGAACATTTGCTGGTAGTGGTAAGAAAATCCTTCAATGCATATAAAAGTTATGGAGTGGAAACAAATTTTTACTTTACCTTTAACAGTGACCTTGACCTTTAACCGACAGGCATAGATCATTTGTTGACATATTGTCTCATCATGGGGAACTTTTGTGTGTAGCACTAAGCTAATCCATCAATGCATTTAAAAGTTATGGAGCAGAAACCATTTTTACTTGACCTTAAATACCGAGCTAGACCTATGACCTATAAACATATGTACATGCATAATCTCCATATTGCCCTCTATTCACATACCAAGTTCAATGAACCTAGCTTCTATACTTTTTGAGTAATTGCAAGATCCAGATTTGCAGACTGTTGGACAGATGGAGGGCAGGGCATTCCTAAAATGCTCCAGTGTTCTACTGGTAGAGGACTAGTAACCTTTGGCCCCTAAGTGTGATTTTGAGATTCGAAACTGTGGTTTGCTCATGAAAGCCCATCTTATTAACATTAGGACATTATTCGGAATTATTAAACATGACAAACTTATTTCAGTTTCATATTTTATCTCTAAAGATTATAACGTTGCTGTTTTAACAAATTTCACAAAGGCTGCCATAAAGTCATATAACTCATCATTTTTTTTCCAAAAATCAGATGAGCTAAAAATGATTTTTGTTTCTGTATCCTAGGTCCAGTGATTTTCTACTTTATTCAGATAAATGGCGTTATGCAATTACTACCGGAACTACCCTAACAGAAAAAACACTGCATATTTTTTTATTCAATGAGTCAAACAACAAGTAATCATGCTACTTAAGTGGGTATTTTTTAAGCATTTTGTTTGTTGAAAAAAAAAAACAACCTTTAATGACAGGATGTGTAAGATATTGCTCTGTGAACACTGATTTCCAGCCCAGGTACCACTTGGTTACCTCGTCGTAGTTTGGCATGTTGCCAAGCCAGGTACATAGCACTTGCAGCCAGCGAGAAAAGAAACACTTTTCAAATAATGGAACCATGTAGCGTAGTGATATCAACTCTGTCCAGGCTAACACCCAATGCAAGGGTTCTAGAAAAAAAGAATTTAACAAATTTTTGTTTCTCAAATACTTTTATGTCAATAAACAAATATTTTAACGAATAAAAAAGTGAAGAAGAAGTTATGGTATTTCTATAGTGATGCAGTAGGGCACCCAGCCCTGCCCTTTTAACTGCCACCATGCTGCCCTTAAATTGTGCCTTTCTGCATTTAATCTGTTGCTAAATCCCACCCCTTTATCTGTCATATCCTGTGACCATGCCTCACCAATTCTGGCTCAGCAAACTACCTCAGGGTACATAAACTCAGCTAATGCATGAAGTATGAAAGAATAATGATCCTGTGTAATGTCAAGGAGGCACATTTTATTATATCATTTAACTCTGTTTAATAAATTCAATATGAAAAGATATTCATTTAATATCTTCTGTTTGTCATTAACCTTACCAAGAGTTTGTTGATGTGGATTGATAGGGAACTCCTGCAGACACATTTCTAGTTTAGGTAAGATGTTTTTCCTCAGGAACACCTCCATGTGACCCTCTCGGAATACGCCCTGCCACGGCTTCAAGATCACCTTGGCTGAACTGTCTGAAGGATGCCAGTTTGTGAGAGCATTTCCCAGTTTGTGTCTGATAGGGGCATACAGTGGCTCAAGTTTATCTCCTGTAAAACAATTAACACAATCAGCATGCTAACAACTCTGCGCTGATCAGTGCATTTGCCACCCGCATGGATCCAGACCAGCCTGTGCAGTCTGGTAAGGATCCATGCTGTTCGCTAACAGTTTCTCTAATTGCAATAGGCTTTGAAAGCGAACAGCATATGGATCCTGACCAGACTGTGGGGATGCGCAGTATGGTCTGGATCCATGCTGGTCGCAAATGCACTATGTTGGTTTTCTCATGGTGCGGCTCATTTACTCATCATAATTCTTGAGAATGAGTAAAATGGTAAAATCTTAAATTGACTACAACTAATTTCACTCTTACTCTTAATGAGTGAATATGCCGACAGTACTAGACATATTTTTGATAGCATTTTAATATATCAAAGAACTAAAAATACACAGAATGGCAACTGGGGATAATCCCGTGTCATCTGGTGTTATCTTATTTCAAAGCGTTTGCCGACTTGATCAAATCAACAGGCGCTTACTGAAGTATAAAATTGGCGGTATGCCCGGCGCGTAATAAACCGAATCGAGTCCTTTTTCAAACGAAAACTGTTGATTTATTAGACTTCCAATAAATTCATTCCTTCCCCGTGTAGAAAATACTAATAACATTAAAAAAGCACCATTATCATTATAAACAACCGATCCGAAAGTAACCTAATTTAAAAGCGTTAGCCGACTTGATCCATCGTGATCAACAGACGCTTACAACGAGATCTCATTCAGTTGTCCCGGGATGTTGGCGAGATTTGCTCTATATGCCTTTCAAGTTGCCGATCTATTTATTTTTATAGCTCTTTGATATAGGGGAATCACAATGCCTTTTTATCATAGACTTTTGAAATTTTACAATTCGTACTTAATCCAGGCAATTCAGTTTTTTGTTTATGCTGGTAAAGCCATTGCGTGCGTTTTCTGTAATTTCATATACACTTTTATGCCTTAAAAATGATAAAACCCTACAACATGATGTAAATAAAAAAAAAATCGAAAAAGGCCAGTAGTCCTGGTAACCAATATTTAACCATAGGATGGCCTTATGAAAAAAAATAAATAAATTTTGAGATACCCCGCAAACCTGTATATAAGTCGCATGTGCCGGCATAGGGACATGGAAGCGACATCTTATTTCCACAACGTATATCAGTTTATAAGACGTGTCAAACCTGAAATTATCAATGCTTTCCTTCCATTCCGCCATTTTGATAGAATTAAAGCCGCTTGAATATGTCGAAAAACCTCTCATTTCTTTGCTTTATGGCGTCTGTTAGGCTGTCAAAATGGAGAGAGGAACCCTTAATATCTATTTAATCACCAAGCGTTTCGAATCAACGCCAACTATAGGCCTGTGTCACCTTTATGTTCTTTCCCCACTTCGACAACAACACAAGACCATAATGGCGGCAACAGGGTGAACACTCGTAATGCCACGTGATCATGCACGACTGTTATTTGTCTGGTTCCCGATAACGATAGTAAGGGGTAGGTCATCCAGACTAGGACTGTATACGTGAACGATTTCATTCTTTAGAATTCAAATGGTCACTATAGACGAAAAAAAATGCTATTGATTATAAAATTATGATGAAAAATGATTATAAATTAATAAAGCGCCCGTTTTCATAAAAAAAGAGCGAAAAAACAAAACACATGAAAATTGGTCCGTCATGGTATCGGCCGTCTTGGTTTTGGGCCGTCATGGATTTGGGCGCCGTTTTGACCCGTCACCATTAATGTTGTATACGTGGAGATCGCATACCTTCTTTTATATTTTTCTTTCTTTTTTTTTCTTCTTTTTTTTGGATGGTGGGTGGGCATGAATAGGGGATGAAAGAGGGTTTCAATAAATTAGGCCTAAAGGACTTCGATGAACTTGAATTAAAAAAAGAGATAAATATTTTCATTGACCTATTCTGTGGTTAAACATATGATATGTTCTTCGCCCCAAAGTCTACTTCTGCTTTATTGGATATCCACTGAGTAGACATCATCGACGAGGTGTGGGTGTGTGAAATTGTGCTCCATTTAAAAACGCGGGCTTGCTTGACTCCCATACGCGGCGTCAGGCGTTCCAAGATAAAACTTTTAAAAAGGGAATTTTGTGGGCGGACCATCACTCATTGTTTTTTTTTAATCCAACATGTATTTATACTATACAGGTGATATCTATTTACATTGTGACATGGGTGTAGAGAGCTGTTTTGAAATTGTTTAGGCTGTCCACCGTTATGATTGTACTTGAAATTCTTTCCCCCTTTTTTGCTATTTTTTAAAGTTATGTCTTCTTCCCAAAGCGTAAAGCACAGATCTATATATATTTGCGTTTTTTTTCTCAGTCTTTTCCTTTTTTATGCAAGATGATGGAGTGACCTGATCATCTTACATACATGTCCGATGCTCGCGCAAAATACCTATATGCACTCATTTTTTATCAGTTTATTCATCATGATCAGTTTTTGGGCTGGGCGTGAGTGGTGTTGCACATTTCCGTGCCTCTTACGGACTCAAACTAAGTCTGTTATCAAATGTATTTTGATTGATTGCATTTTGTGTTTCCAGCTACTAACGTCATTCTTTGACGGCCATTAAAAGTCTCCCCTTACTTGCCCTTCGGGTCCATTCTTTATACATGTCCAGGCACGTGTCCAGGTGGGGGCCAGGGGGCCCGGGCCCCCAGCTGGCTGGCTAGTTACGATTTTTATTACTATGGCCCCCTCAATTAACAAATTTATACACCAGCGCAACTGGCTTGATTTGACAGCAATACACAGGCTAAAGAGCCATAAAACCGTGTCTGGTAGTGGAAATTAGCCCCAGGCATGTTACAGGTAAAAGTTTGTCTGTACATGCTTCATTGATCACTTGCTTTTTAAACGCGGTACTTGATTGGGTAGTGGAGAAACTATTATGTTTTTGATTGCGGGTTTATCCCGCTACCAAAGTTAAGTGTATTTCTGACAGTCATGTAGCATCTTTATTTGATTCCAAATCACAACTAAAGGATGTTCATGTGCTACATAAAGTAGTCCCATTCATAAACAATGCGGATGAATTATCAATGATCAAGCAGTTGTTATTCAACCTTTGTCCATTCACACTGAACATTTAGATTATACAAGATCTATCAATGATAAGGTATTCCAGCCCATGGTTACATCACTGACTTCCAGCTGGCATTTTAGATAAGTTCAGGCAGAGTTAATCTTACATATGAGGCACATTTGTATTTGTATCTTATACATGTATATTTATAGATTGGCATTTAAAGGCAAAGAAAATCTCCTATATAAGTGCCCCCCCCCCCCCCCCCAAATACCAGACTTTTTAATCCCCAGTATACAAGATCCTGTCTGGTCCAGTCTGATAAGGGTCCATAAAACCCCTGTAGACTTGACATATAGTCTAATCATTGTCAGAGAATCATAAATTTTATTGCCTACAGGTAAATTGGTTATTTCCTGTGTTTTGCATTTTATTAATTGAAATGCTGTTTTTTTTAAGTCTTTTTTTCAGAATGTACACAAAATTATTTTAATTGATAAGATACTAATTTTGATTGCTCAGTCATGTTGAGTAATGTCCTGGCCAATTAAATTATAACTCTTATAGCAAAGCAGTTCTCACTATAAAATAATTATTCAAAACTTAATAAGAGAAATTACAAGTTTGTTTATTCAATGATTATGATCTTTTTAGCAAAAGTAACAAACAAAAAAAGAAGATAATTGCTGGATTTTATCAGAAATTAAAGAAGCGTTCAGATGCATTTTTAATAGATAAAGAAGGTATATAGACAGAAGGATGTTATATATTAAAATGCTTAATTCCTCTTGTGTTGTCTAAATAATGTATAATAAAATCTAGCAATAAAGATATATCATTGTTCAAAATACACAATAATTTATTTCTTCTGAAAGCTATGTGCCTGAATGCATTTTTTATATTTTTGATAAAAAAAAAAGCAATAATGACATATAATTGTTAAAAAACTTACTTTATTAAAATATGATAAAAACACTGTTGTATCTTATCACTTTTTTTATTTAGCCCCAATTCAATCAAGCTTTCTAAACTCGTTATAAAGGTGAGAACTGATTTGCTATAAAGGTGAGAAATATCACCTGCAATTTATTTACTGCACAGTAGCTATACAGTAGCTTATTATGATAAACAGAAGCAAGTCTACCAATGGTCCCGACTTGTGTATTGGCCCTTATCGCCAATACGCAGACCTTATCATCTCCATAGGCCACATACCAGACATACCAGAATCAGTGTCTTTAAACAGAAAATACATCTAGCAAAACCCGCAACTATCAGACATCTCAAGGCTTTGATTTACTCTTTGGAAGTTAAAATGATCATAACATTGTTGGTTTTGTTGAGTAAATCTTAAAATGAATCTGAAAATTGAAACATTATGATGGTTTGTATTTTGTTTTTACATTAAGGCACATTCCCCAAATGTATTAAATTGATAGATATTTATCCTTTCTTTTAATGTTACAACAATTATGAATTTGAAACTACTGTATCAATTTTACTGGGTCCAATAACCTTCCTTAAAACCCTCATAGTTTTAATAAAAGTAGTTTCTCAGTAAATCTTACAAAACGCATCTAAAACTCGCTACTTATGAGGGGTTTTACAGATAAAAATATGTGCTGTGATTTTATAGTTTGTACAGTTAAGAGTTCATTGTCATTTGAAATCTATGATGTTAATAGTATTTGTCATAATAGATCTACTTTGTTTTGTTGGAAATCTAAAAACATTTGGCCATTTTGCAAATAAATAAATCATCTTAAAACTTCAACGATTTTTTTTTCATTATATTTGCTTAGAACACAAGACATGCAGAAAAAGTTCAAAAAATATATTTATTTGTGAACTTAGTAAATCATTTTTCTGCAAATCATGTCATTTTGTATATCAGTTTTGAGCAGATTTTGATAACTTTCTTTTTAGTAAAATTACACATATTATTTTTTTTTTATTAGAAAAAAGTTTTTTTTTGATTGAAAGAAAAGGTAGAATGAATGAAATTTTATTCATTTGATTAAAATGTAGTATAATTAATTATTGCTGACAATCATATAGTTTGTTTTATTATGATAAATAAGTTGATTTTCAAACCACTAGCTTCCTTATTACTGGCGGCTGGTTATACATTGGACTGGTAGATATCAGAGCCAATACACTGAGACCTGGGTATCATACAGAAAAATGAAGTTCATACATTGTGTCTGTACAATCATACATACATTGAAAAGGCTTGATGAAATGATTAAAAAATACTTTTCCTTAAATATATGATGCATTCATGCATCCTTAAATGTGTTTCAGGTAGCAGGAAAATGCATCTTTTCATGTGCCATATTAAAAAAAATTCGACATCGGGAGGGGACTCCTCCCGAACCCACCCCAGGTTGGGCCCCCCCCCCCCCCCCAGCAAAAAATTCCTGGACACGGGCCTGCATGTATATCTTTGTTAAAGAGCCTGGTGATAGGGGGCGTGAGGACCTTCATTTTTTTTTTTGTGATACCATTTGCTGAATTAAAGATCGGCGAAATTTATTTTAAAAACTGATTTCAACTGTTTATCTACTTTTAGGAAATACTTTGAAAGAAAGCAGGTCAAAGATGTAAATCATTCTTCTTTTTCAACAGGTATATCTAAGGTAAAATTTTGCGCCTTGTCCAACTTTGGCTACGAAGTTCGAGCCTGCACACCTATATGAGTCATGTCTGAGTAACAAACAAACAAACAATAGTGCATGTTGGCATTTGGGAAGAATATGCTCTTTAGTGGCGATGATGAAGGGACATAGACCTACGGTCTGTCTGATTGTAGTTACATGTGTACCTGGGGCCGAGTGGTTAAGGTCACTGACTTCAAATCACTTGCCCCCGTCAATGTGGGTACGAGCCTCACTCGGGGCATTGAATTCTTCGTGTGAGGAAGTCATCCAGCTGGCTTACGGAAGGTCGGTGGTTCTAACCAGGTGTAGAAATAATGCACGGAGGGGCACTCTGTCGGCGCGACATTAAACCCAACAAAAAATCCATATTGCGTTTTATCATGATTACCTGAATAGGATTTGTCCACGAAAGATTAATGCTAATGTTTTAGAAAAAATGGTCAAATTGGTAATTATATAACTATTTTACGCTCTTCTGCTGGCAAAACTTCACTTAACTGAAAAAACTTAATTCTGGTCCAGAGACCGTTCCGTTAAGAGGTCCCAAATGAATCATCAGTTTAATTTGTGCTGTCAATGTAAGAGCCCATCAAAAATAGACTTGATGATTGTATCATTGTAGTGTAGGGACTTCGAACAGCTTCAGGTATACCCCGAAAACGAGCTCAAAGACAGCATAATGGTTTCAAAAGTGAAAATCGTATCTACACTGCCTCTAGAACTTTCGGCAGGCTAGATATAACTTCTATGTTGAATTGATACCAGGTTTAGCAACTATAGTATGTTAAACTGATGCCAGATTAAGAAACGAATAGTATGTTCAATTGATGCTGGAGACATATACTGATAGTTTGGTCAGTACTGGAGAAAATAAACTGTTAGCATGTTCAATTAATATTATTAGCAAGTTCAGTTGATGCTGGAGACTTCAATTGTTAGCATGTTCTTAGCATGTTCAAATGATGCTGGAGACTTCAACTGTTAGCATGTTCAGTTGATGCTGGAGACTACAAACTGTATGCATGATCAACTGATGCCGGAGACTAGAAATTGTTAGTATGTTCAACTGATGCTGGAAACTTCAATTGTAAGCATGTTCAATTGATGCTGGAGACTTCAATTGTAAGCATGTTCAAATGATGCTGGAGACTATAAACTGTTAGCATGTTCAATTGATGCTGGAGACTATAAACTGTTAGCAAGTTCAACTGATGCCTGAGAGTAGAAACTGTTAGCCTGTTCAGTTGATGCTGAATACTTCTATTGTTAGCATGTTCAAGTGATGCTAGAGACTTCAATTGTAAGCATGTTCAATTGATGCTGGAGACAATAAACTGTTAGCACGTTCAATTGATGCTGAATACTAGAAAATGTTAGCATGTTCAATGATGCTGGCGACTAGAAATTGTTAATATGTTCACTTGACTAGAAACTCTTATTGTGTTCAACTGACAAGAAATTGTAAGTACGTTAAATGGATGCTGAAGACTAGACTTGAACTGTAAGTATGTTCAGTTGATGCCCGAGCTAGATACCGTTGAGGTTTGACGCATGGTCCTTCATTAAAGAGGAGTGTTGTGATTGTACATAGGACAGTTCTAACAGCCTTACTGATATATCATTTCATCAATGTGGTCGTAGTGTTTGTAATAGTTTGTATGTAAAGCAACTATGCTTACAGTTCGTGCCTGGATAGTGTCCTGGTTGTATACCCTAGGACATTTCAACTCCTAAAATACCACAGAAAGCACAATATAAATTTCGGATGGAGTACATTTACATATGATAATGTACTTGACTTTCAGCACTGTAACAGATATACAGCATTGAACACAACCGTTCAATTAGGAATACTCTCTAGAAATACAGGACACCTAAACAAAAATAATGATATGGAGAAGAAGCTAGTCATCCTTCAACCTTTGTGCTCTACAATATTGGCATACCTTCTTGCAAGAAACTGAAAATAAGTCATTAATATCGTGTGAAAATCTGCACATATTATATCCACCCTGTAGGTCACCATTCTAATTATGGCTAGAAACAGAGGGTAGGGAGGCATGTTGCACATTTCATTATCTCTCATGAACACAAGTAGATCAAACTGACTGTTATTACTCAATGTACTCAGTCCTATGCACAAGGTACAATGTTCCTGAAAATATCTCTTTCCCAGCATTAAATCAGGATTTCACGGTACTGAGAAGATTATGATTAATCTAATTAATAAGGCCCATCCATTAATTGGTACCACATGGTCCATACAGTAGGTTACAGACATCAGTTTGCTGACATATCTCATTTCATATCTATATAGCATATTGCCATGCCGTTTTGATACTGGAGAAATAGTACATCTGTGGGACATGTTAGAAAATTATTTACATTATGTAAGTACAACAAGTTTGAATAATATGTAACGAAGAAAAAGTATAATAATAATATTTTTGCAGCCCGTATATTAATATACATAAATCTAAAATGTGAAAAGATGTGCAACGTGTTTATAATTTGGCCTAGTAACCAGTTCTAATTTATGTAATAGAAATAAGCCTAAACCCCAGAGGGCGTGGACGGTAGCATGCGACATTTCTACTACCATCAATGAATGGGCTCAATTAAACCGAGCCTGCAACATTTTCATTTTTGTCATATTGAGTAACATGTGGAGTTTTCACTTCTTCGATTTCTTTATTTGAGTTATTTTGTTGAAAGTAATGAAACCTGGTAACTTTAATCATGTTTTGCACTATTTAATTATGTATATGTGTGGAAGTGAAGTGAATGTTTGTGTTTTTTAAAGATACTATAAAAGAGATGGGGGTCAATTTAATGTAATGTTGAAATCAAATGAATAGCTTTCAATCAGTTAGTAAAATGATTGTTAGGGGACGAAAATCGTGTATGTGGACAGTGGCAGAAATGTTAGCTAATATTCTAGCTCAAGCATGACAACAGACAAATAGTCTGAGAAAAAGTCTCGAAAAAATGAATTCTCTAAATTTCACTAGAGGATACTTTAAATTTGTAATGCATTTGAATGCCTATCATAAACCTTGAAAAAAAAAATTTAAAGTAATATAATTGAATGAAAAAACTCACAATTTACCTGATACTTTCCCCCCAATTTTGACAATTCGCCGCTTAGAAAATTTCCATTTCGTCCAGGGCCTTCCCTCCCCCCCCCGCCCCCCACCCCCAAACCCTAGAAAAAACCAGAAAAAGCCCTGGCAATGCTCACGGTGAGGATGCGTACACCGGATATTGCCATTAAATGATAAGGTATTTTCCGAAAAGGTGATTATTTTTCGTCAACAAGGTAAGTAAAACCCTGATTTACTATTGTATTATACTACTACAGAAGAAAAGAGCATTACTTTTCATAACTAGATACTGTGTATATGCTCTTACAAGCGTAAAATGAGTCAATCTTAAGTAGAAATGATAAAATTTGTGATAAAATGACAAGTTTATCATTTGATAAATGCATGCCGTAAACACATTTGTCCCGATACCATAACCTATTTGCATTGTGGGGAAAATGTGAATCGAACGATTTATTTAGTTACATACAAAGAAAAAATGTGCAAAATTTCAGCTTTGTATATGTTCAAATCACGGAGAAATCGGTGATAAATGAGCGTCGATGGTGTACTGTGTATTGAGTTTTCAAAGTAATATTTGTACTGTGTATTGCAGTTTGGTGTACTGAGTATTGATATTGAAAAACGTGCATATTTTCAGCATTAAGGTCATTAGATAGACAAAGCATGTAGTTCCATTGACCCAAATGATGGAATTTCTTTTTGTGTTTGAAGAAGGCATTAGACTTCACAGCGAAAATAACAAGCACCAGTTTGAACACTGATATTACAGCGGCATGCCAATAGTCACTCCGAGAAACTGTCTAAAGACTAGCCATTGCAGATAAATGGCACAGCCACGAGTTCAGCCGTAATGTAATATAATAATGTAACACAGGATATGATGATGATAAGAGTGGAAAAGGTCTCTCCGTAATAGAAGAGCAAACATGAAAATATGTTCTCCTTTCACCTTCATACTACAAAGAGACATAAACCTTGGTCAATAAACGACCTTTATCGATTATGGTGCCAATAGTTCAAAGGTCAAGGTCGTAAGGGCTTTGAGTTTTTAAAGTGGTTTCTCCTCAATAACCTTAGACTCATTTTGACGTAGAACCCTCGAACTAGTTTCACTTGAAATTTTCTTAAAATAATATTGTCAAAGCTATTTTTATTGTTCTAAATGCATTGTTCTGAAAGGTAATTAGCTCACCACTTTCTTCATACAAAACAAAATGGGCACCATATGCACTGAGCAATTTGTTTTAGAAGAACAGTGCCATGTGTTATCTTGCACACTTCATTTGCAAGATATATGTCATTTCTATGCAAACAGTTCGTTATCATTATTATGTGATCAACTTCCCCGTCAACTAGTATATTTGTTGTCAAGGTCAACTTCCAACTATAACAAACGATCGGGAACTGACTTGAAGATCATTCCGATTTTTTCATGTATTCAAACTGTTGAATGTAAAATGTTTATGACCTTTGGTTTTAACATATTTATTCCCAACAATATACTTAACTATATTTATATACTAACATTACAAGTACAGTTGATGGAAAGGATTAGAAAGAAAGACAAATCTTATAGAGTTCTTTTACTATCTTATCATTATCTTTGCTATTTTATGAATTTGTGTTTAAGTTTCAAGTTTGTTTAATAATTATTACAATGTACATGACTATTTGTTCTTTATCAAAGTAAAAGATGGCTTTTACAATATTGCTTGTCAAATAAATTTTGGTAAAATAAATATGTCACAACAGAACCTATTTCAGTATCAATGCCATGCCCACTCTTATGTGAACTCTAATGTACACTCATCACATTTATGCAGTAACTAGCTACTTCTTATAATGTCAATAAGTATTTGTCTGTTTGCTTTTCTCTTTCATCTTAATTTAGCGTCAGAAATGCGGTCTATGTTATGCAAGCAGTTGTATAATTGTAAAATCATTGGAAGAGTTATAAGCCTGCTCTTCAAAACAACTTGCAGTCTTCACTATACCTCATATTAACCAAGTTGTCGATGAAAACATTTTGCGACGTCAAAAAATATAGGAAACTATAAAATCACTTAAAGAAAACGTTTCTTGGCAAACAAACTAATTAAAGCTATTTATTCATTCATCTATTTTGTCATTCTTTCATCGACTGTGTAACAATATTCTCCGAAAACCTTGTCTGTCAATGGAATTGCACTCTGTGTAACATTGAAAGTTCCAAGTAAACCGCCGTGCATGTGTCTCTAGATTATATTTTTGTACTGGTAGCATTGTGTAAATGTTAAGCTAGATGGCGTGGTAGGTAGCATACATTTCCACTACCGTCTGTGAACAGGCTCCTCACCATTTGCCCAAATCAAAGGTTTCTTTATGTTCTGTTGCAAATTGGTCCCTTTCGTAATTGGGTTCCTTTTTAAAAAATGTATGTTAATATTTTCAGAATCGACAGTATTTTTTCTGCTTTTTTTTTCTCTGCATATGTCTGATGCTATTCTGTAATTTACTTTTTTGCGGTTTTGGTCGTTAGCACACGAACATATTCTCGTCATGTTGGTGGTGTTTAACAAAGTGACATACAATGGCCTTAAATTCGTTCGTCGAGCCAGTCATAAACACACATACACAAGTTGAATCTGCAACGAAATAAAATCACAATATAATATTTTTTAGTAGGACCGAGCTGTCTGCAAGATATTGAGAGTAAGTCTAAGTGGCGTCCCAATACAAAATTTTAAATGATACATGTACCTTTAACTGTTTTTGAGATAATTCATTTAATATCAACTTAAACAATGCTCAATGGAAGAACAGAATATATCAATACATTTAAAACTGGTAAGCATAACAAAAATATTGCCCACTGTTTCACTATGGTGACTGTGAATTACGTTTAGAGCTTATTACATGAATTACAACAGAGTAAACGCTATAAATATCAATGTAAAACATCACGTGTCTTCAGGACTAAAGAAAATACTGTTTTGTACTTTGAAAAGGAAATGATAATGTACATTTTGTAAGATTCATTCTTCAAAACTCAGCGATAATGTAAACAATACACAGTACAGTAAAATGTGATACAGGTCAATACACAGTACATATATTTGCAATACACAGTACACCACCGACGCTCATTTATCATCGATTTCTCTGTCATTTGAACATTTACAAAGCTGAAATTTTGCATATGTTTTCTTTGTTTGTAACTAAATAAATCATACGATTCAGAATTTTTATCATAAGACAATAAGTGACGATATCGGGAGAGATGTGTCCCCGACCTGCAATTATCAGGTGATAAAGTTGCCATTTTATCACAAATTTTAGCGTTCCTTCATAAGATTGACTCATTTTACGCTTGTGAGAGCATATACACAGCATCTAGTTATTAAAAGTAATCCTCCTTTCTTCCATAGTAGTATAATACAATAGTAAATATGTGTTTTACTTACCTTGTTGGCGAAAAATAAACACGTTTTCGGAAAATACCTTATCACTAAATGGCAATATCCGGTGTACGCATCCTCACCGTGATGCTGTCGCGAATTATTCCATGAGCGTATAACTTTTTGTCATGGTTAAATAAATCAAAAATGGTTCTGCTAAATATCGTTTCTTAAACACTGTACTGAGTCTGTTAAGTTTTGGTTTAAAGCGTTTTATAATATATATATATATATTCAGATTTTTAAAGCAGCTTTGCGAAATTGTTTTCCTTCAACAATCTAATATATTTACAACATAAACAATGGCAAAGTAAGCTTTAATCTCAATTCATTTTATGATTTATCTAATTTCAGGTTTCTTGAAGAAGTAGCATGAACTAACACACTATGAGGTATTTGAGGAAGAATGTAAGAATTTTGGAGAAAAAAAAAACGAAACTCTGGTCAAAACATTGAAAGGAAATTTGTTGGATGTTTGAAATTGTTCCTGCTACATGAGAATGATGGAATGAAATTGTATGTCTCCCAGTCTATTTCCGCACATCATACAAATGTAAAACTTGTTTTTTACATTTAAAAATGTCATATTCTCTTCCATTTTATCTATTTTTTCCACAACTTCAGATAGTTGAAAATATTTTTATCCGACTTGAAGGACATCTTCATTCTTAGGGGACGCGGCAACTTGTCACTGAAGTTGCTGTTTTAAGTAATATACCAGAAGTTATTACGTAATTATTATGGAAATGACATGATAAAACATAGGTCACCTAGGGAATCAAGACCCTAACATAATTTTCAGGATTTCACCTAATTAGAGTGGACCATAAAAGTTACTGAAGCATATAAGATGGCTTTGATGTGACATACTTTATTATTATACCTCACTTTTGTCTATAATGGTAAACTCCCATTACCCGAAAAGGAGATATTTTGACTATCAGAAACCTTTTCAACCTTTTTGACACGTGACCAAGCGAAAGTGACTGTCAGGTCATGTGACCGCGCTGATATTTTGAATGTCATATAAGGGCAAATAACTGCTTCAGTTTTTAGCAACATGATTGCCTCCCTCGTACACAATATCATATTGTAATGACGTCGCTATTCAATGTGTACACAACTGATTACCGCGCTAAAGATGAAAGTATTGAATTAAATGAATCAAAAACATTTTAAAAACTTTTTTTATGTGTTTAGTTTATTCGGTATAATAAAATAAATACCATATGGCAGCGTGTGTGACATTGATATTGTCAACCCTCGGAACAGAATGTCACCACTCGGCTTTCGCCTCGGGTGACATTCTGCCCTCGGGTTGACAATATCAATGTCACACACGCTGCCATGTGGTATTTATATAATGTCCGTCGGTCATCAATGCCTTAATAAGCCGCACTCGGATTAATATATCACGTGGTGGAACTGTTTTGTGAATCGAAAATAAACATTTCACGTGATATCTAGTATTTAAAATGAATAAGAATATACTTTGGAACTTTAATGGACATTTCCTTTTAAAACGATGAAAATTTAGGTATAAAAATCTGAAGTCGTAAGGTCTGGATCAAATCAAGGACTATAACAACATACTGATATAAATCTCTGTTTTCTTTTTATCTCTTATGTTTACACGATAGATCATTTTCATATCGAAAATATATCGTGCGCAGAAGTCACTTACCGTAAATTAAAGGAATAATTATAAAAAAAACTTGAATTCCGCAAAGAAAATAGAACATCGTCTAACAACAGATAAAGAATGGGAGTGTAGAACACCCCTCCCGCTATCCGCCCCCCTTTCTATCAAATCTGACCGCTGCATTCACAATCCGAACCACTTTGATATTGTCAAATAAAAACTTTAAAATTCAAAGAATTAATAGAAATAAAAAAAAATAAAAAATTTTAAGATGATTATTTTTTAAATACGGAATGAGTTAATCCCCATTTGGGTATAACTGGATAAAAATCAAAGGATGGACTTTGTTAATTGAACATTTCATTTTAAATTATATTACTAGTATCATGTAAGCTTACTGTGGCAGGTGGTAACCTCTTTGAGATCATGATAGGAAATCAGACAAAAGCTTTTTTAGTTCATGGAAAATATCAATATTTTCTTAACCTAAATTTGTCGAAATCAAAATTGCTGAAAAACAGAGCTAGTTTATTGCTGTTCATTATGAATCCAAAATCATCAATGATAATGCAAATTAGTTAAAGTATCTCAGCTGTGGGTTTGCAAAGATCTACATATATTTTCCCTTGTCTAGCGGTGGATATTTACTATAAAACAGACTCATTATTGATCGAACAGATTGAAATACAATATAATTCTAAGGTAATTTTTGCCCTACGTAGAGTGCGCATGCGCGAAAATTTTCTCTCGTTGCCAAGGAAGTAGCTCTCTGTAAAAACATCTACAGGTGTTTGTGCTTAATTTTGAAATACTTTCCCATGATGAGATCTGGATGTTTCAAGCTGATTTTAAGACATTATTTGGAATTATTTTAGGTTTCATCATTTTCATTATTTCAACCATAGGCCAATTTGTGTAATTGCTAATAATTCATAAAATGATTCACCATCACATATGCCGGATCGAGATTTATTCTAACTTTTCAGGATAAATGGCAAATTTGCAATTACTCTTAATTAATTGACATTCATCCCTATCATATGTGCTTAAAATAACTGTGGGTTTTCCCCATTAAACATTACTTTCTAAAAATAGAATGGAAGTTGAACTAGTTACAATATGAACCAGTGAGAAAATCAGCTACAGGGTGTTACTTCAGCCAAAAACTGGCCAAAATGCTCTACAATATATTTTAGCGATAACTTAAGAAACTGTATGATTCCAGGAAATTTAGGTGTCTTCATTTAATTAATCTTTAATAAGTTTTCACACAGTTTATATTGTTACTTTCAAGCAACAAATACTTGTTACTTATTCATAATGTAATGCCGTAAATAAGATGGAATATTATAGGTATTATGGCACTACTTGTTATGTCCAAATAATAAAACACAGTTCCAGATTTTCTTCTTTATTATTCGTCCGTTTTAAAACCACACAGTTTAAAGAATAACAAGTTCGTCAAAGGTTATCCTGACGTTAACAACTAAAGTACATATATCTAAAAGAGTATCAAATTATTTTCTAGTGGAGAACCACAATGTTATCACTTGGAAATCCAAATCTATCTTTTTTTGAAATCTGCTGCCTTGAAAATATATTTGCTCTCAACATACAATAACTGACCAATGAAAATGACCCTCATTGTGAATGTAATTAACACTATAAACCAATCAAATTCAAGAATGCGTATATGGTAATAAAATTACAAGTATTTAAAATATTAACAAGTTTTGACAGAAATCAACACCTTATCAGTCAGGAAGTTTTAATATTTAAATTATCCAGACGATCACAATGACCTTATCATAAATACATTTAGAATGAAATATGTAAAAAGAAGCCTTTTAGCACATTCTCAACTATTAAAGATTAAAGTGCATAAATGTGTCAAAGTTGAGACAACAATAGAGTTTTGACATCCGTCATGAAAACATTAAGAATTTTCATTATTTAAAATTTTAGCAACATAAACTTATTGAATAATTAATCCTTATTGTACTTTCTATATTTAAAAATATATAGTTTTGTGATAACTGATTTTTAACGATGTTTCACTGCACAACAATAAACCTGAACCCAGGTATAATAAAACAGTTATTGACTCTTAATTGAATATGGCTTAAGAGTCAATAATTGTATAATAGTTTATTACATTATCTTGAGGGAACTTGCTTTAAGCTTCGATATGCACAGTTTTCGCCAAACTATTACAACATTAGATATTAATTGTAAATGTACAAATTACCAGTAAATGTATTTAACTCCTAATTTTTATATTTAACTGGGCATTATGTAAATATAACTGTTCGTTGAGCAGCATCCACAATGAAACATCATGTTATATGCAACAGCAATGTGTTGAAAAACTGCTGCCAGTGTAAAAATTCAACGTGTTAAATTGTTAGTTATACATTAATTTAAAGCATGTACCATTTTACCATTTTTAACATGACACACAATACTTTTTTACCGCACACACACACACACACACACACACACACACACACACACACACACATTTTTATTTCTTGTCTTTATAGATATTCTGTGGGAATTGTTCACCTTTTTAAAAACAAGTTTTGGATATAATCTTACTTAAAAGAAATTGATCGAGTGTCTACATGTGGGTATTTTTTTTATTTCATTTAGCTTTTAAACATATCTTTTTTCATCGGGTCACCAAACTCATTATCTTATAGGGCATTTTTTCACCCACTGTGTAAACATTTCTGAATTAATTTTTTTAACCACATTTAAGGCCCGTTTATTTCATGAATACATCATATATACATTTATACAACATTATAATTTTAAATGCATTACAGCTTCTAGTAATTACATGACTAAATGCATATATGAAAAGGTTTCATAAGTGTATACAATTTCAACTTAAATTAAGATGAGACATGGATTAAAATGAAAAAATAAAAAGGATGAATGGAACATATCTTGTCACATTAGACAGTACCATGGCAAAAGCGTTTGTACAGTTGTTTTAATTACGTATGACAAATATAACATTGCTATAGAATGAGGACTAAGTGGGAGACAATCAAAATCCCCTTGATCAAAATCCCCTACACTGAAAAATGACAGGGTGTAACAAAATCCCCTTCATACTTTTGCAGGGGGTATCATAATCCCCTCTGTGATTTTTACTTATTTCATCAAGTTCAAATACAACTATATACAACTTAAAAGTCTATTGCATAAAGCACGTAAATACAATGCCTTTAGCAAACATAATATAATTTTGAGCACTGATATCTATATATCTATAATGTTAATCACAGAGGGGATTATGATACCCCCTGCAAATGTGTGAAGGGGATTTTGTAACACCCAGTCATTTTTCAGTGGAGGGGATTTTGATCAAGGGGATTTTGATATACACTCGGACTAAGTAAATATACTTTCAGACATGTTTTTCATTTACTTAAGTGTGCTTTGTGACAATTTCAGTAACAGTATATTCCAATAATTATGGCATATGTAATGTCTAGAATGGCATTGTATGTTTTATTTATTTCTTTTGATATCTCCATGCTATTCTATTTGATTGAATTTCTAATGGATATTTAACATTAATTTGAAAATAAATAGTTCTGCCAACAGAAATTCAGCTGAAAATCAAGAAGAAAAAAAAAGAAGAGTTTCATCCGTCAGTACTGTTTTGTTTGTTTAACTTACCAGGTCAAAATATTTTTCACTTGTATACACTATATCTTAATTTTCATGATCTTCCACCTTGTACACATACAGTATGTTTTGCCACAATCGCACTGATACAGCAAAACAAACAGACTCCAAATTTACCCAGAAATTCCCTTTAAGGAGGTTGGTACCTTATTACCAGGGTAAATTCGAATTAGTTGAACCGCGGCATTTTTTTTTTAATTTCGTGTAATTTAATGCTTTTACTGCTATAATCTCAATTCCGTTTATCTCTGTCCCTTCAAGTACAATTTTTATCCAAGTTTGAGGTAAATGACCCTCCAAAGGTATTTTATATTGAAAGAAGGAAAAAACGGATTATTTTAACACTGTTCAGTGTATATCAGTTTCATTGTTATTTGCGGAAGTCTGCATAATTAATAATTTTACTATTTTACTAGTATGCGCGTTAACTTTCAAATATAAGCTTAAAATGTATATGTCGCGGGGCTCGTGTTTCCATGGTAACGCATTTTCTCTCATTTTTAAACAAATATGTATGAAAACGGGGTTTTCGACGACTTCACAGCAGTGTTGGCAAAAAGCCGGTCAGTATGAGTATTGACCGGGCCGGCGGTCAATACTGGTTAAAACCGGTCAATACTGGTCAATACTGGTCGATTCAATACTTTGGTCACTCTAGAGTGGTCAATACTGGTTTATTCAACAATTTTAAATAAATAGACATTCACAGATTAGAACAAGCTGTAACAGTAATGTAAAAATTATAAAGCAGCCTGAATAATATTAAATTTTGATTCTTTAAAAGTACAGTGGATTAGTGGTCAATACTGGTCGATTCAGTTTTGGTCCTTGTCAATGTGTCCTGGTCAGGCTCAGTTCTAGACAATATACTGAGACTGGTCAGTGGTCAATACTAGTTTATTAAATGCTTTTATAACCTTAAAGTATAGCCTTTATTTTGAATTAATTAAAAAAAATATTACTATAAATTACACTCATTGAAATGGCAGTACTGGTCAATTCAAATTTTTTGCCCTACACAGTATCCCTGATCAACACATAATTATATTGGTCAATACTGGTCATTTGAATATTTTGATTGCATAACTAACTTTTTTTAGATAAAGTTACCATGTTCAAGCACCTCATTAATACAGTTGGATTATTGATCATGACAGCCAATTAGTGACTGGATAGACAGGCCTGAAACATATGATCTGTTGTATATTGAAGGACATGGTGTCAATTAGGCAATGTGACACTTGCTATCAAAACACAATTAAACCACTTCAATGAAAGGGTTTAGTTATAGGCAGCAATTTTTCATTGAATTAAATACCAGTAAAAATAATTAGATTTATCACTTGTGAATCAAACACTTAACTGCTACAGTTTATGAAATACTTTCTACAAATAAGTTCAGTTAAATAAGCAGTCTAATGACCAGTATCAACCAGTGCTGAAAAATTGACCACTTCTGACTAATTTGGGAGTATTAATTTGGTTGCTTGAATTAAATATAATGCATGCAAATACCTTCATCAAGCCCCAGATTCTCTTAACAGTCATTATTTAAATTGTTCATAAAGTCTGCATAATATCTTAACAGTCAGCATTGACTAATTGACCAATCGACCAGTATTGACCGGTATTGACCACTTCAGGGAGTATTGACCGGGGCGGTTTTAACCGGTTAAAACCGCTGGTTAAAACCGGGGTTTTAACCGCCCAACATTGCTTCACAGCCATTCTGATAATGACCAACATGGAAATTGGGTAACATTATTTGCAAAATACCAAGCACTTTACATGGTACCCTATTTTCTTAAAGTTTAAAGTAACCATAGCAACAGAGATGTTTAAAATAGTTTTTATCTTGCTTTTTATCGTAATTTCCTATAAAAAATGTAAATGAAATTATCTTTCTTGTTAATGTAGCTTTAAAACATCTTATTTCTAACGTAAGTAATATTTTCATGTTATTTGCATGTATTTAAACAAATTTCACAGCTTAGAATACTTTCAGCAGTATCCCTCGTCTGACATTTTTTTATGGAAAAATCGTTCTGTATGCTATTATTAGTCTCATGGATATTGTTGAAATGCAAATAAAAAGCTGAAGCTGTGTTCTTTAAATATAGCAGTGTCAACGCTTTTGAATTTTACATTTAGATATATAGGTCACGGACTTCGTTTCCATGGTAAAATCAATTTAATTCAAGAAACCACAATTTCTGAAATTTGAACAATTTTAATCTTAGTTTTAGTACATTAGTAACAAATTATCAACGGAAACTGAAAAATAGGTATTACAAATCAAACTGCCCGATTTTTATTTGAAAATGGCCACAATAAGTAACCTTTCATCCAACTATGTTCCCAATGACATCAGTTACCATCATCCATTTTCTTACATTCAGGATAACATTTCAGTATAACTACATAAAAGAAGCAAAATATTGATCATTATTCAGAGCGAAAGACACATAACATATCAGCAAATAATGGCTGTTTAAAAATAGTTCAAACAAAGAAAATGCACAGAATTACGTACTTTAAAAATAAAAGCTATTAATTCTGCGCTGTAACTGACACGTAACGTCATCACGTCAATGACGTCATTTTAAGTCACACTGTTTTGAAGCGTTTTTGCGGCAATTTATTCATTATTTCTGCATTATTAAACCATGAACCATCAGATCGGAGACAGGTTCATGAATATTTTTTTCAGAAGAATGGACACGCAAACATTTAGTTTGTCGTAAACGTCGTCGTAAATCGTCACGTTAGCTTACGGTTGGGCATGCGCATATACAAATATGAAAGTAACCTACCTCCTTAGGTAGCAGTTAGTAGTTTCCAGCCACAGATTCGAATTGGCCAGGTCAAAATCTGTCATTAGAGATAAAACCTTGAAGTGAAGGCTGTTTTGATGTTTGAAATATTTGTTGATGTGAGTTTTTGATTAACAAGTTTAAGAATGGTATGTTGCAGAAATTCTGGCAGATGCGAATGTAAGCTTGATGGCATTATTTTCGTATAACTGCTTGAAATGCGTATATACCACATATCAGCATTCAGCTTCTCGTGAACTGTCAAATAACATATAGGCCTCACACAATTGAAAATAGTGAAAAAAGTAATCGGTTGACAGGTATTTTTGTCCAGCTCTGCAAGTAATACTTGAAACTGAGTACTGAATGCATGTGACCTGATGATTTGACTCTATCATTTCCCCTTACATTTTCAGGCCACTTGGAAAAATTGCTAATTTGGGCTGAAATGTCATGTATTTTCGCGGGCTGAAATTATCTTTCAGGTGGCTTGTGGATTTAAAAATCTATGCTTTGTATGAAGTTTACTATGTATTTTATTTCTTCTTCAAGTAAGATGTAAACAGGTATCTTTTTATTTTCAGGTCTGCATCTCGTAAGATATCAGAAGCCGTCTGACTTGGCCACATCGCTCGGAAGTCCGAACTACTAGAAAAAACCGGCATCTGCTACCTTAACGTAGCGTGCTCCAACTATAAAATGGTGGATTACAGCAGTTACAAACACAAGTATAAAGATATGAATAGTTTACACTGTATAACTAAAAGGACTATTTTTCCAGAATGTCGCTGGCAGTGGCTGGCCCCTTTAAGGGGCTAAGAGAGCTAAAAAGAGACACATACAATATCTAATGAACAACTTGATGCATCTTCATCAAACTTGACATGTAGCATCATGATAAAGTCTGCTCTCAAATTTGTTAAAATTGGGGTGCTTGACTCCTTTTTAAAGGGCCGAAGAGCAAACTGCTCGATTGATCTTCATCGAACTTTGTATGTAGCATCATTACAAGGTCCGCTCCCAAATTTGTTCAAGTGGGGACTTGACCCCTTTAGAGGCCGCCAGAGCTAAAATGAATAAAAACTTTAAACGATGAACTGCTTGATGGACTGGTTTTGTAGTATCATTGTAAGGTTCGTTGCAAGTTTGCTGGTATAAAGATGCTTGAATCTTCTTAGGTGCCACTAGAGCTTAAAATAGAAAATGTTTCAGATTACTTCTTTTCATGAACTGCCTGCTGGATCTTCAAAGAACTAAGTATATAACATCATTGTTAGGGCTCTGAAGTGGCCGCTAAAGCTGAAAATAGATAAACCTTTAAATGAATTCTTATGAAATGCTTGACTGGATTTACATCAAAATTGGTCAGTAGTATTATTATAAGTTCCTCTTTTAAATTTATCGAAATGGGGGTGGGGGGATTGGCCCCCTTTAGGGGCTACTAGAGGTAGAAATAGAATAACCTTCTCATGAGCGTCTTGATGGGATCTGTATCAAACGTGATCTGTAGCATCATTGTAAGGCTGTCTCTCAAATTTGTTCAAATGAGGCGCTTGGTCCAGTTAGGGGCTTTTGAAGTGAAAATAAAAACAACTTTAACCGACATTTTCTCATGACCGTTTAATAGATCTTCATCAAACGTGGTCTGTAGCATCATTAAAACGTCCTCTTGATTTTTTTCAAAGGGAGCTCTTGGTGCTAAAATGAAAAAAAAAAAAACTAAGAAAAACACAACATTAAATAATATTTAAATAACTTCTGCTCATGAATAGCTAGGTGGATCTTCATTAAACTTGGTTTGTTGCATCACTAAAAGGTCCATTCCATTTTTTTTATTAATGGGAGCGCTTGGTCCCTCTTAAGGGCCTCTAGAGCTTAAAATTGTGAAGAAATTTCTTCTCATGGACCAGTTGATGGATCTGCATCAAACTTGGTGTGTAGCATCATTGTAACGTCCTTTTTTAAAATTTGTTCAAATGTGAGTGCTTGATTCACTTTAGGGGCCACTAGAGCTATAAAAAGAAATACTTTTATATGACTTTTCATGAACCCATTGACAGATCTTCATCAAGCTTATTCTAGCACCATTATAAGGTCTTCTTCCAATTTTGCCCAAAGGGAGGCGTTTGGCCTGTGGATGCGGCACTAGAGTTTAAACAGAAAAACCTTTAAATAACTTCTTCTCATGACCTTGATGGATCTTCATCAAACTTGATCTGTAACATTCTTATAAGGTCTTCTGTTTAATTTCACAAAGGGAGGCATTTTGTGTTTAATATTCTTCTATTTTTTTAAAAAAAAAAGAAAAACATGAAATATGTTTAGAATCTACAGTGACATTATGCTTATGTCTTTATTAATTATCGTCCTTTTCGCACAGTGTGCCCGACCCTAGCATTCGCAACAGCTTGGCTGAGACCTGTCAAAGACGGATTTCAAGTTGTCTTGCAGGCTCGATTCTCGAGATTCTGGCCTTCAGTAGACATATGTATATTTTGAAGGGGGCTCATATTTTACTACATATTTTTCATTTTGAACTCATTTAGGATGAAAACAAATATATTTTTGTCCCAGGTCCGATACTGGTGCCTGTGTGCATGCTACCGACAAACATGTACATGTATTTGATAATACTACGATAAGCCTTCCAGGTGAGTTGGAGGTCACAAATCCCACCAATTATCCAGGTGCGTACTTATCAGTTGATCTTATTTGCTCTGATATTTTTGTCTGAAGTAGCTTAAAATACAGGATTTTTTTTCTTTCAAACCTTTTGTTTCTTAAATTGGAAGTATCCGCGAACACCCATTTCAACATTCAAACATTTTTCTTGGGCGGATCCCGAACCACCATTTTAACATATGCCACACCCATGGCACCGTTCCATACTGCCAGATCTTGGCCTAGACACATACTAGATTTAACTTTATATATATTTTTTTTTCAAATTTAATGTCGAAACTGCTGTATCTCCCCAACACCCCTCCAGCTCGTTCTTTTTCAGTTCTGGCACTGTCTGCAACATTTAGACACCAGTGTTCATGGTACATCATTCATACTATCAGTAATCAAAGCTTTGAGATGTCTGGTGGTTGCGGGTTTTGCTAGAGTTATTTTCATTTTAAATGCCAATCTATAAATATACATGTATAAGAAACAAATACTAATGTGCCTCATATCTAAGATAAACTCTGCCTGACCTTATATGAACAGCTGCAAGTCAGTGATGTAACTGCCATGGACTGGAATACCTAATCATTGACAGATCTTATATAATCTAAATGGCCAGTGTGAATGGATAGAGGATGAATAAGAACTACTTGATCATTGATAATTCATCCGCATTGTTCATGAATGGGACTACTTTGTGTAGCACATGAACAAATTCCTTTGGATGTGATTTGGAATCAAATAAAGATGCCACATGATTGTCAGAAATACACTTAACTTTGGTAGCGGGATAAACCCGCAACCAATAAAAATTATATCGAGAAAAATTGACTCTAGATTTAAAATTTTAAAAATACTGCAATGCCATTGGACAAAAAATAATTTCAAACACTAATTCCACGTATCGGTAATTATGCTGATTCTTCTCGGGATGGCTTTTTTATAACCTGATTAGTTACCACCCATGATTCCTCTACGGACTGCGACTAGAAAAAAAGTTAAAGTCACACTGTTCTGAACACCCTAACCCGACCAGAACATGATATTTAATTCAGACAGAAATTACGTCACTACGATACTTGCCCTGGGTTTCCTCGGTGCAACAAATCGTAAATAAATCGGGTAAATTTTGCATATTTTAGAAATGAGGTTTTATTTTAGTATCTTTTAGTTAAAATGAAATTGTCCTACGTCATTAATGGACCAAATTGGATGCACATAGTAATCACACAACCCGTCTGTGTGTTAACTGCTTAGTCTATCCAACCGAAACACTCAGTTATAATTTTTGACAATTTCAACGGATTCCAAGAAATCTCACAAACCTAAGCATGGTGATACAGGACTGTGCTCCAAGGTCAATATCATAGGTGAGGACCCTAACGCTAAAGAATAACCCTATACACAGGCAATAGCACTCTGTTTCAAAGCTTTACTAGTGAATATTTAGTTTTTTTAGATCTAAATGTCATCGAATTACACAAGATTGAAAACATTATGTTAAAAATATATATTTATTTGATGAAATATGATATAGAGATATATCAATTATTTTGAAACATCTAATGAAATCTAGGACCAGTTTAAGCGGAATAGTAGTATACATCAAAATAGCATAGACTCACCAGAAAATATAACAACGCTGAGTT
The DNA here is from genome assembly GCF_021730395.1 of Mercenaria mercenaria. Classification (NCBI taxonomy): domain Eukaryota; kingdom Metazoa; phylum Mollusca; class Bivalvia; order Venerida; family Veneridae; genus Mercenaria; species Mercenaria mercenaria. The sequence goes on from NC_069364.1 coordinate 61,560,242, forward strand.
CTTTTTAAACATGTGCACTACTGTAATATACGTTAAAATGAATCCTTTGCAGAACATTTATATAGAATCCTACTGGTTCTGGAAGATAATAAAACTTATTGAAAACAATCATGAAATATGAATAATTAATGTATATCTATAGTTTGAGGGAACCATGTATTAAACATGTGACTGACAGTTACACTTTAATTTAACATTTTTGATAGATCTTCAGATAAATTGGCTCGATTACATGAATTGTTTGTTGCTTTATAAACTGCTCTTTATATAAACTTAAAAATAAATTACAAAAAGAGCTCATGAATGTCTTTTCTTTATCAAAAGTCAAATCTATAGGAAGAGGCTTGTAACATTTACTGGGAGATGATACAATGTTTGTGGAACTCTATGAACTCCATGCTCTCAATGGATCAGATAATAACAACACCGAGTACAAGCACGAGGAGACATCTTCGGACGACAGCACATAAAGACTGTTGTTATGACAGTTTATCAAAATTTTTAAGAAAATCATTTAGAAGCACATAATGCAATACCATAACCTTTTTGTGATCAAATTGCAGAACATTATTAAGACTGTCCTACGGCTACAGATGTATGTAGTCTTAGTTAGACCTAGCTTGTTTAACATCTACAAGCGTATTTTACTAAAGAAATGAAAATGTTCCTGTATAAGACGCATTAATACTGGTAATAAATAAACTTCAATAAATAACACTTCAACCGCACGCCCAAACTTTTACTACTCTGGCAGTTAATGTTGTAGGAGGAGTCTATCAACCAGGCTGTCTGTCAGCTAAAAATAGCTAATTTTCAATTATTTACGAGCAAAATGTAAACAAAAGGCATATGAAAAAGAAAACTTGATGAACTTTCATATTTTGAGGGTTACAAATTAACATTATTCATATTTTGTGCATCCGTATTAGAATCAAACTTATGAAAAGTTAAAAGTTGAGAGTGGCATTCCTGACATTTAAATTGAACAGCAGCCTGGAAAACCTGGGATGGGCTCGTGGGATGGGCTGGGATGATGGGCTCAAGGTCATTGGATCATGGCCCAAAGTCAAAGAAATACACATTGATGAACATCCCACCAGCCAATCCCACGATTGACAGGTGACCGGAATTATCTGCGCTTATCAGTTGTGTATTGTTTAAACCTTCATATAGTTGTAGGTTTAACATGTTATGTTTATTAATTGCGCTACATTTCTCTTAGGGAAAGCCTGGCTAGTTTTAGATTAGCATTCGCATGTAGTCTTCGATTATCGAACACATCAAGTAGCATGCACTAAATAAGTCTTCGATTATTGGACACGCATTTAGAAGTCTGTACCAAATATGTCATGCTTCGATTATTGAACGCATACATGTATACAGTAACGTATCAAATATGTCATATAAATATAGTTAAAAATGTCTTTGCGATAACCAAATACATTTTGTTTTTATCATCGAACAAACGTAACATGAAAATAATTATTTGTATGCGATAATCGAACAGAAATATAAACAACTAAACGCATATGTGTCCGATTATTGAACATAATATAAAAACCGAACATAGAAACAAATAAAGATCTACTGCCATACAGTGTAGTCCAAATGATAGGACGTTTCGGGACAGCGTGATAACTTTTGACTGTCGCTGTCTCAGACATCCCGATAAGCCAAACGAGTAAGGCTTACTCCTGTGGTGATAATTAGATCACCGCACAGGAGCCGATTACAATATTACAATGTTGCCTGGCTGTTCATCTTAACAGACAACAATTTAAGGATAGACAGTACAAACATAAAAACCACTACTTACAACCGATATTCTCGAGGCTGGAGTAGATCGATGGCGAGGAACAACAATACACAACTTGACAATACGGCTGCAGGAACTCGAACGACTCTGGTTGGCCTGAATTGTCGCGTGGCCCCTTGAGTGACGTCACATCTGCCGGTCTGCCACCCCCATGAGCGTTGGTAACAGGCCGCTATTCCGGCACTACACTCCGGAACTTGGTTTACGTCTGGTTTTACCAAGATTCATGCACGCGCTGTGGGTACAAACAAACCATTCTATAAATAGATTGCGCTATGTAGCATTGAAATATGTCAAAATATTAAACCCACACACGAACACAAATTCAAACTTATTTTTATAAAACTAATACATAATGACGTTGACATATATCTGTCTTTAGTAAATAGTATCAATTTGGCTTGTCAATTCAAAGAAATATTTGATGTATTAAATTAAAGGTTAAACTTAGATAATTTATATAACAAATTGGCGATACTTGTACCTACACTGATTGGGGAAAACCCAATTCCGGACTACTCAGTACACGTGAGAGGAAAACTGTTACACGAGACTCGGTTGTGGAGGATATCATGTTACAGATTTAGGATGCTGCTGTTACAGTATTCCTGGATAACGTTACAGCATTCGGAGGATAATAGTCGCTGGCGGTGTTTTGTTTGCCCCAAAGAAATGGTAAATATTTATCCTTTTTTTCGCAAAAATAAAAAATGTATTTCTAGATCAATGGTATGTATGTCATTTGAGACATGGCTTAACATGCGAAACACAGTTTATTGATGTCATGTACGAACTTTCTTTAGAAAAGTCAATTAATTTCTTAAGTTCTCCATTACCGATTCCGAGAGGATATTTTCTTTTAAGCATATTAGTAAATGAAATCGTTGTTAAAGACACGCATTGCCAAGCTCTTCTGAAGCTAGGTCATATTGATTGCTTGGTAGCCTAAACAGGTACTATTAATAAAGGATCAGCCGATTAAAGTGCAAATGACGATTCAATGCGAACTGGTGATTATGGTATCATATACATTGGATATAGAACACTAGCTTTCCATTGAAAATGTTTATATCATTTTAGTATATATAGATATTGCTTTAGAATTTCGAAATTCGAAAAAAATTCACTTGGTATAATATATTTGTAACATCTTACAAAAAAACCGCATAATTTATGATGTTTAAATTTGATTTACTATTCTGGTATTGTATATTGTCTAAACGTATTCCAAAAAGTATCATCCTAAATCTGTAACACATTCAGAAGTAGCACGTCACAACTGTAACAGACCCTGCTAAACTGTAATGTTTTATAAAACCACGAAACATTAGACTCACAGTAATTTTTCTACCTCGTATTATAAGGGCATGCCTGAAGGGTTTTTTATCGATGCAAATGAGCATAAAATACGGTTGAAATATCTTTTAACCAGTTTCTTTTTGATAATTTTCTATCAAAATTTCGAATTTTGTCTTGATAGACATCAATATACTGTGTTTCGCATGTTAAGCCATGTTTCAAATGACGTACATACCATTGATCTAGAAATACAATTTTTATTTTTGCAAAAAAGAGATAAATCTTTACCATTTCTTTGGCAAACAAAACACCGCCAGCGATTATTATCCTCCGAATGCTGTAACGTTATCCAGGAAAACTGTAATAATAGCATCCTAAATCTGTAACATGATATCCTCCACAACCGAGTCTCGTGTAACTGTTCCTGCCACCTGAGTAGAAGATTTAAATAACTACAAAGGAAAACCCTCATTTGGACTATAAATAGAACAAGTCGACGATCGGTTTTATGCGAACTGTTTTTGTTTTGATCATAAGCTGGGATACTTGCAGTCTTTGATATAGTTCCTAGATTGTAAAACCAGGCAAGCATTTCCTTTTAAAAGGAAACTTTATTTCTATTAATTATCTCATACATCTCGTGTTTCGCATTATTCGCTATTTATAGTTATGGTTTTCCCACATAAATTTAGTCTGTAGTCATTTATATTTATAAGTTTATAGTTATCGGTTCGCTCCGACCAAAAGTTTATTTCTGTCAATCAAAAGAAAGGGTTAACAATATATTACGTGAGTTTATTTCAAGCATATTAAATACATACATACATATATGACATATATAATATGTGCATGTACACATACGCAGCACTGTACACGTAAAACGATTTAAAAATTGATGTGTATAATTTGGATTTTATAGCAACTCTCGAAGAAATACCACAAATTGTGTCTGTTATTGTTCGAAGGTTTCGTGTATTTATTTAGATTGATGTATCCAAATTAAAATGTCCACGGATGTCCGTCATGGATTTTTTTTTCAAACGCGGAAAATATCGCATACTCGATGTTGTCTTTACACTTCGTTTTTTCAATTTTGCTTTCAATTGTGAGAAAACAAACTCGGCAATACCTATTTATTTATTTATTTATTTATTTAAAACTAAATGCAGTATCCTGTCGAAATACAATTGAAATGGTAATACCTATATCATATACTATTACACTCGGGCGGTAATACGTCGCACTAATAATTTCACTCGGGCTGCGCCCTCGTGAAATTATTACGCCCGACGTATAACCTCCCATCGTGCATAAATAGTGTTAAAACACTCTTTTGCTATAAGTTATTTCTTAAATAAATGCAGTCTTGGCACTTTTTTATTTTCATTTTTGCTTCAAAAATTACTAAATGGTTCAGATGAACACGCAGCCAATTTTCTTTAAACTAAAACGCATTTCCTGTCCTACAGGGAATTAAGCTGATGAGATGTAATCCGATTGTCGGTAAAAAAATGCGATGCGGTCATTATACCGTCCATCTGAGTCTGATTACTACATCCAGTCTTCCAGATTCTGATTAAATGCATATTATAGTCAAATGGAACGATCGTTAAATACTAGTATTTGTGACAGACAATCAAACGACAAATAAAGTATAAGCAAGATCACCTTTTACAAACGATGTGAACTTAAAGGTTCAATCTTTACTATCACAAAGATAAAATACTTTTAACGATATTTTTCTCTACAAACGAGTTATCTTTTGAGACACGTAAGTTCTATAGAATCTATTTTATATTAACTAAATAATCTGTAAAATACCAAACCAAAGGATCGACATCGATTGGAATTTCATTGGAAAAGTTTTCAATATAAAAAATTACATTATTTCATAGAAATCCTTCAAATTATTACTGCATACAGAAGACGTGGTACGCAATGTCATGAATACTTTAGTCAAACGGAAAAAATAGTAGTATCAATCCATCATGTGACCGTCCCCGTAGTCGAATGGGTTAGTCGCTGACTTGAAATCACTGTAATCTCCCACTGATTAGGAAGGGGGGAGCGGATTCTTACGGAGTACAGGAGTCTAGAATTGGTTCTTTCCAGGAGCGATGGTTAGATACACTGCCCACCCGACATAAAGGAAGAACTTTTGAAAACGGCCGTTAAACAAAAAAAAAAAACAAAAAAAAAAAATGAATTTCCGTCGTGAGCAAGTTTCTTGGCAAGGAAACGTACATAGTCATAAATCCTGAATCAAGTTTCAAATGAAGGAGTCCAGCACTTAAGGCTTTTAACTTCATGTACAACGGCTACAGGACCGGAAGCTGAATTGTTGATAAGTAGGACCTAAATACATGTTCGCTGTACGAAAAAAAGAGAAGATTCCCTGAGTTACTTCAAGCCTGTAGCCCGCTCGCTTAGCTCAGTAGGGAGAGCGTTGGTCTACGGATCGCGGGGTCGCGAGTTAGATCCCCGGGCGGGGAGTATGTTCTCCGTGACGATTTGATAAAAGACAGCCCATTTCACAGGAACTTCGGAATCTATCGGAAATTTTCGTAAACTCATACCACGCGGAGGCTTATCAGCTGATCGGCTTGACCAATAAAGTCATGGTTCTTAATTGTACATGGCTGTTTTGTTATGGCGAGTGCTTCAGCAGCAGACGAGCGTCCTTTTATTGAATTAAAAGACGCCTACTCTACTGGAAAACTGCCACAGACTTTCAGAAAATTCAATATTTCTACTATTATTACGTACTTCCTTCACACGCATTCAGAGTTTCGTTCTAGTAGGGAAGTTTCTTTTGAGCTGTACACGAATGGAAGTGAAAGATGCTTAAATACCGTTATATTCAACAGTCATTGGTATGCTTGCCCTGTCCAAAGAGCTATAAAAATAAATAGATCGGCAACTTGAAAGGCATATAGTGCAAATCTCGCCAACATCCCGTGACAACTGAGGGAGATCTCGTTTACCGGAAGTAAAACGTTCTCCACGCGCCATTTTGTATGCGAAAGCAATTATTCATCGGTAAATTAATTATCACCGTATGACCACGCTTCTTTTGAAGGTAAGAAACATGTACTTTGTGTTTAAGACTATTTCACATTAAACTAATGTTGTTTTGGAAGCTAACATGTATTTTCAATGTAGTTTTAAAGGTACAAATTGTAACTTCATGCTCGCCGATGTTTGTTTTTACTAAGATAACGCGGGTTCACGCGATCACGCGAGATTACAGTCAGTTGCCATTCTGTGTATTTTATACTTCTTTGCGCTGCCCATTTACTAGACCAGAAATAGTCTACTGAGATTAACTCAAAATTGACAATAATGGCGCTTAAGACTTATTAGCCTGGCTCCCTGGCTGCATGGTTATTTTTTATATAAATACAGGAAACATTTTATTTGAAAAGTTTAAGCCTTTAAAATAGCACAGTTTTATCTGATGGCTGAACCTATGTTTGGAGCCAGGGGCAATAAAAAATGTCAATGTAGAAACAACCTTCTGGAGTTACTTCCCTCTTAATGAAGAAAACTGATATATGCAGATAAGAACAAACATAGGGACGGGATTTACGATAGGTTTCCATTTTAATGACATGTAATAAAATACCGATATGCATTGATAAATTATTAAATGCTGCTGGGTATAAATTTATTTGATTTTTAACGCGTCCCCAAATAGAGCTGACTGAATACTGCGCTTTGTCATACGACGGTCTTGTCATTTATTGGATTTAATTACTAGTTAAAATCACGGCTGATTTCAGCCGGGCTAATGGTCCTGTCATTTATGAGGGGTGTAATAAAAGACCAATATGCATTGATAAATTATTAATTGCAGATATGTACACATTTATTTGATTTTTTAGCATCTCAAAGTAGAGCTGACTGAATACCGCGCTTTTTCTTGCGAGGTCCTGTCATTTATGGTGGTTTAATACATGTAACTAGTTAAAATTATGGCTGAATTCAGCCTGCTTAAGTGATTGATATAGGGCGTTTCTATTCAAAATAGTTTTTGATAAACAGTAACGCTACATGTAAGAATACGTCGAGTTATGTATAATAATTTTTGAAACATATAACATAGGCCATTTTACATCTCAGATAACTGCCGCGAGCTTTTGTGACGTCATTCGATCATGCACAGGGCTGCCCCCAAAGACACGACATACTACTATTATATTTTTGCCTGATTAGCATCACTGTTCACGTTAAAAGATAAAATATTAAATTTAAAAATAAATGCCCTGTTTATATACATTACTCAAGGTAATAAACATGTTTGTGTGTTTGAGAATCACGCCAATACTACTTATAATGTTGTTTACGTGTGTAATTTTACATGTATAAACGCTAGAAGGGATTAATATTTTTTTTATTTAATCGTTGGACATCAGTGACAGATAAAATCGTTTTATACGTGAACTAATCGACAGGCGCGTAGCTGCCTATACGCAGTAATGAAAATCTGGCAAGCATGGACAATTATATTGGCTAATCTGGAGCTTTGTTATATCATTTCACGGAAAATGTTGTACGCAACTCATAGTTAAAATCGATCCATCTGGTGTTTGAATGTTTCAGGATTTTCATCCAAATATATGTTTCCTTATCTTTGTAGGTATGCCGGTGTCAAGGGTTCCATTTAGACTAGATCTATGCGCCATGCGAAGACATGCATCTGGGCTGTTATGTCCACAGTCTAGCCTTGTGGTCGTCCCAGCACAAACACATTAAATTCGGGTTGTTCAAAAACTAGGAGTTACCTAATAACCATAGTAACTCATTATATCGTCTTGAATTAGAACACATCACAACAGGACATCACAACAACTCTGCAAATCTAAATTAGAATATTCGCTGAGTGATGTCTACGGAAAGTCAAACTCTTTGTTCTTTGATATCACAAGAACGTATGTAGAAATCGGAGCAAACCATGAAATTTCGGAACTACTGAAAACGGCGTGGGTTGTTAATGTATTAGCGATAATCCCGATAATTTGATATGGCAATATTCAACAATAAATATGAATTTTTTACGATTTCAAGTTCTAACAGTCTAACGTTTTTAAATATATTTTTATATTTTTGCTTCAACAGACTCCGGTAGGCCCCTATCTACTATGTTCAATAAGAAAATATTGCAGACTAACCTTGTTATAGTTGAAAAGTTGGACGTCATGAAGACGTCGCTGTCGTTGGCCGGACTTTGTTTAAAACCCCTATAAAAAATAAAACATGCCAGGTATCAGTTAGACTGGCATCAGTCGTTAGAGTCATTAAATGTAAAACACTTGACCATAAAATCAATCCTCTCTAGTAGCACCTTCTGAAAAAAAATTACAATATCTCTTACCTCTGACTCTAACGTGTTGAGACGAGCCTAGAGAGAAAATGATTTTCTGAGAAAATATCAGTGTTAGTATGAAGAAAGAATAAACTTTATTACAGATCTTGATCTCAACAGACTTTGTAAGTCTAGGTATCAGTATGTCAGTAGTACATAGTGAATATGGTATTTTTCAAAATTCGAGGGGTCAGGGCGAAAGTTAGATAGATATATCTTTTATTCCACCATAAGATGAGAAGCATACAATTCACATCATAATAAAGAAATTATATGAACATATAAAACATAGACAAAACATATATATTGAACACAAAAGAAATGAGAAATGATAAAGAGTAAAGCAATTTACACTGAGATAAATGACAGTTTATAATTTCTAATATTGAATGTTTAAGAGCTAGTCCATGATATTATTTTAAGTATTCATAAACAACAATAATAGTGTTAAACATACGGCATGTAAATATTTATCAATATGCAGTTGTTTAGTTTCATAATTAGTAAGAAAATGTGTATTAAACATATTTTACTGAATTTTCATCAATACATCAATTTTGAATGAACATTCATTATTGTCCTTTTGGATATTGTATTATAATTTATAACTGTATAACTTATACATATTGAAACGTAAAATGCAAATAAATACATCCGCTGCAACCCCTCAAACACAAAACAGTGTTATTCTATTTATACGAAAACACCCAATAAACACTGACCATTACAAACTTATTGATGGCACTGTATCAATCATGCAGACTTTGAAAAAATGTTGAATGTTTCTAATAGTCCATAAATATTTCACGTACTATAACTACATGAATTAAGTTTCGTTTTTTTCAATTAGCTCTAACATATTCACTTTGATAATGACCTAATCTCGAAAGTCGAAAATATTAGACCACATAATGAATATGTGAAAGAATTTTCTCATTAATCATAAGTAAATCCGTGCCTTATTTGTCTTAGAGCGAAAATGAAAGATTAAAAGGCAAATAATGCAGGAACTGTTGTATCATTTAAAGTTTTTATCATAATGAAATAGCACAAACATTTATATTTACATAAAATAAGTTAGGCACTATAGAACTACACTGCATATGATTTTAATTAAAGGATGTTTCATACAGTGTGTCACACACATAACTTTCGAACAGAGTCATTTATAAAACGTAATCATAATATATGTATACTATCTGTATATTATTAGAGATTTTCACCTTACTTCGATGCATACAGCGGACCACGGACTGCGAACTTACTACAGGGGTTTCAAACTGTATATAAGTTTTTTTATGCATAACTGAACAGTGGCATATTTAGCATCCGGTTCTAATGCCGTAATACTGTTTCCATTTAAAATATCCAAGAAAAGACAGTTATAAGATTTATTAATATCCGTTGTATTGTACATATGAATTACCGATATACATATATTTTGTCTTACAAGTATTCTTAACAGCGTGGGCGCATTTTTTTTTAAAAATATCCTTTTACCTTTTATACCCTTTTTATACGCCCGTTTGAAAAACGGGACGTATTATGGGAACGCCCCTGGCGAGCGGATGGGCGGGCGGCGTCCACAGACTTTGTCCGGAGCATACCTTCTACATGCATGGAGGGATTTTGATGAAACTTGGCACAGTTGTTCACCATCATGAGACGGAGTGTCATGCGCAAGAACCAGGTCCTTAGGTCAAAAGTCAATGTCACACTTAGAGGTTAAATGTCAAATTCAAGAATGACTTTGTCCGGAACATTTCTTCTTCATGCATAGAGGGATTTTGATATTACTTGTCACAAATGTTCACCACCATGAGGCGGAGTGTCATGCGCAAGAACCAGGTCCCTAGGTCTAAGGTCAAGGTCACACTTAGAGGTCAAAGGATACAAGAATGAAAACTTTGTCCGGAGCATTCTTTCTTCATGCATACAGGGATTTTGATATAACTTGTCACAAATGTTCACCACCATGAGGCGGAGTGTCATGCGCAAGAACCAGGTCCCTAGGTCTAAGGTCAAGGTCACACTTAGAGGTCAAAGGATACAAGAATGAAAACCTTGTCCGGAGCATTTCTTCTTCATGCATAGAGGGATTTTGATATAACTTGGCACAAATGTTCACCACCACGAGACGAAGTGTCATGCGCAAGAACCAGGTCCCTAGGTCTAAGGTCAAGGTCACACTTAGAGGCCAAAGGTCAGATACAAGAATGACTTTGTCCGAAGCATTTCTTCTTCATGCATGGAGGGATTTTGATGTAACTTGGCACAATTATACACCATCATGAGAGGAAGTGTCATGCACAGTTCCTTTCTTTAGACTTACTTCCCTTTGTTGTTACTATAAATAGCTTATATTGTAAATTCTTCATTACTAGTCGTAGGGAAAAAATCGAGACCACTTTTCTGTAGTACAACATGCATGCTACATCCAATTTTGAGGTGTATTTTGACCAATCTCTACCTGGTAAAGATTTTTGTTTGGACTTACATTTTTTTTTGGATTTTTTTAGCTCACCTGTCATATAGTGACAAGATGAGCTTTTGTGATCACCCTTCGTCCGTCGTCAGTCCGTCCGTGCGTGCGTCCGTGCGTCAACAATTTCTTGTCTGCACGATAGTGGTTTCATTTATGATTTTATTTTAACCAAACTTGCATACAACTTGTATCACCATAAGATCTCGGTTCCTTTCTTGAACTGGCCAGATCCCTTTATGGGTTCCAGAGTTATGGCCCCTGAAAGGGCCAAAATTAGCTACTTTGACCTTGTCTGCACAATAGCAGCTTTATTTATAACTTGATTTTTACCAAACTGGCACACAACTTGTATCACCATAAGATCTCGGTTTCTTTCTTGAACTGGCCAGATCCCTTTATGGGTTTCAGAGTTATGGCCCCTGAAAGGGCCAGAATTAGTTATTTTGACCTTGTCTGCACAATAGCAGCTTCATTTATGATTTTATTTTAACCAAACTTGCATACAACTTGTATCACCATAAGATCTTGGTTCCTTTTTTCAACTGGCCAGATTCCTTTATGGATTCCAGAGTTATGGCCCCTGAAAGGGCCAGAATTAGCTATTTTGACCTTGTCTGCACAATAGCAGCTTTATTTATGATTTGAATTTAATCAAACTTGCACAAAATTTGTGTCACCATAAGATCTCGATTCCTTTTTTAAACCGGCCAGATCCCTTAATGGGTTCCAGAGTTATGGCCCCTGAAAGGGCCAAAATTAGCTATGTTGACCTTGTCTGCACAATAGCAGCTTCATTTATGATTTTATTTTAACCAAACTTGCACACAACTTGTATTACCACAAGATCTTGGTTCTTTCTTGAACTGGCCAGATTCCATCATGGGTTCCAGAGTTATGGCCCCTTAAAGGTCCAAAATTGGCTATTTTGGCTTTTGCAGCTGTTGTGCAGTGAAAAATCAAAAAAAATGTTAAAAGTCAGTTATCACAAAAATGTATATTTTTTAATATAGAAACCACAATAAGGATGAATTATTCAATAAGTTTATATTGCTAAAATTTTAAATAATGAAAATTCTTTATGTTTTCATGACACTTGTCTCAACTTTGACACATTTATGCACTTTAATCTCTGATAGTCCAGAATGTGCTAAAAGGCTTCTCAATATATTTGTGATAGGGTCATTGTGACTGACTTGATAATTTAAATGTTAAGACTTCCTGACTGATAAGGTGTTGATTGCTGTCAAAACTTCTTAATATTTAAAATACTTGTAATTTTATTACCCTGTATGCTTTATTGAATTTGATTGGTTTATACTGTTAATTACACTTACAGTAAGGATCATTTCAATTGGTCAGTTATGATATGCTGAGAAAAAATATATTTTGAAGACAGCAAGTTTGGGAGAATAGATTTGGATTTCCAAGTAGAAACATCGTGGTTCTCCACTAGAACGCTAGAATTGTTAATACTTAAATCTTTTTTCTAATTGTTATATTCTACGGATAACCGTGTGAAAATTGTTATTTGTTGACTGTGTGGTTTTCCACTGAAGAAAAATAAAGAAGATAATCTGGAACTGTGTTTTATTATTTGGACATAATAAGTAATGCCATAGTGCCATAACATAATACCTATAAAAGCATCATAAAATTTCGGCATTACACAGCCATATAGAGACTTCATTTATGACTTTATTTGATACAAACTTCCAAAATATCTTCAACAACAATAAATCTTGGATTCCATGACAAATCAGATCCAATCGTAGGTTCCAGAGTTATTTTATATCTGATTACCTCCCCTGATTGTAATCGAAATTGATTTATATCAGTAAGTACTTATAGGACTTATTTGCAATTTCATTATTGTCATTACTTGGACTGAGTCAATCAGGGTTGATAACTATGGACTGATTTTATGTCAAATTACCTCCCTTTATTTCAAATTAAAATGGGTATATCTCCGTAACTAATGAAGATACTGATCTGAAATTTCATTTATCTCAACAGATTTATTTGGCAGATCCTTCTTTTGTTCACTAACAATAATTTTTTTTAATTACTTCCCTTTTAGGTTACTATAAATAGCTTATTTTTAGTAACTTTTTTTATTATTGGCCATAGGGAAAAGCCGAGACCACTTTTCTGTGGTACAACATGGATGGTACCTCCAATTTTTAGGTGTATTTTGCCATATCTGTACCTTGTAAGATTTTTTTTCTTTTTGGTTAAATTTCTTCCCTTTGTTGTTCCTGTCCTTTGGACTTAGATTTTTTTTTCTGAGGACCTTCTTGTCCTCAAGTGTAATGATAACAGGTGAGCGATATAGGGCCATCATGGCCCTCTTGTTTTTTTTTTTTTTTTTTTTTTTTAAGATTAACTTCCCTTAGTTGTTACTATAAATAACTTATATTGTAACTTTTTTATACGCCCGTTTGAAAAACGGGACGTATTATGGGAACGCCCCTGGCGGGCGGGCGGGCGGCGTCCACAGATTTTGTCCGGAGCATATCTTCTTCAAGCATGGAGGGATTTTGATGAAACTTGGCACAATTGTTCACCATCATGAGACGGAGTGTCATGCGCAAGAACCAGGTCCCTAGGTCTAAGGTCAAGGTCACACTTAGAGATCAAAGGTCAAATTCAAGAATGGATTTGTCCGGAGCATATCTTCTTCATGCATGGAGGGATTTTGATGAAACTTGGCACAGTTGTTCACCATCATAAGACGGAGTGTCACGCGCAAGAACCAGGTCCCTAGGTCTAAAGTCAAGGTCACACTTAGAGATCAAAGGTCAAATTCAAGAATGACTTTGTCCGGAGCATATCTTCTTCATGCATGGAGGGATTTTGATGTAACTTGGCACAATTGTTCACCATCATGAGACGGAGTGTCATGCGCAAGAACCAGGTCTCTAGGTCTAAGGTCAAGATCACACTAAGAGGTCAAAGGATACAAGAATGAAAACTTTGTCCGGAGCATTTCTTCTTCATGCATTGAGGGATTTTGATATTAACTTTGCACAAATGTTAAACACCACGAGATGAAGTGTCTTGCGCAAGAACCAGGTCCCTAGGTCTAAGGTCAAGGTGACACTTAGAGGCCAAAGGTCAGATACAAGAATGACTTTGTCCGAAGCATTTCTTCTTCATGCATGGAGGGATTTTGATGTAACTTGGCACAATTGTACACCATCATGAGACGAAGTGTCATGCGCAGGTCCCTTCTTTATAATTACTTCCCTTTGTTGTTACTATAAATAGCTTATATTGCGTTACTAGTCGTAGGGAAGACCACTTTTCTGTAGTACAACATGCATATTACATCCGATGTTGGGGTGTATTTTGACCTATCTCTACAGGGTAAGGATTTTTGTGTGGACTTACAAATTTTTTTTGGATTTTTTTTTTAAGATTAACTTCCCTTAGTTGTTACTATAAATAACTTATACTGTAACTTTTTTATAATTGACCGTAGGAAAAAACCAAGATCACTTTTCTATGGTACAACCTAGATGTTACTCTCAACTTGGTAAGGAGTTTTTTTAACAAAAGAATTACAATAATTACTAAACAACCACAAAGTTAAGATTCCATTTGCAAACACAGCTGCTATTTGCTAATTTGCTGCGACGGGCGTATATTGTGACATTCTTGCACTCTTGTTTGTTAATGTATCTATACATATCTTTCGACTACCGTATTTGTAAACAAGACATCGCAAACTTATTCTTTTTTATCTGAAGTGTTCCAACTTATTTATACGCTTGTAGTCAATTTCGCGAGGTTCTAGCCAGTATTCGCTAGCAGTGAAAACGGCTGTTAATTCAATGATCAACATACCTTTTAATCAAGGATTTGAACCAATGACCACCTGGTATGGAGACAGACACTCTTCCCCTGTGCCGCAAGAGGTTCGCCTATTTTCAGTCAGGTAATCAAAACAACATATGTTACAAGTTAGTTGAATATTTGGTATCAAAGAATGTATATAGTGATTTTAGAAACATAGTTTCGTAATATTGCACTCGGATCGCTGAAGTGCTATTGTACGACGCACAATTTTGAATATGCACGATACGATGCGTGACAGTTTAATGCACCACAGTAAAAAATTTCTTACTTGGTATTATACATGTATATTCTGAACTATTTCAAACCCTACAAATTCATTTTTATACGGTACGTACTAAGTTCATTCAGTTTTCTCGTTATCAAGATATAAAAGATGGCTACATTGTAAATTTTTAGACCAATATATACCGTGAGTTTTCATGAGTTTAAATCTTTGTCCAAGTTCCCCAAAGCCGAGTATCTACACATACCATATGTATGCATGATGATCGGAATTTGATCTTGGACGCGTCCCATGCCTTCTGTTCACAAAACAATGTTCGGTCTCCGCTGGGTTTTAGATTGACATTTTGACAGCTAGTTTTATTAGTACTTAAAGATTAAATTCCAGTTGAGACTGATAATCCATACTGAGTAGTCACTTTAAGATAGTAAATTTAAGACTTAACTTTTAACATGCAATTCTGATATCAGATTCAATCATTATGAAAATACGAAGTGGCTATTTCCTTTTTTTATTTCCAAACATGCTGATACATAACTAATTCAGGATGATTTAGTTAAAATGTGATAATGTATCGGATCTCGTTTCGACGGGGTTGAAAGATACATGTATTAGAACTTCCTGTATGTTTATACAAAGTGTTGAACTAAATCATTCAAGATAATTCGGTAAAACTTCTATTTTATCGAACATTAGATACAATTATCAAAATTAATGAAAAACAATGACCTTTTTCGTACAGAAGTCTACGACACGGTATTTATACTATGCAACAAAAATTAAACGGACTTTCATTTCATTCAGAATGTTTTTGTTTTTTTCACAATTATATTTTGTACTGCGTTTTTTTTTTCTTATTTTTTGCTAGGCTTGAAATTGTACGGACGGACACATATTAAAACCAGGAATCACTGTTATCTTCAGATCCATGATTTAAGCTGTATTTTTAATGCATGAACACATTAAGGTAAAGTATTATCGTAGTACAGTGGGTTCGAAACTTCACATGTCATGTCGTTCGATTCGCGCGGAAACGCCAGAAATGTCTCAAAATATAAAAACAAAATGTTAAAGCATACGTATAATTGAAGAACCTGCTTAACGCAAGTAAAATGGGACACATCTGAAAATTGCGATTACGTGTTTTAAACTTAGCCTGTTCACTATCCATATATTTTCAAACGTATGTATTGTGTAATAGCAAATAATTATATCACAATACACTGATTTGTACAATGAAGGCAAAAGTTACTACACATATAGGTAAAAGAAATATATATACCCTAAGTATGTTTTCTTTTTTTTTTGGCGAACCTTTAAATATTTTGAGAAAACCCCTACTGTGAGTACGCAGTTCGCTTTCCTCAGTCCGCGTCGAAGTAAATCTCTATTAGGAACCGGCGGCTATATTTGATACGCTTTAGGATTTTGCCACTGGTAAAGAGAAGTTATTAAAATGTGACAATGAAAAAATGATATTGTAAATAAAGGAAATATAAGGCAGTTATTGAAATGCTTACTTAAAGGAATAAGGAGCTGAAAACTGCATAAAATTTTTATTATTTCAAAAGATAACATTTTTATGAAAATAGGAATCAAAGCCTTGAGATGTCTGTTGGTTGCGGGTTTTGCTAGAGTTATGTAAATTTTAAATGCCAATCTATAAATATACATGTATAAGAAACAAATACTAATGTGCGTCATATCTAAGATAAACTCTGCCTGACCTTACATGAACAGCTGCAAGTCAGTGGGCTGGAATACCTAATCATTGACAGATCTTATATAATCTAAATGGCCAGTGTGAATGGATAGAGGATGAATAAGAACTACTTGATCATTGATAATTCATCCGCATTGTTCATGAATGGGACTACTTTGTGTAGCACATGAACAACATCCTTTGGATGTGATTTGGAATCAAATAAAGATGCTACATGATTGTCAGAAATACACTTAACTTTAGTAGGGTTTATAGTAGCGGGATAAACTCGCAACCAAAAAATGCACACAGAACTTATCCCTAACGACTGCTAGAGATTCCAGCGAGCAGTGATCGGCTGAGTCTTTACCTGTGTCTACGTCACGCTGCATATATTTAAAATATACTACTGCAGACGAAAAGCACATGTAAGACAAGGGAAGTAACACAGTCTATGGGCATAATTTGTGATTGTCCCGTCTGTAGGAATAAGGTCAGTAATTCGGTCGAAAATGTGCTTCCATGGTGTAAGGTGTAGTCGAAAGAAGTCCATAGTAAATAGATCCTAATTTTCTCATTTCTAGCGCAAATTCGTGTAGAACGAGTGCTTTAATTACACCTTATCATTGCTACATTCTGCATGAAATGAGACGGTTTTCATGTTTATACACCCTACATGGTCAAATGTTGTTATTATTTGCCGGCTTCGGATTGGTTGAAAACTGTATAGGGAAATCCGTAGCATTCAATGAGACTTCAGCTGATTGGTTAAAGATGTGTTGCTTTGAATCATGAAAATATCCTTAAAATCTGGAAATATAATGTTTTCTGTGCATTTTGAAGTATTTTATAGCTGCCTGGCTATATATTTAACTTTGAAATTAGCAATTTAGTGAAGTAAGTACTTGTTGGAATTCACCACTAAATTCCATGCACAGTTGAGGGTGGTTGTCTTTGAATGGAAATAGAAAAAAAAATGGATCCTGCATGCCTATGTAAAAATGTTATTTCTTTTGTGTCCGGAAGGCTATTTGACAGGGTAAATGGCACCTCATGTGTCAACAAAACTTTTGAGGGGGTCATACAGAGTCATTTCTTACAATGTAAGCCTATGGAAAAATTAATAGCAGTGTTTGACCACATGTCAAGTTTTGCAGATCGAAACCGAAAGAAGGGGTTTAATGTGCGGACAAGAGCAAATATGCGCCATTTTAGGGAAGCAGACCGCAACTGATTGGCATTTCACTAAGAACTATTCAACCCCCTATTTTCTTTTCATTTTTGTCGTTAATTTATGATAGAACTTTCATGAAAAATAGGTGTAGGAAAAAGTGATGTTCTATAAAGATATGTAAAAGACGATCTGGAATTGTCGTTTTTTATATGAGACAAAATTACCGACCTTCAGCCATTAAGAACAGTCTATAAATTCCTTTTTTTACTTTATTGTCAAACTATGGACCTTTCATTAGAAGATATATCATATAATTTGTTGAAATGTTTCGGTTACAAGAAATCTTCTGCATTTATTGTTCCAAAATGTGAAAAATATTTGCCGTCGTAGTGGGTTTCAGAACGAGGCTTGGCGTAGGTTTTGTAAACAAAGAAAAAAGATTAAGATGGTAAGAGGGTAACGGTTTTGGGGTAACTTTCATCAAGAATGTGACGTTTTTCAGCCTTTCAACGGCATACAGTGCACCGCAATATCAGTTATAGCTTTATTAGCCTTTTTTCCAATCCAACCTTCAAAATATTAGCCAACAGCTCTCCGGCGACTTAATGCTCTGCATATCAAAATTTTACTTGTGTTTTAATGTATTGCCTTAAGTGAAAGGCACCTGGAAATTCAAAGATTTCGTGCATTGCCAGCTTTCATAGCCAATTTTACATTGTAGCCTCCCTTGATTACCTGACAATTCGTGCATTTTTTGGATTGCTTCCCTTAGGCAAGACCACAGGATTAACGTATTTCGATTATCTGCTACCTGATGAAAATCGATATTCCATTGTTTATTGGAAAGTCAGTCTACCTTTCAAGTGTATCATTTACCGAGAAGGGGAAATAGTTTATTTTGGTTAATAAAATTAATATGTGACAACTTTAAAAGATATACCTATTTTGGCATTTTTTATGAAAAGGAAGATATTTGTTGATCAAACCAAGGAATGATAAAATACATTTTATTTTTATTTTTAAAGCTATTTGATCAAACATAATAAAAATAAAACAAATATTTAGAAATAAGTTACAAATTTCGTTACAGTATGTTTTTACGGAAAAAAAATGTTTTCTTCAAGCTCTGTCTGGAGAAGTGCATAAATTCAAATTTGATATGTTAGAAAAATGTGTTATTCACACATCTAAACGTTTTGTTTCAATGCTTGCAGAATATTGTATAAAAACATTTGTCTTACTCTAAGATTGAAAACCGAATAAACATGAAAACGTACACTTTAGGCAACTGTTTGAAATCGAAAACGAAAATTCGGTCTGGATAGAACAATAATTTCATTTTATCCAGTAATATCATATTCAAATAATGGTGACTGCATCATTTTCCCCACTTTTTTGTGTAAGCTTTCTATATTATATAAATATGATGGAAGAATCACCTTTATCGGTATGACGACTTTCATTATAATTTTGATATTATAAGATATTGTTTGTCAATGAGTTTTCACTATACCTTAGTTTTATTATCATTATTTCTATATTACTGCTATATCTTTTATTATTTTTTTTCTAAATGTTGTATAATAATAATAACAATATTTATTAATCAGATAATAATTACAATCTAAATGAGAATAAAATAATTATAATGATAATTAGAATCATTATTATTATTATTATTATTCCACATTCACCATTTCATTCTACTCTACTGCACACATCTTCGTGGTCTAGGTGGGTCCCCTACTATGGCAACTGCTCTTTAATCAGTCAATGTTACGTAATCGCTGATAAGCAGCAAATAAGATGGGAGCTGTCTATTGGATTTTGGGGGACAGACACTTATATAGTAGTGGATCTTTAAATTGTAATATATAACTATATGCTCTTTACTATATAAATAAAAAATATATATTTCGAATATAGATAACTTGATAAGAATAACACTTACAACAGATTATCCTCGTTTTAAGTTAAATCAAAATATGGTTATAAGGGGATCCGGACATTTGCCCCCCAGGTCATTTGCCCCCCAATAAAAAAGTGGACTGCTGGACATTTGCCCCCCAGTTGAAATGGTAGATAGGACATTTGCCCCCCAGTGCTTTTATGATTTTTTTCAAAAATATCAATGCTAACCCTCATTCTGATAATGAATTAACACATGATTTCTTAGAAAATTCAAATCAATATTTAGATGCACCTATCACGGATGCTGAAATCTTGAAATGTATAAATAATTTAAACAATGGAAAAACGTGTAGCCCTTCGGACAACATACTAAACGAATATATTAAAGCAACAAAAGACATGATTTTACCGATATATAATAAACTTTTCAACTCTATTTTTGATTCTGGTAACATACCTAGGACATGGCTTGAGTATGGTGGCTGATTTCTGCCATTTCGCGTTTTCGCCCCGCGACCCCGCCGAGCGAAAACACGAGAATTTACAAGTTAAAATGGCGGGGGCGCGGGGCGAAAACTCGCTATTTAGCGGGGGCGCGGAGCGAAAACACGATAATAAGCGGGATCGCGGGGCGAGAATTAGTAACTGGTATGTCGGGGGCGCGTGGCGAAAACACGATAATTAGCGCTGCTTAAACGTCGAGTTTTCGCACCGCGCCCCCGACATTCCAGTTACTAAATCTCGCCCCTCGACCCCGCTAATTATCGTGATTTCGCTTCGCGCCCCTGATAAATAGCGAGTTTTCGCCCCGCGACCCCGCTGAGCGAAAACACGAAAATTAACAAGATAAAATGGCGGGGGCGCCAGGCGAAAACTCGCTATTTAGCGGGGACGCGAAGCGAAAACACGATAATTAGCGGGGGCGCGGGGCGAGATTTAGTAACTGGAATGTCAGGGCGCGGTGCGAAAACTCGACGTTTTAAGCAGCGCTAATTATCGTGTTTTCGTCCCGCGTCCCCGACATACCAGTTACTAAATCTCGCCCCGCGACCCCGCTAAACAGCGAGTTTTCGCTCCGCGCCCACGCTAAATAGCGAGTTTTCGCCCCGCGCCCCCGCCATTTTAACTTGTTAATTCTCGTGTTTTCGCTCGGCGGGGTCGCGGGGCGAAAACGCGAAATGGCAGAAATCAGCCACCATACTTGAGGGATATATTATCCCAATTTACAAAAACAAAGGAAATCCTTTAGACACCAACTCCTATAGGCCAATTACTATTTTATCATGCCTGGGTAAAACTTTTTACAGCAGTTTTAAATCTTAGGTTAACAAAATATATTGAAGACTCGCAACTACTTGATGAAAATCAAGCAGGATTCAGAAGTTCATTCTCATGCTCTGATCACATTTTTACACTACACGCTCTTATTGAGATACAAAAGAAACGAAAACAAAAGGTCTATTGTGCCTTTGTGGATTTTTCACAATGTTTTGATAAAATATGGCGCTTCGGACTCTGTCGTAAACTTACGCAAAACTTCATTGACGGGAAACTATTTAGAACTGTCTTTAACATGTATCAAAACATCAAATCATATGTAAGGCTTAGTGGTAATCAATCGCAGTTTTTCCCATCCGAAATAGGTGTTAGACAAGGAGACAATTTAAGTCCTATCCTCTTTTCACTGTACTTAAACGACTTACAGTCATATTTGGAAGCTAACGGTGCCGCTGGCATAGAGTTAGATGACTCCTTTAGTGACGAAACTCGGCTTAAACTATTGATTCATCTTTATGCGGATGACACCGTGATAGTTTCCAATAATCCTGTCGATTTCCAACATTGTTTAGATTATTTTAACAACTATTGTAGCCAATTGAAGTTAACAGTAAATAAGACCAAAGTAATAGTATTTGGTGCCAGAAATCGCAATGCTCACAATTTTAATCTAGGTGAACATCAACTTGAAATAACTGACAACTATCACTACCTAGGTTTAACTTTTTCTGCATCTGGTTCTTTTCTTAAAGCAAGACAACATGTAAGCCAACAGGCAAATAAAGCCATGCACCTCTTATTCACACAATCAAACAACGCGGATTTACCACCAGACTTAACCATTAAGTTATTTGATCATACCATCTTGCCTATTTTAACATACGGCTCGAAAATTTTTGGTTTTGAAAATCTAGATCTTCTTGAAAAAGTTCAAAATGTTTTTATGAGACGAATTACAACTGCTAGAAAAAGCACCCCGAAATATATGCTCAATGATGAGCTTGGGAGATATCCGATTTATATAAATGTTTATACGAAAATGATATCTTTTTGGTCACGTGTGCTGCGCGGTAAAGAAAACAAATTGCCTGCTAAAATTTATCAGTATATGCTTAACCAGACAAATGTCAACTTCAAATGGATTGGTAAAATCAAAGAAATTCTTGAAACTGTTGGAAGACCCGATATCTGGCTAAATCAGCATATTTTAGTGCATAAAAATACTCACAAACTTGGAAAACAAACTTTGATAGATCAATATAAGCAGCACTGGCACAGTCAATTACAACAATCCAATAAAGGCAGAATCTATCATTCATTTAAACATACTTTAAGAATACGAGAGATATTTTAATATTCTTTCAAAAGAAGATTATATTAATCTATTTAGATATCGGACTTGTAATAACCGTCTCCCAATTGAAACAGCGCGTTGGGGACGTGGAACTGCGCACCTTGATAGCACGTGCAGGCTCTGCGATTCTGAAGAACCAGGCTCTGAGCAACACTATTTACTTAATGTACCAATTTTACTAGAGAAAGAAACTTTTTTTACAAAATGTTACTATTTCTGATAATGTCCATTGTTTTGCGAGAATACTACCGAGTCACTCCGAAACAGAACTTACTAAGCTTAGTAAATGTGTTTCCATTATTTTGTCAAGCTTTAAATAGCCGTCTATATATAAATCACTACTTACTGACCTTCTTGTGTACACATGCATATATTCCATTGAATCATCTAACTACACAAGATAATATGAGTCATAACCGAATAACCGCAAAATGCGACGCGTACTATTTTCTTTACTACAATGAAATAGTAAACTTTACAACAGTGTGAACTGCTATTTATGGACTGTACGTCACGGCGAATTACTATATATAGGTCGTACTTTGTCAGTATAGAAATATTTGATTGTTGTCACAATATCCTGTCATGTTTGTTTTAAAATATTTACATGATGACTTTTATTGTTATGGTACTTGTTATCACCTTAAAATTATGTACCTTAAAATATTTTCATGATGACTTCTATTTATATGGATTGTTCATTGTACCTTACATGTATTATTATATTATGAGTGATTTAGCGCACTCTATCAACTGATGTATGATGTGTGAACAGCTTGAAGGATTCCCCCATAATCGATCAATTATAATTAAAAACTCCAGAATCCTCTAGAAAACAATTACACAACATTCATCAGTAAATAAGGTGCTGCCAGAAGTATTACTGTAGCTTCGATTTTGGATGTAGTTCATCCCCATGTTGTAAATTATTTACCTTGGGAGAAAAAATAAAGTTATCTGTCTGTCTGTCTGCTTATTTCTGAAACGGACATTTGCCCCCCAATATTTTTGCCCCCTAGTGATTTTTTAGGAACTTGGTAGAAGATAATTATCATACTGTAGATAACAATGTCTTTGTTTCTTACATCTTTCTAGTAGATAATTGCCAAATTAACAAGTTTGAGTGTAAAACCATTGCACAAATTAAAAAATTATAACATTGTTATGAGCACTTTTATAACTCAATAACAGTCTATTATTTACCTTAACACCTGAATGTAATTAACATATTCATCAAATTTTTATCAATAAAATAGATTTTTTTTGACTGAAAATTGCCTTTTAGAGTAATTTTGATAATAAAACAACATAAAACAAAGTATATCTTCTGGCACATTGGACAAAAATATTGGGGGGCAAATGTCCATTCTAAAAATAAGAAGTGGGGGGCAAATGTCCTATCTGCCATTTCAACTGGGGGGCAAATGTCCGGCAGTACATTTTTTCATTGGGGGGTGGGGGGTGGCAAATGTCCTGGGGGGGCAAATGTCCTACAATCGGTTATAAGGTTACTGTATATGCAGAACCGAAGGTCGCATCACAACGACCCCACCGGATATAACTATATACTTGATAAAAGACATATAGCGCGTATTAGCTATTTACCCTAAGGTCATTAACGCTGACACGTGATAAGGTGCGAAATTATGCTATACTGTATATTGGTACTGAACAGTCTATAGAAAATATTACTTACGAAATAAAGACACTTTTTGAACATTCAGCCAATATTACATTTAATTGCGCGGATAACAGGTATTTCAGAAATGATAAAAATAAACCTTGGTTTGGCCCAAAATGCCATAGAGCAAGAAATAATTACCATGATGCCAAGTCGACTTACAGAGATAACCCAACACAAGATATAAATTAGACTTAAAAACGCAAGTAGGCATATAAAAGAACTATGAACTTTTATATTGGTAAATACAATTTTCAAAAGCTCAAAAATTAAGATCTATTAGTTCGAAAAATCCTAAAAAATACTGGAGTTTCCTAAAAAGTTTAAAACCAAAACGAAAGGAAGACAAAACGCCATCCATTCAAGAGTTTTATGAATATTTCAAGAAAATAAATACCAATTTGCATGACGATCAAGGATATGATCCGTTAGATGAACAAATTTTTCTCGATAACCGAATGAATTTCTTAATTCGCCGATTAACGACATCGAAATAATATGCGTGTATTAACAAGCTTAACAACGGAAAAGCATCGAGCAATCGGACAATATCATAATGAATACATAAAGAGCACGAAACGTATTTTAATGCCAGTATATGTCAGGTTATTTAATAGCGGCTTGATACTGGATTTGTCCCTCTTCTTGGCTTGAGGGAACCATTATACCTATTTTTAAAAATAAAGGAAACTCGGAGGAACCTAATAATTATAGGCCATTACAATACTAAGCTGTTTAGGCAAACTTTTTACCGCAGTTCTAAATTATCGTCTCAAAAATATGTCGAAACGTTCAATTTGTTAGATGAAAATCAGGCTGGGTTTAGAAAAGGCATTCTTGCTCAGATCACATATTACACTTCATGCCCTTATTGAAATTCTAAAGAAAAAGAAGCAAAAACTTTTCATGTTCATATGGGATTTTTCCCAGTGCTTTGACACAAATCTGCGCTATGGGTTGTGGCATAAACTGTCACAGAATCTATACATGGGAAGTTAATTTTTAAAGTAATATTTAATATGTATCAGAATATCAAATCCTGTATTTCCCACAACAGTAATAAATCGTTAGTCTTCCAGTCTGAAATCGGCTTACGTCAGGAGAGAAAATTTGAGTCCCATAACTTTTTTCCCTGTATCTTAATGGATTTACAATCTTTTCTAGAGGAAAATGGTGCCATGGGCATGAGTTTATATGTCCCGATGATGAGATCTGGCTGAAACTTTTACTATTACTCTATGCTGATGGACACTGTTTTGTTTCTTCTAATGCGTCAGATTTCAGAACTCTTTAGATCTATTATATACATACTGTAATAACTGGAAATTAAAAGTTAATTTACAAAAAACAAAAATAATTGTCTTTGGTGCAAGAAACACCAATAATTTTAACTTACCCTCGGAACACAGCAGTTGAAATTACGAATACAATATCATTATCTAGGTGTTACCTTTTCAGTAATGGTTCGTTCCTGAACGCCAGGAAACATGTAGTCCAGCAGGCAAACAAAGCTATGTACCTTTTATTTTCAAGGGCAAATAATGCGGATCTCCCTGTCGATCTCATTTTAAAACTTTTCGACCATACAGTTTTACCAATACTGACATACGGATCGGAAATATTTGGTTTTGAAAATATTGATTTACTTGAAAGAGTTCATAATGATTTCCTTCGAAGGATAACAAATGCGCGCAAAGTACTCCAATGTATATGCTCTATGGCGAATTGGGTAGATATCCAATATCTATAATAGTTAAAACAAAAATGATCTCTTATTGGGCTAAACTGTTACTAGGCAAGATACAAAATTGTCTTCTATAATTTACAAATATATGGTATCTCAGGACCAGTTCGACTATAAATGGATAAGTAAAATCAAGGAAATTCTAAATTCTGTTGGAAGACCTGACCTATGGTTACACCAGAATACTTCTGTCACAAAACATTTGCATAAGCAAATTAAACAACTCTCATTGACCAATTTCAACAAGAATGGCACACACCAGATGCAACAGTCTATAAAGGAATGATTATAATAGTTTTAAAGATAACTTAGAGTATGAAATTATTTCCGAATTCTCAGAAGAATGATTACCTTACTTTTTTCAAATTCCGTACATGTAATCACAGACTGCCGGTTGAAACCGGGAGGTACGATGGCATATCTTTTCTGGATCGAACATGTTCAAAATGCAATAGCGGAGCTGTAGGCACTGAGCAGCACTATTTGCTCAAATGTAACTTCTTTGAGCAACAACGAAACCATTTCTTAGCGAATATCAATGTTACTGATTCTGACGTTGCTTTCGAATTTACTTAACTCAATTCACCATGTATTTTGTCAGAAACGTGCAAAATGATTAGAGCAATAATAACTCAGTTCTAATTGAATTAACTGACCTACTTTTACCTTAGTTTATAATCCGCCACACATGTTTACTCCATTATGAATGAATAATATGCTTGAGTAAATATATAACCGCATTGCTATCATAGTAAAACTTAGTGCGCGTTAAACATAGTGCGATGTAGCCGCTATTATTAGAATAAATCCCACGCGTAAGTGACTCACCTTTGACCACATTACCCAAACAGAATTTAAAGCGTCCGCATGATATTCATGACGACCTTTTTTTTTTTTTGTAGATTCGTTCTTTAATAACTACATTACTTGCTAGGATTCCTTTTATTTATTATTTTTTTTTACCTACAACTTAAATTAATGTTTGTAAACTATAAATACACTTGTAGTCTCTATAATTTTTGAAATACTGATTTTTTACTAGATGTATAAATTTCTGATACATTCATGTTTTCCCCCAACAACAAAATAATATTTGCCTGTCGGAAGTTCATGTAAACATGTTATTACATACTGTCATTATGTTTAATCCCCATATTGTATAATTACTTGGGTGTAATAAAGATCATGTTCTGTTCTGTTCTGTTCTGGTACTGTCCTATATTTTAATCGATTTTATTAAATTTTGTAGACTTTAGGAAAAGTTAAACGTGTCAGAAAGAACTACAATAATACCTAAACTGGTAAAACCACTGTTTCTCTTGAGTTTCAATTGTTCGTTTTTATTGAGTAACTAACATTATAGACCATTTGGGAAAATAAGAAAGAGAAAATTTTAACCAACAAGACATTATTATTTGCTGACATTTTAACGATTCTATTTCATCCATTGTGTTCCAATCACATCGTGTTAGCCCATTCTTTCAATTTGTCGCATTATTTCACAGTTTTCAAAATGCATGATAAATTTCTTTTGCTCAGTTAACAAAACCGTAAATGAGATGATGAGTCAAGCGCACAATTGTTTAATAGCAGGAAGTTCTTTGAGAATCTTCTTCATCTTCATCTTCAAAAACGATATTGGCTACGTAGCGATAAGACGTTATTTTTATCGGTGCGTTGACCGTACGTATGGTATAGCAAAGTATCGACAAGTGTCATACTTAGCTTCGGTAGGTGCTCGAGTAGGGCAAATAGGCTCGTCCTGTGACTTATTCCTCACAACGGTATGCTCATAGAACCACTCGATTAATTGGCCGTCGTTGGAAATCTACGTTGGACACCGGAAAACAGCCACTTTTAAGGTATTTAGTACGGTGTTCCGTTGGGGCCATCGCAGTTTCGCGTTGTCGTCCTAAGGGCGAAATCGCGAAAACACGATATTTTGACGCGAAAACGCGATGTTTTGACGCGAAAACACGATGCAAAATATATCGCGATTTCGCGCTGTTAATATCGTGTTTTCGCGATTTCGCCCTCGATCTGCCATCGTCTTTTCGTGTTTTCGCCTTCGTGGTAAGTAGGGCGAAAACGCGAAAACACGATATTGATAGCGAGAAAACGCGATATTTTTTTATCGTGTTTTCGCGATCTTGTATCGTGTTTTCGCGTTTTCGCCTTCTCAGCTGCAAAGGCGAAACCGCGAAAACACGATGTTTTAATATCGTAATTTCGCCTTCAAACGCTTGCAAGACATTTCGATAGACAGTAAATTCGAGAGACGCGATCTTAGGATATTTGGAGTTTTTTTTCGTTTCGGCAATAGATCCACTTTTCCAGTCACAAATGTAACATAGCATATTATTTATTTGGTATTAAAATGCGCATATACGTTTATAGCCAAACTTTTTTAACATAGATGAAGTATTTTTAAAGATGTTCTATTCAGTAGGACATGTGACCTTTTCAGAGAAAATTGTAACATGACTGAAGTATGTATACAAAGTAAAACACAAGATATTCGATAACATTTTTGCAAACAGAAAACTTTCTACTTTGCAGATTTTATTAAAACTTCTCATCACCGTTTTGAATTATGTACATATAAAATGGAATATATAGCCAACTAAAATGTATATTTCTATGTGCTTTTTTAGATATTATGATATATGTCTAAAAATTCTGTCTGATTTAAAAACTGTACATTATTGGAATTATTTCATTTGTCAACATTTTAACAATTACACCAATAATTCATACATAGATTTTCGATCATATATGACGAGTCTAGGCTTTATTTTATGTTATCCAGAACAATGAGGTTACTTCATTACTTTCGGTTTATAAAATTGTGCAGAACTAGTTTATGTAGAACCATGCTTAAAATTGTTCATTTGCATATTCAAATATGATAATTTCATTCAAACATTACAAAAACAAAATAACTCTGCCAGTACCCCGACATCTTTCCAAATAAGATATGAACTTTTAACTGAATTAAAATCAGTTGTTTATAAAACAACGCAATTTTACAACGGTACCCAGGCATTGTCTTGGAATTGAAAATGTCTCAAAATTCAAATTTTGCTGCACTTATGATTGACTAGCAATGGACCGAACTAGCTATGACTACGCCAACAACAATTAAATAAATAATGAATAGGATGAACTTGAATAATTATATGTTTATCTTAAAATCACGTTCACATTCCTTTCGGTCATTTTTTTTTTTCGAAAAGGCCGAAAAGAAGGATACCAAATTTCCACGAATGTTTTACCAATAAAACAGGAACAATAAAACAGTTAGTCCTATTTCAAATGTGTTTTCACCGAAAAAGTAATCACATAAAATATACAAAGATGTATACACGCTTTTACAATTTTTTTCAGAACGTTTGGATACTATTTGATTATATACACGCCAACATTTTGAATTTGAGAATGATGTTTTTTTTAACTTTCCTTATATGGAACTTCTTTGGTCCAAACCTTTAAATAATGCTCGACAGAATTTTATTAAAGACTTGTACATGGTATATTTCATGCATGTAATAAACAACATCTGCCCCAATCTGACATTGCTTCTTTTAGCTCCCGCTAGTTGTCAAAGCACATTTTTTTCATTTCAAGGACAATCTATCGCAGATTCCATCTGTAGTATATGACATACGAACATGCAATTATATATATATATATATATATATATATATATATATATAGACAAACAGACAGACAGACAAAACGACAGGCAAAACGACACACAATATATGGATAAAATAGAGAGAGAGCATTTTATGACACTGGGCTTATTCTCAACTGATCACCAAACTCAAGTCTACGTGCTATTTACATTTTTTGCAAATAAAGTATTGATGCGATTTGGGTGGTTATTCTATTTCTATCAGTAGTGTGAAAGTGTAAAAGAAACAAGTTTTATTTCGCATATTAGCAAAATATTGAATATTTTTTATATTGTTGTAAATCTGAATATAGCGCCGTATGGAAACTATAACTGCTCCCGGCATGCAGAACTTTACCAGTTTCTATCTTTTTCTGACCTTGTAGCTATTTGAGAAGCGGTATGACTTTAATTCACAACAATGTAAAAGTGTGCCATTGTGTTTCTCGCCAATCCAAATGGGGGAGGGGAAGGGGCTTAACTTGAAATTTTGACGATGACTTAAAGTTGATAATTTGATTTGTTATTCTATTAGTATGTTACCATTTTCTAAGTGCAGATGCGGCTAAACATTGCCGTTTTATACACTTAGTGCATGTTTTTCAACAAGAGCATCGCCTAGATTCACACAGTATTTTTATATATATACTTACAAAAAAGAGGAATACATTTAGAGACATGTCCCTGCTCTAAATAAAATACTTGTAAACTGGTACGTAAGTATATCCTTCAGACTGCCTTCTAATTATAATTTCATACAAAAACACGTTCAATAAAGTCTTAGCAAGTTCTACCTAATTTGACTGATGAAAAGGTAGACAGGCGACAAAGCATATACACGGATGATATTGAATAACAGTTATCTTAATATTTAAAAAAAATCAAAACCTATATTACCTTCAAAGAGAAAAGAACAACTCAATCCCGATTGCATCATTCTATTACATGTTCATATTATCTTTATCAATTAACTCTAAAATGGATTAATAACTACACTGCTACATATTTTAACCTCCATGCATATCACAGAATAGGTGTCGAAAAAGGGATTAGATAGGGGTTGAAATGTCCAAGGAGGGGTCAAAATGTCCAAGGAGTTGGGGTTGAAATGTTTCGGGTCGAATTTACGGTCTCTCGAAATGTCTTGCAAGCGTTTGCACAAGTCCAACCGAAAGGCGAAATTACTATATTAAAACATCGTGTTTTCGCGCTTTCGCCTTTGCATTTGAGAGGGCGAAAACGCGAAAACACGATACAAGATCGCGAAAACACGATACAAAATATATCGCGTTTTCGCGCTATCAATATCGTGTTTTAGCGTTTTCGCCCTACCTACCACGAAGGCGAAAACACGAAAAGACGATGGCAGATCTAGGGCGAAAACGCGAAAACACGATATTAACGGCGCGAAAACGCGATATTTTTGCTTCGTGTTTTCGCGTTATAGCATCGTGTTTTCGCGTCAAAATATCGCGTTTTCGCGTCAAAATATCGTGTTTTCGCGATTTCGCCCTTAGGACGACAACGCGAACCTGCGATGGCCCCAACGGAACACCGTAATTTAGGGTCTATTTATCTACGTGAAGGTTTTTTGATTTTGATCAAAATACTTGATCGTAAAGCACTCTAACTAACACTTAAAAATAGGTTAAATTCATAACTTTCACATAAAAATCGTGCGCGTCGCTTTACATTGTTAGGCCGCAGGCGTTATAAGGTTAACTGATCGTATAGATACAATAGGATTAACTAACACCACTGCACTTTACTGTTAGTATAGATAAATTATTAGGTTTATACTGACTTATAGAGAGTCAGTATCTAGGACATGTGTACAATATAGAAAATTGACGATTTGAATATATTGTGCATTTTAACAAAGAAGATAGGTAATTAAAAACAAGTAGTTCATTAGTATAGGTATAGGTTTATTAAGCCAAACAAAAAATAAATAAATAAATAAATTAAAATCGGTCATAAATAGGTATATACTTATACAGAAAATAAATAAGTTTCGTGTATTTTTTTACAAGTACAACAAATAGCATGAATATAAGAATGGGAAAGAAATCAGATAAGAAATCTAAGTCACTGGGGCCTCACCCGGTACAACCCCTAAGGTTAAGGCCACGGGGACTGCTAGGAAGCTACTTACTGTGGATTTTGCCCCGTAGGGGGGTTTTCTACGCCGGCCCACCAACATGAAAATCTTTTGGGGAAATTCAGGCAAGAAAAGAATGAGAGAAACTTCTCTCAACTCCTCCTCTGGGAGCCAGCAAACAAAGCACAGGCTATCTCAGATCGTAGATGAATCCTGGAGTTGTCAATAACAAGACTCCATCCCCTGAGAAATGTCACTTACCTGTGCCAGCCCGGTTACCAATCCCAATGACTCAAACTCAAGCGGGAGCCAAGGCAGGCTTACAATAGTAGTGACCTCCGTCAATATCAGGTGATGATTATCACAGGGGTTGTACCGCCGCAGAAGGTGTCGGATCAATTGAGACACCTCCAATTCCCAGCTTGCCCAGGTTTAAACCCCACACAAGAGGGTCACAAAAAGCAGATCAATAATGAACTTGATGATGCTGAGTCTCCACCTGTGAAAAAGGTCAAGAACACCCTGGTGCACCCCCCCTTTGGGATAAAGAGCAGTTCCCAGAGCTCGGCAGTCCATCTACGCCGGCTTCCCCCACCCTACCATGCCTGGTTAAGAATGTTGATCACCACCCTGGACAACTTTGCACCACCAGTAACGGGTCACCATCCTGTACCACCAGCACCAACGGTGCACCGTCACAAATATGTCGGTGAAAGCGGATGATGAAGGACCGTGGCACATCCAGGGGGACAAAAAACAAAAAGCAAAAAACACCAGTGCCCAACACGTGGTTAACCCTACCACTCTGTGCTTTGTCGCTATGACTTTGCGCACGTGTCACGTGTCTTCCCCAACAAAAGATACAGGGATCTCCTCTGCCTTTATATCATATGTAGGGGGGGGCTTATGTACAGGACCCAACAACGGAGGGAGGATGCCCATCTTTCCCAAGATAAGGAACGATAAAATAGAAATGGCCAACCCTTTTACTTATGGGTAATTTTGATTTTGCCCTTGAACCAGTCAAAACAGAAAAAACAAGGCAAAATTCGAAAAATCAGTCAAAAGGGGAAATTCTATGTGAAGGATTTAACTACAATGACAAGGTCAACCAGTTTGCGAAAGAAACAATATAAAAGTCTATCACGGGGTTTTGAAATAGTAAATGGCAGAAAAATACCTCATCCCCCATTAAGATCACATTTGGATAAGAACAGCACCATTATCAGTTAAACGAAAATGATGGTACAGAGGTCCCGGTATACCCATCTTTACTATCACCACTCCGATGCAACAAATGTCAGAAGCATGGTCACACAGCAAAATAAAGGGACAGGCAAGTCAGTATGCCCACACTGTGCGGGCCTCACTCCCACTTTGAATGTAGATATGGGGATGTAAAACAATGCGCAAACTGTAAGGGCCCCCACAGTGCTGCCTATAAGGGATGTGTAGTCTACCTTAAACTATCTAGAAAACATCGCAAGAAAAATGAAGCCATCATGGATGAATATAACAACAGAATTCAGAAATCAGGTCTAGTACGCTCAGACCACCCAAGGTAAACAATGACTCTAACCAAAATAAAGATACAACAGATTACATACATAATCACAGGTTACAAAAATAATCAAAAACATTTGCACCAAAATTAAAGGACCAAATTCTTGATGAAAATCGATCGAGAAATTGGTAAAACTGAGGCCATTGCAGAAAGTGACAACGGTCTGAGCAAAACAAATGAATCCAAAAAAACTACACTCCCCCCACATCTAAACAAAACAGGCAGTGCACCCACATATCACAACAAAGGTTACCTAGACCCCCCATTTAATAGAGTAAACAGGTATGCAAGGCCACAGACTACAACAGGTCGCGGGACTCCCCGGTGGGTCCCACACACCCCCTACACCACCCCAGTGGTATGCCGGATATGGTCCCTATTAGGTGACATCACAGTTAATTAAAAATAAATGTTAAACAATAATCCCCAAATTAATTAACTAATTAATAATGTCCGGTGTGGGTTTCAAGACGGCGGGTTTAATCGTAATTTTATATTTGTCTTGGAACGCCCGGGGGTTTGCAGGGGACAAAAATACAAAGGTCACCGAATTAAACAGCTTCCGTAAGTCATCCACAGATACAATACATGCCGTGTGTATTCAGGAAGCGTTTAGATATGGTAAAAAAATAACACCCCCAAAAAGCTTTATGACTATGAATTGCCACTTTATCAAAAACGCACAGATCAGGAAGGAGGCGGAAACCAATAATATATGTCAAACAGGGGCATCAAATTCACAGTAGAAAGATCAATAATTCACAATGAATTGAAATTAACGGCTTAACTATTATATGGTCACAGCAAAAACAAAACCCAATTTATAATTGTTTGTAGCATATGAAAAAATAACACCGAAGAACACTATCAAAAAATGTTCTCTAACATACAAAACCACTCAGTAATTCTGGGAGATTTCAACTTTAAAAAAACCCACTTGGGAACCCCCCGGGCGATCCAAGGTTGTGACTCGGTCTCTGAGGACTATATTAATCTATTATCACAGAAAATCTAGTTGTTTTTAAATGATGGAAATATAACAAGGCTAAGTGATTTACCAAATCAAAAAGACTCAGAAATTAGGATTTGGCAATGTTTTCTCTTACTTTGGCACAATTGCATTCTTTGGAGTTATCAATAATACTTTGGCAGTGACCATTTTCCAATATTGCTGGGTTTTAGAATTTTCGATAAAAACAGAGACGATTCATACCACCCGCAAATATAAGATAGGTTAAAGCAGACTGGGACCAATATCATGACTTCGCAATCGGGGCATTTTTTATTAAACACTGAGGGAAAGACAGTGGATGAAAATCACACACAATTTAAAAAATGATATCTAAAAGTATTAGTAAAAAGAGTTCCCAATGGTAAAAGGGGCAAGAACAGTAGGAAAAAAGTTATACCCTGGTGGATGAGGATTGCGCAAATGCAGTTAAACAAAGGGAGAACGCTAGGAAAAATTTATAGCAGAAATAAGAATGATGAAAATCTTCAAAAATACAGGTCTCTCCGCAATAAGGCTGAGAGATCATTAAAAAAGCAAAACGCACCAGTCTTGAAAGTACTTTAAACGCAAATAAACCACAAAACAACATCAAAGAAGTATGGGACGTTGTCAATAATTTAGAGGCAAATCATCTGCTCTATTGGTAACTTCTAAAACGACAACGATCGGTGGTTAGGGAAAAAAGATAAGGCAAATTTTCTGGTGAAACACTATAAGAAATTCAGCGTAATGACAATTACGGTGCTGAATTTTGGCAAATAAAAACATAAAGAGCAAGAATATGATCCTACAATGAAATAACACGCCCCACATGACGATATCGAGTATAATAAACCATTCCCCCTCCTTAAATTTAAAAAAATGGCTCTTGATCAATGTAATAGTTCTGCCCAGGCGAAGATGCGATCCATTATGATATGATCAAAAATTTACCAATACATGCCAAAGAAAACTCTTAAAGCTTTACAATCAGTCTTGGAAAGAAGGCTCTACCCCAGATAGTGGGGCGAGGGCCATTATAGTCCCAATACTTAAGCCCAATAAGGAAAAAAACAAACCCTGCTTCTTACCGCCCCTCTCCCTAACGTCAACCCTCCCAAGGTCATGCAAAGAATGATAAAACCAAGACTGGAAACTTATATTAAAAATAATAATCTGTTCTCCCCATATCAGTCAGGATGTAGGAAAGCCATTCGTGCGAAGATCACCTCCTTCGCTTCGAATCAGACTGTAAAGAGGCCATCGAAAAGGTTATACCTACTAGGCTTTATTTTTGATCAAAGTATGCATTTGATAGGCTTTGGGAATAAAGGGTCTCTCTTGAATTTAATATTCTAGGCATTAAGGGGAGAATGCTTTACATGGGATCGCAAATTTCCTGGAAGGCAGAAAAATTAAGGTAAAGGTCAATGGCCATTTGTCAGTTACAGTAGAACCTGACAATGGCACACCCCAGGGAAGTGTGATTAGTCCACTGATCTTTAAATCTCATCATAAAACACTCTAAACACTGTTATGGGATGCACACAAAAAACCGGGCCCCCCCCGGTGACGGACCGAACTTGCCCAATTTGTAGATGATGGAGCCACATGGGTAACTTTCACCAAACCACTAGTGCATTACAAAAAGGCCAAAAGGCCCTTGAGGTAATAGAAAAATGGAGTAATGAATGGAGTAATAAAACACAAGTGCTAATGGTGTGCCGGCAACCATATCTTAAAGCCCAGCAAAATCAAATAAAGTAACGCCGGAACTTAAATTTATGGGGGTTAAAACCTTGAAATAGCACCGCCGCCAAATTCTTAGGAATGTATTTTGATCAATATTTAACGTGGCCCCATCATATAAATAAACCTGTTAATAGGTGTAAAAAAGATTTAACCTCTTGAGACTAATATCAGGAACAAACTGGGGAGCTAAAAAGAAAAACTAAACTCCTGTTATATAACCCCTTAATTATGAGCAAATTAATTATGGTAGACAGCATATGCGTCAGCCTGCAAATCACAGTTAAAAAGGCTGATGTAATACAAAGAAATGCCTTAAGAGTAGTCACTGGAGCATTAAAACAACAAATAAAATGGCAGTATTGTAGAAAACGGCCCAGCTACCATTAGATTAACAAGAGGGTCAATATGCTCAAATATTGGGCCAGATCAAGCCCCCTAGGTGAAAATCTCCCCATAATAATAAATCAAAGCACTGAAAGAATGCCCCAGTCCCATCGAAAAGGGTTAGAAACGGTCACATGGTAGGAAAGAGCTTAGAACACAGCCGTACACTCGGAGGTTAATAGGTTACTAGATAAATACCAATTAAATGGAAGTAAACATTACAAGAGCGGTGGTTTTCATATAATGCTGGGATCATGGTCACAACCCCGACTTAAGCCTTAAATGCTTCATTAATAAAACAGAAGATACCACCCAGGCCAACATATAACGATGCATATAATGAAGTATTATAGGTCACATTACCAAAATATATACAGACGTAGCAAAATCCCGCGAAAATAAAGCGGGCGCGGCCTTTGTTGTCTTTGATCCTATAGCAAAAAAATTTGCTCGTCGGCTCTCAAATTAGACCCAGGGTTCCATATTCCGTGTGAGGCAACAGCCATCCAACATGCACTGAAATGGATCCCCGAAAACATCCCCAGAAACATAGCTATATTTACAGTTAGTTTGTCTGTATTACAATCAAAAAATAAGGCAGGTCACAATCAAGATCTGATTTTAATATTTGACATTATTCATAAAATCAGCCATCTCAGTAAAATAGGTTAATTTTTCCCCTTTAATATGGGTCCCGAGTCATGTAGGCTTTTATGGGAAACGAAGGGTCGATCAACTAGAAAAGCAAGGGTCCGAAAATGGAGCCCCAAAACAGGTCAAATTGCAGTATCTGAGGTTAATAGCATAATAAAGGCCAAATAAAGGGAGTTTTTTAGACAGGTTTGGCTACAACAAGACACAATGCGTTTGCGCCCTCTCAGAACATATCCTAGTAAATGAAATTTATAGCACAAACACCGGCCATGATAAGATCATTACCAGATTAAGGCTGGGGCGGAACGGTCTGGGCTGGGGAACTACTCAGATAAACATCTATGCCCCACTGTACAGAATACGAAACATTCAACCCGTATTCTTTGACATACACAAAGAGTGTACACGAAATGCGAACACAGATTGGAATTTGAATGTGGACTCCCGAAACTCGGGTTGGTCTGTATTAGACAGAAAGACACTCCTCTTCCCTCCAAAGGAAGTCGAGCAGCAGGTCTACAGCTCCTAATACATTTATCACGAAATAGGTTTCTTGAACTGAATATAAAAAAAACATAACATAACATAGGAGGGGCCCGACCAAGCAACTAATTTTATAACTTTGGCCTTAATTCAATATCACAAAGTTTCCAGGGGGTTTGAATCTCTATATGCACCCCCTCTGGGGTACCATGTAAGGCTTAAAGGCATGGTGCGGTCAATAGAGATAATATAATTCAGGGGAAACGTGTAAAAAAGGTTAAAATCTTAAATATCTTACAAAAGAGATGGCGTCATTTAAACAGGGGGGTTGAGCTAGTATATGCACCCCGTCTGGGGGTACCCTGTAAGGCTTAACGGCACTGGTGCGGTCAATACAAGCGATTATCCTCAGGGTGAAAGGCGCTATCTATTAAAGTTACTAGGGTCGGGCCACAACTATGAACAGCAATAAATAAATTTAAAAATAACAAGTAACAGGAGCCGGGTGTTTATGGAGGCATATCAGTTGAAATAAGCCCGAAAGAGGTTTTATTTTTATAACTTTTATTATATTATTTTAAATTTTAAGTGTTAAATGTGTATATAATATGTTATTTTATTTTTCTATATTTTAAATCATAAGGCCAAATACTTTTTATCTACCGTATTTTAATTTATTTTGATTTTAAACATTACTAAATTTTTTAAACCTAATCAGGCTCTTTTTAGACAATGATCTTAAAACTAGGAGACATATCCTTGCAATTACTTTACATTTCGGCAAGGTTTGGGCAACTGTTTTTACTAAATTAATTTTAAATATTTTTTTATCACTCAAATTTTTTTAAAACTTTAGGCAAAATAAAAATCAGGATAAGAGTCTTTGTGTTTTCGTCTTTCGGCAAGGCCGACTCTGTTTTTATCAAATTTTATCAAATTTTATCGAATTTTAGCTAGCGTTTTAACCAACTTTTTTTCAAATTTTTAAATCTTTTATTCAGATAAAAGATACAACAAAATCAAATAAATCTAGTAAACTAAATTAAAATTAATGGCCAGCATGTATTATGTGGTAGGGCCTATGGTGGCATAAACAACGCCGGACGAGAAAGCATGTATTAGAAAGACGCCACCATAGGAAATCAGTAGTGACGAAGAGCCGGAAACATAAAAGATGTCAACATACAATGGTAAACAAACAAAGGTAAACAGGTGAATTTTAAGTAAAAATTTTACGCGTAATTTAGCTACCCGGGGCACAGGATTCGAGTGTAAACATTTATTAATTCATAGATTATCTTCAAATTCTCAAAATCGCTGAAGGGGAAAACATATGCATATGGCTAGAGCATTTTTGTTAGTAAGATAATTTAGTTAATATAAGCAAAATCAACTAGAAACGGTCGAAATTTGATAAAACCAACAGCAAATTTTCATACAGCGCGTCGTAATTTATTTTCTTACAACACGTAAAGTAATTAATTCGATATAATCATTAAAATTTAGACCCTAGACTAGAAAGTGCAAAAAAAAAAAGATCGGAAAAAACATTAAAAAATGACAAATGACAGCAATTAAAAATATAGAATAAAACAGAATAGTTAAGCACATTGAATGTTTAGCGCATATAGAGTAGATATCTATCGATTATGACACAATTATGCAGTAGGCGTGGCGTGTAATCTATAAATAACCTGTGTACTGATAATTATCGGACGATATAAATGATCTTTTTAAATGTGTTTTTAAAGTTTTAAAGTTTTTAAAGTTTTAATATTATAAAATAATCTAAGAGTATAGATGTAGTTTATGGTCAGTGGCAGTTTTTCTCGGCGTTTCAGGAGTGTAAGTAAGGTAATCGCGGCTTTACCCTGGATGACAAAATTTAATAAATTTAAATATATATTTCATAATCTATTTAGTATTTTGGAAATTTGACAAATTTAGGGGGTTTTAACATTTAACAAACTTTACAATAACAAAAAATACTCCAGCCAAGACACGACATGTTCCAAAACTAACAACCCGGGCCCTTTAATTAAGGCCCCTTTTAATTATATCATATGAATATAATTTGTGGAAATTGATCCAGGCACCCACCTGTATCTGGCAACGGGTTTTCAAAATTCAAATCTCGCTGGGCCTACGATTTATTAGTTAGACTGGAAACGTCATAACCCACGCAAACGCGCGTAAACAAATAAAAATGGGAAAAAAACAAAACAAAACAAAACAAATGAGAATCGCTGATACTCACAGTTGGGAAGCCAGATAGCATTTCCAGTATTTGATTTCGGAAATCTACTTGGCAAAATGTCACAAACAGTTCATTTGTACTGCATATTTCACTGTCTTTTTCCATGATT
This sequence comes from Mercenaria mercenaria, assembly GCF_021730395.1. Classification (NCBI taxonomy): domain Eukaryota; kingdom Metazoa; phylum Mollusca; class Bivalvia; order Venerida; family Veneridae; genus Mercenaria; species Mercenaria mercenaria. Next base: position 61,600,103 of record NC_069364.1, read on the forward strand.
CAAAAACCGGAAATTCTCCATCACAAATATATCTGTTTAAAGTATCTAACAACTTATATTTGCCCAGAATTCGGTATATGTCTGGTATAAACCCAGTGGTTTTACTTGGGCTTTTTAAAAATATGAATAATCTGTCAAGGACCATCTGTTTTACTTTTTTGCTAGTGTATTTAGAGATGAGACCATTTACTTTGTTCAAGTGATCGGTAAATTTGCATAGAAAAAGGATAAAAGATTCGCTCTGTTGTTTAGAGTTAGCTATAGGCTATCTATAACTTATCTATAATAAAAATGTCACTGATCTGCTGCATATTTTTTCATATGCGTGTAAGTCTACTAAAATACATTTTATATTAAATTAATTTAAAAAATAACAAGGTTTAAGTTCACTGTAGTTACTTCAGATATACACCAAAGTGCGCCATTTGCCGTTCTCACCTAAAAAAATCCTAGGGGAGGATACCTCCGTATCCCCCTACACCACCTTGCGTACTATGAAGGTCCCAGCTACGCGCCCGATCGAGGTTGGGCGGAGTTTACGCGCCTGATCGAGGTTGGGCGGAGTTTAAGTAAATGACGGTTATGCCATACCGGCAAAATTAGCCACTCACAAATCAGTTTTCTGAAGGGTTCCCTTCATCATCCCTGAATGGGAACCCCAATATTTTGTAATAGTTAGTAGTTACCATAAACATAGAGGAAGTGAACAAAAAGTAAGTAAATTTTGTTATATTGTATCTACTATAATGCCGTTTATCGTATATTCAGTTTTAACTAATGTAGTTGTATCGTACTACGTGAATAGTAAAATTTATAGTTCTATTTTCGTTTTAAATGTTTAGGCCTAAAGAAATTTTGTTTCCGGTAACCTGCTAAACAAATTAGTGTAGGTAGGTCGGAATTTTTTTGGGGGATTTTTTTTTTTTTAAATGAATACAAATAAGGGGGTTTCAGTAAGTTGGTTTCTAACACCACTGACCATGTTTTAAGCATATAAAGTAAAGTTTTGTAACTTTTTGTTAAAAACTTGAAACAAACATCTCCAAGGCCATAAAACATTTAGGGGCGGGCCAAAAATGTAGGGTAGGTCGGGATAACGGAAACAAACATTTTTTTACGCCTTAGAAGACTTATTTTACAAAAAAGTGTTAACTCTGTATATAGATTTCATTGGCGTAGGGCGTAGGAGCGAACTCGAAGTTGTGTGTGTGTGTGTGTGAGGGGTTGGGGGGGGGGGGGAGGGGTACTCATATAAATAGGACCTGACTTATTTTTACATTTTGACGTTCTTTGTGTGTGAATGTTCTGGTTTAACGTCTCTTTCAACATTTTTTCAGTCATATAAACGACGGTATTCACTTGTAGCGGCGAGCACAATGTCCAAATGTTTCAGTATATGAATAATAAAAAGTAATGATTTTTTCTTTAAATCAGTTTCATTTTCAATTTTTAAAAATATGATAGTAAAAGCAATGAGCATTAAATTGAAACAAAGTTTCATTTGCACTAAAAGAGTTTTATAAAGAAATATTTTTAATCCATATAAATACTTCTATAAAACAATGTTATAACATTGAATAATGCATAGAAAAAGAAGTGACTATTAATTAAAATACTAAAAAAATATTGAAAAAAAAAACAAACAAAAAACACACAATAACTTTAAAAAAGATAATTGACACGAAAGTAAACCTCTTAACTTGCATTATGATATTTGAGAAACACTCAAGTGTCCCCATGGATCTCCCTCAATATTCACTCGCTCTGGGGAGTTGACCACCTTTAGTCATAAGGCAGGTCTAAAAATAGCACAGTGGGTTTCCTAAATAAAGAGCATGCGTCGCGCGTCGTCCGTCAACCATCTACCGGTCACAATTGTGACCTATTCTTTATGAATCTTGGTCAGAATATTTATCTTGATGATCTCTAGGTCAAGTTTGAAAATGGATCATATTGGGTCAAAACCCAGGTTAGTAGGCCTGATCAAAGGAAAAGCTTGTCAACACTCTAGAGTCCACAGTTTAAGTTTGGAACACATAAGAATTAGTCAGAATGTTTGTCAGGATGACCTCTAGGTCATCTTTGAATCTGGGTCATGTGAGATTAAAAACTAGGTCACTCGGTCAAATCAAAGGAAAAACTTGTTATCACTCTAGAGGCCTCGTTTATGATTCTATCAACATGAATTTTGGTCAGAATGTTTATCTTGATGATGTTTATGTCAAGTTTGAAACTTGGTCATGTGGCTTCAAAAACTAGGTCAGTAGGCCAGATAAAAGAAAAAGCTTGTTAACACTCTACAGGCGACGGTTGTGTCCCAATCTTTATGAAACTTGGTCAAAATGTTTGTCTTGATGACATCTAGGTCAAGCTTGAATCTGGGTCATGTGGGTTTAAAAACTAGGTCATCCGGTAAAATAACTCTCTTGTTTAGTGGTAGTGCACAGATTTCATTAAAACTAAGTTCAGCTATATATATGTATACAGCAATGTACTAGTTTTAACCTAATGCAGAAAATCATTTATAACAATTAAAACTAATTAAACAATCAACAATTTTAAATGAATTACAACTATATATCGGTCTTTTAGTGTACCTCGTTTTACAAAATCGTAGATATAAATATAAATATTACAGAATGAGATTTCATATGAAGGCTTTGAAACTAAGTTACTAACAGTATATATCTTACTGTTTTTTCGGCGAACGCCGTCTAAATTCGTTTTCGTTACCTATGCCACGTGACTTCAGTTTGCAAATCAAACTACTTGATAACGCATTATAGATAATTTATCAAAATGAAAAATTAATGCAACACTCTGCCTGATTGGACGAGAGTGTCAATTTCTTTCACTCTGTTGATTGTGCTACGCTGAGTGAATCTAGACAAAGGTTTATTTAAACGACGCTGTTCACAGTTTTAAAGCTAACTTTGGCTCAGTATATTTAGCAAGAATATTGATATATCGGTAAAAGATAAGTAAGTTTAATAAACATGATAAAAAAACCCGTTCAAATCCAACATATAACCAAAATTTAAAAAAAAAGCTGAATACGGTCTGCGTATCACATGAATAAGGGTGTGATAGAGTCTTTTATGTAGAGAAGTGCTTTTTAAAAGATTTTCCTTGTTACAATTGTCGTCTGTATATGAAAAGGTTTCTTGCTTTTGTGACTTATTCAGATTGCATATTAAAATGGTACTTGTTTGCTTTGATATATTTGTTATAAAATTATTTAACTTTATTTATTATTTATGAATATTTTTCTTTAGTATGGTATGCAAATATTGAACTCGTTGAAATCTGTTTTATTTTATATGCTATATAATGACTGAATCTCATTACACTGAAATGAAGGTACGCTGCATACAGTTTTCTATGTGATTGACTACGGTCCAACTTTGTTTATGAAAACAGAAATATTGAAATAATTACATTTGTATGTTTTGCTTGACCTTCACTTTTTATGGTTGTGACGTCATTGTCCAAAGATTCTTAATAGCGAATATGCATTTGTTAAAGCGGGATCAGTTGGCCTATTTTAGAAATAAATAAAAATAATAAATAAAAAAATCCTTTAATTGATTTTTTCTCATGTATTCCAATCAAACTTGATTTGTAGCATCTTTATTAGGCTCGCAGCCAACTTTGTTCAGCTGGGACATTTGACCCCTTTTAGGGGCTGCTAGAGCTAAAACTAGAAATGCCTTTATACAGCGTCTCATGAACAGCTTGGTGGATCTTTGTCATACTTGGTCTGGAGCATCATTATAGGGTCCTCTTCCAAATTTATTTATATAGGAACTTGGGCCCTATTAGGGACCACTATAGCTAAAAGTAGATACGCCTTTCTTCGCATTAACCACTAAAATGTAATGGATTTTTATCAAACTCGATGTGTAACAATATCGTAAGTTCTCCTGCTATTTTGCTACAAATGTGGATAGTGACCAATTTAGCTAAAAATATAAACACGTTTAATGACCTCTTCTCATGAACCGCTTCATGAATCTTCATCAAACTATTGCTGTAATTATTCGTCTAAGGATAAACGAAACAAAATTGCAACCCTACGAAACCTTTGCGAAAAATTAAAAGAGAACCATTTAAATTGTTAAAGTGCGGTGTTTAGTTTTGCAATTTGAAAAATGTTAGATGAAAGATGAATGTTAGATGAAAAATTCATAAACTTCTTTCCTTATTACAATTCGCCGACCATCATTTTTAAAGATATTTCTTGTTTAACTATTTTTTCCACACAAAATTGAAAAGCGTTTGTACTCAGAGTACCGGAGGTAAAAAGCTTTGTATTTAACGGTCGTTAAGTACGAATTTCTCTGTGTTGTATATGAGAGGCACCCGACCCGGACATGTTTTTTCTTGATTTCGCATTTTAAGATAGTTAGTAACAAAAACTGTTTAAAAGTTCAGTAAAATCATACATTTATAGTATCTGGAAATTACTCTTCTTTCAGGGATTATTATGGGCATTGCCCTGACACAAGTCGTAAAGTTGATACTCTGTTAATGGGACATTTGATCAAAATGCACATGTTTATTCATTTATTTATTCATCTTCTATAGATAATTAAATCAAACTGATAGTTGTGTGTATTGAAAAAAAAAACATGACTATTATAAAAAATCTATCTTGTCACTTTGCAACAATTCAAGATCTGCATTCAATGTCAAAATTATCTATATAAAATCTAATCTTTTGTTAATGGAGCTTGTTGATAACATCAGTGAACAAACAATATGATAATATAATTGTTAGTATGAATACGATAATTTAGTATTATTTGTGATAATAGTCTCTTGTAATTCTAATCACAGAATGGCCATGTAGATTTTATGTTTATGTATATTTGATGATTTTTATTATATTTTATATCTTTATTTACGTCTCATTCTTGCATACAACATATAATTACAGTGTACAATTACAACAAACTATTGCAAGACCATTCTATTAAAGAATTATAAGAGACTGAAAATGTAATATAATTTCTGTACATATCATATAAAATATTCAAATAATTTACAGTTAAGATTCATGAATAACAAGACTCGACTTTTCACGGTGCTTGCCTCTGAATAAGAGCTTTGCCAGTAAAAGGGGCATAAATCTCTCAAATTTCTAATCAGAACTATGGGAATTGTTTATTATGGTGTAACCTTTAATAGTAAACAAGTATTTAATTATCAATTCAATGGCTTTGATAGCAACAGAGATCTTGGACCCTATGTAAGAATTAAAGAAAAATCTAAGTTTAAAAAAAGGGGCATAACTCTGTCAACACTGAAATCAGAGTTGTGGGGATTGTTTCTCCTTGGGTAGGTGGGTAGGTTTTAATAGTAGAAAAATATATGAAGTTCTAAGTCAAAAGCTTTGATAGCAACAAAGATACTTGACTTTATAAAAAAAAGGGGCATAAATCTTTCAAAATTCAAATCATAACTATGAGGATTGTCTCTCCTGGTGCAGATTATTATGTGTAAGTATATAGATGAGACGATTACCGGTAATAAATATATTTGCAGTGGTGCTGACTTTATAATTAGGAAGTGTCTAGGGGTACGGATCCGTACCTCTAGACAAGCCTGTTAGGGGTTTTCTAGGGGTACGGACCTCCATTTTTCTAGAGATTAAGGGTCATTTACATTTCAAATTTTGTTGAAAATGATATAACAAATAACACTTCGTCAGAATTCACCTTAAACTTGGATCTGGATGGTTTACAGAACATCAATCATCCGATTTGTTACATTTTCTTTCGGAACGTAAATAACCGAGGATCATCAAATAAATCACGAGGATTCGAACTGGCAGGGGAAAAAAAGATAAAAAGATTAAACAAAATAATGATAAATATGTTGGGAAATAACTATTTTTAATTGATAATTAACCCTAAGTTTATTTTTGTTTTTCACACATTCGGTAACCGTTGCGAGATACAAGGGAATTAAGTTTTCGCAAACAATTTCTTTTGCTTAATTGATTATTACACAATCATTTCCGTGCCGATTGTCATTGTTAAATAACAAAATAAATAGGTACATATTATTATGCCTATTTTATTTTATTATTTATTTATTTATTTATCTATTTTTTGCTTAATTTCAAAGGGAATTCAGTTAAGGGATAGATTCATTCATTAATCTAGCTGTTATCAGCAATTTCTTTGACAACAAACTAATCGGCACGGAACAGTGTATTCATTTGGAGTTCCTCGGTCATTTAGGTTTTGAAAGAGAAAGTAAACAATCGGGTGAACGCTGGTATCTATAAACAAATTCGATGCAAGTTTTAAGTGAATACTGGTTAAGTCTTACTTGTTATTTCATTTTCAACGAAATTTGAGATATAAATAACCCCAAATCTCTAGAAAAAGGTGGTCCGTATCCATTAGAAAAACCCCTAACAGGCTTGTCTAGAGGTACGGATCCGTACCTCTAGAATCAGATTCTAGAGGTACGGATCCGTACCCCTAGACACTTCCTTATAATTAAGCTAATTGCTAGCAACCATATGCTCTCAGTAAAACCTAATTAACACCTTGGTGTGAGAAGGAAGACATTTTTAGTAGTTTTGCTTTTTTCGGGCATTGACTCTGGCATTGACTCTGGACCGTATCAAATCAAATCCTTATCGGTACAACTAAATGCTCCCTCAAACTAGATTCTTCCTTAATATACTGTTATTTCTGAGAAAATAAGTTGTTTGGTCAAAAGTTGAGGGCTGTGGGTGGGGGTTCATGCTGACACACCCCTCCCCACGCTAGCTTCTAGGCTTATAAATTATAGCACACTGTTGGAAAACCGGCATCTAATGCTATTTTAGCACTTTGAAGTCAGGAACCCTCTCCCACCCCATCCCGCCCTTGCCAACTGTTAGTCAATATTTTAGCATTACAACACGTACTGAGCGCATGTGCTGTATGTAATGGTCATTTTTAGCTCACCTGAGAACGAACGAAGTGCTTAGGTGAGTTATTGTGATCGTTCACCATCCGACGTCCATCGTCCGTCTTTCCGGCGTTCACATTTTCCTTTAAAAACATATCCTCTGAAACCATTCGGTGGAAGTTGATGAAACTTGGCCTGGATGTTCCTTGGGTGGTATTCTTCCAAACTAGTTCAAATGGTTCTGCTTGGTTGCACATAGGGGCCGCCATGGCTAAAAATAGAATATTCTTTAACAAAATCTCCTCCTTAACGGCTGGTCCGACTTTGAAATAATTTCATACAAATTGTCCTTATGTAACCCTCTGCCAAGATTGTTCAAATTATCCTGATTCGTCAAAACACATGGCTACCAGGGGACGTGGTCATAGTTTCCTATAGATAGTGTATATACTGGAAACTTTAAAAATCTTCTTGCGTGAAACAGCCGGCTCGATTATGAAATAATTTCACCCAAACGGTCATTTGTTCAAATGATTGTGATTCGTCAAAAACATGGCCGCCAGGGGACGTGGTCACAGTTTCCTATATGTTTATATTGGAAACTTTAAGAATCTTCTTGTATGAAACTGCTGACCCGATTTTCAAATAATTTTACACAATTGGTCCTTGTGTGACCCTCTACCAAGAGTGTTCATTTTTTGTCCAATTCATCTTAAAACATGGCCGCCAAGATTAGTGGTCACTTTTCCCTATATCTATTTACTGGAAACTTTAAAAATCTTCTTGTATGAAACTGCTTAACACGATTTTAAAATAATTTCACACAAATGGTACTTGTGCGACCCTCTACCAAGAATGTTCAAATTATTTTCATTTGTCAAAAAAAAACCCCAAAAAAACCCCAGGGCCATCAGGCAGCTAGGTCACTTTTCCCTATATGTATATATTGGAAACTTTAAAAAAAATCTTCTTGTAGGAAACTGCTGGCCCGATTTAAAAAAATATATAAATTGTCCTTGTGTGACCCTCTACCGAGATTATTCAAATTATTCCGATTCGTCAAAAACATGGTTGCCACGGAGTGTGGTCACGACTTACAAATCTTTGTAAATTGCAAACTTTAAAAATGTTTTTGTCAGAAACAGCAGGCCCAGTTTTAAAATCATTGCAAGAAACTGCTGGCCATTTACAAAGATTGTACAAATATACTGTTTCATAAAAATTCACAGACTTTTTCCTTACATAATTATCTTCCAAAACTGTTGAGCAAGCCGTGTATCACAGGTCAGCGAACTAGGTCCATTATGGCCTTCTTGTATTGGTCTGTGGTCATTAAACTACGTGCATCAGAATATGAGAAAATATCCAGCCAGACAGTCCCGAGTCTAGTCCTGAAAGTGTAAGGTAAATGCCGGAATGTCGCTTTTCTATTTAATCACTATTTTGTGATATCCTAAATTCAGTAACGGATATAAGGATTTCATTTATTTACGGATATCACAACTTAATTTATGGATATCCTTAACTCATTGATGGGTATCACATATTCATTTTGTAATATAGAGAATAATAGGTTAGTGCCGTAGATGAGAAAGTTTATCTGGCGAGGTGGAGGAGGTTATCGGGTGAGCCGAAGGCGAACCTGATAACGTCCGGAGCCGAGCCAGATAAACTTTCTCCATCTTAGGCACTAACCTATTATTCTATTTATCTTGTCATTACTTCATTTTCCGATATTTGGCAATTTATTTTACAAAAATAAGTGTGCGACAACCGCTTTAATGACGTCATATTCGTAATGACGTCACTTATATAATGACGTGATTACCGGCAAAATCGCAATAACTTCTTCGTTTTTGAATAAAAACTCATTATTTGACCACTCATTTTCTTAGTTCGGACATTTCCAACACAATGATGATGGTTTCGTTGCAAAATTTCTTATGACAACAATATCGACCATAAGGTCACATGATCAACTGACCGTATATCACTGGTCACATGATCAACTGACGGTATATCAAGAAAGATATACGGCACCCTGATATCGGGTCGAAAATACTGCAAGTGACAGGATAAAAAGACTTATCTGGATATCTTAAAATAAATAATTTTTTAGGTATCCTTAAATAAGTTATAATCACACTACTACTGTGCATAAATAATTGATATCCATAAATCGAATTTAGTACTTCATGAAATCAAACATATTTTGAGGTATTTTGTGATAGATCTATCCTTAAATTGATCTAGGATATCATTAAATAAAATTAAGGATATGAAAAAACATTCTTCTTTAAAGATATCCAGTAAATCTATTTTGTGTTATCCTTAAATCACTTATGCTAACTTTAAATTATTTTAGGGTGTCACAAAATAATTTAATGATATCGTAAATTATAATTAGCGTTATCGTCTAATAAACTATACCTTAGAATATAAGAAAATACATTTAGTGATATCGTAAATCACAAAATGAACGTGTGAATTGGGATGTTATTAAACAGAGAATAGATACCAAAACGGCACCCCGTAGGCAGCGAAAATTATTGACTAAATCTGATAGGCTTGACATCTGAAAGAAATGTGATACCAACTGAAATACTTTTAAATCATTCACTATGGTAGGCATAAACTTTCGTGATTTTGGCAAACAAACGTTTCTTTCCGACAAGAATTCTTAAATTTGGGATGAAATGCTAAAAGAAAAAGGGAAACAATAACCAGAGCACGAAGTGCTCAAGGTGAGCTATTTTGACCGGTCATTGTCTGGCGTCCGTCGGCGTGCGACGAGCGTCGTCCATCAACATTTGCATTGTGAACTCTCTATAGGCCACAGTTGTGACCCAATATATATGAAACTTAGTCAGAATGTTTGTCTTGATGATTTCTAGGTAAGATTTGAAACTGGGTCATTTGGGGTCAAAAACTAGGTCAATAGGCCAGATCAAAGTGAAAGCTTGTGTACACTCTAGAGGCCACAGTTGTGACCCAATATCTATGAAACTTAGTCAGAATGTTTGTGTTGATGATCTCTAAATAAAATTTGAAACTAAAACAAGTGGGATCAAAAACTAGGTCACTAGGCCAGATCAAAGGAAAATCTTGTTAACACCCTAGAGACCACAATTTAAATTTGAAACTCATGAGAATTTTGTCATAATGTTTGTTTTGATGATCTATATGTCAAGTTCGAATCTGGGTTATGTGGAGTCAAAAAACTAGGTCATTCGGTCAAATGAAAGGAAAAGCTTGTGAACACTCAAGAGGCCACAATTGTGATGCAATCTTTATGAAACTTAGAGTGTTTATCTTGATGATTTCTAGGTCAAATTTGAAACTGGGTCATGTGGGTTTAAAAACTAGGTCAGTAAGCCAGATCAAAGGAAAAGCTTGTGAACACTTTAGAAGCAACAGTACACAATTTTTTATGAAACTTGGTCGGAATGTTTGCCTTGATAATCTCTAGGTCAAGTTTGAATCTGGGGCATGTGGGTCAAAAAATAGATCAGTAGGCCAGATCAAAAGAAAAAGCTTGTGAACTCCCTAAAGGCCACAGTTAACTCGATCTTTATGAAACTTGCTCAGAATGTTTGTCTTGATGATCTCTAGATCAACTTTGAATCTGGGTCATATGGGGTCAAAAGCTAGGTCACCTGGTCAAATCAAAGGAAAAGCTTATTAACACTCTAGAGGCAACAGTTGATACTCAATCTTTGTGAAACTTGGTCAGAATGTTTGTCTTGATAATTTCTAGGTAAAGTTCGAAACTGGGTTACACTCTAGAGACCACAATTTAAGTTGGAAACTCATGAGAATTTGTTAGAATGTTTGTCTTGATCATCTATAGGTCAAGTTCGAATCTGGGTCATGTGGAATCAAAAACTAGGTCACTTCATCCAATGAAAGGAAAAGCTTGTGAACACTCTAAAGGCCACTGTTTTGACCCAATCTTTATGATGTTTGGTCAGAAAGTTTGTCTAAATGATCTCTAGGTCAAGTTTGAAACTGGGTCATGTTGTATCAAATACTAGGCCAGTAGGCTAGATCTACTCTGATGAGCTATATAGGGCCGTCATGGCCCTTTTGTTTTTTCTGTAAAATACTTGTTTGCGAAGATACATGTATGTTGTGCATATAAGCATATAATATTGTTTTCCTAAAATTATGCATCCAAATTTGTGCTATATCACATCAATATTTTGACTGCAACATTTGTTATGAAGGAAGTATAAAAAAAACCTTGACAGTATGTCCGAAAGTAACGGTTTTCCAGTTCATGAACAGAAAGTGATGTATCAACCGTTCTTGTTGAAAATTCACAATGGCGTTGAAGAACAATTCTATGGCTAGCGAGGGTGCTGTCATTGTCGGCATTCAACGAATATCACTATTAAAATGTTTGACAACATTGCTGGTTTTATGTTCTGGTCGAAAATAATTTGCAACTTGCTGTATATCGCTAAAGTTTTTCGGCTGCCCATGATAAATTTAGGGAGAATTATCTTACAATATGATATAAGTCTTTCCACCCTGCAACCCCGCTAAATAGCCTGTTCTCGTCCCGCACCCAGCTGTTTAAGATGTTTTCGTCCCGCATCCCATTTTGTCCCACGCATTGCCGTTTTATTTCATATATTTCGACTTTCGCCCCGCATCCCCGCTGATTAGTAGGTTTTCGTTGCGCCCCCTCCCCCTCCACCGCTTTGCAGCAACTGCTTGCTCCGCGACCCAAGTCATTTTAACACTTTCGCTTGGCGTGGTCTCTGGACGAATAGACTAAATGCCATAAATCAGTCATTATACGGAAGCGATTCTGAATTTACTCCGGTTCTGTTATAATTATCACATTTGGAAGTCAAATATCAGCAGGGTTTCTTTCTTGACCTGACTGAAACCATCTATCAAGGACTTTCATATTATTTGGCAAAAATGTTCCCCGAAATAAGATGATTTGTCATGTACAATTCTCAGATCCCTAGCTTTAAGGGCCAGTCACACTAGGAGGTAAATGGTTCACATGGTATGTACAGGATCTGTTTCGTGTTTGGTCCAGGATTTTGTCATCTATTGAGGCATTTCAATATTAATAAGCAAACTATATCCTACAATGAGACAAACCCCAAGATTAAAGATCAAGGCCACACTCGGAGGTCAAAGGTCAATATGGGTTTTTCCTGTCTGGTCCGTAGTTTTAAAGAGGTTTTACTTTCACTTTGCACAAATGTGTATGTGCGTGAACGCAGCCAGAGCAGCCAAAGTAGATTTTAACATATTCTGGCTACTCTGGACAGCCAGAGTAGTCAGAGTAACCAGGATTTCATTTGCTCTGGTTGCTCTGGCCAGCCAGAGTAGCCAGGGTTTCTAGGATTTTAACATGTTCGTGCTACTCTGGTCAGCCAGAGTAGCTAGAGTAACCGTGCTACTCTGGTCAGCCAGAGTAGCTAGAGTAACCAGAGCTCTGGTTACTCTGGCTGGCCACAGTAGCCAGAGTTTCTAGGATTTTAACATGTTCTGGCTACTCTGCTCAGTCAGAGTAGCTAGAGTAGCAAGTATAACCAGAACTCTGGTTACTCTGGCTGAGCAGAGTAGCCAGAGTTTCTAAGATTTTAACATGTTCTGGCTATTCTGGTCAGCCAGAGTAGCCAGAGTAGCCAGACAGAATAACCAGGATTTCATTTGCTATGGCTACTCTGGCTAGCCAGAACAGCCAGACTTTCCGAGATGCCACTGGTTCTAACTACCCTGGCTAGCCAGAATAGCCAGAGAAAATACAGTAAAACCTGTTGCGAAATGACTGTTTTGGTACTCTCAGGGTTGAAGTTTTTGTGTTTTTTGTATCAAGTGATTCATCAAGCGGACTTCAAAAAATTGTCTTACTTTTCAAACAGCAGCCAGAGTAGCCAGAGTTTCTAGGGTAATAACATGTTCTTGCTACTCTGGTCAGCCAGAGTAGCCAGAGTTTCTAGGATTTCATTTTCTCTGGCTACCTCGGCTAGCCAGAACAGCCAGAATTTCCGAGATTCCCGTTGGTACTAGCTACCCTGGCTAGCCAGAATAGCCAGAGAAAATACAGTAATACCTGTTGCGAAATGACTGTTTTGGTACTCTCAGGGTTGATTTTTATGTGTTTTATGTATCAAGTGATTCATCAAACGGACCTCAAAGAGATGTCTTTTTTTTCAGACAACAACCAGAGTAGCCAGAGTGTCAAAGATTTCATTTGCTGTGGCTACTCTTGTCAGCCGGAGTAGCCTGAGTTTCTAGGATTTTAACATGTTCTGGCTACTCTGGTCAGCAAGTGTTACTAGGATTTCATTTGCTCTGGCTTAGCCAGAACAGCCAGAATTTCTGAGATGCCCATTGGTTCTAACTACCCTGGCTAGCCAGAATAGCCAGAGAAAATACAGTGAAACCTGTTGTCAGAGTAGCCAGAAATCTTGTTACCCTGGCTGACCAGAGCAACCAGTTCCATAATTTTCACATTGCTACTCTGCCTGGCCAGAGGAACTAGAAATGGCTGAAATACGCACGGGTTCTGGTTACTCCGGCTGGCCAGAACAGCCAGAGAAAATACACTCAAACATGTAAACTAGAGCCGTTTTTTAAATGTATGTCCCTTTGACATAATAATCATATTATACATAATTAGGTTGCACTAACTGTTGTATAAAATTATTATGTAAATAAAAAGTTAGACCTGTTGTATGTCGTGTATGTGGTTTATGAAGGTTGAAATTTACATAGATTAAAGCGGATAGATCTATATCCTTCTGGTATATGGAAAATCTTTAAAAAAAAAAAGGGAAATGTTTAACGGCATCATTTTCGGACAAAGTTAAGAGTAACACGTGTCGAAAAATGACACTTTTAAAAAAGTTACAGGGTATATGCAGTAAAAGCTGTTTGTGTATGTACGTCGTAAGTAATGCTTAGGTATGTTTTAATTTTATATGAATTACAATTATGCAAACTAGCCAACAATGTATGTGGCAGTATATATCAGCATTGATATTTGATATTACAGCCCACATCTAATTTATTTTGAACTGGTAGGCGTTCAGGATTTTGGACGATTTCGAGCCAACAAGCCAAACAGAATTTTGAAATTCCTTCAAAACGTTTTCAAAAATTACTTTAGTTTTAACGTACTCCAAATCGGGTTGTACAGTTTTCTGTATGCTTATACAGTTGATTTTCAAATACATTGTTCTCAAGACTCTAAATGTAAAAATAAAAGCATTGCGAGTCGGGATATTCAAGGCTATATTATACACACATACTAGTCATATGCATGTAAAAAGGTATTTTTTAATACAAGTTCTTTTAACCGCTAGCAGTTTTTACAGTTTCTGGCTTCTTATTTATTTTTCCCCATCTAGCAGAAAAGATATCATATCCTTCGCACTACCAAAAGGTTTCCAGAGGATTTTTGCTGCACCCCACCGCTAAATTCAGCCTTCCACGAAGAGTAGATACGACGGAGCGAAACCCATCCATCCTGGATCTTCAGTACTTATACGGCTGTATGACATACCACACTGGACTGTGATTTATTGCAGTGCGACCTGGCTGTCATGGTGCCACGTCGAAAAAACATTTTTTTTTTATTTTTGCGAAACATTGACCCAATCTGGATCTTACTCATGGCATATTATATCCCCAGTGTATTGTCTCATATTCCTATATTCCTTTTGTTGAATAAAAATAATTTTTGGTGCCAAACTCAAACGAAAAGACAGTTCTTCGTAACGCTTATGTGTGTAAAACCACTAAATTCAGTCTTTTCTTTTCTCGCAAATTCGCGTGTTACGTGGTTTTTAAAAAACTGTCCTGGCCCAAAAAAAAACACGTGTACGGCCTCGGTCACGTGAAATCCTTTAGTATGGCACCCGTGTGTATCGATGTTGGTGTCACACATATAATTGGAATTTTCTTCAGAAAACTATGGTGCCTAACTCTGGCTGGCGTTTTCTCCCTTAATCGCCCATTTGGGTGGACGGGAACTTGTGGGATTCTTAGGTTGTCGGCCACCCTGTCTGGTGGTATGAGTCTACCCTCTGGAATAACTTTTGCTTTTTTGCCGACGGCGAGTCGCAAATGGGTTCGTAGATAGTACTTTTTAGTGATTTCACTTACCTCTGACTGGCGGTTTCTCCCTTAATCGCCCATTGGGGTGGGCACGACCTCGTGGAATTCTTAGGTGGTCGGGCGACCTGTCTGGTGGTATGAGTACCATCTGGGATAAGTGGCCTAATAATGGTATTTTTGATATGCCTATTAAAACGCAAAATGCCATTCAAAAGATTGTGATCACCTTTAAAATCAACTTACGCCATCAGATATACAATGAACATACCATGTTATATTAACTCGGTAATTGTGTATGTGTATGAAACGATATTGACTGTGTTTGGACTCAACAGTTTTAGGACTGATGTCTGAAAAGTAAGACAATTTTTTGAAGTCCGTTTGATGAAACACTTGATACATAAAACACAAAAGTCACCCCCGAGAGTACAAAAAAGAGTCATTTCGCAACAGGTTTCATTGTATTTTCTCTGGCTATTCTGGCTAGCTAGGGTAGCTAATCCAATGAGCATCTGAGAAATTCTGGTTGTCCTGGCTAGCCAGAGTAGCCAAAGCAAATGAAATCCTGGTTACTCTTTCTACTCTGGCTGACCAGAGTAGTCAGAACATGTTAAAATCCTAGAAACTCTGGCTAATCCGGCTGCTGTCTGAAGAAAAAAGACAATTCTTTGAAGTCCGTTTAATGAATCACTTGATACATAAAACACATAAAAATCAACCCTGACAGTACCAAAAGAGTCATTTCGCAACAGGTTGTACTGTATTTTCTCTGGCTATTCTGGCTAGCCAGGGTAGGTAGTACCAAAGGGCATCTCGGAAATTCTGGCTGTTCTGACTAGCCAAAGTAGCAAGAGAAAATGAAATCCTGTTTACTGTTACCCCGCCCCGGGGGTCACATGGTTTATGAAGACTTATATAGGAAAAAACTTCAAAATCTTCTTGTCCATATCCTACAATATTCAAATTTGGACCTCATGTATAGTTTTGAGTGGCAAGATAAACCTTGACATGAGTTGACCTTGATCTTGACTTAGTGACCTACTTTCGCATGTCTTTAGCTACATCCTTCAAATTTGGATCATTTGCATAGGTTTGTATACCGAAATAAACCTTGACCTAGTGACCTACTTTCACATTTTGGAAGATACAGGCTTCATATTTGGATCAAATGCATAGTTTTGTTTTCCGAAATGAAATTTAACCTTGATTTTGACCTAGTGACCTACTTCCACATTTCTCCAGCTACAGCCTTCACATTTGGACCACATGCATAGTTTTGTGTAACGAAATGAACTTTATTCTTGAACTTGACAAAGTGACCTACTTTCACGTATCTGTGTAACCACAGCCTTCAAATTTAGACCACAAGCATAGGTTTGACTACCGAAACTTTGACCCTGACATTGACCTATTGACCTACTTTCACATTTTTGAAGACACATGCTTCAAATTTGGACCACAAGTATAGTTTTGTGTTCCGAAATGAAATTTGACGTTGATCTTGACCTATTGACCTACATTCGCATTTCTTTAGCTACAGCCTTCAAATTTGAACCACTTGCATAGGTTTGTGAGCCGAAATAAACTTTGACCTTGACCTAGTGACCTACTTTCACATTTTTGAAGGTACATGCTTCAAATTCGGACCACATGCATAGATTTGTGTTCCGATAGGAAATTTGACATTGATTTTGACCTAGTGACCTACTTCCACATTTCTCCAGCTACAGTTTTCAAATTTGGACCACATGCATAGTGTATTGTACCGAAATGAATTTTGACCTTGAAATTGACCTAGTGATCTACTTTCACATTTTTCAAGCTACAGGCTTCAAATTTTAAGCGCCTGCATAGTTTTGTGTACCGAAATGAACTTTGACCTTGAAATTCATTTAGTGACCTACTTTCACATATCTCAAGCTACAGCTTTCAAATTTGGACCATATGCATGGACCACGTGCTCAATTTTGTGTACCGAAATGAACTTTGACCTTGAATTGACCTTGAATTAGTCTTGAAATTCCGAACATTCAAAAAATGGCTCAATGGTGGGCGCCAGGATCACTCAATGATCTCTTGTTTATCCATGCATGCATATTTAAATAAGTTTGTATGAATATTATCATAACAAGTTAATGTGTACTATAGATTCAATTAAGAAAAGATGTTGTATTTTCTTCAGAATTACTTCCCTTTAATATGATGAAGTATTATTTACATCAAGTTTCCCTAACATGTTCAAATATTGGAACGTTATTAAAATACCTTATTATATTTAAAGGTGTGACACCATCAGTCAACAACAAGATTATGTATAGTTAACATAACATATTTATGATATAGCAAACTATTGTATATATATATAATAGCTTCTAATAGGAAATATAGCTTCTCTGGTCCCAGTCAGTTAAAAAGACTAAAATGTCACTACTGATTTGTGAGACATGAAAACAGAGATTTGAGTTAAATATACAAATGTTAAACCAGTACGAATGTGTAGTACAATTCGGGCTCGTATATAAAGCAACATCGAAACTAATCTTTTGGGGTTAGTGGACTTGTTGTGGCATGTGCGTGTTCGTTTGTACTGCTAGGCGCTTTGCCGTAATTGATCTGGTATATTGTAGTGGTGATTTAGTTCGTATAAATTATCTCTACTATATATATCTACATATAATTTGACAGATTGTAGATCATTTGGTTATGCTGCAGTTGAGATAATTAGTCACCTCCAAGCAGAGGACTTTGTATTATATGGTAATACTAGTACTTTATTAACATTATTATTGTTATTATTATTATTGATGATTAGCAAGTTTAAGTTACATTTTTGTCTCTTTTTTGCAGACTGTTACTGAAACCTATCGTGCAAATCCATTTTTTTCTGTAGAGGTAACTGCGCCGACGTCGGGTCCCAAGCCCCGAGTAAGAAAGCAGGAGGGCATTTGTAAGTATTATTAATATCTCTCACTTTTAGCCAGAAACACTGTCAAGTCAAATTCTGATGTTACATGTTTGCTCAGTGGTTATGGCAAGATCGTTTTGTCAAGAGTGTTCTCTTGATGCTTGGTAATGGGTAAGCTTCAGGAATTGGAATGTCTTCTGTTTCTTGAACTATCCTCCAACTAACATTTCTAAAAGTGCGCATATTGGTTACCTGTGGAGGCTATTGATAAGTTTATATGCAAACAAATCTGACCGAACATTAAAATGGTCAGTCCAAATCTCATAATTCTACTGTGTTAGCTAGAAGTGATAACAATTAATAGTACCTATAATTGAGATAACGTTTATATAGGATTGTTTCGTTTTTAAAAAAATAAAAGAAAAACACGTCATTACATATTCTATACCTGATTCTGCTGTGGAAGTAGGACCAATATTGCTCTCTTGTTTTGTAAAATGAGCATAACCAATTAAGCTAAATTTATTTATATCAATAAAGAGAAATCTGTTTAGTAAAGCCAATCTGTAATCCACACAATAATTCATTAAAACATGTGTACCATGAATTGAAATCCTACATTCATTTGTACTTAAAATTGTTTTGTTTTATACAACTTTCAGCTAAAATGAAACTCCTGCAATCAAAACACAATGAAGCTATCATTTTTATATCCCTGTGCAGTGTTTATACTTTGCTGCACAGTTATAAAAACCACTGTCTGCGTAGAATGTTATCAAGAGAAGTGCCAGCTGTTGTCTATGACAGATAATCTGATATTGTTTGATTCATTCCTTGGTGAACATTTTGGAAGTCTTTATTCCAAAATAAAAAATGAGTCAGACAGAATGCCAAAGACAGATTGCCTCAATGTGAATAGAAATTGTATATGGACTTGCGACTCAAATACACCTGAATGGTGTAGAAAGTGCAAGAAAGAATATTGCAAACAACAGACATGTGGAGATTTTGGTGGTTGTAATGCGGATGCTTTTTATCTTTTTGAAACATTTAAACATTATTACCTGAAAAGCAATTATGATAGGAGATCTGAATGCGGATCAAGCAATTTAACAGGTGACTCTCATAATGAATGCTGCAAGAGGAGGAAATGTGGTTCAGCTGAAACTTTTACTAAAGGTAAAGACATTTACAGTAGCACATTTAATCATGTTTTATAGCTAATTTCAAAATGATTTTATATTCACTTCTGTCCGAAGATTGTAATTATTCTATAAGTAAATTATGTATTACAGAAGTAAATCTTAACTATATATACACATCTTCAAAATGTAATATAGTCCTGCAGCAGCAGAAACTGCATTTTTTCACCAAACTTTGTTGTCGAAACGTACTTTTACGATAGTGCTTTACAAAGACGTATGCAGTCTTACGTTTGACTTGATGATTTAACTTATTATTTCAGGGGAAAGAGTGCATAAGCAGGAACCTTTTGACAAGTTGCTGCCCTCACTACAGCTTTCCTTGATGATATCATTTATAACTACAGCTGCTAGTCTTTGTTCAATGGTTTTCATGTGTATCATATGGAGGTGTGGTTTGTTTTAAGACATTACATAAAATTAGCCATACGTTTTTCTACACCCGAAGGGACGTATTATCCTTCCATCCGTCCGTTCGTTCGTCTATCCGTTAGTGGTTTTGTTTCTGCTCAATTGCTTACATGCTATACCTGTTTTATTTACACATCCTGTACTTTCGAATACTTGTGGGGTTTAAGATTGAGGTTTAGTGCGGCACTGAGCAGTTTGTATTTCCCGACCGTTTCAGTGCTATGTCCCACGTTCTCTATCTTTTTGATTGTATGTCTTTGATGTCTAAATGTTTTACTTTGTGTTCATTTTACTGATGTACACATCCATACATATATATCACAATTGTTATTTTTGTTTAAAAGGGCAACTGAAGTGAGTCGGTTAATCCTTATCCATGTTGTTTTTCTCTACTAAGAATATTCAAACTATTTACATTACGAGGGCGTGGTAATACAGTTTCTTTCAAAATTCCTTTAGAAATACAGCTAATTTTACACCAAGGTTCAAAGGTGACCCTCTACCAAGAGCATCCTAATTATTTGGATTTGTTAAAACATGGTCGCCAGAGCTGAAAATAGACAGCTATTCTAAATTGTTATGAGTTTCACAGACATAGATGATTCGATCCGCTGCCCAGAATGTTCAAATTTTCTAATTTTATCAAGATCGTTTGCAACTATGGAATATATGCGCATTTTTTCTATACGTGAATAGTAAGTACTATTTCATGGGTTTTCCTCGATTCTGATACAACTTATTTGAAATAATTTCATACATGTATCCCTTTACCACGAAAGTTAAAGTTGCGTACCTACTTAATTCTCTGCACACGGCCACCGCTGCAGGTCCCTGTCTGCTGTTTGCGGACATTTGGACAGTTTACATTTCAGTATGAAATGTCCGTTGCCAGCTCATAACAGGTTTATAATAGAATTTTTTTTAAATTATTGTAAACGTTCACAATATGGATTGGAATGTACCAACAGTATTCTTCTGCTTTATTCTTGTTCTTAATTTTTGATGCGCTCATGTTTATTCAGATTCGTCAAAACATTGCTACCGTAAATCTTTTCCATCTTTTCTAGTCAGAAACCACTTGCATAATTGATGAGTTTACAGACATTTAAGGTTGTTCATTTGATGGCTTTATACCAAAATAATTCGATTCATTTGGCTGTTTGAAAGTCTTTGAAAGTCCTATCTCCTGAATCTTAAGTATTGCTACAAAAGCAGTTTAAATTGGCAGAAAATTTTCTTTGATGATTTTTTGAGTCGGCTAAAGGCTGAAAGCCTTTTGACGAGTCCTTGCTATCCAACGATTCTCTAAATGGACCAAATAACACAGTGAAGGGATGTAGTTCCATTAGATTTCTCAAACTTCAAACAGTTCACTGCATGAATAAAGTTAAGTGTCAATTCCCTTTGCTATGACCAATATACGATGTAATCTGTCATATTTATGACTTGTAATTGTGCAATTCTCGAATGAAACTCATTAAGCATAAATGTGCATTTTAAGAATTGCGCAGGCTTACAAAGCTTGGGTAACATCCAGCGAAAGACAAAAAAAAAAATAGTTCCACAGGGCTCCAGATAAGATGCGTATTAGCGTAAATTACGTATAGAAATAATGCAAATACGCATGTCTAATAATTTCTAAGCGTATAAAAACGTATATAAAATTACAGAAACGCACATAATGCTTTTTTAAAAACAAAATCTGAATCGTCTGGATGCGTTAGGTAACATAGCCGATCAGCCTTAATTCTCCCACATTGAACGTAAACACGCATCGTATGATTTCTATAAACTTTGCGTGGGTTGAATTTTGCAGTCAGTAAACGGATAAATTATCGGAAGAAGAAGCTCTTACTGGTTTGTTTAGTTACTACTGATATTAAAAATGATTTTAATTCTTATTTTTCGAGAAATAAACAAATCGGCGAAACATTAAATTGTATTTTCTTGTAGTTTTTGAAATCGAAAGTAGATCGTCTATGTTTGGCTGCTTTCACGAAACGAAATAACTTTTTTATGAAAAGATTTAAATAAGAGGTAATTTAACCGTAAACTTCAATGTCAGATACTGCCAATTGCTGCTAAATGTCTTCGTATCATCACAATTTGTAAAATATATTGTTCAAACTGGAGAAAAGTGTAATCGTATCCGGATATAATATTTTGGGTAAATATCGAGCTGTGTTATGAAATTTTAAGAAAACAACGAAAAGCAAACTGAAACTGGTAGACTATACTGTCAGTACATCAATCATTAGCCGACTCAGGCCATTCAGGCCTTTGATTAAAGGATTACGTCATTGAGCTGTAAAAGTCATGTGTGTGATCTAGGGTAACCATAGCCCTATATTTATTATGTATTAATATGGCACATACTACCAGGGGCCTCCGTGGTTGAGTGGTTAAGGTCGCTGACTTCAAATCATTTGCCCCTAATCGATGTTGGTTCGAGCGTCTTATGAGGAAGCCATCGAGCTGGCTTACGAAAGGTCGGTGGTTCTACAAGGTGCCCGCTCGTGATGAAATTGTGCACGGAAGGTCACCCGGGGTATTCCAACACAATCAAAGGTGGAAAGTCGCCAACGACCTAAAATTGTGTCGGTGCGACGTTAAACCCAATACATAAAATAAAATAAATGCACATATTACCGCTTTTCATGGTTTGCTATATCGATTTTAAATATGATACAAATGATCACTAATAAATTGTGTCCTGTTATCAAACTGTAAAATGTAAATTAAATATAAATCATTAAAACTTAAGTAAGGGTTCATAGTTTAAAATTAACTATAAGGCATATGACAGTTATTTATATTTGTGCAGTTACAGTCATCTTGCATCACAGATACCGAGCTCACAAAGGCAGAAAAGAAAAAGGCAGAAGAAAAAAATGAATAGGACGTCTAAGCAAACTATTAACAATACAACCGAGAAGAATGTTAATGGGTCATCCAAACAAGATAATAACGAGGCAACTAAACAAAATGTGATTAAGGAATCCAAACCAGATGATAACAAGGTATCTGAGCAAAGTGAAAATTGCAGGATGTTATTGTCAACAAATAGAGAAGTTAGTAGTGCATCAACTAGTGTTACATGTGTTTCTCAATCATCGCAAACTGAAAATCCAGCAGCAGGATCAGAGAATGAGTTGTGTACGTCAGCAACTCAAGTTAAGCAATGCAACTTTTCATATGAGGCAGACTATATAAGACAGGAAGAAATAAAAATAATTGAAACAGAAGATTATACTTACCAGTCCAATAATAAGTCCATAGAAAATGAAAGAGTTATTTTATCACCTCCAGTACTTGAAGATTTATATGACTTGTTGTCTGATAGCGACTGTACAGATAGAAACGTCACTATAGAAGTCTCACCATCACTGAATATGATGAACGATTTTGATCAGGAGCAAACTTTGTCTTACCTGAAATTGCCAGACCCCTCTATTCATGATACAGAGGAAACATTTCCAAAAGGGTCGCAAAATATTCAGAACGGATGTGGATTATTTCACCATGAACAATACACATACACAACGGGATATCCCTTTAACACTGTCAGTACAGAGCCTCTTACACGAACATTTTCTTCACTCGTAACTTCTAGAGAAGATGAAAGATTTTCAGAGTATGAATATACAGAAGACGTTAATGTAGCGAGGAAACATTTAAACGTCAAGAAAAGTTCTTTTGAAAATAATGCATGTTCTGAAAATGAAGGAAAGGACTGTGTAATGAACATGTACAGTGAGAAACAAGTTCCAGAAAAAGATGAATTCGAACACAATCTTACAAATAAAAAGGAACTGATGAATCAGGCAAGCGGGCAGACAAGTGTCATTTTACATTTTAAATCTAACGAAGAGAGTGGCAAAAATGAGAAGCTGCCAGAAAATGTTTCGGCAGCTGAACAGAATCGAACTGAGAAATTATTTAATACTGTTTTAACTTTAGAACAGGCAGAGATACCTCTGGAAGATGACAGCGAATTATGTAATGCTGAGGATAGTTACTTAGCAAACTCTGATTTAGACACAGCCAGGGATGCGGATCACAATGACCATGATTTATGCCAAGTTAATATAGAAAGCTACCCCTCTGATAGTGGAGTATCAGGTCATGAGTCAGCACATCAAAGAATTATAAACATAGTTGCAACAAACATATTGTCGAAGGAAACTAAAACTAAAGAAGCAATTGCACATGATATAACTTCTGGACCAGATTTAACAAATAAAGATGACAAAAGATCAGATGACATTATGTCAGATAATTGTAAAACAATAGAAGAAGCAGTAGAAGAAAATAATTGCACTGAAAGTAAAGAAAATCATATCCAGTTAAGTAACAATTTGTTAGACACAAGTGGTCAAGTAGGCGAAACGTTAACATTCGAGGATGGCATAGAGAAACCTATTCGAAAGAACTATCTAAGTAAACAAAGAAAACAATCTACGCGGAGAAGAGTAAATTACAAGAAAAGTGGTAAAAAACTGTCTGAAAATCGATTGTGTAAATGCCAGAGAGGATCTCCTAATTGTTTTGAGCAAAAAAAGGAGAATAAATGTTTAAGTTATAATCAAACTGACAGCACTACACAAGTGGGTGAAACAGTTCAATTTACCGGTATAGACAGTTGTAGTAATTTGCAACAGTGTTATTTCTTGTCCAATGACCTTGTTACAGTGAATTCTAGCGGCGAAGAAAGCAATCGTCATACTAAGTCAGCTTCTGATATAAATTTGTGCCAAATGAATATTAGAGTCGTACACTGTTCGAAAACATATGTAAGCAAGAACAGGTACGAATTTGAATCAAAAGTAAAAAACAGAAAAAGACATTTCAAAGGACTTGCCAGAAGATGTAATAAGTCACCCAATGGAAGCTCTCTAGATTTGCCTTCAGTCATTAATGATGGGAAAGAAAACGGTAAAAAGAAATTTTGTAAAGTTTGTCACAAATTAAATGTTCTATGCAGAAGACACAGGAGAAAACGGGATCCCTGTCCCGAATACGGAACTTTAACTCGACAGTGTAGTACTAGATTAAACTCAACAAAATGTAGAAATTATCATACAAAGAAAAAGGAAAATAAACTTAGCAAAACAGAACAAGTAGTATCACTTGTTTACCAGGACTCTGGGTTTATTTCAGGAAAATCAACTAAATATGATTCTTGGCCAGCAAAGTTCCCTACATTCTGTGACAAAAGCTCTGTTAAACTGTTTCATGATTACTTACTGAAAGAAATAACGTTAGAGAAATTAAGTTTTGACTTCTTCCAACAATTAAAAGTGTTACAAGATAGTATCGAAGATATAGAACGACAACTTGTTGCAAAAGAAATCTCTAGAGAATTGCATATTGAGCATAGAAATTTCGCAATATTTGGCTTAGATTCTTACTTTGATAGACTTAATAATGGCCCACCGCCTACAACACGTGAACGGATGCAGTATGAATGGATTCGATTGGCTTCATTCCATAATTACACGGGAAATGGAAATGCATTGGCTCTTGCTAGAAATGGATTTTACCATGATCACAATGAAGGACCTATGTCCACGAGGTGCTATCTCTGTGAAGCTCGGAGCTCTGACTGGGAGATGTTTGATGACATTTCTGCAGAGCATAGAAGACAATCCCCAAATTGCCCTTTCCATGATAACAGAGAGGAAGAAAGCATGAACATTTCAATAACAAATGGAGACAATAGTGAAATCCCAGCTAGATCTTCTCCAAGTTCTATAGGCATAGCAGGGACTTCTTCTGTCACTTCATCATCTTCTACGAGTACAGGTGCTGCAGCTATAAGAGAAGTTTCAAGCAGTTTCCAAGGAATTAACATTACCCAGACTCGTGTTGACAATAGTGTAAGTTTATTTTATATGTACAATATAATGTATGTTAGTTCAATAAGCGGAGGACAATACTCTTACAGATATCCCCCCTATTTATTGACTAACATAGATTTAATACCTAGTGCATTCAATGCGTGCGTACACTCAATGCGAGAGATTTAATGCCGACCTTGGCAGACACGCTAACTGTGCATCTTCAGCGAAAATAATTCTTTGAAAACGGTTGCCGATTACTAGTAAATACATAACAGTATTAGATAAACAGTAACCGTTTTGGCATTTGTTACATGTTTTGCACTAGCCCTTGATTAAATAAAATATGATAGTTACATCCAAGCCATTTAGTCACAAATAAAACTAATTTCAGTTTTTTTAAACACAATAATCTAGTAACTTTTTCTACTTCGTCCTGTTTGTATACTAATGAAAGGTTTCAGAAATGAGTTTGGTAGAAAATTGCTCTAATTCATTTCAGTTTCGAAACTACTGTAATGCAAACGAATAACAAATTATATGTATTTCTTAAGGGAGGAGAAAGCATTCCACATCAGCCAACAGAAGATCCAGAGAGTAGAGATCGTTCCCTGCTGGCATTGTCTCAGCCGCGTACACAGCGAGCCCTTGGGCGGACAGGGTACTCTTATTCCACTATAATAGCACCAAGAAGAAATAATGTTGCTGCAGGTGCTATAAGTAATGGTAAGTACAAAGCACAATTACTCAGCTATCATCAACACGATCAAGACTCTGTGGCCATGTGGTTAAGGTTGCTGTCTTCCAGTCACTTTCTCCTCACCAATAAGGGTTCGAAATCTTCCTTATGATACAGGGCTTACAGAAGGTCAGTGGTTCTACCAAGCTACTCGCCCATATCTGAAACAATACCCGTAGGGGCACTTCGGGTCTTCCTCCACCATCAAAGGATGAAAAGTCGCCATATGACATATGAAATATTTCAATGTTAGTCTAATTCAACAAAAGAAAGACACAGCATGAAGAGGAAACAATGCTACATGTGTTTGAACTAATGCTAAGTACAGGACACTTACTGAACTATATCACAGAACAAAAAAGAACCAAACAGGTACTAGAAACAAGTATACTCAACTACCTTAGCAACAAGATGAAACAGTGCCTATAGGTGCAAGAGGTAAGAGGTTATACGTAAAGGCCGCTTATACTCGACTGTCATTATACGAAGAAGAAACATGTCGCTACATTTGCTAGAACTAATGTTAAGTAAAGGACAATCTTACTCTAAAATCTTATCACCAAAGGCAAGCAGAATGGATGTTGCTACAGACTCTAGAAGTAATGGTAAATAAAGGGCACTCACTGAACTATATTAACACCAAGACGAAACAATCCAGCTAAAGGTGGTAGAAGTAATAGGTTAAGTATAGGGCACTCATATTCAAGTGTGATGGCAGCAACATGAAAGAAATGTCGCTCCACATCCAAAAGCTGGAAAGTCGCCATATGACCTATATTCTTGTTGGTAAACCCCGCAAAAAACCCAAAGAAAAACGGTGCTAGAAGTAATAGTCAGAACAGGCCACATTTACTCAACTGTTAATGTATTAACAATTGTAATGGTGTTAACAATGCCCCAACAGATACTAGTAGTAATGGTACGTACAGAACACACTCACACTACTAACATAGAACCAAGAAGAAAAAATGTTTCTACAGGTGCCAGAAGTAATGGCAAGTAGAAGACCACCCTCACTCTACTTAAGAGGAAATAAAGTCATTACATGTGTTAGAAGTAATCGCAAGTACATGACACATTTACATGAGTGGCATTGTACGTAGGAAAAACAATGTCGCTACAGGTAGTGCCAGAAGTAATGGTAATACGGTACACTTTTACCCAGCTATATGATAAGGAACAGTGCCATTGCATGTACCAGACGTAATGGTGGGTACAGGACACTTGACAAAATATCAAGATATTAATAGGTTCTAAAGAAGAAGTATAGTCAGAGAGCCATGTATCGCAAGGTAGGGACGCAGCAATAAGAAAATCTTGTATATACCTGTTTCAGTTAAATGTATTTTTACTTAACCGGGATGGATATCTTTAATCTTATTTTTCAGGTAAAACAGTAATTCTTTAATCACAAAAGTTGACATCATGAAGACGTCGTTGTTATGGACCGCATTGCGTACGTATTTTACAAAAATAGTATAGTCAAAAAGTAGTAATGGTTACTGTGGTAAAAGACAATATATATGCCTTACTATTTATTCTTTTTATTTACAGTTGGCATTGATCCTTTGAACAGTGGCTCCTCGTCTTTACGTAGAGAGGGTCAACTACCAAGTACCCGCCCCTCCTCCATACTGGGTGGGCCAGTGGGAGCCGGTGCTTTTTCAGGTAATTTCATGGTCTTCATGATTAGTGGATTGGCTGAATAAGGTGAAGTTTTCGACAAGTGGTGACACGATGATATTCAGAAACCTATCAGTCTTTACAGAAACCTATCAATCTTTACAGAAACCTATCAATCTTTACTTTTTTGACAGAATGTATACGTGTTATTTGTATAAACATTATACTCCAAAAAGTATATGGGTGGCTATGTTGGAGTCACGCCTGTCCGTTGGTCCATCCGTCTGTCCATCGTGTACACTTCATGTCCTCTTACCCACTGGGAAGATTTTCATTAAACTGGCATCAGTTGTTAACCTCACCAAGATATGTGCAAGGTCAAGCTAAAGTTTAAGGGTAAAAGATCGGATGCCTTAACTCGTGTGCACTCAATATTGCCCAATCCGCTGGGAGGATTTTCATGAAACTAATATCCAATTGTGTACCTCACAAAAACGATCCAGATCAATGGGCCCGAGGTGAAAGTCAAGATTGGAGCCGAAAGATTAAAAACTTTGCTTGTGTCCACTTTATATTGTCTAAAACCACTTGGATGATTTTCATAAACCAACATCAGTTATTTACCTCACCAAGATGATGTACAGAGGAATAACCAAGGTCATTAGGTCCATGGCAAAGGTCACATTTGGAAGTCAAAGATAAATAATCTACACTCATCTCCGCTCCATACTTAATTTCTTTACCGCTTGGACGATTTTAGCCTTACTCTCAGCCTTGTCTCAGCTTCATATCATCTAAACTACTTGGATTATTGTCATGTAACTAGGATCAGTCAGATGTTAACCTAATCAAGACGGTGTGCACGGTGTACGATCCAAGTCATTAAGTCGAATGTCAAGGTCACACTAAAAGGTCAGAAATCAAATAGCTTAACTTTGTCTTCTCTATATCCTCTTAACCACTTGAAGATTTACATAAAATTAAAATCAATATTTAACCTTGCCAAGAGGACATACAGAACACATAAATCATGTCACTAGGTCTAAAGTCGAGGTAACACTTGAAGGTCAGAAGTCAAGTACCTAAATTTCATGACCCCTTCATGTCATCGCCATATCGTCTAAGATTTTTATAAAACAAGCATCAGTAATGAACATCATAAAGACGATGCAGAGAGTGCAATTATCCAGGTCATTAGGTGCAATTTAAAGTCACACTTAGATGCCAATAATCAAATACCTTTTTAATTTGTCTCAGCCCCTAATTTTCTTAACTTCTTAAAATATTTTCATAAATCTAGCATTAACTGTTAACCTCATTCAGAAGACATGAAGAATAAACAACCCAGTCACTAGGTTCAAGGTCAAGGTCACACTTTAAGGTCAGATGTCATGATCTCGAAAATCTTGGTTTATTTTGAATTTCTCATTAAACAAGGATTTGGGTGGCGTATTTTCCATTGTAAATTTCGGCCGGTTTTGACACTGAATATAACTTAAGTTTGTTTTAACACTAATATAAAAGTGTTGTTTTTTTCAAAATTGTAACTATGCCAGTTTTATACATTTTTGGGAATTTCACTGACTTTCATAATTATATCTAAAATTTTGAAAAGATCATACTGCCACCGCCGGATGTATTGTTTATATCCAGCAGTGATGCATTGTTTATATATAACAATGATGTATTGTTTATGACTGGATCATACAAAATAAGAACGAAATCCCCATTTCCCCTAAAAATAACTATTACGAATGAGATGAAATCCAGTTAGATATTTTGTATTATATTTTGCACTCTAGGTAAATTACTGGAAACTTGCCAAGGCCTATTGCATTTCATCATGTTAAAGAGATAAAGATAAATACCAAAAAAATTTGTTCTCTATTGCTGTTAAATATTTTTCATTCTTGTTTATAGTTATAATGGAATGATATCACCAATCTTTGATTCATTGATAAGCACAGTAATAGTACTTAATAAAAAAACAACAAACACAGATTTATGTAGTCTGTTTATTGACATTTCACATTCTGAGTAGAGCTTGTTATTGTATTGAAAGAGAAAATATTGACTGACTGAAATTAAAAGAGACAACTATTTTGAATAAACAGTTGTGATTTACATCATGTTCATGTTCAAATAGAAATGAAAATGTAAATAACATTCCTTTATTAGATCAGATTTTGTCCTAAATGAAATTTATCTTTGATTCAGGAAGCAGGAAGTACTGTGTTTGAAACAATTAAAACAAATCATTGAAGGTACATAAAGTAAATAAAAAAAACTGATAGAGAAATATTTTATTTTGTTAGGTTTGAGAACAGCTGGCCCAAACACAGGTGCACTTACGTCTGTTTCAAGAGCAACTGAAGGTTTTCAACAAAGCAATGCTCCATCAACGTCTACCGAAGCACGACAAACTAACCCAGCACCTGGTGCTGGGGGGAGGACAGATCCTACAATAACAGTGGTGGTAGATAATCCTAAACATCCAGATTATGTCAATATAGATTCTAGAGTTAGCTCATACCAAGGATGGCCAGATTACCTGGATCAAACTCCTAGACAGATGTCAGAAGCAGGTTTCTTCTATGTTGGTGGGTATCTTTCGTGTAAAGAAAAACATTATATGGTTTTGTGTCTGTTATTTCTGGTAAAAGTGACGAAATTTGCAAAATGAGAAAGTCACACTTGTATTAATTAGTGAGATAACTTGCATAATTTACCTTTGACACATTAGGTAGTTATGATCACCATGTTGACCTTCACTGACATACTGGAAACTGTTGCAGCAGAACGTAAAACAAAATAAACAACCATGGCCTTGTATTAGGGTATATTTTAATAACAATAAACTATTGTGTATTTTACAGGTGTTGCAGATTTCACTCGCTGCTATTGTTGTGGTGGGGGTCTGCGGAACTGGGAACCAGGTAGGTTGCATGATGAGACTTTGTTTCATTCATGTTTTGATGAATAATGTATCTAATACTGTCCATCATAGAGCAGAGTAACAAATCAGTATATTTTTCTTTGTTTGTGTCTGTTCATCAGACTGTCATGAGACAGATATTGAAATATCTAGAGCAGTAAGTGTAGATATAGACACGTGTCCTTGAAAGTACTGTACGTGATACGTTTTTGAAATCCTTTTGTTAGAATAAAGTGCAATCGAAACAATACTAACAATCATTTGTCCTTTTGCCTTTCAATAATGTAGGGAAAAACTTGATATTGTTCCTTTGAAATGGATACATTGGTGTAAGTATATTCCTCGAAATATACAATCGATCAAAATGTGTAGGAATAGGATCTGATAACTGATATATCACATGTTAGTAAACCATGACCAAGGCTACATCAGGTCTTATTGAATCATGGCCAAGGCTACACCAAATCGTAATGTACTATATGGCCGAGAATACATCATATCTTTATAAATCACAGCCAAGGCTACACCAAATCTTAATGTAGTATGGTCAAGGCTACGTCACATGTTACTGAACCATGGCCATGGGTATACACAATCTAAATGAACCACCGTCCAGGCTGTATCTCATCTTAATAAACAATATCCATTACACCAAAACTCGCTGAATTATGACGAAGGCTGCATCGCATCTTGAAGAACCGTGATCAAAGAAGTAGGTTTTGTTTCATACAGTCACAAAATAGACCAATTTGTAACTTATGAATTTGCACTGTTTTTCATGAGGCCATCATGATGTATTCCTTTAAACTTTTTTTTCGCTCTTAACCCAGGGAATTGACATACATTGTATGTTGTTTTATGTTTAAAAGTAGATTATATAATTCCTTTTATTCAGTCATAATTGCAGAAATAGTCTTTTGAGTCCTGCAAAAAATGTAAAAAATATTTCTTCAGAACCTTAAATGTAATGTCAGTTAAACTTTGTTCTGTCTGTAGTTCAATTAGGTCTGTATTGACTATATGAAAGGGAAAGAAGTCACTATGTTTGAAGGATAAATGTCTAAAACAAAATATCAAGACAATTTTCAAAATTTGCTAAATCAGAATAGTTTTTATAGTTCGTTATTTTTCAGATTAAAAAAACTTGCATATCAGTACATACCTAAATATTCGGCAGTTACTCCAGTTCTGGCTATCATTACGTATGTCACGATAGTAAAAAATAGTTACGATAATGCTTTAGATGCTGTTTTGTATTCTCAACGATATATGTTTAACAGGCGATGATCCGATGTTGGAACATACAAGGTGGTTTCCTCGTTGTGAATATGTCAACAAACTGAAAGGAGAGAGATATGTGGCTGCAGTACAGAGACGGCACCAAGAACATGTAAGTTTAGAAGTAGTGCATTTCTTTTGCTGTAGAAATATAGCGAGTCATAGTGGAGAGATGGATTGATATGTTTTAATCCAAAGAAACTGAAATAAAAGTTTTAAAATTGTGTTTTTTGTCAATGCAGAAGAATTTTAAATGAAACACATTACTTTGATGGTTTAAACCTTATCCGAGTTTAAAGGAAAGATTGTTTAAAAAAGTCCTTTGGATAGCTTACACACTCAAACCTGCAATAAAGTCAGTGGGATACTTAATTAGGTTATTGATTGAAATTCAGGAATTTTAAGATGTTAAAGATGATTTTATGTTTGCTGGGTAGTAGAAATCTGAAATTTAGACACAAATGTTTAAGCGAGAGTGTCTATACCTTTTTAGTAATGGCTTTTCAGTAGAGAATCGCCCTAAACCCAACAGTGGAGAAGCCTGACTTGAAAGAATATTTAGTTATATTAACAAGGACATTGTTAAAAAAATCAACAACAAAAATCAATCCATACAAAAACTGATTTGTTCTTAGCTATAAGCTGACAGTTGTCTCCTGTGAATCAAAGGTGACGGACAAATGACTTCAGACATACTGTCTACTATTAAATTGTATTGGAGAACATTTACAGTTATTAGAAGTCATGTGCTTTGTATTTGAAACAGTTAGTTTTTGCAGTTTCACTTGTTTTGCAGATGGCTGAGCAACAAAGACAACAGATAGAGATTGCACAAAGACGAGATGGTATGTTACATTATTTATTTTAGATACTCCAAGAACATACTGCACTTTATCATGTCCTATTTGAAATATTCTTTACTACATATCTGTACTGGATAGCAAAACAGTTAGAGCACTTTAATTGAAATAGTAATATTATGAACCATTTTCAGAGATATTTCTTAAGTCCCAAAATATCCAAGCTCAGTAAGAAGTGATTTTGATAAATGTAATCTATATTGCTTTTAGCGTCAGAGCTTAACATTAAAAATTGTTGTTGATATTTTAGAAAATCGTAATCCTCCCGATCCAATGACAACTGAAGCTGCCGCTGTTATGCGGGAGATGGGATACTCTGCAGATCGAACAAGGGAGGCGATTTTAGCTGTTAGACGACAAACAGGTTTGTCTTGCATTTCTTGCATCTTAATTATTTAGTGTCAATATTATGAAATAAAAAAGTAAACAAAAAGGCAAATGTGCTATTATTTGATACTCCTGTTCGTAATTGTTATCTACAGATTCTTTTAAATTGTGTTTATCAAAAAAGATGACAGCAAATTCAGTAACTTAGGGATAGATTATTATGTCTCCCGCCACAAAATGGTGCGGGGACATATTGTTTTTGCGCGGTCCGTCTTTCTGTCACAAAGTGTGTCCACGCAACTCGTATGACACCATACGGCGGATTTACACAAAACTTCTGCCAATCCTAGTTGTGCATATCATCAGCATGTTCCGGTTCAGATATTTTTAAAAGAGTTCTTGCCCTTGATTTGTCGTAATTTACATTGTCCACAAATCTTTTCCAAGTTGCTGTGCATATCATCGGGATGCTCTGGTTTAATGATTATATTCAGTGGGGTTATGACCATTGATTTGTCGACGTCTGTGATGTGTGTGTTACTTCTCTTTTACCGTGAACTCTTGAAAAACAATCTCTAGTTTAAAGATGAGCAGTTTAAAGATCAGCACATGGTATGTTTACCGGTTTATGTTGTTTCTGACTACAGGATCATCAATGGTCACTACCCAACAAGTTCTAACTTGGTTACTGGACGATGAAGAGAGGAGATTAACTGGTAATTCAAGCAATACAGGTAAGTTATTGTATAACTGCTGACACTGGAATGACTGGTCCTAGTGCCTGCTGCAAGGACTTGATGAATTGTAATCTTCTATCGGAGCATTTAGAATCTTTAAGCATTATAAGCATTGCTATGTTGAATGCCCTGTGACGCCCTCTTGATATATTTAAAAGGAGGGGCTGCCTTGGCCCAATGGTTATATTTGCTGACTGAGTCACTATTACAGTGCAACCTCTGTAGAGCAGCACCCATTGGATATACAAAAATTGACTGTTATGTAGAGGTTGTTGTTCTGGAGAGGTAAATTTGATAGTATATTTCAGCTTAGGAAAATTTTGATGATGTTGTTATAGAGGTATTTGCTAAAGAGAGGGCCGCACTGGTGAAGTGGTACTGTATTGGTTTTAATCTAACTGGGATCAAATACGTCTCATGGGAGTAAACTATCCAGCAGGCTGACATAAAGTCACTGTTTATAAACAGATACCAAGTTAAAGCTGGAAAGTCACTTGACCTAAACTGTAGTTATACATGTACAAACAAACGATTTTTTTTAAATGAGAAAAGTTGGCAGCTTGGATGTTTTTCAGAATTTTTGAAATGCATGAATAAAATTAGGCACTCCATTATATTTTCATCGCTGAATTTTCTTATTATATATTTTTAAATATAATAGTTAATTTAAACTCGACATTGAAGAAAACAATTTAAACATTACATGATAATACGAATACCTTATTTGTAAGTGTTTTTTTTTTTTAATTTCAGAATTAGGCATTCGACCTCCACCTTTTTCTACAGCAACTTCTTTAGTAGGAACCAGCACTCCTTCCTCTGTTGTATATACAGGAACAAATATCCCGTCTTCAATTGTACACACAGGAACCAGTATAGGAACTTCTATTGTGAACACGACTTCAAGCATATCTACTGCAACCTCCATAGTCAGTGCTGGTTCTGCTACATCTACTGTGAGTTCATCATCAGCTTCTATTCCAGCCGAGGTCCAACAGTCTGTCACTTCAGCTTCTGTTACAGCAGGAGGAAGCTCATCGGCATCTCAGAACCAGCAGACTGGTTCAGGAAATAGTTCTAGCTCTAATTCAGCTAGTAGAACAAGCATCGAGAAGCAGTCTGGAGCATCAGGTGATGCCAGTGAGGAGTCAAAGTCCACAGCCAAAGAAGGTTTGTCATTTGTCTGGAGTTTCAATTAAATTTTTTATCTTGTTGTTCTTAACAATTCATAATTTTGGAAAGCATTCTAAATATCATTCAAAACACATAACATTTTCAGAAGTATAAAAAGGATGATTGAAGTTGAATGACTATTGCCGAAGACAGTTGTTACCCTAAGATAATTATAGAAATGTTATTTTCTTCTTTTTAGCCCACCATCATCAGATGGTGGGCTATTCAAATCACTTCCGTTCGTCCGTTAACAATTTCTCGTTATCGCATCTCCTCAGAAACTACCAGGGGGATTTTGACCAAACTTTGTCAGAATGATGATGTATTTGTACCCTAGTTGTGTCCCCCTGAAAATCAGACTGGTTCAACAACTTTTAGTGAGTTATGGTCCTTTGTTTATTTCTATAATTTACATAGATTTATATAGGGAAAAACTTTGAAAATCTTCTTATCCAAAACCACAGAGCTTAGGGCTTTGATATTTGGTATGAAGCATCATCTAGTGGTCCTCTACCCAGATAATTCAAGTTATTTCCCTGGGGTCTAATATGACCCCGCCCCGGGGGTCACATGGTTTATATAGACTTATATAGGGAAAAACTTTTAAAAACCTCTTGTTCAAAACCACAGGGCCTAGGGCTTTGATATTTTGTATGTGACATCATCTAGTGGTCTTTTACTAAGAATCTTTAAATTATCCCCCTAGGGTCAAATATGGCCCCGTCCCGGGTGTCACATGGTTTACATAGACTTATATAGGGAAAAACTTTGAAAATCTTCTTGTCCAAACCACAAAGCCTAGGGCTTTGGCATTTGTAATGTAGCATCATCTAGTGGTTCTCTACCAAGTTTGTTCAAATTATCCCCCTAGGGTCAAAAAAGGCCCCGCCCTGGGGGTCACATGGTTCATATAGACTTATATAGGGAAAAGCTTTTAATATCTTCTTGTCAATAACCTACAACACTCAAATTTGGACCACATGTATGGTTTTGAATGGCAAGATGAACCTTACATGAGTTGACCTTGATTTTGACCTAGTGACCTACTTTCACATTTCTGTAGCTACAGCCTTCAAATTTGGACCACATGCATAGTTTTGTGCACTGAAAAATACTTTGACCTTGACATTGACCTAGTGACCTACTTTCACATTTTTGAAGGTACAGGCTTCAAATTTGGACCATATGCAAAGTTCTGTGTTCCGAAATAAAATTTGACCTTGATTTTGACCTAGTGACCTACTTTCACATTTCTCAAGCTACAGCCTTCAAATTTGGACCACTTGCGTAGTTTTGTGTACCGAAATAAACTTTGACCTTAAGATTGACCTAGTGACCTACTTTCAGATTTCTCAAACTACAGCCTTCAAACTTGATGCACATGCATAGTTTTGTGTACAAAGAACTTTGCCCTAGAAATTGATCTAGTGACCGACTTTCACATTTCTCAAGCTACAGCTTTCGAATTTGGACCACATGCACAGTGTTGTGTACGGAAATGAAATTTGACCTTGAGCTAGTCAATAAGTCTTGAAATTTGGAACACTCAAAAATGGCACATTGGTTGGCGCCAAGATCACTCTGTGATCTCTTGTTGCTATTGTCATACATAACCAAAAACATTTTAAACTAGTGTATTACATACTGGATACAAGGACTTTTTAACGAAAGTAGTACGTGTGACAAGTTGTTTTACTTTGGGAAAATGTTATGTCTCAGATGCAGCTACTGTAAAAACTACGAAGAAGAAGAATGCAAAGAAAAAGGCAAAAAATAAAGCTGGGGCAAAATCCGAGACAACTGGTGCTACAGGCGGAGATTTTGGTATGCTTATATAACTGTTCCCTGCAGATAAAAATACTAGGCCACTTCATCATATTAAAGAAAATAACTCTGTTGTAGCATATGAAAAGTCTTAACATTTAATTATTGATGAAAATACATAAGTTTGCCACTTTACAAATTTAAGGTTTATTTGATATTTCATACTATATTTTTAATTTTTCTAGATGCAAAATCACTGAAGGCAGAAAATGAAAAGTTAAGAGAAATGCAGACTTGCAAAATATGTATGGAACGAGCAGTCAACACGACCTTATTGCCGTGTGGTCATTTAGTATGCTGCGATACCTGTGCAGCACGGTTACAGCGATGTCCTATATGCAGAAAGAGGATTAAGGGAACAGTGAAGACATTCATGTCCTGAAGAAGAGAAACGAGAATATGTGTTCACCATTACATCTATCTCGTCTGACAATATGATCTAAACAACTGAGTCTGGAAAGTTTCCAGAGACCTTTCCTACTTCTAGATTTTAACAGCAGAAAGCGCAGCTCCTCGGACATGGATACGATTTAAATGAATGAATAGGAAACATTTTTCATCTGTGGAACTTTTGATACAAGTCAAAGCATATGCCAAGAGAAAACTGGATCACAAAGAGAGTTTCTAGATCATTGAGTTCATTCACTAAATCCCATCTGCTGTTTGATCTGCCTAATCCATAACATGAATTACAGCTTTATCTGGCAAGACCCGGATATAAAACACACATCGTTTTAAAGTTATTTGAGGGTTGGAGTATGATCTTTAAAAAAAGGTATCTTTAAATATGTCACTTTTATTTCTACAATGTAATTTTCCCACTGTAAAAATCAGGTAAAGTCACAATTTCTAAAAATTGATTATAGAAATAAAAAGTAAAAAAAAAGTTCAATTTTTGATATATTACAGTATTTACAATGGAAGATACTTCATTAAAGTCATTTTTGGACAATAAATTGAAAAAAAAATCTATTATCACACTCTGAGTTGTAAAAAAATATAATATATTATATCAATTGTATTGTCTTGAATTTAAAAGAAACAGGGAAAACCTTGTGAAAAAGGTGGATCAGACAGTAGTTAGAAGTTTGGTGAGTGGAGGAGAGGACAACTGGAATTATTAGATCATTAATTACAGTTAATAATTCAATGCAACATTTTCAGAAGTACTGCTGAAACCTTTTTTCATGGATTTTTGGTCTTGAGAAAATCACTAATAAAGGATGAAATATTTATTAGTAACATAGAAAATACAGCAACAGTGTTAATATGTCTTTACAAAAACTTCAAGAGTTACAACAATATAAGTTTATGATACTTAAGTGAATAATAACAAGTTATTACAAGTGATTGCTGTTCTAGTTATAATGTACGAAATGAAAGAATGGAAAAAGACGATATTACAAAAGTCAGTCAAGACTCCTGATGGGGTCATTGTTCAAAGCCAATCAAGAGAGAACTTTACAAGTTTAAAATGGTGAAAACACAAACACACGCACGCACGCAAATTTTATTTTACATAGAAAACGAAACTGGTAATATACTTACATATCTATATTTTACTCACAGTATTAGTTGATGTGCTGAAGTACATTGGTGATAACACACATGTTTAATTCTCATTTGTAAACTATGTGGATTGTAAAACACGTATGTGGAAATATTTGGATTTATCATTGTTTGTGTTTTGTCTTTTAATTTGGGATAAATTGCAACATGTGTCACTTGTGCGTTGTCAATGTGTGTATATTTATGTGTTATTTTGGTTATTAGTATTTATTGAGGAATGTATTTGTGTTCTTTTATTGATAGCACCAGTTACATGCTTTTCAGATAGAAGCACCAGTTACAATTATGGTGTGTATATAACACAAGGTTAGTATTGAATGACCTACATTCTTGCATAAAAACTACTTTTTTCACTGGATCCGCACATGTATTAACTGGAGAAAAATCGTGTGCAAACAAGGCAATTCACGTGCTGTTAATACATGATTTTTATTTTTGAAATGCTTTGCTAGGGACGTATGTATGTATTTATGCGCAGACTGATATTTGGCATCTGCATCTTGTTTCTTCCAAAATAACCTCTTCTTGTAGCATTATAGATACAATGTAATCCATAGTATGTTTAACTGTATCAGTTTCCAACCCCAAACGTACTGCCCCCATCAATGTACGCACTAGCTTCTCTTAGAGTTTACTCCCTTTACAAAGCGTCTGTTCAGTTATTGTAAATAACTGTGAATAAATAAGTATCGCGTGTAACCTGTGCTATTGTCCGTTTTTAGGTATTATATTAATGATTTTTGTTAGTATCAGTCGGTTTGTTTTTACCTGATTTTTCGCAGAATTCATATAATAAACCTCGGAAGCTAGTCACTGGCTTCGTACTCATCCGTACTCTAAGTGTGTTCGTACTCAAAATAATTCGAATGTAAAGTTGTTGTTCTTAAAATTGTGTTCCTGTTAATCAAATTTTTAAGATATATGCAAAATTATGTGTAATGTAACGTTTGTAATAACTAAAAATAAAAATAAGATGCTCAAAAACCTTCAAATCACGCTTTTAGTAGTGTTGTTGTTATGTGTGCCCCGGTTATGGATATTTAAAACATGTTTACCGTTTCCAAGAACAACCGAATGATAACTAAAAATGTACCGGAATCGTAAAGTCATCATATATGAAAACAATGCATTCAGTCGTCGTGTAATGTTTTTTTTTATGCAAGAATAGCGACCTTCGGTCTCGGTCACAAACAATCCCGCGGGCTTCCGCAGACGTTAATACACAAAAAACGTGTATTATCCCTACAATAATATCATAACGTATTGCTGTTACTAGTTTCTAATGATTAATGTATATTTCAAAATGTATGTAGCCCATACATAGTTAAAGACTGGGTGCAAGTCTTTTATCAAGTGTGTCTTAAGATGTACCAAGGTATGAAATGAATCTTAATTTGTAAACTTGGTAGTTATGGCAAACAGTATGCTAATATTCCTCAGGTAAGAACAACCAGTTATGGTAGCAACTCTTTCCGGTCCTATGCACCTAAACTCTGGAACTCATTGCCACAACACCTTAGGGATGAGGTCAATTACAATAACTTTAAAAATTTGATTGGTGCATGGAACGGAGAGAGCTGCTCATGTTCATTTTGCCAGAAAACCTGCATTGCCTTAGCTTGTGTTAGTCTGCTTTATTTATTATTTTTTACTATGTCTGAGTCTTAATTTCTAGTCTTTCGATGTTTATCTGTTTTCTTATATTGAGTTATTATGTGCTTTTAGGCTGTTTTGTTGTGTATGCTTTATGTTCTTAGTTGCAAACAGCTTGTACTTTATTTTAAGCTCTTTATCCATTTCTGTCATTGCATGTGCATAGATATTTTGAGTTTAGTTATTTATTATTCAGATTAGTAATTTATTATATAGATACAGTATATTTTATTTATTTATTTAACCAATGAATTTGAAATTTTAAATTCATACTCTTAAACAAATAGTACTCTTCAGTGCTTATTATCTTTGTCTTTCGAGATGT
Source organism: Mercenaria mercenaria (assembly GCF_021730395.1). Lineage (NCBI taxonomy): Eukaryota > Metazoa > Mollusca > Bivalvia > Venerida > Veneridae > Mercenaria > Mercenaria mercenaria. Next base: position 61,640,507 of record NC_069364.1, read on the forward strand.
ACTGTCTTTCAGCTCTTAATTTATATCAATTATGATAGATTTTATATATGTAAAATGTGTAATTTAACATGTTGATTTCTATGTATGAATATGTCGGTCAAAAGCTACACATAGCTTATGTTTATAATGTTATTTTATCTACCGACAATAAATAAATATTGACTTGACTTGACTTGAGTATGCTATGGATGTGTTACAGTTAAATAAATAAGTAATTTATTAAGTTGAAAATATTATGTTAAATTATTGAAGACAACATCTGTGTTCATTGTCATTCTGTAACATGCACTTTTCATGTCTTACGTATAGATTATTTGTTCATGTAGAGGCTGTTTAATTTGAAATTGTATCTAATCAGATAATGTATGTAGCTTAGATCGATAAAAGGATAGAATACACAAAGCATAATTATGTACATAAAATGATTTATTTTGGACAATAATAAGCAGATAATTTCAACTTAGAAAAGGTGCTTGCAGGAAACGGTATTGTATGGTTATTGATATGTTGCTATTATATTGTTATGCTAAGGATGTAATTTGTTTACACATAAGATATATCATTAATAAATTATTAAGACCGTGTGGCTGTACCTTCTTGCCGTAATTTGCCCAAGAGTCAATATGAAACAAGGAGACACAATCAGCTGTTTATTGACTTTTACTATATACCTCGATCGCTTCATATTTATTTTGGTTATATTCATTTTACATATTTTCCACAAGCTTATTATCATTTCTATCGTTCTTTTCATCAACAATGCCATAACTATTTGAGAATCAATTGATCTTAAAATGATTCACCATCCTTTCTTCGCCATCATGACATTGCTTCATGATGTCAACGTCAGAATACGCCGACGATCAAGTAACCTGCGGCCATTATGATTATGGCGCCTGGAGCACACTGAGCTGGTATGGATCCGTCAATGACCATTTTAATGGGTATTTTGTAGATATATAATAACAGTAGGTTAAAGGCAAAGAAAATCTCCTGTATAAGTGACCCCCACCAAATGCCAGACATCTTAATCCCCAATAAACATGATTCTGTCTGGTCCAGTCTGATTAGGGTCCATAAAACCCCTGTAGACTTGACATGTAGTCCATGTCAGAGGATCATAAATTTTATTCATATGTATAGATAATAGGTTATTTCCTGTGTTTTGCATTTTATTGATTGAAATACAACTTTTTCAGAATATACACAAACTTGTTTTAGTTGATAATATACTAGTTGTAATTGCTCAGTCATGTTGAATAATGTCCTGACAAATTAAATTATAACTCTTACAGCAAAGCAATCCTCACCCTTTCAGAAAACTCTCACCTTTATTTAATAAAGAAATAAGATAATTATTTAAAACTGAGTAAGAGAAATGACGAGTATTTTTTAATTCAATTTTTATGATCTTTTTATCTAGTAACAAAATAAAACCAGAAAAAATTGATTATATAGAGGATAATTGTTGGTTTCGGTGTAATATCACGTTATAATTTCACCGAGTGGGCACCAGAAGTGATATTTTCACGAGTGGCGCAGCCACGAGTGAAAATAACAACTTTTGGTGTTCACGAGTGAAATTACCGTGATATTACATCGATACCAACAATTTTTCTGTTTATTTTATGTCTAAAACTCTACTTTTGTTGTGTTTATTTCAATAAAATGTCGAAATTTGCGGGAAATTTTATCAGGAAGCATCGCAAAGATGACGTCATTTTAACGACGTCATCGTCATTTTGTTTCCGGCTTTCAGTACGCTCGGTAAACTTTTTGACATTAATCCGGGTATCAGATTTGATAATTTTCACTGAGTGGCCAGTGAGTTTATCAGGATATAATTCACCGTTATATTTCGATAAACCACCGAAAAACTTAAAATAAAGTATAAGAACTGTGATTTGGGAATATATAGTTCCCAGTGTGTGGCCTAAATATATTTTCTTTTATTTTTTTTTTTATTTATGATAAGGCCCATGTGGTTCTGGGACGATCTATGTATGAAAAGAATTGGAACCACTGCCTTACCCTTGCATGATCGTAAGAGGCGACTAATAGGGTCTTAACACTTGGTTTTGCTGTAACTCTGTGATTCCAGCAGGTGTGCAAATTTTGATTCCATACCTTATGTTTTTATTTCGATGTAAATGAGATGTGGAACCAAAATTTGTAGTCCTGTTTGGCGCCATATAACCTATACTGTGTTGGTGCGCCTTTAAACCCAAATAAATAAATAAATAAATTATTTTTGATAAAATCCAGCAATAAAGAGATATCATTGTTCAAAATACACATGATTTGTTATTTATAAAAGGTGCCTGAATGCATTTTCTTTTATTTTTGATAAAAATCCAGAAATAATAATACTGTTGTATGTTATCACTTTGCTTGTTTAGCCCTAATTTAATCAGGCTTTCTTACGGAATCCTGTTCGTGCCACTTAAATTCTCGCCTCGCCAACACGCCACAACGCGATAATTATCGCGTTGTCGCCTTGTCCGAAAACATACTTACATGCGAGATTTAACAATCCTCGCGAGGTTAAGAGGGCGACAATTATCGTCTTAATTGTCGCTTGTCTTTCTTAATTCTCGCATCGTGAAATTGAAATCCAATATACATAGTTGCGAGAATTAGTAAAATCTCGCATTGTCGCTTTGTCGCCCGGTGATAGGGATTATTTCTTACTACAGCACCGTTGGTGAAATTTTCTGCTACACCGTTGACAAAGGGAAACTACGGAATCCGGTTAGTGTCCCATTGAATGCCGACGAAATATTGACTAAAAACGAGTATGAAAACAATTTTCTACACGCCATCGGAAAAATTTGCTGAACTTTGCAATTTTTGCTTAAAATATTAGCCGTACAATAAGGAAAAAGTGCTTATGAAATATTTATTTGTGGTAAATAACTGCAAATAAAACTTTTTTTTATAGAAAATGACACTATCTGAAAGTCTGTGTCAAAAAGACAATATTATCTGTTCCTTCGTCTGTACGTAATTTAGGATATCAGCTGTATTTCCGTGCTTTTCCGTACGGAAAAAGTCCGTGTTTTTCAATAACCTTTAACCTGCTGGACAAGATTGATTCTGCCTTTACGATCAGTGTAGATCATGATCAGCCTGCATATCCGTGCAGTTTGATCATGATCTGCACTGTTCGCCATTCAGTAAGTATCTTTTTGGAGAGCACCCTTTTTAACAGTTAATGGTACTGTCCAAATTGAAGGATGGACAAGTTCATTATAGAAATTTAGCAGGGTAAGTGTTAACTTCAAATAATTCTAAAATGTCCAAACACAAGATATTTTCATGAAATAACTTCTATAAATTAAATGTAAATATTGTCTAAACAGACATGTAATTTGTATATTTTGACAAACTACGGTTTCGTCGTGGGACAGTCTAAACATGTACCATTTTTCGTGAAAATATGCATACTTCTTCATATATTAAATATAGGGGTTGGCCTTGTCAGAGGAGTCATATCTTCATAACCTGATGTCCTATTTTAATAAATAAATGATACCTTAATGCAAAGGGCAAGCCAGTACCTAGAGAAAACAGGCCAAGTTTGGTTCAAATCCGGTCGGCTAGGGGTCAAGGTCATAGGTTAAAGTTCGGTAATATTCTCAAAATATGAACTTTTTAGAGCAGTCAAGGCAGGCACTATCTTCACTGAGTCGAACGACACCACTGGAGCAATTCTCACGGTTCCCCGGTTGGACCAGCTTAGTCTTTGCCAGCACCCTACCGCATATAACAAGTTTGGTCATTTACTGATACCTGTCCTGAGCTCTGATGGCATTATATGGACTTGTAAGTAGCTTAAATGTAAAGCTTAGATACCTACCAACATATTCATATAAGGTATAGGTAGATACCCGGGATTAAGAGTCTCGAACAGCGGTCAAAATCTAACCTAGTGTCATTATAACAATACCGTACCTCCATGTACTACCTCCCCTGACACATATGGCTCACCCAAGTACTTTAACATGGTCTCAATCAATGGATTAAACTTGATTTCCTGAAAAAAAAATCGGAGACAATTTTTTTATTTTAAAGTGTACCTTTTTGAAATTTTCGAAAAAAAATTTTTTTTGTCTCCGATTTTTGTTTTTTGTTCCTTTTTTTTGCAAGAAAACGGTTTTAATCTTTTTCATCGACGGAACTGCCTTCAAAAAAAAATATTTTCCCCTTAACTAATATTCTGGGGAGGGGGGGGGGAGGTAATGTTTTTTGGGGGGTATTTAAAAAAACCTTTTGAAAAATTGCAAAAAAAATAAAGTTTGGTGTAATAAAAAAATATTTTTAGTGAGTGTAGGCAAAAACTTTTAAACAAAGAGTGATGAAAAAAATTTGGACCCTCAACGACGTGCCTTGACCTGAAATATATACAAAAATCAGGGGGAAAAAATAAAATTCTGGGGGTTTATATTTTTTAAGTCCAGGCTGCAACTATCATTAAAATTTTACAATAAATGTGATAAATGTCGTAGCTACAAAATAAGACTAACAGAAATAATAAGTTAGCAGCTACACCCCGGCCCCATAGCAGCGTAAAGTTGGGGGCCCTAGCACCCTAACATCATTTTGTACACTTTTTGAAGCTTGGCACGCAGAGTTTAAAAAAGCAAACAAGACTTAAATCAGACTGCAGGGCTGTTTATCGCACAGTGTTGCTCAACCGTCATCGAAGAACGCCATACCATTTTTAAAGCAGTTTTAAACGTTCAAATCGGAAAAATAAAAAATTTTTAAAGCCTAGCGCTCAAGCAATTTAAATTTCTGAACCTTTAGTAAATCTAAAATAAGCCACGCAAATCGCTTATTTAATAAATATGGAATTCCGTTAGGGCCATCCCCCTTTTAAATGTTTTGACTAAAAATAAAAATTTTTGGGTTTACGTGTTGAAAACCAAAAATACCAAACTACGAAAAACGAAACGCGCAACACGATTTTTAAACGCGATAATACGATACTACGATGGTGAAGGGTTTTTCACCACGTACTGTCGCGTTTTTACCTTTCCCGTTATCGTAAAATCGCGATCACTCTGTTGGCGTTTTCGTTTTGGTAGTCCGGTATAGTCAGGGAAACTTTTCCTTAGTGACGGCGGTTTTTCCCCGCTGGTGAACAGAAGGCCCGGGAAGCGATAATTTTAAAATCCACAAAATTGTCAATTTATAATTTTATCTTGCCCTAAAAAGGAAAGAAATATAATGAAATTAAAAATGAAACTTTTTTTTTGGGTGTTCTACAAAATGAACGACAAATAAGATGGGCAAATTAAACAGGTTTTGCCGATCCATTCTGTCTTTTCATTTCGCAGAACCCCGAAAAAAAAATTTTTTTCTTAAAAAATAAAGACGTAACGTCAAAACAAAAAATAGGGAAAATGTCGTAAAAAACTTGCAGCAAACACATGAACGCGTAAAAGCCTCTCAAAAAATATCCCTGTGTACACGCAAAAACTGGAGCAGGCAGAAACGAGCCGTCCCTTTTTAAAAAAGGGGGAGATAAATTTTTTTGCCGAATATAAAAAAATAAAATTTGGTTTACTTAAAGAGACTAAGATTTTGAAAATCAATTCTGGATACTGCCAAAAAGACTCTTTCAGATGAAGAAGGTAATGAGCGGGATTTTCAAAAAAAAAATTTGCCGTTGAATTTATTTTTTTATTTATTTTTTTGGGTTTTTATTGTGCCCCGCACAATTTTTAGGTCATATGGCGATTTTCCCCAGCTTTAATGGTGGGGGAAGACCCCAGTCCCCCCTGCATATTTATCACGAGGGGGCCCCGGGGTAAACCACGACCTTCCGTAAGCCAGCGGAGGCTTCCCCCCGTGAAGAATTCAACCCCCCAAAATGATTTCAAACCCCACATCGATGAGGGGTGCATCGTTTTAACATACGTAAATAACAGAAAAGTTGTCTTCACCCGATGTACAATTATTTTTTGAAAGGTAAAAGGGCACACTTTTACGCAAAATGACGTCGAAACTAATATACTTAAAAAATTTTTTTTTACTTTTAAAATGACAAACAAAAATGGGGTCACCGACTTCGTTTTGCAGTATTGTCAAAAATTTTCCCCACCCCTTTTCTTTTGCATTTTTTGACAAAAAAAAACATAAAAAATATTTGACAAATAAATGAAAACACTTTACAAAATTTTTTAGGCCATAGCGGCATTGATTGCCCCGGGTTTTGTTAAGATAATTTTGAGTCTGACCCTTTTCAAAAAAATAAAGTTTAGCCATAAATTTTAGCATGTGTTGTTCCCAAAATCAAAACCTACGGAAGGACGTTCTTTTTAAATTGTGTGCAGCATTTTTTTGGTCCATAGTTAAAAAAATACACAATTATTTAAAAAGGGTTTTTTCAGCAAAAAAACGAATAAATCCTTGAAAAACCATTTATTTGCGATACAAGTCTCAAAAAAAAAAAAGAAAAAATCTCAAATCGATATGGGCGGCTTTTTGGCGGCGCATTTTCCCGCTTTTTTCGACGTTACGCAAACGTCTATTACAAAACGGCGAAGCTGTTTGCAAATAAAAATTTTTTAGCCTACCGCTTTAAAAAATCAAAACTTTCTAAAACAACTTTAATTCTTGATTTACAAATCTTACATTCAAGTTCCTTTATCACTGAATATTGGGGAAATTTTCAAGTTACTTATTTAAAAATTGTGGGCTATTCCGCGGAAATAGAAAGCCGTAATTTTTTTCCTCGCATGAAAGTTAGGACATATTTTAAAAAAAATTTGTTTTAATAATTTAAGGTGCAAGGCGTAACTGATTTTTTTCAAGAGAATTTTACAATAGAAATGATTTTTTTTTAGTCCCCCTCCCCACCCCCCCCCACCCCCCCCCCGCCCACCCCATCCATGTTTTTTTGGGGGGAATTAGTGTTGCCCTAGCCCCCCCTCCGTCTGTCCGTCAGTCCGAATTAGTGTGGGGCATATCTCAAAAGATTGACCAGAGTCAAAAACCCCCCGGATGTTATCAGTATTTTCCATTTGAGTATTTTATAATTTCCCCTGGGATGACTTCTGCCCCGGGTTAATATCAGCGGGGGTCACATGACCTGACAGTCACTTTCGCTTGGTCACGGCCCAAAAGGTTAAAAATGTTTTGAAGTAAAAATTTCTTTCCGGGTAAGGGGGTTTTTATCATTGTAACAAAAAAGGGGAAAAGGGTTAAAAATGTTTTGATAGTCAAAATATGTCTTTCCCGGGAAAGGGGATTTTACATTGAGACAAAAGAAGGTATAATAAAATGTTTTAATTTGACTCACACACCAGACCAGGTTATGGCCCTCGACTAGTAAAAAAATATCAAAAAAGTTTGTGTGCATGTATCTCATTAATGCTTCAAAATTTTGTTCATATATTTAAAATAGATTTGTTGGAATTTGTAACAATTCGGGGTTGAGCTACCCCCAAAATACTTGTTTTGCTATAATTTATTTTTTTAACACTGCATCTAAAAAAACTCAACAATGTATAGAAAGTTTAACCAGCAGACAAAAAGTTTTCGTTTTTAAACATCGCACAACGGAAAACCCGCTTTTGTTTTTTTTAGATGTTTCATAAAAAATGTTGAGAAAAGTTAATCCCGGGTAGGGAGTTCCGAACTTGGGAAAAACCAATAACAGTTAAATTGTCAGTATAAAATTACTCTACAATAAAAAACAGAACCAAACATCAAATTTTTTCATAAATTTTTCAGTTTATTATGACAATCGCTTGAAACTTCTAGGTTGTATGTAATACGCAATGTTAAAAAATTCTGAAGAAAAATAAAATTTATAACATCACTGTCTTAAAAATTTAATATAAAATTTTTTTCAAAATTCTTAAAATTTCCCTTTGTCATATAAAAAAAGACTGCCCAAACAGCTAAAAATTTGAAAACCACCAAATTATCCACCGAAAAATAAAACCAAAATGTCCGGTGTATCGCCCCTGCGTCCCCTTTTTCCCACTTTATAAACGAAATGTGCGACGTTGCGATGCGTACGTTTGGCGTTCCCCAACTCGCAAAATTTACACCTTCTTACCCAACCTCTATTATTATAAAAAGGATAAATTTTAAATCAAAAACAAAAATTTGGAAAAAGGGAAGGTAGTGATAAAATTAAAGAAAAAAACTGTACTTAGGAAAAACTGGACAAAACTTAAAAAAAAAAAAGCAAAGATTTAGGCACAGAATGGCACAAAATGATAACATTAAATTTACTAACAACTTTTTACAATTTTTATTGTAAAATACGTTATTTTGTTGTATATTTTTATTGTTTTTAAAAGCTTTATATTCTTTTTGAGTGCGATTTCCCGCGATATAAAAAAAGCACAGCGACGCTATACAAATACAATCACATAACAAAAATAAAATGACACTTTGAAAATAGAAACGTCAGATAACAAAAACGAGATTTTATCAAAATAAATCGAACAACAAAAATAACGCAATCAATAACAATGGTAATATTTAGAATAGATACACGACTTGAAAAAACAAAATCAAAGAACAAAAGAATAACGAAAAAGAAAAACAAAAATGGCGTTTCCTAAAAATATCGAACATACAAATAAGAAAAACGACATAAAGAATAACAATGAAAACTCGAATTGAATGAACGACATTTAATAACAATATCAAAGATACAAAAGAAAAAAGAAATAAAATAACATAAAGACTTTTAGAATATATACAAGACATTGAATAACAAAACAAAATACAAAATAAAAACATACATATAAAAAAACAACGTTTGACATGCCCAAAGGGCGGACTTAAAAGGTGTTTTAAAGTTTTAGTTAACGTTACGTCAAAATTCATCTGCTGCAACTTTTTAACCGAAAGGGCAAGCGCCCCTTTGCATTTGACCGTATTAATATGAACACCGATAGAAACTTCCCACCATTTTATCGTATGGTTTTCTTTTTTTTTTCAAATTTGAATAACGTGAATATTATAGCTATATAATCAAAAACTCTGCATTTTCAATTTTTCTTGAAACAAAACCCGGGTGATATGAATGAACTGAGTATAAGATATGATAACGGTGCCGTTTCCAAACTTTTACGCAAAAATTTTGAAACCGGGGCCCCGAAACGTGACGCCAGAGTCTGTTTTAAAACAGCACTTTAAAAAAGCACTATAAAAACGGTAAAATTTAGTTTAAAAAAAAAAGGGGGGGTAGTGATAACAATGAAATTTCACGTTTAACAGTTTAAATGCTAAATTCATTTTTCTTTATTTTTTTATTTTTAATCATACGATTGCGTTTGTTTCATATTATAAGATTTTTCACTGGATGGTGCAGAGGGAATTCCGGCTCGGGGGTAAGTGTTTCTGGCGATAAAGAGGGTCTGCCGGTTACCGCTTTAAACGTTACCTAAGAGCCATATTTTTCCCTCTGCACCTACCACCATGATTGAATTTTTTCTTGCATGCACCTCAACAAAAAGAGTAAAAAAAATTTAAACAGATATTTTTATAGCACTTTTTTTTTTATAGTAGCGTATAACAAACCCCTGGAAATTTACGTCAATAAAACGTCAACGTTACAAACACGAAAACAACGTAATGTTCCCATTTAGTTTTTTCATTTATTTAAAAATTATGTTTTTTTTCCCTAAAAGGGCATTTTTTGAATGAGAAATATTTATAAGGGGAAAAACGAAAAATTCAAGGGGATTTTTTTTTACGTAAAAACATTTTATTAACACAAACTTCTGTACTGATTAGTTTTATAATACTCATTTACTGCACGAGAGATGGTTTTCCGCACCGGGAAATCACCAGAATAATAATACTTCAGTGTTTACTAACGGGTAGAAATATCCTCCCCAGGGGACCCGCATCGGGCAGTAACGAGGCTGCCCGAGTACCCCCCAAGGGTCAACCGTTTTAAATTTTTATCCAGAGCATAACTTTTAAACCTTTAAAATATTGACTTCAAACTCGGCATATGAAAGGAGGGGGATGAGATGATTACAGAGCCCCGAACAAGATGGGAGGTCAAAGTTCAATGTCACAAACTTAGTTTTAAATGGCAAAAACGTCCTTTTGAAAATTTTTTTTCCGTCAAACTCAAAACATTGAAGTATTGACTTTTTTTTCGGATAAGAAGGGAATAATAAGCATTTGCGCAGTGGAAACCAACCACTCTCCTCACATATACATTTTTAGTCCCCTCTCCCCCCACACAAAAAAACAAACCACCAGTCACCGCCGCCACTCAAAACAAAACGTCACATTGCACCCTTCGACTCACACACCCAAAAGTAGGTCCTTTTTTTTGGCCCGGGGAAAAAATTTTAGTATCCCTAGAATAACAGAGAAAAAGGGCCGAACCTTGCAGAAGGGTATATACGGTTTTATTGCAGTTCTCTGTCTTTTTCATGTTAAATTGACTAAAAAAAAGCATTTAACTGACACTGAAAATTTTAAAATTTAGCTGTATAAAAAATGTAAGGAAAAAAAGGTGATATTTTTAGAACTCTTATTTATGAAAAATGACCTTTTAAATAAGGTACTGTAGAATTTTTTCATCACGATAGTTTTAAAAAGTTTTCACTTGCAATCCCTTAATTCTAAAAACGTTTCACTGAGACAGGTGTTTCAAACATAACTATCAAAAAAAGTAAAAACAAGTTTCTTGTTTAAAACAACTTTTTCTACATTTTCCTGTGTTCCATTTTTGCAAAAACCTTAAAAATGTGTTACAAATATAATCCTTTAAAACATTCAAGAAAATTAAAATTATGAAAATGATAACAATGGAAAACCTCGTGTCATTTTCTAACGTTCCTGAATATGCGTTTTACGTGTAAAAAAATTTAAAAAAGTCAATGCTTTTGCAAAAAAAAAGCCCTGTAGAACAAACACGACTGATTTTTTTTAAACCTTTTCTTTTCCTTTTTGAATAATTTTAAGCAAAGGCCCCGAAAAAACTTTTTTGTAATTAAACGGATAAAACTTAGAAGTTAGCTGTTTAAACAAAAAATTTAGTTAAACTATTGAAAAGGTAAAAAGATCTTTACTTTGTTTGAAAAGCGCATCAAAAACTTCATCAACTATGTATTTGCTACATGCTAAAACGTGTATGGAATTTTTTAAAAGGTTGGCTTTTCTTATAATATTTTTATGAGACATTCCTTTTTTAGTAAAATATTTACTTTAATCAAGTGCATGGCCATTAGAAAAGTTACATACGTAACGGGAACGAATATTTTTTTCCAGAATTGCACTGTGACTACCCCTTTAAAACTACATCACATGGGAGGCGTTGTAAAATGCACACATTAAGTCTGAAGCAGAATTATTTTCATTAAAAAACTTAAAAAAACTAATTTTTTTCTGTGAAAAAAGCAGAAAATATTAAAAACAGGGGATGGTGAGTACTTCCAGGGAAAATTTCTAAACATTAAAAGTCGATGTCGAGTTGAAAAAAATATTCATTGCAAGATGTTTTTCTGACAACTGTGCATAACAGTTAAAATCTGCAGTTGCTCCTTAAGCAGGGGGAAAATGGAATTGAATTGTCATTTTGATTTAAAATTTAGTAAAATGATGGGAGATATGTGAGGCAAAGGTTACTTAAATTTCCATCAACACAATGGCACACAATTCAGTTTTTGCGTGCCCTCCATAAGTTTTTACATCAAATGATCATATTTTAAACGTAAAATTGTATTTCTTTTAAAAATTGTTTTACTTAAATGAGACCTCAAAGATAACTGAAATATAATAGCTTACCCCGGTACTGAGAATACTCCTTTTTAAATTTTAAAAGCAGGAACTCCATTTTAGTCTGAATTTACAATTATGGCAATAATATGAAAACAAAACTATTTTTCTATCCACAACAAATTTAAAGTTTGGCGTACTATATAATTTGAAAATGTCTTTTAAAATTTTCGAATTTCAACATACATGTAATCTAGTAAGTTTGAGGGTTTTACCCTTCCACGATCTAAACTCTCATTTTTCAAAAATGACTTTCTTTAAATTATTGACTATAATTTTTATTATGAAATATTAACTTTTTTTCGATTACTGAAATTGCAATATGTTGAGAAAAACATGTTGTTCCCAAATTTGCGTAATTAAAATTTTTAAAAAAGATATGCAATTTGGGAGTTTTTTAAAAATAATTTGTTTCTAACCGAAAAAAAAAATGTGTAAATTTCATTTTAAGGGCACAGCATTGTTTCTTCTGTGTTGTTTTTTTTTCTCCAATCTTCAGCCCCACCAAATAACATGATCCAGTGTAATAAAGGAGTTAAAAGTTAAAAGGGGCTTGATTTTGTAAAAGAAAATAACTTTTCTAACATCTATAAAATGCTTTTAGTTCTGTTGTCTTTCCAATTCATTGATAAACATATCATATAGCCAAACGCATTTGGTATAAGGAGGAAATAAAATGGGCAGCGGTCGTTTTTGCTGTTACCTATGAATGTCCAACAAAAAATTATGTAAAAATAGGAAAAGTCAACCGCTATTAAAAATTAGGTTAGTTTTTTACAAAGACCGGGATGACTTCCCTTCAAACTTCACATTTCAACTTCATACTTCACCTTTATACTTCACATTTTTACTTCACACTTCAAACTTCAGACTTCACACTTCAAATTTTACACTTCAAATTTCAGACTTCACACTTCACACTTCAAACTTCAGACTCCAAACTTCATACTTCACACTTCATACTTCACATTTCATACTTCACACTTCAAACGTCAGACTTCAAACTTCAGACTTCACACTTCAAACTTCAGACTTCACACTTCATACTTCATTCTTCAGACTTCACTGCACGCTTCGCACTTCGTAGATTAAACATCACGTGACTGACGTCATCTGCTTATTTTGTATTGCCATAGATATCATCATCATCATCATATCCTGTGTTTATTTGTCGACTGCTGCGGGTGTCCCAGTAACTAGGGTAGGCAGCAGGTGGCTAGACTGTTTAACACCCAGTCTCCATGCTTCTCTGTCATGTGGGTCAAAGCTCTCAAGGTTGTAAGCCTTCAAGTCCCGCTTGACACATTCCAACTAGGTCTTTTTAGGTTTCCCACGTCCTTTGGAGTTTGGTATGGACATACTCAAGATTGAGTTGATGCATGAGGATGTACCTCCTGTAACCTCCTGTAACCCCAGCTTTGCGTACAGTGCTACTATGGGTACGTCGTCATCGGGTTTGATGCCACAGATCCATCGGATCATTGACCTGTCGTTTCGATGGAGCCGCTGTAAATCTGGAGCAGAAGGCGCCCACGTTTCACTACCCTGCAGTAGGGCAGAACGGACACAGGCATTGAACACTTTTCCACGAGTCTTGAGGGATACATGCTTGGAAGTCAGAATTGGCAGGAGTTTCTTGAACTTTCCCCAGGCAGTACAACATCTGGAAATGATGGCAAGTTCACAGCCTCCACCAGCACACAGCATGTCGCCAAGATAGCAGAAACTGGCTTCCACGTCAAGCAGAGTACCATCCACATCTACTTGAGTGACTGGTCTACCATCAATTGGCCTTGCCTGGCCACAGCATCTAGGACATACGTATGATGGATTGGCGCTCAGTCTTCCAATGATGCCACTGCACCTCTTGTGAACCCAATGTCTGCACTTGGAACATACGATGGAGTTTACCCCAACGCCACTCCGACAGACCGCGCAAGGAAAAGCACCGGAGTCTCGCAGAAGATCCAGACCAGAGCCAGAGATCATAAACTTGGTCTTCTTCATGTTCACTCTCAGACCCTTGTCTTCCCATACCATTCTTCCACGCCTTCACTTAGTGACACATTCCTCCAGTGAATCGCGATCACAGCTAGTCGTCTGCATACAGGAGCTCCCAAGGCACACCTGTGCGGAACTCGCGTGACAGAGCCTCTAGTACGAGGATGAAAAGTAGGGGACTGAGGACAGATCCCTGATGAACTCCAACTTCAACTCCGAACTCCTCGCTATACTGCCCGTTGACTCGTACACGGGTTCTTACATCAGAGTACATACCCTGAATGACACGAACAGCCCATTCCTCAACACCCAGACTCCTCAGTGCCCACCAGAGGACTTTCCTTGGTGCAGGATAGAAGGCCTTCTCCAAGTCGACAAACGCGATATAAAGTGGCTTGTTTGCAGCTATGTACTTCTCCTGTAGCTGGCGTAGGATGAAGATAGCATCTGTTGTACCTCGGCCTGGCACAAAGCCGAACTGCATAGAGTCAATGTCCACCATACCACGGATGAAACTGTCCAACACACGCTCCAGTAACTTCATAACCTGGTCGGTGAGCTTAAGGCCTCGATAATTACCTCGGTCGAGGGCATCACCTTTACCCTTGTAGAGGTTCAGGAAGTAGCTCTCTTGCCAATCCTTGTACAGATATGTACAGTTCAATTACTAGGTCATACGTTTTTACACGTTTTCAAGCCAAAATTTCTCTACTTACAAAATGACCGTTTACTTTTTGATTATGTTTTGTTTTTGCTTGAGCTCACGTTTTCCCTTTTACAAGCACACTAAAATATGGAACCCCGAATTAGCTTACAAAAGCAATATTTATGTTTAAAACATGATATTTACAAAAATGAACTGTATGCCATTTCTTATTTGAGTTTTAAGTGTTATTGATTGTGTACAATTTTGAATGTTCTAGGAAAATAAACGACTTTCCGAGTTTAGATTATATCACTTGTTGATATTCGAAAAAAAAGGGGAAATTCACTGTCTGTCGTCCGTCCGTTCAAAGTTTTCTTGAGAAAAACTAGTGGGATAATTTTTTTAACAATCTCACGGGAATGATACATGGGTGACGCACATACAAATTGCTAAAACAATTTCATTCAATGTAGAAATGTGGTTGCAATAGTAAACGAAAGGAAAATATGTTTAAAAATCTTCATGTGTAAAACAGGAAGGCATAGAAATTAGATATATGGTGTGTGGCATTACCTAGTGGTCTTCTAGTATTAAAGGTATTCAAATTATGCCAATGGATTCAAAATTATCCCATCCGAGGGACAGTACTTTTAAACGGACTTATAAAGGAAAACCTTTTTAATATTTTCTTCTCGTACAGTATATTTATTTATACTCTACGATATACATTCAAATTGCGCCCCTGGTTTCAGAAGTAACTCGGCCATAATCATTATTCTACTTCATTATGTTCAATCTCGGGTAATCCCAGGTTGTTTTAAAAATAGAGAAAAAAAACGCCCGAAAAAGACTTCACACTTCAAACTTCACACTTCACACTTCACATTTCAAACTTCACACTTCAAACTTCACACTTCAAATTTCGGACTTCACACTTCAAACTTCACACTTCACACTTCATACTTCACACTTCAAACTTCACACTTCACACTTCCCACTTCATACTTCCCACTTCATACTTCACACTTCAAACTTCAGACTTCATACTTAACACTTCACCCTTCAAACTTCACACTTCAAACTTCACATTTCACACTTCACAATTCAGACTTCAGACTTTCTTATTATTTGTATGCGTATTAAGAATTATATATATGAAGTGTGAAGTTTGAACTGTGAAGTATGAAGTTCGCAGTCACCACCGGTCTTTCGTAGTTTTCATAGATATATTTCTTAAAAACATATATTTATTACAAAAATCTTTCAAAAATCTATCACATGTGGTATTTGAAAGTAACCGTAACTGATAACATTATGAAGCCAAAAGTATTATGGCAGCTATTATAAGTTATCTCTTTTGGTGCAGTGAGTCTCCAGTTTATATGTGTTTAAATGTTTACACTGGAACAGTGAAATAGGACATAAAGAGCTTAATTAAAAGGTACAGTGGCCAGTCGGTTTGCAGACAGACTCGAGCTGAACTGTACATCTCTGAGGAGGGCTTTCCGGATTTAGATTGTTCTTTCATAGAAGAATTTGAGAAGTACTAAGTGCTTAAATTTTGAATTCCAATTATGTTGGATACATGGACTAGGTTCAATTTGATTTTGTAAAATACAGTAAGAGGGATGATTTAATACAGCATGTATCATTGGAAAACACTAATTCATGTTGCAGACATATCGTGTAACCATTTAAATTTTACTAGGTAGGGACGGACAAATGAATGTTAATTGTCTCCTTATTTTTCTTGACATTTCTCCTAATGATATGGATATCATTGCTTGCCTTATATGTAGTGTTATGATATCGAAAACATCACAAAGCGGCATCGGTAATTATTCAATTCTGTGTAATGCAAGTTCATGTAATTTGAATTTGGTAACGTATATGTATGTGTCTGTTACGGATGTAACAACAGGACAAAACATGAGTTGACATGTTTAAACAAAGTTTCTTGTTAACTAACATATTCATATTGCGCTTGTCTGTTTCATATTTTTTCATTTTTAAGTTTAGAAGTGTTGTTGTTGGTGGTGATTCTGCTGTACCTATCTGTTTGTTACATATTAATTGTGTTTCTTTTCTCTAACTAATTTTATTTCAAGTGCTTGTTATATACAAGAAAATGATATTGCAAGTACAACAGCACCTTTATCAGTTACTAAGCAATCAACTGAAATACAATATGAAATATACGCTGTCAGTAGCGTTATATGGTTCTGATGTTTCTATAAATAGGAAAATGCCCAAGGATCTCCGAGCGAAAGTCATGCGATACTGTGATACTGTGAATGCCCAATCTAATGAACAGCATAAAGCAACAGAACTTTGAATAAACCCCACTACAAAGATTTTCATATTTTTTGCAAGGTAAATAGTATTGACATTTGACGATGGCGGCCATTTCGAATTTTCTTAAATAAAAAACTTTCCCCAAAGATGTCATCCGGTGGATTCTCATTTACTGAAGTCAAAAGAACAGGAAACTGCAAAAATACCTTGTATATACCCTATTACAAGGTTCAGTTCAAGTTCTACCGGACTATAGGTGGGTTGTGATTAGTCGAAGATTTAAGCAGTGCAACAATGCACGTAACCCTCAACATACAAATTAACCTCCCCATCCTGACCAATTACTTCATTTCTTGTGCCTTAGTTTTCCATCCCCTCCGCCGTACAAAACACCCCAACCCAGCCAACCGAGACATAACACACTCCCCCAAACCCCCTCCTACACCCCTCGACACACATCCCGAAAAATGTTTCTTTAAATTTTACTTCTTCTCCTCCTTTAATCTAACGTATATTGCCCCGCTTTGCGGAGCTACGTATTTAATAACAAAACATATAAACAAGTAACATACTAGTAAATTATATGGTGGCTTATTTCTGCCATTTCGTTCTGTGGCGTATGTAACGCAATAACATTTGATAGCGTTCCCGAGGTAACTTGATCATTGTTTCATCATAATTTAACCACTAAGCATCAAAGCGGAGCCAGGTTTATCACGAGCTGAAAGAGTTAGCCCGAATGACCTGCTTAGAAGCCAACTTTACGGTAACGTGAATGAATTTCTACACAGTGATGAATTTGAGAACATTCGCCGGAAGTTAGCAAGGCGCATTTAGCGGCTAGGAAGTAGTTTCTCTACGGGTGGGGAGAGAACGTCATTCGACCGCTCAAATTGTATATATCGACTGTTTATGGCACACTGATATGGTAAAAACAGGGTCGCTATGACTTATTTTCTCTAAATCCCTTTGTAAAAACAATTTAACGAAAACGATATTTCAGGGAAACTGTTGACACTATGATTTGTAAAAAGTGATGGCCGCTGGTGGCCGTGACTAGCTAGAATATGTGTGTGTAGTAATATCTCGTCAGCGGTGAAACCCCAGGTGATCGATCTAGAAAACCATCATGACCTATTTTTTCAGAAAAATATATCTCGAACGCTCGATAGGGCATCTTATCTCTGGCGCTCAAAATCGTTTCTCGAGTGCACATCTTATTTCGATCGCACGACAGTTTATCTCGATCGCACGACATCTTTTCTCGAGCGCGCGAAATCTTATCTCGTGCGCACGACACATTATGTCGAGTGCTCGAGATAACTTAATCTAAAAATGTGTCCTAAACATACCACCATATAAAAAGACATGTAAAGTATTTTTCAACTTATACTAAGGGTTTCGTTTTTGTTCAGAACTCATCTTCATCTACATACGAGGGGTTGCAAGACACGCGAATGTCCTATTACCTGAACAGAACTCCGTAGTAAGGACCTTAAATAATTCAAGTTCTGTCGCGCATACCGCGTCGAGGCTCAACCCTGTAAATATTCAATCAATAACGTATGTTAGTGTAGCACCATTGAAAAGCAAACATGTAGTTCCAGAACGATGCCATTTTTAAAAGATTTAACGATTAACGGTGGTGCGACAATTAACGGGGCCACATTTTAAATACATGTCATATTTTTTAATAGAGGTATTCCTCAAATTCGATTTGTCTAGAATCCCGATTGTGCAGCCAAGATAGAATTATTTGAGCATATATATAAATTTAATACACGCAATTTGCCTAACATAATTCTGGAATGGAAGTGTCTTGCACTATCCTCCCAGCAACATTTTGAACAGTCTTCTGGAGAGATATCCAGTGGCGACTATAAATAAGCTTGCAAACAAGAAAACAGAGTAACCGACAACCATAAATTATCAGTGTTGAAATCATCTAGAATTCAAAATATTCAGCCCTGTACCGCCCCCCCCCCCCCCCCCCACTCACCCCCACCGCCCAAACCCTCTCCTGCAGAAATTTACAACAATGCCTAAAAATAAGGTAAACACTTCATTGAATAAACAAAGGAGAAGAAAGTAAAGTGAAATGAAGAAATTCATAACTTAAACTCTTTTAATTACATGGTTTTCACTTGAATTATCGAAATAATAGTGTGAGATATATCTAGTATACTGACAGTGAAAAATATCAAATGTAAAACAAAAAAAAAAAAAAAAAGCAAAAAAACACTCCAAGAAGTTCTAATGGTCGGCCCATTATCAATTGGTTTCACAAAGCTAACGTATACATGTTCTAAATAATTATTATTTGAAACATAGATAACAGTCGTGCACCCTGATCTAAAATCCAGAAGATTTTTTTTTATACATCTCTGATGCGCCAGTAAACTTAATAAGTGGACAAGATAATGTAAAGGCTACTAGCCCTAGACTGCTAGGCTGCTAATTTCACGACGCACATGGGTGACAGGAAATGAAAAAAGGGGATGACGGGAAAAGGAAATATTCATAAAAGGGGCCTATTTTGATTGATATTTCATCTTTATGAGAAGGCAAACAGCCCCCTTTACACATAAAGGTACTTAATATTGAAACCCAATAATATATCTACATTTTAAGGTCGGTTGGGAAGGGGCAAAGGATAACCCTAGAGGTCACAGGAGATGAAATATGGAAATCAACTACAGCAAAAACAATGAAACATCAGTTTTTAAACCAAATGAACAAGTTTAGAACCCTGGTTCGAGCCTCTGTGTCAAACACATATACCCTACTACATATGATCTGACTTGTTTTGGATCATAGCTACTGTTCAAATCCAATTTGGGTATACTGGATACCACTGAGGTCAGGACATATAATAAAATTATGGAGGAATGTTGGAGTCAAAACAGCATTATTTTTATCAATAATTTGGAAAGGTTTTCAACCCTGATGGACGCCCTGTGACCCGGGATATACACTATGTTTTTATCATAAGATAGGGATAGGTCCTTGTTATCGAATAATATCAAGTTTGAGTATTTGAAATACCCATAAAGGTCATGGGAGGTCCTATAAGGTCACCGGGTAGTGTTGAAACTTAGGAAATACGTCAAATTTGATCATGTCTGTACGGCTTTAGACCCGGTTTGAACCCTGTGACCATGACATAGTACATATATTATACATCTCCTGTAGTTATGGTCCTAGCTAAAGATTGAGACCCCCGTTCAGGTACCTAGTGTAGCCCGAAGAGTCAGGGCAGGGTTGGGAGAAGGTCACCAGGGCTGTGTTCGAAAATTTGAAATCTGCTTATTTTGACCACGTCGGAAAGGTTTTCGATAAATCCTGGCTATCGATTGATGCCAAAGTACGAGTACCTCGGATAGCCGTTTGGGTTTGGGGTGAGTTCGACTCTCTACATCCTGGGTACCTACCTATACCATATATTTGGGAAATGTTGGTAGATGTCTAAGCTACTTACAAGTCAATATGATGCCACAGAGCTCAGGGCAGGTATCAAAATTACCCAAAAATTTTATATACAGTAGGGTGCAGACCAAGACTAAGCTGGCCCGGCCGGGGGAGCCGAGAGAATTGTTCCAATGGTGTTGTTGGACTTAGGAAGATTGTATTTCGTTTTCAGGACTGCCTTGACTGCTGTGAAAACTCATATTTTGAGAATATTACCGAACTTTTGACCTATGACTTTGACCCCCAGGCCGACCGGGGTCGAACCTGACTTGACCTGTTCCCTCGAGGTACTGGCTTGCCTTTGCATTTATTAAAATCAGACATCAAGTTATGAAGATATAGCTTCTCTGACAAGACCCACCCCTCTATTTAGTAATGAAGAAATATGCATATTTTCACCAAAAATGGTACACTTTAGACGGTCCCCCGACGAAACCTTTGGCGGTAAAAAACTATAAATTACATATCTGTTTTTGACCATGTTTAGATTTATTTTATAAAAGAATTCATTAAAATATCTTGTGCTTGAACATCTACAATTATTTAAGTTAATGAAAACACGAACATTTTCCGTATGGGAAAATACAGAAATACAGCTTTTACCCTAAATTACGTACATACGGACGAACAGGATGTTGTCTTTTTGTCACAAACGTTCAGATATTATAATAGCGATAAGTCTCTGAAAATCTGATATGCTAGAAAATGTCGAAAACTTTATTTTATGTGAAATAAAGTACAGTCGGATTTAGTGGGGTTCAGCCAGCAGAGACTGTCATAGAAATTTGTTTCGGTTTTATTGATAAATAATACCCAAGAAGGGAAATTATATCGATCAATTTGTCCAAAATATAATCCCAAACGACAGTGCGACAATGCGACAATGCGAGGTTTTACTAATTCTCGCAACTATGTCTATTGGATTTCAAATTTTCACGATGCGAGGTTTAAAAAAGACAAGCGACAATTAAGACGATAATTGTCGCCCTCTTAACCTCGCGAGGATTGTTAAATCTCGCATGTAAGTAGTTTTCGGACAAGGCGACAACGCGATAATTATCGCTGTCGCATGTTGGCGAGGCGACAATTTAAGTGGCACGAACAGATTCCGTACTTTCTAAACTCGTTATAAAGATGAGAACTGGTTTGCTATAAAGGTGAGAAATATCACGTGCAATCTATGTACTGCACAGTAGCTATACAGTAGCTTATTATGATAAAGAGAAGCTAATCTATCAATTGTCCAGTCTTGTATATTGGCCCTTGCCGCCAGTACGCAGACCGTATGATCCCCATAGGCCACATACCTCGCATAGCAGAATCAGTGTCTTTAACGGTTTAGTCGTTCCTTCTTGCCATAATGGCACACTTAGTGCCATAATTACCTGAGGGCTTTAGCCCGATGATCATTTTGAAACTAGGTCTGCCATTATAGCTAGAAAGCACAACCAGTCTTTTATTGGCCTTTTGCCTCGTATCTATTTTTCTATTTTCATCGTACATATTTTCAGCAAACTTAAAAGTATCATTTGTATTGCCTTTTTCTATCAACAATGCATTCATAATATGACATTCGATCTGAAAATGATTCAGCACTTTCACTGCCATAAAGACGTTGCTTCATAATTCTAACGTCAGAATGCGCTGACGTTCCAGTTACGGCCATTACGATTATGGCGCATAAGGCACACTGCGCCATTATGGATTCATCAATGGCGACCGTAATGATCGTTTTAAACGGCTTTTTTGTTAATATTTATAGTGAGGTATATGATAATAGCATTTAACAACGTTGTCTACTGAAGTAGTGTCCTTGAATGCCACTTTATAAATGTTTTATTTTGGAAAATTGTGGAAGTGACTGTAAAAGCAAGGGTAATAAAGATATTTGATTGATATTGAGAATATAAATTTAGAATGGTTAAAATATTTTTTGAGAGTTTTGACATAGTAAGGAATAAATGACTTAAATTTTTATCTAGAAGGTGAGAAATCTTTCAATAGATAACATTTATTTTTAAAAAATGATGTTTAATCCAAGCTAAATGAAACACAGAATAGTAGTGTGTTAATTTTTTTTATGCATTATTGAATAACAAATTATCTCTTGTACCCTATGTGAATTGAAAATCGTTTTCATTTTATGTTAAGTTGTTTCTTGAGGCCACATTTATGACCCTATCTTCATGAAACGTAATCAGAATGTTTATCTTGATGATTCCAAGGTCAAGTTTAACAGGTGACCGAAATGGGGTCATCATGACCCTCTTGTATAAGATTGTATTCATCCATTATTTCCAAGAGTTGGACTAATTCTACAGCTTATACTTTTATCAGTTTGTTTGTTTTGGGTTTAACGCCGTTTTTCAAAAGTATTGCTGGCAGTTAACCTAGTCAGTGTTCCTGGATTCTGTACCAGTACAAACCTGTTCTCTACAAGTAACTGTCAACTTCTCCACATGAATCAGCGGTGGAGGACGAATGATTTGAGACAATGTCTTTTATCAATTCGTCACGGAGAATATACGCCTCGCCCAGGGCTCGAACTCGCGATCCCGCGATCTGTAGATCTGCGCTCTCCCTATTGAGCTAAGCGGCCGGGCACTTTTATCTGTGATACACGAATAACAATTGTAAATCACCAGGGCCATTTTATAACATTGGATGAAACCATTTTCTGGGAGACTTATTAAAATGCAAAAATCTGTGTTAATTCTATATGCATTGTTGAATAACCAGTTACAATGTTATACCTTTTGTGAATTGAATTGAAAATCTTTATTTTTTTTTGTCAAATTTTTTTAAAAGCGCAAGTCCGTTTTCCAGGTTTTAATAAAAATAAGTAGATAGTGTAAACACTAATCAAGGCATAAAGGTGTGTGGCACCATAGAGCGGTAGTCTGTATTTTAATCAGGAAATAGCTTTTAGCAGGTATTGCTACATCCCTTTTATGAATGTCTTTAACCGAAGTAAGTGATCGGTTATCACCTTAAGTATTTTAGGCTTCTCTCTGCTGATTATAAAATTTTATTTTATTTTTAGCTCACTTGAGCCAAAGGCTCATAGTGAGCTTATATGACCGCTTGTTGTCCGTCGTCAGTCGTGCGTCGTGCATCCGTCAACGATTTCTAAAGAACCCTTCTTCTTGAAAAACACTGGGCAGATTTACACCAAACTTCATAGGAATGATCCTTTTTTGTCCCCCTTTCAACATTATTCAAAGAATTGAACTCCACACAGAACTCTGGTTGCCATGGCAACCAAAAGGAAAAACTTAAAAAATCTTCTTGTTCAAAATTCGCAAAGCGTAGAGCCTCGATATGTGGTGCGTGACCCCCATCTAATGTTCCTCTAAACAGATTGTTCCAATTCTGCCCCTGGGTGAAAAGAGGCCCCCTGCCCCGGGGCTCCCAAGTTTTACATAGACTTATATAGGAAAACAAGAAGCTGCGTTCAATAAACGCTTGATGCCCCCCGGTGGCATCCTTGTCGATACAAAGCAACCTAAGTCCAAAACGAGGTCAAGGTCAAGGTCAAACTGAGGTCAGGTGATGTTTGAAGATGAAGAATGGTCACAGGTTACATCTGCATTAGTATCAAGTCATTCTAGTAAGGGGTATTTATGCTAGACGAAACGGTCCCATTTGGTTAACCTCGTACGGACGGACGAACCGACGGACGGACGAACGGACAATCACTATATGCCTCCCGCATCAGTAGATGCCGGGGGCATAAAAACAAGTTAAAAACAACATAAAAATCTTTTTGTCTGAAACCACAGGACCTAGGCCTTTGATATTTGGTATGTAGCATTGCCTTGTGCTCCACACAAGGAATATTTATTAGTGACATAGAAAATACAGCAAACGTGTTAATATGTCTTTACAAAAACTTCAAGAGTTACAATATAAGTTTATAATACTTAAGTGAATAACAACAAGTGCTGTTTAGTTATAATGTACGTTATAATGTACGAAATGAAAGAATGGAAAAAGACGATATTACAAAAGTCAGTCAAGACTCATGATGGGGTCATTGTTCAAAGTCAATCAGGAGAGAACTTTACAAGTTTAAAATGGTGAAAACACAAACACACGCACGCACGCAAATTTCATTTTACATAGAAAACAGAACTGGTAATATACTTACATATCTATATTTTACTCACAGTATTAGTTGATGCGCTGAAGTACATTGGCGATAACATACATGTTTAATTTTCATTTATAAACTATGTGGATTGTAAAACACGTATGTGGAAATATTTGAATAAATCTTTTATTTGTGTTTTGTCTTTTAATTAGAGATAAACTGCAACATGTGTCACTTGTGCGTTATTAACGTGTATATTTATGGGTTTTTTTGTTATTAGTATTTATTGAGGAATGTATTTGTGTTCTTTTATTGATAGCACCAGTTACATGCTTTTCAGATGGAAGCACCAGTTACAATTATTGTGTATAAATAACACAAGGTTAGTCTTGAATGACCTACAATAATATCATAATTTATTGCTGTAACTAGTTTCTAATGATAAATGTATATTTCAAAATGTATGTAGCTCATATGTACCTGTACAAAAAGTCCAGACGGAATCCGCCTGGAAAAGGCACGTCATTGGGCAGGAACTGAGCAGGAATTGCAATATTCCGTGTGAAATTGACACGGACACGGATTTTTTCTGGAGTCCGTACGGAGACTTTCATTTTTCCGTGCGGATAAATTTAGTTTTCCGTGCGAACTCTCATTATTTTCCTGCTGCAACCCACACGTCATTTTGGTAGACACGGACTTTTTCGACTTAGTCAAATTTTGTAGACGGAATTTTAGCACTTAGTTATTTTAACAACACGGACATTTTAGCCACTTAGGAATTTGTACACTCCTACAAGCCCCAAAACAAGAGTAAAATGAAGCATGGATACAAAGGAATAATGAAAAACATTACTTTGAAATCTAGTCAAGTTTTAGTCTATATTTGATCGCCCTTAGCTCAGATTTCCGCACTGCATTTCAAGAAGCGGAGAAAATGCGGAAAAATTGCTGAACCTTCAGTTTCTGCGGAAGATAATTTTTGTTTTTACGGAAAACATGCAGAATAATGACACTTAAACATTTCTCAGTTGCGGAATTTCTGACTCTGACAATTTCATAATGCGGGGAAGTTCTACATAGACATTTTCATTTGCGGAAATTTTGACTCTTCACTATTTCATAAGATAGAGACATTATACTTTGAAAAAAATTAGTGCACATGGTCAATTTGACTTTTTCTGATTTTTCTTTTAAATAAATTAAATATTACAAGATATTTTTTGCAGTAAATGTTGGCGGGCCTCTTTAGGAATGATAAGAGTTTCATTAACTTTCTTTCAGAAATTAAAAAAATTGTGACATAAATTTAACTGGTTTGCTGACTAATGGAAATGTTTTGAACAAAGACCATTTGTGTAAAATTATTGTAAAATCTGGCTAGCAGTTTCACACAAGATTTGTCACTTGAATATTTTTCTTTGTTTAGATATCACAGATATCTCAAAAAATTTAGATATACCTTAGTAAGGCTATTTTTTTTCTAATGTGTATAGGTACTTTCTTTTTATGTGTGGTGTAGATGTTATTGCAATTGTGCTGTTTTTATCAAATGGGTGCTGTGTGAATTTTAGCTCCAATGAAGAGGCATATTTCAATTGATTTTACTCCAAGATCCATTTTTTCTCCAACTAATCATGTTTTAAACCACCCAATGAGCCTTATGAAATAATGAGACGTACTACACCTGGTTTTGAGGCGTAAACCAGGCGTAATGGGTTGTTAATTATTGTGACAAGAACCAGGCGTAAAGGTGCAGGACAGGTAATTCTATTTTACTTACGGGCGTAAATCGCAAGAAAACCAGGCATAATCTTTAAAATATCAGGCGCAACCAATTCATTAAGACATACAGAGGCGTAAAGTTGGACATAGAATTTTTGTTTCTTCGTGAGAGGCGAAAGTTTGACTTTGAAATTTTCTAACTTCTAGAAAAAAGTTTGTTGGATTTAACGTCGCACCGACACATGATAGATCATATGGTGACTTTCCAGCTTTAATGGTGGAGGAAGACCCCAGGTGCCCCTCGGTGCATTATTTCATTACGAGCGGGCTCCTGGGTAGAACCGCCTACCTTCCGTAAGCCAGTTGGATGGCTTCCTCACATGAAGAAATCAACGCCCCAAGTGAGGCTCGAACCCACATCGATGAGGGACAAGTGATTTGCAGTCAGCGACCTTAACCACTCGGCCACGGTGGCCCCTAGAAAAAAGTTTGACTTAGAATTTGTTTTGGCTTAAAAAAATCTTAAAGCAGACAATTTGACATTTCTTCAGATGATTTTTTTTTTGTAAATCGGTTAGACATTACAAGATATATTAAAAACATTTGGAGTAAATGTTGGCGCACATCTAATAATAAATCTCAAAAGTTCTTTTATTTTACAAAAAGCAGACTTGATCAAAAAGCTTAACTCTTAGGTGTGATGCCAATGCTTTGGTGAGTATGACTTTGCTTTAGTTATTCTTCAAATTCATAGTATGCTGAAAATGAAATGGAAAACAAATGAATATTAAAACACAAATAATGATCATGTATTCCTCGGAAAAGCTAGGATAGTCAATAAAAATTACCAATTTATTTGATTTTAACAAATTTGTACACATTGTATAAAAACAATGTTTAAAAGGCAGTATGTGTAAATTTCTACATGGAGAGTCGGACCAACTGTAAAAATGGGAACGAGTTGAACGGGACGAATGAATCGTAAGACAACATTTACGTGTATTTTTCCGGACTTGCGTCAACTTTACATAAAGATACAATCAAGAACAGTAAAACTATACCATTTAAAATGAAACTTCATATATGTTACTGCCAGTTTTAATTGAAAACGCCTAAATATTGAGAAAGTACAGTCTCCCGGTTGCTATTAGATCACATGCGCCGTGTTTGTTTGTTACCGAAGATACCTCAGCCAGTCAGCTTTACGGGAAGTAATGCTTTTTACCTGTCGCATTATTCAAAAGTTGGCCATCGCAGGAGACCATTTTGTATTGGCATATTTGATTGGTTATTGTAAGACCGACGGTCAACTAAATCGAGTATTTCTATTGGTTTCCAAAGCTGTTGCAATTTTTGCGCCATCTTTAAAAACTTTGTGAGATGTTTGCTGTGACTTTGTTGTGCCAAATACCACGCTGACCAAAAATTCAGTCGTTGAGAAATCCTGCGACTTAATTCCGGAAGCAAAAGGTAAGGGTAGACTTCTTGGGAAAAAAACAAAGCCCCAGAGCCACGCATTTACAAAGTAGGCCCACAACAAACGATTTACAGTCAACTCGTCCCCTAGTCAACTCGTCCTCTAGTCAACTAGTCCCCGATTTGGTCATTTCGTCCCCCTTAGCGATTTCAAATTGGGCATTTCGTGCCCTTTTTTCTGCCCCCCATTTTCAAACGTAGAGCTATTTTTTGAAGAAAAAAAAATCAAAATATGATAAATTAAGTCGTTTTTTTTATTTGTAAATTTCCTTTTTTAAGCACACATTGATTTTATTTACTTGAATTTGCCTCTGAAATCTGAATACAGGCTGTAGCCCCTACAAAATTTTGAGTATTTTCTCCAGTCTTCTCAAAATTTTACACACGATTGAAATTTACAATTTACAAATTTAGTTTAATAATACCTTGAACATGATCTTACATGTAACTGTAATTTCAGGCTTATTCTATTTGTTAAAATGCTTTCTTAGGAATATTTAACACTTTGATTTTGTAAATTTTATTTGTTTTTCAGATAACTCACAGTGCTGGATATATTCCCAAATGTCGACATAAATCCGGCAAAGATCAATAGAAAACTTGTTGAATGACATTTTAAAATAGAAAAATGGAATCAACAAGACAAAATCGAAATTGTACGGTTTGATTGAGCCTGTTCTCGGACAGTAGTGGAAATGCAAGCTATTGCCATGACGCCAGAAGAAAAATAAATCTGACAATTAACAGTCACTGTGAATCGTCAGCTGTGTACCGGTATCATCTTCATCATAATTAAAAAATTTGTAATTAGTGAAAATAACTTGACCCTTTTAGTACTTTAGTCGATTTTGTCGATCATCTGACTATTAATAATGTGTTATATTCAATCATTTTTACGAATAATTTACAACAACTTAATTATTGGAGGCATTCACATTGTTCTGACATTAAAAGGATGTGAACTTTGTTCTACAAAGCAGCATGAATGCATTTGCCGAGTTTGATAGTGTATACAGCTGGAACTTTTGCTTAGAATAATCTTGCGTTTCAGATAAATTAAATTTAGACTACTGTATCTATCATCAGATTAACGTCCACTTGCACAATTGTGATTCATTTAATGTTTTAATTAATTAAATTTCAGGCATTAATATGCTTCACTGTATGAGCTTGTTTGTGAAAATATATTTAACTGAAATTGAATAAAGAACATAATTTTAAAGATTTTGAATATGATATAAGCTCACATTAGAGTGAAATGTTTTTGGCAAGCTATTGTGACCACCCCATGTCCGTCATCAAACTTTCATTCTAATAAAAGCTTGTCATATTTAGAAATGTAAATTCTCTTATTTCCGCAGCTTCTTCACATTCTGATTAATTGCTGCAGATTTCCTCGGCTCAATACTCAGCATTCCGCATTGATTGCAGGACGTTTCTGATACCTGATTTTCTCCCAATTTCCGCATTTTTTCCGCATTCGGTGGCTCAATACTCCACATTAATTGCATAACTTTTCCGATATCTGATCTTCTCCCACTTTCCGCATTTTTTCTGCATTCAGTGGCTCAATACTCCGCATTCCGCATTGATTGGGAAACTTTTCCGATACCTGCTTTTCTCCTAATTTCTGCAGTGTTTTTCGACAATTTCTAGATTTGTTCCGGATTTCCTCGGCTCAGTACTCCACAAAATTCATTTGCGGAGATCTGAACTAATTAATGTATTATATTATAATAAGCAATACCTTTATGTTTAATTAAGAATTAACAAGCTCCCAAGTGTAGTTTATCGTAGAATAACCCTTGTTTTGAGTTCTTATGCATAAAAATATATATATGATATATTGTTTCGCATAAGAACGAAAAACTAGAGTTCTGTGTTCATTGTCATTCTGTAAGATTCACTTTTCATGTCTTACGTATAGATTATTTGTTCATGTAGAGGCTGTTTAATTTGAAATTGTATCTAATCAGATAATGTATGTAGCTTAGATCGATAAAAAGATAGAATACACAAAGCATAATTATGTACATAAAATGATTTATTTTGGACAATAATAAGCAGATAATTTCAACTTAGAAAAGGTGCTTGCAGGAAACGGTATTGTATGGTTATTGATATGTTACTATTATATTGTTATACTAATGATGTATTTTGTTTACACATAAGAAATATCATTAATAAATTATTTAGACCGTGTGGCTGTGCCTTCTTGCCATAATTGGCCCAAGAGTCAATATGAGACAAGAAGACACAATCAGGTGTTTATTGACTTTTATTATATACCTCGATCGCTTCATATTTATTTTGGTTATTTTCATTTAACATATTTTCCACAAGCTCATTATCATTTCGATTCATCAATAATGCAATAATTATTTGAGAATCAATTGATCTGAAAATGATTCACCATCCTTTCCTCGCCATCATGACATTGCTCCATGATGTCAACGTCAGAATGCGCCGACGATCAAGTTACCTGCGGCCATTATGATTATGGCGACTGGAGCACACTGAGCTGGTATGGATCCGTCAATGACCATTTTAATGGCTATTTTATACTATTTATAGTGAGATATATAATAATAAGAGGTTAAAGGCAAAGAAAACCTCCTGTATAAGTGACCCCCACCAAATGCCAGACATCTTAATCCCCAATAAACATGATCCTGTCTGGTCCAGTCTGATTAGGGTCCATAAAACCCCTGTAGATTTGACATGTAGTCCATGTCAGAGAATCATAAATTTTATTGATATGAACAGATAATTGGTTATTTCCTGTGTTTTGCATTTTATTGATTGAAATACAGCTTTTTCAGAATATACACAAAATTATTTTAGTTGATAGTATACTAGTTGTAATTGCTCAGTCATGTTGAGTAATGTCCTGACCAATTAAATTATAACTCTTACAGCACAGCAATTCTCACCCTTTTTAGAAAACTCTCACCTTTATTTAATAAAAAAATAAAATAATTATTTAAAACCTGTGTAAGAGAAATGACAAGTATTTTTTATTCAATTTTTATGATCTTTTTATCTAGTAACAAAATAAAACCAGAAAAATTTGATTATAGTATAAGTACTGTGATTTGGGAATATATAGTTCCCAGAGTGTGGCCTAAATGTATTTTCTTTTATTTATGATAAAATCCAGCAATAAAGAGATATCATTGTTCAAAATACACATGATTTATTATTTATAAAAGGTGCCTAAATGCATTTTCTTTTATTTTTGATAAAAATCCAGCATTAATAATACTATTGTATGTTATCACTTTGCTTGTTTAGCCCTAATTTAATCAGGTTTTCTAAACTCGTTATAAAGGTGAGAACTGGTTTGCTGTAAAGGTGAGAAATATCACGTGCAATCTATGTACTGCACAGTAGCTATACAGTAGCTTATTATGAAATAAACAGTGACAATAGCAATATGGCAACTAACGCTAGAGGAAGTACGTCCAAACAGATTCAGGACAAAGATGGTGCTAAACTTGTTAAAGCTGACATTTCTGAGGATATTTTGTCGTATCTGAAAAAACCTGACATTAAAGTTGGAAATATGGAGGCTCAGATGAAAAGTATGGATGCAAAATTACAATTAGAAAATTTGGAGAAAAAAGTAGATAACATTGAATCGGAATTATCGAAACTGTGGAACTACGTACACAATGTAGAGAAAACTAGTTAAAGTAAATTTAACAAGTTAGATGATAAAGTTGAAAACATTCAGATGGATTTGTCTGGAAAAGAGCACGAGATTGATAAACTTTTGCACGAAAATTCGAAACAAAAGGAAGAAATGTTATATATGCAGTCACAGTCAATGAGGAACAACCTAATTTTTGGCGGTGTTACTGAACAAAAGGACGAGAGACCAGACGTAACTGAGAGCCTCATACGTGCGCACCTGAAAGAGAAATTCAAAATGGCCGAAGATATAGTCAAAAGTATTAAAATCGAGCGCGCACATAGGATGGGCCATCAAAACGATGATCCTAACAAGTTAATTAACAGAAAAATTGTGTGTAAGTTTGCGTACTTCAAAGATAAAGAGCTAGTTAAGAGTTACCGCAAAAATCTAGATAAGAAATTACACTTTGTTCATGAACAATTCCCGCCGGAAGTTGTAGCAAAACGGCGTCGTTTGATACCAAAATTGAAAGAAACCCTCAAAGACAATAAAGATGCCTGGATTTCGTACGACACACTTCATCGAAGGCAAACCAATTAGAGGTAATCTGTAGGATTTTTCGGAGAATGGACCTAAAATTTGTGTTTGGAATTGTAACGGATTGACCCAAACAAAACTTTGTGACCCTGAATTTGTGAATAAGATTGCTAAAAATGATGTCATTATTATGTTGGAATCTTGGACGGCTTCTAATTCAACTATTGAGTTGAATGATTTTTCATGCTTCAGTTTCTATAGGAAATTTAAACATAGAAGGGCCAAAAGAAATAGTGGAGGGGTTGTCTTACTTATTCGAAATACCATAAAATCTGGAATAACCATTGTAAGGAATCACTTTGACACCATCATCTGGCTAAAATTTGATAAACACTTCTTTGAGATTCAAAATGATGTTTTTCTACGGGGGGTGCGGGGGGGGGGGGGGTGTACATGTGTGGTGATGAGTCACCGGCTTCAAGCATAATTAACGAAGATTTATTTGAAATTGTTGCAAATGACATTTTTCATTTTGGAAATTTAGGTACCGTACTGGTGGCTGGAGACTGGAATGCTCGTGTGGGCACCAGATCTGATTTTGTTGCTTGTGACCGGCAAATTTCTGACTTAGACTCAGTTGATTATCTTCCAGATGTACCATTATTACGGGCCTCATATGATAAGGTGTGTAATGGAAGGAGAATTAAAATGTTAGATTTATGTAAAACTACTTCAATGCGATTAGCTAACGGTCGGCTACACAATGACTATAATAATGTTGTTTTTTTTTCACTTACTACAATAGATAGTGTAGTAGTACAATAGATTATCTATTATCGAATGAACGGTATTTCAATATAATTGACTCGTTTGAAATCGGTCAATTTAACGAATTCAGTGATCATGCACCAATATTGTTTACATTAAATTGTAAAGCTTACATGCAAAATAGTGATGTGACTAGTGATGTAGACAATATGTATAATATAAAATGGTCTGAGGATCACAAAGATGAATTTAGGCGTGGCCTAATAGGGAATTTACCAACATTTCATAGAATTGTATATGCCACTGTTGTACATGACACTGTAGATGTAGACAATTTGATTTTGAATTTTTCAAAAGTTATTTGTGAAGTAGCAGATCCACTTTTTAAACGTTGTAATAATTTTAAACGAAATCAATTTTTCAATAACTCCTGGTTTGATGCCGACTGTATCACGGCTAAACGTAAATACAAACAGGCTCTGTTTGTTTTTAATCAAAATAAATCACAGGAAGATAGAAATAGTTTATGTAATGCAAAAAAGGAATACAAATGTATTATTAAATTAAAGAAACGAGCACACAAAATCCAAAAATCTAACGAGCTGGCTAAACTAAAGAAAAGTAAGCCTAAGGACTTTTGGAAACACTTCAGTGTCGGGTGCTGATATAAAAGTAAATGAATTTCATGAGTATTTTTCTAAAATGTTTGATGATATAAGGACAACAGTAGTCAATAAAGCAGAAGATTTTAATTCTAAAGATGATTGTAATGTAAATGACCCTATTTTTGATGAGTTATACATTCCTATTACCTTTGTTGAAGTAAGAGATGCTGTTAAACGCCTAAACAGAAATAAGGCATCATGTCCTAGTGATAATTTACTGAACGAATATTTTATTGTTTCTATTGACATATTAGTTGGCCATTTAACAGATATGTTTAATATAGTTTTAGATTAGGGACATTTTCCCGAATCATGGTCGTATGGTTATATTGTACCGATATACAAAAAAGGAGATGTCAGAGCTCCAGACAATTACAGGGGCATAACCCTACTAAGTAATTTTGGTAAATTATTTATTAGTATATTGACGCATAGAGTGGAGAGATGGTTTGATAAGTACAATATTTTGTCAGATGCCCACTTTGGTTTCCGCAAAGGCTGTAGTACAGTAGATGCGACTTTTGTCGTACATAGTATAGTTGAACATGTTTTGTCACAAAAATTAAGGTTACCTTGTGCATTTATTGACCTGAAAAAGGCATTTGATTCAGTTTACCGTAATGGTCTGTGGTATAAACTTTTCAAATTAGGCATTGATGGCAAACTGCTGAGGATTTTTAAAGCCATGTACCATGTTGTCAAATCTTGTGTAAGACATTGTATTAGTTTATCTGATTTTTTTAACATATCAGTGGGCTTACGTCAAGGTCAAAATAACTCTCCAGCTCTGTTTGCTCTATTCTTAGAAGATTTGGAACTGTATTTACAGAACGATATAAATTCTGGATTATCTTTATATGAAATTTGTGTTATTTTACTATTATTTGCGGATGATATGGTAATATTGGGCCATTCCCAAGAAGATTTGCAAACTAGTCTTAATAGTTTATATGAATACTGTCAATTATGGGGACTTGAAGTCAATACTACAAAGGCCAAAATAGTTGTTTTTCGCAAAAGGGGTAATATCTATTCCCATGAAACTTGGTTTTATAATAATGAACAAATTGAAGTTGTTGATGACTTCAATTATTTAGGTGTTGTTTTTAACTATACAGGTTCTTTTGTACTTAATAACCAGTAGTGAGTACGTCTGTGGGAAAGCCTTAAAGGCTATAAATGTTTTGTCATATAATGTAAATAAGTACGAATTATCACCACATGTTGTATTGTAATTGTTTGACTCATTTGTTGGGTCTATTTTAAATTATGCTTGTCCAGTTTGGGGATTTACCAAAAGTAAGGATCTAGAAAGGATCCACTTAAAATTCTGTAAATCTATTTTGGGTGTTAAATTTAGTACCAGTAATGCGGCAGTTTATGGCGGATTGGGAAGATACCCTTTATACATAAATAGATATGTTCATATAATCAAGTACTGGTTTAAATTATTGAATACAAACAATATTTTACTAAATGTAGTGTATGACAATGCTTTAAATGAATGTAAGAAAGGTGTTAAAAATTGTGTTTTCAAAGTGAAATGTTTGCTTAAAGAATATGGTTTTTCAGATATATGGAATAACCCACTTGCTTATCAGTCAAATGTGTTTTACTAACATTTAAAGAAAGGGCTATAGATTGTTTTAAGCAAAAGTGGTTTTCTGATATTGTAAACAACAATGTATTAAATACTTTGCATATGTATATTAAACCTGTATTTGGTATGGAAAGTTATCTAGAAAAAATTGTTTGTAAAAAAAACTAGACAATATTTAACCCGTATTAGGATGTCTGCACATAGTTTGCGCATAGAAACTGGAAGATATGGTAGAGATAGATTGGAGAGAAACCAAAGAATTTGTCAACTCTGTAATGTCCACGATATTGAGGACGAGTTTCATTTTATTTTGAAATGTAACTTTTATAATGAATATCGTAGCAAATGTATACAAAAGTACTACTATGAAAGACCAAATATGCATAAATTTGTCGAACTATTGCAATGTACTAAAACATCTGTTCAGTTAGAGTTATGTAGATATATCAGACTAGCAAGCGATAAAAGGAATACTATGTTACTTAGATAATAAGGCAACATGTTCATTATGTCTCCCACCACACAATGGTGTGGGAGACATATTGATTTAACCCGGTCTGTGTGTGTCTGTCTGTCTGTCACAAAGCTTGTCCGCACTTTAAGTCAAACATTTCTCAATCGATCTTCACCGAACTTGAAAAAATGTGTTTGACCATAAGACCTCGGCCAAGTTCGATAACTAGCTAAATCGGTCCAGGCATATTGGAGTTACTTTGGAGTAACGGCCATTGATTTACCGAAAAATCGGCCTTGTTGCTCTTGTCCGCAATTTAAGCCGAACATTTCTTATCCGATCTTCACCAAACTTGAACAAAATGTGTTTGACCATAAAGGGCCAAGTTGGATACCTAGCCAAATCGGTTCAGGCATTTTGGAGTTACGGCCCTTGAATTACCGAAAAATCGGCTTTTTTGCTGTTGTCCGCACTCTAAGTTGAACATTTCCAATACGATCTTCGCCAAATTTGTATAAAATGTGTTTGACCGTAAGACCTCGGACAAGTTCGATAATGAGCCAAAGCGGAGTTTGGGCCCTTGAATTGTTGTGAGTAATCTGTATATAAAGACTTGACTTGCAATTTAGATGATTAGGCAGTTGTGGGAGGCATTCCCTTTTCTCAAAAGCAGCTCTATTTGTAGTGTTGATATGATTGTTTCATGTGTATACGGCAATTGAAATTATTAATTGTGCTCATCCCACATTGCATAAAAACATTGACAATTATACCTGCATGGAAACATTAATACCAGCAGTACTAACAACTAGTTATTTTTTGTCATAGTGAATTATACATAATTCATTCTTTCAGACAGTTTATGTTACCATATCAATATTGAATAGCAATCACTGATGTTGTTATTGTAACGGTTTTTGTGTTCCTTCGCAACATCATCATCTTTATTTTTAAGACCGTTACGATTCGGTCTTTTTGCCCCGGGACCTCCCAGTGTACATTTTAGGTTTGTTTGTCTGTCAAAATCGCACCAATTGAAAGGGAAATAACTGCAACATCTTTATTTACAGTTAAGCGGTTTTGGGTTGTTCCCCTTGAGTTATCATGTTATATAGTTACCCACTCACAGTATCAAATAAGTGATTATTTTGATGCTGGGTGTCATGGTGGTTGCTGTGTTTTGGGTGTTCTGGGGTGTCTTGGGGTAAAAAGACCAGTCCGTTACGGCTTGTTACAATCCGTTCTCCATTTTAAATTTTAAATTTTCAACAACTTTGCCACATGATCATATCTTATATGTCAATGTATATTATGTAATGAGGTACTATATGTACAAATTACTGAATAAACTTTTGTTCTGTTCTGTTCTTATTATGATAAAGAGAGGCTAATCTGTCAATGGTCCAGTCTTGTATATTGGCACTTACCGTCAGTACGCAGACCGTATCATCCCCATAGGCCACATACCTCGCATAGCAGAATCAGTGTCTTTAACGGTTTAGTCGTTCCTTCTTGCCATAGTGGCACACTTAGTGCCATAATTACCTGAGGGCTTTAGCCCGATGATCATTTTGAAACTAGGTCTGCCATTATAGCTGGAAAACACAACTAGTCTTTTATTGACCTTTTGCCTCATATCTATTTTTCTATTTTCACCGTACATATTTTCAGCAAACTTAAAAGTATCATTTGTATTGCCTTTTTCTATCAACAATGCATTCATAATATGACATTCGATCTGAAAATTATTCAGCACTTTCACTGCCATGAAGACGTTGCTTCATAATTCTAACGTCAGAATGCGCTGACGTTCCAGTTACGGCCATTACGATTATGGCGCATAAGTCACTCTGCGCCATTATAGATCCTTCAATGGTGACCGTAATGATCGTTTTAAACGGCTTTTTTGTTAATATTTATAGTGAGGTATATGATAATAGCATTTAACAATGTTGTCTACTGAAGTAGTGTCCTTGAATGCCACTTTATAAATGTTTTATTTTGGAAAATTGTGGAAGTGACTGTAAA
Source organism: Mercenaria mercenaria (assembly GCF_021730395.1). Taxonomy (NCBI): domain Eukaryota; kingdom Metazoa; phylum Mollusca; class Bivalvia; order Venerida; family Veneridae; genus Mercenaria; species Mercenaria mercenaria. The sequence goes on from NC_069364.1 coordinate 61,677,672, forward strand.
AGCAAGGGTAATAAAGATATTTGATTGATATTGAGTATATAAATTTAGAATGGCTAAACTATTTTTTGAGAGTTTTGACATAGTAAGGAATAAATGACTTAAATTCTTATCTAGAAGGTGAGAAATCTTTCAATAGATAACATTTATTTTTAAAAAAATGATGTTTAATCCAAGCTAAATGAAACACAGAATAGTATTGTAATGCAAAACTCTGTGTTAATATTTTTATGCATTATTGAATAACAAATTATCTCTTGTACCTTTTGTGCATTGAAAATCGTTTTCATTTTATGTTTATTAAGTTGTTTCTTGAGGCCACATTTATCACCTTAACTTCATGAAACGTGTTCAGCGGCCGCGCTCTTTTATCTGTGATACACGAATAACAGTTATTGTATTATTACAATTGTAAATCACCAAGGTCATTTTATAACATTCGATGAAACCATTTTCTGGGAGACTTATTAAAATGCAAAAATCTGTGTTAATTCTATATGCATTGTTGAATAACCAATTACAATGTTATACCTTTTGTGAATTGAATTGAAAATCTTTTTTTTTTGTCATTATATTTTTTTAAAAGCGCAAGTCCGTTTTCCAGGTTTTAATCAAAATAAGTAGATAGTGTAAACACTAATCAAGGCATAAAGGTGTGTGGCACCTTAGAGAGGTAATCTGTATTTTAATCAGGAAATAGCTTTTAGCAGGTATTGCTTCATGCTTTTTATGAATGTCTTTAACCGAAATAAGTGATCGGTTTTCACCTTAAGTATTTTAGGCTTCTATTTGCTGATTATAAAATTTTATTTTATTTTTAGCTCACCTGAGCCAAAGGCTCATGGTGAGCTTTTATGACCGCTTGTTGTCCGTCGTCTGTCGTGCGTCGTGCGTCCGTCAACGATTTCTAAAGAACTCTTCTTCTTGAAAAACACCGGGCAGATTTACACCAAACTTCATAGGCATGATCCTTGTTTGTCCCCCTTTCAACGTTATTCAAAGAATTGAGCTCCACACAGAACTCTGGTTGTCATGGCAACCAAAAGGAAAAACTTAAAAAATCTTCTTGTCTAAAATTCACAAAGCGTAGAGCCTCGATATGTGGTGCGTGACCCCATCTAATGGTCCTCTAAACAGATTGTTCCAATTCTGCCCCTGGGTGAAAAGAGGCCCTGCCCCGGGGTCCCAAGTTTTACGTAGACTTACTAGTATATAGGAAAAAAAACAACTTTAAAAATCTTTTGTCTGAAACCACAGGACCTAGCCTTTGATATTTGGTATGTAGCATTGCCTTGTGCTCCACACATAACTCTGGTTGCCATGGCAACCGTAAGGAAAAACTTTAAAAATCTTCTTGTCCAAAAATCGCAAAGTGTAGAGCCTCGATATTTGGTGTGTGACACCATCTAATGGTCCTTTATTAAGACTGTTCAAATTATTACCCTGGAGGACCCGCCCGAAGTTTTACATACACTTATATAGAAAAAAAACTTTAAAAATCTTCTTGTCTGAAACTGCAAAGCCTAGGCTTTTTATTTTTGGTATGTTTCATCGCCTAGTGGTCCTAGAAGATTTTTTTTCTTTTATAAGTCCATGTAAAACTTTGAGGCCCCGCCTCCCCCGCCCGGGGCGGGGCCTCTTTTCATGCCAGGATAATAATTTGAACAATCTTGGTAGAGGACCAGAAGGCAATGCTACTGTGACGACCCTCTGTGGCAAGAGATTACGCGGGAGTTAAATATTAGTAAGAATAGCTAACCACCTAAATCTAACGCGGTTCTGTTTGAGGAAAAACAGAACGACGGACTTCTAGGACTTGAGGACACAAACTCGACTGACCATTTTATTGTAGTTTGATAACACAACACAAGTATAGTTTACAATCACAATATGTATTATTTCATTTCATTTATTTTCATTCAGCATACATTTCAACATTCATTTCAGAACATGTAAACATTCATAAATACAATTCTAATATTTGATAAATATAGGGAGTATTCTTACTGGCCGGGCCGCGGGAGCCGGTCTGTCACTGTATGCACCTAGGGACGCGTTACTTCCCTAACATTAGTTTATGATCAAGTACTTGTATAACACTGATAAACTACGAGCCTCACAATATCCAAAAGGAACATCGAAAGGGGACAGGGCCGAGATGGACAATGACCGCTGACTAAGTTTGTACCTTTTATGTATAAAATACCTTTATCGCCTCGCAGGCCTTTATCGTATTAATATACCTTTAATGTACAAACTAATTACTCCTTTATAAGCGCTCTGGCTTCTTTTATGAGTAACCCTTAGGTTAAACGGGAAATTCAAGTTTAATAGTAAACGCACTTGAGGGCTTTTATTATAACGGAAACGGTAATATTAATATATATACAGTGACAGACCGTAAATAATACAAGGAAATTCTACCTGACGAAAAGAGCGGCTGCTATGGTCAAGGGGATGTCCAGAAGTCACTTACTGAGCTAATTTAAATATTTAGGACCAAATGAGCCAAAGTTCGGTGCCTACGAGCTAATTTGATTGGTCAAATTATGCTTAGAACGTTTTGGCTCACTATTGCTCGTTTGATTGGCTGAGGGTTGCCGGGTTACGCCAATATGGCAGCCTCCATGACCGGATACAAAATGGCGGACAAGGAGCGAACATTCTAAGAAATTCGGCACTTATTTGTAAATATTAAGTAAACTACTGGGAGCCATGAATAGTTATTTGGCTGACATATAAAGATGAATGAGCATTATCGATTACATGTTGTTGTTCCAGCATATCTGCAGGGAGAAAGAAATAGGGAAAAACTTTCATGGTAAATTTTTGGACTTAAAAGTTTATGGGCTCAGACAGGGCCGTTTCACTACCCCCTACGCTTTAAAAGTTCGTCCCGAACTTAATAATTTTAAGAACTGCATAATTAACAAGTAACATGTATCATATGTAAGCGATCACCAACAAATTAAACAATATTTCAGTTATACCAATGTATCATTCATAGCTAAGAATTATGAACTTGACTGTATAATATCTAACAATACACATATCTAGAACTTCATGACGTTAGGCAAAAGTAAATTGTACTTAGCAATACAAGATTTAGGTACAATCATAGTCGGAATATAGATCATGAACTTAATTGTACATAATAACAATGATAAAGAACGGAATATCATTCATGAATCTGACTGTAAAAATATTTTACCTAACTGTATTAATTGCCAATTAACTTAGGATACGGCCATTTTTTAAGCCATTTTTTACTAGCGCACATTTAGTGCACCTGTCTAATCTGGTTCAGTGTCTTATAACCCTTTTTTTTAATTAAATTTTAGGACACATCTTTGTGTTATGATTAGCAGACATGTCTTGCTTTTTACTGTAATATATGAGAATTGATTTATGTGAAATATGTGATATGTAGAAATTTTATATATATAGTCTCTTGTAATTCAAATTTGAGTGGCCATTTACTTGTGTTTTATTATGTATATGTCATGTTTTTATACTGTAAACATGTAAATGGATGAGACTGAAATAAACAATAAACTAAACTGACGTAATAAAGTGATGACAATTAGTGAAAAGATGTTGATAATTACGGCCATTTTCTACAGAAACTTGCGGGACAATTTTGACGAAGTGAAGGTAATTACATCAGACAAATCATATTTAAATTGTTAAAATAGCATGTATAGACTGACTGAATTAAATGTGTTAAACTTATACATAATATATTGCGCAATATGCCTGTATCGAAGTGTAAACATAAACAGCGCCTATATACAGGTTATATCAACAGACCGAATAAAACAATCTTTATCACACACGCCGTAACAAGTATTGTGCGTAATATACAATAAGGTACATGTATACAACATCAACAACTGTAGCAATTAACAATAATAATTGTGCATGTAACTTACATGCGTTTAACAAATGTGTAAAAGTAACACGGCGTTACTATATGATAATAACAGTAAAATAACATCGAATTTACTGTAAGTTATTCTGTGCAAAACGTGAATTTAATATTTAGATCTAGTGTTCTAAAATTAATAGAAACAATTAAGTTTTCAGAAACAATTTAGTTATAAGGTGAAAAATTTAACTGGAAATAATATTCAGATCTAGATCTATCTGAAATTATTAACACTTGCAAAAATTTAAGTCATGTGAGCACTGTCTTGTAAGCTGTACGGCCGCAAACGCCTAGACACTTCCAAGATGGCGGACGCCGAAAGTCAACACAGGCAGGCGTTCCAGCTTTTCATTAATAACATGTCCTCCTCAACACCCCCACCAGCCACACCCACAGCAATTGATAGCGGAATAACATGCTCCTCCTCGGCATTATCCAAGAGCCCGTTGACCTCATTGTTTCTCGAACCACATTGACGCAAAATGCGCCAATCTGATGAAAGTAAAATCGAATCGAGGAACGCACATTATTTTCGGTCGTATCCCACTCAATATTTATATCTGTTTGAATATCTCTGTGGTATCCTGAAGCCCCTTACCGGCTCTTCACGATGGCAATGCCCGACCCCACAAAACATACCTGGAAATATAAACCCTTTTACGATCTTCAAATTGTCAACACAGCGGCGCAGACCACACCAACATATTCACGCTGAGCGGCGTAGACACGTTCCTTTGTGAACGGTTTACACATAGAATTAAGCGAAAAAACTGAACGGTGCACTACATACCAAATATCAAAGGCCTAGGACTTTTGGTTTCAGACGAGAATATTTTTAAAGTTTTTTCCTATATAAGTCTATGTAAAACTTGGGACCCCAGGGGCATAATTTGAACAATGTTCATAGAGGACTAGATGATGTCACACGCCAAATATCGAGGCTCTACGCCTTGCGGGTTTGGACAAGAAGATTTTTTAAAAGTTTTTCCTCTCGAGTGCCATGGCAACAAGAGTTCTGTGTGAAATTCAATTCTTTGAACAATTTTGAAATGGGACCACCAAAGAATCATTCTTGTGAAGTTTGTTGTAAATCTGTCCAGTGGTTTTGAAGAACATGTTTTTCTTTTTAAAATATCTCAAAAAATGCAAAATCACTAAATAAAATGTCCTCGCCAGGAATCGAAATCGGGCCGCCTCGGCAGTAGAAATTATCCAATGACACCACGGAGGAATTCGTTTAAAACACGACCGTTTAACATTAGCAATTTACCTTGGTACCCCGTTACAAACGCTTTTCAATATTGAATCGAAAAACTAGTAAAAACAATAAAATTACACGTGCTTCAATATGTATAACCGATCAGTAACTAAGTTTCAACGACATTTTAAGAAATATAGCAATAATTTCCCCATATCTACAATAACTATTTTTGTACGATCTACAGGTCAGTGCCATTATTTATTTCTATGTCACAAATGGAAGTGTAAATTGGCGTAGGATAGGTTTAATCCTACCCATAGGCTTATTTTATCTTATTTTTTTCACCCATCTAACAATAAAAATTCTCCGTATTGTAGCAACAAAATATACATCTTTAATCTTTAACTGTTTAATGCGCGTAATACATAAAGAAATTTGTTTTCCTCATTTATATCTACTGTTATTTCTGTGCAAAATCAGTTTGTCACGGAAATAATGGGGTGGCGTGGAGTAGGGGTGGGGATAAACGTATATACTGGCCCGCCTCCTTGTTCCAACGCCTACGATCCCATCATTTTAACGCTAGAATCAGTATTTTAAACATGTTATTTTGTAATATTTTTTTCCAAGTCACAAAATACAAATAAACTTGACGAATAAATTTTAGAATTGTCATTGTAAAATTGTGTCGATTTACAATAATGCTCTCTCTTTTTTGTGTGACATGTTATGCCTGCGCATTATACCTGTCGTTATCAAATGTATCAGACCCCAGGTCAAAATCCTGTATTTGACCTTGTTAGATTTTAATACCACATCCACATTTTTATAAGTCACAAAAATACATGTTTAAGTTCTGTTTTTTTATTGTTTTAAAAAAAACAAAAACGGTTGATTACAATTTATAATAATAAAGGTTTAGATTTTGATTTATTTAGGCTCTAAAATGGTTAAATGTCATACGTATATCAATTCAGAGTTGCATTTAGGTCAGCAAGCTTAAACTATCTGAATGATTTTTCTGAACCCACAGGTGAATGGGAGAGTTATTTAAAGTCAACTACTGTAATCACTTGGTCGTAAAGTATAAAATGTCTCTACATTTCGCACTGTAGTCGTTTTTGCAGATTGTATGCATATTAAACATATGTGACAGAGCATGAGATTTTGGGTCCAAATGCAATTTTGGTCAAAAATGGGGTTTTGGGCTAATCTGACAGATTGACCCGTTCTAGGTAAAAATCTTCAATTTGACAACAAAAATCAGCAGTTATCATGGAGATATTACCACTTTTCGGACACCATGTTTTTGTCTATTATCAAAATTGAGGCAGTATATCTTCATAATGACTCCATATTTAAATAATATCAAGATAGAATATATGAAAAAATAACAAAGGCAACACGCAATTAATGGAATGTATTTCTTTTTGTCTCTTTCTTTCATGTTGTATAAAAATATTTATGTTCTAAAAATCGTTTCTATAGCAACACTGTTGTTTAACCTCTTTTTTAACAGTCTCATGATGAATCTAGCAATACATTACAAAGAATGTGAAATAAATACACAATTAACTTTTTCTAGTGTGCAAACAGTTTACAGACAACTGTTTTATGACATTCTTTTGAACAAAATTCAGATTTTATTTGATATCAAATTAGACAACATCCCAAAAACTAGGACATTAATCTTATTGTTATAGACACCTTATCTATCAAACAGTAAGAAAGAAAATCAGACAAGAAGATATAATTATAGACTGTTATTATCAACTGTGAGTTTGCTAAAATTTCAGAAGACTTAGATAATACGGATCAGTGAATCATTACCATAGCAACGATGTGGTATTTTCTTACAAAAATACTAACATTACCATGGCAACAATGTGGTACTTTCTTACAAAAATACTAACATTACCATGGCAACAATGTGGTATTTTCTTACAAAAATACTAACATTTTTGTCAATTTCTTTGTAATAATTTGAATATTTGAAGTGTTTTTCCATATATTTACATCAAAAGCTGTCTGTTTTCTTATTTAAAAGTAAGAGACATCATTCCATGCAAATTAATGTAATATTGTTTGAGAAATCGTAATTTTCGGATGCACCTCTCTCAGTTACAACTCTTGCCATTTTAAGGCAGACTTGTGTGATAACAAAGTGCTTTGCTGATGCAATTATTACATACGAAAATATATTCACTAACATAATACAGCTTAAAAAATATAACATATAAACAAGAAAGATGTTGTTTACATATGATGATATCCAAAATAATTTAAAAGTCAAATTAATGTTACCATGGCAACAATGCATTATTTTCTTAAAACAGTAGTATTTTTGTAAATTTTCCAGAAAGAATCAGAACATTCATTTAGCATCTGTTCAGTATACATTTGTTTTACACCACAAATGGTCAATTATGATCATTTATAAAAAAAAAAAACATATTTCATGTAATATAATTTAACTTTGAGAACTACATATTTTCCTGATATGCCTACCTGCATTACAACTCTGCCATTTTATGGCAGATTTGTGTTATGACATGTTTTGTTAATGCAATGATTACACATAAAAGATATTTTCTTGCAGAACAGTCTGATTAGTAGAATATAAACAAGAAACATGCTGTCTACGTAATCAAACAAATCTAAATTTAAGTCAAATTTGTGTTACCATGGCAACTGACAATGTTTTGCAACAAAAAATAGCTATTTCTGCAAAGTTCATGTAAAAATATCTTTTAACACAATTATAACCATGGATTTACATGATTAATTCTTGAAATAAAATATATTATATTTAGCCAGTAACAAATATTTTCTGCTATACTGGAAGTTTTCTGTCATGGCCATTTCTGGGAAAATCCTTCCTACACTCACACTGGCAAGGCAGTTTTGATTGTAAAAATTTTTCATCCAAAGGTTGTGCTTTAAATGTCACACATGTTGTAGTTTTGAAACAACTAGGATTCATTCAACGGACATGTCTTAGTATTTCATGCATGCAGTTTTGGAAAATTCATAAGTTAAATTCTGTATTGTTAGAACAATTAAGATAGTGCTTTTCAAACCACTTCACAGCTGTCATGGCAACAAAACACTTATTAAATACTTTTACCCAATATTTCTCACAGTTTTACTTTTTCTTGAAACACATTTGTAATTTGAATTAGAATGTTTAACTTTTTGAGGTCATGAGGGCAGGAAACATGACCTTATTTGTGCAATATGGAGTAATTTGCTCATATCAGTATTTGTGACATGCACTCTATTCCATAGGCACGATTTCAGCTGGATGATCAGTAGAACATATTAATTCCTTCTGTTTCATTCCCATTCACATATTCATAGTTCTTTCATCACTGCAAAACAAAAATTCAACAACATTAGAACATCATTTTAAGATTAGTATAAGGTTACAGAATATAAGACTGTAAAGCATCTTTTTAAGCTTAAGAGAGTCTTTTTGTTAAAAGCTGAATGAAAGCAAAATTGATAAGTGTAAACTCATCCAAGAATCTTACAGTATTCAAGCAGAAAAAGTAGCTTTTCAAGAATACATAAGCTAGCTAAGATTCCGACAGACTAGACACACAATTCATGCAATCATACATAATGTAAACATACATACATGCTATATTTAATTATTATATATCATTACTTATTCACTTCTTAATATACTAACACATATTTGTTGAATGGGCCTATAATTAAAATCTTTTCTCTTAAAATGTTATGAATAAAATAGATCATTTATGTTTATGTTACTTTAATTTCTTTATCTTTCTTGGAATAGCAGTATAGTAACTGTAAAAATGTATGAATAAATTTACAAACCCCCAAACAATCCAGCTTGTGGTGTATATACCTTCCTGGAAAATCCTTTAACTGTTTAAGGTCATTGCATCAAGCCAAACAATCCTCAGTGGTTGATCTGTAAAATGAAAAAAAGTACTGAAAAAGGCTGAAATGTAAGATAAAAATGCCCTGGGTAGTTAGCTCAGTACATAGAGCACAAATACTTCTATAAGAAGAGTAATAGGTAATGATAACACCAAACTACCGGTTTTACAGAACCGTGTCCAGGAATAGAAAATGAAGTTTAAATCAGGGTGTCCCGTCTATAAGTAAATTGCTTTGAAATCGAATTATCTGTTCACTTTCCAGAGAATAGAAATAGCGCTAACAAAAGGGATTCATATTCTAAGAGATCAGGGTCCGTTTTTTAGTAAAAGAAGTGTTTAAGACCTGTTAACTGAATTTTGCTGTTATTGATTGGCCGTCTAATCAAACAAACAAAAAATCGAAGATTTTTTGTACTTGTGAGCGGGTGATTTCTATTTCTTTTTTTTTTTTATCGAAAATAAAATCTATGATACGGTCGTTCCGACGCACTACTAACCAATTTGACATGGCCGTAACCTATTAACAATTAAACAATATGCAGGCGCAATGTGCATGCTTGTGATAATTTTGAAACCAGAGGACTGTCCAGTTATTGATGAATCATAGCCGGAAGTGTTTTTTGTGTTTATTGATAAGAATATCAAGCAGGCCATACTATTATTTGTATTCTGAATATAAAAATATTTCATAGATCTACCTGTATATCATGTAGGATGGAGTAATATTTCCTACATTAAAGCGTAATTGTGTATTATAAAAAAAACAAGCACGTTATTCACCCATAAGTTTCTTTTTGCGGAGTGGTCACACATACATTAATAACAATTTCTGGTCTGTAAAACTTCTGGTCGCAGAAAATCATCTTTAATATTGGAACTCCAGTATACTGGTTTCCCGCTTAAGCTATAAATATGTACAGCGCGTCTATTTAAAACAGATGGACTATAACATTTCATCAGTCACTAACTTATACGACAGAAAGAAGTAGAATTTAATCAATTAAAAATGTAAGTTTTTTTTATTTATTTATCTTACTTTTAAATTTTTAACTAACCTCAGAAATATTATTCTATGTGTTTTACAAATAATCTTGCTAGTGTACTAAGTCGTAATCCGGCATTGGGTTTTCCCAAATCAGTGTAGGTACAAATATCGCCGATTTGTTGTATAAACTATTAAATTAAAGTTTAACCTTTAATACATCAAATATTTCTTTGAATAGACAAGCCAAACTGATACTATTTACTAAAGACATATCTGTTAACGTCATTATGTATTGGATTTATAAAATAAGGTTGAATTTGTGTTCGTGTGTGGGTTTAATATTTCGACATATTTCAATGCTACATAGCGCAATCTATTTATAGAATGGTTTGTTTGTACCCGAATGCGTGCTTGAATCTTGGAAAAACCAGACGTAAACCGAGTTCCGGAGTGAAACGATAAAAAAACAAATACAAATGACTTAAAATGCACCATTTTGTCTTGCGGAATTTCAAAATTTCCGAATTTCTGAGTCAGAGAGTATCCTTCATCCCCGTTATTAAATTACCCAGGCCAGTAGGATTTGCAAAATCTCAGTTTTTACCTAAGCCCATGTATCCCGAAAATGTGGTGCATTTTTAATAACTGATAACTGCATTACAGTAGAATTTTGTTGAAACAGTAGCTGTTGTAATTATTATTGTAGTTGCGTTATCGTACGACGTAGTTAATTGTTGGTAAACCCATGATTGCGTAAATAAGGAGTGAAACAACCGGACTTCTTACTATTAACGTATGAATGACGTATAAACTATAAATTGTTTTAAGTTCTACGTATTTTAGTTCTAGTTTCGTTTTAAATGTTTTAGAAGAATTATTTAATCTATTAAGCACCGTTGATAAATTCGATTTTACAGATGTAATATTATATTATTTCTAGACCATGGGATAGTCTACAGTACGATAGCGTCACCTTTCGAGGTCACGGTCCGTTAATGGTTTATTGAACCGCACTAGTCGAGTATGTATAGATATTGACCAACGGGAATTTGTTTATTCCCAAACTGGCCAATTAGAAATTAGCATAAGCTACAAGTAAAATGTGTTGTAGATATTTGTTAGTTCTAGCGTGCACTTTATTTAGCAATGTATGAATTTCAAGTTTCTTAATATAAAAAGAAAGTATTTTTTATAAGGATTTGAATAATTTTGCTTTTAGATAAGGAACCTTGGTTCATAATTGAAATTGAAAATAAGCATAAGTTATAATAAGTAAGTACTGTAGATAAGTGTTAGTTATAGCATATACTACATTTAGCACATAAGTGAGTCAAAATTCCTTGTTAACAAGAAAGAAAGCTCTTTATAAGAAATTAAATTAATTTTTGCTTTTTAACATAAAGAATTTTTGTGTTGCAATTAAAACTAATGATTTTAATGTGTAAAGCCCACACGCACACAATTGAGAAAAGCACTGAATTGTTATTTGGACACAGGTTTTCAGAGCCACATTCTCTGTTGTTTCCTGGACGTCGTGTTTTTCAATGATATGGAGAATTCCGATACGAATTTTCAGAATACTGTCAAACGTCTATAAAGACCACCCTAAATGTGGTATTTATCGGGAGGTGGTCTTTAAAATTCACAGGTTAAAATACACTGTAAATGTTAAAATAGGAAACAAAACATGTGGTCTGTAGAGCCAGGTGGTCTCTGTTCAGAGGTGGTCTTTAACACAGGTTTGACTGTAATATTGTTTGTATGGCAAAATGTTTGATTATACAAGAATGGCATATGTAATGAAAGATAGAAGTTTGTAATAATGGAATTGCACAGTAACAAATTTTATATTATCTACCAGTATTACATTTATAAGATACAATAAGAAAGTTACATATTATTCGTTGATAGTATTTGTTATGCAATATGTCATTCATATCGTATCGGAATAAATGGTCCCGTAGCCAGAGTGCACAGCTATACAAGGGCGAAATAGAGTTTGTGTTAACCCAGTAAACACCTGACGTCGTACCGACGTTGGTTAGATGTTGGATTTTGGTCGGGACGTCGGCGACCTGAATCCAACGTCTAACCAACGTCATAACCACGACGTCTTATAGACGTCAGACTTAGACGTCTAGGAGACGTTGGAATTAGGTTGGATAGAAAGTTTGTTTAAATGTTTTCAGTTATAAAATTAACTGGTGTAATTTTGCTAGTATAGTTTAATGGCAGTTATGCCTGAACATGCGCGCTTATAAATAATAGTTCATTCGCACATTCGCACATCAGCCCGCCCGCTTAGCTCAGTAGGTAAGAGCGTTGGTCTACGGATCGCGGGGTCGCGACGGATCGCGGGGTCGCGAGTTCGATCCTCGGGCGGGGCGTATGTTCTCCGTGACTATTTGATAAACGACATTGTGTCTGAAATCATTAGTCCTCCACCTCTGATAATTCATGTGGGGAAGTTGGCAGTTACTTGCGGAGAACAGGTTTGTACTGGTACAGAATCCAGGAACACTGGTTAGGTTAACTGCCCGCCGTTACATGACTGAAATACTGTTGAAAAACGGCGTTAAAACCAAAACAAAACAAAAATCATTCGCACATCAAACATTATTATTAATTATGTTACAAAATCGTATGAAATTGTCTATTTTCAGAAACGGATTTTTTTTACCAATTTAAAACTGTTCAGGAAAAATTGCGTTCTATACACATGAATAAATTATTCTGAATTCACCTAAGGATCTTCTTCTACACATGTTCATTAGTCATGCATTCGCAGGATAAGCCTGCATCGGTTTACACGAGTCTTCCGGTAATTTGATATTTGTGGGGTTTATAAATACTTTACACAAAGGGATCCGCAACGTGAGTAGCAAATTTTTGGGTTTGTACTTATTTTAATAGTTATTCTTTTTAATGTTACGATTGATGCATTTTGTTTATTACTTTAAAAAGCAATAGCGTTAAACATAAACTTCATTACATTTTACGAGGTTATAGAGATTTCTTTTAGAATTTAAAATATAACATGTTTGTTTTGCACGTAGCAATTAAGTTCTTTAGTAATAGCACTAGCATAATTGTATAAATGTTTGATTTTTATGAAATGATGAAACAGTCAAATTTTATACATTTCAGAAAAGAATTTTAGCGGAGTTGAAGAATCATGCAGACATGACTGAACTTGTAAGTTTCAATTACTGGATTACCTTTTTGGTTTTATGATATTACACTTATGTCGCTATCATGTGAAATAAAAATGATAAAATACATGTGTTGATTACTTGTTTGATTGCAAATTATGTTGAAAATTTGGTTAGATTTTGGTTGGAAAGTGCTTAGATTTTGGTTGGAAAATGGTCAGATTGCGACGTCTAGCCAACGTCGGGATCCGACGTCTAAACGGTTTGCAAATCCAACCCAAATCCAACGTTAATTCGACGTCAGGGTCCGATGCCTATACGACGTCTAACCGACGTCAAATGTTTACTGGGAAGTCAATTCAACTCAACTCAACTATTCTTTTATTTCAACCCGGGTACATTTACATATACAGCAAGGGCATAAAACAAAACACATTTTCTTTAATATACTGACAGTGGTTCCGAAACAAGATAGATATAAATTTCATATTTAGAAAGAAATTATGTTCCACAATGGATAACTATAACAAGAAAATACGTTGTTCTTTGGAGGGGGAGAGACTTAAAATTTTTAATCCAGCTACGCTCGTGAAAGTAGTTCTGTTCAAATTACGGTAAAGGTCAAACTAAATATAGTCAACATGTACAATGTAAAAGTTGAAATGGATTTTAAGAAGAAATATTTGTAATAAGTACTTTGAGTTTACCTATAGTTTTATTTATAATTTGTATATAGAAGACTTAGGTAGTGTTATTCAGTACGATGGTGGTTCCTACCAAAACAAGGCAAGGTAAATCATGCCGAAGATGAGTCTATAAATTGAACTCTCAAACCATTATTATTATTTATTTAATATCCTCCATAATGTGAAAATTGTAAAAGAATAAGTAGACAAACAAGACAAAAAACAGTACAAAAAACAAACTTGCAATCGTATCAAAACATATAAATCAAATGCATTATCAAACAAATGTATATACATGTATAATTATATATAATATATGAAAAGAGTCCGTATTAGAGTTAAAAAATGTCTTATACTGACATAAACCTAAACACGTACATTCAATTCATACTCAAATGCAAACTTAAAAACAACAGAAATTAAATCAGGTAGAGGATTACATAAATCAAGTTTAACATGCATGTACCACAAAAAAAACACATGTGACATAATGATTTCTAAGTACTCTTTAAAACGCGAGTATGACAATAAAAGTAGGAGTCAGATTGATATTGTTCTTCCGTATAATACGCCTAAAATTCTGTAGTCAAACTACGTTTATCTATTTTACAGTTATGTTTTATCTTTTTTACCTTGATCTTTGTTGAAAACCAGGTTACACAAGTCTGAATTTAAAAAGACTTCCATTACTGAAATTATATGTATATGTACAACTTCACTCTAAAACATTTAAAAACAAAGCGATGACATCAGATTTTAACTTAATCCGGTGTACAACCCGTTATTGGGATAGACTACTGCTATATTCAATCAAACATCATTACCTCACCTGAGCACGAAGTGCTGAATGGTGAGCTATTGTGGTCAGTGATTGTCCGTCGTACGTCTCCATCGTCCATTGTCCGTCAACATTTTCCTTTAAACAACATCTCATAAACCCTCAGGCCAATTTAAATGTCTTCTTTCAATTTAATTCCGTATAGAACTCTGGTTGCCACGGCAACCGAAAGGAAAAACTTTAAAAGTCTTCTTGTCCAAGGGCTTTGATATCGGGTGTGTAGCATCATCTAGTAGTCCTCTACCAAGACTGTTCAAATTATCCCCCTGCGGTTAAATATGGATCCGCCCAGTGGGCGGTCGCATGGTTTTCATACACTTATATAGGGAAAAACTTTGAAAATCTTCTTGTCCAAAACCATATGGCCTAGGGCTTTGATATTTGGTATGTAGCATAATCTAATGGGCCTAGACTGTTAAAATTATATCACAAGGGTCAAGTAAGGCCAAGCCCTGAGGTTCTCATGGTTAATAAAGACTTATATAGGGAAAACCTTTGAAAATTTCCTTGTCTAAAACAACAGAGCCTAGGGCTTTGATATTTTGTATGTAGCATCATCTAGTGGTTCTCTACTAGGATTGTTTAAATTATCCCCTAGGGTCAAATATGACCACGCCCTGGCGGTCACATGGTTTATATAGACTTATATAAAGAAAACTTGAAACTATTTTTGTACAAAACCACATGGCTTAGGGCTTTGATATTTGGTATGTAGCATCGTATAGTAGTCCTTTACCAAGATTGTTCAAATGTTTCCTTTGGTGTCAAATATGGCACCGCCCTAGTGGTCACATGGTTTATATAGACTTATATAGAGAAAACCTTTGAAAATTTTCTTGTCCAAAACAACAGGGCGTAGGGCTTCGATATTTTGTATGTAGCATCATCTAGTGATTCTCTACCAAGATAGTTCAAATCGTGACTTGGGTTAATATATGCCACCCGGGGGTGGGGGACTTTTGTTTTACATTTACTTATAAAATCTTTAAAAATCTTCTTTTCCAGAACCTTAAGGTACCTTAGATATTTGGTATTTAGTATTGTATAGTGGTCAACTATCAAGTTTGTTCAAATCATGACCCTGTGTTCAAAATTGACTGCGCCTCGGGTGATCTCTTATTTTACATAGACTTATTTGTTTTTGAAGCAATGGCAAAGAAATTTGGACCGCAAGTATAATGTTTGATACATCTTGAAAAGTCTTAATCATGACAAATTGACGTACTTTCTCGTTTTTGAAGCTACAAGAAAGAGATTTAGACCACCTGTATAATTTTTATACATATTTCAATACTCGTCTTTGTGACCTACTGACCTACTGTATTGTTTTTGAAGTTACAGCAAAGAAATTCGGACCACATGTAAAATGTTTAATACAGATTTCAATACTATTCTTGAATAGTCTTAATCGTGACCTAATGACCTTCGTTCTTTGAGTTTGACGTTACAGCAAAGAAATTTGGACCACATGTATAATTTCTGCTACAGATTTCAATACTCATCTTGAATAGTCTTAATCTTGACCTACTGACCTACTATCTTTCTTTTTGAAGGTACAGCGTAGAAATTTTGATCACGTGTATAACTTTTCATACAGATTTCAATACTCATCTTAAATATTAATAACCCTGACCTACTGACCTACTTTCTTGTTTTTTAAGCTACAGCAAAGACATTTGGACCACCTGTATAAATTTTCATACTGATTTCAGTAGTTATCTTGAATAATCTTTACCATGACCTCTTCACCTACTTTTTTGTTTCTGAAGCTTAAGCAAAGAAATTTGAGCCACGTATATATTTTTATTCAGATTTCAATACTATTCTCGAAAAATCTGGCAAGAATTACACTAAACGTGGTCAGTAGCAGCTTGGCATGGATCTTTATCAAGTTTGTTCAAATGGTTTTGCTTGGCCTGTTTTAGAGGCCCCAAAGCTGAAAGTAGAAAAAGCCTTTAAAGACTTCTTTTCAGGAACTACTCGATGGGTCTTCATCAAACCTGGTCTGTAGCATTATTATAAGGTCCTCTCTCATCGTTGTTGTTGTTGTTGTTTTCTTCTTCTTCTTCTTCTTCTTCTTCTTATTATTATTATTATTACTACTACTACTACTACTACTACTACTGGTAAGTAAGTTTGAGTGATATTTTTGTCTCTTTGCAGACTGTTACTGAACCCTACGAAGCAAATCCAAATTCTACAGAGGTAACTGTGCCGACTTCGGGTCCCAAGCCCCGAGTAAGAAAGTAGGAGGGCATTTGTAAGTATTATTCATTTCTCTCACTTTTAGCCAGAGCCATAGGTAGACACTATCAGCCAAAATCTGATCTTACAATTTTGCTCAGTGTGCCTTAACCAGCATTTCGTTGCTGGATAATGAAGTGTGTATTTTTGATGCTTGGTAATTGGGAAGCTTCTGGAATTGGAATGTCCAGGAATTGCGCATATGGGTTACCGGTTGTGTCTATTAATGAGACTGGGATAACATTTATATATAGGCTCTGTGTATGAGAGTTCATCCAGAAATAGTGCCAATGCATCCGTGGCGCTGATTAATTCATTATTGTATCATTGTAAAAGTTATGTTAGGATGTTCGCTGATTCGGTTAAGATCGCACTGCTAAATGTTATTTTCTAGGATTGTTTTGTTTAAAAAATACAAGAAGAAATTCGAAGTGTATCTCCGACGTCATTTCGCGTACTATACCTTGGGGTATGAAATTAGGACCATTAATGCCCTCTTGTTTGTTGTAATGTGCATAACCATAAATGTATTTATATCAATGAAGAAAAAAAACTGTTTAGTAAGTTGATTTTTAATCGAAACTTCAATTCAGTAAAACATAGTATCATGTATCATAAATTAAAATCCTATACTTACGTGAATTGAAAATGTTTTATACAATTTTCAGCTGAAATGAAAGGTACTTGAAGCTCTCCTGCAATTAAAACACAATGAACATCTCATTCTTACATCCGTGTGCAGTGTTTATACTTTATTGCACCGTTCTAAAAGCCCATGTTTGCGCAGAATGTTATCAAAAGAAGTGCCAGCTGATGTCTGTGACAGATAATCTGATATTGTTGGATCCATTCCTTGGTAAACATTTTGGAAGTGTTTATTTCAAAATAAAAATCGGGTCAGGCAGAATGTCAACGACAGATTGTCTCAATGCGAAGAAAGAATGTGTATGGACTTGCGACTCAAATACACATGATTGGTGTAGAAAGTGTAAGAAAGAATATTGCAAACAACAGACACCTGGAGATTTTTGTGGCTGTATACATGCGGACGCTTTTTATCCTTTTGAAACATTTGAACATTACATGAAAAGCAATTATGATAGAAGATCTGAATTCGGATCAAGCAATTTAACTAGTGACTCTCATTATGAATGCTGCAAGAGGAGGACATGTGGTTCAGCTGAATATTGTACTATAGGTAAAGTTATTTACAGTATCACATTAAATCATGCTTTTATAGTAAATTTCACTATGATTTTATATTCACTGCTGTCCAAAGATTGTAAATAATTGTATAAGTAAATTATGTATTACACAAGTAAATCTTATATATTCACACCTTCAAAATGTAATATAGTCCTCAGCA
Source organism: Mercenaria mercenaria (assembly GCF_021730395.1). Lineage (NCBI taxonomy): Eukaryota > Metazoa > Mollusca > Bivalvia > Venerida > Veneridae > Mercenaria > Mercenaria mercenaria. The sequence goes on from NC_069364.1 coordinate 61,695,983, forward strand.
GCAGAAACTGCAATTTTTCACCAAAATTTGTAATCGCAGCCCGCTTTAACAATATTGCTTTAGACATACATATGTATGTTACGCGTGACTTTATAATTTTACTAACTATTTCAGGAGAAAGATTGCATGAGAAGGGACCTTCTGACAAGTTGCTGTCCTCACTAGAGCTGTCCTTGGTGATATCTTTTATAGCTACAGTCACTAGTCTTTGTTCAATGCTTTTCGTGTTTGTCATTTGGAGGTATGGTTTGTTTAAAGACATTTTTATACCCCCACCAAACATGTTTGAGAGTGGGGGGGGGGGGGTATATAGGAGTCCGTTTTGTCGCGTCGCGTCCCGTCGCGTCCCGAAATCTATTATCTCAGTTACTACCAAATGGATTTGATTCAAACTTAAAATTCATGTTCCACCTTATCACCCACATCATGTGACACAAGTTGCATAACTCTGATACCAAGTTTTCAGGAATTATGTCCCCTTTTACTTAGAATTCAAGGTTAATTTTGTTGTATTTTCACTATATCTCAGTTATTACTAAATGGATTTGATTCAAACTTAAAATAGATGTTCCACCTATCACCCACATCATGTGACACAAGGTGCATAACTCTGACACCAATTTATTATGAATTATGCCCCTTTTTACTTAGAATTTAAGGTTGATTTTGATGTATTTTCACTATATCTCAGTTACTACTGAATGGATTTGATTCAAACTTAAAATAGATGTTCCACATAATCACCCACATCATGTGCCCACATCATGTGACACAAGGTGCATAACTTTGACACCACGTTTTCATGAATTATGTCCCCTTTTACTTAGAATTTAAGGTTAATTTTGTTGTATTTTCACTATATCTCAGTTATTACTAAATGGATTTGATTCAAACTTAAAATAGTTGTTCCACCTCATCAGCCAGATCATGTGACATAAAATGCATAACTCTGACATAATTTTTTTTATGAATTATGTCCCCTTTTACTTTAAATTTACGGTTGATTTTGATGTATTTTCACTATATCTCAGTTATTACAAAATGGATTTGATTCAAACTTAAAACAGATCTTCCACCTCATCACCCACATCATGTGACACAAGGTGCATAACTCTGACACCAATTTTTCATGAATTATGCCCCTTTTTACTTAGAATTTAAGGTTAATTTTGATGTATTTTCACTATATCTCAGTTACTACTGAATGGATTTGATTCAGACTTAAAATAGATGTTCCACCTCATCACTTACATCATGTGACACAAGGTGCATAACTCTGACACTAATTTTTCTTGAATTGTGTCCCCTTTTACCTAGATTTTAAGGTTAATTTTGATGTATTTTCACTATATCTCATTCTGATTGGCTTAGAGCCAAAGGGAAGTAACCTTTTTTTAACTTTTGTACTGAGTTTCTTCCCCTTAAATTCCAGGAATTAGTCTATTTTTAGAAATCCTATTTTTAGATTTTCAATATTTTAGGTATTTTTCTAACTTTTTTTATTATAAGTCCTATGTAAAAAAAAATACATTTTTCTGTGGTAACATGGGTCGGTAAGACACTTTTTTTGTATTCACTTTTAGTGTATCTGTAATATTAGAGATTTTTTATATTTACTAGTATTACTATACTAGTATTATACTAATATTACTTATATGTGGAAGCCCAGGATGAAGTACTCCAAAGACTAAGTATTTTTAAGATTTCTTGCCATTCTTCTGTGACAAGACCGTATGGTGGGGGTATGAGTCACTCCTGTGACAGTTCTAGTTTAAACTGTAGCCATACTTTTTTATTCGATCGTCCGTCCGCCTGTCCGATAGAGATTTTGTTTCTGCGCAGTTGCTTACATGTTCAAACTTGTGACCGTCAAACTTGATTGCGGTGATAAATTGTATTTACACTGTCATGTAACTTTGGAAATCGGTGGGGTTTAAGATTGATATTTTGTGCGTCAGCGACCTGCAATTTGAATTTCCCAGTCGTGTTTTTAAGACCGTTCCAAGCATATATCCTACTTTGTACTTCCACTTTGATTGTGTATCTTTGTTTTCTTAATATTTTACTTTGTCTATGTTTTTCTGTTTATTTACGTGATATACACATACATACATATATCAAAATAGTTATTTCTTGTATCAAAAGGCTGCGGTCAGTTGATCTTTATTAATCCTTTTTGTCTACTAAGAATATTCAAATTATTTAGATTTGCCAAATACACTAACGTTGGAAGGAGTCGTAATACAGATTTGTCAAAAATCCTATTACTGGCTAATTTTACACTAAGATTCAAAAGTTGACCTTCTACCATGAATATTCTGATTATTTAGATTCGTTAAAATATGGTGGCCAGAGTTAAAAATAGAAACTTTTCAAATGGCATCTCCGTCTGAATCGCAGTTCTGATTGTTATAGAGTTTCACAGAAATGTTCGTTGGATGATCCGATCCACTGCAAAGAATGTTCAAATTATTTAATTTTGTCAAGATCTTTTGCAACTATGGAATATATTCACATTTCTCCTATACTAGTATGTGAATAGTAAGGACTATTTATAGATTTTCCTTGAAACTGTCCCGAATGTTAAAGTTCTGTACTGACTTAATCCTCTACGTACGGTCACCGCTGCAGGTCCCTGTCTGCTGTTTGTTTTGCTTCTCTTCCGGACATTTGGACAGTTCGCATTTCAGCGTTAAGTGTCCGTCGCCATCTTATAACAAGTTTTGTTATGTCATGAAATATGATAATATTGTAAAATGTCCATAGACTGGAATGTACCACCAGTATCCTTTTGTTACATGTATTAATTCGTAATTCTTGAAGCGCCTTTGTCACATTTATTTAGATTCGTCAAAACATTGCTACCGTAAATATTTTCCCTCTATCCAAGTCAGAAACCACTTGCCGAATTTCAAAATGAGTTAGTAGAAATGTTCATTTGATGGCTTTGCACCAAAATAATTGATTCATTGTGATTTGTTAAAAATGGTTGGCTGTTTTGGAAATCTTTGAAAGTCTTATCTCCTGAATCTTCAGTCTTGCTACAAAAGCAGAAACTTTCTTTGATGACTTTCTAAAAGGGTTACCTCATTGAGCTGTGAAAGTCATGTGTGCAATATAGGGCTACCATAGCCCTATGTTTATTAATCCCCCGCCGTGGCGGAGGGATTATAGGAATGGTCTGCGTCCGTCCTTCCGTCCGTCTGTCCGTGCCCGCGAAATGATGGTTAAGTGACTGCATAACGGTACTTTCTCTTTGATGTCATTCATTCCGTTCTGTTTATGTGACCTTTTTCTTTTTATGTGACTGATAGAACAATAGAGAGAACAATGGGGGTGTCACATAAATACCGTTTCGTTAGAACGTCCGTCCTTCCGTCCGCCCTTCCGCCCGTGACAAAATCGTGTCCGGTCCATATCTCCTAAACCCCTTGAAGGATTTTCATGAAACTTGGGTCAAATGATCACCTCATCAAGACGATGTGCAGAACCCATGAGTCAGCCTTGTCGATTCAAGGTCAATGTCACAACTTAAGGTCAAAGGTTTGAGCATGCCATTTTGTGTCCGCTCTATATCTCCTAAACCCCTTGAAGGAATTTTATAAAACTTGGGTCAAATGATTACCTCATCAAGAAGATGTGCAGAACCCATGAGTCAGTCATGCCGGCTCAAGGTCAAGGTCACAACTTAGGGTCAAAGGTTTGAGCCTTCCATTTTGTGTCCGCTCTATATCTCCTAAACCCCTTGAAGGATTTTCATCAAACTTGGGTCAAACGATCACCTCATCAAGGCGATGTGCAGAACTTATGAATCAGCCATGTCGGCTTAAGGTCAAGGTCACAACTGAAGGTCAAAGGTTTGAGCCTTCCATTTCGTGTCCGCTCTATATCTCCTAAACCCCTTGAAGGAATTTTATAAAACTTGGGTCAAATGATAACCTCATCAGAACGATGTGCAGAAATTATGAGTCAACCATGCCAGATCAAGGTCAAGGTCACAACTAAGGGTCGAAGGTTTGAGCCTTCCATTTGGTGTCCACTCTGTATCTCTTTAACCCCTTGAAGGATTTTCATCAAACTTTGGTCAAATGATCACCTCATCAAGAACTCATGAGTCAGCCATGTCAACTCAAGGTCAAGGTCACAACTGAAGGTCAAAGGTTTCAGCTCTGTATCTCCTAAACCCCTTGAAGGATTTTCATGAAACTTTGGTCAAATGATCACCTCATCAGGACGTTGTGCAGAATTCATGAGTCAGCCATGTCAGTTCAAGGTCAAGGTCACAGTTAAAATCAAAGGTTTACCCTTTCACTATCCATAGCAGTGGCGGGGGATTTAGCTGTCTTTCAGACTGCCTTGTTACGTATTAGTATTGCACATATTACCACTTTTAATAGTTTGCTATATCGATTTTAAATATGGTACAAATGATCAATAATTGATTATGAGACATCTAATCATAATGAGGATTTTCCCTTTCATTTGGAACAGTTTATGCATGAAAAAAATGTCAAAAAGTTAGATATAAATATATATAAATTACATATAAGTTAAAGGGTTAAGAGAAATATGAGACAGTGTAGTAGTCATACATTTGTAATTATCAATTATATGTATATTAAAACTTAAGTAATGATTCATAGTTTTAAATTGATTTTAAAGCATATGACAGTTATTTCTATTTATGCAGTTATAGTCATCCGAGAAGAGACGAACACAGTCAGAAGCATGAACACACAACACAGATACCGAGCAATGAACTTAGATCACAAAGGCAGAGAAGAAGAAAAAGGCAGAATAAAAATTTGAATAGGGTGTCGAAGCAAACTGATAACGATACAACCGAGAAAAATGTTCATGGATCATTTAATCAAAATAATAACGAGGCAACTAAACAATATCTGAATAAGGAATCCAAGCCAGATGATCATAAGGTATCCGAGCAAAGTGAGAATTTTACGGTGTTGTTGTCCGCAAATAGAGAAGTTAGTAGTACATTAAATAGCGTTATCTGTGTTTCTCAGCAAACTGAAAATCAAGCAGCAGTATCAGAGAATGAATGGTGTACGTCAGCAACTCGAGTTAAGCAATACAAGTGTTCACATAAGGCAAAATATATAAGTCAGAAAAAAAAAACAGAAACAGAAGACTGTTCTGAACACAGTGGTAACTCCGTAGAAATTGAAAGAGTTATTATACCACTTCCAGTACAGGAAGGTTTATTTGAAAACAATTACTCGTCTGGAAAATCAGCTGAATTTGATTCCGAGACAACAAAGTTCCCCACATTCTGTGGACAAAGCTCTGCAAAACAGACTCATGATTGTTCACAAAATAGTATTGAAGATGTAGAACGACAACTTGTGGCAAAAGAAATCTCTAGAGAATTGCATATTGAACATAGAAATTTAACAATATTTGGATTAGATTCTTACTTTGATAGACTTAATAATGGCCCACCGCCTACAACACGTGAACGGATGCAATATGAATGGATTCGATTGGCTTCATTCCATAATTACACGGGAAATGGAAATGCATTGGCTCTTGCTAGAAATGGATTTTACCATGATCACAATGAAGGACCTATGTCAACGAGGTGCTATCTCTGTGAAGCTCGGCGCTCTGACTGGGAGATGTTTGATGACATTTCTGCAGAGCATAGAAGACAATCACCAAATTGTCCTTTTCATGATAACAGAGAGGAAGAAACCTTGAACATTTCAATAACAAATGGAGACAATAGTAAAACCCCAGCTAGATGTTCTCGAAGTTCTATAGGTAGTTCAGTGACTTCTTCTGTCACTTCATCATCATCTACGAGTACAGGTGCTGCAGCTGTGAGAGAAGTTTCAAGCAGTTTCCAAGGAATTAACATTAGCCAGACTAATATTGGCAATAGTGTAAGTTTATTTTATGTGTACAATATAATGTATGTTATCACAAGGACAAGACTTCCAGTCAGGAAATCGTAGGATCGAATCTCAGACGAGCCTATATTCTCCATCATGGTTGAATGTCTCCATGATGTTTGAACTAAAACAACGTTTCTTAGGGTATTTGTCCTCCATCTCTTATTCATGTCAGGAAGTCGTCAGTTACTTAGAATGAATAAGTGAATTCAGCGTTACACCCATTAAAACTTATATCCTTGCCGTAGAACAGGATACTATTACCTTATTAATGTCATACTGTAATCACAAATGTTTGCAGAAATGAAATACTATTTAAGCAGTATGAGTAGAGTTGCCTTGCAGATACCCCGTTGTTAGACACGCTAACCATGAGTATCTTCAGCGGAAATAATTCTTTGAAAAAGGTTAACAGCAACTTGTAAACACGTAACAATATTAGATAACCAGTAACTATTTTGTCATTTGTTACATTTCTGGCACTAGACCTGTGATAAAAAATACGATATTAACGTCCAAGCCATTTAGACACAAATAGAATTAACTTCAACTGTTGAAAACAAACCATCTAGTGTCTTTTATTTGGACTTCGTCCTGTTTGTATACGAATGAAAGGTTTCAAAAAGGAAATTGCTCTGATTCGTGCCAGTTTCGAAAATACTGTAATGAAAACAATTTATGTATGACTATATCTGTATTTTTAAGGGAGGAGAAAGCATTCCACTACAGCCAACAGAAGATCCAGAGAGTAGAGATCGTTCCCTACTGGCATTGTCTCAGCCACGTACACAGCGAGCCCTCGGGCGGACAGGGCAGTCTTATTCCACTATAATAGCACCAAGAAGAAACAATGTTGCTACAGGTGCTGTAAGTAATAGTAAGTACAGGGCATACTTACTCAGCTATCATTAACACGATGAGGGGACTGTGTGACCGTAGGGTAAGGTTGCTGACTTCTAATAAATTTTCCCTCACCGATGCGGTTTCTCTTGGGGTATGGAATAATTCACGTGAGGAAGCCATCTAGGTTGCTCACAGGTTAGTGATTCTACCATGCCTGAAACAATGCCCGGAGGGACACTTGCTCAGATGTCATTATACCAGGAAAGAGATATTACCCATAACATTCTATTGTCGCAGTGCAAGCTTTAACCTTGCTGACATTTGGAACAATGAGTTATTTCTCAATAAAACTTACAGGATCAATAAGGATAATTAATTTACAACCAAAGTTGATCTGCTGTCTGACTTGTTCTCTGGGATCAGATACCAGTATGTTTCTTTCCTATGTTTTGATCCGGTTTCGCCAGATTGATATGGTATATTATAATGTTAAATAAACTGGTGATTAAGACAAATGACTCAGTACTTGACCAAAATTTAATGACTCCCATTGTTCAGTAATTGGTGTCATAAATTTATGTAACACGCTCTCATGAATAGTTGAGTTCAGTATGATTGTGATTAAAGTAAAAAATCATTTGAATAAAATACAGTGGTTTTATTTTAAAGCCCGAATCAATCAGTATCTGCCCTGTGATGTATGTTACATACTGTCGATGGTAAACTAGGTTGTGCTTCTTTTGTGACTTGGTCACAGTTTGAAGTTTGGTAAAGAAAGCTGTAAATGCTATTAAGATTTCTTGCCTACAAAGACGATATTCTTAAGTGCTTGATTTCATTAAGAAACAAAGTAACAAAAAACTGATTTTGAACAAATGTATATATCAATAGACAGACAAATAAATAAATGATAAAACAACACACGTAAATGCATCATTTTTTTTTTTGCACAAATTACTGAATAAAATTAGGAATGAAAATCAAGTTTGTACCTATCGAACATTTATTTCCGACATGATACCTGAACCACAATATATGTTTTGTGGCCTTCCAGATTGTACTTTCATACAACTGATTACATAGATAATATTATACTGGTTAAACTACACATTTGGTTAACAATTAAATATGTCAGACGTTTTTTAAAGAAGCACTTTTGTTTAACAGGTTGAGAATGTAGCATCTTGCAGTTAATGCCAGTTTAATTCCAACTTGACAAATAATTTGCAAACTGGTATATTCAAAAATAGTAATGGTTACTTTGGCGAAAGTCAGTTATTATGTGCTTTATTATTTATTCCTTTTCTTTATAGTTGGCATTGGTCCTTTCAACAGTGGTTCCTCGTCTTCAGTTACAATGAGTCAGCTACCAAGTACCCGCCCCTCCTCCATACTAGGCGGGCCAGTGGGGGCCGGTGCTTTTTCAGGTAATTTCATGATCTTTATAATAAGTTAGTAGATTGGTTGAATAAGTCGCAATTTTCGGCGTAACATGTTGATATTCAGTAACCTAACAACCTTACTTTTTTGACAGACATTACATTTGTTATTATTATACCTCCAGATAGTTAGCATGTGCAGGGTTAAGTTGGAGTCACGCATGTACATCGGTCCGTATGTCCATTGTAACCGCTCCATATCTACTTAACCACTGAAAATATTTCCCTTAAACTAGAGTCATTTGTTAACCTCATCAAGACAAGGTGCAAAGTCAAACATTTGGAGGTCAAAGATTAAATTGCTTGTGTTTAATCCATATTGTCTAATTTGATTGAATGATCTTCATGAAACTTATATCCATGTGTTTGCCTCACAAAGTCGACATGCAGAGTACAAAACCCAGATCAGTAAGTCCAAGGTCAAAGTCACACTCAAAGATATAAAACTTGTGCCCACTCCATTTTGTCTAAACCGCTTATCTTTGTGCCCGCTCCATATTTTCCAAAACTGCTGGGAAGATTTTCATAAAACTAGTATCAGTTGTTAACCTGATCAAAACGTTGTGCATAGCATACAATACAAGTAATTAGGTGGACGATCAATGTCGCACTGAGAGGTCAGATTAGGTGGATCAAAAAGTAGACACAAATATGACGAAATCCAGTTAGGTATTTTTAGATATTTTTTATTTTTGACTTGTATCTATACTTTGCTTCAGGTAAAATAATGGATTCTTGCCAAAGCCTATTGTAATTTATGATATCAAAGGGATTAAAATGATTACCAAATATACCTTGTTCTCATCCTTATATTTAGTTACAAAGGAATGATATCACCAATTCCTAATTCATTGAAAAACATAATACTAGCAGTTAACAAAAAGAACAGATTTATGCGGTCGGTTTCCTAACATTTCACATGCCGGATACATCCTGTAACCGTATTGATTGAGGAAGCTGAAAGTAATATGTTTGAAAAACTTTTGAATAAGTCCCATTGAAAGGAAATCAAACAAACGATATAAAAATATTTGATTTGGTTAGGTTTGAGAACAGCTGGCCCAAGCACAGGTGCACTGACTTCTTTTCCAAGAGCAACAGAAGGTTTACAACAAAGCAATACTCCATCACCTTCTGCAGAAGCAGCTGCCGGTACACGACAAACTAACCCAGCACCTGGTGCTGGAGGAAGAACAGACCCTACAATAACAGTGGTGGTAGATAATCCTAAACATCCAGATTATGTCAATATAGATTCTAGAGTTAGCTCATACCAAGGATGGCCAGATTACCTGGATCAAACCCCTAGACAGATGTCAGAAGCAGGTTTCTTCTATGTTGGTGGGTATCTTTCGTCTAAAGAAAAACATATTATATGGTTTTGTATCTGTTATTTCTGGTGAGAGTGACGGAATGTGCAAAATGAGAAAATCACACTTGCATTAATTAGTTAGATAACTTGCCAAATTAAGCTTTTGACATATGAGGTTGTTATATTTTCACTGACATACTGGAAACGTAAAACAAAAGAAACAACAATGAACTTGTATCAGGATATATTTTAATAACAATAAACCATCGTGTATTTTACAGGAGTTGCAGATTTCACTCGCTGCTATTGTTGTGGTGGGGGTCTGCGGAACTGGGAGCCAGGTAGGTTGCATGATGAGACTTTGTTTCATTCACTTTTTGATGAATAACTTTTTGATGAATAATGTATCTAATACTGTCCGTCATACAGCAGAGTAACAAAACAGGATACTTTTCTTTGTCTGTGTCTGTCTCTCTGACTGTCATGAGACAGATCATGAAATATCTAGAGCAGTAAGTGTAGATATAGACACGTGTCCTTGAAAGTACACTACGTGATACATTTTTGAAATCCTTTAGTTAGAATAATGTGCAATTGAAACAATCTAAACAATCATTTTCCTTTTGCCTTTCAATAATTAAGGAAAAAAACAATTGATATTTTCTGATCTTGTGAAATTAATAAAGTGGTTTGAGCATATTCCTCAAAATACACAATCGAATAAAATGTGTAGGAATGGGAAATAATAAATTATATATTACATCTTACGAACCATGGCCAGGGCTATATTACATCTTAATGAATCATGGCCATGGCCGCACCAAATCTTAATGTACCACGACCAAGGCTACATAATATCTTAATGAACCATGGCCAATGATAAAGTTACATATTAGAAAATCATGGCCGAGGCTGCACCAAATTTTAATGTACTACGACCAAGGCTATATCACATCTTAATGAATCATTGCCAAGACTACACCAAATCTTAATGTATTATTGCCAAGGCTGCGTTACGTCTTATAATGAATCATGGCCAAGGTTGCACCAAAACTTAATGTACTATGGCCAAGTCTACATCATATCTTGATAAACAATGGCGAAGGCTACACCAAATCTTATTATACACTATGGGAAAGACTACATCACATCTAACTGAACCATAGCCAAGGTTACACAACATCTTAATGAACCACAGCCTAGGCTACATCACGTTTTAATAAACATATCCAACACTATGTCAAAACTCACAGAACCATGACCGAGACTGCATCACATCTTGAGGATCTATGGCAAAGCTGAAATAACAGAAGTTGTTTCTGTTTCATACAAATACAAAATGAATAAATTTGTTCGCTCTGCTCCCTGGAAAATTGACAGATTATGTTTAATGTTTTAAAAGTGTAATATCTTATTCTCTTTCTTCAGTCATAATTGCAGAAATAGTCGTTCGAGTCATGCAAAAACTGTAAATTTTGCTCTGTCAGTAGTTTAACTTTTTTTTTTTTTTGGATTTAACGTCGCACCGACACATGATAGGTCATATGGCGACTTTCAAGCTTTTAATGGTGGAGGAAGACCCCGGGTGCCCCTCCGTGCATTATTTCATCACGAGCGGGCACCTGGGTAGAACCACCGACCTTCCGTAAGCCAGCTGGATGGCTTCCTCACATGAAGAATTCAACGCCCACAGTGAGGCTCGAACCCACATCGATGAGGGGCAAGTGATTTGAAGTCAGCGACCTTAACCACTCGGCCACGGAGGCCCCTCAGTAGTTTAATTAGATTTTAACTAGATTTGTATTGACTGTAAGAAAATATATCAAAGTCACCTTTTCTACCCAACTCTACCCAACTCTAAGATGTCGGGTCAGAACACAGCAAACTATTTTTGAAGGATTTGGTCTAAAACAAAACATCTAGATATTTTTTTTTCAAAATTTTTACTTTATCAAAACAGTTTTTATGTTCCCTTATTTTTCAAATTAACAAAAACTTGCATATCAGTACATACCATAATATTAGGCAGTAACTTCCAATTGAATTAGGTATTCTTGATATTTTGTCAAGTAAGTCACAATAGTTAAATAGTTACAATAATGTGTCAGATTCTGATTTGTATTCTCAACGATATATGTTTAACAGGTGATGATCCGATGTTGGAACATACAAGATGGTTCCCGCGTTGTGAATATGTCAACAAACTGAAAGGAGAGAGATATGTGGTTGCAGTACAGAGACGGCATCAAGAACATGTAAGTTTAGAAGTAGTGCATTTCTTTTGCTGTAGAAATAAAGCTAGTCAGAGTGGAGGGATGATACGTCTTATTCCAAAGAAACTGAAATAAAAGTTTTATAATTGTTTTTGGCAGTGCAGAATGATTTTAAATGAAACACATTACTTTGTTAGCTTAAGCCTTGTTCGAGTTTAATGGAAAGACTGGATAGCTTACACACTCAAACCTGCAATAAATCCAGTGGGATACTTAATTAGATTATTGATTGAAATTCAGGAATTTTAAGATGTTCAAAATGATTTTAGGTCTGCATGGTAGAAGAAATCTGAAATTTATACAACACTAAAATGTTTAAGCGAGGGTGTGTGTACCTTTATTAGTAATGGCTTTTCATTAGAGAAACACCTTAAACCCAACAGTGGAAAAGCGTGGCTTGAAAGCATATTTAGTTGTATTAACAGGGACATTGTTCAGAAAATAAAAAATTTCAATCTATACAATAACTGATTTGTTCTTAGCTTTAAGCTGACAATTGTCTCCTGTGAATCAAAGGTGACGGACAAATGACTTCAGACATACTGTCTATTGTTAAATTGTATTGATAGTAGAAGTCATGTGCTCCGTATTTGAAAAAGTTATTTTCTGCAAGTTTCACTTGTTTTGCAGATGGCTGAGCAACAAAGACAACAAATAGAGATTGCACAAAGACGGGATGGTATGTTGCATTATTTATATTAGATACTCAAAGAACATATTTCACTTTATCATGTCCAATTTGAAATATTCTTTACATTTCTTTACTGGATAGCAAAATAGTTAGAGCATTTTAATTGAAATAGTAATATTATGAACCAATTTCAGAGATATTTATTAAGTCTCAAAATATTCAAGCTCAGTAAAAAGTGATTTTGATAAATGCAAGTGCTTCTGTATTGCTTTTTAGTGTCAGAACTTAACGCTAAAAATTGTGTTGATCTTTTAGAAACTCGTAATCCTCCCGATCCAATGACAACAGAAGCTGCCGCAGTTATGCGGGAGATGGGCTACTCTGCTGATCGAACAAGGGAGGCGATCTTAGCTGTTAGACGACAAACAGGTTTGTCTTACATTTCTTGCATTCTAAGCATTTTAATCGTTGAGTGTCAATATCATAGATAAAAAAGGAATATGTACTATTATATGATACTCCTATAAGTAATTGTTTTGTACAGATTCATTTTGATTGTGGTTATTGTAAAATGACGGTGAATTTAGTAACTAAGAAATAGATTATTGTGTCTCCCGCCAACAAAGTGGTGCGGAGACGTATTTTTTGTTTGGTGCGGTCCGTTTGTCTGTCACAAAGTATGTCCACGCAACCCGTCTGACACCATACGGCGGATTCACACAAAACTTCTGCCAAACCGAGTTGTGCTTGTCATCAGCATGTTCTCAAATGAGTTATGGCCCTTGATTTGTCGTAATTTACATTGTCCACAGATCTATTCCAAGTCGTTGTGCATATTATCGGCTTGCTCTGGTTTAATGATTTTCAGCGGGGTTATGGTCATTGATTTGTTGACTTCTACTCTTGAAAAACAATCTCTAGTTTTAAGATGAGCATTTTAAAGATGAGCACAAGGTATGTTTACAGATCTATGTTTTTTCTTACTACAGGGTCATCAATGGTCACTACCCATCAAGTTCTAACTTGGTTACTAAATGATGAAGAGAGACGTTTAACTGGTAATTCAAGCAATACAGGTAAGTTATTGTATAACTGTTGACACTGTATGGAATGACTGGTCCTAGCTGCAAGGACATTTTAAAATCTTCTAACGGAGCATTTGGAATCTTTAAGCATCATAAGCATTGTTATGTTGACTGCTCTGTGACGCCCTCTTGATATTTTTAAATGGAAGGGCTGCCTTGGCCCAATGGTTATATTTGCTGACTGAGTCACTATTATTGGTTTTAATCCAACTGGGATCAAATGCTTCTCATGGGAGTAAACTATCCAGCAGGCTGACATAAAGTCACTGTTTATAAACAGATGCATAGCAATATACGAGAGAAACGTTGAGTCTCTTTCAACTACTAAAGCCGGAAAGTCATAGTTTGGCCTAAACTGTTACAGTTTGGATTGAAACCCAACAAAACACAAACAAACGAATGTATTTAAGTGAGAAAAGTTGACAGCTTGGGTGTATTTCAGAATTTTCGAAATGCATAAATAAAAGTAAGCACTCCATTATATTTTCATCACTTTTTTATATTTTTCTCATTATGTCCTGATATTTTGAAATATAATAGTTAATTCAAATTCAACATTGAAGAAAACAATTTGGTCAAAACATGATAACACGATTATCTTATAAGTTTTTTGTTTTTTTAATTTCAGAATTAGGCATTCAACCTCCACCTACTTCTACAGCAACTTCTTTAGTAGGAACCAGCACTCCTTCCTCTGTTGTATATACAGTAACCAGTATCCCATCTTCAATTGTACACACAGGAACCAGTATAGGAACTTCCATTGTGAACACGACTTCAAGCATATCTACTGCAACCTCCATAGTCAGTGCTGGTACAGCTACATCTACTGTGAGTTCATCATCAGTTTCTATTACAGCCGAAGTCCAACAGTCGGGCACTTCAGCTTCTGCTACAGCAGGAGGAAGCTCATCTGCACATGAGAATCAGCAGACTGGTTCAGGAAATAGTTCCAGCTCTAATTCAGCTAGTAAAACAAGTGTAGAAAAGCAGTCCGGAGCATGTGGTGGTGACAGTGGAGAATCCAAGTCTGCAACCAAAGAAGGTTTGACATTTGTCTTTTAGCTTCGATCATTAATTTTATGGTGTAAATTGATAATTCATAATATTGTTATTATCATAAATGTTATACTATCATTTTTTTACTAATTCTCTGGAGAAGAAGTACTGAAAGGGAGATTAAAGTTGCACATTACCAAATAGATGTCTAGCCTCAGATTAATATAGAAATGTTATTTTCATCTAATTTTATATTGACGAGTCCAAATCAGCAGCCAAAGAAAGTTTGTCTCAACAGATTTGAATTTAATGTACCTGTATATCGACATGTAAAATGAAAATTTAAAAAGAGAAATGTCACACATTAAGTCTGAAAATCTTAGTTGTTGTTAAGTAAATTATTTCCGAATAACCACAGGTATAGTCATGTTTTCACCGTTTTGTGTACAAAAGTAGAAAATCCGACTTTCGTCCGGAATATGTGTTTGAAGCGAGACCTCTGGCACAAAATAGTTTACTGTTCGACTTAAATAATGGCTACCTTTTCTTGAAAACTAAATGAAATTAGATTTTTAAACATATTTTGAAATCCAACTTTTGTTTTTTTTGTACACTAAACCACAGAAATTTCTATACATATGTTATTTCGGAAATGATTTGTATAACTTTAGTAAGATATTTATGTTACATGTGACATTTTTAGCTCCCCAGAGCACGAAGTGCTCAAGGTGAGCTTTTGTGATCGCCCTGTGTCCGTCGTCCGTCGTCGTCCGTCATCGTCAGTCGTCGTCCCTCGTCGTCAACAATTTGACTGTTAACACTCTAGAGGTCACAATTTTGGCCCAATCTTAATGAAACTTGGTCAGAATGTTACCCTCAATAAAATCGTGGAAAAGTTCGATATTGGGTCATCCGGGGTCAAAAACTAGGTCATCAGGTCAAATTTTTAAAAAAGCTTGTTAACACTCTAGAGGCCACATTTATGATCCTATCGTCGTGAATCTTGGTCAGAATATTTATGTTGATGATCTCTAGGCCAAGTTTTAATCTGGTTCATGTTGGATCAAAAACTAGGGCACCCGGCCAAATCAAAAGAAAAGCTTGTTAACACTCTAGAGGCCACATTTATGATCCTATCTTCATGAAACTTGGTCAGAATGTTTATCTTGATGATTCCTAGGCCAAATTTGAATCTGGGTCATGTCGGGTCAAAAACTAGGTCATTAGGTCAGATCAAAGGAAAATCTTTTTAACACTCTAGATACCACATTTTAAGTTTGAAACTCATAAGAATTAGAGAGAATGTTTGTCTTGATGACCTCTAGGTCAAGTTCGAATCTGGGTCATGTGGGGTCAAAAACTAGGTCACCCAGTCAAATTAAAGGAAAAGCTTGTTAACACTGTAGAGGCCACATTTTTTATCCTATCGTCATGAAACTTGGCCAGAATGTTTATCTGGATGATCTTTAGTCCACGTTTGAATCTGAATCATGTCAGATCAAAAACTTGGCCACTAGGCCAGATCAAAGGAAAATATTGTTAACACTCTAGGTACCACATTTTAAGTTTGAAACTTTTGAGGATTAGTCAAAGTGTTTGTCTTGATGATTTCTAGGGCAAGTTTGAATCTGGGTCATATGGGGTCAAAAACTAGGTCACCCAGTCAAATTAAAGGAAAAGCTTGTTAACACTCTAAAGGGTATATTTATGACCCTATATTCATGAAACTTGGTCAGAATGTTTATCTTGATGACCTCTAGGCCAAGTTTGAATCTGAATCATGTTGGGTAAAAAACTAGGTCTCCCGGTCAAATCAAAGGAAAAACTTGTTAACACTCTAAGAGGCCATATTTATGAACCTATCTTCATGAAACTTAGTCAAAATATTTATCTTGTTGATTTTCAGGCCAAGTTTGAATCTGGGTTATGTGGGGTCAAAAACTAGGGCACTAGATCAGATCAAAGGAAAATCTTGTTAACACTCTAGGGGCCACATTCTTCATTCAATCTTCATAAAACTTGGTCAGAATGTTTGGTATCATGAAGTTTTGTATGATTTTGACTCTGGGTCATGTAGGGTCAAAAACTAGGTCACTTAGTTAAATCAAAGGAAAAGCTTGTTTTTACTCGACATTTTGTCACAGTTTCATAAATTAACCATGGCTTATATATCAAGAATGTTATCTATATTAAGCAATTAAAATGGAACAAATATATCATGGCTCAGCCTTAAATACTGCCAGCATAACCTCCTTAAAGTAAACAACCTCTGGTATTGAGAAACAAAATATCAAATTTTGAAATATAAGAAGTATGTATATACTATGAAACCCCATGCTGTCCTTCAGATGCTAGCAACGGTGAGCCTACCAATAAAATAGCCAAGAAGAAAACTGCAAAGAAAAGAGCTAAAAATAAAGCAGGGATAAAATCAGAAACAACAGGTGCTACAGGGGGAGATTTAGGTAAGTTTAGTCTGTACTTTATACAAGTACAACTATAATACAAGATAAGATATTATGTTTATGGATTTAACAATATTTGTCATAGCATGTAGTGAAACATCAACAGATATTTGGATTGATACTGTAACAGTGAAAAAAATCTTATTATATAGAATGGCTGGTTTTACAATTTTAAGTTTACAATAAGTTTAAAATGATGTTTCAAACCAATTTTTTTCTGGTTTTTTTTTTCTAGATGCAAAATCACTGAAGGCAGAAAACGAAAAGTTGCGAGAAATGCAGACTTGCAAGATTTGTATGGTGCGAGCAGTCAACACTACCTTATTGCCGTGTGGCCATTTAGTATGCTGCGATACCTGTGCTGCACGGTTACAGAGATGCCCTATATGCAGAAAGAGAATTAAGGGAACAGTGAAGACATTCATGTCCTGAAGAGCTACAAGCATCTATAAAAATTGTTACATGTGTCCTGTCTCTTTACTACAACCTGGGAAGTCCTCACAGTCCTACTTTAGCCTGTAGAAAGCACAGCTCCTCAATCTTGTTCTGGCCAAGGTTAGAGTGGGTATGATTTGAATGAACAAAAGGGGAAAACATACGTAAACTTATAATTGATACAGGTTTTGGGAATGACAAATATCCTCTTTCTAAATTTTAAATATTTGTTTTGAAAAGATGATTGCAAGTAAAACACATATATTGCACCTAATGCTGAACATAGTTATTTTTCAATTTTGTTTATGCATTTTTATTTTTTATTTTTGTTAATCTATTGATTGTTAAATCATAATACACGAGACTGCTCCTAACTAAAGGCTTAACATTTACCAACAGGGCAATTCAAAGAACATGAAACTGTCTAGGTTATTGGGTTCATTCATTTGTATCTATTCTGAAGAACAATAGATCAGCTTGGTAGAAGTTTGGTCGGTGTCGTAGAGTGCAACAGTAGTTACTTGGATCCCATTTACAGTTAATAAAATAATGCCTACAAAGGCGATGGTTTACACTATTTATCCAAATGTGCATGATTACAGATCATTCTAGAAAATATCATGTTGATAAAATAATTGCAATGGTACATGCATATTTTAATGAAAATGTAACTTTGGCTTAAAATTAGTTTCAGATGATAAATGTACTAGTATCATGAGTATGTATTTGTACATAACTATTTTATATATACTTCGTATATAGTAGAGTCTTGATTATAATTTTTTTTTTATCAATTATTCTACAGATTGTACGGGTAATCAGGTGTAAAAGGACACTTTTATTTGCTTCTTACAGTATATCCAGGGGTAGGGTATAGCATGCACAGTGGTATTTTCTGGTCAACGAGTTTGTTTTATTTGATAGATTAGTTCTTGGGATTTAATTTTAAATTTCATTCATTATATATCGCAATAAAATGTTAAATTTTAATTCATTAATGAAGTAGTGCTTATTCACTTTCAAAAGTTGATCTGTTCTGAAATGAATTGTATTTTCTCCAGTAATAAATTTGAAATTATCCAAACTTCTATATCAGAAATGAGTGGGGATGCAACTTTGTTGCTTTAATATTGTGGATTTGTATCCCAACCGTTGTGTATCGTTCATATAGATACCTGTTTTTATAGGTTATTTCATAATGTTTAAGAGCAGTAAGAGTTGTTGATGCTTTCTGTGTATGTTTTGTAATTAAAAATTAAATGACATTTTCATACATTTGCTGTTTTTTCTTTCTATTCCTTGATCCGCAAATTAACTACGATGCACCACCATTACTAAACATGGAGCGTTCAAATGTTATTTAGTTCGCAGGTCTAAATGTGTTTGGGCTGCCCTAATGCACTCTACGGCAAAGAAGACACGGTCCGTACGGTAGGAAAGGTACCATGTTACGGATTATATCATCTGGATAACCTAGAGAGGTTTATTTTTGCAACCTCACCTTCCCCATTAGATTCATGATGTTAATTAAATATATTCGTGTATGTTTTTAAAGCTTTCTAGTCCTTAGTTTGCTTTTTTTAAGCGGTGGAGTTGTCTCCACCTTAATAATGTAACTTACATTTACATATGCGTTTCAATGCTAGATAATATTTGTTTCTTTTAACAGCAAAATGCTGGAAAGAAAAAAGAAAAAAGACGTTTTCAAATTTTTAGATTTGTGGAAAATTGGTACACTCGTATAACTTTCGATAAAACCGCTTAAAATAATTTTGCCATGTTTTTATTCAATCAAGATCGAATAATTCATAGACTTAAGTTATCGAAATAATGAGAATTTTCACCTTTCAGTATTTTTGTTACCTTTAATATGCTTACCCGACGATAAAAAGTGACGTCAAACGGAAAAAGGTAACGTGCATAATGTGACGCACTTAAAGGTAACGCATGCATGCTTTTAGAATTAAGTATAAAACTGCACGCGCATATTAAATGCTGTTCTGTTTTCTCAATTGTTTAATCGTTAAAATGTTTGGTAAATAAGTTTTATAATAACAGTGCTGTATGATCTTGCCTGTAGATACTGGACTAGACCAAACTAGACCAAACTAGAGATTAGACTATACTGGAGACTAGAGAGTGTCGTGGACTAGACTAAAGACTAGACTAAACGTCTTTACACTAGACTAGACTATATACTAAACTAGAGACTATAGGCTAGAGAATAGACTTGACACTAGACTCGACTGATTATACTAAACTAGGGACTAGACTTGACAAAACAAGAGACTGGCGTATTACTGAATATAGATTACGGTACAGGGATTTACATGCTGGGCGTGTCGTATCCAAAGCTACGTCCCCTATCATGGCCCTTATTAAGGGTGGACTGGGGAATGCCACATTTTTGGATACCTAGAAGCTGAAGATCCATTATGAATTCATTGCACGGCTTTAGAGAAGTAGACAGAGACATGTATTTCTGCTGCCTTGGCATTCTAAAGTCAGTAACAAACAATGGCTAACCGTTGATACTCCGGACATATTTTCCACCTTTAATTTGATCAAGGCGGACCTTGAATTTATTTACTAAAATTTATTAAGTAAAATATACAAAAAATTCTATATTTTACCTTTTTGTACTGTAACTGAGTAGAAAAAATAGCGAGTGTTTGCATTTGTGTTCCAAGGGCCGATAGAAAAGCTATCTCTTTTAATGTTTAATTGACATAATTGGCATAATTGACACTGATATTTAAATGTATATGAAATAAGGTGAGAATAACAACATAAGAAGAAATGCGCATCTCTTTCTTTTTAGAACCGAAATATTAACTGCAATATTTAATTGCATTTCTTATATTGTTAATTTGTGATATTAACAAAAAATGAATTACTTGCGAAGTAAAATTACATTAAATGATTAAATCATTACTTTAACCTTTTGATCACAATACCGCATGTTCACGCGGCATAATAATATCGTCTGCTTATGACGCTACAACAACAACTTCGCGCTGAAGTTAATTTTTCTTCCAAATTAGTGGAAATAAACCGTCTGAGAACGAATCAAATTTTTATTTCACAAAAATGAAATAAATATCATTCAATAGATAAATTCAATGAGAGTAGGAAATTTCTTGCACCTAAGCTTTCATATCAATGGTTTTATACAAAAAAAATGCTTTGAAAAAACGCATGTATGAGATTTTTGCACATTTTATATGGAAAAAAGACGGGAAAAATGACGAAATGATGGCATTAACTTCATGTGAAGAACGAATCAAAAATTAAGATAAAATTTAATTTTAAAAAAACCTTGTGATGAATCAAATGTTGAACTTTGGTAATATTTTTGCAGCTAAGGTTTCTTATTTTTAGTAATTTTGTTATTAAGTAAAATGTGTACATGACCTTCTTATTTCTATATAAAAAATCTGACCGCTATCGATTAGTGGCCGGAGGAATATTCTTCGGTATGATTTTGGTCGCTGTAGTGCATATAGACCTCATTTTATTAACTAAACAGCTAAAACTATTCTTCTGTATAGGTTTCTGTTAGATAGCATATTTATTAAATTTGACAATAAAACTTAATATAGACAAGTAAGTGGTATCCGTTTGGGGACTAACTGCGCCCCACTCATTGCTGATTTATTAAGGGGCAAGTGGTGAAGTGATTGCACACTTAATTCTAGCGAGCGAAATAGTTGCAAACTTACAAAATGGCGGATACCTGCTAAATTTATCTCACATTCGCTTGTTTTGTTTTCATTAGGTAAGTGGGTTTCTATGGTATTTTGAACTTTACGGATATTTGCATCCATCAGTTCTATGTCTACGTGCCAATCAGTATCGCGTTTTCAGCATCGTAGATTTCGAATTGACGAATTTATTGAAGGTATAAAATAGTCATGTCTATGTTTTGATATGTGGAGGTCGTCGTTTCTTTGAGCTGTTTTGGGGCCCTCAAATGAGACAAAACAACTAATTGTGAAGAATGTTATAAAAGTTTGGTTCTGCATGTTTCATAAATGATTTTATTCCAAAATAAATCTTGTTCAGGGTCATTTTACTCAACATGTACTTAAACAATTTCGGACGTAAATTTTTCACAACAACGGTTTTATGTGCCCTGTGGTGGCTGTCTCCCCTATAATGGACTCAGTGTTGTTTTATTTTCTTGTCCTTTGGGATCATGGGGCACATTCATTGTACTACAATTAAGCAAGTGTTAGGTTGCAGATTTCATTTCCTCTCATGAACAGACTCAATCAAACCGAGTCTGTTATTATGTTGATTATGCTTCCAAAGAATATTTTCACAGATTTTTACTTGAAAAATAGTGTCCAACTCTCGGGGAATGTTGATTGTTCTACTTCTCAGACTCGTTGTACAAATATATTGGAGTTATCCCTCTTTGTAAGACGAGTCCAAGTTCGTAACTAGATTGTATTTACATTTGAAAACAATGGTTATTATAGGTAGCAGCTGAGCGAGTGTAATTCTTCATGTTGTAGATCTTTCAAGTAGATTTACTGACAAATCATCCGTCAAGAGTTGGTATAGATATTACCAATAAATATATAATTTATTAAGGTGGAATGCGCCTAATTTGAAGATATTGGGTTTCGTTTCGAAAATTTGATTAATATAAAATTCAGCATATTCCTCATAGACTGCGTATTTTACTTTTTTGATATTTCTTTTTTCCCTGCTAACCTTCGAAAACGACCACTGACTTACATTTTGATAAACCGCGATTTCGCATCCGCCAGACGATTTTTGGAAATCGTTCTGTTCATTCTACAAAAATCGAATTGCTTGCTAATCATCACATTTTAATTTAAAAATGTCTTTAAAGTCGATATTTACGTTAAAGTGACGACAGAGCGACATATATGACGTCGAGTTTTGAATAAAAATTTTGCTTCAGTCTTGTCTTATGTAAACCCCAAACGATAGATTTTAACAAAAAACTTACATGATGATGAAAACTTTATTTTCTGTCGATTTATGGAATGAAATTATGGGGTCACCGAATTCTTTTTCGCGTAAAATTACATTACGCTGCCCCTACCTCCAAATCACAACATAGCTTAGTTTACGTGTTTTTCTGATATATCTCTATCAAAATCTTAGTATTTTACACTCTCATTCATCAGAGGCTCACTACAGACGTGAAACGAATCTTGGTACGTGAAAAAAGGGGTTTTCTTTTTCAAAAGAGGTCTTTATAACTGTAAAACTGGCGACCGGTGCGAAATGGTTTCAATACAGAATTTTTACATACGCCAACGCGACAACTTTGCGTAAAATACTGATCATGTTATTTTTAAAAATCGCTTTAAATTTATTTCTTTATAATAATGATTATTTTTTCATCATTTTCTTATTCAAAATACCAATAAATAAGTTTTCCGTTGTAATACACTGCTTAAATGAAAAATTTATGCATATGCAATTGTATATGTAGTTCACACTTGAAACATCATTATTGTAAAATATAATAATTAAATATTATACAACAAGTTCAAATCTTTTAAAAGTTTGTGATTTCAGACGTATGACCATTGACTTAGCCGCCCCGCCACGGTAGTAAAGGTTGTTTGAATCTTGTTTTTATTTTTATTATCCCTAATACTCCCTTAGCACGCATGAAAGCACGCACGCACGCAAATCCCATAAGATGACCATTTAGTTGCCACGGGCTTGTCCGGTAAATTACCTGCTGTACGCAAATGTTCATATATATTGACGGCAGAATTCGGTTTTAAAGGTCAGAGTTTATTTTTTATTCTTTTGAAATTTTATGCCACAGGCGCTATTTGAAATAAATCATAACTTCTATAATTTCCGTAATCATGATATAAGAGAAAATATCCCTAGGTTACATATACGCGTTAGCATATCCTTATAAACTTCCGATGAATGTTGAAAATCGCTACATTCTGAATTTGGACACCTAAGACGCTTATTAAAATAAGAAGTGAAACCTTGCACATATACACGTGCCCGTACAAATCCTAATATCTCGTAAATACGAAAGCAAGGGTTGCAAGTTTGAGCCTCCAGTCCTCCGTACAAAGTTACGATTCTTGAGTCTCACATATAGATAATGGCAACATAGAATTACACATGTTTAACAATCAACCGCTGTTGAATTACGGAGGGTCTCAGTCACAACCGCTACTTTCTTTCTTTCTTTTATCCCACCCGCTGAGCTCAGTAGAAGGAGCGCAGATATATGAATCGTGAGTTCGATCCCCGGGTAGGGCATGACGACTTGATAGGAGGCACGTGTCAGAAATCATTCGTCCTCTAACTCTGATTTATGTGGTAAAGTCGGAAGTAATTTGTTGAGCATACAGAATCCAGAAACACTGGCTGGAGAGCTAAAACCTCTTAGCAAAATATGATTTTTCTCTTCTAGCCAAGTTACTAAATAAATTAACCTTTTCAGAGCAACAACATCCGTATAACACCTATACTCTGTTTCCCCTGAGGTATTCACAGAGGATGCACTTCATTCGAAGTCGGTGTGTCCGACTATTGTCTAAACAATCGAAATATTTCCCAAAATAAAAAAAATGTAGTATTTAAATAAATTAATAAAGTTTATTCAAACATAATGATATAAATTACCTTAGGGCTTTTGAAATTTTCTAAAGATGTATTCTATTTGTTTGTCTCTACGCTATTACATGCATAAAAAATCATTTCTTTATGTGTGTATCCAGTTTTACGCTCAGATAATACGTAACGGAAATAGCGGCTTGTCATGGAATTCTGTACAGGTAACTGTTAAAATTAAAAGGTTGAGATAATTCAAATAAAAGATTTTAATTATATTCTATTGTTTTCTTATTTATTTTTTGTAAATGTGCATCGATACAGGACTGTTCATGTATTACCATTAACTTGCAAAATAAATCATTTCAATCTTAATGTTAAATGAAATTATTGCACAGTTATAAAGAACTCAAAATGTGTTTGTCTTTATACCAAGACATAAGAAAATCTTCTTTTTTTTTAAATCTGGGATAGGGATGGAGTAATGTAATTCAGGGCAACGGTAATGCGGTGTCGATTTTGTCGCATTTTCTGAACGATTGAATCTAAACCTTAAAATCTAAGTTCTACACTGAAATGATTTCGCCGAAGATAGCAGAGTTTTAAAGAGTATTATGATTTAATTGAACTAAGAAAAATAAAATAGTAGATTTATGGAAGAAAAGAGGATATACTGGAAAAAATACTCAATTGCGCTATCTTGTGATTTGGGGGTAGGGGTAGCGTAATGCAATTTTACGCGAAAATGAATTCGGTGACCCCATAATTTTATTCCTTCAATCGATAGAAAATAAAATTTTCATCATCATGTTAGTATTTTCTCAATTCTATCGTTTGGGTTTTACATGAGACAAGATTGAAGCAAAATTTTCATTCGAAACTCAACGTCATATTTGGCGCTCTGACGTCACTTTAACGTAAATATCGACTTCTACGTTAAAATGATCTCCATAAATTATACACCATTTTAAATGAAATATTATGAGTAGAAAGCAAATCGATTTTTGTAGAATGAACAGAACGATTTACGGAAATCGTCTGACGGACGCGAAATCGCGGTTCATCAAAAATGGACGTCAGTGGTCGTTTTTGAAGGTTTGCAGAGAAAAAAGTTACAGAAATATAAAAAAAAAAAGTAAAATACGCAGTCTATGAGGAATATGCTGAATTTTATTTTAATCAAATTTTCGAAACGAAACCCAGTAACTTCAAATTAGGCGCAGTCCACCTTAAATCATTATTATTATATATATATAAAATATATTAAAATCCTTAACCGCACCGGTTAAAAAGTCATTATAATCTGCCTGAAAATGATGCTATATATTGCTACATGTATTCATTAAGTGACGATCTGCCTAAGATAAGAGAAGATTTATTTGGAGTCCACAAGAATACAAACAATAAAAACATGCTTTTACAATCTCGTAGGCAGGATAATGAAAAAGGGATGCGACGCAGTCTTAAAAAGGGGAAGTGAGTAAATGCGGGGGAGTGATCCCCTCCCGTTAGGGATGTTTGTAAATTTTGAATATTCCAACGTGCGGTTTGGCGAGTTTTCTAGGTGCGATCCTTATTCTCTTTTTGTGAAGTCCCTTTTCTCTGTTTATAGAAAAATGGAAGATCAGTGAAATGTGTGGTATGGGTTTGGGTATGGTGTATATAAGCCTTGTGTATATCTCGCCCAAGAAAATTACTAAATTCAAACCGTGCAATTTGGCGTGTTCTCGGCGCGATTTTAGTCCCAATTCTATGGACACCATATTTTTATAGATGTATTCAAGTATGGCATGTCAAACGTTGCTAAATTATATATGTATGTTATTATTATTGTAAGTTTGTTATTGTTATTCAATGTCTTGTCATTCATATTCTAAAAGTCATTATTGTTATTCTATATTTCGTTATTCTTATTGCATCTTTGATATTGTTATTCAATTTCGTGTCATTCATATTCTAAGTTTTACCATTGTTATTCTATATGTCGTTATTCTTATTGTATGTTCGATATTCTTATGGTAAAAGTCATTATTGTTATTCTATATTTCGTTATTCTGATTGTATCTTTGATATTGTTATTCAATTTCGTGTCATTCATATTCTAAGTCTTACCATTGTTATTCTATATGTCGTTATTCTTATTGTATGTTCGATATTCTTATGGTAAAAGTCATTATTGTTATTCTTTATTTCTTTATTCTTATTGTATCATTCGTATTCTAAGTATTACCATTGTTATTGTATATGTCGTTATTCTTATTGTATGTTCGATATTGTTATGGTAAAAGTCATCACTGTTGTTCAATATCTGACGATTCTATTTACAAAACGTGTCATTCTTATTCTATGTTATGTGATTGTATTTGTATAGCGTCGCTGTGCTATTTATATCGCGGGAAATCGCACATACATTAAGAATATCAAGCTTACAAAAAACAATAAAGAATATACAACAACAATAAAGTCTTTTACAATAAGAATATCGAACATACAATAAGAATAACGACATATAGAATAACAATGGTAACACATAGAATATGAATAACACGACATTAAATAACAATATCAAAGATACAATAACAATAACGAAACATAGAATAATAATAATAATAATAATGACTTTTACCATAAGAATATCGAACATACCATAAGAATAACGACATATACAATGACAATGGTAAGACTTAGAATATGAATGACACGACATTGAATAACAATATCAAAGATACAATAACAATAACGAAACATAGAATAACAATAATGACTTTTACCATATTATTAAAGAATATCGAACATACCATAAGAATAACGACATATACAATAACAATAGCAAATTTTAGAATATGAATGACACGACATTGAATAGCAATAACAAACATGCAATAATAATAACATACATATATAATTAAGCAACGTTTGACATGCCATATTCAAGGAATGTATACTTTAAAGAAATGAGTTTATGAAAATAACATGTTGCAGTTCGGAAGACGGTGGGTGAGGGGCAGTGCATACTTTAATCCCAAACTCTTTAGGGAGTGCCTCCCCTTGTCCAATTTTCCTACGCCTAGTAACTACAGGTGTACATATTTCGCCCGGCAGACATTAAGACATAGGACAAAACTCGATATATATTCACTCATATTTTGTGACCTTTTACTTTATTATACGCCCGAAGGGACGTATTATGTTATACCCCCGGTGTCCGTCTGTCCGTCCGTCCGTTAGCAATTTCGTGTCCGCTCTGTAACTCTTGAAACCCTTGAAGGATTTCAAAGAAATTTGACACAAATGTTCACCATACCGAGACGACGTGCAGAGTGCATGTTTTGGATGTCTAGCTTTTAAGGTCAATGTCACAATTAGGGGTCAAAGGTCATATCAGTTTGTTTCGTGTCCGCTCTGTAACTCTTGAACTGCTTGAAGGATTTCAAAGAAACTTGGCAAAATGTTCACCACACCGAGACGACGTGCAGAGCGCATGTTTCGGATGACCCGCTTCAAGGTCAAGGTCACACTTAGGGGTCAAAGGTCATATATGACTTTGCTTTGTGTATATTGCTCTGCATTGCAGTGCTCTTATTTTTATTTGGCAGATCCCTTTTTGTTCACTTACAATAAAAATATTTTTGAATTACTTCCCTTTAATTTTCTATAAATAGCTTATTTTGAAACTTTTTTATTATTGGCCGTAGGGAAAAACCGAGATCACTTTTCTGTGGTACAACATGGATGTTACCTCCAATACCTTTACCCGGTAAGGATTTTTTTGTGGACTTAGAACTTTTTTTTGTGAATTTCTTCCCTTTGTTGTTCCTGTCCTTGGGGCTTCAACAGTCAAGTTCTTTAAATTTTGCTCCCATCATCTGATGAAACCCTTCGGGCGTATATTGCCCCGCTTGGCGAAGCTCTTGTTTAAAGTTATAATTCTGGCCAGATAGGATTCTGTAGCGAATGTAATAGGAAGGTCATTTTTCTACAGCAACGCATAAAACGTCCGTTCACGAAGACATTGGCTGAATAGATTCCGACGATGGAGATGGATATAAAAATGTTACTTTCGATCTCAGTGACACAACTGCCATCATTCGGATACGTCCGTAACTACGCTAAAGGAAATGGCTAATTGTACGGTCCCGTATGAATAGTGAAATAACCCGCAGGTGGCTATTCGTACGGCAGTTTTTTTTTTTTGGTTGGGTTTAACGTCGCACCGACACAGTTTAAGGTCATATGGCGACTTTCCAGCTTTGATGGTGGAGGAAGACCCCAGGTGCCCCTCCGTGCATTATTTCATCACGAGCGGGCACCTGGGTAGAACCACCGACCTTCCGTAAGTCAGCTTGATGGCTTCCTCACATGAAGAATTCAACGCCCCGGGTGAGGCTCGAACCCACACCGATGAGGGATAGTTTTGTATTACATTGTACTGAGGTCATTCAACTGATATACTTTCAACCGATTACTTTACTTTACTTTAATTTTCAGTCGCACATAAACAGGAAGTGATTTCGAATATAGAATAAAGGCTAGATTTATGTCTGTGTACAATATCGTTGTCATCGTATGATATATATGCAATAAGTGTGAATAATAAAAATGTCACCTGTAGAAGATCACATCATGTTTGAATATCATGTAATATGCTTACTTTTTCCTTCATATTTCGGTTAATAAGACTGGAACTAAATATTGACAAAAATTCAGAGAGTGTATGCCTGTTTATCTATCTGTCTATATCTGTATCTTATGTATTATCTTACTTCGTTAGTCATGCGGTAGAGACGTATTTACTACCATATATCATTACAGTATATCTGTATCAAGTATGTATGGAGTTCAATCCGGATAAGTGTGAGGTATTGAGGATTACTCCAAAGAAAATCAAAGCCTTGAGATGTCTGGTGGTTGCAGGTTTTGC
Source organism: Mercenaria mercenaria (assembly GCF_021730395.1). Classification (NCBI taxonomy): domain Eukaryota; kingdom Metazoa; phylum Mollusca; class Bivalvia; order Venerida; family Veneridae; genus Mercenaria; species Mercenaria mercenaria. The sequence goes on from NC_069364.1 coordinate 61,724,871, forward strand.
TAGAGTTATTTTCATTTTAAATGCCAATCTATAAATATACATGTATAAGAAACAAATACTAATGTGCCTCATATCTAAGATAAACTCTGCCTGACCTTACATGAACAGCTGGAAGTCAGTGATGTAACCATGGGCTGGAATACCTAATCATTGACAGACCTTGTGAATGGATAGAGGATGAATAAGAACTGCTTGATCATTGATAATTCATCCGCATTGTTCATGAATGGGACTACTTTGTGTAGCACATGAACAAATTCCTTTGGATGTGATTTGGAATCAAATAAAGATGCTACATGATTGTCAGAAATACACTTAACTTTGGTAGCGGGATAAACCCGGAACCAAAAAACCTGTCATCTACAATTACACACTCCATAATATTTTGTTTGTTTGTTTTGGGTTTAACGCCGTTTTACAACAGTATTTCAGTCATGTAACGGTGGGCAGTTAACCTAACCAGAGTTCCTGGATTCTGTACCAGTACAAACCTGTCCTCCGCAAGTAACTGCCAACTTCCCCACATGAATCAGAGGTGGATGACTAATAATAGCACTAAAACTTCGAACGTCCCTGCAGCCTTTACGTTGTCCGGATCTGTTTCAATGTCATTTTCAGTAACTATATGAAAAATAAGTTGGATGGTTTCAACTTCAATTTTGCTTCACTCAATCTTTGAAATACATGCTCTAGGCGGTCCAAACATTGGTCCATAGACTCCCCTGGTGTGATTATGTCGTCCATATACAATAAAGATTCTTCCTATTGCAAGCCACGTAATACATTTTTCATTTGCCGTTGAAACGTGGAAGGTCCATTAAAAGTTCGAAAGGCATCACATGGAAATGGTATAATCCATGGCTGCTTGTTAAAATTGTTATTTTCATCCATCTCTATCTGCAAGAATCCCGAGCAGAGATCCGTGCAATTGAACCATTTCGATCCAGGCAGGGCATCAAGGCAGTCCTTCTTTGAAACCAAAACAACTGGCTGCTTCTATTATACCTTTTTCCAACATCTTTTCCACTTCTTGTGTTTCCGTGTCACGTTTCCCATAAGGATGTCGTCTGACTGGTTGATGGATAAGATTTGAATTCCCAGTATTAATTGTAAGCTTGACCATGTTTGTACAGTCTAAGTCGTCAGAAGATTTCGTAAATACATCCGAGTCTGCAACAGTTTCATTTATGTCGTGTTGGGCGACCTGTGGTTTTCCACTTTTTTATTTTGATACTTGTTCAGTTAAGCAGCAAATCTCTCCCTATCTGCTGGTTACAGATTATCAGAACTTCTTTCAAACATTTGATATCAATGATCTGGTAATATTGCTACACTGGGCGAACTGGTTTCAGACTTTCAGTACAGTCAACATTAATTTTCCCTGCACACCCTTCGCTCTCAGTGCCATCTGTCTCCAGACTCTCCACAATAGGGTGACATTCGCCTCAATCTTGACCATCTTCCACCGTTTCCTCAACTTAATTTTCATTTAGTAACCCCACAGCGGTTCCCTTGCCATTCGGGTTCATAACTCCTCTAATAACCTTATGAAGACGGCATCATTCCGTTTCAGGAAGCATAATTACATTTAGTTCTTCACGGGTATCAGCTTGAAGGATTTTGGTGGTATTTCCGTTTTCTCCTTAATATGTAATCTGCATACTCGGTTATTCCCACCTCTGGTATGAAACCTAATTATTTTGTTGCACTTAGTGAACAATTCATGTGTCTCTAAGTTCCATGTCTTAATGTGTTCCATTATAAAGTCCTGTCCTAATATACCATCTAAGGATATATCACAAACAATGATGGATGTCTTCAATGTAAAATCTCCTAATGTAAGTTCTACATCTACGTGCCCATAAACATTTTTTAAAAAGATCTGTAAAAAGATCCTTTGGAAGCAAAGAATGCAACCAAGAAGAATAATAGCAGACTCGGTTTGACTGAGTCTGTTCATGAGAGGTAATGAAATGTACAACACCTCTCACGCCCCTAGCACCGGCTTAAGCGGAACTCTATTACACATATGTTGAATGGACTCCATGATCCCAAAGGACCAGAAAATATAACAACATTGAATCCAAGTACCATCCACACATTGAATAGTCAGATCATATTGATAAAGGGAAACAAACCCTCCCACCACACCGTTGATAAGTTTCCTTGCACAGTAAAGTAGACGTTGCACCACCGTCAAGCAGAACATTTACTTCAATACTTCCAATTTTAGCAATTGTATATAATCCATTGTCCAAGGGGGTTGATTTTCTTCACAACTTGACCAATCCTAGATACTCCATTCAACTTGCTTGAAATGTTGCTATGGCTAGGTCGAATTTTGGTAATTTTCCATCACATCACGACCTAGAGGGGTGACGTATGAGTTTTCCTGGTCCTGAAGAGATTTCCCCTCTTGATGGTTTCAATGTGTGCACCTCCTGTGATTACTGGAACCACATGAAAAGCAGACCTTATACTTTCCCCTCATATACTCTCTACCTTTTCTAGGCGATACTCAATTTTTCTTATAGCTTTCTTAATTTCTTTCATATCATTTGAGCTTGCCTGTGTAACAGCGCCTTGTATTTTCTTATTATCCTCCCTCAAACAATTGCAGTGCCGCGAACATGTGACACCCCTACATTCGCATCCTTTTTTCCTAACACCACCTCGTACCTCTCGACCACTTCTACGGCTTCTCTGATGAAACTGAAACTGAATAATTTTATTAAATGCCTATTTTTATACAATGATATATTCAGTGGCGTTGTACATAATAATTATATTTATTATTATTATTATAACAATATTAATAATCACAATAATAACAGCCTTATTGTAACAAACAGTCATGACCGCATCACTCCTCTGGAGGTCATTTTACCCCCATTGCGAATACCAGTGCTTAAAGCATCACATGATACGCCCAGACGAGCTGCATATAGAGGTTCAAACCCCCCTGTTAATGGCGCCATCATATACTATTTAAGATAAAAATACTACACACTACCCTACCCATAAAGCCTTACCAACAAGTGCGTTTAATTAAACAAACCTTGGAAATATAAATGTTGAATGCAAAACCTTTTACAAAAATTTAAGAACTATCACTTGCTGTTTTCGCATAAGAAACAGTTATCAAAAAGCCGCGAAATCTCTGAAATACAGTGATAAAAGATTTTTTTTGAATGTGTCAAGTGATTTACTTTTGAGTAGTTCTAACGGCAGTTCATTCCAAAGTTTTGGACCAATAGTACAGAAACTTCTATCATTGAAAGTTTTGCACTTACGACATTCAGAATTTTCAGACGATCTTAAACCTTGTCTACTAGGAATATACTCTGTAAGCAATTCTGTTAAATACAGAGGTGCTCTGCCAATGTGACAACTATACATGAAAGGAAGTATCTTGAACTCAATTCTTGCTTTCACCGGCAACCAATGTAAGTGTTACAATGCTTGTTTGGAACTGTCAAATTTCCTCCTGTTAATGACAAGTTTTGCGCACATGTTTTGAATACTTTTCGTCTTACGCACCTCACAGTTAGCTACACCATACAGTTTGACATTGCAATAATCCAGATGTGAAATAACTAGATACAAAACTAAAATTTCAATGGCTGCTTTTGTTAAGTATTTTCAGATGTTCTTAATTCGTAGGTTATTCAACATGGCTGTACGACATTTGCGATTTACATGATCTCTAAAGTTCAAGGTTTCGTAAAAACATGCACCGAGATATCTAATTGTGCTTTCACGTTTGACATCATCACCAGCAGTGTTAATGGAACTTGTAAAACATTTGTTCAATTGAGGTCTGCTACCAAACATACTAAATTCAGTTGTGGAAGTGTTCATTTTCAGTTTGTTTGTATTCATCCAGTCATTGATTATAACTGCGCACCTTTCAAGGTAGACTGATATGGATTTTGGAATGACATCAAAAAGAGTTCCAGCATAGGTAAGATACAGCCACGGACCAAGCAAGGCAAATGCCATGGGGCACACTGCAATCAAGATGGCGGTCTGATGAATATACATTGTTGATAGTTACCTTACAAGTACGAGGCCTAAATAGGAGTACCCACTGAGCTGTATCACAGACGCCATATTGTCCTTTTAGGACATCTAGAAGAATGTCGTGGTCGACAGTGTCAAATGCCGCACTTGAGTCAATCGCAATAAGGGCTGTGACTTCCTTTTTCTCCATACCACTTAGAAGATCATTGACCAACCGAAGTAGCGCAGATTCACAGGGGTGGTATTTCCTATGTGCAGACTGGTTCTTAGACAAAAGACCTTTTTGATTTACATGTTTGTTTAATCTGTAAAGAACAGCTATCTCAATAAGTCTTGATAGAAATGATAAATTACTCACAGGACGATAATTGGAAAGCTCTAGTTCAAGACCTGCATTTTTATAGCAGAGTTCTATCTACTGCTTGTTTGTATTTCAAAGGGAAAACACCTTGTTGTAATGAGAGACTGGCCAATTTAGTGATACTAGAGAGAAGTTCATCTACATGGGATTTCAGAATACGTGTTGGCAAAATATCTAACTCTGAAGACGTAGCATTCAATTAATTGATGAGATTTTTTTTCACTTCATCTTGAATCAATTCGGTAAATTTGTTTAAATTTTGTATATCCTTTAATTGCGGTTCAAAGTTTTGGTATTAAGTTAGGGATTGACGTATTTTTGAGATTTTTGCCATAAAAACGCCAACAAATGTTTCGGCCAATCAATTATTAGACTCTTCTTGAGGCATTGGGTTTTCAGATTTGGTACAGTTAGTTCAGATACCAAGCCATTCAGAGTCTTGGAATCACCTTTAGCGTTTTCTATCTTTTCACTGAGTTTGTTTCTCTTTTGACGTTTGATTTCAAAATTGTATTCATTTCTTACTTGTTTATACGACTCAAACTGATCTGTTTTACCATAACGCCTCCATGTACGCTCGGACTTTCTAACTTGTTGCTTTAGATGTTGCAATCTTTTACTGAACCACGGTTTGTGTGCTCTCTGAATTATTTTTTTTTTCTTTTAGGAGAGCGTGCTTATTCGGGACATCCTCTATTTCCGATTCAAACTCTTTCACAAACTTATCTACAGTTGAGACTGTTTTAAGAGACCGACTTTGGGAAGCAGCGAAAAAGGTCACATATGACAGAGAGTCTCTTAAAACAGTCTCACTTAACAGGATGACGCTGGTTTCATATATTTTTTCAATTAAAATACATGAATATCGCATACTTATATATTGGCCTCTTTTAAGGTAGGAGTGGAAAATGATTAAATACTATTTCTTTAATTGCATATTGATAAAATATCAATTTCAAATAATTTGCATCATTCGTATGATGTTGATAAAACAAATTTAAGCTCATGATCTGGCAAGAAAATAAAGGGGAGCATTAAAATATAAATGTTCCATTTGAACTGTTTACACACTGAGGTTTATGATATTTATATTTTTGTGTACTAATTGTTCATTGACATTTATTCGATTATTGACTGCATCTTTAATCTGTGTTTACTTCGTCGTTCCCTGTTAAATACCGCCATATTTTTGATTCACCAGGAATAAAGTTAATTTATGCACCGACTCCGAATTCTTCAGCGACTTTATATGCTGGTTTTCCCTAATAGAGCAATTCAAGTGCCTTAACACGCTGTTCTAATGTCAAAACGGTTCTTTTTTTATGTTTTTCATCAGCCAATTTTTGTAAACAAATAAGTTCTCGTCTCAAACAACTCCACGCGAGATAAAGAACGGTAACTCTACCGTGTAAAATCTTGCGAGGGAGCGTCTCAAAGCCGCTGAAAACGGTCTAAATATCGATTCGGAAGCCTGATTTCACAGTCGCTTGTCGCGTAAGGCAGGGGGTTGCTTAATTTAGACTTTTTTAATAGTAAATTGCGTCCGGAGCATAAAATAGGGTCGCATATGACAGGGAGTCGCTAAATTCAGGGGGTCGTATATTCTGTGAAAAAACGTTTATTGCACTTAGGTCGCTGGAAAATTTTGATTCGTTCAAATTTCTAAAGTTTCTAAATGACACGCTCCTACTAATAATAGTCGTTTTCTAAACATCTAAGAGAACCTTAACAACACAGTCATCAGATAAAAATGGTTCAGGCTCACATTTCTCCACATGAACACCATTAACTGGCATTTAGTGACTCAGTTATGACTAGATCTAAGCTATGTTCTCGTGTATGATTACAGAAATCAACGTGTTGTTCCAGGTCCATTGCTACTAGGTAGTTCTTGAAGTTTGTAATAGAACTGTTGTCATCGTTTATATGTAAGTTGAAATCTCCCATTGTAAGTAAATTGTCATAATGTGGTAAAATATTTTCGATGAAATCAAAAAATTCAGCAACGAACTGGTTACCAGTCGATAGAGCCGGGGGTCTATACACACCCACTACGTGTAGGGTTAAACTTTTGAAAACGAGTTTCCAAATACCATAATCAAAACTTCGAACAGTGCCGTGAGTTACCCTTCGCATATTGCTCGTGTTTCTACGAGTGATCGCCTTTTGGATTTTTTCTATTAGTTACGCTTAATTTATATCCATTCTGGTTCAAATCAGAAGTTTCAAACTGATACTGTTTCTCGTGTTTCTTCGAGTGATCGCAACACCACCGCCTTTTTGATTTTTCCTATTAGTTACGCTTAATTTATATCCATTCTGGTTCAAATCAGAAGTTTCAAACTGATACGTCCGAGTACCAAGTTTCAGTCAAAAGAGCGAAATCTATTCTCTCATCCATGAGGTATTGACCCACACAATCATCTTTGTTCACAACAGATCTACAGTTCAGAGTAATGCAAGATACATGTCCGCGTATATTTTTTATTCTGATTGCATTTGTAAGGGTATATCAAATTTTTAAAGTTATTGATTAGGAATAACTTTACTTTTACCACCTCGTTTACTTCTATGCGTTTTCTTTTTACAGGTTTATAATTCTATATGCCGCAGGGTCTAGTTTTCCTAATCCGCTATTGTTCGATAGATCCAATATCCAATAACTGATCTGTAGTGTAGGTATACTTTACAGGTGGACGACAGGTAATGCCTGATGTAAATTCATGAAGAAAATTAATCTCACTGGATGCAATCCACTGAATCACTGAAGCTACCACAACATAAAAGCACACACAGATGCAAAGTACAAAATGTACATCCATATCCATTATATCCAATTTTCAGCACAATCTCAGCACAAATAACAGAGTTATTATGGTAAGATTCAAGAGCAAAGAAAGTACGTCTGCCTCATACGGCGACAGTGTATATATTATTATATTATGATGCTCTTGTAGTCATTATCCATCAATCTATATCTCATCACAGGTGATATATTCTTATACAAATGCTGCAGCGCGAGCATTTCCTGAGCCTCAGGATTAAGAATCATGTACGCCTTTTGTGCATGAAGACGAATCTCGTCCCCAAATGTGGCTATGGAATCATTCTTCCCACGGAGCCCGCCTGCTTAGATCAATAGGGAGAGCGCATATCTACGGATCTCGGGGTCGTGATTACGAGCCCTGGGCGAGGCGTATCTTCTCCGTGGCGATTTGATAAAATACATTGTGACTGAAATCATTCGACCTCCACCTCTGATTCATGTGGGGAAATCGGCAGCTACTTGCGGAGAACAGGTTTGTACTTGTACAGAATCCAGGAACACTATTAGGTTAACTGCCCGCCGTTACATAACTGAAATACTGTTGAAATATGGCGTTAAATCCAAAACAAACACACAAACGTTCTTCCCACGGGTCCTATTTTGCATTTTCGACAGCCATATTGTCTGTTGTCTCTTGTTTCCAAATCGTTGAACCAGTCGCAGGGTAAGTATATTTTATATGAACGTTTCTCTTGTGGGGTCAAGGAACCATAATGTAACCGTGTCAGTTGTTTCACTGATGTAGCTAAATGCAACAGCTTTTCTTTTCCGATCATTGTCCCAGGTCTGTACAGTCTCCAAAATATGAGATACCTGTCCAAGTAGATCCATCAAAAATCTCGTTCGTTAAAAATTAAATAATTTTTCCCGCCAAAATACCGTAACAAAATAAAACGTTAAAAACTACGTAAGATGATCTGTCAATATTTCCGTCAAAACCTCGGTAAAAAAAAACTACAAAATTCGCGCCCAAAATCCCCTGGAAACTCCATAAAAATTTCCGTTACATTCATTTGAAATACGTCAGATGATCTGGAAAAATATCAGTTAATATTTCCGTTGAGAAATGCGTTAAAATATGTCAAATAATCCGTCAAACTGTCCTACAAGATTTCCGTCAAAAATATGTTGAAAAACCATGGATCCGCCCAAATTTCCATGAAATGCGTCCGCCAAGGCTCTCTTCTTTAAAAAAAAATACACGTCCTGTTGATCCCAATGCTCCGGGGTTCTAGATGTTAACAGTTTATTAACATCTATCCTGACACCATTGTACGTAATGCGTAACCACTCTGCTCTATATATTGGGGATAAACGGCGATGACTGCTGAGAAATCAAAGAACCTTTGTCTACTTGTGAGTGGACTTGACAGATGGGCAAAATTCAAAACAGTATAGACGGCATTTCAAAGAACGGGTTATTTTTTATTTAAATTAAAGGTCTAATAAATATGTTGTAAATATATATTTATGCTAGAAATAAGTGATTAAATATCTAAGTGTGAGTGTAAGTCTATATAAATTCGTTGTTCCCTTAAATCAAAATGTCATATTTGCATTGCTGCTAGTCAGTTCCTCCTGGACCTAGTGTTAGTAAAAGATTTTAGTATCTGTGCTTAAATCTAATTATGAATGCGATTCCGTAAGCTTCCGTTAGAAATACTTTCGTGACGTCCTGGCCAAAAGATGTAATGATCTCCAAGATAGCAGACAGGCGTTGGCCCAACGTTTGGCCCAGTGAAAATTGCCAACGTTGGCCAAACGCCATTTTGCTAACTGGCGCGACGTTGGCACAACAGGCCAACGACTGGTATCCTACACTTATAGTTGGCCCTCCAATGGGCCAACAACTGGTATCCTACACTTATCATTGGCCCGCCATTGGGCTAACAGCATTTTTTCGTTTATCATGGTTGGTCAAAAGAAGGATGCCAAAGCTATCACAACTATTAGGAATTTGAAAAAAAGTAAACAAAAACTAATATTATTTAATACACATTTTATTTTCAAATAATTGTGATTTTATTTTACATTTAATAAGAAGAAATCTAAATTTATTTAAAGTTTGTCTGCTAGTTTCTTGGAAAAATATAACCGAATATTTCATCACGACAACATGTCAAATATTGATTCCAGCCTATTTTAAATCTATTTTTCTTTTTTCAGTCACTGATTAAATCCTATTAAAATGAATTACTGTCTGCATTTTAACTTATTATATATCCAAGTTCTGTCTGATTGTTTTCTTTTCTCATTGAAGTTGCAGCTTCTTTCTTTTTTTTTTTACTGTGCACTACAGTGCTAGGCGTCTCTTGAACAGCACCCTGTAAAAATTAGAACATCATAATGTTAATTAAACCATCTACGGCAAATTAATAACAATAACTATACAGATGCACATATACCTCTGGACATAAACTTGAGTAAAACGTATGAAATTTATTTTTGTCTGTATTTAACCGAGAAACATATGTTAAAATTAACGAAAATATGAGTTATTATATTTACAGAATTAAATACTCAACACTAGTGCCATCCACCAGTTTTAAATAAATGTATTCAACATATGCTAAAGTCATATGGATACTACATGCATACAGGCTATAAAAAGAAATTCTGTATAAGTTTTCACAACTTTATCAAAAAGAAAACCTATATACAAAAACTTCTACTTACAGTTTATAGCGCCCGAGGATCGAACTCACGACCCCGCGATCCGTTGGTCTACGGATCGCGAGGTCGTGAGTTCGATCCTCGGGCGGGGCGTATGTTCTCCGTGACTATTTGATAAACGACATTGTGTCTAAAATCATCAGTCCTCCACCTCTGATTCATGTGGGGAAGTTGGCAGTTACTTGCGGAGAACAGGTTTGAACTGGTACAGAATCCAGGAACACTGGTTAGATTAACTGCCCGCCGTTACATGACTGAAATACTGTTGAAAAACGGCGTTAAATCCAAAACAAACAAAAGACCTGGTTTTTGTTCTTCTTCTTCTTTGCGTTCACCACCGACACCATCACCCCTGATACAGCTGTGAAGGATGTCGTCTTCTTCAGGTCCTCCATCTTGCCGTGCAGTTTGATTTTCATTGGGGTGCTGTTTGGCCACATACTTTTCCTTTGGTTCTCCAAACATGGACATCTCTGCAGAATATGCTCAGCAGTTTGCTGTTCCAGGCCACATCGGAGAAGGAGACAATTTAAGCTTTGTGCACATGTGGGCATTTAAAGCTGCTCGCCCGCAGAAAGTTTTACGGATTCACAGCACTATATGGTTATGTAGGAAAATGTAAAGCGTTGCAAACGGTTTATTATTTTTCCAATATAACTACTGTGAAATCATTAATATTCGTGGGGGATTAATTATCGTGGATTTCGTGGTTGAGTCAATCCACAAAATTTAATCCCAACGAACAAGTAAAATTCCCATTCATTTTATGTTCAAAAGTTGAAATCCACGAATTCATATCCCAACGAAATTGCTGGTTTGACCAAAACCACGAAATTTCATGCCCACGAAATTAAATGATTTTACAGTATATAGAGCGGTGAATCCGTAAAGCTGTTTTCATAAGCCATTTTCTCAGAACGTTACGTAGATTTTCGCTTATTTTGTTGATCATGCCTTTTCATTTTACATTCTTGTTCTAAAAATGTTGCTTTTGTGAAATTGAATATTTTCGACCAAACTGAGGGCGAGCAGTTTTAATATATTATGTCCTGTGCGGAGCCTAAAGATGATGACTTGTTCCCATCTGTCTAGTAGGTGGTAGTCATCCTTGGTTGGCCTTGGCTTTGTCAGTGCTTTGATCATTGTCACCTTCTCCTCGTGAGTAATGGCATTTTGTGGCTGGTTATCTGTAGCTCCAAGCTTGGCTAAGCTGTCTGCATTCTCATTTCCAGGTACACCACAGTGTGCAGATATCCATTGTAAGGACACAACTCTTGATTTGCATAGGCTGAACAGTGCCCTGGAGATGGATGTTTGTTTGGAATTTTCCAGTGCTTGGAGAACTAACAGAGCATCCGTGAAGATAACCACGTTGGGACAGCTCTCTGGAGACTCCTCAACGAGTTGAATAGCTTGTTTGATGGCTTCAACCTCTGCTCTATAGTTGGTACAGTGCCTTTCGGTTGGAATACTATTTGTCTCTGATCATCCCGAGGTAAGCAGTATGAAGATGCCAGCTCCTCCGTCTTTTATTGCAGCTAAGGCTGAGCCGTCTGTGTACACCTGTGTCTCTGGCGGGTATATGTCTTGGATCATGGCCTGTGTAAAGGATAGCTTGACCGTTTTATCAGAAGTACCAGGGGGCGAAGACTAGGAACGTTAATATGTATAGTCAGGTTGGATTGGTCGTGTTTCCACGGTTCTGCTAGATCTCGAACAGTGAAAGGAGTAGTGGCTTGTCCAAGATGCTCTGTAAAGGTTTTGTTGAGCTTCCTGGCTTCGTGTACAAAGCTGCCTCTTTTTAAACGAATTTTTGTAAGCCCTTCAAGTTGGTCTTTTATGGGATGATCTGGCAGGTATTGGTACTTGCTGGCTTATTACAGGGTTTTAGACTCCCTTCTCTTGGGAAATGGAGGGATGGCAGTAACATCTTCCATGGCCTTAATGGATATAGATTTCAGGGCTCCGGTGACGATTCTGAGAGCCTGATTTTAGACCGTGTCTAACCTCTGCTGATTTGTCTTAGCCGCTGTTATTCAAGCTGAGGAGCCATACACTAGGATGGGTCTGATGGTCCCAAGGTACACTGTTTTGAGTATTTTTTCGTGAGCTCCCCAGTTTGTACCAGCAAGTTTCCGTAGAATGCGAAGCGTTTTTCGTTCCAGTACGGCTTGAAATCTCTCCTGGAACCTCTAGGAATACATTTTTGGCTGCCTGGAGTAGGGCTGCATTGAAGTCCTTTGTGACTTTACTGATGTCCCTGCCTTCAGTGCGAATCTGTCTGCAGGTTTCATCTGTAAGCTCTCTGTATTTCTTCCAGTCAGCCTTTTTGTAGTTCCAACGAGGTAAGCTTGGTTCCTGTATGGTCCTATACTGCAAGGTGAGGTAAACAGGACGGTGATCGCTATCGCCTAGTTGTTGGCCTACTTCTCTTGCAATATTCTTGTGGATGGCTTCAGTGCAGAAACCAAGATCAGGAGTGGAAGTGGTGTTCCAACGTCTGGAATAGAAAGTGTTCTGGTCGTCGGGGTTATTGATCAGCAACAAGTTATGATCATCTTGCCAGGACTCTACCTCTTCTCCACGTCTGTCTATGTGGCCATATCCTCCGCTCTGTGAGTGGCTGTCGAAGGCGCCAATGACTAGGAGTTTGAGTCCTGCACTGGGATCGTGTCAAGGGATAGAGGTTTGTCATTTGGGGAGTAGAGGTTGACAACATTTAACTCCATATCTCTAAGTTTTAGGCATAACACCTGATACTCGGAGTTATCCATATGCACGGTGATCTGTGTTGCCGCTATGTTGTTTCTCGCCATTGTTATGATTCCTTCCTTGCTCCTACCCAACCTGTCACAACGGAAGCACTGGTAGCCTCTAACCTTGAAGGATTTGTCCTCACTAAGGTGAGTCTCTTGGATGCGGCAGACTTGAATGTCTTTATCAAACAAGATGTTTTCTAAGTCCATTTTCTTATTGAGGAGTCCTTCTGCATTCCAATGCATAACCCTGAAAGGTTGCATTGGCTTCTTTTTTGTTCCCGTGTGGCCAGTAGATTTTCTCCCTTTTCTCCTAGCTCTAAGGCGATGGGAGTTACCTCCATTAGTATGAGGTAGACTCTGTCGAGGCTCAGAGCCCGGCACTGATTCTGCCTGGAAGGATCTCAAAGAACCAGCGCCATCACAACTAAATCTAGATGGTTGTGTAGTCATGTTTTTTTGTTAAATCTAGATCTATCACATGTATAGTAGTTTCCTTTACTTCACACGTCTATGCAGCTAGAAATCTCGCATAGAGAGTAAAATTAACCACAATTTCTGGGATTTCTTACATAACTCGGGTTAACGAGAGTTCATGTTCTGGAATATTCAACAGGTGTATTGTAAACATTTTATGATTGTACACTATTAAATATTTGTTATAGCAGATTTTTTTTCACAAATTAGATTCTTCAGGTAGTAGATTTTAGTTCAAAATATCATTACGGCTGCAGATAAGTATTAAGTTTAATTAGTCCAAACTATGATTACGAATTGGAGCAGAAAAGTATTTAATCAAATACTGCATGTTACACCTACACAACGTGTTTACCTATAGGGCTTGTGATAAAACAGTGACATGTAAATATATAATTATTATATTATTATTTCTAATGGGCCAACGTTGGGCCAACGATGTTTTCTCTGTGTAAGTATTTCCCTGAAAATCAATGTTGGGCCAAATGCAGAGATATCTCTGACTGAAATGCTGTTTTCCAGTCAGCAGAGAACTATTTTCTTTTACAGATGTAGTGCCTTCAGGAGGAGTTGTCAGAAACTAGGCGAGAGGCTGAAACACAACCGTCACAAACCAACAACAAAAAACTCCAAAAGGCAAGGGCCAAGTTTTTGAGAGCAAAGATCCAGACCAGAAGAGAGAGTGATAAACTTGTTTTTGTATCTGTAAATATCAACGGATTAAGGGGGAAAAAGCTTGAATTTCAATCTTTCTTAGACACTGAAAACCCAGACATTGTAGCAATACAAGAGACAAAAATTGATAGTAGTATTAATTCAAATGAGGTAATTCCTGATAGTTTAGGATACGACATCTACAGAAATGATAGGACCTTAAATGGGGGCGGCACCATGCTCCTCGTTAAGTCACACCTTAGTTCAGCGCCATTGAAGCTGGTCGAAAACGGTTCAGAATCCGTGTGGGCTAAATTAACCTTAAACGGTAAAGATCAAATTTTTGTAGTTGGTACAGAGAGCCTGACGCGCCAGTAGATCATATGGACCTTTTTAAACAACAGATGGACAAAATTAAGTCATTGGTTAAATCAAATGTTACTACCGGCATACATGTGCTTGTTGATTTTATCTTTAGAAAAATTGACTGGAAATGTAAACTCAATAAATTAACCTCTTCTTGTCTTGCCGATAGTGATGGCCAAACATTAGTTGATATACTACACGAACTTAGTGCAGAACAACTTATTGAATTTCCTACTAGAGAAAGCAACACTTTGGATTTATTAATTACTACTCTACCTGGTCAAACTGAAAATGTCATATCCCTTGACAAACTAAGCGATCATGATATTATTACGGGAGCGTTGAAATGTAATATTCCACAGAAAAAAAAACAACCAAAACGGACTTATTTCCAATACTCTAAAGGTGATTACGAAACCATGATGGAGGAAACCCATAAGTTTGCCCAGGAACAGTATTTTAACGGATATCATAATAACAGAGCTGTTGAAGAAAACTGGCAATTAATTAAAAACTTTATATTGAAAATAGTGACATCCCACGTACCTAGTAAAGTTTCTAAAGTATCTAAATCGCTTCCATGAATTACTCGTGAAATAAGATGTATGGTGAAACGAAGAAATAAGACCCATGCAAATTTAAACAAAAAACTGGTAATATCAGATTAAAAAATAAGTGGCAACTATTAAGGCGTCAGATAAAGGAATCGGTTAAATCCGCTCACGATAGCTATGTTAACAACTTGATAGGTGAAATTAGACAGGATACTAAACCATTTTGGAAATATATAAACAGCCAAAAAAGTGACAAACAAGGAATCCCCCCTTTGAAAACTAAAAACGGTGAAACTGCAGAATCAGACCAAGTTAAGGCAGAAACCCTGAACAATCAGTTTACTAGTGTTTTTACTAGAACAGAATATTCTTCTTTGCCTTATGAGAAACCTTCAGTAGACAAAATGAATCATATTATTATTATTACAAATAAAGATGTTGAAAAAATACTGGCAGGTCTAAATGTTTCCAAAGCCATGGGCCCAGACGCCCTCCATCCAAGAGTATTAAAGGAAATTGCACCTAGTATTGCAGGTGTTTTAGCACATTTATTTCAAAAGTCAATTGACAGCGGTATAATTCCAAGTGACTGGAAATCTGCTATTATATGTCCTCTTTATAAGAAAAACGATAGGTCTCTACCAAATAATTATAGACCGGTATCTCTTACGTGTATATGTTGTAAAATTCTGGAACATATAGTTTGCTCGAACCTAATGAGTCATTTTGATAAACATTCTGTTTTAAACAAAAATCAACACGCTTTCCGTAAACATCATAGTTGTGAAACCCAACTTGTCACAGTGATAAATGATTGGGCTACTTCAATAGACAATTCTAAACAAGTCGATATATTTATACTTGATTTCTAAAAAGCTTACGACACCGTACCCCACGAACTGTTAAAATTAAAATTACACAAATACGGAATCCCAACGAATATTTTACAGTGGATAGACGCATTCTTAGTTAACAGAAACCAACGAGTTATAGTCAACGGGTCCAGTTCAGATTTTTCTACCGTACACTCAGGAGTGCCTCAAGGAACGATGTTCGGACCAATTTTATTTTTAGTCCATATAAATGATATATCAAATGACATTTCTTCAAATATAAGGCTGTTTGCCGACGATTGTGTTTGTTATAGGGAAATTAAAAACCAGCAGGACTGTTTGGACCTACAATCAGATATTAATAAACTTGGTAATTGGGCCAAATCTTGGGGTATCAGATTCCAACCTGCTAAATGTAATATGATGACGCTTTCCAGAAAGAAAGATATTGTTAAATATAACTACACTTTGGGTGGAATAAGTCTTGAATTTCTGACATCTATTAAATACCTAGGAGTACACATCACAAATGATTTAAACTGGAATAAACATATCAACGAAATCTGCAACAAAGCATTATAGAACCCTAGGATTACTAAAATTCCAGTCTTGGAATATGTTAGATCAGCTTAGGATCCACATCAGATGTATTTACAAGACAAGTTAGAAAACGTCCAAAAAAGATCAGCTAGATTTATTTCTTCCAACTACAGTTACGAACCTGGGTTCTATGACGAAAATTTTAAGCGAACTGGAACTTACTCCGTTGATAGAAAGAAGAAAGCAAAACAGAGTAATTCTATTCTGCAAAGGACTCAATTCTATGGCAAATCTTCCACTTGATAACCTGCAACGTCCATCTCGTTTTACAAAGAATATGCATAGTGACCATTTCAACAGAATTTATGCAAGAACTAATACATTAAAATACAGTTTCATTCCAAATACAGTCTGCGACTGGGACTCTCTACCTCCGGGGTGTGGGGGTGAATTCTAAAATATTAGCAACTTGACGCAGGCGCGGTGAGTAAATGTTTCATTACGTTTCACCATAACCAATCAAGATCAAGA
Organism: Mercenaria mercenaria; assembly: GCF_021730395.1. Taxonomy (NCBI): domain Eukaryota; kingdom Metazoa; phylum Mollusca; class Bivalvia; order Venerida; family Veneridae; genus Mercenaria; species Mercenaria mercenaria. Next base: position 61,741,466 of record NC_069364.1, read on the forward strand.
TGAAAGTTGTTTCAACGTTGGCCCAACAGCTGTATTTACAATACTTATTAAACAATTGCCCAACAACGATTACCCTTTGACGGTTTTCTGACATTGGCCCAATGGCTTCATGTTTACAGGGGAAAAGCTCAAGAACAGCGCGCGCGTTCCCTTTTAAAATCTCCCGCTCCAAGATACTTTGGGTCTAGCCTGAATAAAAAGTATTCATCCGCCGTATTAAATGAAGTTCTTTGGCGGATTTAAAATGAAAGCGCAAAAATCAAATTATACCCTAGAATACCACTAATAAATTAGTGCCATTTAACCCTGACGGTATAGAACGGTATTTTATGTCTATTAGACTGCTTTCACAGACAAATGACTTCGGGTCAATCTAGAACATGTTCTGGAATATTCTAGGTCTTGACAGAATTTGTCAGAAAATTACTTGCAATGTAGATAATATAAGTTCTCGTCACTAACGGGTAAGCTTCCACCTAGTGTTTATATGATCCACTTAATCGACATCGGACCTGAATGCTGCCTGCTGACTGTATATGAGTTTGTATTTGCAGCATTTTCACCAATATCCGCGACCCGGAAATGTCAGGTGGAAGCACCTAGGCACTAGTATCGGACCTGGGACAAAAATATGGCCTTATTTTCATCCTAAATGAGTTTAAAATGAAAAGTATGCAGCGAAATATGAGCCCCCTTCATAAGATACATATGTCTACTGAAGGCCAGAGTCTCCAGAATCGATACAATACTAGGTATTTCAGGGGTGTCAGACGTTTCACCCCCAAGACTGTTCCTCCCAAGACTTTTCCTCCCAAGACTTTTCACCCCCAAATTGGGGGTGAAAAGTCTGGTGTTTTATAGCATATGAAGACTTTTCACCCCCTATTTGTTTTTATTATTAAATATGATTATAATGTTTTTTTTGGGGGAGGGGGCTGTATAGTTATGAATAATTTCATATGTATTATAATTAGGTTAATTAACTTTAAACATAAGTTATTTACAAGGTTATCTTTTAATCCATTTGTTTGTTCAATGATTGAAAATGTGACTTTGATGAGTAAAGGTACTTTTGATAATAGTTACAAAACTAAAAAAATATTTAATCCCTTTGTTTGATGTTCAGTGATTCAAAAAAAATAAAAGTACTTTTGATAATAATAACTACAAAGTAAAATATTTTATTGATGTTAAAATTAGCCTTGTTTTGCAAGGTTTGAAAGTTTGCTATCAATTAACACTGTTGTGACATAAAAAAAAATACATTGCTAAAAGCCGCTATCAAATAATTTACATCATGGTATAGAAATATATATATATATATATTTGCAAATTTTGTATAATAAATTATCAGTGGTAAAAAATAAGATCGAATAAAAAATGACCCATTTGTCTTGTTTGTTATATTGTGAGAAAATAAATTATATAAGTCAATCAAGTGTTAGAAGATTAATGATTTGGCTGATTAAAACAAAATTTGGGGATTTTCGGACTTCAATTAATTTTGTCCAAATATTATGCTGATTTTGTGTAGGAAATAAGCAATAAATCTATTGTGGAAAAAATGTTATATTAAAATTGTTTGTATCGCGCATCATTTGTTGTTGACAACGTAATTGTTAGTTTTTGTTATCCTTTAAAAAATAGGCAAGTGAAGTCTATCAACCGTTAATTAATTGGCAGCATTGTCTTGCATGTTTTAGTATATTTTGTCATTATAATGATAAACTGTACATGTTCAAGTTTTATCAATAATTTGAAATAATAACAAATTCTCGATTATCTAATAAGTCAAAATGGTTTGATGAATCTTGTTACATATAGCAAAAAATAATTTCAAGAAAGCAAGAAATACATTTGTGAAAGACAAAAATGAGGGAAATAGAATTAATTTACAAGCATGCGTACTAAGTATAATAGAATAAGAAAACAAAAAGGATAAATATGGTATGCTACTGGTTCCGTTTACTGAATTCGAATGAAACTCACTACAAAAGAATTTATCATGTACTGCGTAACGATGCAAACAATAACATAACTGTACATAATAATAATTCAAACTGGGCGTTTCAAATAAAAATGCTGTTAGAAAACCTGGGATTGTCGGATATATGGATAAGTCAGGATAGTAACAGTAATTCTTTATCTACAGAGAATATTGGACAATTAGTATCAAACTTGATATGCTTACATTAACAATTCTCAACAATTACTCAAGATCTCTTATAGTAGATTTAAACATTCCTTTAATCTTGAAAAATACTTATTAATAATTATAATTGAAGATAAAAAAATTCGAATTGCTCTTTAATAGTAGATTTAGATTATCATCACATATTTTGAAATAGAAAGAGGCAACATATAAAATGTAAATTTTGTAATCTTAATTCTTTAGAAAATGAATATCACTTTCTTCTTGTATGTCCGTTGTATAAAGAATTACAAAGAAAATATTTAAAACCATATTACTGTAGATGGCCCAAAATCTATTGTCTATGGAAAACAGGAAGGAATTACTGAAGCTGTCAAAATTCATTTATTTTTCAAATAAACTTAGACAAGATACTGAAAGTTAGTTTCATTTTTGAAGCAACATCATTTTTGAGTGAGAGTATAATTCTGTTTGTTTTTTATTAGCTCACCTGTCACATAGTGACAGGGTGAGCTTTTGTGATCGCCCTTCGTCTGTCGTCCGTCCACAATTTCTTGTCTGCACGATAGAGGTTTCATTTATGATTTTATTTTAACCAAACTTGCACACAACTTGTATCACCATAAGATCTCGGTTCCTTTCTTGAACTGGCCAGATCCCATTATGGGTTCCAGAGTTATGGCCCCTGAAAGGGCCAAAATTAGCTATTTTGACCTTGTCTGCACAATAGCAACTTTATTTATGATTTGATTTTTACCAAACTTGCACACAACTTGTATCACCATAAGATCTCGGTTCCTTTCTTGAACTGGCCAGACTCCATTATGGGTTCCAGAGTTATGGCCCCTGAAAGGGCCAAAATTAGCTATTTTGACCTTGTCTGCACAGTAGCAGCTTTATTTATGATTTGATTTTTACCAAACTGGCACACAACTTGTATCACCAAAAGATCTTGGTTCCTTTCTTGAACTGGCGAGATTCCATTATGGGTTTCAGAGTTATGGCCCCTGAAAGGGCCAAAATTAGCTATTTTGACCTTGTCTGCACAATAGCAGCTTCATTTATGATTTGATTTCAACCAAACTGGCATACAACTTGTATCACCATAAGATCTTGGTTCCTTTCTTGAACTGGCGAGATTCCATTATGGGTTCCAGAGTTATGGCCCCTGAAAGGGCCAAAATTAGCTATTTTGACCTTGTCTGCACAATAGCAGCTTCATTTATGATTCGATTTTAACCAAACTTGCACACAACTTGTATCACCACAAGATCTTGGTTCCTTTCTTAAACTGGCCAGATTTCTTCATGGGTTCCAGAGTTATGGCCCCTTAAAGGCCCAAAATTTGCTATTTTGGCTTTTGCAGCCATATAGAGACTTCATTTATGGTTTTATTTGATACAAACTTCCAAAATAACTTCAACAACAATAATTCTTGGATTCCATGACAAATCAGATCCAAGCATAGGTTCAGAGTTATTTTATATCTGATTACCTCCCCTGATTGTAATCAAAATGAATTTATATCGGTAAGTACTTATAGGACTTATTTGAAATTTTATTATTGTTATTAGTTGGACTGAGACAATCAGGGTAGATAACTATGAACTGATTTTATGTCAAATTACCTCCCTTTATTTCAAATTAAAATGGGTATATCTCCGTAACTAATGAAGATACTGATCTGAAATTTCATTTATGTCAACAGATTTATTTGGCAGATCCTTCTTTTCTTCACTTACAATAATTTTTTTTTTTTTAATTACTTCCCTTTTACATTACTATAAATAGCTTATATTTAGTAACTTTTTTATTATTGGCCGTAGGGAAAAACCGAGACCACTTTTCTGTGGTACAACATGGATGGTACCTCCAATTTGTAGGTGTATTTTGACATATCTGTACCTTGTAAGAATTTTTTTTTCTTTTTGGTTAAATTTCTTCCCTTTGTTGTTACTGTCCTTTGGACTTAGATAATTTTTCTGAGGACCTTCTTGTCCTCAAGTGCAATGATAACAGGTGAGCGATATAGGGCCATCATGGCCCTCTTGTTTCCATAAGGTCAGTCAAGGTTTAGATTAATTAAAGTTTAACATACTACAGGTTAGCCAGTTAATCCATTTATATTTTAACACATTATTCCTGTCAATCAAAAGGTGTTGATTAAATCACAACACCTATGAAGAGTTTAAAATATTGACTATTTCTGTCAATCAAAAGGTGTTGATTAAACACAACACCTATGAAGAGTTTAAAATATTGACCTACAATGAAATGAATGACTTTCAAATAGCAATATTAGTTTATATATTCATTTCAGTCTCATCAGCATACATAAATAACATCACAGTACATACATGTATTACATATAGTAACATTAAACATATTGAATGCTGCCACTCAATACTGAGTTACCTGAGACTATATATCTTGTTAAATATATAGAAATATATCATAAAAATAAATTCCACATCATACTGCACATATAAATACCCATATTACATGTTATCACAATTGGGCTATCATTATTATACTAAAGGATAAACACCCTCTAATTCTATCCCCTAGTTAATATTTACATCTACTATTGTAATCTAAATCTACTCATATTTTTCATAATTATAATTTATATTACATAATAAAAACTTGAATCCATTTGAATAACATAGAAAAAAAAATAATCAAGAAGTCTCAACAAATTGACATTTAAAAAGATCAATTGATTAAGTTGACTACATGTATAGTGTATATTTTATAGAATTGTGGTCCGTAAAATAACAAATTATCTTCATAAATGCCCTAACAATCTATAAAAAATATATAAAAAAGATCTTAAATATCAAATAACAAAATATTTCAAGATATTTTCAGTATGTTAAAAATTGGGGGTGAAAAGTCTAGGGTTTGTAAAATTGGGGGTGAAAAGTCTTGGGAGGAAATATCTTGGGGGTGAAATGTCTAGGGGAGGAAAAGTCTTGGGGGTGAAACGTCTGGAATTCTTACTTCAGTGTCTTTTTAAAATAAAGACTTTTCATTTAAAAAATGATGCGGATGTGTTAATTAACATTATATCTTTCATAATAATACAGTGTTTTACCATATAAATTGTTTTACAAAAAACGACAGCACTTTCAACTTTTGCCTCCCATATTTTGTAGGTCACTATTTTTCATAAAAAATGTAACTAATTAATTTCAGCGACAAATATTATAATTCTTGTATTTTTCCTCTAATTATGTGTTTAGGTATTGAGCATGACATGGTTTACCATTCCAAGAGTTAGCAGTTTCTCAGAAATTTTCATATAGATGAAGAAGGAATTATTGGAAGTGGCCACATTTTTCTGAATTTTAACTTATTTTGGATAAAAAGAATTTCTGCAAAGTTGTATCACCCAATACAGAATATTATTAAGATTAATAAGCAAAGTGTTTTGGATGAATTTATTGATTCCTGACTAAGCTAAAGACACTTTCCACTTTAAAAAGCTTTGTTGACAATAGGGGTCAAGGTCATTGAAATACCTAACAATACAATAAATTTTATTTTAAGTCGGCAAGAAGGCAACATTACAAAACATAATCTCTGAAGAGCGTTTGAACCAACTATACAACAAATTAAAACAAGTTTAACAAAGTTATAAAAGAGCTACAAAAGAGAAATTAATTAAGCACACTAATTAAAACTGGATGAGCATGAGTAATAATACAAGTGTTAAAATCTGTGTTAAAGCACAGGAGTCTGAAATTCTATCAATAAGACCAAAGAAGTCTATCTTTACAAAACATACCCCCTATATATAAAAAAAAACACCAGGAATGAAACGTCAAAAACCCAGGGTCCCCGGAAAATATGCATGGAACACAGGGTGATCGCAATTTAGCGAGCATAGTTAAGAAATAACACTAAATTACACCTACCACACTCGACAAATTCAAATCTGATACACTTTACAAGAGTAATCAGACATTTTCTGAGGTTTTCTGAAATTTTCAGCTGTCGCCGAAGCCATTCGCTGACGTCAAAACAACAACAACAATTACATCGCCGAGATAAAGATAAAATACTTATTTTATCCTTTAAAATTTGTACATCGAGTAAATAAGTATTAGAATATTTATATGTTTACATCAGTCTATAATATCCACTAGATTCCTTTTGCAATAAAAAGATAATTTACAAAATGTGATTGGGAAAACCCGTAAAGGGAGGTTACTCTTGGGATAAGCCATTTTACGATGCAGCGGAATATCAAAATTTCAGTAGTAAAATTTGATACTTGGTGTACAATGACTTTTTTATATGAATAGAGCAATATGAAAATGTCTGTTATGTAATTTGAAGGTAAGACAGTACGGGAATTGCTACTTTCCAATTTTATCCCGGCGCTGTAATTGTTGTTATTGTTGTGACGTCAGCGAATGGCTTCGGCGACAGCTGAAAATCTCAGAAAATGTCTGATTACTCTTGTAAAGTGTATTAGATTTGAATGCTGTCGAATGTAGTAGGTGTATTTTAGTGTTATTTCTTAACTACGCTGGCTAAATTGCGATCACCCTGTGTTCCGTGCGTATTTTCAGTGGACCCTGGGTTTTTGAGGTTTCATTCCTGTTGTTTATTAGCTCACCTGTCACATAGTGACAAGGTGAGCTTTTGTGATCACGCAGCGTCCGTCGTCCGTGCGTCCGTCCGTAAACTTTTGCTTGTGACCACTCTAGAGATCACATTTTTTGTGGGATCTTTATGAAAATTGGTCAGAATGTTCACCTTGATGATATCTAGATCAAGTTCGAAACTGGGTCACGTGCCTTCAAAAACTAGGTCAGTAGGTCTAAAAATAGAAAAACCTTGTGACCTCTCTAGAGGCCATATGTTTCACAAGATCTTCATGAAAATTGGTCAGAATGTTCACCTTGATAATATCTTGGTCAAGTTCGAAACTGGGTCACGTGCGGTCAAAAACTAGGTCAGTAGGTCTAAAAATAGAAAAACCTTGTGACCTCTCTAGAGGCCATATATTTCAAAATTTCTTCATGAAAATTGGTCAGAACGTTCACATTGATGATATCTAGGTCAGGTTCGAAACTGGGTCACGTGCCATCAAAAACTAGGTCAGTAGGTCAAATAATAGAAAAACCTTGTGACCTCTCTAAAGGCCATATTTTCATGGGATCTGTATGAAAGTTGGTCTGAATGTTCATCTTGATGATATCTAGGTCAAGTTCGAAACTGGGTCACGTGCGGTCAAAAACTAGGTCAGTAGGTCTAAAAATAGAAAAACCTTGTGACCTCTCTAGAGGCCATATATTTCATGAGATCTTCATGAAAGTTAGTCAGAATGTTCACCTTGATGATATCTAGGTCAAGTTCAAAAGTGGGTCATGTGCCTTCAAAAACTAGGTCAGTAGGTCAAATAATAGAAAAACCTTGTGACCTCTCTAGAGGCCATATTTTTCATGGGATCTGTATGAAAGTTAGTCTGAATGTTCATCTTGATGATATCTAGGTCAAGTTCGAAAGTGGGTCACGTGCCATCAAAAACTAGGTCAGTAGGTCAAATAATAGAAAAACCTTGTGACCTCTCTAAAGGTCATATTTTTCATGGGATCTGTATGAAAGTTGGTCTGAATGTTCATCTTGATGATATCTAGGTTAAATTCGAAACAGGGTCATGTGCAGTCAAAAACTAGGTCAGTAGGTCTAAAAATAGAAAAACCTTGTGACCTCTCTAGAGGCCATACTTGTGAGTGGATCTCCATAAAAATTGGTCAGAATGTTCATCTTGATGATATCTAGGTCAGGTTCGAAAGTGGGTCATGTGCCTTCAAAAACTAGGTCAGTAGGTCAAATAATAGAAAAACCTTGTGACCTCTCTAGAGGCCATATTTTTCATGGGATCTGTATGAAAATTGGTCTGAATGTTCATCTTGATGATGTCTAGGTCAAGTTCGAAAGTGGGTCACGTGCCGTCAAAAAGTAGGTCAGTAGGTCAAATAATGAAAAAACGTTGTGACCTCTCTAGAGGCCATACCCTTGAATGGATCTTCATGAAAATTGGTCAGAATGTTCACCTTGATGATATCTAGGTCAAGTTTGAAACTGGGTCTCGTGCCTTAAAAAACTAGGTCAGTAGGTCAAATAATAAAAAAACCTTGCGACCTCCCTAGAGGCCATATTTTTCATGGGATCTGTATGAAAGTTGGTCTGAATGTTCATCTTGATGATATCTAGGTCAAGTTTGAAACTGGGTCAACTGCGGTCAAAAACTAGGTCAGTAGGTCTAAAATTATTAAAATATTTTGACCTCTCTAGAGGCCATATTTTTCAATGGATCTTCATGAAAATTGATCTGAATGTTCACCTTGATGATATCTAGGTCAGTTTCGAAACTGGGTCACATGCGGTCAAAAACTAGGCCAGTAGGTATAAAAATAGAAAAACCTTGTGACCTCTCTAGAGGCCATATTTTTCATGAGATCTTCATGAAAATTAGTGAGACTGTTTACCTTGATAATATCTAGGTAAAGTTCAAAACAGGGTCACGTACCTTCGAAAACTAGGTCAATAGGTCAAATAATAGAAAAACCTTGTGACCTCTCTAGAGGCCATATTTTTCAATGGATCTTCATGAAAATTGGTCAGAATTTTTATCTTGATAATATCTAGGTCAAGTTCAAAACTGGGTCACATGAGCTCAAAAACTAGGTCACTATGTCAAATAATAGAAAAAACGTCATACTCAAAACTGGGTCATGTGGGAAAAGGTGAGCGATTCAGGACCATCATGGTCCTCTTGTTTTATATATATAGGGGGTATTTTTTGAAAAGATAGACTTCTATGGTCTTATTGATAGAATTTCAGACTCCTGTGGTTGAAGCTGCTGATCTAGACACTGCTGTCTAAAGACTGCCATAAGAAAGAAAAATAAGATCTGCAATACAAAAAAAAAACAACACAAAAGTGTATGCTTAAGAAATGGTGATAAAAACTGTATCCCCGCAAATCAGATTTGGAAAGAACTGATAGCAACTTCCTCACAGTAGCAAATGACTAACAACATGAAAGAGAGCATGTCACATATACAGACAGTGTACAATACAAAAATAAGCACAGAAGCTTACAAGCAAGTAAATAGCACATACTAAGCAATCAGCCAAACAGGGTAAGCAGAGGCGATAGCATATTATTAAACTACAAAAAAAAACATGACAAAGTCAAGACATAATAATAGGCAAAAACAAAAGGAAAAGCAAAATAAAACATCAAAACAGGCTAATCAAAGCAACTCGGGAAGCAAATTAGGAAAAAGCTGGTCTGCGGGACCCACCAGCAGAAAGTCCCAAGCATTATTTACATGCAACACATTTACAACTGCTGCCGTCCCAGAAACCAAGTTGGTTTTTGAACCGATTAAAATCTGTCAGCTGCCTGAAGCTTTCTGGTAGTGAGTTCCACAGAACTGGTGCTGCATAACGGAATGAATTCTTACTATATGTTGTTGTCTTAACTTGAGGGACCTGTAGAATATTGGAATACCTGAAGTTATACTTTGAATCTTTTTTCACTACTAAATCTGAGCCTGCGAGCAATGGGTTCTGTGACTTCCTGGGCCGATGTGAAATAAATTCTCTAGACAAACAAACTACCTGTCACTTTTTCCCGTATACATTTAGCTACAAAATGAGACCGAGCCAAAGTAGACATGTATCTTTTGAAGGGGGCTCATATTTCACTACATATTGGACTATTTTAATAGATATTAAAATATTTAAATGACGAGAGCGACTTTTTCTTTTACATTCGTTAAAATTTTTATCATTCCTTTAAATTGTCTGTCGGCTATTCTCATTCGTTTAAGTTTTAACATGTAATTCTGTTGGTGCGTTTGGTCTATTTAACGATGCGCTAGAGTTTTCGCGCCACTTCTTGAAATTCTTTGTGATCGTGTCACTTCTCGTACAAAATTTAAATTCCTACAGATCTTATTCAGTTAATGGGTGACTGGCGCCCTGATGCATATAAAAAATATATACAGTATTCATTAAAAGATAAAATAAAGGTTTCACATTTTATTGGACACCAATTAGAAGATCTTAATTGAATTTAAACAATTCTCATAAATTTATAAATAATTCTTTATTTTGTCAGTCATGATTATCAATGCTTCTATCGGACTTCTTGTTATGTGTTTCGTCTTAACAGAGAAACTTTTCTGTTGTCGGTCAGATGTTTTAACTTACCGGACAGAATAGATATGCAAACTTCGACATAACAGAGTCATAGCAGTAATTGATAAATATTAAACAAATTTGATTGTATAAATTTGTTTCTTTTAAAAATTGGACAGGTTATAATTATGTTATGTGTTTCGTCCTAACGGAGAAATTTTTCTGTCATTGGTTAGATGTTTTAACTTTCCAGACAGAATAGATAGTCGAACGTCGACATAACTGCCATGGATCTTCCTTTTTATGTTTTTCAAAGAATATTTTACCTTAATTGATATAATGATTTGTGTGTTTTCAGGATTTGTGAGTATTTGATTGAAAGGTGGTCTTTGTTTTTATCTTTCACTCTTCTTTATAACAATATAATATTATCAGTTGGAAATTTTTTATTAACAGGGATTTTTTAAGGCTGATTTTGGGGCCGAATATGGGCCCCATCCCAGTTGCAAAAAAAATGCTTATTTTCCCAATTCTTAGGTTTAAATTTCCCAAAATTTTACTGACCGTTGGGTGTCTGCGAGTTTCTCACAGAAAAATACCAGAAAATTTAGTAGACACTTTCAAAAGACAAAAAAATATAAAACAAAAGACTTGTAATATGACATCAAACAATAACAATGCTGAAATACAGGTTGTATGATAGTAAAACTCATTTTTTATAGTTCCCAGTTTTCAGGTTTTACACGCCATTTTTCCCAACTGAATGGGCCCCGGGCCCCAGTTTCTAAATGGTAAAAAAAATCCCTGATTAAAACAGATAGAATATATATACCAATACAGATATCGTCATAACTGGGTCAGCAGTGTAGTAGTAATATGTTGTGCATCACATAATAGTTCCTTAAGTTATAAAACTAAGTAATAGGCATATTTGCCTATTTCTATTTATTCTGGGTACTTCGATTCAATTATTATTTACAATTTATTTCAACATAGCTAGCTTGTTTACAAGTCTTTAATTAAACACTATTTAATAATTTATGTTGATATTATTAGCCCACCATCATCAGATGGTGGGCTATTCAAATCACTCTGCGTCCGTCGTCCTTCCGTCCGTCCGTCATTCCGTCCGTCCTTCCGTTAACAATTTCTCGTTATCGCATCTCCTCAGAAACTACAAGGGGGATTTTGACCAAACTTTGTCAGAATGATGTATTGGTACCCTAGTTGTGTCCCTCTGAAAATCAGACTGGTTCAACAATTTTTGAATGAGTTATGGCCCTTTGTTTATTTCTATAATTTACATAGATTTATATAGGGAAAAACTTTGAAAATCTTCTTGTCCAAAACCACAGAGCCTAGGGCTTTGATATTTCGTATGAAGCATCATCTAGTGGTTCTCTACCAAGATGATTCAAATTATTTCCCTGGGGTCTAATATGGCCCCGCCCCTGGGGGTCACATGGTTTATATTATTTGTATGTCATGTGTAAGTGTTTTAACTCCCTTTTTTGTATTTGCAGGAGTGCGACAAGTGATTGTTGTTGGGGACTCCATTATTAGGAATATTCCACCGATCGAGGGAGTAAAGTTACAGTCTTCCCAGGTGCCACCATTGGAAAATTATCCTTTCTGGTTAGCCAGAAAAAAGTTGTTTTAAGTGATAGCCATTATATCATTATTCATGTTGGTACCAATAATATCAGTAATCACCATTCACTACATTCTATGTCTTCAGATTTTACCAATTTAATTGCTGCTGTCAGAAATGAAAATTCTGCAATAAAGATTAATTATTGTATCCTCTAGTACCGGTGGATCATATTTTGTCTGATAACAAAATAAAGGAGTTAAACCATTTTCTTGAGGACGTTTTGGCTGCTGAACTGAACTTTTAAGTTCATCAGGTCTTATCGTCCTTTTTTGTTTTAAAGGACAAGTCAAAAAAAAATTGTTTGCCAAATTATATGTTGGGCTACATTTGAATTCTGAAGGCTCTAATCGCCTCAGACATTTCTTTTTAAGGGTGATCTCTACCTTACCATCTTAATCAGCTACAAACCAGTTTAGATTCAGCCTTTTCTAAAACAGATTGAGATAATGTGTTTAGAGATTAACTCTTGTCTTTTTCAAATTACAAATATAAGACACTGTAATGTATGGTAAGATGATATATTATTATCTTGCTGCTTAATTTATGATTTAACGCATTTAGATATTATTTTTTTTCTTTTTGCTGCCTTTATGTTCATTTATGCTTGTTGTGTTGCTTTTGTTTTGCTTTGCTTTGGCTGTTGATTGGCGGGTTGTGATGATATATTCATGAATTATATAGATAATAATCATAGTTCATATTATTTCTTTGACATTTGAATGCGACACATTATTCATTCATTAAATTTTATTATTATATTTGACGTCTTTCTTATTTACTTCTAAGCAAGGAGTTAGTAACAAAGTAGTCCCAGATAATCGATATGGTTACGTCGAACTTCGGAAACGTCTGAAAGGGCCAGAATTAGCTATTTTGACCTTGTCTGCACAATAGCAGCTTCATTTATGATTTTATTTTAACCAAACTTGCACACAACTTGTATCACCATAACATCTCGGTTCCTTTCTTGAACTTGCCAGATCCCCTTATGGGTTCCAGAGTTATGGCCCCTGAAAGGGCCAAATTTAGCTATTTTGACCTTTTCTGCACAATAGCAGCTTTATTTATGATTTGATTTTTACCAAACTTGCACACAACTTGTATCACCAGAAGATCTTGTTGCCTTTCTTGAACTGGCCAGATTCCATTATGGGCTCCAGAGTTATGGCCCCTGAAAGGGCCAAAATTAGCTATTTTGACCTTGTCTGCACAATAGCAGCTTCATATATGATTTAATTTTAACCAAACTTGCACACAACTTGTATCACTATAAGACCTTGGTTCCTTTCTTGAAATGGCCAAGTTCCTTAATGGGTTCCAGAGTTAAGGCCCCTGAAAGGACAAAATTAGATATTTTGACCTTGTCTGCACAAAAGCAGCTTCATTTTTGATTTGATTTTAACCAAACTTGCACACAACTTGTATCACCACAAGATTAGGTTCCTAACTTGAACTGGCCAGATTCCATTATGAGTTCCAGGGTTATGGCCCATTAAAGGTCCAAAATTTGCTGTTTTGGCTTTTGCAGCCATAAAGAGACTTTATGATTTGATTTGATACAAACTTCCAAAATATCTTCCAACAACAATAAATCTTGGATTTTATGACGAATCTGTCAGATCCAGTCTTAGGTTCCAGATTTATTTTATATCTGATTACCTACCCTGATTGTAATCAAAATGGATTTATATCAGTAAGTACATATAGGTACTTGTGTGAAATTTCATTATTGTCATTACTTGGACTGAGACAATCAGGATAGATAACTATGGACTGATTTTATGTCAAATTACCTCCCTTTGTTTCAAATTAAACGGGTGTATCTCAGTAACCAATGAAGATACTGATTTGAAATGTCATTTATGCCATCAGATGGACTCGGACAATCAGGGTAGATAACTTTTGACTGAATTTATGACATATTACCTCCCTTTGTTTTATGTAAATGAATATAGGTCAGGACCCTTAGGTCAAAATGGACTGTTACAAGAAAATATTTATCCTGATGATATTTAATGTCTATGCCTATGTGATCTATGTCAAAACTTGATCTGATCATTAAGAGCAATGGTACCCAGGTGAGCGATATAGGGCCAACATGGCCCTCTTGTTTAAGATAAAGCCTTGAAATTTGGGTGACATACACAGTTTTGCACACCGATCTTAACAGCGTAGAAATTTGGACCATGTCAGTAACTTTCAATAAAGATTTCAATACTCATCTTAAATGTTCTTAGCCCTGACCTATTGACCTACTTTCTTGTTTTTGAAGCTACAGCAAAAAGATTTGGACCACATGTATGGTACAGATTTCAATACTCATCTTGAATAGCCTTAATCATGACTTACTGACATACTTTTTAGCTCACCTGTCACATAGTGACAGGGTGAGCTTTTGTGATCGTCGGTCGTCCGTCCACAATTTCTTGTCTGCACGATAGAGGTTTCATTTATGATTTTATTTTAACCAAACTTGCACACAACTTGTATCACCATAAGATCTCGGTTCCTCTTGAACTGGCCAGATCCCATTATGGGTTCCAGAGTTATGGCCCCTGAAAGGGCCAAAATGAGCTATTTTGACCTTGTCTGCACAATAGCAGCTTCATTTATGATTTGATTTTTATCAAACTTGCGCACAACTTGTATCACCATAAGATCTCGGTTCCTTTCTTGAACTAGCCAGATTCCATTATGGGTTCCAGAGTTATGGCCCCTGAAAGGGCCAAAATTAGCTATTTTGACCTTGTCTGCACAGTAGCAGCTTTATTTATGATTTGATTTTAACCAAACTGGCATACAACTTGTATCACCATAAGATCTTGGTTCCTTTCTTGAACTGGCCAGATTCCATTATGGGTTCCAGAGTTATGGCCCCTGAAAGGGCCAAAATTGGCTATTTTGACCTTGTCTGCACAATAGCAGCTTCATTTATGATTTGATTTTAACCAAACTGGCATACAACTTGTACCACCATAAGATCTTGGTTCCTTTCTTGAACTGGAGAGATTCGATTATGGGTTCCAGAGTTATGGCCCCTGAAAGGGCCAAAATTAGCTATTTTGACCTTGTCTGCACAGTAGCAGCTTTATTTATGATTTGATTTTTACCAAACTAGCACACAACTTGTATCACCATAAGATCTTGGTTCCTTTCTTGAACTGGCCAGATTCCATTATGGGTTCCAGAGTTATGGCCCCTGAAAGGGCCAAAATTAGCTATTTTGACCTTGTCTGCACAATAGCAGCTTCATTTATGATTTGATTTTAACCAAACTGGCATACAACTTGTATCACCATAAGATCTTGGTTCCTTTCTTGAACTGGCGAGATTCCATTATGGGTTCCAGAGTGATGGCCCCTGAAAGGGCCAAAATTAGCTATTTTGACCTTGTCTGCACAGTAGCAGCTTTATTTATGATTTGATTTTAACCAAAATGGCATACAACTTGTATCACCATTACATCTTGGTTCCTTTCTTGAACTGGTGAGATTCGATTATGAGTTCCAGAGTTATGGCCCCTGAAAGGGCCAAAATTAGCTATTTTGACCTTGTCTGCACAATAGCAGCTTCATTTATGATTCGATTTTAACCAAACTTGCACACAACTTGTATCACCACAAGATCTTAGTTCCTTTCTTGAACTGCCCAGATTTCTTCATGGGTTCCAGAGTTATGGCCCCTTAAAGGTCCAAAATTGGCTATTTTGGCTTTTGCAGCCATATAGAGACTTCATTTATGGTTTTATTTGATACAAACTTCCAAAATAACTTCAACAACAATAATTCTTGGATTCCATGACAAATCAGATCCAAGCGTAGGTTCAGAGTCACTTTATATCTGATTACCTCCCCTGATAGTAATCAAAATGGATTTATATCAGTAAGTACTTATAGTACTTATTTGAAATTTCATTATTGTCATTAGTTGGACTGAGCCAATCAGGGTAGATAACTATGGACTGATTTTATTTCAAATTACCTCCCTTTATTTCAAATTAAAATGGGTATATCTCCGTAACTAATGAAGATACTGGTCTGAAATTTCATTTATGTCAACAGAATTATTTGGCAGATCCTTCTTTTCTTCACTTACAATAATTTTTTTTTTTTAATTACTTCCCTTTTACGTTACTATAAATAGCTTATTTTTAGTAACTTTTTTTATTATTGGCCGTAGGGAAAAACCGAGACCACTTTTCTGTGGTACAACATGGATGGTACCTCCAATTTGTAGGTGTATTTTGACATATCTGTACCTTGTATGAATTTTTTTGGTTAAATTTCTTCCCTTTGTTGTTACTGTCTTTTGGACTTAGATATTTTTTCTGAGGACCTTCTTGTCCTCAAGTGCAATGATAACAGGTGAGCGATATGGGGCCATCATGGCCCTCTTGTTCATTTTTAGCTCACCTGTCTCATAGTGACAAGGTGAGCTTTTGTGATCACCCTTCGTCCGTCGTCTGTGCGTCCGTCCGTGCGTCTACAATTTCTTGTCTGCACGATAGTGGTTTCATTTATGATTTTATTTTAATCAAACTTGCACACAACTTGTATCACCATAAGATCTCGGTTCCTTTCTTGAACTGGCCAGATCCCATTATGGGTTTCAGAGTTATGGCCCCTGAAAGGACCAAAATTAGCTATTTTGACATTGTCTGCACAATAGCAGCTTTATTTATGATTTGATTTTTACCAAACTGGCACACAACTTGTATTACCATAAGATCTTGGTTCCTTTCTTGAACTGGCGAGATTCCTTTATGGGTTCTAGAGTTATGGCCCCTGATAGGGCCAAAATTAGCTATTTTGACCTTGTCTGCACAATAGCAGCTTCATTTATGATTTGAATTTAATCAAACTTGCACAAAACTTGTGTCACCATTAGATCTTAGTTACTTTCTTGAACCGGCTAGATCCCTTAATGGGTTCCAGAATTATGGCCCCTGAAAGGGCCAAAGTTAGCTATTTTGACCTTGTCTGCACAATAGCAGCTTCATTTATGATTTGATTTTAACCAAACTGGCACACAACTTTATCACCACAAGGTCTTGGTTTCTTTCTTGAACTGGCCAAATTCCATCATGGGTTCCAGAGTTATGGCCCCTTAAAGGTCCAAAATTGGCTATTTTGGCTTTTGCAGCAATATAGAGACTTCGTTTATGGTGTTATTAGCTCACCTGTCACATAGTGACAAGGTGAGCTTTTGTGGTCACCTTTGTCCGTCGTGAGTGCGTCAACAATTTCTTGTCTGCATGATAGTGGTTTCATTTATGATTTTATTTTAACCAACTTGCACACAACTTGTATCACCATAAGATCTCGGTTCCTTTTTTGAACTGGCCAGATCCCATTATGGGTTCCAGAGTTATGGCCCCTAAAAGGGCCAAAATCAGCTATTTTGAGCTTGTCTGCACAATAGCAGCTTTATTATGCCCCCCTTCGAAGAAGGAGGGGTATATTGTTTTGCAGATGTCGGTCGGTCGGAATGTAGACCAATCCGTTTCCGGATGATAACTCAAGAAAGCTTGGGCCTAGGATCATGAAAGTTGATAGGGAGGTTGGTCATCACCAGCAGATGACCCCTATTGATTTTGAGGTCTGTATGTCAAAGGTCAAGGTCACAGTGACCCTGAATAGTAAAACGGTTTCCGGATGATAGCTCAAGAACACTCGGGCCTAGGATCATGAAAGTTGATAGGAGGGTTTGGTAATGACCAGCAGATGACCCCTATTGATTTTGAGGTCAGTATGTTAAAAGTCAAGGTCACAGTGACCCTGAACAGTAAAACGGTTTCCGGATGATAACTCAAGAACGTTTAGGCCTAGTGTCACGAAAGTTGATAGGGAGGTTGGCCATGACCAGCAGATGACCTCTATTGATTTTGAGGTCAGAATGTCAAAGGTCAAGGTCACAGTGAACAGGAACTGTAAAATGGTTTCCAGGCAATAACTCTAGAACGCTTGGGCCTAGTGTCAGGAAAATTGGTAGTTAGGTTGGCCTTGACCAGCAGATGATCCCTACTGATTTTGAGGTCATTAGGTCAAAGGTCAAGGTCACACTGGCCAGGAACAGTTAAAATGGTTTCTGATCTTCTTGTCCAAAACCATAGGGCCTAGGGCTTTGATATTTGGTATGTAGCTTAATCTAGTGGTCCTCTACCAAGATTGTTCAGATTATTTCCCTGGGGTCAAATATGGCCCCACCCTGGGGGTCACATGGTTTATATAGACTATTATAGGAAAAAACTTTGAAAAACCTCTTGTCCAAAACCACAGGGCCTAGGGCTTTGATATTTTATATATGACATCATCTACTGAGATTGTTTAAATTATTCCCCTAGGGTCAAATATGGCTCCGTCCTGGGGGTCACATGGTTTACATAGACTTATATAGGAAAAACTTTGAAAATCTTCTTGTCCAAACCACAAAGACTATGGCTTTGATATTTTGTTATGTAGCATCATTTAGTGGTTCTGTACCAAGTTTGTTCAAATTATCCCTCTAGGGTCAAATATGGCCCCGCCCCAGGGGTCATATGGTTCATATAGACTTATATAGGGAAAAACTTAGAATCTTAATGTCCATAACTTACATCATTCAAATTTGGACCACATGTATAGTTTTGAGTGGCAAGATAAACCTTGACATGAGTTGACCTTGATCTTGACCTAGTGACCTACTTTCACATTTCTGTAGCTACAGCCTTCAAATTTGGACCACATGCATAGGTTTGTATACCGAAAAAAACTTTGACCGTACCTTGTTATTGACCTAGTGACCTACTTTCACATTTTTGAAGGTAAAGGCTTCAGATTTGGACCACGTGCATAGTTTTGTGTTCCAAAATAAAATTTGACCTCGATTTTGACCTAGTGACCTACTTTCACATTTCTCAAGCTACAGCCTTCAAATTTTAACCACATGCATATTTATATGTACTGAAATGAACTTTGATCTTGAGATTGACCTAGTGACCTACTTTCACATTTCTGAAGGTACAGGCTTCAAATTTGGACCACTTACATAGTTTTGTGTTCCGAAATAAAATTTGACCTTGATTTTGACCTAGTAACCTACTTTCTTATTTCTCAAGCTACAGCCTTCAAATTTGAACCACGTGCATAGTTTTGTGTACCGATATGAACTTTGATCTTGAGATTGACCTAGTGACCTACTTTCACATTTCTCAAGCCACAGCTTTCAAATTTGGACCACATACACAAAGTCATTGTTTTGTACCGAAATGAAATTTGACCTTGATTTTGACCTTGAACAAGTCTTGAAATTTGGAACATTCAAAAATGGCTCAGTGGATGGCACCAAGATCACTCTGTAATCTCTTGTTACCTTAATAGGTTAAAGGTCAATGTCAGATTAAACCAGAATGGTAGAACTTTTGTTTATAGTGAGCATATAATTTCTGTTCCTTGTGCAATTACTGAATGCATCAAGGTGGGCATTTCATGTTCGACGAGCTCTTGTTTATGATTTGATTTTTACCAAACTTGCACACAATTTGTATCACCATAAGACCTTGGTTCCTTTCTGGAACTGGCCAGATTCCTGTATGAGTTCCAGAGTTATGGCCCCTGAAAGGCCCAAAATTAGCTATTTAGAGCTTGTCTGCACAATAGCAGCTTCATTTATGATGTGATTTTTACTAAACTTGCACACAACTTGTATCACCATAAGATCTTGGTTCCTTTCTGGAACTGGCCAGATTCCATTATGGGTTCCAGAGTTATGGCCCCTGAAAGGCCCAAAATAAGCTATTTTGACCTTGTCTGCACAATAGCAGCTTTATTTATGATATGATTTTTACCAAACTTGCACACAACTTGTATCACCATACGATATTGGTTCCTTTCTGGAACTAGCAAGATTCCATTATGGGCTCCAGAGTTGTGGCCTCTGAAAGGCCCAAAATTAGCTATTTTAAGCTTGTCTGCACAATAGCAGCTTCATTTATGATGTGATTTTTACTAAACTTGCACACAACTTGTGTCACCATAAGATCTTGGTTCCTTTCTGGAACTGGCAAGATTCCTTTATGGGTTACAGAGTTATGGCCCCTGAAAGACCCAAAATTAGCTATTTTGACCTTGTCTGCACAATAGCAGCTTTATTTATGATTTGATTTTTACCAAACTTGCACACAACTTGCCTCACCATAAGATCTTGGTACCTCTCTGGAACTGGCAAGATTCCTTTATGGGTTCCAGAGTTATGGCCCCTGAAGGGGTCAAAATAAGCTATTTTGACCTTGTCTGCACAATAGCAGCTTCATTTATGATTTGATTTTAACCAAACTTGCACAAAACTTGTGTCACCATAAGATCTTGGTTCCTTTCTTGAACCGGCCAGATCCCTTAATGGGTTCCAGAGTTACGGCCCCTGATAGGGCCGGAATTAGCTATTTTGACCTTGTCTGCACAATAGCAGCTTCATTTATGATTTGAATTTAATCAAACTTGCACAAAACTTGTGTCACCAAAAGATCTTGGTTCCTTTCTTGAATCGGCCAGATCCCTTAATGGGTCCAGAGTTATGGTCCCTGAAAGGGCCAAAATTGGCTATTTTGACCTTGTCTGCACAATAACGGCTTCATTTATGATTTGATTTTAACCAAACTTGCACACAACTTGTATCACCATAAGATCTCGATTCTTTTTTATACGCCCACAGGGACGTATTATGTTATCGCCTCGGTGTCCGTCTGTCTGTCTGTGTGTTGGTTAGCAATTTCCCTTCCCCTCTGTAACTCTTGAACCCCTTGATGGATTTCAGAGAAACCTGACACAAATGTTCACTCATTGAAAGGATGTACAGAGCGCATGTTTCGGATGGCTAAATTCAGTGTCAAGGTCACACTTAGGGGTCAAAGGTCATATGACTTTTTTTTTGCAGATCCTTCTTTTGTTTGCTTACAGTATTTTTTTTTATTACTTCCCTTTTATGTTACAATAAATAGCTTATTTAGTAACTTTTTTAGCCCACCATCATCAGATGGTGGGCTATTCAAATCACTCTGCGTCCGTGGTCCGTCGTCCGTCCTTCCATCCGTTAACAATTTCTCGTTATCGCATCTCCTCAGAAACTACTGGGGGGATTTCGACCAAACTTTGTCAGAATGATGTATTGGTACCCTAGTTGTGTCCCCCTGAAAATCAGACTGGTTCAACAATTTTTGAGTGAGTTATGGCCCTTTGTTTATTTTTAGCTCACCTGAGCAATGCTCAGGTGAGTTTTTCTGATCGCTCGATGTCCGTCGTCTGTCGTCCGTCGTCTGTCAACATTTAGCTTGTGTATGCGATAGAGGCTGTATTTTTCAATTCATCTTCATGAATATTGGTCAGAATGATAACCTTGATGAAATCTAGGCCGAGTTTGAAAATGGGTCATCTCGGGTCAAAAACTAGGTCACTAGGTCAAATCAAAGAAAAACCTTGTGTATGCGATAGAGGCTGTATTTTTCATTTAATCTTCATGAATTTTGGTCAGAATGATTGCCTTGATGAAATCTAGGCCGAGTTCGAAAATGGGTCATCTCGGGTCAAAAACTAGGTCACTAGGTCAAATCAAAGAAAAACCTTGTGTATGCAATAGAGGCAGTATTTTTCAATTGATCTTCATGAATTTTGGTCAGAATGATAACTTTGATGAAATCTAGGCCGAGTTCGAAAATGGGTCATCTCAGGTCAAAAACTAGGTCACTAGGTCAAATCAAAGAAAAACCTTGTGTATGCGATAGAGGTGGTATTTTTCAATTAATCTTCATGAATATTGGTCAGAATGATAACCTTGATGAAATCTAGGCCGAGTTCGAAAATGGGTCATCTCGGGTCAAAAACTAGGTCACTAGGTCAAATCAAAGAATAACCTTGTGTATGCGATAGAGGCTGTATTTTTCAATTCTTCTTCATGAATATTGGTCAGAATGATAACCTTGATGAAATCTAGGCCGAGTTCGAAAATGGGTCATCTCGGGTCAAAAACTAGGTCACTAGGTCAAATCAAAGAAAAACCTTGTGTTTGCGATAGAGGCTGTATTTTTCAATTTATCTTCATGAATTTTGGTCAGAATTATTGCCTTGATGAAATCTAGGCCGAGTTCGAAAATGGGTCATCTCGGGTCAAAATCTAGCTCACTAGGTCAAATCAAAGAAAAACCTTGTGTATGCAATAGAGGCAGTATTTTTCAATTGATCTTCATGAATTTTGGTCAGAATGATTACCTTGATGAAATCTAGGCCGAGTTCGAAAATGGGTCATCTGGGGTCAAAAACTAGGTCACTAGGTCATATCGCGTAAAAACCTTGTGTATGCGATAGAGGCTGTATTTTTCAATTGATCTTCATGAATTTTGGTCAGAATGATTGCCTTGATGAAATTTAGACCAAGTTTGAAAATGGGTCATCTGGGGTCAAAAACTAGGTCACTAGGTCAAATCAAAGAAAAACCTTGTGTATGCAATAGAGGCTGTATTTTTCAACTGATCTTCATGAAATTTAGCCAGAATGATTACCTTGATAAAATCTAGGCTGATTTCGAAAATGGGTCATCTGGGGTCAAAAACAAGGTCACTAGGTCAAATAGAAGAAAAACATTGTGTATGCAATAGAGGATGTATTTTTCAATTGATCTTCATGAAATTTGGTCAGAGTGATTGCCTTGATGAAAACTAGGTCGGTTTTGAATATGGGTTATCTGAGGTCAAAAACTAGGTCACTAGGTCAAATTAAAGAAAAATCTTGTGTATGCGATAGAGACTGTTTTTTTCAGTTGATATTTATGAAATTTGGTCAGGTTGATTGCCTTAATGAAATCTAGGTCGAATTTGAATATGGGTTATCTGAGGTCAAAAACTAGGTCACTTGGTCAAATCAAAGAAAAAACTTTTGTATGTGATAGAGGCTGTATTTTTCAGTTGATCTTCATGAATTTTGGTCAGAATGATTGCCTTGATAAAATCTAGGTCGAGTTTGAACATGGGTCATCTAGGGTCAAAAACTAGGTCATATCTAAGAAAATGCTTGTTTTATCGCAAGAGACCAATTTTTTGGTCCAATCTTAATGAAAATTGGTCAGAATATTTGTTTCCATGAAATCACTAGGTCAAACATGTTTTACACTGTTATGGAGTGTTTCTTAGGTGAGCGACCTAGGGCCATCTTGGCCCTCTTGTTTATATTTGATTTTAACCACACTTACACACAACTTAAGTCACAATAAGATCTCAGTTCCTGGATCGAAACTGGGTCATGTTGGGTCAAAAACTAGGTCATGAGGTCAAATCAAAGGAAAAGCTTGTTAACAACCTCCAGGCCACATTTATGACTCTATCTTCACGAAACTTGGTCAGAATGTTTTTCTTGATGATTTCTAAGCCAGATACAAAACTGGGTGATATGGGGTCAAAAACTAGGTCACCCAGTCAAATCAAAGGAAAATCTTGTTGGGAACACTCTTGTGGCCATATTTATGACCCTATTTTCATGAAACTTGGTCAGAATATTTATCTTGATGATTCTTAGGCTAAGTGCAAAACTGGGTCATATGGGGTCAAAAAGTAGGTCACCTGTTCAAATCAAAGGAAAAGCTTGTTAACACTCTTGTTCATTTGATGTGCGAGAAACTTTGTCGGAATGTTTGTGTGCATGAAATATCTGATGAATTTTTATCTGGGTCATGTAGGGTCAAAAACTAGGTCACCAGGTCAAAGCTTGTTTACACTCAAGAGGCCACGTTTTTTGGTCAAATCTTAATAAAAGTTTGTCAGAATATTTGTCTCCATGAAATCACTAGGTAAAACATGTTAACACTGTTATTGTGTTTTACTCAGGTGAGCGACTTAGGGCCATCTTGGCCCTCTTGTTATAATTTACATAGATTTATATAGGGAAAAACTTTGAAAATCTTCTTGTCCAAAACCACAGAGCCTAGGGCTTTGATATTTGGTGTTTAGCATCATCTAGTGGTCCTCTACCAAGGTGATTCAAATTATTTCACTGGGGTCAAATATGGCCCCGCCCCGGGGGTCACATGGTTTATATAGACTTATATAGGGAAAAACTTTGAAAAACCTCTTGTCCAAAACCACAGGGCCTAGGGCTTTGATATTTTGTATGCGACATCTAGTGGTTCTCTACCAAGTTTGTTCAAATTATACCCCTAGGGTCAAATATGGCCCCGCCCCGGGGGTCACATGGTTCATATAGACTTATATAGGGAAAAGCTTTTAAAATTTTCTTGTCCAAACCACAATGCCTAGGGCTTTGATATTTGTTAGCATCATCTAGTGGTTCTCTACCAAGTTTGTTCAAATTATACCCCTAGGGTCAAATATGGCCCCGCCCCGGGGGTCACATGGTTCATATAGACTTATATAGGGAAAAGCTTTTAAAATTTTCTTATCAATAACCTACAATATTCAAATTTGGACCACATGTATAGTTTTGAGTGGCAAGATGAACCTTGACATATGTTGACCTTGATTTTGACCTAGTGACCTACTTTCACATTTCTGTAGCTACAGCCTTCAAATTTGGACCACATGCATAGTTTTGTGCACTGAAAACAACTTTGACCTTGACATTGACCTAGTGACCTACTTTTACATTTTTGAAGGTACAGACTTCAAATTTGGACCACATGCATAGTTTTGTGTTCGGAAACGAAATTTGACCTTGATTTTGACCTAGTGACCTACTTTCACATTTCTCAAGCTACAGCCTTCAAATTTGGACCACATGCATAGTTTTGTTTACCGAAATGAACTTTGATCTTGAGATTGACCTAGTGACCTACTTTCACATTTCTCAAGCTACAAGGCTTCAAATTTGGACCACATGCATATTTTTGTGTTCTAAATTGAAATTTGACATTCATTTTTACCTAGTACCTACTTCCACATTTCTCTAGCTACAGCCTTCAGATTTGAAGCACATGCATAGTTTTGTATACCGAAATGAACTTTGACCTTGAAATTGATGTTATATTTTTATACAGATTTCAATACTCATCTTGAATAGTCTTAATCGTGACCTTCTGACCTACCAGGGTTGTCAATAAGTTCTTGCTGAACAGGCTGAAATAGAAATGTAGGCGGCCAACTAGAGGGGTCCGGGGGCATGCACCCACCCCCCTGGAAAATTTTGAAATTCAGCGCTTCATTTCCTGCATTTTGGGAGCATTTAAGAACATCTTTTCCACTGCATTTTTAAATACAATATACCCCTCATTTTCACATTTTTATGAACTCACCTGCTAAATTTAGAGAAAATGATAAAAATGAATTTACATGTTCATGAATGCATTTTTCAAGTCCTGAAATGTTATATCTAACTTGTCACCACACTTCAACTCTTTGTTGTACTTCTTTGCAAAATTAAATAGTTATTGCACTACTGTATATCTAAATTCAAAACTCTACTGAGAATTAAACCTGTACTCCTATTTCTTTTGTAGGGAACAAGACTGACCCCAGATGAATTTTTGTACCCCCTGACAACAAAGTTGTAAGGGGGGGTATACTGGTTTCAGGTTGTCTGTCTGTCTGTCTGTCCGTCTGTCCGTAGACGCAATCTTGTGCGCACCATCTCTCCTTATCCCCTTGACAGAATTTAATGAAACTTCACACAAGTGATCAGCACCAACAGTAGTTGTGCATGGGGCATGTTAGGTTCTTTTAGAAAAAAAATTTGCAGAGTTATGGGACTTTGTTTTTTTGTTACTATACTATATACATAGACACAATCTTGTGCGCACCATCTCTCCTCATCCCCTTGACACAATTTAATGAAACTTCACACAAGTGATCAGTACCAACAGTAGTTGTGCATGGGGCATGTTAGATTCTTTTAGAAAAAAAAATTGCAGAGTTATGGGACTTTGTTTTTTTGTTACTATACTATATACATAGACACAATCTTGTGCGCATCATCTCTCCTCATCCCCTTGACACAGTTTAATGAAACTTCACACAAGTGATCAGTAACAACAGTAGTTGTGCATGGGGCATGTTAGGTTCTTTCAGCGATAAAAATTGCAGAGTTATGGGACTTTGTTCCTTGTTAACATACTATGTACATACAGTCTGCATATGCAGTCTTGTGCGTGCCTAATCTACCAAACCCTTGCACACAATTTAATGAAACTTCACACAAGTGATCAGTACCAACCCTAGTTGTGCATGGTGCATGTTACATTCTTTTAGATTAATATTCTGCATAGTTATGGGACTTTGTTTTTTGTTACTATACTGTATACATACAGTCTATATACATACAGTCCACATAATTATGCAATCTTGTGTGCGTCAAATTGCAATGTACTGTATCAGTGCATGTGGGGGGTACATTCATCACCTTTAGTGATAGCTCTAGTTACAATTTGGCATGACAAAAAATGTCAGTTAGAACCATCAAAACAAAATGTACAGAGTTAGAAATAATATAAGCTTAGGCAATAGAAAATTAACTGTTTGATTCTCATCTTAGGCATATTAGTTTTCAACTGTCCATCCGTTCGTTAGTTCATTCGTCACAACGTTAACTTTTTGCATGAAGGCACTTTACTCACGAACTACTGCACCCAGGACCTTCAAACTTCACATGCTGATAGTACTTATTGAGTATACCACCCCTACTGGCTTTGGGGTCACCAGGTCAAGGTCACAGGGGCCAACGTTAACTTTTTGCATAAAGGCCTTTTACTTGCGAACCACTGCACCCAGGACCTTCAAACTTCACATGCTGATGGTACTTATTGAGTACACCCCTACTGACTTTGGGGTCACCAGGTCAAAGGTCAAGGTCACAGGGGCCAACATTAACTTTTTGCATAAAGGCAATTTACTTGCGAACCACTGCACCCAGGACCTTCAAACTTCACGTGCTGATGGTACTTATTGAGTACACCACTCCTACTGACTTTGGGGTCACCAGGTCAAAGGTCAAGATCACAGGGGCCAACGTTAACTTTTTGCATGAAGGCACTTTACTCGCGAACCACTTTACCCAGGACCTTCAAACTTCACATGCTGATAGTACTTATTGAGTACACAACCCCTACTGACTTTGGGGTCACCAGGTCAAAGGTCAAGGTGCTGTGGGGGCATTTTTCACCATTAGTGACAGCTCTTGTTATTGATCAAAATCCGGATATCTAAAATTGTATGTCCGGATACTGTTACACTTTCGTAAACATTGACCAAATCTCCAGTTTAAAGGATGTGTTTGACAAATTATGATGGTACACAGACAGTTTAACAGCATTTGACAGTATCTGATATTAAAATTTACTATGACATTTCCTCTTATTAAAATGATTTAAGAGAAATATTCATCAAAAATCGGCTGGCTGATACTGCGACAACTACTTAACTTTCGATTTCGAAAACTTATAGAAAAATGTAAAAGTCAATATATTTTCTGATCTAAATTTGATTGTGGTTAATATTTTTTGATAGAAATTAAATATCTGTCTCAGTTGTCACACATTATAATCAAGGGCTTTAAATAGTACGCAGGATATACACCGCACATACATGGATAGTACGTTTGTAGTACACTTTTGACATGCAAATGAGCTCTGCCGCGTACTACTTGCTGCGTACATGCTGTGGACTACATAGTACACAGGATGTACGCTGAAGGAATTTAGTATGCGGGAAATAGTACGCAGCATGTACGCGGCACATACACTTTTCACATGCAAATGAGCCTGCAGTGTACTACCCCTGCAGCGTACTTGCTGTGTACTTCTGCGGCGTACATGCTGTGTACTCCTGGCCCGAGTCCTGCGGTGTACATGCTGTGTACTCCTGCTGCATACATGCTTTGTACTCTTGTGGCAAACTGCTGTGATAATGTAAATTCCTTACCCCACCAACTTTCGTATGCAAATGCTGATCATTTGGACAGAAAAAATACAGAAAAAAAAAAGTGACATGCATCAATAAGTATTTACCCTTACCAAAATAATGTAGATTGATGTTATCA
The DNA here is from genome assembly GCF_021730395.1 of Mercenaria mercenaria. Classification (NCBI taxonomy): domain Eukaryota; kingdom Metazoa; phylum Mollusca; class Bivalvia; order Venerida; family Veneridae; genus Mercenaria; species Mercenaria mercenaria. Next base: position 61,769,445 of record NC_069364.1, read on the forward strand.
AATAAATTAGTATGCTTTTCTTCATCCACTTTTCAATGAAATAAATCAATTTTTGTAGCATGTAATTTGGTAAACATTTGAAGAAAATGGCGTAACTGCATCAAAGGGAAACAACTTTAATACAACTAAATATAAGTGTTATGATTTATTATAGATGATGTGTGTGTAGTATGTATTTATTTTGATTAAAATCCATCTGAGAACAATCTAGGACTGGAATTATATAAGCATTTATACACTTTTACGTCCGTAAAAAGTAGCGCACCAAAAAATTTTGGATTGATTTTTTCCAATGGGGCGAGCGCAATTAGCCAAAAACGTTCTGAAAATATACGAGCGGCAAATCCGATGAACAACTTTTTAATTTGGTGAGGCCTTAATGAGTTAACATAATGAGCATTAAAGCCTTTATAAAACATGATAGAATGGTGTTTTGCTTAAGAGTATTCAAATAACAGTGAGAGCTATTAATTCTTCTCATTCAGGTGCTGTTGAGGCATTATCTTGGTAATTATTTCATGTATTACAAAATGTAATGCACATGATGCAACAAAGTTCAAATAAGGCTTTTCAATTGTCCAAGTTTGAAAGCTCCAGGATTAATTCAAAATGAAAAAGAATTTATTTTTACACTGCATGCAAGGTGCAGCTCAGAAGTCACTAAGATGTAAGCTTCACAAATGAACATTGCAAATAGTTTGGCAAATTTTCCTTGTTCAGAATACCAGTAATCTGAACTATTCTATGCTATTAAGATAAAAGTTGTCGGAAATCAAGTTCTTGCTTCCAAAAAAAAAAAAATGTACAAATCCTTCCTGCATGAAGTGTACTTCAGACTTTTACCTAAAAATATTCAAAGTATAAAGACCAAAAGAAAATGAACAAGTCCCTCCCATGTATATGAAGTTTACTTCAGACTTTAACTTTAAAAAACAACTAAGTATAAATGCCAAAAGAAATTGTACAAGTCTTTCCCGCGTATATGAAGTGTACTGCACAGATTTCAAAGTATCTGCGGTGTACATGCAGTGTACTATTTTCTTGTACAAGTCCCTCCTGTACATGCAGTGTACTCCTTAAATTTTCAGAGTCTGTGCTGCGTACTTGAAGTGTACTAGTGACCTCCTGCGTACATGCTGTGTACTCTTCGAAATAGTATGCGGCATGTACGCGGCATGCAGTGTATGTAAAATGTACTTCTCTGGCGTACTACTGTGTTCGCGGCATACACACAGCAAATACGCAGCATGTACGCCACAGAGGCAATTGCTTCTGTAAGGGTTCATTTATGATTTTATTTTAACCAAACTTGCACACAACTTGTATCACCATAAGATCTCGGTTCCTTTCTTGAACTGGCCAGATCTCATTATGGGTTCCAGAGTTATGGCCCCTAAAAGGGCCAAAATTAGCTATTTTGACTTTGTCTGCACAATAGCAGCTTTATTATGCCCCCCTTCGAAGAAGGAGGGGTATATTGTTTTGCAGATGTCGGTCGGTCGGTCGGTCGGTCGGTTGGTCGAAATGTAGACCAATCCGTTTCCGGATGATAAGTCAAGAACGCTTGGGCCTAGGATCATGAAAGTTGATAGGGAGGTTGGTCATCACCAGCAGATGACCCCTACTGATTTTGAGGTCTGTATGTCAAAGGTCAAGGTCACAGTGACCCTGAATAGTAAAACGGTTTCCAGATGATAACTCAAGAACGCTTGGGCCTAGGATCATGAAAGTTGATAGGGAGGTTGGTCATCACCAGCAGATGACCCCTATTGATTTTGAGGTCAGTATGTTAAAGGTCAAGGTCACAGTGACCCTGAACAATTAAACGGTTTCCGGATGATAACTCAAGAACGCTTCAGCCTAGGGTCACGAAAATTTATAGGCAGGTTGGTCATGACCAGCAGATGACCCCTATTGATTTTGAGGTCAGTATGTCAAAGGTCAAGGACACAGTGAACAGGAACAGTTAAATGTTTTCCGAGCAATAACTCTTGAACGCTTGGGCCTAGTTTCAGGAAAATTGATAGTTAGGTTGGCCATGACCAGCAGATGACCCCTATTGATTTTGAGGTCATTAGGTCAAAGGTCAAGGTCGCATTGGCCAGGAACAGTTAAACAGTTTCTGATCTTCTTGTCCAAAACCATAGGGCCTAGGGCTTTGATATTGGGTATATGGCAAAATCTAGTGGTCCTCTACCAAGATTGTTCAGATTATTTCCCTGGGGTCAAATATGGCCCCGCCCTGGGGGTCACATGGTTTACATAGACTTATATAGGGAAAAACTTTGAAAATCTTCTTGTCCAAACCACAAAGACTATGGCTTTGATATTTGGTAATGTAGCATCATCTAGTGGTTCTCTACCAAGGTTGTTCAAATTATCCCTCTAGGGTCAAATAGGCCCCGCCTCAGGGGTCACATGGATCGTATAGACTTATTTAGGGAACAACTTAGAATATTCATGTCCATAACTTACATCATTCAAATTTGGACCACATGTATAGTTTTGAGTGGCAAGATGAACCTTGACATGAGTTGACCTTGATCTTGACCTAGTGACCTACTTTCACATTTCTTTAGCTACAGCCTTCAAATTTGGACCACATGTGTAGGTTTGTGTACTGAAACAAACTTTGACCTTGTTATTGACCTAGTGACCTACTTTCACATTTTTGAAGGTACAGACTTCAAATTTGGACCACATGCATAGTTTTTTGTTCCAAAATAAAATTTGACCTTGATTTTGACCTAGTGACCTACTTTCACATTTCTCAAGCTACAGCCTTCAAATTTGAACCACAAGCATAGTTTTGTGTACTGAAATTAACTTTGATCTTGAGATTGACCTAGTGACCTACTTTCACATTTCTGAAGGTACAGGCTTCAAATTTGGATCACTTGCATAGTTTTGTGTTCCGAAATAAAATTTGACCTTGATTTTGACCAAGTGACCTACTTTCACATTTTTCAAGCTGCAGCCTTCAAATTTGAACCACATGCATAAGTGAGCATATAATTTGTTCCTTGTGCAATTACTAAATGCATCAAGGGGGGCATTTCGTGTTCGACGAGCTCTTGTTTATGATTTGATTTTTACCAAACTTGCACACAACTTGTATCACCATAAGATCTTGGTGCCTTTCTTGAACTGGCCATATTCCATTATGAATTCCAGAGTTGTGGCCCCTGAAAGGGCCAGAATTAGCTTTTTTGACCTTGTCTGCACAATAGCAGCTCATTTATAATTTTATTTTAACTAAACTTGCACACAACTTGTATCATCATAAGATCTTGGTTCCTTTCTTGAACTGGCGAGATTCCATTATGGGTTCCAGAGTGATGGCCCCTGAAAGGGCCAGAATTAGCTATTTTGACCTTGTCTGCACAATAGCAGCTTCATTTTTTATTTGAATTTAATCAAACTTGCACAAAACTTATGTCACCATAAGATCTCGGTTCCTTCCTTGAACCGGCCAGATCCCATAATGGGTTCCGGAGTTATGGCCCCTGAAAGGGCCAAAATTAGCTATTTTGATCTTGTCTGCACAATAGCAGATTCATTTATGATTTGATTTTAACCAAACTTGCATACAGCTTGTATCACCACAAGATCTTGGTTCCGTGTTTGAATTGGCCATTTTGGCTTTTGCAGTCATAAAGAGACTTCATTTAAGGTTTTATTTGATACCTCCCCTGATTGTAATCAGAATGGATTTATATCAGTAAGTACTTATAGGACTTATTTGAAATTTCATTATTGTCATTAGTTGCACTGAGACAATCAGGGTAGATAACTATGGACTGATTTTATCTCAGATTACCTCCCTTTATTTCAAATTAAAATGGGTATATCTCCGTAACTAATGAAGATACTGATCTGAAATTTCATTTATGTCAACAGATTTATTTGGCAGATCCTTCTTTTGTTCACTTACGATAATTTTTTTTTAATTACTTCCCTTTTACGTTACTATAAATAGCTTATTTTTAGTAACTTTCTTATTATTTGCCGTAGGGAAAAACCAAGACCACTTTTCTGTGGTACAACATGGATGGTACCTCCAATTTTTAGGTGTATTTTGACATATCTGTACCTTGTAAGAATTTTTTGTTGTTTTTGGTAAAATTTCTTCCCTTTGTTGTTCCTGTCCTTCGGAATTAGATATTTTTTCTGAGTACCTTCTTGTCCTCAAGTGCAGTGATAACAGGTGAGCGATATAGGGCCATCATTTGCACAAAGTGCTCAGGGTGAGGTATTGTGATCGCTCACCGTCCAGCGTCCGTCCGTCCGTTGTACGTCCGTCCACACTTTCCTTTAAACAACATCTCCTCCTAAACCAACAGGCCAATTTTGATGAAACTTCATAGGGATGTTCCTTGGATGGCCCCCTTTCAAAATTGTTCAAAGAATTGAATTCCATGCAGAACACTGGTTGCCATGGCAACAGAAAGGAAAAACTTTAAAAATCTTCTTCTCAAAAACCAGAAGCCCTAGAGCTTAGATATATGGTGTGAAGCATTGCCTAGTGGACCTCTACCAGATTTGTTCAAATCATGACCCCGGGGTCAAAATTGACCCCGCCCCAGGGGTCACTTGATTTTACATAAGAAAATCTTTAAAAAATCTTCTTCTCAAAAACCAGAAGCCTTAGAGCTTAGATATTTGACATGTAGCATTGCCTAGTGGACCTCTACTAAAATTGTTCAAATCATGACCCCGGGGTCAAAATTGACCCCGCCCCAGGGGTCACCTGATTTTACATAGGAAAATCTTCAAAAAATTTCTAAAAATAAACCAGAAGGCCTAGAGCTTAGATATTTCACATGTAGCATTGCCTAGTGGACCTCTACAAAATTTGTTCAAATCATGGCCCCCGGGGTCAAAATTGACCCCGCCTCAGGGGTCACTTGATTTTACATAGGAAAATATTTAAAAAATCTTCTTCTCAAAAACCAGAAGCCCTAGAGCTAAGATGTTTGACATGTAGCATTGCCTAGTGGACCTCTACTAAAGTTGTTCAAATTATGACCCGGGGGTCAAAATTGACCCCGCCCTAGGGGTCACTTGACTTTACATAGGAAAATCTTCAAAAGTTTTTTTAAAAAAACCAGAAGGCCTAGAGCTTAGATATTTCACATGTAGCATTACCTAGTGGACCTCTACAAAATTTATTCATATCATGACCCCCTGGGTCAAAATTGACCCGGCCCCAGGGGTCACTTGATTTTACATAGGAAAATCTTCAAAACTTTTCTAAAAATAAACTAGAAGACCTAGAGACTAGATATTTGACATGTAGCATTGCCTAGTGGACCTCTACAAAATTTGTTCAAACCTTGTTCCCCGGGGTCAAAATTGACTCCGCCCTAGGGGTCACTTGATTTTACATAGGAAATCTTAAAAAAAAATTCTAAAAATAAACCAGAAGGCCTAGATCTTAGATATTTGACATGTAGTATTGCCTATTAGACTTTTACAAAGTTTATTCAAATCATGACCCCTGGGGTCAAATTGACCCTGCCCCATGGGGTTACTTGATTGTACATAGAAAAATCTTCAAAATTTTCTAAAAATAAACCAGAAGAGCTTAGATATTTGACATGTAGCATTGCCTAGTGGACCTCTACAAAAAGTTTTCAAATCTTGTTTTTAAAGTTACTTAAAGAAAATTTCAACTATATTTTCTCATAATTCTTTTGATTGATTTCTATTATGATCTTTTGACCTTGAAGACTTGTCCTTAAGTTCAATGATAACAGGTGAGCGATATAGGGCCATCATGGCCCTCTTGTTTTTTTTGTGTTGTTGTTTCTTTTAAATCGGGACCATCACTCATGATTTCAAAATTCTTGGAAATTATAGCGGATTACAGTCCAGTCACTCTTTCATCATTCCGAAGTTTTTGCTACAAAATATAACTTTGACAATATGATAACTGATAAATATTTTTCATGTAGATCTCTAATATTAACTCAGTCCATGAAACATGATTTTCATTTCTTTGATGTTAGCTGGGATGACGTACGTATATCATCATTTGTAAAGGCGGAGCTTAAATAATTTTGCCGATAAAATACGTCACGTGTTCTACATCCAAAGCTGCCATTAGTTTATCGCGTGTTTTAACTAAAGTCAAAGATCGACAGGCACGTGGCAGTGTATGAAATACACTATGTATAAATATGGCATGTCGCTCGGCAATTAAAGTGATGACACGCTGTATATTATGAACGGAAACGGCCGCGGCTAATATCAATTTTTAGTCTGGGTGGAGAGTTCTTTATACAAATTATATTTTCGTGAAAGAATCATGAAAACAACTTTTAAAATACTATGGTTGGCGGGTTTAGCTTTTTAGGCCCGATTTTTTTTTTTGGCGAATTTGAACCGGCCCAAATGCCATTTGAACCGTCTATTTCGCCGGTTCTTATTGACAACCCTGAGCTTACTTTCTTGTTTTTGAAGATACAGCATGGAAATTTGGACCACATGTAGAACTTCTGATGCAAATTTCAGTACTCATCTTTAATATTCTTAACCCTGACCTACTGACATACTTTCTTGTTTTTGAAGCTACAGCAAGGAGATTTGGACCACCTGTATAATTTTTTAACAGATTTCAATAGTTATCTTGAATAATCTTAACCATGACCTTCTCACCTATTTTTGTTTGTTTTTGAAGCTTTAGCAAAGAAATTTGTACAAGCAAGCAATTTAACTCACTCACTGGTGAGCGATATAGGGCCATTATGGCCCTCTTGTTTTTTTTTGGGGTGGGTGTGTGGGTTTGTCTCATGCATGTGTGGGTTTGCCATACTGTGGTTTGCCATGTAGGAAGACTTCTCTTTTAGAGCATGGCTTTCCCTGCTGAATATTCATCCTTGATTTTTTCACTTTCCCAAACACCGCCACCCTTTAATCTACCCCTTACCCATGTTTGTATTTTGCATTTAATTAAAATGTTCTTGTTGTTGGATTTTTGAAGCAAGAAAATTTGCATTCAATTATCCCTATAAATAATTTTTGTTTCTTTTCCTAGACTGACAACAATTTAGAAGATGCGAAATAATGAATGCAAGCCAAAAACTTAAAGAAAGGAAATGAATTTAATAGCCACATCTCATAAATATAGGAAAAAGGTGGAGGATGAAAATTCTAGTACACACAGTAAAAAAATGTTGGAAACAATGTGCACAATAATGAAAAAAATTTGTTGTGGGTTATCATGTTCAAAAAATTACACAGATGATTTTACAGAACCAGTACATGTACAAGAATCGACACAAGAAGATAAAAGACTCTTGCTTTTAAACTCCACTGATACTTTAAATAAAGCAACAGCAATATCTCTTGATGAACCCGAGACAGTGAATTATTATGATACCACTAAATACAGTGATTTTAAGTCTGCATCAGGAAGTGCAAAAGAAGCTGGAAGTTTCAGGTCAATTATTGCCACTACTGCAGAAGAGAATTTATTGTCATCAAGACAGGTTGAGCAAAATGACAATACAGTTAAGAAGATTGTTGATGAAAATGGGGAAAGAATGAAAGTCAGCTCAACAACACAACTATTTCAAAGTAATGGTGATGTTTCTGTAGTGATGCCACCAGTAGGAACAAGTATAGCATTTGAAGGATTCGCACAGACTGAAATTCATTTCAGTGGTGAAGCAAAAATAACATCAGATGACAAAAAACTTGCTGAAACACAGGAAGGTAAATTTGGAATAAAAGATTGTAGCTGTGGAAAACAGGTGAATTTGATTGGAGTACATATGAGAACAGATGAAGCAGTGAACAGTTGTTTAGGTCTTTGCCAATATGCTGCTGGATTTACACAAAATTTTGATGAAGATAACACAGCTGCAAAATATGTTTTACCAGGGCAAAATTTCCCTGAAAATCAGGGTGAAATAGGTCAAGTAATATTGCCAGATCCTTCATTCAGTGCTGATGAGACAGAAGTTAAAAAACTTGCACAACACTTTGATGTACAAGATGAAAATTCAGTGGTAGCAACAGAATATTCTTTGTGCACATTTACATTAGAAAAGGATTCTAAGACTTTTACCAGTTCAGATATAAATAGTAAACCAAAACCAACATGTTCTGATACGTTTAAAATAAAGATGCGGACAGACTTACCAGAAACAAAATGTGAGAAGTCTCATGAATTAAGTCAACTAAATGCAACTGGAAAAGAGAGAAATTCCAAGACTGTTGAGTACTCTGAAGTCATTTGGTTTTGTAACCAAAAAGAAACAGGTAATTTATGTAGACCTGAAATAGGTGACAGTGAAAGTGACATAAGATTAGATTATTATGAAAGGATTAGTGATAGTAACTGTGTTACTTATGAATGTAACTTTGATGCTCTTGCTGGAGCAGACAGTATCTATGAGGCAGCCTTGAGAGACCGCACAGATGAAAAGGATAATAGATTGTTTGGTTATATTCAAGGAAATGAAATAATTAAATCAGAGATGTCTAAATCGGTTTGCCGTACTGCTTGTAAGCAGAAATTTTTTCAGAAATTGTTTGACAATTTTATTAAAGATATGAATGGTGAGTTCAGTACTTTACAAGAACAGAAGGAAAAAGTAAGCATCACAAATGAGAATGCAAGAGAGTTTTTGTCTGAAGATATTCAAGAGGACTTTAATTTAAACAGAATTGCTTTTCAAGAAACAAGTATTAAAAATGACATAAACACAGTAGTTAATAAAAAAAGTATTACAGCTGAAAAGAAGATGCTAACACATAGAAAGGAGATGACCAGACACAGGCAAGAAACCTCAGTGTTAGAAGTGGATTCAGTGGACAATGGTCATTATTTGTATCCCTCAGTGCAGACTGTAGAAAACAGGAACGGTATGCTGGAATGTAGTATATATTGCAAGCATAGAAAATCAACATTACCAAATGAAGAACTGTCTTACAGTTTGGTTGACTCTGGCCTAGGCTCTTTGTCAGCCTCGCGAAAGAACTCTTCCAGTTTTATAAATAAGGGCAATACATCCTTTACAGACTTGTACTTGGAATTAGATGTACATAAGCATGGTACTTATGTAAGTAAAGAGCTACAGACCAGAAAGAATGTAAAAAGAAGAAAAGGAGGCTTTAAGATATGTAGGCAGATAGTTAAAAAGAAATCCATGATTAAAAAGATGAAAAAATATTTGAACCAGTATTTAGCAAATGCAGGAAGAAGACTTGCAAAATCTATTGCTCGAGAAATACATATAGAGCCAAGGTCGTATTTAGTATTTGTTTTAGGCCCTCCATACTTCGATATAATAAACAATGGACCACCTCCACCACTACAAGAGAGGATGCGGTACGAATGGTTCAGACTTGCCACCTTTCACAACTATACAGGAAATGGAAATTCCTTGGCTCTTGCGGGGAATGGATTTTGGCATGACCACACTCGGGGACCTACATCTACAAGATGTTACCTTTGTGATGCTTGTCACTCTAGCTTGGAAATGTTTGATGACATTAATGCTGAACACAGACGACAGTCTCCAAATTGTCCCTTCCATGAGAATAGTGGACAAGAACCTGTAAACATACCAATATCATCTGGGTACAATGAAGGTGGGGCATCAGTACAGACAAGAACATCAGGTTCTACTGTTACCGCTGCTTATACCTCTGTAACTGCAAGTTCGTTTATTAGATCCAGTGATGCAGCAGTCAATGAGACCATAAGAAGTCTGCAGAGTGGCCAAGCTTTAAGTAGTGTAAGTAATGCATTTCCTTTTATGATAATTGACACCAACAGTTTGGAAAGCATTGTACAGGAAGCATAATGGCCTATAATTCAGAATTTCAGAAAAGTATTTTTTCTAATGGGTGTTGTTTAAAGGATCTCATTTTAACTTTTTTGGGCTTTAATACCAGGGTGATCTATTACTTTAGGGGGATAGGCAAGCATTCGGCATCTTCATTTTGATTTGAAAATCTCTGAAACAACTTGTTAGAATTGCACCAAACTTTGACTGTAGCATCCTAGCATTGACTTTCCTAAAAATAGAAGTTGGCCCCTTTTTGGAACCACCAAAGCTAAAAATAGAATACCTTTAAACAACTTTTCTTGAACAGCTTGATATAATCTTGTTCGCTGAAATTATTGTTCTGTTTCAATAACTTTTTGAAAACTTTGCAATGAAGAATGATATAAGTTGTTTTAGAAAAAGAAAAAAAGACAAGTCACCTATATGAGATAAAGGTTCGTAGAAAATGTTACAGATACACTTTGTTATTCTACAGGCAGGAGAAAATGTTCCCCAGCAGCGAACTGAAGATCCAGAAAGCAGAGATTTTCCTTTATCAGAACAACATACACAGCAAGCCCTTAGGCACACAGGACTCGCGTGCAGTAATGTTACAGGAAGTGCAGGAAATGGCAAGTACAGTTTAGTCTGTCAGAATTTTATCCAAATTCTGTCACAAATTGGGAATAATGGATGGCTTTTATTTACTTGACAGTTTTCTAAAACTATACTCTTTAGGTCAGGTCTACTGTTGATTAAATCAAGATTTAAGCACATCATTCATAGATTGAGTGAAATTTGATATATTGACAAACATTCACAGTTTGATTTTTGTGACATGATTTTCGGATATTTTAGAGGTAATTCAAGTTACAAGGCTTTTCTAGGATGATTCTAAAATATACGGGTAGGTTATGTTAATATAAGTTTTTAAAAAAATGCAAAAATTGAGTTAATTCTATAATATTATATTATGTACCAAATGTATGTGATGCTTTCTTGTTTTAAAACAAAAAGTTCAAACATTTTGAAGAAGAAGCAATGTCACTAAATTTAAGCTGCTGGACCTAGCTAAACAAGTTCTTTGGGTATGTTTTATAATATATATAATCCATGCACCTCACAAAAAGCAGTATAGTAACTATATTAAAATAGCTATAGCTATAGCTATAAAGTTATGGACATATTTTCTCTGTGATAACTTGCCTAAACAAGATTTACAATACTGGATCAGCGGAGAATAGTACACTACAGGCTCTGTGAGATACTTTGTCATTAAGATGTCAGAGATATTTCATATTTATCTTTCTAACATAGCTTGGTTTGATTCCCAGTTAAACAAAGAAGAAAGTAAAGCTCTGTATATTCTGCAATAAACAATGTTTGACGTGCTTACCAGTAAGAGAGCATTATGACATCAAATTGCCGCATGACGTCCAGCTCATTTACTACACAAATAAACGAAGCCCAGCGTGAAATACGGTAGAAACATTACCTCCTATAGAGAAATGCCACCATGCAAGTTTGTTAGATTGCCTAAATCACTTCAAGTCAAATATTGAAATACCTGGCCACCAGGGGCTGGTTTTCCCAACAATGCTGTATGGAAAAATTTGAAAACCTCCACTGAAAGTGCTGGCTAGATTTGAAAATAATTTCTCAGCAATGTGCCATTGTGTCCCAGTATGGCTATATATGGAAAACTTTGAAAATCTTCTTGTTTCAAGCTGCAGGCTCATAATAATTTCACAGCAATGTTCTCCTCTGAAACTGCAGACCCAAATGATTTCACACAAATGTTCCTTGGATGACCTTCTCCCCTCCCACCATTCCCACACATACAACACACAAAACAAATTTTGTTTACTCTTTCAGTTTCTTTTGTTTCTTGATATTGTCTCTTAGTCTGACACCCTTCCCCTCTGACCACTTGACTGGCAACATCAACCCCATTGACAACCGCAAATCCTGGATGAATCTTCATCAGACTTTAGCATCGTTATAAGGTCCTCTCCCAGATTTGTTAAGATGAGGGCACTTGCCTTTTTAGGGGCTTCTGAAGCTCAAATAGCAATACCTTTAAATGACTTTTTCTCATGGACCTCTGGATGGGTCTTCATCAACCTTGGTCTATAGAATCATTGGAAGGTCCACTCCTGAATTTGATCAAATGAGGATGCTTGCCCTTTTTAGGGAATGCTAAAGCTGAAAATAGAAATACCTTTAAACGACTTCTCATGAACAGCTTAATGGATCTTTACCAAAATTTGTCTGTAGCATCATTTTAAGGTTCGCTGTCAAACTTGTTCAAATGGGGGCACTCCGCCCTTTTATGTGCCACCAGAGCTAAATATAGACATTCCTTTTCACAGTTTCTAATGATCTTCATCAAATTTGATCAGAAAGATTATTATTAGGTCCTCTTTCAGTTTAATGCAAATGGGGCCACTTTGGCCCCTCTTAGGAGCAGCTAGTGTTAGAAATAAAACCGTTAAAATGTGACCTTTCAATATGCCCTAATTCTGCTCCAGTTGTCTGTGTATGATTTTACCACCCAATTTCAAAGACCTTAGAACCATACATTGTTTGGACTGTTTGTCGTCTGTCACACTAATTTATGTCATTAACTTCTACTGCCTCTGGAACTTCTTGACAACTGAAGCATATTCTGGTCTTCTTCAAAAGTTGCTCGCCCTTTAGCCTGTTTTAAAGCTCAGAAATTTAGTTGAGCGATCTAGGGCCATCATGTCTCTCTTGTTAGAAAATACCTTTGAAAACCGCTTGCAGGAATACAGAGTTGTAAATTTTGATTTTTTTACTAGGAAATGGTTAAATGTCATACACATCAAATGGTCTTTTATGATAGGGTCACCACAACAACAACAATATTATTAATCAGGTTTAGAAAAAAAGTGGTCATTAGAGTTGCGAATGTCATAGGGTGGCCAGGCAATGAAACTTGATATTTTTAGCTCACCTGTCACAAAGTGACAAGGTGAGCTTTTGTGATCGCGCGGTGTCCGTCGTCCGTGCGTGCGTCCGTAAACTTTTCCTTGTGACATCTCTAGAGGTCACATTTTTCATGGGATCTTTATGAAAATCGGTCAGAATGTTCATCTTGGTAAATTCTAGGTCAAGTTCGAAACTGGGTCACGTGCCTTCAAAAACTAGGTCAGTAGGTCTAAAAATAGAAAAACCTTGTGACCTCTCTAGAGGCCATAATTTTTAATGGATCTTCATGAAAATTGGTCAGAATGTTCACCTTGATGATACCTAGGTCAAGTTCGAAACTGGGTCACGTGCGGTCAAAAACTAGGTCAGTAGGTCTAAAAATAGAAAAACCTTGTGACCTCTCTAGAGGCCATATATTTCACAAAATCTTCATGAAAATTGGTCAGAATGTTCACCTTGATGATATCTAGGTCAAGTTCAAAACTGGGTCATGTGCCATCAAAAACTAGGTCAGGAGGTCTAAAATTAGAAAAACCTTGTGACCTCTCTAGAGGCCATATATTTCACAAGATCTTCATGAAAATTGATCAGAATGTTCACCTTGATGATATCTAGGTCAAGTTCGAAACTGGGTCACGTGCGGTCAAAAACTAGGTCAGTAGGTCTAAAAGTAGTAAAATCTTGTGACCTCTCTAGAGGCCATATATTTCATGAAATCTTCATGAAAATTGGTCAGAATGTTCACCTTGATGATATCTAAGTCAAGTTCGAAAGTGGGTCACGTGCCATCAAAAACTAGGTCAGTAAGTCAAATAATAGAAAAACCTTGTGACCTCTCTAGAGGCCATATTTTCCATGGGATCTGTATGAAAGTTGGTCTGAATGTTCATCTTGATGATATCTAGGTCAAGTTCGAAAGTGGGTCACGTGCCATCAAAAACTAGGTCAGTAGGTCAAATAATAGAAAAACCTTGTGACCTCTCTAAAGGCCATATTTTTCAATGGATCTTCATGAAAGTTGGTCTGAATGTTCATCTTGATGATATCTAGGTCAAGTTCGAAAGTGGGTCATGTGCCGTCAAAAAGTAAGTCTCTAGAGGCCATATTTTTCATGGGATCTGTATGAAAGTTGGTCTGAATGTTTATCTTGATGATATATAGGTCAAGTTTGAAACTGGGTCAACTGCGATCAAAAACTAGGTCAGTAAGTCTTGAAATAGAAAAACCTTGTGACCTCTCTAGAGGCCATACCCTTGAATGGATCTTCATGAAAATTGGTCAGAATGTTCACCTTGATGATATCTAGGTCAAGTTTGAAACTGGGTCACATACCTTAAAAAACTAGGTCAATAGGTCAAATAATAGAAAAACCTTGTGACCTCTCTAGAGACCATATTTTGATCAGAATGTTCACCTTGATGATATCTAGGTCAAGTTCGAAACTGGGTCACGTGCCGTCAAAAACTAGGTCAGTAGGTCTAAAAATAGAAAAACCTTGTGACCTCTCTAGAGGCCATATATTTCACAAGATCTTCATGAAAATTGGTCAGAACGTTCACCTTGATGATATCTAGGTCAGATTTGAAACTGGGTCACGTGCCGTCAAAAACTAGGTCAGTAGGTCAAATAATAGAAAAACCTTGTGACCTCTCTAGAGGCCATATTTTTCATGGGATCTGTATGAAAGTTGTTCTGAATGTTCATCTTGATGATATCTAGGTCAAATTCGAAAGTGGGTCACGTGCCATCAAAAACTAGGTCAGTAGGTCAAATAATAGAAAAACCTTGTGACCTCTCTAAAGGCCATATTTTTCATGGGATCTGTATGAATGTTGGTCTGAATGTTCATCTTGATGATATCTAGGTCAAGTTCGAAAGTGGGTCACGGGCCTTCAAAAACTAGGTCAGTAGGTCAAATAATAGAAAAACCTTGTGACCTCTCTAAAGGCCATATTTTTCATGGGATCTGTATGAAAGTTGGTCTGAATGTTCATCTTGATGATATCTAGGTCAAGTTGGAAACAGGGTCATGTGCGGTCAAAAACTAGGTCAGTAGGTCTAAAAATAGAAAAACCTTGTGACCTCTCTAGAGGCCATACTTGTGAATGGATCTCCATAAAAATTGGTCAGAATGTTCATCTTGATGATATCTAGGTCAAGTTCGAAAGTGGGTCACGTGCCGTCAAAAAGTAAGTCAGTAGGTCAAATAATGAAAAAACGTTGTGACCTCTCTAGAGGCCATATTTTTCATGGGATCTGTATGAAAGTTGGTCTGAATGTTTATCTTGATGATATAAAGGTCAGGTTTGAAACTGGGTCAACTGCGATCAAAAACTAGGTCAGTAGGTCTTGAAATAGAAAAACCTTGTGACCTCTCTAGAGGCCATACCCTTGAATGGATCTTCATGAAAATTCGTCAGAACGTTCACCTTGATGATATCTAGATCAAGTTTGAAACTGGGACACGTGCCTTAAAAAACTAGGTCAGTAGGTCAAATAATAAAAAAACCTTGTGACCTCTCTAGAGGCCATACTTTTCATGGGATCTGTATGAAAGTTGGTCTGGATGTTCATCTTGATGATATCTAGGTCAAGTTTGAAACTGGGTCAACTGGGGTCAAAAACTAGGTCAGTAGGTCTAAAATTATGAAAATCGTTTGACCTCTCTAGAGGCCATATTTTTCAATGGATCTTCATGAAAATTGATCTGAATGTTCACCTTGATGATATCTAGGTCAGTTTCGAAACTGGGTCATGTGCGGTCAAAAACTAGGCCAGTAGGTTTAAAAATAGAAAAACCTTGTGACCTCTCTAGAGGCCATATTTTTCATGAGATCTTCATGAAAATTAGTGAGAATGTTCACCTTGATGATATCTAGGTCAAGTTCAAAACAGGGTCATGTACCTTCGAAAACTAGATCAATAAGTCAAATAGTAGAAAAACCTTGTGAGCTCTCTAGAGACCATATTTTTCAATGGATCTTCATGAAAATTGGTCAGAATTTTTATCTTGATAATATCTAGGTCAAGTTCAAAACTGGGTCACATGAGCTCAAAAACTAGGTCACTATGTCAAATAATAGAAAAAACGACGTCATACTCAAAACTGGGTCATGTGGGAAGAGGTGAGCGATTCAGGACCATCATGGTCCTCTTGTTCAATTAATCTTCATGAATTTTGGACAGAATGATAACCTTGATGAAATCTAGGCCGAGTTTGAAAATGAGTCATCTGGGGTCAAAAACTAGGTCACTAGGTCAAATGAAAGGAAAACCTTGTGTATGCGATAGAGGCTGTATTTTTCAATTAATCTTCATGAATTTTGGTCAGAATGATAACCTTGATAAAATCTAGGTCGAGTTCGAAAATGGGTCATCTGGGGTCAAAAACTAGGTCACTAGGTCAAATCAAAGAAAATGCTTGTATATGCGATAGAGGCTGTATTTTTCGATTGATCTTCCCGAAATTAAGTCAAAATAATAACCTTAATGAAAACTAGGCCTAGATTGAAGATGGGTCATTTTGGATCAAAAAGTAGGTCACTAGGTCAAATCAAAGAAAAACCTTGTGTGTGCGATAGATGCTGTATTGTTCAATTGATCTTCATGAAATTTGGTCAGAATGATTGCATTGATAAAATATTAGTCAAGTTTGAATATGGGTCATCTGGGGTCAAAAATTAGGTCAAATCAAAGAAAAACTTTGTGTATGCAATAGAAGCTGTATTTTTCAATAAATCTTCATGAAATTATGTCTGAATAATAGCCTTGATGAAATCTAGGTCAAGTTTGAATATGGGTCATCTTGGGTCAAAAAGTAGGTCACTAGGTCAAATCAAAGAAAAAACTTGTGTACGCTATAGAGGCTGTATTTTTCAACTGATCTTCATGAAATTTGGTCAAAATGATTGCCTTGATAAAATCTACATTGAGTTTGATAATGGGTCATCTGGGGTCAGAAAGTAGGTCACTTGGTCAAATCAAAGAAACACCTTGTGTATGTGATAGAGGCTGTATTTTTCAACTGATCTTCGTGAAATTTTGTCAGAATGATAGCCTTGATGAAATTTGGGTCAAGTTTGAATATGGATAAGCTGGGTTTAAAAACTAGGTCACTAGGTTAAATAATGGAAAAACCTTGTGTATGCAATAGGGGCTGCATTTTACACTGGATTTCATAATATTTGTTCAGAATGGTTGCCTTGATGAAATCTAGGTCAAGTTCGAATATGGGTAGTCTGGGGTCAAAAACTAGGTCACTAGGTCAAATCAAAGAAAAACCTTCTGTATGCGATAGAGGCTGTATTTTTCAATTGATCTTCTTGAAATTTGGTCAGAATGGTAGCCTTGATGAACTCTAGGTTAAGTTTGAATATGGGTCATCTGGGATCAAAAACTAGGTCACTAGGTCAGATCAAAGAAAATACTTGTTTATACTCAAGATTTTTTGCTCCAATTTTAATGATAATTGGTCAGAATATTTTTTCCATGAAATCATTAGGTCAAACATGTTTACACTGTTACGGTGTGTTATGGTGTGTTTCTCAGGTGAGCGACCTAGGGCCATCTTGGCCCTCTTGTTTTTTGGTAGCTTGCAATATTACAGGTGGAGTTTGGGATTGCATATGAGGTCACTAGGCCAAGGTTACTGTTACTAAGGTATGGGCATCAGTGTCCTATGGATATTACATCTAGTTTTCATTTTTGTTCATCAAAAAAATGATTGAAAATGTCTTCTACTCAGTATCTTTAGTTGGGGTAGTTTACAAAATCTTTTTGTCAAAAACTGTTGGTCCTACGTAGGAATAATTTCCCAGAAATGGGATAACCATCAACCAGATTTTTAAATATTATCTGACTTGTAAAAAAACATTGCAGCCAGAGCTAAAAAAAAGTAAAATCACTGTTGCCTTAACCGCTAGTCTGATTATGGCATAATTTCACAGAAATGCTCCTTAAGTGACCCCCTTTTAAAATTATTAAAACCTATCATGATTTGCCAAAAAGAAAAATGGCTGCTGGGATAAGGGGTATCTGCATGGTTTTCCCCATATAGCTCTTTTTAAAACATCGAACATCTGCTTAGGCTGTGAAACATTTGTGAGTGATATGGGTCATCATGGCCCTGTTGTTCAAGATAAAAAGGCCTTTCACAACATTTTTGACACAATATATTTCCATGTTTATGACATAAAAGTGAGAACAAATTATTCTTTCCCGATATTCTCATAAGTAATCAAAGTACCGTATAGCGGGTTAATTCTGCGGGCAAAAAATTCTGCGGTTTTGTCCTGAAAAAAGCAGGAATTAATGGGAAATAGCTACCGCATTTACTACATCATAATTAATGACTAAAATGCATATCATTCTCGTCAGTTGTGTCTTGGTGGCATTATCTAGATCGGAATCTGGGACAGTGAAGTTGGCGCAGCTGTTTTATGTTTAAATCTGATTTCTTTTCATTACTGTGCATGATCAAAAATCCAGGTTAAAAATAAATACTGTAAGTCTAGTACCGGTAATTTATTTTGAAAGACATTTTCATAAAATGTAATACTGCTGGTAGAAAAATTTACGATTTATTTTCAAATATATACAAATGCAAAATCTAGTACATAGTCCGTTCACAGTTCATTCAGTTACACAGTACAGTTACAACGCACATTAATTAGTTTGTTCAACTTCATAAACCTAGAGTGTTTTGTGATATACACTTGTAAAGATTACATGCCTGAAACGGTAACCATTCATTCATAGACAATAGATTGATACAATAACAAAAAAACAATCGATACGGTGTGAATAACTTGACAGCAGACGAAAAACTCGTGATATAAAGATAAAGGGTCATTACATTAAGCGAAATATCAAAGTTTATTTCTGCGTCAAAAAATTCTGCTGATAGTTTAAATGTGCGGAATTTATTTCTGTGTGACAGCCTCGACCCGCAGATTTAGCAGAAATAAAAACCTGCAGAATTAACCCGCTATACGGTATGGGCATAAACAGTCATATTTCTTTTTAGACATTGGGCAACAAAATTCAGCATCCATAGCAACAGAAGCTTTACAACAGGATAATGTTCCACCTTCTGCTCCTGAAGAACAAGAAAGTGACCCAGGAACTAGTGTGGGAGGAAGAACAGATCCTACAATCACTGTAGTTGTCAGTAATCCCAAACATCCAGACTATGTCAGCATAGATTCTAGAGTTAGTTCGTACCAAGGATGGCCAGATTACCTGGATCAAACCCCCAGACAGATGTCAGAAGCAGGTTTCTTCTTTGTTGGTGGGTATTTCTGAAGTTAGAAAAACATAGTACGATCAGCAAGCTTGGTATGTCTTAGTTTTTGCTATTGTAATTGTTGGTAACAGTAAAAAGTAAAAAAAAAAAACACTTACAGTAAACCTCGCTTACAAGAAACAGCTTGGGACCTCTAAAAATTGTTCTTTATAACCGAGGTTTCTTATATTGGTATAGCAAACTAGTTTCTCGTAACAAAGGTTTGTATAACAAACACAATTTGTATAGACAACACTATTTGACTGAAGTTTGAAAAGGGCTATGTGTTCACGCATTGGCTGACCATCCAAATATATCTTGAATCCATTTTGAAAACAGTGTGTGCCAGATATTGTTTCATTAATTTGGGAACTGCTATGAAAAACAACACAATCATGTCATGTGACTGTATTGCAATCTAATTTCAAAATATTTCTAATTTCAATCATCATTATGTCTCCCCCCCCCCCCTCTTGTTTTTGCCCCGTCTGTCCTTCCGTCCGTACGTCACACTTCATTTCCGAGCAATAACTGGAGAACCATTTGACCTAGAACCTTCAAACTTCATAGGGTTGTAGGGCTGCTGGAGTAGACGACCCCTATTGTTTTTGGGGTCACTCCGTCAAAGGTCAAGGTCACAGGGGCCTGAAAATTGAAAACCATTTCCGATCAATAACTAGAGAACCACTTGACCCAGAATGTTGAAACTTCATAGGATGATTGGTCATGAAGAGTAGATGACCCTTATTGATTTTGGGGTCACTCCGTTAAAGGTCAAGGTCACAGGGGCCTGAACATTGAAAACCATTTCCGATCAATAACTAGAGAACCACTTGACCCAGAATGTTGAAACTTCATAGGATGATTGGTCATGAAGAGTAGATGACCCCTATTGATTTTGGGGTCACTCCGTCAAAGGTCAAGGTCACAGGGGCCTGAACACTGAAAACTATTTCCGATCAATAACTAGAGAACCACTTGACCCAGAATGTTGAAACTTCATAGGATGATTGGTCATGAAGAGTAGATGGCCCCTATTGATTTTGGGGTCACTCCGTCAAAGGTCAAGGTCACAGGTTTGAACATTGAAAACCATTTCCGGTCAGTAACTTGAGAACCACTTGACCCAGAATGTTGAAACTTAATAGGATGATTGGTCATGCAGAGTAGATGACCCCTAACGATTTTGGGATCACTCTGTTAAATCTCAAGGTCACAGGGGCCGAACATTGAAAACCATTTCCGGTCAGTAACTTGAGAACCACTTGACCCAGAATGATGAAACTTCATAGGATGATTGGTCATGCAGAGTAGATGACCCCTAATGATTTTAGGGTCACTCTGTTACAGGTCAAGGTCACAGGGGCCTGAACATGGAAATCCATTTCCAATCAATAACTTGAGAACCTCTCGACCCAGAATGTTGAAACTTCATAGGATGATTGTTCATGCAGAGTAAATGACCCCTATTGTTTTTGGGGTCACTCCGTTAAAGTTCAAGGTCACAGGGGCCAGAACATTGATAACCAGTTCCGATCAATAACTTGAGAACCACTTGACCCAGAATGTTGAAACTTCATAGGATGATTGAACATGCAGAGTAGATGACCCCTATTGATTTTGGGGTCAGTCTATTAAAGGTCAAGGTCACAGTGGCCTGTTCATGTAAAATCATTTTTTGGAAATAACTTGAGAACCACTTGACCTACAATGTTGAAACTTAATAGGATGATTGGACATCATGCAGAGTTGATGACCCCTATTTATTTTGAGGTCACTTGATCAAAAGTCAAGGTCACAGGAGCCTGAACAGTGACTTGAGAACCACTAGGCCAAGAGTGTTGAAATTTAGCGGGATGACTGGACATGCTAAGTAGATGATCCCTATTGCAGCCAACCATCAGTGTCTCTTTGACTTTCGCTCCTGACCCCTATTGACTTCTTGCCTATAGGACTTTACATTGGGGGAGACATGCGCTTTTTTACAAAAGCATTTTCTAGTTTAATCCAGTTATCGAGATTAGCGGCGAATTCAAAACTCCTAAGTATGCCGCGTGTTAAAAACCAAATTATTTGTGACATAAACAGAACAATATTTCAAAAGTTGTTTGTCACGTGTTGATTAGATTACATAGTATTACACACTCAATACTACTTTAATCGACCAAACACCTATTTGAAAACGTGGATCTCTGGCAAGGAGCACAAAGAGTCATCGTAAACTCCGCCTTTTGATTGACAGGGGCAACTGTTTTACGTTAATGTAATTGAGCAAGAACGTGTAAGGCAAGAAATATGCGTCCCGTGGAATCACGTTGGCCCCTTTTAGTGGCTTCTATAACTAAAAATTGATATGCCTTAAAACAGCTTTTCTCATGAATTATTTAATGAAAATGGTGAGATGTGTAAGATGCAACATATTCAAAACATGTGCGCAAAACTTGCCCTAAACAGGATCCAAACGAGCATTGAATGACTTACATTGGTTGCCGGTGAAGGCATGGATTGAGTTTAAGATACTTACATTCATGTCTAGCTGTCACATTGGCAGAGCACCTATGTATTTAACAGAATTGCTAACAGAGCATGTTCCTAGTAGACATTTGGTTTGAGATCATCAGGAAATTCTAAATGTCGTTATGTTGTTCCATACAACAAGTGCAGAACATTCAATGATAGAAGTTTTCTGTACTATTGGTCCAAAACTTTGGAATGAACTGCCGTTAGAACTAAGCAAAAGTAAATAACTTGATACATGTACATTCAAAAAAAATCTTAAGACACTGTGTTTCAGAGACTTCATAGCATAGTTTTAAATTTATTTGATAATTGTTTTATATGCGATAACAGCAGGTGATAGTTTTTTAAAATTTTTTAAAGTTTTTACATTTCAACATGTATATTTTCAAGGTTTGTTAAATTAAAAAAATTAAATGTACTTACTGGTACAGGCTCTATGGGTAGGGTAAAATAATAAGTGATGGCACCATTAGCGAGGGGTTTTGAACCTCTATATGCAGCCCATCTGGGCATACCATGTAAGGCTTTAAGCACTGGTATTCTGCAATAGGGGTAAATGGCCTCAGGGGGCAGGAAGTGGTCATAAATGTCTGTTTAAATAAAGTTATTATCATTTTTTGAAGAAAATGTAGAGCTATTGCACTCGCCCCGGCATCCGCGTCAGCATTGGTTAAAGTTTTTGATAAAGTCAAATATCTCTGTTACTATCAAAGCTATTGACTTGAAACTTAAAATAGTTATTTACTGTCAAAGTCTACACCAGGAGAAACAATCCCCATAACTCTGATTTGAATTTTGACAGAATAATGCCCCTTTTTAACTTAGAATTTTTGGTTAAAGTTTTTGATAAAGTCAAATATCTCTGTTACTATCAAAGCTATTGACTTGAAACTTAAAATACTTATTTAGTATCAAAGTCTACACCAGGAGAAACAATCCCCATAACTCTGGTTTGAGTTTTGACAGAATTATGCCCCTTTTTAACTTAGAAATTTTGTTAAAATTTTTGATAAAGTCAAATATCTCTGTTAAAGCTTTTGACTTGAAACTCAAAGTAGTTATTTACTATCAAAATCTACACCAGGAGACACAATCCCTATAACTCTGGTTTGAATTTTGACAGAATTATGCCCCTTTTTAACTTAGAATTTTTAGTTAAAGTTTTTGATAGTCAAATATCTCTGTTACTATCAAAGCTTTTGACTTGAAACTTAAAATACTTACTTACCATCAAAGTCTACACCAGGAGAAACAATCCCCATTACTCTGATGTGAATTTTGACAGAATTATGCCCCTTTTTAACTTAGAATTTTTGGTTAAAGTTTTTGATAAAGTCAAATATCTCTGTTACTATCAAGCTTTTGACTTGAAACTTAAAATAGTTATTGTACCCCCCGACAACAAAGTTGTAAGGGGGCGTATACTGGTTTCAGGTTGTCTGTCTGTCTGTCCGTCTGGCCGTAGACGCAATCTTGTGCGCACCATCTCTCCTTATCCCCTTGACACAATTTAATGAAACTTCACACAAGTGATCAGTACCAACAGTAGTTGTGCATGGGGCATGTTAGGTTCTTTTAGAAAAAAAATTTGCAGAGTTATGGGACTTTGTTTTTTTGTTACTATACTATATACATAGACACAATCTTGTGCGCACCATCTCTCCTCATCCCCTTGACACAATTTAATGAAACTTCACACAAGTGATCAGTACCAACAGTAGTTGTGCATGGGGCATGTTAGGTTCTTTTAGAAAAAAAATTGCAGAGTTATGGGACTTTGTTTTTTTGTTACTATACTATATACATAGACACAATCTTGTGCGCACCATCTCTCCTCATCCCCTTGACACAATTTAATGAAACTTCACACAAGTGATCAGTAACAACAGTAGTTGTGCA
Source organism: Mercenaria mercenaria (assembly GCF_021730395.1). Classification (NCBI taxonomy): domain Eukaryota; kingdom Metazoa; phylum Mollusca; class Bivalvia; order Venerida; family Veneridae; genus Mercenaria; species Mercenaria mercenaria. Next base: position 61,792,881 of record NC_069364.1, read on the forward strand.
TGGGGCATGTTAGGTTCTTTCAGAAATTTTTTTTGCAGAGTTATGGGACTTTGTTTTTTTGTTACTATACTATATACATAGACACAATCTTGTGCGCACCATCTCTCCTCATCCCCTTGACACAATTTAATGAAACTTCACACAAGTGATCAGTAACAACAGTAGTTGTACATGGGGCATGTTAGGTTCTTTCAGCGACAAAAATTGCAGAGTTATGGGACTTTGTTTCTTGTTAACATACTATGTACATACAGTCTGCATATGCAATCTTGTGCATGCCTAATCTACCAAACCTTTACACACAATTTAATGAAACTTCACACAAGTGATCAGTACCAACCCTAGTTGTGCATGGTGCATGTTACATTCTTTTAGATAAATATTCTGCATAGTTATGGGACTTTGTTTTTTGTTACTATACTTTATACATACAGTCTATATACATACAGTCCACATAATTATGCAATCTTGTATGCGTCAAATTGCAATGTACTGTGTCAGTGCATGTGGGGGGTACATTCATCACCTTTAGTGATAGCTCTAGTTTACTATCAAAGTCTACACCAGGAGAAACAATCCCCATAACTCTGGTTTTAGTTTTGACAGAATTATGCCCCTTTTTTACTTAGAATTTTTGGTTAAAGTTTTTGATAAAGTCAAATATCTCTGTTACTATTAAAGCTTTTGACTTGAAACTCAAAATAGTTATTTACTATCAAAGTCTACACCAGGAGACACAATTCTCATAACTATAATTTTAATTTTAACAGAGTTATGCCCCTTTTTAACTTGGATTTTTTTTTTACTGGCAAAGCTCAAATTCAGAGTCAAGCACTGAGAAAAGTCGAGCGTGCTGTCTTACGGACAGCTCTTGTTATTATTGTTATTATTATTATTATTTATTATTATTGTTATTATTGTTACTAATATTATTATGTACAACGCCATTGAATATGTCATTGTATAAAAATAGGTGTTTCATCTAATTATTAGTTTCAGTTTTTTGAAATTCAAGAACTTGGTTTGAAGCATCATTGTAAGATTCTTTCCCAAATTTATAAAAATGGGTGGGGGACACTAATGGCTCCTAGTTTATGCTAAATACAGTTACCATTCATGATTCAGTGTGTCGAACACATATATTTAAGGTCAAAAGTCAAGGTCAGGTGAGTGACTTAGGGCCACTTTAGCCATCATGCTTTAATGAACAGTTCACCAAACTTAGTCAGAAGCAAAGTCAAATGTCTTCTTGGAGGGCCCTAGGCCCACTTGGGCCTCTTGGTTTCAAGGCTGGGGAGCCTGGCTATCAAATGTAATAGCATAATTGTATATGGTCAATGAGTTATTAGGTCCAAGGTGAAGGACACAGCTTTCTTTAGACACAATTGTCAACTTAGCTGTTACGTGTTTCTGTGTTTCCTGTTGCCAAAATAGTGGGCAGATGTGTTTGACAAACAGCTCTTTGTTTTGTAGGTGTAGCAGACTTTACTCGCTGCTTTTGTTGTGGTGGAGGTCTGCGAAACTGGGAACCAGGTAAGTTGTTATTGGACTTGTTTTACAAGCGTGTAACATACTATGTTTTTACCCTTAATTTGACAGTGAAGGCTGAATAACTAAGAGTATTAATTTACATTTTTGGCTCACGCGGGATGGGCAATTGTGATCACTCCCTATCCATCAGCCGTCCACCTTACTTTTCTTCAGATGACATTTCCTCTGAAAATGCTGGTCAGAACTGCACCAAACTTGGACAGTAGCATCCTTGCCTTCTAACAAGTTGGTTTAAATGTTTTAGCTTGACCCCTTTGAGAGGTCATCAGGGCTTAAAATACCAATTACTTTTAAATGATTTCTTCTCAAAAATGACTTTATGGATCTTCATCAAACTTGGTCTTTATAATCATCATAAAGTCCTTGCCAAAATTTTCCAGGGTCCACTAGAGCTAAAAAAACAGAAGAAATACCATTAAACAACAGCTTCTTATGAACCGCTGGATGGATTTTCATCAGACTTGATCTATATCATAATTATAAGTTCATCTCCCAATTTTGTTGGCATTCAGCCTCTTTTAGGGGCTGCTGGAGCTAAAAATAGAAATACCTTTATATGATTTTTTCTAACTAAAGGCTTGATTGATCTTCAACAAACTTGATCTGTAGCATCATTGTTTGCTCCTGTCCCTGTGTTTTGTTAGGTCAGCTCCAAATTTATTCAGATGGTGCCTCCAGATCCCTTTTAGGGGCCACCAATGCTTAATATAGAAATACCTTTAAACAACTGCTTCTGATGAACCACTGGATGGTTTTTGTTGAGCCTGCTTGCGGTGAGATCGATATAGACATCACTTTTGGCGGGTCGATGTATGTGCTTCCGTCTGTCCGATTTTGTCCGGACCATAACTTTGACATGCATGGACCAAATTTGTTTATAATTGGCATGAATGTTTACCTCAATGAGAAGGAGTGTCGTGCGTAAACCCCATGTTCCTATCTCAAAGGTCAAGGTCACAGTTGGAGGTCAAAGGTCAAATTGAAGTTTGTCCGGAGCATTTCTTCTTCATGCATGGTGGGATTTTGATGCAACTTGGCATAAATGTTCACCATTATGAGACGGAGTGTCATGCGCAAGAACCAGGTCCCTAGGTCTAAAGTCAAGGTCACACTTAGAAGCCATAGGTGCTGGTGGGCTCGACATCCTGCCCGTGGGCATGCAGAATGTATTTCTAGTTTGTTAAACTTGATCTGTTGCATCACATATAAGGTCTTCTCACAGTATTTTGCAAATGTTTGTTGGGGGGCGCTTAGAACATTATAAAGAGGTCCTCCAAAACACGCTCGACCTGCTCCAGTTGTCTGGTGTGTGCTTTTCTTCAACCCAAGTTTAGAGACCTAAGAGACTTGTCACACTAATTTTACCTGATACATATGGAGCATATTATGGTCCTTTTTCAAAGTTGCATTCTCCAGCCTGTTTAAACTCTGAAGCTCAGGTGAGCAATTTGGGGCCATTATGACCCTCATTTTTGATCTCAACCACAATTATACAGAAGAGGTTTCTTTATAAAATCTAGGTAAGTAGCCAGCCTGTTCAGACCAGTATTTTTAAAGTCATGGCCCTTGACCTGATAGACAATGTCTGCTCTATGACAGGTGTACCTTTTGATATTGGCACTCATGTTAGTCACGAAGTGCTCAAGGTGAGCTATTGTGACCGGTCATTGCCCGTCGTCCGTCAGCATTTGCCTTAATAACACTCTAGAGGCCACAGTTGTGAACCAATCTTTGTGAAACTTGGTCAGAATGTTTATCTTGATGACCTCTAGGTCAAGTTCGAAACTGGGTCATGTGGGGTCAAAAACTAGGTCTGTAGGCAAGATCAAAGGAAAATCTTGTTAACATTCTAGAGACCACAGTTTAAGTTTGAAACTCATGAGAATTGGTCAGAATGTTTATCTTGATGACCTCAAGATCAGGTTCAAATTTGGGTCATGTGGGGTTTAAAATAGGTCACCCAGTCAAATCAAAGGAAAACTTGTTAACAGTCTAGAGTTGTGACCGAATCTTTATGAAACTCAGAATGTTATTCTTGATGATCTTTAGCCCAAGTTTGAATCTGGGTCATGTGGGATCAAAAACTAGGTCAATAGGCCAGATCAAAGGAAAATCTTGTTAACACCCTAGAGTCCACAGTTTAAGTTTGAAACTCATGAGAATTGGTCAGAATAATTGTCTTGATGACTTATACTAATAGGTCAAGTTTGAATCTGGGTCATGAGGGTTCAAAAACAAGGTCACCCGGTCAAATCAAAGGAAAAGCTTGTTAACACTCTAAAGGCCACATTTATGACCCTATCTTCATGCAATTTGTCAGAATATTTATCTTGATGATCTTTAGACCAAGTTTGAATCTGGGTCTTATGGGGTCAAAAACTAGGTCACTAGGCCAGATCAAAGGAAAATCTTGTTAACACTCTACAGACCACATTTTAAGTTTTAAACTCATGAGAATTGGTCAGAATGTTTGTCTTGATAAAATCTAGGTCAGTTTTGAATCTGGGTCATCGGGGGTTAAAGCCTAGGTCACCTGGTCAAATCAAAGAAAAACCTTGTGTATGCAATAGGGGCTGCATTTTTCATTTGATGTGCATGACACTTGGTCAGAATGTTTGTCTTCATGAAATCTTGGATGAGTTTTTATCTTGTTCACTTTGGGTCAAAAACTAGGTCAGGTAAAATCAAGGAAAAAGGTTGTTTACACTCTAGAGGCCACATTTTTTATTCTATCTTTATAAAACTTGATCAGAATGTTTATCAAGAAGTCTTGGATGATTTCGAATCTTGGTCACAAGGGGTCAAAAACTAGGTCACTAGGTCAAATCAAAGAAAAGGCTTGTTTACAGGCCACATTTCTGGTCCAATCTTAATGAAAATTGGTCAGAATATTTGTCTCCATGAAATCACTAGGTCAAACATGTTTACACTGTTTCTCAGGTGAGTGACCTAGAGCCATCTTGGCCCTCTTGTTTTCTGATTCTTTCAATAACATTATAGCTAGAGCGGCAGTATGAAAATCGTCAAACAAAATTTCTTAAACCAAATATTTTATATCAAACTTTTAAGATAATTCATACAAATGTTCCTTTGGTGGCCTTCTTTAATCATTTAAACCAATTTGTTTTGTGGAAAAAGCAATGCTGCCCGTAAACACATTTTAGCTAATTTTCACAGTATTTTGGCATAAACTACTGTGATAATTATGATGGTTACATAGATCCAGTTAACTTTCAGAGAGAAAATAAAGCTTCTCTCTGGTCTCAATCAGTTAAAAAGACTAAAATATCACTACTGATTGTGAGACTTGAAAACAGAGATTTGGATATGTATGCAAATGTTGAACCAATAGGAATGTGTAGTGCAATTCAGGAATGTATAAAACGCAGCATCGAAACTAATCTTATTGGATTAGTGGACTTGCTGTGGCATGTGCCTGCTCATTTGTACTGCTAGGCACTTTGCTCTAATTGGTATGGTATATTGTGATGGTGATTTAGTTCATATAAATTGTATAAATTTTCTCTACTATATATACAGTCGAATACCGTTACCTCGATATTCAAGGGACTGTAAAAATTGCATCGACGTATCCGAAGTTCGACGTAACGATATCGACTATCTGGGACTACTTTGTACTTGTGTCGGACGTCTATATTGTTATAATATCCAATGCATTTTCGAAGGGTTTGAAAGCGGAAAGAAATAATGTAAAACGTAAATAGGATTTTAATTTTATTGACAAATAAAACACCCTATTTAAATAGTACATACATACAACTTTTTAATTTTTCAAAAAATACGTGTAGACATTCGCATTTTTATTCCTTCCCTAAACAAGTCTGAATGTAGCGGTAATGTTCCTAGATGAGTAGTCATTTTGACTGTGCTTCGATAACGAAAATTTGCCAGTTAAATACACATATTATTACTCAACCCTAAATGGCAGCTTTTTACTCCGTCACACAGAAAAAATATTTCATCCAAATTAGTTGTTATATTGGAAAACAGCTTGCCCGCTTGCACGCTGTTTTATAAGACTAATTATTGGGAATTAAATGCAAACTTCCTGACATTTAAATTGGATTTAAAGATTAAATAACAAACACACAAACTAACTTGATTATGATTAATACATCGCCGGACAACAATAGGTTGATTTTCACACGTTACACATAACATGGATATTTTTTGACAAGCTGTGATATCGACGAAACCAGGTGTAAAAACAGTACAGGTAAGTTGACGGGACTGAAAAATCTCATCGACCTAAACAAAATATCGAGCTAATCATATCGAGGTAATGATAAATAATTACATTGAAATATATAGGGAAAAATCGGGACCGACTAAAACACATCGTGCTAACCGGAGTATCGAGCTAACCGATATCGAGGTAACGATATTCAACTGTATATATATATTTTTTATGCCCCCGAAGGGAGGCATATAGTTTTTGAACCGTCTGTCCGTCTGTCAGTCTGTCCGCAATTTTCGTGTCCGGTCCATATCTTTGTCATCGATGGATGGATTTTCAAATAACTTGGCATGAATGTGTACCACAGTAAGACGACGTGTCGTGCGCAAGACCCAGGCCCATAGCTCAAAGGTCAAGGTCACACTTAGACATTAAAGGATAGTGCATTGATGGGCGTGTCCGGTCCATATATTTGTCATCGATGGATGGATTTTCAAATAACTTGGCATGAATGTGTACCACAGTAAGACGACGTGTCGCACGCAAGACCCAGGTCCGTAGCTCAAAGGTCAAGGTCACACTTAGACGTTAAAAGATAGTGCATTGATGGGCGTGTCCGGTCTATATCTTTGTCATCCATGGATGGATTTTCAAATAACTTGGCATGAATGTGTACCACAGTAAGACGACGTGTTGCACGCAAGACCCAGGTCCGTAGCTCAAAGGTCAAGGTCGCACTTAGACGTTAAAGGTCATTTTTCATGATAGTGCATTGATAGGCGTGTCCGGTCCATATCTTTGTCATTCATGCATGGATTTTAAAATAACTTGGCATGAATGTGTGACACAGTAAGACGACGTGTCGCACGCAAGACCCAGTTCCGTAGGTCAAAGGTCCTAAACTCTAACATCGGCCATAACTATATTTTCATTCAAAGTGCCATCGGGGGCATGTGTCATCCTATGGAGACAGCTCTTGTTTTTTTTTTGTTTTTTTTCGTTTGATCTATAGATTCAATCTGTAGAGACCGTAGAAGTGGGCAGATATACCCGTAAAAGTGGGTTGACTAACGGTACTGGAATAGAATAGAATCTGCCCAGATTTACGGAAGCCTACGATTATATATATATATATATATATATATTAGGGATGGCAACGAATATTCGGTCATGACACGAATATTCGAATACCGTTTCACTATTCGAATATTCGGAAAAATATAAGATCATAAGAAATAAATAAAAACCAAATGAAAGAACCAGTATGTTCGTCTATGTAATTAAAAAATTTGTTTTCATATACGCGCGAAAACGGCTTATGTCGCTGTCAGACGTGTCACTTTGTATATTAGGGTGCCGAGATTGCACATCGCTATGGTGATGACATCGTACCCTGTAGTAAGTAACGCTAATTGCTTACCTTTAGAAATTTTATTGGTCCCCAATTGATGTAAATCCGTTAGAAATCGCTTTGTTTTCGATAGGTGCGAACCGCGTGTAATTAAAAATCATCAGAAAGCACTTGAAGTAATGACTCGGATTTAAATCAAAGTCGATTTAAGATGTAATTGAGTAAAGAAAAATGCCGAAAAGTGTTGAAAACAAATCAAATGTGATGAATATTATTTTCATGTAAAACGGATCATCCTCTTGATAATAAATGCGTTTCGTATGGAAAAAAATAATAGAATCTACTCAGACAAAGGGTAAAGTTAAGCAAAATATATCTTTTATTAGACTCCCCCTACTCCAAATTCTTAATTTTACACCTCGTTTAATTGAAAATATTGTTCATGCTATTACGTGAATCTACTGACAAAATGCAAGCAATGCCGCCTGTCTTTTTAAAGTATTGCACGCGATCATCCGATAGGAAGCCAGCTACATGTAATATATATGTGAAAAGAACTTTACTTACGGGAGAGCTACATCCATGTAAAACTAAGTAAAACCTCTATTAATTATACGTAAATGAAGGCAAATTTATGACAAATATTTTATATTCAAAAAGATGAACAAGCGATGAGAACGATAAGTCAATCTTAATTCGCCAATGTCTGAATTACTTCCGGTGTAAACGAAAGTAGAATTAATGCAGATCGCTGCTAAGGGTACGATAAATTCATAAGATTTTGAGTTGATTTGTTGATCATTGGATGACCGAATATTCGAATATTCGTTCGGAAGGTTGACCGAATATTCGAATACCAAAATTGCTATTCGTTGCCATCCCTAATATATATATATATATATATATATATATATATATATATATATATATATATTGTCAGACAGGACTTTTTGTGAGATTGTTTATACTGCTTATCAAAGCTGATACAGTAATTTGACAGCTGATAGAAAAAGACTGCCTGATATGGCAAATGCTAATGGTTTTGTATAACAGGTGATGATCCGATGTTGGAACATACAAGATGGTTCCCGCATTGTGAATATGTCAGCAAACTGAAAGGAGAGAGATATGTGGCTGCAGTACAGAGACGGCATCAAGAACATGTAAGTGTTGTAATGGCTACATCATTTGGTGAAGGAATAGGGTTTGGAAATTGTTTATGAATGTTAACACAGAATCAAATCAGGTGGTATTTGAATGAAATTACTTTGTAATTTAAGCCTTTTTCAGGGTTACAAAGAGTTTGTGGCAAGTCATTCAGCTAACTTACATACCCAAGTCTGCTGTTATATCTAAATGTGCATCTTGAACAAAATAGAATTTTTTTTCTGTAAGTCTTCTGTCTGTTGTCCATAATTTTTTTACAGAGCATACCCTTATAAACCGCTACCCCCTTCGTAGAAGGCGGTGTATATTGTTTTGCAGATGTCAGTCGGTCTGTATGTAGACCAATCCATTTCCGGATGATAACACAAGAACGCTTGGGCCTGGGATCATGAAAGTTGATAGGGAGGTTGGTCATGTCCAGCAGATGGCCCCTATTGATTTTGAGGTCAGTAGGTCAAAGGTCAAGGTCACATTGACCCAGAACAGTTAAACGGTTTCCGGATGATAATTCAAGAATGCTTGGGCCTTGGATCATGAAAGTTGATAGGGTGGTTGGTCATGAGCAGCAAGTGACCCCTATTGACTTGGAGGTCAGTAGGTCAAAGGTCAAGGTCACAGTGACCCAGAACAGTTAAACGGTTTCTGGAAGATAACTCAAGAACACTTGGGCCTAGAATCATGAAAGTTAATAGGGAGGTTGGTCATGACTAGCAGATGACCCCTATTGATTTTGAGATCAGTAGATAAAAGGTCACGGTCACAGTGGCCCAGAACAGTTAAACGGTTTCCGGATGATAATTCAAGAATGTTTGGGCCTTGGATCATGAAAGATGATAGGGAGGTTGTTCATGAGCAGCAAATGACCCCTATTTATTTGGAGGTCAGTAGGTCAAAGGTCAAGGTCACAGTGACCTGGAAAGGTTAAATGGTTTCCAGATGATAACTCAAGAACATTTGGGCCTAGGATCATGAAAGTTGATAGGGAGATTTATCATAACCAGCAGAAGACCCCTATTGATTTTGATGTCAGTAGGTCAAAGGTCAAGGTCACATTGATTTGGAACAGATAAACTGTTTCTTGATGGTAACTTGAGAAAACTTGGGCCAATAATCACAAAACTTGATAGGGAAGTTGATCAAGATCAGCAGATGACCCCTATTGATTTTGAGGTCAGGTCAAGGTCACACTGACCCGGAACAGTTAAACGGTTTCTGGATAATAAGTCAAGACTGCTTGGGCCTAGGATCATGAAAGTTGATAGGGAGGTTGGTCATGACCAGCAGATGACCCTTTTTGATTTTGAGGCCAGTAGGCCAGAGATCAAGGTCACAATGACCCATAACAGTAAAACCGTTTCCAGACAATAACTTGAGAATGCTTGGGCCTAAGATCATGAAAGTTGATAAGGAGGTTGGTCATGACCAGCAGATGACCCTTATTGATTTACAGGTCAATAGGTCAAAGGTCAAGGTCACATTGACTGAGAACAGTAGAACTTTTGTGTACAGAGACCAAAAAATTTCTGTTCCTTGTGCAATTACTGAATGCATCAAGGGGGACATTTTGTGTTCTATGAGCACATTACTTGTTTCAGTCAAATGTCACAGCAATGTTCAACGGGTTGTGAGCTTCTGTATTCCTTCATATCATGGCCACCCATGCAGAATTCTGGTTGTCTTTGCAACCAAAAGGAAAAACTTCAAAAATCTTCTCCTCAGAAACTGCTGGCCCGATTTTGAAATAGAAATGGTACTTGGGTGACCCTCTACCAAAGTCCTTCAAACCATTCTGTTTCATTAAAAAACATCGCCACTAGGGGTGGGGCTAATTGGACTATAGGAATGCGCTTTTCTGTCCTTCCGTCCAATTTCGTGTCTGGTCCATAGCTCTGTCATCCATGAAGGGATTTTAATATTACTTGGCACAAATGTTCCCCATGATAAGACGATGTGTCTTGCGCAAAACCCAGACCCCTAGCTAAAAGGTCAAGGTTACAGTTGGAGGTCAAAAGCCAACAGGGCTTTTTTCCTGTCCGGTCCATAACTCTCCCATCCATGAAGGGATTTTAATATTACTTGGCACAAATGTACCTCATAATAAGACAATGTGTCATGCACAACTTTCAGAACCCTAGCTCAAAGTCACACTTAGCAGTCAAATGTTAACATGGCATGAACAGGGTCTGTTTCGTGTCCGGTCCATAACTCTGTCATTCATTAAGGGATTTTAATATCACTTAGCATAAATGTTCCCCATGATGAGACGACGTGTCATGTGCAAAACCCGGACTCCTGGCTCAAAGATCAAGGTCACAATTGGGGGTCAAATGTCAACAGGGCTTTTTTCCTGTCTGGTCCATAACTCTGCCATCCATGAAGGGATTTTTATATTACTTGGCACAAATGTTCCCCATGATGAGACGACATGTCCTGCGCAAAACTCGACTCCTAGCTCGAAGGTCAAGGTCACAATTGGAGGTCAAATGTTAATAGGGTTTTTTTCCTGTCTGGTCCAGAACTCTGTCATCCATCAAGGGATTACAATATTACTTGGCATAAATGTTCCCCATGACGAGATGACGTGTCATGCGCAACACCCAGAACCCTAATTTAAAGGTCAAGGTCACACTTTGAGATCAAAGGTCAATAAGATGTTTTTCCTGTCCGGTCTTTAACTGTGTCATGCAAGACAGGATTTAAATATCAGTTGGCACAAATATTCCCCTGGATGAGACGGATTGTCGTGCGCAAAACCCGGGCCCTAGGTCTAAGGTCAAGGTCACACTTAGAGGCCAAAGGTCAGATACAAAAATGACTTTGTCCGGAGCATTTCTTCTTCATGCATGGAGGGATTTTGATGTAACTTGGCACAAATATTCACCACCATGAGGCACCCTTGTTTTTAGAATTACATATCTTTGTTGTTACTATAAATAGATTATATTGTTACTTTTTATGCCCCCAAAGGGAGGCATATAGTTTTTGAACCGTCTGTCAGTCTGTCCGCAATTTTCGTGTCCGGTCCATATCTTTGTCATCCATGGATGGATTTTCAAATAACTTGGCATGAATGTGTACCACAGTAAGACGACATGTCGCGCGCAAGACCCAGGTCCGTAGCTCAAAGGTCAAGGTCACACTTAGACGTTAAAGGTCATTTTTCATGATAGTGCATTCGTGTCCGGTCCATATCTTTGTCATCCGTGGATGGATTTTCAAATAACTTGGCATGAATGTGTACCACAGTAAGACGACGTGTCGCGTGCAAGACCCAGGTCCGTAGCTCAAAGGTCAAGGTCACACTTAGACGTTAAAGGTCATTTTTCATGATAGTGCATTCGTGTAGGGTCCATATCTTTGTCATCCATGGATGGATTTTCAAATAACTTGGCATGAATGTGTACCACAGTAAGACGACGTGTCGTGCATAAGACCCAGGTCCGTAGCTCAAAGGTCAAGGTCACACTTAGACGTTAAAGGTCATATTTCATGATAGTGCATTGATGGGCGTGTCTGGTCCATATCTTTGTCATTCATGCATGGATTTTAAAATTATTGGGCATGAATGTGTACCACAGTAAGACGACGTGTCGCGCGCAAGACCCAGGTACGTAGGTCAAAGGTCCTAAACTCTAACATCGGCCATAACTATTCATTCAAAGTGCCATCGGGGGCATGTGTCATCCTATGGAGACAGCTCTTGTTTATTACTGGCTGTAGGGAAAAATCAAGACCACTTTTTTGTGGTACAACATGCATGTTACATTGAATTTTTAGTTGTAATTTGACCTATCTCTACCTGGTAAAGAGTTTTTTGTGGACTTATAATAGATTTTTTTTTTTTTAACTTACTATAAATAATTGATATGATAACTTTTTTATAATTGGCCAAAAAAATTCCATATGAAAACAACTGTAGGTTTTTATATATGCAAATTTTAATCCAAGTGTTTTGTTATAACATATAGTACAATATTGTTTATACATCATTGACAGATATCAGTTCATTATGTTATACTGCAGTAGAAAAAATTAGGTGCCTTCCAGTAGGGGACTTTGTATTGCATGGCAATACTTCATTCACTTGTTTCCGCTATAATTATGGTCTTACCACTTCTATCTGTAACAAATCAAAGAGCACAGCATTTTATGACTAAAAATCCCACCTGCCAGTGGCAGGATTCGAACCCAGGTCATCGGGTGTTTGTCCAATGCTCTAACCACTGAGCGAAAAAGTCGACTCACTTATGCAGTTGTCAGAGATTGACTTTAAACATGTAGGCTATGCGTAAGTGACCGTAACTATGGCTATATGGAAAAGTTTGAAAATCTCTACTAAAACTGCAGGTTCAGTTTCAAAATAATTTAACAGCGATGTTCCATGGGTGGCCATTTACCAAATTCCTTCAAGCCATGTTGATTTGGTAAGAAACTTCGCTGCCTTAAGGCTAGTATTCTATACATGGCTATTTGGAAAACTTTAAACATCTTCTCCTCTGAAACTGTTTGCTAAATTTAAAAATTATTCTAAATTGTTCTGTTTCCTTACAAAACATGGCCACCACGGAGTAGGGCTAATTTTCCCTATTTTGCTGTATGAAAACTTTGAAAATCTTCTCTCAAACTGCTGATTTAATTTCAAAATAATTTGACAGCAATGCTCTTTGGGTGACCCTGTACCAAATTCCAGTAAGCCATTTGTATTTATTAAGAAACATGGCTGTCTGAAGGCAGGGCTTTCTATTATGGCTATATAGAAAACTTTAATAAAAAGCTGCTCTACTGAAACTGCTAGCTTGATTTGAAAATAATTTTACAGCATTGTTCCATGGATGACCATGCACAGGCTGTCCAGCGTCCCTAAAATTCCTACTTTTTCCTATTTTTTTTCAATTTGGCTAAAATTCCTATTTTTTAAAAAAAATCAAAGGAAATTCCTAAAAAGGCCCTATTTTTTCATAAAAAATCCTAATTTTTTAACTTTTTTGCAATGATCAAAAAGAGAAAATGTTTTAAATGTTGTTTAAAAGTTCTTCTAATTCAGAAAAAAACAGTTTAGCACAGTTCAAAGCAGTTTACCAGTGGTAGACGCCTTTTCTGTAAATAAAGCACTATTTGTGAGTTACTTTTATGTCAATCACATAAAGGTAAGCACATTACATGGTCTTTAAAGTCTATATTTTAATTTGAAAATTCCTAAATTTAGCCCTAAAATTTCCTTAAAATTGTACCAAATTCCTAATTTTAGCCCTATTTTTTTGTACAAATTGCCCTAAAATTAGCCCTAATTTTTTGTCAGGGTATGCTAGACAGCCTGCATGCACCAAATTCTTTCCAGCCATATTGACTTGTTAAAAAACACAGTAGCCTTGGGGTGGGTCTACATGTAGTTTTCTCTATATGGCTACATGGAAAACTTTAAAAAACTTCTCTGAAGCTGCTGACCCAAAGTCAAAATAATTTCATACAAATGTTCCTTTGGTGACCCTCTACCAAAGTCCTTCAAGGTCCCCACCACATTACTACCACTCCCCATCAACTCCTTTTTTGGCTATTGTTATAGGGATTTCTGTTGGTTTTGGGGTCAGTAATCAAAGGTCATGGTCATAGTTATTTTACTTAATTTCTGTTGTTGTTTTTTTATTTCCGGGCTCTAAGTCACAAAGTATTATTAGCTATAGCTTTCAAACTTTACATTATGACTTAACACCACTTAGGGCCCCTTTGTTTTTGGGGTAAAAAGGGCAAAGGTCAAGGTCACAATGACTGGGAGACTGAAAATGGTTTCTTGACTCTTAAGACATAAATTATAAAAGCTACGGCTTTCAAACTTCACACAATGATTGAATTCTACTAGAGGAAGATCCCTATTGATTTTTTGGTCATTGGCTCAAAGGTCAGAGCCAGACAATATAATAACTACATCTTTCAAACTTTACACAATGACTAGATACCACTTGAGAAAGACCCCTAATGATTTTTGGGTCAGTGGCTCACAAAGGTCAAGATCACAGGGATCTTGTCATCATATCCTTAATCAATATCCTGCACTATCTCCTCTATTTCCTTCCAAACACGCCTCAAAATTAATTGTTGTTTCAAATGCCCATTTTTATTGCCCTGTCCTATTTTGCTTGCAAACAGTTAGCAGTTAGGTGGCGCTGTTGCTGGATACTGTCTCTTAGTATCTTATGTCATCATTCCCCACACCCCACTCTCTCCAATCCCACACACATGACCCGCTCATATTTTTTTGTGGAAACTTTTTAAATCTCATTTCAGAACACTGGTCCTATTTCAAAATAATTTCACAGATATTTTCTTGCATGACAAACTGTTCGAGCAAGCTGTGTAACCCCTACCCCAACCCCTGAAAAAAACTATTTCTTGCTATTGTGGCTTAAGATTCCTATGTCATCATTCACTTCCTTCTCCAGTCCCAACCCTGCAAACACGTTGTCATTACCAACTTTGAAAGTCTTCCAGTCAGAAAACACTAACCCTATTTCAAAATAACTTAAACAGATAATTTCTTTTCGTGACCTTCTACCAAAACTGTTAAGCAAGTTTTGAAACTCAGGTAAGCGATTTAGGGCCATCATGGCCCTCTTGTTATGCCCCCCTACGAAGAAGGAGGGGTGTATTGTTTTGCATATGTCGGTCGGTCGGTTCGTAGACCAATCGGTTTCCAGTTGATAACTCGAGAACGCTTGGGCCTAGGATCATGAAAGTTGATAGGAAGGTTATTCATGACCAGCAGATGACCCCTATTGTTTTTGAGTTCAGTAAGTCAAAGGTCAAGGTCACAGTGACCCGGAACACTTAAATGGTTTCCGGGTGGTAACTCAAGAACACCTGGGCCTAAAATCATGAAAGTTAATAGAGAGGTTGGTCATGACCAGTAGATGACCCCTATTGATTTTGAGGTCCAAGGTCACAGTGACCCAGAACAGTAAAACAGTTTCTGGATGATAACTCAAGAACTCTTGGGCCTAGGATCATGAAGGTTGATAGGGAGGTTGGTCATGACAAGCAGATGACCCCTATTGATTTTGAGGTCAGTAGGTCAAAGGTTAAGGTCACAGTGACCCGGAACAGTTGAACGGTTTCTGGATGATAACTCAAGAATGCTTGGGCCTAGGTTCATGAAAGTTGATAGGGAGGTTGGTCATGACCAGCAGGTGGCCCCTGTTGATTTTGAGTACAGTAGGTCAAAGGTCAAGGTCACAGTGACTCGGAACAGTTAAACAGTTTCCGGATGATAACTTGAGAACGCTTGAGCTTAGGATCATCAAACTTTATAGGGAGGTTTACCAGGACCAGCAGATGACCCGTATTGATAGTGACCTGGAACAGTTAAACGGTTCAGGAGACTTAATAGGGAGATTGATCATTAATAGCAGATGACCCCTATTGATTTTGAGGTCAATAGGTCAAAGGTCAAGGTCACAGTGGCCTGGAACAATTAAGCCAATTCAGGACGATAACTTGAGAAATCTTGGGCCTTGGACCACGAAACTACGAAACTTAATAGGGAGGTTGATCATGACCAGCAGATGACCCCTACTAATTTTGAGGTCAATAGGTCAAGGTCATATTGACCCAGAACAGTAGAACTTTTTTTGCCAAATAACTAGGGAATGCTTTGGTCTAAGATCACATTTGATACGGAGGTCACTTATGACTGGTAAATGACACATAATTATTGATTTGAGGTCAGTACATCAAAGGTCCAGTGCACAGTGACCAAATAATTTCTGTTCCTTGTGCAATTACTGAATGCATCAAGGGGGGCATTTCATGTTCTACGAGCTCTTGTTAACAGTTATTTTACATGGCGGAACCTAACCATTGTTCCTCACTTGTAACTGAAAACTGTCCCACTTGAATCAGAGGCGGTTGGCAAATTTCTTCAGACATACTGCACTTTGAGATATTGTTCACAGAGTCCTGTGTTCTGTCTACAAAGCTAACTGAGTAAAGAGGTTACAATTTGAACAGGTTTGGTTATTATGTCTCCCACCACACAGTGGTGTGGGAGACATATTGATTTACTCCAGTCTGTGTGTCTGTGTCTGTGTGTGTGCGTGTGTGTGTGTGTGTCTGTCACAAAGCTTGTCCGCACTCTAAGTCCAACATTTCTCATCCGATCTTCACCAAAATTCAACAAAATTTGTCTGTCAATAAGTGCTCGGCCAAGTTCGATAACTAGCCAAATCGGCCTAGGCACTTTGGAATTATGGCCCTTGAATTACCGAAAAATGCTCAGATTTTAGGCGCATTCCTGGAGCCAAAAGGACCCCTATACTACTCATGAGTAATCATGAGTAGTATATGGGTCCTTTTGGCATGAGTAGTATAGGGGTCCTTTTGGCTCCAGGAATGCGCATACAGTCTGAGTAGTATAGGAGTCCTTTTGACTTGATGAATGTGCATGCGCTGTAGTAGGGCAAGTTCGATAATGAGCCAAATTGGTCCAGGCACTTCGGAGTTATGGCCCTTGAATTACCGAAAATCGGCCTTTTTACTCTTGTCTGCGCTCTAACTCGAACATTTCTCGTCCGAGCATCACCAAACTTTAACAAAATGTGTTTGACCATAGGTCCGCGGCCAAGTTCGATAACTAGCCAAATCGGCCCAGGTACTTTGGAATAATGGCCCTTGAATTACTGAAAATTGGCCTTTTTATTCTCATCCACGCTATAAGTCCAACATTTCTCACCCGATCTTCACCAAACTTAAACCAAATGTTTTTTACCATAACTTCTTGACCAGGTTCATTAACTAGCCAAATCGCCCGAGGCACTCCAGAATTATGGCCCTTGAATTACCCAAAATCGGCCTTTTTACTCTTCAAAGGTATATTTGTAGTGAGTAAACAGTATATAAAGACTGACTTGCTATTTAGATGATTAGGCAGTTGTGGGAGACATGCGCTTTTCTCAAAAGCAACTCTAGTATTTCACTTGTTTTGCAGATGCTTGAACAACAAAGACAACAGACAGAGATTGCTCAGAGACGAGATGGTATGTTTATTTGTCATAAAATTCTGTCCCCTGTTATCTCACTTCCTGGTCGCATTTTCAGTTCTTCTTTTAAATCACAATCATGTTTTCACTGATG
Organism: Mercenaria mercenaria; assembly: GCF_021730395.1. NCBI lineage: Eukaryota > Metazoa > Mollusca > Bivalvia > Venerida > Veneridae > Mercenaria > Mercenaria mercenaria. Next base: position 61,810,271 of record NC_069364.1, read on the forward strand.
TAATGCAGGGGCCTCTATGGTTTAAGTTGCTGATTTCAAATTACTTGTTGCTCACTGATATGGGTTCGCAACCTTGCTTAGGGTTTAGAATTCTTCATGTGAAGAATTCACTAGAAATGCATGTTTTTGAAATTATTATTACATCCAGCTGTGCAATCATTTAAAACATGCATTTTGTTTCAGACAATATCTATCAAATGCAAATTTAAAACTTAAAATTATTACAAATAATTATTGAAATCAAAAGAAATGGTACATATTTTAAATACTTTTATTTTAAAGGGAGGTAATAACAAAATTTCATAATATGAAAAAACATACATTTCTAATTGGGATCTAACTCTTTGTAATGTTTTTTTTTTGGGGGGGGGGGGGGGGGCCTTAAATGTTTTTTTGAGGGGGTGCACTTAGAGGTTGCCCTTGTCTGTCCATCTGTCAAATGTGTTTTGCATATCTCAAAAAGTATTTGACATAGAATTATCAAACCTCACAGGATTATTATTCAGCATGTGAAACTGTGCACCTGTTGTTTTAAAAGGATTTCACACAGACAGACCAGAGTTATGGTCCTTGACTTGCTCAAAAATATGCAGAAAGAGGGCAAAAGTTTGTGTCACATGTATCTCAAAAAGTATTTGACATAGGATTATGAAACATTACAGGAATATTATTCAGCATGTGAAGCTGTGCACCTAGGGTTTTGTTAGAGATTTCACACAGCCAGACCAGAGTTATGGCCTTTGCCTTAGTCTAAAATAGGTATAAAAATGCATAAAAGTTTGTCATATGTATCTTAAAATGCATTTGACTGAGGGTCATGAAATATAATAGGAATATTACTGATAGCGAGTTAGGCATCTGGGGTTTTGTTTGGCATTTCTACCAGACAGACCAGAGTTTTGGCATTTGATTAAGTAAAAAATTGCATAAAGGATATTCAAGTTTTTTGGGGGTTTTTTTCACATGTATCTCAAAACGAGTCATTAAACATTAGAGGATTGTTATATAGCATGTGAGGTTGTGCACCTGGTATTCTGTTTGGGATTACACTCATCCAGACCAGAGTTATGATCCTTGACTTAGTGAAAAAATACACATTAAGTGCTTAAAAGTTTATGTTGCATATATCTTAAAAAACGTTTCACCTAGGGTCATGAAACCATGTAGGAATATTATTCACCATGTGAATTTGTGCACCTGAGTTTTTAGTTGGATTTCTTTCTGCAAGCCCAGAGTTACGACTCTTGTCTTAGTCAGAAATGTGCATTAAAGGCATAAAAAAAATTGTCCTATATATCTTAGAATTTACTTTACCAAGATTCATAAAACATTACAGGATTGTTATTCTGCATGTGAAGATTTGCACCTAGTATTCTGTTTGGGATTTCACCAGAATTATGGTCTTTGAAATTGTGAAAAATACACAAATTATATATCTGTGTTGCATATATCTTAAAAAAATATTCCACTTGAGTCATGAATCCATGTACAGTGACAGGTAGTGGGGAAACCAGTGTCCTATGGACACACTTCCAGTTTTTAGCTCACCTGTCATGTAGTGACAAGATGAGCTTTTGTGATTGCCCCTCGTCCATCCGTCGTTCGTTCACAATTTCTTCTGAACACGATAGAGACCACATTTTGCCCCTTAAAGGGCCAGAATTTGCCATTTTGGCTTGTGATTTGAAGGATTTTCAAATTCATTGATTTCGTCATACATGGACTATGAAATATACTTAACAACATCAATGCTTCCACCCAATACCATCAACCCTTTCACTATCCGTAACAGTGGCGGAGGATAAAGCTGTCTTTCAGACTGCCTTGTTTGGTTAAGTTTTTGTATGTAAGCTGGTATCTCAGTTTCCATGAATGGGAATAGATTGAAACTTCACTTTATTGTCCATTGTCATTGCTGATATGCACTGTACAGGTTCCATAACCCTGTTTTACAATTTTACAAAATTATGCCCCTTTTGGACCTTAATATTTATTCAATTGACAAGGCTGTTGAATAGTCGAGCGTTGCTGTCCTCCGACAGCTCTTGTTTAGTCTAATGTCACACCAAAAGTATAGGTATAGACAGTACTCCTACATCAAAAGGAAGTGTGGTCCCAATAGCTGTGTTGTCAAAGTTGCTTAGTTTTAATCTGAGCTTCTTTAAGGGTCAAATTATGGCTCTTCTCCACTGAATCTGCAGACCAGAAAGTACTCTTGAAAGTACTCAATGTTTCTTGATTGTCTCTATCATGTAGTTACCTATTTGAGATGTGGAATGTAGGAATCCATGTTGGCTTTCTGAAAATGGATTTTTTTGTTCTTGTCCCATAGAGCAATAGGCAGGGGGTCTCCTGTCACTTGAAAGCTTGAAAGTAACTATATTGTTAAAATTGTTGATTTAAGGAGGAGACCTGTCTTTGAAAAGGGGTCTTTTCCAATATTTGAAGTCATTATCCATGTTTAATAATGTACATTCAGTAATATATACTGTTTTATTATGGCTGAAAATAATAATCAGGTCTTTTTAGCTCACTTATTCTAAAGATTCTTGGTGAGTTATTGTGTTGTTCTTTGTTGTTTGGTGTTATTTTTTCACTTTAAGTAACTTATTCGCATAAACTTCTTCTCATATTCACTAAACTTAAATAGGATCTCTCAACTTTGTTGAAATTATTCCTCTTGATCCCTGGTAGGGTCAGCCAGGGATAGACATTTTTGTAAATAGGAAAAAAAACTTTCAACTTCTCATGAACCACTTTATATATCCTCATCAAACTTTGTTAATAGCATTTGAGTGTTGAACTCTTTCAAGTTTGTTCAGACGCCTCCTTAACTCCTTTTAGGGGCCACCAGAGCTAGAACTGGAAAAAAAACTTTTAACACCTGAGTTAGATTTGGTAAGACATAAAGTCAAGGCCATTTAATTAGTTTATATATTTATCCGTTTGAAAATGATTCAGCTTGAAAATATTTAATCCCCTTGATTCCCCTGTTACATTACATGATTGGTAGTTATAATGCTGCCACCAAACGTCGAAGTTTTGTAACACATTCCCTGGTCATTTAGAATTCCCTTTACAGTGTGCAGTTTTCAACATTTTTGACTGTTCAAAGATGACAGGCCTCTGATTGTTACTGAAAAATTACTGTCATTCTTTGATTTTTACCTCACTAGAGCACAAAGTACTCAGGGATGAACTATTGTGATCACTCACCAACCTGCATGACTGTTGTCCTTTCATCCACACTTTTCTTCAAACAACAGATCTCTGAAACTGTGTGGTGAAAGTTGATGAAACTTGGCCTGGATATTACTTTGATGGGCTCATTCAAAAATTGTTCAAAACATTCTGCTTGGTTGCACATAGGGGCAGTCAGAGCTAAAAATAGAAAAGTTTCAAATGACATCTCCTCCTTTTTGTGTATCTACCAAGATTGTTCAGATCATTCTGATTCATCAAAGCACATGGCCACCAAATTGCATGGCCACTTTTCCTAATATATAATATATAGTGGAAACATTAAAATCTTCTTGTATGAAACTACTGACCCATTTTCAACATAATTTCACACATATGGTCCTTGTGTAACCCTTTACCAAGATTGTTCAAATTATTTTGATTCATCAAAAAACATGGCAGACAGTGGGCGTGGTCACTTTTCCTAACTTAAGAAATCTTGTCAGACCCTGCTTGAACATGTTGAAGATTGTTAAAATTATTCTTATTCCTCAAAAAAATATGGCAGCAATGGGTGGGGAGGGCGAGGTCAATTTTCCCTAAATTTATATAGTGGAAACTTCAAAAATCTCATTGTCAGAAACTGCTGGCCAGATAAATTAAGTTTACACAAATCTTTCATGGGTGATCTATATGAAGATTATACAGATTATTCATCAAGTAAAATGGCCACCAGGGTGTGTTCACTTTTCCCTGTATGTATGTAGTGGAAACCTTAAAAATCTTCTTGTTTGATATTGTCTGTTAGTATCCTATGTCATTCTGCCCCCAACCTCTTACTATATTTATTTAGTTCTTACTATATTTATTTAGTAGAAACTTTTACGGTATTGTAGTCTGAAAACACCGGCACTATTTTAAAATAATTCACAGATATTTTTCTTGCATAACCATCTACCAAAACTGTTCAAGCGAGCAGTCTAACTCGGTGAGCAAACTAGGGCCATCATGGCCTTCTTGTCTTATCATAACAAATGTTTTTTCTTTCCTGTTTGACAGCATGAATTATGTCTCCCCCATAGACATATTGTTTTTGCCTTCGCCATCTGTCCGTCCACATTAAGCTTGTCCAGCTTTCACAGGTCAAACTGCTGGCCGGATTTCAACGAAACTTCACAGGAGTGATCAGTACCAACCCTAGTTGTGCATGTCGCCGGCACGTTCTGCTTTGCTGCATAAAATGGCCACCAGAGCTAAAAATAGAAAAATCTTGTCCGGCTTTCACAGGTCAAACTGCTGGACAGATTTTGAAGAAACCTCACAGAAGTAATCAGTACCAAATCTAGTTGTGCATATCGCCGGCACGTTCCGCTTTGCTGCACAAAATGGCCACCAGAACTAAAAAAAGAAATATCTTGTCTGGCTTTCACAGGTCAAACTGCTGGCTGGATTTCGACGAAACTTCACAGGAGTGATCAGTACCAACCCTAGTTGTGCATGTCGCTGGCACTTTCCACTTTGCTGCACAAAATGGCCACCAGAGCTAAAAATAGAAACATTTTGTCCCACTTTCACAGGACAAACTGCTGGACAGATTTCGACGAAACTTCACAGGAGTGATAAGTAGCAAGCCTAGTTGTGCATGTCACCGACACGTTCCGTTTCCCTGCACAAAATGGCCGTCAGAGCTAAAGATATACATAAGGGGGAGACATGTCTTTGTGACAAAAACACTTTCTAGTTTAATTTAGCTCTATTAATGCAAAAAAATTATACACCTAACCTTATCGAAGCAAGCAAAACAACTTAAAACCAATGCTATGAAATAGTTTGGGGTGAACAACTTTATCTTGCAGAACTAGGAATAAGACCTCCACCTACTTCAGCTTCTATAGCAACTTCTGTATTGAGCACCTGCACTCCTTCCTCAATTGTGTACACCGGTACCAATGTTCCATCTTCTGTTGTATACACAGGAACCAGTATAGGAGCTTCTGTTGTGAACACAACTTCAAGCACATCTACTGCAACCTCCATAGTCAATGCTGGTACCACTACATCTACTGTGAGTTCAGCATCAACCTCTGCTACAGCCAGGGTCCAGAAGTCTGGTACTTCAGCTTCTGCAACAGCAGAAGGAAGCTCATCTGAAACTGAGAACCAGCAGACTGTTCCAGGGAATAGTTCCAGCTTTAATGCAGCCAGTGGAGCCTATGTAGAGAGGCAGTCAGGAGCATCAGGTGGTGATGGTAACGAGTCCAGATCAGCAGCTGCCCAGTGTAAGTATATTAAGATTGATACAGAAATTGGCATAGTTAAATCTAAGATAAAAGACTGCCAACTTGGTCCAGTAGGGAAAGTGCAGATCTATGGATCAAGGTGTTGTGAGATTGATACCCAGGTGAGGCGTATGTTCCCTGTGGTGACTGATAAAAGACTGTGTCTGAAATCATTCATCCTCCACCTATGATTCATTGGGAAAGTTGGCAGTTACTTAAGTAGAACATGATAGTAATAGTACAGAATCCATGAAACGAGATTAAGTTAACTGTCAGTCATTACATAACTGAAATACATGTACTGATGAAAAACAGCACTAAATGTAAAGCAAACAAGATAAAAGTAGTCATGAAATTATTGCATATTCCCCTACCCTTCAATCTATCAGAAATATGTAGACACACCCACCAGAAACTGCTCGATACTAAACATTTTGCGTTGTTTTCAAATTCAACTGGGCAGAGGAGCAATCTCCAAAACTTATCAAGAGATTTTGATGTTTCAAAAAGACACTGAATTTTGTAAATAGACAATAGTAAAGTCGACATGTCTCGAGCTAATCCTTATTAATTGAATTCAGTGTACAAAAATGTATTTCTTATTCTCCCAGATTGAAATCAAAAGTAACAGTCAAGAATGTAAACAATTGTGATTGGTTCTGGTTGGTCATGTTTGACTTTGTAGCTGTATTTGTAAATTTGTTCCCCACATAATTGATTATAATAGGTTGGAATTGTGGCGTACCCAAACTGGTCCCATTACGAACATTTAAATGCTATAAAGCATGACACAAGTTGATACTACTAATGAATCATGGTTGATAATTGGTTATGGTAAGAACATGTTCCCAATTTTGTTGTCAGGTAGACCTTAAAACCCGACATCAAACGTTAACATTTACTGTGTGATGGTCAGTCTGTTACCATACAATATTGTTTTAATCCTGTGTAGCTTTTCACATAAATTAACCATAATTGTTATGAAGTGTGGATAGCTGGTTTCTTTAGGCCAGCTTTCTACATCAGTTAGTTGGCAAGTATTAATGTTAAAATATGTTTTGAGGTCAATAGGCTTATGATCAATTTCATTGAAATCAGTAACAGTTAACTGCAGACATTAAACTTAATTGGATAAGTGTGACATTGATCTTGGGATCAGTAGGTCAAACTGACTGTAATGGTTTTCTAATTGTAACTGAAAAATTGGTCATATTGTACAAGTCTTTCTTTCTTTTTGCAGTAACCAGCACCTTAAAATAATTACAAAATATATATTGCATGGAAAAACTTTAATAATTGTATACATTTCAATCAGCTTGGAGACTGTTCTGTACTTATTATAGTTAACACATTTGTTTTTTACACTTTTTTTCAGGTACATATCTTATAGAAAAGGAAAATGAGGAATTAAAGGAAAGGTTGACTTGCAAAATTTGTTTAGAAAGACCAATAAACAGAACATTTTTGCCATGCGGCCACTTAGTGAGTTGCGAAACTTGCGCACCCAGATTAAAGCGCTGTCCTATATGCAGGAAAAGGATAACAGGCAAAGTGAAAACATTCATGTACTAGGAATCAGAGGTGACTTGAACTATAGTTAGTCAAATGCATTTTAACTATGCAACTATATTGCTTTAAGGACTGTAGTAATGCATACATATTATACCCCTGAAAACAAAGTTTAGTGGGGTATGTCAGCATCAAGTAGGTTGGGTAGTCAGTCTGTTGCAAAGTAGGTTGGGTAGTCAGTCTGTTGCAAAGCAAACACAGAGTTTCCACAGTCAGGGAAAAGGTCGGGGGGGATTTTTTTTTTCAAAGGTCAGGGAATCGTCAGGGAATTTTGAGTTTGGTCAGTGAATTTTCAGATTTCAGCAAAAGACAGGGAATTTTCAAATTTTGCTGATTAAAGCAAGTATTAGTCTGTTTATTCATGTCTTATGACATTCTAACTAAGTTACATATTTTCAAAATTTCTTTCTTCCTGAAGGAACTGAAAGGGTTTGGCACCCCTTGTTTTCCTCCGCTGTCTCTCTTTCAGGTATGGAAAATGTAAACACGCATGGTCCTCTCGCAAGTTATAATATTCCAGCTAAATCGAAGACATTTTCAACTTGCACAAAATATAACTTTAAGACAAATTTCGATTACCTCAAAGTAAAATGCTCAATCCCTTGGAATTCATAATATGAGTTCCAACTGTAATTGAAACTTTTCTTTTTACCTGCCTATAGAATTAGAGAGCGTGTTTCCTTTCATGTTGCAGCAGTTTTCAGTCCTGATAGTTTTGATTTCTTGGGTCTCTGGTGTGTGAACATGTCTTTGAAAGTTTATTTTCCATTTACAGACAAACAATACTTTTCTACCTGACAGCAATCTATTTACTTTACTCTAACCCTATCAGTATTTGTATATATACTCACCTGGTACGTTGTTCTTCTTGTGTACATTAACATTAACATTAAAACATGAGCAGCAAACAAAATAAATGTCAAAATAATATGCCTAGAGCTGGAAGGTGAAACCCTCCCCCTTTCTAGGGATTTTTGTAGATCCCATTAGTTTTGAAGCCCCTTGTATGTAGATCATATTTCTGAATTCTGCCATCTGGCAAGCGGGTTCTGTATGAGTTACAGCCTGTTATTTACGTTACCTTAACAGTTATTTAATAAATGATAGAACTGGAATGTGGTGATTTATATGGTAGAAACAACCAGAATCATTAGCAAGCGGGTTCAGTGATATGCAGAATATGCTGTTGTCAATGTTCCCGCCTAGTTTTGTTCTCTAAATTGATCAGTTCATTTTGTAATTTAAGTTACCATTATAATTTATAAAAAATACTCGTATCAATTACTTTAATAGGTTTAATTGTCAGAAAATATCAGATATGTCTAAAGTATAGTATTTTCAGATACACAATACATTAGTATTTAAAAATTTATTGTTCAACAGTTTTAAGAACAAGTACGTTACCATTATCATATACGTTACTAAAAGTTACGATATATAGATTTTCATTTCTCAGTCAATAGATTGTTTATATAATCCTTATAATTATTTCAAACTTAGATAATGCAAGTATCTTATCAAGTTCGATATAAAAATGCATGTAGCACAGCACTGACATTGTAACCTACGTTATGGTACGTTACTTAATGTGTATTTTAGTAACTGAAAAATACACGCTTATAACCGCTTATCTGTTTAACCAGATAAATTCACATAAACCAAAATTGAGAAACAACTAAGTTGCGGGGTTCAGGCATCTAAGTCGTCATAATCAATGTCTGTTTCGTATATGTTATCAATTATATTGGTCATTTCTACTTCTTCATAGTCATCATCAGAGTCATCAGTCACATGTGCCGATGTGTCACAATTTCAGCTAGACTCGTGTCCATACCATTATATGTACTCGGGACATTGCCAACACATACTTGATACTTTGCAAGAAACATGTCATATATAAGTTTATTGATGTTATTGTATTCTTCAGTCCATCTGATCAGTGATGTGTATGAACTACTTCTGCTAATGTTGCAACATATACCTGTTGTTTTTTTTCCTACTAATTTGAGGGGTGTAACTTTCCCTGTGCGAACAAAATCACTGGTTGTTTCAACCAGTCAGACAGAGTATTGCAGGCAAAATTGAGCAGATTCTTTCTCCTTTGCTTATCAAGATGTTGTGAGCATTTATATGGCGTCTCTTATTGCCTGTTCCAGTGTAAAATAAAACAGTATTTCGTTTTTTTGGTGGCTGCTGCCACCAGTGTCAAAAAGAATATTCAGTTTGAGAAATCTTGTCAGTTCTTAAGACCATCCTAACAACACAACCAAAAATAGTTCCAAGCTTTCCAGGTAAACAATTATCTACACAACGTGCAGAATATGCAAAGCTACAATATATGCCTTAATACCATTTTTAATGTAAATTCGGCGACTAAACTCAATACAAACTGAAGTCAACGTTTTAATTAAAACAACCACGTGTATAATACAAATATGCAAATTTATGGTCACGTGAATAAACGATGACCTCATGTCACCTGAACTGGAGCGATGATATTGATTAGCTATTGCATAGTACTGCCCCAGAGGTCATGTAGCTTATAACGTAGAAAAGGTAGCTTATATATATATATATATAGAAACCTAGCCTGGGAATCCAGACTGACAATTTAAAAATGTTTCCTAACCGCAGTGTCACATGTATAACTGCCGAAATTTAAGGCTTTATTTGATAAAGAACAATGTCTTCTGCTAGCAATAATCCGCGGCTAAAAATAAAAACGGAATATCAACGGAAAAGTTTCCAAACATTTCCGGTCCATAGACAATACCAGTTTGTACCTCTGATAGCTTTTCCAGCAAGTTGTAATTAACACTTTTCAAATATGTCAGAACAAACTTAAATGTTCGTCATAGCTATCAAATTGTAAGATATTATATTAATGCAACCCTAGTGATCTAAGAATGTTACTGAATTTTTTCGACTGCATTGTCTCGTTTTCGTTTCAAGCACGCAAAAATATGACCACATGTTAATTAGGCTATTTATAGAAAATCGATAATCAGCAGTGATATGGATTTCCTCAGGCGTTGATACTGCCAATTAACACTAATTAGCGCAAATTTAGTGAGATGATTTATGAACAGGACAGTAATAATTATTGCACCTCTAAAATACACTGGCTGCAGAACTGACATTCTGAGATGCATTTGTGGTGCATGTTTGTGTTGTTTCCTTTCACAAAAGTCTCATGAAAACCACAGCTATCCGATACGGACTAAATCAGTGTGTATAATAATTCATGACAGACACTGCCCAAAAACTTTAAAAAGAAATCTTAAAAGCTGAATGATTTGGAGAAAAAGCTTGTATTATTTATTCATAGTAAAACATCTTCGATGTAATTTATGTTGTAGTTTTCGTCACAAATAATCAAAAAAGATCAAAACTATTCGTTAAAGACTGAATAAGTGTGTAGGTAAACAATGACTGGCAGTGAAAAAGGATTAATTTTGAAACCAAAGACGAATATTAAAAAAAAAATGCAAAAAAAAAATGTTCTTATGGTTTATATTAACAATTCCTCAGTTGTCGCTTTCTTTGTAATATTTTAAACATTGATTAGCAGCCACCATCAGCGCTTTGAGCGCTTTGATTTTTTTAAGATATTGTTTTCACTATCTGACATGAGTGCATTTCAGTCACATGGTACTTTGGTCTTTACTCCTGACACGTAAGAATTTCGAGCAGATTCACGTCTTCCACGCTGATATGATTTGATCGACTGAGGACTCTTAAGTGTCAGTTACAAAATCGACACGAGCTGTCTTAGGTAGTTGAATGAACACAGCTTCAGCTACGTCTTGGAATGTTGCAGGGATGGTTACTAAACTTTGCAGCAGGGCGTTACTGTCAATCAACAAAACAATGTCATCTTTTTTGATGGCTGCAGCCTCTACATAGTGAAGTATTTTTTGACTTGTCTGTTTTCATTGGCATTCCAGTCACAGTAGCTATAACGGCCAGGTGACAGGTCCTAAAGGAAAAGAAAGTGTCAATTGTAGATCTATGTTGTGCTGAACAGCTAAAAGTACCAATTGTTCATACACGTTACGTTCTGCTCTTATCTGTAGTATTTTGTTTTGAGAACTGGTTTCTTTCCTTTTAACTTCAACTGTGGCAAATATATTAACTTTTCTTCTCTAAATGGGGTCTTGGAAAGGCACTGATTTTTCAATCAATCTTCTTTTGATAGTCCATCCATTGTTTTTTCACCTATTTCAGTTGCCTTAAGGTCATGAGCGACCTGCTTTCGCATGAATACCAGACCACACGCAGTAAATTTTATCTTTGTTGTTTTATTTTTTCGGCCTGGAATGGGTTCGTGAAGGATTCTATGCCATCATGATCCTGTTAACTTCTTTACTCAAGCCTATCTGAACAAGTTATACTTCTTTGTGGTCGGACATGTCTTCTCTTTGTACGTCTGCATTCTGAAGTGTTGCTTCAACATACCTGGCGCTGTTATGACGGGTCATGCACCAATGGAAATATGCAGCATAGTTTCTACTGAAACCAAGTATGCCAACCACAGACTTTGCATGTCTGTTAATTGTCTGCTCTGTAGTAATATCTACTGCATTTCTCAATGCCGGTACAGAAGACCCAGATACACTAAAACCATTACTTCAGAGTAGCTCTTCTGCACCTGGATCAATATTCATCAATGTTAACAGGTAAACGACGAGGTAGCGGGCATAATTATTGCGGTCAAATGCGAAGAACAAAGAGCACAGTTTGTACAGAGATGATATATGTAAATCAAAAGCATAAATCTGTGTTGCTTTGAAGAGCAGCAATATCACGTGAATTATGTCTACATACATTAACCAAAATTGAGCAGTTTTGCCACTTTCACCCTTTCTGATTTCTGATTTGAACTGCTCACGTCTGTTGAAATTCTCTTTTTATTTCAAACACTTTTTCTTTGCATGAACTTTCAGTCTGTTTCTGTAATATTAGTGCCCCTCTTAAATGCTTTCCTTGCGGGGTTCTGTCTCTTCAAACTTGCATAGAAGCAAACGCTCAAGAACTTCCATTACAGTCCTGTGTACATTTATGGTATGGTTGTAGCGTTTACCTGGTAATACTTCATCAAGTGAACCACTAGAACAAATTCCTTATTCTATTGCAAGTTCTACAAGACCATTGTCCTTCGTTAATTTTCCTACAGGCCCAAATATGGAGCAGATTGTGTGAAACACACCCATACTAACAATTATGTTACCAAGTCCATCTGTAGACTGCAGAACCACAGAATATGCCTTCTTAGCAACAGCCGAGTCACATGTCACTATAGTATATTTCTGGCTAACTTCATTACTTGCATCTACTGGCGTTTTTAACATATGCTGGACTGTAGCATTATCATTGATTGAATAATTCCAAGGTGCCATATATATGAAACAAGTTTGAGCACTCACTCTCTGCAAATCATTTCACACATTTGTAATTAACCAGGTTTTCAACAAAAACCTGAGTTATTAGATTGGGGTAGATGTCGGTCGGTCGGGCGGGCGGGTGGCGGCGGCGGCGGCGTCAAACTGGTGTTTCCGGTCAATAACTTTTGTTTCGGTAAAGATATTTGAATAAAACTTGGTATGTATGTAGCTTATATCAAGACAAAGGCTGGGATTGATTTTGGGGTTTCTGGGGTCAAGGTCAAGGTCACTGTTACTTAAAATAGAAAAAGGGTTTCCGGTCAATAACTTTTGTTTCGGTAAAGATATTTGAATAAAACTTGGTATGTATGTAGCTTAAATCAAGACAAAGGCTGGGATTGATTTTGGGGTTTCTGGGGTCAAGGTCAAGGTCACTGTTACTTAAAATAGAAAAAGGGTTTCCGTCAATAACTTGTTTCGGTAAAGATATTTGAATAAAACTTGGTATGTATGTAGCTTATATCAAGACAAAGGCTGGGATTGATTTTGGGGTTTCTGGATCAAGGTCAAGGTCACTGTTACTTAAAATAGAAAAAGGGTTTCCGGTCAATAACTTAACTTAGGAATGAGCTATCATGATGAAACTTGGTGTATAGAAAACTTATATAAAGTTGTAGCTTGGGATTGATTTTGGGGTTTCTGGGATCAAGGTCAAGGTCATTGTTACTAAAAATAGGGTTAGGGTTAGCATATCTTCTACATGCATGGAGGGATTTTGATGAAAGTTGGCACAATTGTTCACCATCATGAGACGGAGTGTCATGCACAAGAACCAGGTCCCTAGGTCTAAGGTCAAGGTCACACTTAGAGGTCAAAGGATACAAGAATGAAAACTTTGTCCGGAGCATATCTTCTTCATGCATAGAGGGATTTTGATGTAACTTGGCACAATTATACACCATCATGAGACGAAGTGTCTTGCGCAGTTCCCTTCTTTAGAATTACTTCCCTTTGTTGTTACTATAAATAGCTTATATTGTAACTTTTTCATTACTAGACGTAGGGAAAAATCGAGATCACTTTTCTGTAGTACAACATGCATGTTACATCCAATTTTGAGGTGTATTTTGACCAATCTCTACCTGGTAAGGATTTCTGTGTGGACTTACAATTTTTTTTTTTTTTTTTTTAAGATTAACTTCCCTTAGTTGTTACTATAAATAACTTATATTGTAACTTTTTTATAATTGACCGTAGGGAAAAACCAAGACCACTTTTCTGTGGTACAACATAGTTGTTACTTTCTAATTTTAGGTGTATTTTAAGGTATCTCTACCTGGTAAGGAGTTTTTTTGTGGACTTAGAAAAACAAAAGAATTACAATGATTACTAAACAACCACAAAATTAAAATTACATCTGCAAATACAGGTGCTAGAGTAAAGAAATTTGCTGTGACGGGCGTATATTGTGACATTCTGGCACTCTTGTTTATTCTTATGAAAAGTGTTGAAAACCTGGTTTCGTGGCATTGCCGCGTTTCTTGTTTATTTATTTATTTATTTATTTCATTCTACTTCAATTAATTTCATTTTTCACTCAATGAAATCAGTTTCATTTCACGATCATGAAAAATGATTTTCTATTAATCTTGTTTAAAGAAAACTATATATAATTTATGTAATTAGTAATTTTCGTTACATAGATTTATAATTTGTGATATATTAATATACGTTTTAAAATATATAATACATATTTATGGAATTTGTACATGTTACGTATCTTAGTGTATTCGCTTAGAGCCATATTTTGGGTCCCGTGCGATTGGAAAAAAGATTAATGGCGACATATACCAGACTGTTCCATAATGTCTGAAGTTCATTCTAAGCCATGTCGCCAGTCTGAATTCTGCGACTGGACCGAGTTATGACGTCATCAAAATGGCGACCTTTTTTTTTTTAAATTAGATCTATCATCATCTTCAAATGACTGATATGTTATTTGTTTTTGGTGTTGAAAGTGAAGTTTGTTGTAATTTACATCGTACACATACATAATTATTTAGCATTATGTTATTTTGAATAAAAGTTACGTCATTTATACAATATTAAAGATATATTATGCTCAAATTTCATATTTGAATATATGAACATTTATCTCATATCATTTATGGAATTATAAAATGGAATTATAAAATAAACATGTTTGCGAGTATGAAAGGTAGTGTGACTACATAATAATTAATGTGTAAGTAAACACAGAATGAATATATTACGCTACTAAAACTCTGGAAGTTTGTTTGAAACAAATGATTGTTACTTTACAGACATTTAATTGTGATTGCAGTTTACACAGTTAGTTTATATATTTAGCCAAGGTAAAGATGTTTAATGAGGATTTTCTAGATTTAGATCAATATGCAATGATGAAATATTTATGTAAAAGGTGAGCATAGTACATCTTTAAAGGGACGTGAAATAAAGGGAACGCTTTGATGAAGTAATTTCTGTGCTGCCTCGTAATTAAATGTAAATCAAAAATAGAAACCTGTTGATAATAATCTAATAGTAATAATCTTACATAATTGAAAACAGTAATAATAGATTAGACAAACTTATGACCAAAAGCACCATCAACTCGCAGGGACTTGACCCTTCAAAAACTGTATATTTATAGTCTGTGATATAATTCTACATTTGGACTTTTTAACGTATCTTTCTGAATGAGTGAACTCTTTTCTTTCAAGTGACCTTTGTCCTGCTATTTAACACAGCTGGACATAACTATAGAATAAAAGTGTATAACTACAATGTATATATAATTCATCTTTCACATTTATAAATTACTTTCTTCTTTTTGTTGCTGTTGTTGTGACATTCATGTATCTTCGCTATTGACCAATTCAAATTGATGTGTCGTCGCGAAACCCTTTAACCATGAAATATCACTCTTCCGTAAAATATACACAGCAATTTAGTGAAAACTGACATGATGTCTGTGGAGCATTTACAATCATTTCAGAAATGTTTAAGCCGCTGTGTGAAACACATCAATAAATTTGTTTCTAACATTTTCTTGACACTGTTTTAACATTTGTTCGTTAATATCTTCTCTGTATTGTTTTAAATATTATTGTTTTATACCTGTAAATATGTATCAAAATGTCTGATCACTAAGCTCCAGTAGCACAACTTTGCACGATATGGAAACTATGTACGGGTATGATATGTTAAAAGCACGGTGGTAAAATGTGCCCTAGCGTTTATGCAACTGTCTTTTCTACCATTCGAGAACGCATTTAATATGATGATCGTGATTTCTCTGACATAGACTGACTTTGCATCTTGGTAAGCAGGGACACAATGGATAGCGCTAAATTAGATACGAAACGATTATTATTGCTAAAGCAATAGAGTCGAATGTGACTGAAAATAAACAAACGCCCCTAGTACTATCTAGAAGTGTTATAATTAAGAAATAATATATCTCATCGGTGATTTGTCGCTGAATAAATCACTGTTTGGAGTTCAGGTGCGAAGGAATTATATCACGAGGGCGCAGCCCAAGTGATATAATGCTACGCATCTGAACGACAAACTGATTTATTCAAGAGCAAATCACTAAATGAGATATATTATTTCGATTCTAACACGTTATTAAGGACTTTAAAGTACATCCTTGTCGGCATGAATTAAATATTTGCCCGTTTTCAATCGGGTTCTTTTCCAGCGTGCCGCTTGACGCTATGACGTAATAATTGTGACGTCAGAACAGTGAATTGTTGTTTAATAATTCACTGTTTCCAGCCTTCTTTGTTTAATAGGAAAATGAATCGGATCGTGTTAGAATGAGTCTTTTAGGTAACAAGAACACCGCAATGCAGAGCAATATACGCCCGAAGGTATGACATTTGACCCCTAAGTTTGACCTTGACCTTGAAGGCAGCCATCCGAAACATGCGCTCTGCATATTGGCTCGATATGTGGTGAACATTTGTGCCAAGTTTCTTTAAAATCCTTTAATCAGTTCAAGAGTTACAGAGCGGACACGAAACAAGATTCATATGACAATTGACCCCTAAGTGTGACCTTGACTTTGAAACGTGTCATCTAAAACATGCGCTGTGTGCATCGTCTCGGTGTGGTGAACATTTGTGTCAAGTTTCTTCGAAATCCTTCAAGGGGTTCAAGAGTCACAGAGCGGATACGTAATTGCTTACGGACAGACGGACACCGGCGTCATAACATAATACGCCCCCTTCGGACGTATAAAAAGCCTGTTTGTTTTCTGTCAAGACAGGCAATCGCAAATATTAGTTGTTGAAAGATGCCAATGCTCTGTTGCTGAAAAATAACAAACGACAATCAAAAAGTCTTGCAATATTTCAAATACGTCTAAATTCGGCAATAAACACAAAATATGCTAAGCTATTGTCGATGAATAGAATACATAGCAATTCCATTTTTACCGGAAAGGTAAACAAATAAAAGCTTTCCTCTACAGCTAAATTATTTAGGGAAAACTGATACTCATCCCTCAGGTTGGTACTTACAGGACCAGTAACAGTTACTGCTGATAATCAAGATCTTATTGGGGAGTCCATACCTATTTCATTGCACGTTATCTACGTTGGTTGATTCTAGATCCTTCCGCGGAAAGCAAGAATGCCAATTTGAACATTTCAAGGACAGTCACGTTCCCAGCTCGTCACAGAATCTTATGTGCCCAACTCTTACATGAATACGCATACATCCACAATTCTACTGCAACTATTCGTGATTATAACTAATAACATTTACAGGTTGCAGCCGGTGTATTATACATTAAACATCAAGAAGTATAGAACTAAAATACTTCTTACACGGATTATGTATTTAAGTAGACTACCCTTAGCCCATTAGAATCAGATAGCTAATAATAATAAACGGCAACCGTTCTCTAATTAGGTTGCCTATATTCCAAGAAACTTTGTGAATAGTCGCCATATGTTCTTTGCCGTTGACAATTGTCAGAAAGACACTTTTGATAGCAAGAATTCTGTCGTAGAACTGTTATGAAATTTCTCCTAAAATGTTATTTAATGTTGTACCAGCCCTTGACTATTGATAAAATTATCACAGAACTTTCAAGAGTTCTCAGATTTCCAGACGATGGCAAATGTTTCATCACCCAGTCGTGATACCCATCATGAAAAGTTTCCTTCTCAAAAATGCTTGCCACAGACTGGGCTAAAATGACCGACATGTAGATAAAATTCCAAACTATGGACTATGAAAGGTTTATTGTTTAAAGACTCCATTATTTTCAATAAAGTGTTGAGATCCTATGGAAACTACTAATCCTTAATTTTAAAAGGCTTCTATCAAAATAAAACGTATCTATCGGGAAAGAAACGTTAGAAGAAAGGTAGGAATTCTAATCATTGCATTTGATTAAGTGCGAAGGTTTAAAGTCACAGATACGGATAGTGGGCCAGCAAATTGGTACAGTGTTCATTTGTTGCAGAGATATAAAGCGCACATAAACAGCTAAAACACTATTGGAATATGATGATATTCGTATATTTTGATGGTATATAGCATATACCAAACAAACATATTCAACAAGAAAATGAGCTGTTGAAATAAAGTGGGTGGGGTAAGATATATTTTTATCATTTCACATTATTTAATTGTTTATATACCTCAATATTGATATTACATTGACAATAAATATTCTAGGATGGAAAACCAAAGATAATAAGGTGAAGTTTTGCTGTGTAACATAAATAGATAATGAATTACGCAAAGTTATATTTTCAAACTTGGCCGCCATTTTGATGACGTCATAGATCGGTCCAGTCGCGGAACTCGGACTGGCGACATGTCTTTTTATGACCTTCAGACATGGTCTAACAGTTTGATATATGTCGCCATTAATCTTTTTTCCGATCGCACGGGATCCCCGTTCTGAATACACTATCTGTTTAAACAAAATATTTTACCATATCCCAAATATTTTTCGACTTTTATAAAAAAAATATTTTTTTATAAATTTGAAACTCATATTGTCAACATTATATCATTTTATCTTCTTTACTATATTTTATCGCTTATTTTTTCGTAATAATTAGAAATATTTCACAATCGATAAAATTATGTCAAACTCTTATCTGTTATAACCACAACCTCTTTATAACACTTTTGACATAGACATTTCAAATAAAATATAAAATCACATAGTTATATTTTCTATTTTCGTCACAGTTTTTGGTAACGTACATTTGATAACGTAAAGCACATGCCTATAAGTGTCAATTTTACCTTCAAGATATAGATCTGTAAATTCTGTCTTTATATATTGATATATTGTGTAGCTAGTAAACCATTTATGGGTAACTGTAGTGCCAGTCAGTATTTTCTAGAAATTATTAATGGTAACGTATAAAGTAGGCTGTAACGTAAAAAGAACCCGACTGCCAGATGGCAGAATTTCTGGAATGATAGCTCATGTTATATGCTTTAAGAAAATCACAGCGTAGAAATATCCCTAGAGGGGGGGATGGGGGGTTATTGTCAGCTCAAGGTCTATAACAGAGCTGTATCATTTGGTTGAAATCAGGTGCTGCTTTATGTACCATGCATTTATCATATTTGTATTAAACCCCCGTTGTGAAGTCCATGCTTGTATAGTTTTAAACTAATGGTTGTGGTACTAACTTAGTTTTAACCTTTAAAATTGAGGGTACTAGTTTAGTTAATTTTGATTACATTATTATGGTACAATTATTTACTGTTTGACTATTGGATGTGGTACTTTGCTAGTTTCTGCTTACTCTTCTGTAATGTATGCCATGAACTGATCCTTTTACTGTTGTTGATGACAGCTACATACAAGTGCTATGTACATGTACTTTTTAGCTCGACTTTTCGAAGAAAAAGTAGAGCTATTGCACTTGCCCCAGTGTCGGTGTCGGCATCGCCGTTGGTTTAAGTTTTTGATAAAGTCAGATATCTCTGTAACTATCAAAGCTATTGATATGAAACTTAAAGTAGTTATTTACTATAAAAGTCTACACCAGGAGAAACAATCCCCATAACTCTGATTTGAATTTTGACAGAGTTATACTCCTTTTAAACTTAGAATTTTTTGGTTAAAGTTTTATAAAGTTTTTACTGGCAAAGCTCTAATTCAGAGTCAAGCACTGAGAAAAGTCGAGCGCGCTGTCATACTGACAGCTCTTGTTTCATTTAATGTTTCTTTTAATACACTGGTAAAGACTAATGCTAAAGTTATTTTGGGGAAGAGGCAAATACCATTATGCTTCAAACAATATGGTTGTAACTGCATTTTTGACAAGATGTAGGAACAAACATTTTGTGCTGTGTGACAGACTGTAGAATAATCTATTTTTTCATTTCCGGTAATTAGTCGGGACTATAGGATTGCGCTTTTCCGTTCGTCATTCCGTCCATACCTCTTCTCATTCATCAAGGGATTTTGATATTACTTGGTACAAATGTTCCCCATGATGAGACGATGTGTCATGTGCAAAACCCTGACCCCTAGCTCAAAGGTCAAGGTCACACTTGGAGGTCAAAGGTCAACAGGGCTTTTTCCTGTCCGGTCCATAACAATACCATCCATGAAGGGATTTTAATATTACTTGGCACAAATATACCCCTTAATAAGACAATGTGTCTTGCACAACTTTCAGACCCCTAGCTCAAAGGTCAAGGTCACACTTTGCAGTCAGATGTTAACATGACATGAACAGGATGTGTTTCGTGTTCAGTCCATAACTTTGACAGCCATCAAGGGATTATAATATTCTTTGGCATAATTGTTCCCCATAATCAGATGATGTATCATGCGCAACACCAAGAACCCTAGCTTAAAGGTCAAGGTCACACTTGGAGATCAAAGGTCAATAGGGGTTTTCTCCTGTCCAGTCTATAACTTTGTCATGCAAAAAGGATTTAAATATCAGTTGGCACAAATATTCCCCTAGATGAAACAACGTGTCATGTGCAAAACCTGGACCCTTAGCTGAAAGGTCAAGGTCACACTTGGAGATCAAAGGTCAATAGGGGTTTTCTCCTGTCCAGTCCATAACTTTGTCATGCAAAAAGGATTTAAATATCAGTTGGCACAAATATTCCCCTAGATGAAACAACGTGTCATGTGCAAAACCTGGACCCTTAGCTTAAAGGTCAAGGTCACACTTGGAGATCAAAGGTCAATAGGGGTTTTCTCCTGTCCAGTCCATAACTTTGTCATGCAAAAAGGATTTAAATATCAGTTGGCACAAATATTCCCCTAGATGAAACAACGTGTCATGTGCAAAACCTGGACCCTTAGCTGAAAGGTCAAGGTCACACTTCGAGGTCAAAAGGCCAGCAGGGCATTTTTCCTGTTAGGTCTGTAACTCAACAATCAGGAATTTTAATATTACTTGGCACAAATGTACCCCATAATAAGACGATGTGTCATGCACATAACCCAGACCCCTAGCTCAAAGGTCAAGGTCACACTTGGAGGTCAACAACTAGATTTTTGTAAATGCAAATTTTAATCCAAGTGTTGTGTTATAACATATTGTATATATAGTTCAATATTGTTTATACATCATTGACAGATATCTAGTCTGTGTTCAGACCCTGTGTTTTGTTCACAGGAGGTAACTCCTGAGGCTATTTAAATTTTGTATAATTATGTCCCTTTTCTTCTCAAAACACTAGATAATCAGAGCCAAGAAAGATGGGTCAGAATATGTAAGAGAAATGATTTAAAAAATCTAAAAAGATTATCTAGTCAGTAGCCAGACTAACAGATATCAGATCATTATACATGTAGATATATGTATTATACTGTAGTAGAGAAAATTACCGTTACTTTGTTTTGCATGGATATACTTCATTGACTACCGTAGTTTTGACTTTGAAAAATCACTATGTTTCTACTGTCATAATACAGTCTCAAAATATTGTAAGTAACCAAGTATTTTAACACTGAATTGGTTGTTTGTATGGCAATTCGTTTTGGTTGGAAGGATGAGACATCACACAGCCTCAAACTTATTTGTTCAGCAATCATGATTTTGTCCATCTTGGTCAAATTGAGCAAGGGGAGATTATGTCCTAAGGTGACCCTGTGCTTTACACACAGAGAGAGTGTAAGAGAGATTACTTGATAAATGTTTTTTTAATAGAAAAATGATAAAAAAAAATAAAAAATGAATTTGAAACAATTAAGATAATCCTTGCTTTATACTCTAAAAGTCTAAAGCAGATACCAAATGATAAGAGACAAATATGTCTTGACTTTTACAGATGGAATGTTATTGTTTTACTTTGCTTTGCTTTATAAATTAGAACATTAACAAGCCCCATGTGGTTCTGGGATGATCTGTGTATGAAAGGAATTGGAACCATTGCCTTACCCTTGCATGATCGTACGAGGCGACTAATAGGGTCTTAACACTTGGTTTTGCTGTAACTCTGTGATTCCAGCAGGTATGCAAATTTTGATTCCATACCTAATGTTTTTATTTCGATGTAAATGAGATATGAAACCAAAATTTGTAGTCCTGTTTGGCGCCATATAACCTATACTGTGTTGGTGCGCCGTAAAACCCAAATAAATAAATAAATGTGGTAAACCTCGGTTTTGGCAGTGAAATATTTTGCTTTTTGTAAATATCTGAATAAATAGTTTTAGTTACCATGTTCTTTTAACACACATTAAAAGAGTATATTGCGATGAAACTTTGCCTTACCCTTGCATGATCGTACGAGGCGACTAATAGGGTCTTAACACTTGGTTTTGCTGTAACTCTGTGATTCCAGCAGGTATGCAAATTTTGATTCCATACCTAATGTTTTTATTTCGATGTAAATGAGATATGAAACCAAAATTTGTAGTCCTGTTTGGCGCCATATAACCTATACTGTGTTGGTGCGCCGTAAAACCCAAATAAATAAATAAATGTGGTAAACCTCGGTTTTGGCAGTGAAATATTTTGCTTTTTGTAAATATCTGAATAAATAGTTTTAGTTACCATGTTCTTTTAACACACATTAAAAGAGTATATTGCGATGAAACTTTGCTGAAAATTTGAATCATATTGAGCAAATATTGAGTTATTCCCAAAAATATACCTCAAAATACTCCCCACTTCGAGAAAGAAACTTCTATAAAGTTTATCAGCAGAAACCTATAAAGTCATATTTTACATTTTCTGGTGCCATTTCTTATTATATATTTTGTAAATATGCAAAGTTTAGGGACTTGACATTTTGTAGTTTTAGTGCAATTTTGAAAAATGTGTATATGTTTGCATTTTCTCTAGGTGGCTAGAGCTGGCCAATGAAAAATATTTATTAAAATTATTTAAAGATGTTTTTCATAAAGGAAATTTTACTATGGTGTCGAGAATGTTGTTATTTAGTTAAAGTGAACTTTATATAGTTTTTTCAAGTTTTGTTCTCTTGAAATCCTTAAAAATGGCCTTTTGGTGTGAGTGTGGAATTTTGGCGGCCATATTGGATTTTGGGGACAAATTATGCAATTTCTTCGACACATAATTTTATCACTTTAACAGAATTATCTGTTATTTAAAACATATTGTTATGATGTAGAATTTTCTGTAGGTTATCATTATGTTTATGTTATTTGTTTTTGATGCCATGCATTCTAATTCTTGTATTAGATGGGGAAAATGTTGAAATTCGTTTGAAAATTATTAGCCAATCAAAACGCAGCAGTCAGGCTCCCTGTCTATATAAGGAAACAGAAATTAGGTCAGGAACTTTTCGGACTCGAGTACGTCCAAACTCATTGGCCACTGTACTTCTAGTAAAATTCACCTTGTTTGAAAAGGGACATGTTTGCAGTCTATACTCTATGGGGCATTTATACGCTTCATTGTGTCTGAAAGGGTGGATGAACCGTAATTAATTTTAAACACTGACTGCATGACTGGTCAGGAACTTTTCATTTTTGGATTTTAAAGCAGTAACATCTTTTTGGAAAACTTAACTGGTAAAACTTGGAACTATTTCTGTGGATATCATTTAATTATTTAGACTTAAAATTATTTGAATTAAATAAATCAATTTGTGACTTAAGAAAAATGTGGCTGATAATTATTGCATGGTTTCTAAACCTTCTTCTGAATTTGACAGTTTTAGGAGCCATTATCTTGTGTGCAGCTTTGTATTATGCCCTTTATTTTTATTAGGAACAGTCAGGGTTATTTATAATTTTGTATAGTTGTAAAATGGTTTGCAGAGTTTAATTTTAGAACAGACAAACTTGTGGAATTTGTTAACAATTTTAAGGCACTTGCATTCAGACTTTTGTTGTTATTTTTGGTAATTTTGAACTGTGTACATACACAAGAAGAGAAAAGACCAAAATAGATTTATTAAACTGGACTTATTCTTGTGTTTTCAATTCACTAGAAGTTTGTTGAATTTCATTATACTCAAAGTGGTGTGATAATAATTGAGTTTATTATTGCAGCACCTGGCATTATAAAACTTGGAAATTAACCCAGAAAGTAGTTTTATAAGGAATCCTGGCCCTTCCTTGAAATAATTAAAACCAGTGGAGTTGGTCATCCTAAACATTTTACCCCAAAACCCGAGCAATAAGACGTACACTTGTTGAACAGTTTACCCCAGGGACCGGGGTTTACGACAACAATATACAAATATTTCAGTTATCTTCGATTTGAAAATTTTGATTGAACCTTGTCTTTCAATTTCTAAAATTGAAACTGTGAATTGACAAGCACATTTTACAGTTTTTCAGTCTGGGCTTCCATAGTGATGATATTGTTGATTTTATTGAACACAATGATAATTTGAAATACAATGAATTAAATTATTATAAATATCCAACAAATGCTTCCAAAATATTATGGACAATATCTAGATTAATATTTGTAAATATCTTGTTTGTTCTTGTATATGATCAAATATTTTGTGTGTGGGCCTCAAGTATCATGTAGATTAGGAGGTGCTATTATGTAATGTTAACATAATTATATTTTAATTATTTAAATATTATTTCTTGATATTAAATAATTTAATATTTATGAATTATGCAGACTATTATGTTGTATGTACTAAGAAAATGATTTTACTTACAGCTCTTATATATTTGTTGTATTTGTTTATAATTGTTTTCAGTAGTCAGTTAAAAAGCTCATTCAGAAGCTCATTCAAAGCTTATGTTGTATTGTTATAAGTCTTGCTGACTTAGAATAAAACTTACCTTATCTTATCTTATCTTAACATGAAATACTTTGACATTTGTTATGGTGATAATATTTTTAAAGTTGTAGTTTCTCCATTGATTGCTGTTTAAGATCTACATTATGTGTGCCGTTTTCTCATAATTCCTAGCCTCTAAACTGGCATATGCAATCTAAAGTGGCAAATGTGTCTTACCATGTATCACAAGTATTAGATTAGTTTTGGGATTTTTGCTGTATGGTGCTTTAAATCCGCGGTGTCAGATATTGGCATTTCTTGAAGTGTTTTGAATTGACGGTGTCTTAAATTTGAGCAAATCACATCAGCTGCCAAAACAAAACCTTGTAATGAAATGCCTACCACTAAAATAAAACACTTAAAGGGAAGTGCTCTCATTTAATAAAAACTGTTCACTGCGGTTAGTACTGTATAAATATCCACTTTGCCTGGCACTCATTATCAACTGGGATCAAACAGGCATAAAATTTGTTCCTTGTGACAGTTGGACTACGGAATAAAAAGGTACCTTGTAGATATTGCTGTTTCGTTTTAAATCCACTGTATTGTTTAAATTACAAAACATGGTCATGCTGATTTTTGTAACAAGTTTGCAATAAGCCTGTTAAATACTGATAATTTATACCAATTTGTGTACCATCAGTTTCAGGGTTTTCATTACTTAGTTAATGAAGTTAAGGTAATATGCACCACCTAACGAAAGTCAACGGACCGTTATGAAATTTTGCCGAATCAAAATTGACGATATTTCCGATTGACTGGTATTTTTTTCATTTTTCTGTTATTCTCCATTTTGCTGCTGTAAATCTTCAAACATGGCCACTAACGTCACTTTTTCAGCAGAGCGCAAAATGACGTACTTGACTGGTTTTTCGAGTATCGTTTTTATATACAACTAAAAAACGGCAAAAATCCTTTATTTTCAAGTTTATATTAAAATTATCTCTCCAGTGATATATAATATGTCATGTTTATTTCAACGTCACATCAGAGGCAAGCGATTTATGAATGCAAAATACGTAAAACTGACGTTGAGTTTCACCCGAAATTTCGCGTAAAAACGGCTATATTTCAGAAACTGTCAGATAGTTTTTTGAATAAATTTCAACAGAAGTACAAAATTTCAATTGCTATGGATTCCTTAAAAGAAAAATGGGGGTCACCGATTTAGATTTCGCTCTATTTACCGTTGCGCTTCCCCTACCCCCAGTAAAAATAACGACGTTTTCATACTTATTTCGTAAATTTCCGTTAATTCAAATTCAGTGTCTTCTTCTGTTGGTGGATATAATGAAATAATATCAGTTTCTGCTGTTGGATATAATGAAATGATATCACAATAATGATAAAATGAAGACGTTTTTTTGTTTATTAAATTTTTCAAACAGATGAATGTTTTCTAGAAAATGTTCTATACATGACAAACAGACATGTTTTATTACAGACAATTTTGCCTAAGTGTCTGTGCACTCTATATAGTATTTCGAAGAGTGCGCAGTTAATGATTCCATCTTTACATAGAAACAGTTTACAGTAATTTAGATTACGCATACAGTACTCTAATGAGTAGAGAAAGGAATTTGTCCCATAAGTTTATTTAGGGTGTTTAGAATCACATGTACCTCCCTTCCGTTCACACTGCAAAGTTTCGCTCGTGGTACTTTTGATTAATGTTTAGTACTTTAACAAAATACTTGTTTTGTTTATATATCCCGGTAAACAAATGTTACAAACAACACCGAGGATAGTATGGGCCTGATATCAGAAGAGGCAGGTTCATACATGTGCTATATATCCCTACAAAATTATAAACGTCTGCTGGAAATTAAGCAGTAAATTGAATAAAATGCTCACAAAACGTGAGCACGGCTTTATATATTACCCTATTTTATAATTTAATTTTATACTACAGTCATGTTTTACAAAGTCTCCATTTTATTTCCTGGCCACATTTGGTTAATTAAACTATTTACCGTGCGCATGCTTTCAATGCCTTTAAAATGAGACATTTAAAATTGTGGCATTTGTATGGTTTGAACCTACGTCTCCTGATATCAGATGCAAACTTTCATCGGTGTAGTCAATCTAGATGACGATCTTAACATTTGAGCCAAGCTATGAGAAAACCAACCAAGTGCGTTTGCGACCAGCATGGACCCAGACCAGCCTGCGCACCCACGCATTCTGGTCATGGTTCATGCTGTTCGCTAACAGTTTCTCTAATTGCATTAGGCTTTGAAAGCGAACAGCATGGATCCTGACCAGACAGACTGCGCGGATGCGCATGCTGGTCGCAAAGCCACTATGTTGGTTTTCTCATGGCGCGGCTCATTTATGTTTTGACGTTTAAGTGACAGATATTGAACAGTCACTGTAGTAGCATGAATGACAAAGCAACTAAAATATAAAAAAAGAATGTGTAAGAACAAAGAATCAGTCTTTATATTTCCAAACTGCACTTTTAGCCCCGATAATCTGTTGTTTTAATAGAACCTATGTAAAAACTGCACTCATGTATCGAAATAACTGCATTTTTATTAAGACCGCACCGTCTTCTGCGTTTTCTTATAAACCATTTTATCTTGTTTACCTCACACGAACCGGCAAACTGAACTTCCGGCGGGATAGTTCGAACTTGTACCTGTTTCCTCTCCAGATAACGGTTTGTGCACACAAGTCACGTGCAGAATTATTTTCTAGAACGGTTCCTTTTGTCCCTATCATGCGTTCGACAGAATACCAAAGTAAGATAAAAATACACTGACATGGAAATATCCAGTACTGGCATGAAGCATACCTGCGTGAACATAAATTTAAAAGTTAACGAAGTCTAAGATGAACACGGTAATAGAATCTCTTTAAGATTGACTACAAACATTTTGCTTAGAACTTTAACATTTGATGTGCTTCACTTTTCTGCTAAGGTTTTAGCGTTTTGACAAATGTTTTTAATTTTATTAAATTTAAACAAAGTTTGCTTAAGAATTGAAGCTTCAACTACAAATAAAAATCAGCGTATTCTAGGTGACTACAACTTTCGGCTAAAATGCACTTTACCGATACCTATATCCTGTTTCAATAAAAAGGACTCTGTGTTTCTGTGTCATGTATAGGAGAGCAATTTCCTGAAATTATTCATTTATTTCAATAATTTCATTTAATCATATCTTCTTTTTATCATTACTGGAATTTAATAGCATTATATCCACTAACAGAAACAGAAACGGAATTAAAATTTACGAAATATGTATAAAAACATTGTTATTTTTTACTGGGGGTAGGGGTAGCGCCACGGTAAATAGAGCGAAATCTAAAACGGTGACCCCCATTTTTCTTTTACGGAATCGATAGTGATTGAAATTTTGCACGCTTGCTCAAATTTATTCAAAAAACTGTCTGACAGTTTCTGAAATATAGGCATCTTCACGCAAAATTTTGGGTAAAGCTCGACGTCAGTTTTGCGTGTTTTGCGTTCATAAATCGTTTGCCTCTGATGTGACGTCGAAATAAACATGACATATTATATATCATTGGAGAGATAATTTTAATATAAACTTGAAAATAAAGAATTTTTGCCGTATTTTAGTTGTATACAAAAACGATAATCGAAAAACTAGTCAAGTACGTCATTTTGCGCTCTGCTGAAAAAATGACGTTAGTGGTCATGTTTGAAGATTTACAGCAGCAAAATGGAGAATAACAGAAAAATGAAAAAAATACCAGTCAATCGGAAATATCGTCAATTTTGATTTGGCAAAATTTCATAACGGTCCGTTGACTTTCGTTAGGTGGCGCATATTACCTTAAGCTGTTTGTTTTGCAATTTGTTAACTGAAACAGAAATCTTCCGGAATCTCTACAGTCTAAGACTTTTTTAAAGATTAAGAACAAAGTTGTTTTATGGGAATTATTTTACAACAATTTGGTAATATAATTTATCTTCACAGGTTCCAAGCAAGTGCTCTTATAGTTGATGGTATTAAATGAAACTCATATACACTCTAGATTGTTTGTTAACTAGTCTCCAATTAAATTTTCAACATATAATACCGAAATTATCTCCCTTCAGAATGGTATGGTTGTTGCTAACCTTTGTTATATATTTGTGGTTGATTATAATTGTGGTGTTTAACAATGAAGGTACTATATAGATATGGCGTAACTAATGGTGACCAACAATA
Organism: Mercenaria mercenaria; assembly: GCF_021730395.1. Lineage (NCBI taxonomy): Eukaryota > Metazoa > Mollusca > Bivalvia > Venerida > Veneridae > Mercenaria > Mercenaria mercenaria. The sequence goes on from NC_069364.1 coordinate 61,839,122, forward strand.
AAGACAGTATAACTCCAAAAGTCTCGGAATCAGTACAGAGCTCAGATCAAAAGACAATGCTGAACTAACTGTACCAAAACCATGAAGAGAATTTTTTCAAAAATCATTATATTACTCAGGGCCGATAATTCTATTCCATCTCATGTAAGACTTTCAGACACACTTGACAAGTTTAAACATTCATATCTTCAGTGGAAATACTCTGGTAGTTCTGCAATCTTTCTCAGGTGAATTATACATGCAGCTTTTGCCGTGTGTTTCTGAATTTATTCTAGTACTGGTAATTACAAATTATTTCTTTTACATATTTTGTATCATATTCTATTCTGTCTAATATATTGAATTTAAGATCATTTGTCATTTTAAATGTTATTATGTCCACTTGGAAATTTTAGAACATTTTATTTAGATACTACCTTGTCTTACCTTGTAAATTTGTTATTTGTGATTCTTACTGAAAACTGCATCTGTCTGTATTGTAAATTTTGTAGCTCGACTTTTGCTTACAACTGTATAAACTCTTGTTTGTTCATGTGCACCATATTGAAAATTGGTTTTTGAACCAAATATGTCATCCGCAATAAATAAAAATGTTATTATTATTATTACTATTACTTCACCAGCCCCAGTCTCAGCCGATGTAGCTGGGAACAGGTTAAGTTACCACCCAGCACTATACGTTAGTCAGACGATCAGTCACAACCAGGATTCTGATCGCTAGCTTCATGTACGAGCCTTCTATCCACTGCTAAGTAACAAATTTTCCAGTTTTAAATGGTGGAAGATGCTATGTGCTCCTTCAGGCACAGGTGGACAGCTTACTAGAACTACAGATCTTCTGATGCCTTTATCACTCATATGAAATAGTTCCACATCCCATTTTGGATTATTGAACCTATGGCAGTAAAAACATGACCTTATAATCCAATGCTCCCTGTTGCCAGTTGAAATTGTCATGGTGCACCTACTAGCCATTTTTCACAATTTTCTTCATAGTTGAATACATAATCTATAGCTGCTTGGCGGGTGGTCTTGAACATTTATGGGGTGGGGGGGACGTCCGTTCAGATGTCTGTTGATTTCAGTGATGCTTGCATATCCATTTTACAATTTTGGCTTGTTTTTCAGAGTCATTATGTAAATAGTTCTGTTTCTTTCTCTTAGTGTCAGTCTTTGAAAACCTCAAGTACAGCAATATTGATCGGAAATGTGTCAAAAGGGATATCAAGGTGTGCTTTTTAACTTAACATTAAGGTATACTGAAAATCATAAATGACCAGTCTCAGAGAACAAGCCGTTTATGGTTTACTTGCGTTTCTCTCTATGATTCATGCCATCATTTTCAAATTAATTTACGACTACAAAACAGTATTATAAATAAAGTACATGTATAGTGCAAAACAGGACTGGTGAAATGATCCGAATTTATAAAGAAACTGCTGTAGGGTGGATAGAACCAGCTTTAATGATTTACTTTGTACCCTGTTCCGATACCAACTTTTGTATATTATGTCCCTATTTACTTACATTTGGCCATTGTAACCCAGTTTCCTATCAACTGATGATAAATAACTGAAAAGAATAAAACTTTTCACAAATATTGTTTGTTGCTTGTTTTGTTTTAGGTGAAAGTGACACAGTTCAGGTCAAATGACCACTTTCTAGCTTTAATGGTGATCGTAGACACTAGGTGTTCCATTAGTCTTTATTTCATTGGCGCCTTTGCAGATCTACCAACATGCCACATGTTAGCTGGATGGCTTCCTGACATGATGACCTGTGGAGGGCTGGAACTCGCTTGCATGGAAAGCAAGTAAATCAAGTTGGCAACCATAACTACTTGGCAGCACAGGCCCTGGCTGATTATGTTGATTTCAAAAGCTCAATTTCTCTACTACAAGGAAGTATTAAAAACTTGTGACCATTTAGTATTCATGTTCTTATGGCAGTTAAAAAACTCAAATGATCAAAATAGAACAAGGCTGTCTGAAAGACAGCTAAATCCCCACTGTTATGGATAGTGAAAGGGTAAACCTTTGACCTTGAGCTGTGACCTTGACATGGCTGACTCATGAATTCTGCACATCGTCTTGATGAGGTGATCATTTGACCCAAGTTTCATGAAAATCCTTCAAGGGGTTTAGGAGATACAGAGCTCAAACCTTTGAACTTGAATTGTGATCTTGACCTAGAGTTGACATGGCCGACTCATGAGTTCTTGACGAGGTGATCATTTGACCCAAGTCTGATGAAAAACCATTCAAGGGGTTTAGGAGATACAGAGTGGACACAAAATGGAAGGCTCAAACCTTTGACCCTAAGTTGTGACTTTGACCTTGAGCTGGCATGGCTGACTGAGTTCTGCACATCGTCTTGGATAGGTGATCATTTGATCCAGGTTTCATATGAATCCTTCAAGGGGATTAGGAGATACAGAGCGACACAAAATGGAAGGCTCAAACCTTTGTCCCAGAGTTGTGACCTTGACCTTGAGCCAACATGGCTGACTCATGAGTTCTGCACATTGCCTTGATGAGGTGATCATTTGACCAAAGTTTGATGAAAATCCTTCAAGGGGTTTAGGAGATACAGAGCGGACACAAAATGGAAGGCTCAAACTTTTGACCCCAAGTTGTGACCTTGAGCTGGCATGGCTGACTCATATATTCTGCACATCGTCTTGATGAGGTGATCATTTGACCCACTTCAAGGGGTTTAGGAGATATAGAGCAGACACGAAATGGAAGGCTAAAACCTTTGACCTTGAGTTGTGACCTTGACCTGACATGGCTGACTCATGAGTTCTGCACATTGTCTTGATGAGGTGATCATTTGACCAAAGTTTCATGAAAATCTTCAAGGGGTTTAGGAGATACGGAGCGGACACAAAGTGTTACGGATGGACGGACGGAGACCATTCCTATAGCTCCCCCACCACTCGTGGCGGGGGATTAAAAATATGAAAGGACTGTTCTTAAGTGTATTTTATTTATAAATCAACTAATAAAATTATCCATTCAGAAAATCAAGTTCCTTCTATGTAAGATTTTTCAATGTCCAGTACAGCATCTCTCAGTACTTCATATTCCGATATTTCATTGTAAATGTGAGCAGATATTCTGACATACAATCTTTGTTGAACACATTTCACTGGAACCTAGAAAAAAGATCAATTCTTTATGCTAATAACCTGTTAATAGCAACAATATGATATTATGGTCTGCTTGTTCCTTTTTTGGTCTGAAATACACGAGCATGTTAAAAGAATTGCTGTGGAGGTCTTGGTGCATGTATCAGCCATTTATACACTGCATCTCAAAGACATTTTATGAAATTTATAACACTAAACCAATCTGTAGGTGATTATACCCAAACACATCACTGATGCAGCTTGGGAACGTGGGGGTGGGGTTGAGTGACCTAGGTCATGCTCTTGATTCTGATTAAGTTAACAACTGATGTTAATCTTATGAAAACCCTTTCAAGCAGTATTGAAAACTTTGAGCGGTCAAGAAATAGAGCTCTTTGACCTTTAAATGTGACCTTGACCCTTGGACTTTGTGACCAGGGTCATAAACTCAGCATGTCATCTTAATAATACTGGTGATAGTTTTATGAATTGCAATTCACAAGGCATGGTGTGGATTCAGAATAAGCTATGTTGACTTGTGACCAAGAAGAGTGACCTCAAACTTTGTCCTACTGAGTCATGTGCTTTGCATGTCATCTTTATGGAGTAAACAAATGAATCCAGTGATGAAAAAAATATTCAAGGTCTTAGAAGATATAGAGAGTACAATAAAATTAGGTATCTGGCTTTTAACTACCGTATGCCCTTTAGACCTACGGTAGGTGTGTACCTTGTCATATTGTGATAACAAATGGTAATGTCCAATATAGCAGCAATATACTTTGTTTCTTGGGGTATATGCCTGTTTCCATTAGAACCTTATATATTCGATAGGTAATTTGACAACAGTTTTGTACAGCATAAAAAGAACCCTTTCTCAGCTTACCTCAATGTTATATTTATGGTAGAGAGTATTCTGTACTGTTTCTGCTGCAGAATAATCAACATTTGCAGACATTTTCTGTAAGCCATCTGGCAACCTGACCAGACACATGCTCCCTAAAATAAATGGTGTAAAGTCTGAAACTTGCATTTAAGAGACCATAGAACTGTTGATAAATTTCTGAGGCAACACACCAGACCAGATAGAATGATGAAAGTCATTAATGATGTAGAAAGTAGACTAATAACTAAATAATAGCATATGCTTCATGTTTATAAAACGTACAGCAAGACTTTTCCCCTTATATAAAAGTTCTTAATATCATCAATGTGACATTTTCATAAGACTGTTTCATCATAAGAAAGTTTTTATTAAAAAAATATTGAAAAACATTTTTTTTTTAATTAAACTGAAATAAATATATATTGGTTTTGTTTATGCATAGGAATATTATTGTTAGAGAAGATATTACCAAACATGTCCTCTGGAGCTGCTAGATCCGTCTTCCAACCTTCACACAACATTCTACCTGTAAAATACTGGCTTTTATTCACTTGTTCTTTACTCCTACACACAACATTCTACCTGTAAAATACTGGCTATGATTCACATGTTCTTTACTCCTACACACAACATTCTACCTGTAAAATTCTAGTCGCAATTCACATGTTCTTAACATTCTACCTGTAAAAATTCTGGTCACGATTCACTTGTTCTTAATTGCTACACACAACACTTTACCAGTAAAATTCTAGTCATGATTCACATATTCTAAACATTCTACCTGTAAAATACTAGTCATGATTCACTTGTTCTTAACTGCTACACACAACATTTTACCAGTAAAATTTTAAACACGATTCACATGTTCTTAACATTATCCCTGTAAAAATACTAGTTGTGATTCACTTGTTCTTAACTGCTACACACAACATTTTACCATTAAAATCAAGTCACAATTCACAAGTTCTTAACAGTCTACTTGTAAAAATTCTAATCACGGTTCACATGTTCTTAATATTTTACATGTAAAAATTCTGGTCATGATTCACTTGTTCTTAACTGCTACACACAACATCTAGTCACAATTCACATGTTCTTAACTCCTACACACAATATTCTACCTGTAAAATTCTTGTCATGATTCATTTGTTCTTTCAAATACTAGAGTTGTCACAGGAGTGACGAATTATACCCCCACAATATGGCCTTGTCACAGAACTAAGCCAATGTCAAAGCCGAACTTGCTTGACCTTTGACCTACTGACCACAAAATCAATAGAGGTCATCTGCTAGTCATGATCAACTTCCCTATGAAGTTTCATGATCCTCCGTCCAAGCGTTCTCAAGTTATTGTCCGTAAAAGGTTTAAATGACCTTTGACCTTTGGAACTCAAAATCAATATGGGTCATCTGCTTGACATGACCAACCTCCAGATTAAATTTCCTGATCCTAGTCCCAAGCATTCTCAAGTTATTGTCCGAAAACTGTTTAAATGTTCTGGGTCACTGTGACCTTGACCTGTGAATTACTGACCATAAAATCATTAGGGGTCATCTGCTAGTCATAACCAACCTCCCTGTCAATTTTCATGATCCTAGGCCCAAGCATTTTAAAGTTATCATCCGGAAACTGTTTAACTGTTCCAAGTCACCTTGACCTTTGACCTACTGACCTCAAAGTAGAACTTGACCAGTATTTCATGATGTTACACCTGTGTACCAAAATTTATGATCCTAGGCCCAAGCGTTCTCAAGTTATCATCCGGAAACCATTTAATTGTTCCGAGTCACTGTGACCTTGATCTTTGACCTACAGACCTCAAAGTCAATATTGACCTGCATTTCATATGTTACACCTGTGTACCAAAATGTATGATCCTAGGCCCAAGCGTTCTCAAGTTATCATCCGGAAACCATTTAACTGTTCCGAGTCATTGTGACCTTGACCTTTGACCTACAGACCTCAAAGTCGAAATTGACCTGCATTTCATGATGTTACACCTGTGTACCAAAATTTATGATCCTAGGCCCAAGCGTTCTCAAGTTATCATCCGGAAACTATTTAACTGTTCCGAGTCCCTGTGACCTTGACCTTTGACCTAGAGACCTCAAAGTCGAACTTGACCTGCATTTCATGATGTTACACCTGTGTACCAAAATTTATGATCCTAGGCCCAAGCGTTCTCAAGTTATCATCCGGAAACGGTTTAACTGTTCAGGGTCACTGTAACCTTGACCTTTGACCTACTGACCCCAAATTCGAACCTGACCTGTATTTTCTGATGTTACACCTGTGTACCAAAAATTATTTAAATTGGTCAAGCCTTTCATGAGTTATCATCCGGAAACCATGCAAAACCAACGGACCGAACAACCGACCAACCGACTGCCAAGCTCACTCCTATATACTCCCCCCCCCTAACTTCGTTTTGTGGGGGTATAGTAATGTATGCACTTACCTGCCTGTCTACTCAAGGCATGTATATAATTGTAAATTTTGTCCTGACCAACTATCTCCCAGAAATCTAGTACTGTATGCAATGCTAAAAACGGACTGTAGTCATGTAAACCTAAAAAGAAATTGGGCTGTTTCTGAATCATAGATTATACATTTACTATTGTTAATATTGTTTTTTTTGGATTTTAAATATACAATATTTTTAACAGCATTCAGTATACATAACATATTACAGATCGCAGGGCTGTGGGTACGATCCCTGGGTGAGGAATATACTCTCCGTAACACTTATAAAAGACCTTGTGTCTGAAATCTTTTGTCTTCCACCTCTAATTTATGTGGAGAAGTTGGCAGTTATTTGCAGAGAATAGATTGATACTGGTACAGAATACAGGAACACTGGTTATGTTAACTGTCTGCTGTTACATAACTGTAACACTGTTAAGAAACAGCGATAAACCCAAAACAAACAAAAATGTTATATACCGGGTAGACAATATACCTGCCCAAATAAACTCAGAGTTGAACCCAGATCCAAATCCATGGGAGATAATAAGTGGTCTAGTCGAGGGCTGTAACTCTTTCCTGACATACATGAGTGCTGTCCCTTTAGGACAGCAGAACCATTTGTGAGCATTGGTGATGTAGTAGTCTGGATCAAGGGAGGTAATATCCAAAGGGAGAGAACCAAGCCCATGTGCTCCATCTATCAATACTGGTACATTCCTGAAACAAGAAATTTTTCATTTCCATATTTAACTTTCATCTACTTGTCTGGCTGAACTAAAAAGTCACCCTTATTACATGATAGTTTTAATCTTTTGCACAGTGAATTTCTGAGTCAATGTTCAAACTTGATACTTTTCTAATTTATGCTCATGAAACTTAACAATAACAGATATATAATCAGAATTCAAAGCAAATGAAGTACAGTTAAATTCACTCTAAAATAGTTACTGCAACATTTAAACTGTCCATAAGAAAGTGATGAAAAAGAGTTGAACACACAGTGTTTGCATTGGACGTGGGAAGAAACATGTTTCACATTTGTCTTGTACTAAATATAATTTCCCAGAGTGCCACAATAAAGCATTACAAACATGCTTTGAGTGGCATATCAAATGGTGCATTACCTAGATTTACAAATATGTATAATTTCCTTGTGAGGCATAATGAATGGTGTATTGCTAGGTATATGATCGAATACTGCTAGTCTTGTACCTTCCTTCAGGTTGGCTTCTACATAATATATCAGCTGAAATAAATTATATGCAACATGAAAAGATGCTTAATATGGTTAAATGGTAAACAAGAGGGCCATGATGACCCTGGATCGCTGTCCTGAGTAATATGAGCTACATATTTGAAATATCAAACTGATGCTAAAATATTACGAAAGTAGGTCAGTAGGTTACATTCAAGGTCACTGAAAGTCAGTTTTAAGATCGGTGTGCAAAACTGTACATGTCATCCAAATTTCAAGGCTGTATCTTAAAAAACAAGAAAGTAGGTCAAGGTCACAGTCAGGTGACCCCTAATCACTTGGGGTCATCAGGTAATTATAATTAAACAGCCTAGGAAATATGATCTGATAATTTTTGAAGTATTTTTTCCTATATAACTCATATAACAGGTGACCCCCAGGGTGCAGCCTCTTTTCACCCTAAGGGTATAATTTGAACAATCTTGTTAGAGATCAAAGGGTCACAAAAGCTCACCTTGAGCCTTTGGCTCAGGCGAGCTAAAACAGGTATAACACTTATATATATGATACAGCAGACTTTACTCTAATACAATACTTTTAAAAGAAAGAACAAGAGCTGTTAGTGCACACAAATGTTCCCATGGTGGTGTTTTAGAGATAACTGTAACTTCCAGTGTCATTAATAGTATAACCATAACCTATGACCTAGCGATTGGGTAAGCAATTCTTTAAAGTTTGATGGCCATATGCATAAATATTCATCAGCTACACAGCCTCAATACATTGAAGTATCAAGGTCACTATGATGTTGATCTTAACCCCCTAGACAATATGTGTCTTCATGATGTGAAGGATGATAGTGATCAAAGACCAAAGCATTCTCCAGCTATTCAAAAGAAACCAGTTTTAGTCCAGTGTGCATCTACTGACCATAGTCAATCATCTTATGAAGTTTTAAAATCCTTGGCCAAACCATTCTCGTTATTCACAGAAACCCTTCCCTTACAGAACAAGCCTTCTCCGGTGAATAGAAAGTTAATAGAAAGTTAATGCAGCTATTCACAGCTTCAGTTCGCGGTTCATTTACCGCATCCGGATAATGATTTGCGATCAAACTTCTTTTTTAACATTCTATTCACCACAGACTCCAGTGTTCGCTTCTTATTCACCGCAGGACTTGATATTTTTATTATTGTATTATTAATTCACTTTCTATTCACGGTAAAAACTTGAATTTCATGATTTGTGAATAAAATAGCTGCACCAGTTTTGGCGGCAAAATAGTTGGTATAGTTTGAAATTCTGGACCATGCAGAGCACAGCAGATTTTTGTTAATAGCATGGTATCAGCTACAGTAAGTGCCTTTTAATTGTCTATGATATACACGAGGCATGTCAAAAGAAAAATGTGATATTTTTTTCATTTTATTTGATTCATGTAATTCTAAACAGATGCAGACTTATTTTTGTCATCAGTTTTCATGACTTTGAATTCTTGTACATGTAAATATATAGAGGTGTCAAGCTAATTCACTAGCTTATTAAATCATCTGCCACTAAGTGCCAGGATGAGCTTTTGTGATTGTTCATTGTCTGTCCACCTTTTCATCCATCAACTATATATTTTCTTAAAATAACATCTCTTCTGAAACTTCAAGACAAAAACTTTCTGCAGACATGCAGCTTGCAGCTCATTCACCGCAGACTGTTCACAGCTCATTCACCGCAGACAGTTCGCAGGTCATTCACCGCAGACTGTTCGCAGCTCATTCACCACAGACAGTTTGCAGATCATTCACTGCAGAATGTTCGCAGCTCATTCACCGAGACTGTTCACAGCTCATTCACCGCAGACCTCATCTGCATGTGAAAAGTTAATGAAAAGTTAATGATCCCAACTTCATTCACTTTCTATTAACCAATCATTCACCGACCATTCACCGCATCCATTCACCACAGACCATTTTTTTCTGTAAGGGTTTTCTCAGTCTTGAGGTCATTATGACCTTTACCTTTGACAAACTAACCGCAAATAAAAAGGGTCAACTACTGACCACAGACAATAATGCTTTGAAGTTAAATAGTGAAACGACCAAGCTTTCTGAAGCTACTGATCAGAATCCATTTTAATATCAAGGTCACTCTGGTTTTAAAATTGACCTACTGACTCATAAAACAATATGGGTCATCTAATGACCTCAGACAAACATCCTATTAAGCTTGAATACTATATGCCAAAGCAATCTCTTAGTTATTAATCAGCAACTGTTTTCAGTCTCAAGATCATTGTGACCTCAATCTTTGACCTACCAACCCGCAAAAACAAAATGGTTGAAAATCATTCTATTAAAATTAAAAGGGGGAGTTATACATTATTTACAGTAACAACAAAGGGAAGTTATCTCCCCAAAAACTAAATAAATAATTCTATATAATATAAATCCACACAAAACTCCTAACCAGGTAGAGATAGGTCAAAATACACCTAACAATTGGATGTAACATGCATGTTGTACCACAGAAAAGTGGTCTCGATTTTCCCCTAGAGCCAGAAATAAAAAAGTTAAAATATAAGCTATTTATAGTAACAACAAAGGGAAGTAATTCTAAAAACAAGTGTGCCTCATGGTGGTGAACATATGTGCCAAGTAACATCAAAATCTCTCCATGCATGAATAAGAAATTCTCCGGACAAAGTCATTCTTAAATTTGACATTTGGCCTCTAAGTGTGACCTTGACCTTAGACCAACGGACCTGGTTCTTGCATATGACAAATCAACTTATTATAGGGAACATTTGTGCCATGTAATTTTAAAATATCCCTTGATGAATGGCATAGTTATTGATTGGACAGGAATCAGACCATGTTAACCTTTAACCTCTAAGTGCGACTTTGACCTTAGAGCTAGGGGTCTGGGTCTTGCGCACGACATGTCCTCTCACCACGGGGAACATTTGTGCCAAGTAGTTTCAAAATCCCTTGAATGGCATAATTATGGACCGGACACAAAACAGACCCTGTTTAACTATGTCCTCTAAGTGTGACCTTGACCTTGGAGCTAGGGGTCTGGGTCTTGTGCATGACAAGTTGTCTCCTTATGGGGAACATTTGTGAAAAGTAATTTCAAAATCCCTTGATGAATGGCAGAGTTACGGACTGGACATGAAATATACCCTGTTAATCTTTGACCTTTGACCTTGAAGCTAGGGGTGTAAGTCTTGCTCATGACAGGTGAACATTTATGCCAAGTTATTTCAAAATCCCTTTATGGATGGCAGAGTTATGGACCAGACACGAAGTGTGACGGACGGATGGAAAGAAGACCGCAGCCTATTTCTATATCCCCCTTTTTTTTCTTCAAAAAAGGAGGGGGACAATAAGCTATGAAATTTGACTTTTGATTCCACAAGGGTGTAAAAATGAGTAGTGGAAAAACTACAAATTTTAAATTAAGTGTGACTCAGTTAGACAAAAAAGTGAGAAAGTTTGCAGCGTGCAACCTGTTGTTTGCCGGTGATGGGGAAATCCACCTCCACCTCCTGTATCTGAGCACCTGTCTGCTCACATCTCAAGCGTAACATCTTCTTTACTGCTCCTACATACAAACATATATTATACAATATCACCATAGAAATAATTTTAAGTTCTTGTGTTCTATGTGCCACCATGTTAATATAATTAGTTTGTACTGTAATCAATTCTTTCATGCACTTTCTCTTTTTTCTTCTTCTCTATATTACAAATGTCAACTTCTGTGTAGAACTTCTAATAAAATTTCTAAAACTTTTCAATAAAATCTATTACATACTGTATTTCTAAAACACATAAATACTGAATGTAAAATCCCAAGGTTGTTTTAGTAAAAGAAAAGGTTTGGGAGTTCTTAATTAACATGACAATTTCAACTATCTTAATGTAGCAGTATGTAAGACATACAATATTTTCCCTGATTTCATAAGTAACATTTCAGCTTATTTGATAAGTGACATTTTCCCTAAATTTGTGACATTTCCCTGATTTTATAATTGGCATTTTGCCCGAATTTATAACTGACATTAATAATTTTACCCTGATTATACAAGTGATATTTTCCTTGATATAGTTAGTGTTTGGAATACAAAAGTCTTACCATATGTAATGTTAAATATGAAAACAGTGTCTCCCTGCTTGAGAGGTATGCCCTGTATGACCGTATTCAATGCTGTGGTAGCATTCTCCACTAACACAATATCCTTAGCATCACAGTCTACAAAATATAACATAATTATGTTTATGTAGGAGAATCATTCATAAAAACTTTAAGTGACCGTAAACACTTATCTATAGTAGAGTTATTACAGCAGAAGCTTGGACTATATTTGACATCACTGTATATTGCTAGGCCTCGATCACAACAGGAATGCAAGTGTGATCCTGCCTTGTAATATCACTGAGAGCCAAAAATGTCCCAGACAGAGCTTCTGTTACAACAACTGTTTTATTATATACCTCAACATAATTGTTTGCTTTTAACTTAACCAAAAATGACTATAAAACTAGAAAATGCTTTTGTAAAAAAGCGCATGTCTCCCCCAATGCAAAGTCCTATAGGCAAGAAGTCAATAGGGGTCAGGAGCGAAAGTCAAAGAGACACTGATGGTTGGCTGCAATAGGGACCATCCACTTGGCATGTACAGTCATCCCGCTAAATTTCAACACTCTTGGCCTAGTGGTTCTCAAGTCACTGTTCAGGCTCCTGTGACCTTGACCTTTGATCAAGTGACCTCAAAATAAATAGGGGTCATCTACTCTGCATGTCCAATCATCCTATTAAGTTTCAACATTGTAGGTCAAGTGGTTCTCAAGTTATTTCCAAAAAATGATTTTACATGAACAGGCCACTGTGACCTTGACCTTTAATAGAATGACCCCAAAATCAATAGGGGTCATCTACTCTGCATGTTCAATCATCCTATGAAGTTTCAACATTCTGGGTCAAGTGGTTCTCAAGTTATTGATCGGAACTGGTTATCAATGTTCAGGCCCCTGTGACCTTGACCTTTAACGGAGTGACCCCAAAAACAATAGGGGTCATTTACTCTGCATGAACAATCATCCTATGAAGTTTCAACATTCTGTGTCGAGAGGTTCTCAAGTTATTGATTGGAAACGGTTTTCCATGTTCAGGCCCCTGTGGCCTTGACCTTTAACAGAGTGACCCTAAAATCGTTAGGGGTCATCTACTCTGCATGATCAATCATCCTATGAAGTTTCATCATTCTGGGTCAAGTGGTTCTCAAGTTACTGACCGGAAATGGTTTTCAATTTTCAGGCCCCTGTGACCTTGACCTATCATAGAGTGAACCCAAAATCGTTAGGGGTCATCTACTCTGCATGACCAATCATCCTATTAAGTTTCAACATTCTGGGTCAAGTGGTTCTCAAGTTACTGACCGGAAATGGTTTTCAATGTTCAGGCCCCTGTGACCTTGACTTTAATGGAGTGACCCCAAAATCGATAGGGGTCATCTACTTTGCATGTACAATCATCCTATGAAGTTTCAACATTCTGGGTCAAGTGGTTCTCTAGTTATTGATCGGAAATGGTTTTCAATGTTCAGGCCCGTGACCTTGACCTTTGACGGAGTGACCCCAAAATCAATAGGGGTCATCTACTCTTCATGACCAATAATCCTATGAAGTTTCAACATTCTGAGTGAAGTGCTTCTCTAGTTATTGATCGGAAATGGTTTTCAATGTTCAGGCCCCTGTGACCTTGACCTTTGACGGAGTGACCCCAAAATCAATAGGGGTCATCTACTCTTCATGACCAATCATCCTATGAAGTTTCAACATTCTGAGTCAAGTGCTTCTCTAGTTATTGATCGGAAATGGTTTTCAATGTTCAGGCCCCTGTGACCTTGACCTTTGATGGAGTGACCCCAAAATCAATAGGGGTCATCTACTCTTCATGACCAATCATCCTATGAAGTTTCAACATTCTGGGTCAAGTGGTTCTCTAGTTATTGATCGGAAATGGTTTTCAATGTTCAGGCCCTGTGACCTTGACCTTTGACGGAGTGACCCCAAAATCAATAGGGGTCATCTACTCTTCATGACCAATCATCCTATGAAGTTTCAACATTCTGGGTCAAGTGGTTCTCAAGTTATTGATCGGAACTGGTTATCAATGTTCAGGCCCCTGTGACCTTGACCTTTAACGGAGTGACCCCAAAAACAATAGGGGTCATTTACTCTGCATGAACAATCATCCTATGAAGTTTCAACATTCTGTGTCGAGAGGTTCTCAAGTTATTGATTGGAAACGGTTTTCCATGTTCAGGCCCCTGTGGCCTTGACCTTTAACAGAGTGACCCTAAAATCGTTAGGGGTCATCTACTCTGCATGATCAATCATCCTATGAAGTTTCATCATTCTGGGTCAAGTGGTTCTCAAGTTACTGACCGGAAATGGTTTTCAATTTTCAGGCCCCTGTGACCTTGACCTATCATAGAGTGAACCCAAAATCGTTAGGGGTCATCTACTCTGCATGACCAATCATCCTATTAAGTTTCAACATTCTGGGTCAAGTGGTTCTCAAGTTACTGACCGGAAATGGTTTTCAATGTTCAGGCCCCTGTGACCTTGACCTTTAATGGAGTGACCCCAAAATCGATAGGGGTCATCTACTTTGCATGTACAATCATCCTATGAAGTTTCAACATTCTGGGTCAAGTGGTTCTCTAGTTATTGATCGGAAATGGTTTTCAATGTTCAGGCCCCTGTGACCTTGACCTTTGACGGAGTGACCCCAAAATCAATAGGGGTCATCTACTCTTCATGACCAATAATCCTATGAAGTTTCAACATTCTGAGTGAAGTGCTTCTCTAGTTATTGATCGGAAATGGTTTTCAATGTTCAGGCCCCTGTGACCTTGACCTTTGACGGAGTGACCCCAAAATCAATAGGGGTCATCTACTCTTCATGACCAATCATCCTATGAAGTTTCAACATTCTGAGTCAAGTGCTTCTCTAGTTATTGATCGGAAATGGTTTTCAATGTTCAGGCCCCTGTGACCTTGACCTTTGATGGAGTGACCCCAAAATCAATAGGGTCATCTACTCTTCATGACCAATCATCCTATGAAGTTTCAACATTCTGGTCAAGTGGTTCTCTAGTTATTGATCGGAAATGGTTTTCAATGTTCAGGCCCCTGTGACCTTGACCTTTGACGGAGTGACCCCAAAATCATAGGGGTCATCTACTCTTCATGACCAATCATCCTATGAAGTTTCAACATTCTGGGTCAAGTGCTTCTCTAGTTATTGATCGGAAATGGTTTTCAATGTTCAGGCCCCTGTGACCTTGACCTTTGACGGATTGACCCCAAAAACAATAGGGGTCGTCTACTCCAGCAGCCCTACAATCCTATGAAGTTTGAAGGTTCTAGGTCAAATGGTTCTCCAGTTATTGCTCGGAAATGAAGTGTGACGTACGGACGGACGGACGGACGGACGGACGGACAGGGCAAAAACAAATATGTCTCCTGGGGGAGACATAATTATCAGAAACAAGGAACTGTCATAAACATATATGAAAGAAAGTAGTTCAGGCTGACATAATATGGAATCAGATTTCCCTCGGATGCAATACGGATTCTGATTTTGGTCAGTTTGTCCTTATTTGTGATGTAAAAGTCATACTTCTAACAGGGTTATTTACATTCTCCCTGTTTGTTGATGTTCATTTTGTATTAACTACAAAAGAAATGTGCCAAAGTTACAAAAATGTTGCTTAGTGATAATGTGCTGCTGTTTTGGCAACACTCACATGTAATCTAGGAGTATGTTCCTTAGATGTTCCGTGTGATGAACAGAATGACCGGGAATCATATTCTTATCTATCTTAAACATGTGCAATTTATAAAAAAAAAAGTTAACAAATCGAAGGAAAATATAATGTAAATATAAGAAATGAGATTATTTTTAAGCTCATTCAAAACAAACGACAGAATATGATCAGCAAGTTAACCACAAATCACTAGACCAATACATGGATTTGCCAATCATTTTCTGTCATTCATTTTGCATGAACTAAAAAAATCATGTATTAAGTATATACTAAATAACTATTGTCACTACTTACAATTAGATAAATCATACTTCTAAACCTACAGAAATATTTCACAAGCAGCATTACTTGAGCTGACCTAAGCTTTGGTCATTCACCACAAAGGTTTAACCCATTTTCTGGACTAATATTTCTTTAAAGAAATTGCTTATCAAAATTTTTCTTGATGTCTCTATGACACTACCAACTAAATAGACATGGAACTCATTATAAAAGGTAATAAGTTTTAGTGATTCTAAAAAAGATCCTGCACTTATTATCTGACAATTTAGTTTGACTTTAGTGTGTATCTAGTCTGTGGTACTTACTAATAAATTTAGCTATTCTTCTAGTAACATGTACAAGCCTGGGTAACAGTTCTCTATCATAAAACCTTAACGGCTGTCGTTCTGTCCATACCTGATATTTCTGAAACATACACATACAAAAAATGTCAAATCATTTATATTTGCTATGTGCTTTATAGGTTCATTTTCCAGAATAACATTGTAGTGGTTTGGTGATGTAGTGATTGTTGGGTTTAAGTCGTACTGACACAGATCATATGGGAACTTTCCAGTTTTGATGGTGGAAGAAGAGCCAAAGTGTCCCTCCGTACATTATTTCATCAAGGTCAGGCACCTGGGTAGAACCACCAACCTTCCGTAAGCCAGCTGGATGGCTTCCTCACATGAAGAATTCAACATCTGGGTGAGGCTCCAAACCTCATCAGTGATGGGCAAGTGATTCAATGTGAGCGACCTGAACCATTTGGCCACGCAGGCCCCCTGTAGTGGTTTCAAAGGTACATAAGTCCTACCAGTATACAATTATGACACATTTTACAAAATTAATTTTTTTTAAAATTACTACAACATATCTGCTATTTTCCAGCTAGACTTCAACACATATACTACAATCATTGTTACTATAGTCTTCAATCAGCTGCAGACAAGTGGTATAAAGGATTATTTACAATGGTTACAGCATATCAGGTAGCTAGATACTATGTGTATATAAATCAAAAATAATCTGGAAATATGATAATATCATAATAACAACATATACCTGAGTAATGTCTAAAGCATCTTTTAGTACTCCACCAAATGCTCCATGATTCAAAAACACACAATTATCCTCAAAGAGATAATGTACATATTTCAACTGAAAATGGTATAGTCTTCTGAAGGCAAAAATTGTAACCTAAAATTTCTTATTTTGATTACAAGTTTTTAATAATTTCATTAAAACCATAGCTTCTTTGTCTTACAAATTTTCTTTAAAATATCTTTCATTCAATGCATGACCAATATCAGTACTCCAGTTTTATATCTATCCACTAGTTCAAAAAGGCTTTACTTTTTTTAAATACTTCGTCTAGGAATTGTAATGTCAGCTTGCATCAAATATGTATCAATTAATTTAATCATACGGCAGTGCAGTACCTCTAACAGAAAATGCTTCTTCTTTATTTCTTTTCCAAATATCGGGGGATCTGATTTATACTTTTCGAAGAGATCACATCTGAATGGCAGCTCTGGGGGAACATAATCATCCTGGAACAAAATACAACATCAAAAAAATCAGCCATTTGCTATATTTTCATGAAAGTTGCTCATTTTTTATCATGTGACTCTAAAACTTTTATGAACTTTTCACATATAGTATGCTTTAAATTCAATCAAAGGAACAGACAATGTAGTAGGTGAATATCCAGGCATGAAAATATTATTTGAAATTAGGTATAAAGGTTTGACAATAAAAAAATATCAGTCTGTAAAATAGGTCAAACCTTTAATTATAAATACATTAAAACTACAGTCAGGGGTGTAACTGTTTTAAGTTATGTAACCTATTTCAGTTACTTTTTCAACATAATTCAAGCATTTTATAACCTGTATTAGTTATAAAATATAGTTAACTCAGGTAAGTTATTAAAAAAAAAGTCTTTTTGCTGTTCTTACAAAGTGACCTTTAAAGTGAAATTAGTAGCAAACTGTGGTCAATCCAATTTTCTTTTAGTCATGACCTGATAAACATAATGGGATGTTAAGAGTTTTATAGCTTTAAAACTTTTGCGTAAAACTTTATCAGCCTTGGGTAAAAAATTTTACTTCATAGCTGGAAAGATAAAAGTTCAAGTATTCAGGAAATAATTGCATTAGTCTCATTCAAAATGAGGAATTGACACAGGAGGGCTTTGTAATATTTTATGATAACTGAAACAAGTTATGAAAGTATAAGCAATAACTCAAATGGGTTATAAACTGCGCTAACTTGAAACAGTTACACCCCTGACTGAACTAGAATACCAGTCATATGAACTAGCTCGGCTAATGTAAGGTTTATCATTTCATTGTATTGTGCAAATTCAATGCTTAAATTTACATTTGCAGTGTATGCACACTCACCACTGGCAACCAGGCATGCATTAATTAATTGTTTGGATACCTGTGGGAATCCATAAATTATTGCTGACTTTCATTCTTTAACTTTTTCAGAAAAATCGATGTCAACGGAAATGACTCGATTTTTTTCTTTAGTGTAGGGATAATACACGGTTTTTTTGTGTATTAACGTCTGCAGAAGCCCGCGGGATTGTTTGTGACCGAGACCTAAACAAACGTGTATTGTCGCTATTCTTGCATAAAAATATATTTCACGACGATTTATGTATTGTTTTCATATGTGATGACTTGATGATTCCGGTACATTTTTTATTTACCATTCCAGTTGTTCTTGGAAACGGTAAACATGTTTTAAATATCCGTATCCAGGGCCCAGAAATAAACAACACTATCAAAAGCACATCCTGAAGGTTTTTGAGCGATTTTTTTTATCTCTCATTATTACAAACATAAAATTACCAATAATTGTTCATATCATTTCACAATTTGGTGGACTTGATCACAATTTCAAGAATAATAACTTTACATTCGAGTTATATTGAGTACGGACACGCAGTTGGAGTACGGATGAGTACGAACGTAGTGTCAAGTCTCATAGCTGTTTATATAAATTCTTCGAGAAATTAGATAAAAACATACTGACTGATCTTACCAAAATCATAAATATGATACCTAAAAACAAAGAATCGCACAGGTAAACACGCGATTCTTTAACATTCACGGTTGTCTACAAAATCTGAATTGACGCAGAGTTCTAAAAGGGGAGTAAACAAGGGAAGAAACGAGTACGAACAATGTTGGGGGCAGCGCATTTGGCGTTAGTTACTGATACAGTAAAACATTCTATGGTTTAGATTGCATCTTTAATGCTTCAAGAAGAGGTTTTTATGAAAGAAAAAAGACGCAGATACCAGATGTCAATCTGCGAAGAATTACATAGACGTCCCTGGGAAAGCATTTCAAAAATAAAAATCGGGTATTAACAGCACGTGAATTGCCTTGTTTGCACACGATTTTTCTCCCGTTAATACATGGGCGGATCCAGTGAAAAAAAGTAGTTTTTATGCAAGAATTTAAACAAATGTCCATGAGTGGTGCTGTCATTCAATTAAAAAAATCTTGGAAAGCTGATATCTTTTTTGTAATTCAAAAGCTTATAAACTTAATTGAATCATATCTCCACAGACGCATAAATATATGAAAAAGTTGGGATTTTCAAGAGAGTCTTTTCAGTCTTTCTTTAAATGGAAGATGTCTAACATGACACAAAAATTTTGGAGGCCTTTTTTGATTCCATTCAGTTTTGAGACCATATGATATTTCCATACTCAAAACTAATGCAGTTGTTAGGTGAAACAAAGAAGTATAAAATACATTTATTTTTATAGCTCTTTGGGTGAAACAAATCGACCCATTGTCCAGCTGAGTTTAACTGGAAAAATACTTCCAATTAAGTTTAAGTACAATGACACTTACGTCTGGAATATCGAGAAGTTCCTGTACATTTGATGAATGAAATGAACCAAAATCTCTCTTGGCAGCGCTCATCTCCTAAAGGTCAGTATCTAGTACAACATGTACATTATTTCCCGCCAAATGTCAAAATTAGCCTCACAACGATGCTGTATTTTCGGTTTTCAAACTACTTAGAACGTAACTTTGGTTAATATTTGGTAAACATATATAAATACAAAGGAGACCTTAACAGTAACACACAATGAATGACTTTCTTTCTAAACAAAACAAAACAGTTTTATTGTAAACAAGAAATCTCCCTTACTGAAAGTGAGAGTGAGCACAATAAGGGTAGGGATAGAGTGCGAAATGGACTCCATTTCGCAAAATGGACTTTACGTCTACGAAATGGACTTTTATTTTCTTAACTGTGACTTTAATGAAAAAGTTATATGTATTTTCTTCCATAGACATGATAGATAATAGGTAAAACTAAATATTGATCACCTTTGAATCATTTTTCTGATTTATAACCAAAATATTGCAATTTATCAAGACCGCGTCCTCCGCAAATTTTACAAAATGGACTTTTATTTTCTTAATTATGGGTTTAATTTTGATGAAATATATATTTTTATAAAACGATATGATAGATTAGAGGTAATACTAAATGTTGGTCACTTTTGATAATATATTTTTCTAATTTTTAACCAAAATATTACAATTTATTAAGACCACGTAGTCCGAAATGGACATTTTCGTGCCAAAATTCAACGAAATGGACTTTTATTTTTATTGTGGTTTAATTTTTAAGATTTTTGTATTTTCATAAGAAGATATGATAGGTTAAAGGTAAAAACTAAATATTGGTCACCTTTGATAAATTATTTTTCTAACTTATAACCAAAATATTACAAGTTATTAAGGCCGCGTCCTCCGAAATGGACATTTTTGCGCCAAACTTCTACGAAATGGACTTTTATTTTTTTTAATTGTGGGTTTAATTTCTATGATTTTTATATTTTCATAAAAGGATAAGATAGGTAGAAGGTAATACTAAATATTGGTCACCTTTGATAAATTATTTTTCTGATTTATAACCAAAATATTACAAGTTATTAAGACCGCGTCCTCCGAAATGGACATTTTCGCGCCAAACTTCTACTTTTATTTTCTTAATTGTGACGTAAATATCAATGTTATCAGTATTTCCATAAGAAGATATGACAGGTAAGATTAAATGTTGGTCACTTTTGATAAAATATTTTTCTGATTTATAACCAAAATATTATACTTAATTAAGACCGCGCTAAAGTTCTGTGAAAAAAATTACGAAATGGACAATTATTTTCTTAACTCTGGTTTTAATTTCAATGATATTTAAGTTTTACTTGCCATTGGATAAAAAAAAAAATCGAGGGAGGCGCTTCTTAAACAGTGGTCATTTTAATTTGTTAGTGGGCGGGATTGAATAAAGCCTTGAAAATTAATCCGTCATATCTTTTAATAATAAACGTGTTAGGAGAATTGAATGGTACTGCATGTGAATATCGAATATTTCTTGTATAGATTTTTTTTCACAACTCGGAGGAATCTTATAAGTAAAATTATATTCCATACATCTACAAATTGATAACGTGTAATATTTAAGGACGATATATTTTGTAAACACATATCTCGAACGACAGTGCTAAATTACATATAATATTAACGTAACTAATAGGTAAAAAGGAACATTGTCTGTACTATTTGAATGTGTGTTCTTACTTTTTTTTCTCAACTATATATTGAGGAAATTATGATGTCGGTTACTAGGGTGATCAGTATAAGCTTCCGTGATACGGGAGTACTTGAGGGCTTTAATAAAAATAAAATTTGTAGGGAAAATTAACCATTTTTCGCGTGAATACCCCTGGATTTAATGTGCCATGTCTTACAGCTCAAAGGATTGTCATTCATAGACTAGATTAATGAATAAGTCCGTCCGCTTTGCTCAGTAGGGAGAGCGTTTGTCTAAACCCAAACAAACAAAGAATAATGAATAACACTTGTTGACAAATACGAAATAAGAATACACTTCTAAAAACAATAAATTAATCAACATGATAATTTTAATGGAAGCGATCAGATTATTTTTTTTTCTCTTTTATATGTACAACAAAATAAAGAAATATATCATAGATATTCACTTGTTTGTTATTAATGGCACGTATAACAGGCGGACTATTTTTACTAATTCTTACCAATGAAAATTGAAAAGTGTTTGTAACTGGACGAAGACTATTTTGATTATAAATTCTATATATTTAACATACTAAACTCAATGTCTTCCGTGGCAGCGGGAAAGTTTTTTACGGCTAGCATTTTTATGATTGTTCATCTTCTGTTATGATTTTATTTAATTGGCATTTCTCAATTTTATAATTGTTGTTATTAAACTTACCTTTGACTGTTTTGATGTCGGAGTGAACAGACATCCATGCCGCTCTAATCAACGATAATTAGTAAGGTGACAATAGTAAAGATACACATGTGGTCATGCAAGAGGCACTAATAATATACACGTGCATGCACTGATTAGTAAGGTGTGATAATCCAATCATCGGGCAATTAACGCGAGAAAGGAAAAAGAAAAAGAAATAACTGCAGCAATTCAAATTAATAGTAGTTTTTATAATTACAATTAAATAAACTCGTTATGACTTGGAAAAACACCGTCGATAAATTTTGAAAGTATTTCTTTGTAACTTATAAGGGACATATCTATATCATAAAAAATAAAGTCATCATTTAAACTATCTAAACTGTTCCGTATAAAATACGAATATCATTGAAATTAAAACCACAAGAACACTATAATTCGTACAATATTTTGTAAAATAATTGTCCGTTTCATATGGTGTTATTGATATATGTGGGCTTTACAATATGAGAAGATAATCTGTGTTTTATTAAGGTAAAACCGATATATACTTGAAATTAAAACCAAACTTTACATTTAAAATATATTTTTGGCACACATTGCGTGATTCAAAAATAATCAACGTATAGGTTTATCTTTTATGTTTCATATCTATTTCATGAATTACCAATATAATTGCAATTTAAGACACAATGAAGAATATATAAGTCCATTTCGTAGAAGTGTGGCAGGAAATGTCCATTTCGCGAGGAGTGGTCGCAATAAATAGTAATATTCCATTGAAAAATTAGATCGACATATTATTAACAGAGTCAAACATGTACCTTAAACTCCAATCTATCATATCTGTTAAAGATAATACCGATATCATCAACATTAAAGTAACAGTAAAGAAAATACAAGTCCATTTCGTACAAGTTTGGCACGAAAATGTCCATTTCGTAAGACACGGTCTTACTTAATTAATTGTATTATTTTGGTTATAAATAAGATAAATATATCATTTAAAATGACCAATGTGAAGGTCTATCTATTATTTGAAAAACATCTTCAAGAAATTTCATATATCCTTGAAATTAATGCCGCAATTAAAAGAAATAAAAGTCCATTTTGTATAAGATTTTGCATGAAAATGTCCATTTCGTAGGACGCGGTCTTGATAAAACGTAAATTTTCTTTTATTAACCTGACCAATATATCATCAAAAATAAACATCACGTAGGTTTAACTCCCCTCTATCATATTCATTTAAGAAAATACAGATATATTTGAAACTAAAGCCGTAATTTAGATAATAAAACTCCATTTCGTAGACGTAAAGTCCATTTCGCGAAATGGAGTCCATTTCGTACTCTATCCCTACCGCAATAACGATAACTCTGAACCCGGAAGTGGAGTTTACTGCAGTACACACATATCTTTTAAAGATATTAAAAAGATACTGAGGATCGCAAACGTATACTATGATAGAAGTAAATTAATATTAATATTTCTGTTATACTGACTATCGAAATACTGTTTTCTTTCAATTTGTTTATGTTGATGAGTTTGCTTTAACATAATTGACAATATATTCGGATAGTCACTATTATGCCTATATACAGATGTCATTGATCGATTTCTGGACTGTATTGTTATAGATATCATAATTATTTTTTTAAAAGTTCCACAAAAGTCTATATTCACATTACAGCACCGGCCTTGCTAGTCGAACTAATCCGACGTATACAGTTTGTTTTATATTGTGACGGTCAAACTGTAACTGTAGCGGTGGCTGCAGAAGTCAGAAATTAAAAAGCAGCCGCTCAGCGACAGTAAGCTTGTCTACGGCCTTGCAAGATAGGCTTAGTTTAACCAACTTATCATATACTTTGCTTAGTCCAACTATTTGATGCGATCCTAGGAAATATTGAGATAATTTTTTCATATGGGCACTATCCCCACTCGCGTCAAACACTCGAAAGACCAAAATAGTGGAAGCAATTTCCAATGAAATTGTCATTGCTGCCGATGTTTTACATGCTATAGGTTTAAATGACGATTATTTCACAAATTGATAAATAAATTCAAATAAAACTTACATATATATATAAACATGTATCTAAAGGGGATTCAATTCCTCATTGATTTATGCCAAAATTATCAAATAATATCCAAAATTACGAATTTTCTGGTGATTTAAACCTATATGTATGTACTTAGTCTAAATAATGAGACCTCGGGTAGACCGATTTTACATTTTGATATTTTACGTTGTCTACCTAGAGGCGGATATCGAAGTCAAAAAAATATAACGATATTCAACTCTCGAGTACAATTATTTGGACTATGTATGTACTGTACACGATTAACATTTACCGTGTCTACATAAAACCAATAATTAACTTTACAGGACTGTGTACTGTGATTTAATTCTTCCATTATTTTTGTCCAAAGTTTTGACGTTTAGATTGCTAGTCACAAATATAAAACAATGTGAACGTCGAATTATTTTGAGTAGTATCGAAAGGGGATTCAATTCCTCATTGATTTATGTAAAAATTATCAAATAATATCCAAAATTACGAATTTTCTGGTGATTTTAACCTATGTATGTACTGTACACGAGTAACGTTTGCCAGTATGGGCAAGCGATAAAACCAATAACTTTACATGACTGTGTACTGTGATTTATCCTCCATTATTTTGGTCCTTCAAAGTTTTGACATTTAGATTGCCCCTTCACAAATATAAAACAATCTGAATGTCGAATTATTTTGACTAACACTTTGGTGATAAATGAAGGTAAACTATGGAATTTGTAGTTGTAACAGTCTCAGGAAAAATGTGCAGCCTTGACCAGGACTCGAACCTCGGACCTTCGACTTACTGTGCCAGTGCTCTACCAGTTGAGCTACCGAGGCTACCCGATACGAGAACCGCTACACACCTTCCCTCTTAATGCGAGACATTGGCACTCCTGGCCAAAGTCTGCTGCAGACTGTTAACCTAATTCAGATGCACACACCCCAGCCAAACTGCTTTGCCCCGCAAGGGCTCCAAGGGTGAACAACTCGGTAGAACCTCCATATGTAACAGTCTAAGGAAAAAATGTGCAGCCTCGACCGGGACTAGAACCTCGGACCTTCGGCTTACCATGCCAACACTGCCAATTGAGCTACTGAGGCCACCCGATACAAGAACCGCTACATAGTCAGTAATATTAAATGTAGATATTCATCATAAGGAAGAGTTAAATATCTTATTTTGAAGAAGTCACATAAGAAAATCGTAACAATTTTATTTTTCTGTCCTTTCATTTGACCCGCATATGTTGGAGCATTGATTTCCAGAGGCCAGTCTGAATATTTTCCTTGCTACTCACATGATCCTTGTATGCATGCCTGGAAAAATAAATTAGTGCATTATCTTCTTTGTTGTTATTAATAAAACAAACTAGGCTGTTTATTTTTTATTTTATGTTTGAGAATTTATTATTTAAGGCATGCAAGTGTAGAACTCAAAGAAAGATAGTACCTTCCATGGTCTATTCAGAACATGGTAGCTAGTTTGTCATTTTTAACTGGGTTTTTTTTTCACCAATTTATTCATACTTGGTTAGAAGTAAAACAGTTGTTGCTTTTACCGTTTGTGATGAACTGTTGTTTACTGCAGACATTTTGCAAAAAATTCTAACATATATTGGACATTTTTATTCCACTTTGCCCAAATAACAAGGCATTTTGTTTGCTTTGCTGTTGGCATTTAAAAGTGCTATTTATTCAAACAAACTTTGGAAACTCAGCTAGCTATGTTTTGGACTTTTCAGATATCATATTTTGGTAAGAAGACAGATATTTCATGGCTATTAACAAAACTATAGTCACTCTATCGTGGGTATAACATTTAGAACTGCTACCAACAGTCTAGCTGACATGTAATTATACCCACTCTCTCAGGCAGTAGTTTTGACTGTGCCCTAGACACATTTTTACATTAAATACATGTACTTTTCTGATCACTTCAGCTAGATGAAATTACTAAAACCTACCTATTGCTGAGAAATGATGTTTGCTCCAACAAATAGTTACATTATATGTCATACTTCATGTTGGTTATTGCATTATGAAACTAGAAGGGAAACCTCGACTTCCATTATTTAATGAGGTACATTGTATACTTTAGTTCTTAGCAACTACTTTTCATCTATCTATAGGAAATATAATAAAAAAGTCATGTCCATTTTGGATGTTGTTAAATTGAAAGGTTATCTTAGTTTTAAGAAATGGAACTGTTACTATAGTACGTGATCTGGGGTATTGAGACATAGGAAAGATGTTTGGAGCAGACGCAGCCCAGGTCTCCATGCTGGAAAGTGATGGTCTACGATATGAAACAAGGCAGCGAGACACATTCGATTATCTGTTTCCTAAGTTTACCCATCAATCACCATGGCAACAGACTGGACAACATAGAAACAAACTGCTTCTAGAGGACTTCATCCTTATAGCAGAATTTTCTGAACAAGAGGGACCCAGACCAGTGGTAATACATATATATACATGGGTTACTTAGATTAGTGGGATTTTTTTTTTTTTTTTTTTAATTCATTTAATTGCTTTCCTCAGCCATTTTTAGGTGAATAATACCTTGATATTTGTAATCTTATGTGTGGGATGCTGAATTTTTCAGGTCTGGGTATTGCATTTTGTTCAGAGAGGCTATAATAGGAGAGCCATCTCAGCACTGTATTTTTTGTTGCGGTCAATTTGAATGAATATAATAAATGAGCCGCGCCATGAGAAAACCAACATAGTGGCTTTGCGGCCAGCATGGATCCAGACAAGCTTGCGCATCCACGCAGTCTGGTCAGGATCCATGCTGTTTGCTAACAGTTTCTCTAATTGAAGTAGGCTTTGAAAGCGAAAGCCACTATGTTGGTTCTCATGGTGTGGCTCATATATCATTTGAGCCTGTGGCAAGTTAAATATGTAACTGAACAAATGTATTTCTAATTATCACATATCCAGTTAAAATACAGCTTAAAAACAAACATCTTACCCTCATTCTGATACCATTACTCATAGATGTAGGAAGGACCAAGAGGTATTGACTGGACAAATTCATCTTGAGTTAACAATGTAATGAGTAACATGTGAAAATTAATCACAAAGTACTGATGCAGTGTAATGATTACCGTATCTATATTACTTTATTTGAACTTAATTATGATGTCTGCAAACTTTGATATTTGAATCAGTCTCAAATCTGCTTCTTTGAAAAATTAGTACAGGTGTCATATGAGAAGGTGTTGTTGTGACCCATGGGGTTCAAACCCACAAGCTTCTGGTTGAGTGGCTGGCATCCTAGCCTCAAGACTACTGCTCCCTTGTGGTTAATGAATATATTGCCTTCACTGTGTGTAATATCACTGAGTCTCAGTACAATATCAGTTTATGGGTGTAGGAATTTTTATGACAGGTTTGTATAGCTTTGCCTAGACTGGTAACAGGCTATCTCATTGTATTAGCTTTGGGTTTATTTGTTTTTAGATTGTCATTCCTAAGGATGGTGGACAGAACTTTGACCAGAATGAATTTTCTGTGAAAATACTAGCTGTAGATCACCAGTCCTCCATTGTTGAGTAAGTCTTTCTAGTTATACTGGTTACTTGGTAACATTTTACAACTTTGGGACCTGTGTTGTAGCGTGGTTCAGGTTGTAGATTTGAACTGCTTGCCTCCCACCAGTATGGGTTGGAATCGCATTCAGCAGGGAGCACTAACTCTTTCATGTGAGATAGCTGTCCAGCTGTTTCCGACGGTTTGTAGGTCTACCGAGGTACGTGCCCTGGTCTGAAATAATGGCAGGAGTAGCATTTTGGGTCCATTGTCACTGTTGACAATGAAAATTTGCAATATGGGTGTGATTCAGATTTCAGCTTTACAAAATGTTTACAGGGAACATTAAGCAACTTAGAGGTTTTGATACTGATTTAATAATAAGTAAATCATATTACTTGTAAAAAAAATCAGAGGGGTTGAAATGACGGAGGATGAGTAGGTTGTCATGTCAGATCCTGATTTCGTAATTTAACACTGCATGATATAACCTTAAGGCTTTATTTCAGAGGGGTTGAAATGACGGAGGATGAGTAGGTTGTCATGTCAGATCCTGATTTCGTAATTTAACACTGCATGATATAACCTTAAGGCTTTATTTCAGAGGGGTTGAAATGACGGAGGATGCACAGGTTGTCATGTCAGATCCTGATACAGATACACATGCATTTGTAAGTTTCCTGTAACTTACACTTTGTATTTTACTACATTAAATTTGTATCAGTGAAGGGGAGTGATTCTTAATTGTATACTTGATACACTGATAATGAGGTCTCTTTAAGAATATTTATCCTCTTTAAACTTATCACTTACTTAGAATTACTGCTGACTCCCTGTATAAATTACAGTCAGTACTTTGTACCATATGACTGGTCTATATTCAACATGTTTCTTGGGAATTCAAAAATAAAACTTGGAAAAATAATTTGTGATGTCATGTAATGGATTGCCTGTAAATAGTAAAAACTATTGGCCTATAGTTGTTACATCTGACCAGCAAGCCAGTAAGTGTGTGGAACGGATTTACACGGATTTACAAGAAAATGTAAAAAAGTTATTAAGGTGACTCCTCATGTCAGATCAAAAAATGAATAATTTATGATTATGATTCATAAATAATTATTTGAATAAATCTTTTCAGAATGTTAGGATATACAAATAAAGTATGACCAATAAAAAGTCACCTAATTTTTTCTTAACTGGGCTGATTGAACAAATTTGGAAGTCAATCTAGTTGTCATAACTCTGTTTCGATTAAATTTTTGTGTTTAGAAAAATTATACAACATAAATTTTAAATAAACTTTTCGCAGCTTTACATTTACCTACTTATTTTTTGTCATACTGTCTAATTAAATGTACAGGTCTGTATGCTTACATTTATCAAGTTTTAGATATTTTCCTTGATTAAAGGTAGCCACAAATTTAACGTTGATTTATCAGCATTTTTATTGCCATTTCATTCTGCCATAATTTAATCTTTGTTAGTTGTTATTGTAACACTATGACAGAACATGCAGAACAACCATAAGTTTGAAAGTAAAACAATTTTAAAAACATGTTCATTGACAAAGCATTAGAGATATGCACTATTTATGATTTCAGATTCACCATATTGTTTTGAATGACATCCAGGCTCGTGGATATGTTAGACCGTTTTGTATCAGTTACGTTACATCAGACCCACTGTAAGCCACTTATACAAAATAATTTTAAAAATACAAAATGTATTCAATAATTAGAATGGATTGAAAAGTTTCACACACATTTTCACTGTTCGATAATTCTGTTTTACCTTTTCACACAGATACATCCATTTATTGATATTTTGTATTCCTGCAGTGATCTTTTTTAACAACAAAGCGTTTGAATAGTCAAGCATTGCTGTCCTGTGGCAACTTTTGTGTAACTTACATTGTCATAATAAACTTTATAATTATTCATAATTAAAGTATTACCTGGTTATGGCCCTTATTTCACTTACAAATTGTTGAACACTCCAGCACTTTGTTGTATTGACAGCTCTTGTCTCATTTAGAATGACTAGTGTAATTTTCAGGAATCATTTGTAGTACAAAAAAGAACGTCTTTATGCCTTTTATTAGCTCACCTGTCACATAGTGACAAGGTGAGCTTTTGTGATCACCCTTCGTCCGTCGTGTGTCCGTGCGTGCGTCCGTCAACAATTTCTTGTCTGCACGATAGTGGTTTCATTTATGATTTTATTTCAACCAAACTTGCACACAACTTGTATCACCATAAGATCTCGGTTCCTTTCTTGAACTGGCCAGATCCAATTATGGGTTCCAGAGTTATGGCCCCTGAAAGGGCCAAAATCAGCTATTTTGACCTTGTCTGCGCAATAGCAGCTTTATTTATGATTTGATTTTTACCAAACTGGCACACAACTTGTATCACCATAAGATCTTGGTTCCTTTCTTGAACTGGCCAGATCCCATAATGGGTTCCAGAGTTATGGCCCCTGAAAGGGCCAGAATTAGCTATTTTGACCTTGTCTGCACAATAGCAGCTTCATTTATGATTTGATTTTAACCAAACTTGCACACAACTTGTATCACTATAAGATCTTGATTCCTTTGTTGAACTGGCTAGATTCCGTTATGGGTTCCAGAGTTATGGCCCCTGAAAGGGCCAGAATTAGCTATTTTGACCTTGTCTGCACAATAGCAGCTTCATTTATGATTTGAATTTAATCAGACTTGCACAAAACTTGTGTTGCCATAAGATCTCAGTTCCTTTGTTGAACCGGCCAGATCCCATAATGGGTTCCAGAGTTATGGCCCCTGAAAGGGCCAAAATTAGCTATTTTGACCTTGTCTGCACAATAGCAACTTCATTTATGATTTGATTTTAACCAAACTTGCACACAACTTGTATCACCACAAGATCTTGATTCCTTTCTTGAACTGGCCAGATTCCATCATGGGTTCCAGAGTTATGGCCCCTTGAAGGTCCAAAATTGGCTATTTTGGCTTTTGCAGCCATATAGAGACTTCATTTATGGTTTTATTTGATACAAACTTCCAAAATATCTTCAACAACAATAAATATTGGATTCCATGACAAATCAGATCCAATCGTAGGTTCCAGAGTTATTTTATATCTGATTACCTCCCCTGATTGTAGTCAAAATGGATTTATATCAGTAAGTACTTATAGACTTATTTGAAATTTCATTATTATCATTAGTTGGACTGAGTCAATCAGGGTAGATAACTGTGGACTGATTTTATGTCAAATTACCTCCCTTTATTTCAAATTAAAATGGGTATATCTCCGTAACTAATGAAGATACTGATCTGAAATTTCATTTATGTCAACAGATTTATTTGGCAGATCCTTCTTTTGTTCACTTACAATAATTTTCTTTTTAATTACTTCCCTTTTACGTTAATATAAATAGCTTATTTTTAGTAACTTTTTTATTATTGGCCGTAGGGAAAAACCGAGACCACTTTTCTGTGGTACAACATGGATGGTACCTCCAATTTTTAGGTGTATTTTGACATATCTGTACCTTGTAAGAATTTTTTTTTTCTTTTTGGTTAAATTTCTTTCCTTTGTTGTCCCTGTCCTTTGGACTTAGATATTTTTTCTGAGGACCTTCTTGTCCTCAAGTGCAATGATAACAGGTGAGCGATATAGGGCCATCATGGCCCTCTTGTTAGCTTTTTGGCCATAAATATCAACCTTGTTTTTACAGAAAAATAATGAAGTGCTATGAAGAGATATCCTCCCAGATGAAAAAGGTAGGTTCAAAAAGTAACTTCTATTCACTTTTATTTGCATTTTTACAAGAAATTATGTAATCATGAATTCCTCATAGATTTTTTTTCTGCAAATAACATCTCCAGATGAATCCATCAGTATGAAGTAAAAGGGAAGTTATGTTTATTTAGATTACCTGAATGATCTCCAGTATCAGACAGTTGATAAGACTTTATTTTTAAAGGTGTTTTTGCTTTTACTATTCAGTCAATGATCAATGACTTTTTTTACCTTCAAAAAATGACTTCAGTAAATGCAGTAAGCAAAAAAAAGATAAATTATAGCTAATTTTTTTACCTTGCAAATTGCATGCAGCCAAAAACTCTAATATTATAATATTAACTTATCAATGCAGCTGAATATGTTATACTAATACTGCCATACCTTGTGATGACGTTGATGATAAAATCTGTAGTTTACATTGCAATACAATTTAATAACTTTAAGTTAACTGAGAAGGAATCATTTTTACCTACAAATATTAGGATACAGATGATGTGAATGTTCCTTTTAGGTATTATTGAAACCGTGCATGTTAAAGGAATATGCTAGAGTCTCTGTATATGAGATGGGCAAAATTTTTCCAAATAATAGAATTTCTTCAAACTTTGGATATTGAAGGACAATTATCTAAGAAACAAAGATATGCAATAAAAGTCATAGGTCACCAGTATTGAAAAAGAGTTATCTGCCCTTGAAAACGACATTTTCCTCCTAAAAAATGACTTTATACATGATTTGATCACAAAAAACCCACAAGGATAAAAAGTGACCTACCTCGGCTTGGTCTTAATAATGGAATTTAAATAAAGTCCAGTTTACTACAGTCTTACACAACAAAACAGCAGCAATATCACACCAGGTCTACAACTTCTGCCCAACCCATAGTTTTTAGAAAGTTAATAGTGCATTTGTTTCCTTCAATTTTTCCCAAAAATCAATAAGTTACAATGCATTTTGCCCCAGTTTAACTAGAACTTGTACCTTTCCCAATATCTGATATCTGATAAAAAAAACCTCTGTTGATGCTGCCTTGATGAATCATCTGTAGTTCAGATTATGATGTTATTTTGAAAGTTGGAAAAGTATTTCTTACAAAATTAATGAAAGTGTATTGTTAAAAATCAGTCAAGATGCTGGATTACATGAAAAAGGTTTGACATACATTTGATGAGTAAATTAAAATCAGGGACTGCGTTTTAGGCGAAGTTGAGCGATAACTTCGCTTTAAAATATTTCACTTCGCCCTTCCCACCCAGAGCAGCGAAGTTCAAGTCGCCCTAAAATTGGATGAAAGGAAAACATAATCGGCAATAAAGTGCGCCGAGGTTATACATCTCGGTTATAAATGTAAAGTCTGTAAACACTATGCAATACACAGGATGTCACCGGGAGGCACACGCGGCGAAACGTGTCCATGACAACAAAAGATGATCACTCGATTTCAGATTGACGCTGCAGGATAAGCTGCTAATTGTTTGCATTTAATGTGATTGCAGTAAACGATAATTAAAGAATGAAAGAGCAATAATTAAAGTTGACCGAAATCGGAGATCAGAGAGCCCGAAAACTTCGTAAAACAGCGATAATTAACTTTCGAATTACAAACCTAATTACGTGTCAGTCGGCGCGTGGCGTGATTGACATCTGTCAGTAGCTAATAAACATACGACGCTCTGCCTACTGTCATACTTCTGTTTGTGGCGGTGAACAACACTGAAATTGAAATTCACCGAGATTTTGACTGACAAAGCAGAACTTTCGAACTCGAGACGCATATCACGGATCGAGCCGAAGCAAGGGACACTTTTTTGTGCTGGTCAAACTCGAGTTTTTCTTTATTTTCGCGGGTCAAAACACGGAACCTCGGGTCAACGAACGCCCTCAGTACTTTATAAGGAGATGTCTTATCCAGTAATTCATGGTTTGGGATAAAAATCGTTTCAAAATATTTTTTGCCATCACAATGCAGACTACCCGTTACTCCCGACGTTTATTAAAAATTCAGTCGGGATCTGCTTACTAATCATTTTAATTTCTGTTTCATTAAAAACAAATAAGTTAAATATAAGACCCTTGACAAACTATTAAATTTGTTGTTTGATAAAAATAGCAGACAACTCTTTTAGTACATTTTGAAATGTGTTAAAGGGAGGTAATACATTTAACCAATTTTTAATTTTTATGCCCCCGAAGGGAGGCATATAGTTTTTGAACCGTCTGTCTGTCTGTCGGTCTGTCAGTCTGTCGGTCTGTCAGTCTGTCGGTCTGTCCGCAATTTTCGTGTCCGGTCCATATCTTTGTCATCGATGGATGGATTTTTAAATAACTTGGCATGAATGTGTACCACAGTAAGACGACGTGCAGTGCGCAAGACCCAGGTCCGTAGCTCAAAGGTCAAGGTCACACTTAGACGTTAAAGGATAGTGCATTGATGGGCGTGTCCGGTCCATATCTTTGTCATCGATGGATGGATTTTCAAATAACTTGGCATGAATGTGTACCACAGTAAGACGACGTGCAGTGCGCAAGACCCAGGCCCATAGCTCAAAGGTCAAGGTCACACTTAGACGTTAAAGGATAGTGCATTGATGGGCGTGTCCGGTCCATATCTTTGTCATCGATGGATGGATTTTCAAATAACTTGGCATAAATGTGTACCACAGTAAGACGACCTGTCATGCACAAGACCCAGGTTCGTAGCTCAAAGGTCAAGGTCACACTTAGACGTTAAAGGATAGTGCATTGATGGGCGTGTCCGGTCCATATCTTTGTCATCGATGAATGGATTTTCAAATAACTTGGCATGAATGTGTACCACAGTAAGACGACATGTCACACGCAAGACCCAGGTCCGTAGCTCAAAGGTCAAGGTCACACTTAGACGTTAAAGATCATTTTTCATGAAAGTGCATTGATAGGCATGTCCGGTCCATATCTTTGTCATTCATGCATGGATTTTAAAATAACTATGCATGAATGTGTGACACAGTAAGACGATGTGTCGCGCGCAAGACCCAGCTCCGTAGGTCAAAGGTCCTAAACTCTAACATCGGCCATAACTATTCATTCAAAGTGCCATCGGGGGCATGTGTCATCCTACGGAGACAGCTCTTGTTTTATGTCAAAATACATAGTTTTAAAAAATACTGCCCCTGATTTTTAAGTCTTATCTACTGTCAGATCAATAAAAATAACACTTCCTTGTAAGTTTGAGAGTTGAAGGAACTACATATAATTTTTTTTAACTCAGAATGCTCACATACGTGAAAAGGCGGCTCTAGGAAGAAAGAAATCCAAGAAATATTAAGTACTGGTTATATGAGGAAAGATTTGTTGTGTCAAGTTGTCAAACGTTTTGCAGTAAAACAGTGCAAATATGCACTGTATTGTTGAAACATTGCACCATTTTTAGCTCATCTGATTTTTTGAAAAAAAATGATGAGTTATTGTCATCACTTGAGCGGTTGTCGGCGTCGGCGTCGGCGTCTGCGTCGGCGTTGCCTGGTTAAGTTTTATGTTTAGGTCAGCTTTTCTCCTAAACTATCAAAGCTATTGCTTTGAAACTTGGAATACTTGTTCACCATCATAAGCTGACCCTGTATAGCAAGAAACATAACTCCATCTTGCTTTTTGCAAGATTTATGGCCCCTTTTGTACTTAGAAAATATCAGATTTCTTGGTTAAGTTTTATGTTTAGGTCAACTTTTCTCCCAAACTGTCAAAGCTATTGCTTTGAAACTTGGAATACTTGTTCACCATCATAAGCTGACCCTGTACAGCAAGAAACATAACTCCATCTTGCTTTTTGCAAGATTTATTGCCCCTTTTGGACTTAGAAAATCAGTTTTCTTGGTTAAGTTTTATGTTTAGGTCAGCTTTTATCCTAAACTATCAAAGCTATTGCTTTAAAACTTGCAGCACTTGTTCACCATCATAAGTTGACCCTGTACAGCAAGAAACATAACTCCATCCTGCTTTTTGCAAGATTTATGGCCCCTTTTGGACTTAGAAAATATCAGATTTCTTGGTTAAGTTTTATGTTTAGGTCAACTTTTTCTCTTAAACTATCAAAGCTATTGCTTTGAAACTTGCAACACTTGTTCACCATCATAAGCTGACCCTGTACAGCAAGCAGCGTAACTCCATCCTGATTTTTGCAATAATTATTGCCCCTTTTGGACTTAGAAAATCATTTTCTTGGTTGAGTATTATGTTTAAGTCAACTTTTCTCATAAACTATCAAAGCTATTGCTTTAAAACTTTCAACAGTTTTTCACCATCATAAGTGGACACTGTACATCAAAAAACATAACTCTATCCTGCTTTTTGCAAGAATGATGGCCCTTTTTAGACTTAGAAAATCACGGGTAGGACAATATTTCTATCACACAAAAAAAATCAGATGAGCGTCAGCACCCGCAAGGCGGTGCTCTTGTTAGCTCGACTATTCATAGAATAGTAGAGCTATTGGACTCGCCCATGCGTCGGCGTCCGCGTCCCGATTTGGTTAAGTTTTTGTATGTAAGCTGGTATCTCAGCAACTACTTGTGGGAATGGATTGAAACTTCACACACTTATTCACTGTGATAAACTGACTTACATTGCACAGGTTCCATAACTCTATTATGCTTTTTTACAAAATTATGCTCCTTTTTCGACTTAGAAATTTTTGGTTAAGGTTTTGTATGTAAGCTGGTATCTCAGTAATCACTTGTGGGAATGGATTGAAACTTCACACACTTATTCACTGTGATAAACTGACTTACATTGCACAGGTTCCATAACTCTATTTTGCTTTTTTACAAAATTATGCCCCTTGTTCGACTTAGAATTTTTTGGTTAAGGTTTTGTATGTAAGCTGGTATCTCAGTACTCACTAATTGGAATGGATTGAAACTTCACACACTTGTTCACTGTCATGATCTGACTTGCAATGCAATGGGTCAATAACTCAACTTCACATTTTACAAAATTATGCCCCTTTTTCGACTTAGGAATTTTGGGTTAAATTCCTATTATGTAAGCTGGTATCTTAGTACCCACTAACGGGAATGGATTGAAACTTCACACACTTGTCCACTGTCATGAGCTGATAAGCACTGTGCAGGTTCCATAACCCTATTTTGCTTTTTTACTAAATTATGTCCCTTTTTCGACTTTCGTATGCATTCAATCGACAAGGCTGTTGAATAGTCGAGTGTTGCTGTCCTCCGACAGCTCTTGTTATTTATGTCATAAAAAGATAATACTACAAATGGAACTGAATAAACTATTATTGTTATTTAATGCATGTAAGCAATGTCCTGTCTCACGTTTGCCGAACTGCTCCCAAAATTTCAAAACTTCTCCCTATTTCCCCAGGAGGGAGAAGTCACTTCTCCCTAATTTTCAAGGCTAAGGTAGTCCCTGAAAATAATGAAATATATAGTTGATTACTACCTGTTTTACTATAGGTTGCTAGACTGATGAAGTATGGAAACCGCCTGGTGTTTATGAGGGATCTGGAGAAACATCAAGAAGATCTCAGCTATACAAAAGGTGAGGTTAAATGGTTCTGTTGAGTGGTAACATGTCCGACTACAAAACCAGGGGTTATGAGTTTTAGCCTAACCTCCGCAACCAATATTATTATTATATTTGTACTGTGAGCTAATTTATTTTATATGATGCTGCAATAGTATGATTTCTGAATAAGTATCAATGACAAATTTATTTGATGTTGGGGCTTCTTTTAGTGATTGAATCCACCACAAAATCCGCGAAAAATAGTCCAAGAGATCATCAACCATTAGCACAGACCAAGATCAGCCTGCGCATCTGTACAGGGTGATCATGGCCTGCACTGTTCGCAGTTCAGTGAGTAAATTTTCAGTGAACACCCCTTCAAATAATAAGTGAAATTGAATGATGAACCAGTCCATTTTAGAAATACAGCAGGATAAAGGTTAATGATTTCTTACAAGTTTGACACTGTAACCTTGAAACACATTGAATACATGTATATTTCAGCCCACCTGCTGTTGTCCCAGAATAGAAGCCAGGTTTCAGCACAAGGTGACAGCGACCTACTCAATGCCCTAAATACACTGCGACAATGTATGGAAGAGGTCAAGGACATTCTCTCTAACCTCAAACCTCTTCTACAGGTAAGTGCTGTTATAACATATAAATGGAACATACGTTAAGAATAGAATATAGATCATTTATTAAACTTGAAATTAACACATAATTATGTACACGGACGTTTGTCTTTATCCTTTCTTGATTGAAACAAATACTCATAAGTAAAAAAAAAACTAGTTAACAAATACATCCATCCCCCCAGT
This sequence comes from Mercenaria mercenaria, assembly GCF_021730395.1. NCBI lineage: Eukaryota > Metazoa > Mollusca > Bivalvia > Venerida > Veneridae > Mercenaria > Mercenaria mercenaria. The sequence goes on from NC_069364.1 coordinate 61,876,894, forward strand.
CTGAACCATATATTGATAGACATTTGATAGATTTTATGTTTGACATGTTTAGGTTGACGCAGAGTTGTCGGAGAGATTTCAGTTTTACGAGAGAGAACTTAGAAGTCATAGACACAAGGGAGATATTGATTCTGACTCGTCAAGTCTCAAAGATTTTGAAAGTAAAGATGACGTTCATTACACTGACTGCCATCTTTGTAAGTAATCTTTATGTTGTACTGGAACAGTAGTCATATATAAGAAGTGAACGTTGTCCATGAATAGTGCCTTATGATATAATGAAACTATGCCATTATGACATTAAATTTTCTGTCGGTTCGGAAGTGCTGTATGTGTTTAAAGTTAAAAATTGTACACTGTTGATGACATAATTAATACAGCAAACAATTTATTATTTTCTTTGATATTTCATAATCAGGACTGTAGCAAGAGGCTAAAGTTAACAACGGCAAATAAGATAGTGCATTAGTTGGTGGATGAAGTGTTTTCTTCAGAAGCTTTTGGTTACCTGTAAAAAGAACAAGGATAAGAAAGGATAAGATCATGATAGGAATAATACGGCCCCATATTTCCAGAGTTATGGCAGCTGAAGTAGTACAAAATGCACATTTTCACCTTGTGACTCGCCCAGCTCAAATAGTATATATTATAAATTAATTAAACCTTGCATGCTCCTTGATTGTAATATGAATTTGTGCACCTTCTAGTTTTTGTCTGAATTCACCCTCTATTTCCAGAATTATGGCCCTTGAAATAGTCAAAAATGCACATTTTCACCTTGTAACTCACCTAGCTCAAAAAGTATTTGATATAAATTGATGAAAACTTACATGAGTCTTTATCTTGATATGAACTTGCGCACCTTATTTTTTTTTGTCTGCCTCCGCCCCTATTTCCAAAGTTATGGTCCCCAAAATAGCCAAAAATGCACATTTCCATCTTGTGACGTGCATGAGTCTTTATCATGATATTTACTTGCGCACCTTTTTTGGCTGGCTCCACCCCTAATTTTTAAAGTTATGGCCCCTGAAATAGTAAAAAGTGCACATTTTCACCTAATGATGTGCTTAGCTCAAGAAGTATTTGATGTAAATTCATGAAACATTGCATGATTCTTTATCATGATGTGACCTTGCACACTTGGCATTCTTCTTGAGATTCTTGTGCTCATTGCAGAGTTATGACCCTTGAAATAGCCAAAATAGTGGATTTTTGTGTGTGATACTTATTAGAATAATGAATCCTTTTTATAAAATGTTTGTTGAGGCTATACCCACTTAAGACTGCAAATATTTGACTTATTGCCCCTTATTTCTGACAAATGTACCAGTGGGGACACACCCTATTTCCTACAGACACATTCTAGTTATTACATAGAACAAAGAGGAAAATCAACCATGATGAATAGTATAGTAGACAAATTGACTGAGGCAAATGCATCCATAGTGGCTACAGCCATGCTATTTACACAGTTTAGATTTACGAAGTAATTGAATTTCAGTGGTTGTCTGATTTTAATTTCTTTTTAACTTTATATGTATTTTAAGATTATATTTCCTGGTCCCATGAGTTAGACTAGCTGGTTCCATTTCCTGTATAACTTCACTGCTACTGTATTTTCAGCTGGTTCCTTGACTGACAGAACAACAGAGTTTAGTTTGTTCAGTAAAGTTAAAGATCAAAAGGTATAGACTCTGTGATCTTCTGTTACATTTCATTATCTATACTCTACTATAAAGAAAAGTGACAACATGAAACAATGCATTTATAAAATGAAACTAAAGGAATACAGGCACACTTCATGAAAAAAAATATCTAGGAAATGTTTATCACTTGAACATTTTGTATACAATGTCTTTTTTGAGATAAAAAAGATTTACCTGCAATCACAAGTAAGGAACCTAAAATGCCTCTTTTAAGTTAATGAGTGTCTTGTATGAAAAGTTGTTTTTACAGCAAAGTTCAGATGCACTGCACAGCTTTGTTTAAGACCTTACAGTATGGTTCAGCAAAGTTGCTCTTTGCAGTGATTGGTTCTCTGAATGCAGAATAATATAATGTTATTTTGTAGATTGAAAAATATGATTTCTTTCAGTTCTTTAATAGAGTTATTAAATTTACCAACATTATTATTGACATTTCAGCCTAAAATTCTGGATGTAAGCACAATACGTGGTAAGCGTAGATTTGATCGTTCATTACGTGGCCTACATGAACTGTGTTCCTGGGGTACTAAAGAAGGTCTGCAGAAGCTAAGAGCATTTAGAGAGGTATGAAAACACTAAATCTAAATTTAATTAGGTATGGAAACACTAAATCTGATATTTGTATGATTCAAAATTAGGTCTGAAGTTTCTGAATGCTTTGTCTTATTTCAAATTAAAAATATTTTTACTTAAATCAAAATAAAAGAATCACCAACTCAGAACAGCAAATAAAATTTTGATTTTTATGCAGCATGATAAATGCAACTTCATTGTTCAAGTGGATAAATTTTGATTTTTACAGTGAATACCATTAAAATTTAACGAACACAGTATTATAGGATGTTTAGTTATAAACATTTCTTGTATTTCAAAAGACACATATTTCAAAGAGCATTGCTTTCTTTTCAGTTTCTGAAGAGAGATTTGGCTAGTATATATGTGGATGAACTGGATATGTCAGCTCTCAGTAAGTCAGTCTTACTTCTGCTTTAATTAAGTTTTTAAGGAAAAATGCCCTATATGGCAGTATGTTCTTACATCATAAATGATGACAATGTATCCATTCTGTAGCTAAACAAATTGGTATAATTGCTTCTTTATCTATTGAAAAACATCATTAGCTTGACTATTCAAAGAATAGTCTAGCTATTCTACTCACCCTGGCGTCGGCGTCACACCTTGGTTAAAGTTTTGCATGCAAGTACATACAGCTATCATTTAAAGGCATATAGCTTTGAAACTTATTTTTGCTTTTTCTAAGTCAACCAACCTCACTGGGTCAGGTTCCATAACTCTGACATGTATTTTGAGCAAATTATGCCCCCTTTTGGACTTAGAAAATTCTGGTAAAAGTTTTACATGCAAGTTACTACCTCAAAAACTAATGCAGATATTGAATTGAAACTTCACATGTGTCTTCAGGGTTATAAAACTAGTTAATAGCATCAAGTCCCATAACTCTGACCTTCATTTTGGCCAAATTATGCCCCCTTTTGGACATAGAAAATCCTGGTTAAAGTTTTGCGTGCAAGTACATACAGCTATTACTAAAAGGCATATAGATTTGAAACTTATTTTTCTTTTTCTAGATTAATTACCAACCTCACTGGATCAAGTCCCATAACTCTGACATGTATTTTGGGCAAATTATGCCCCCTTATGGACTTAGAAAATTCTGGTCAAAGTTTTACATGCAAGTTACTATCTGCAGAACAAATACAGATATTAAGTTGAAACTTCACGTGTGCCTTCAGGGTTATAAAACTAGTTGATAGCATCAAATCCCATAACTCTGACATGCATTTTGGTCAAATTATGTCCCCTTTTGAACTTAAAACACTTATGATATTTTAACATTTTGGGTAATATTTTCCTGCTTCTGGGACAATATTTCGAATAGTCGAGCATTGGCTGTCTTAAGGACAGCTCTTGTTTGGTATTTACATTGAAAGGGCATGATTTTTTGTTTAAATTGAAATTACATTATTTGGTATTAACATTGAAAAAAATATGATCTGTTGTTTACATTGAAAATACATGATCCGGTGTTTTCATTTAAGTCTGCATCTCAAACACCTCAGAAGAACTAAATAGTGTCAAATTTTTCTTTGCATGTTCAGAACGTTCATTCTTTACTAAGGCAGAAAGGATTGTGCTATGTTCTTACAGAAACTTTAAAAATCTCAGTTTATGTTCACTAATTATGTCTCCCACCACACAGTGATGTGGGAGACATATTGATTTACTCCAGTCTGTGTGTGTATGTGTCTGTGTGTCTGTCACAAAGCTTGTCCACACTCTTAAGTCGAACATTTCTCATCCGATCTTCACCAAACTTGAACAAAATGTGTTTGCCAGTAAGTGCTCGGCCAAGTTCGATAACTAGCCAAATCAGCCCAGGCATTGCCCTTGAATTACCAAAAAACACTTGCGCATTTTTGACCTCAAACCGGCGCCTATAGGGTACTTTTGGTGTCAAAAAAGTGCATGCACATGTGCTCTAAGTAAACAGTATATAAAGACTGACCTACTATTTAGATGATTAAGCAGTTGTGGGAGACATGTGCTTTTCTCAAAAGCATCTCTAGTTTAAAAGTAAAACCAGATCTTAGTATGAACTGGAGAAGTCAATTTTACTTGAAATACTTTGAGTGAAACAAAATATTTTCTGTGACAGAGTAATAAGACAACTTTAAAACACACTTTCTTTGGCATTCACTAGCAGAATACTTCACAATAACGGTCATAAAGGCTTTGTATTGTAAAACTTCAAACAACCATACTAAATGAATAAATTGTGTAAATGAATAATTTCAGTTCCTGAAAGTGGGGTGCTTTGTTTTAGTAACAATACAGTTGGTGCTAATTTTCTGTCAACTTCAGGCAGGTGGGTAGTGTAATGTATTTCTAAAATGTCTACAACCTACCACTTAAATAGAAGCCAGTGTTTCCATGGTTAAGGTTGCAGACTTTAAATAACAAATAATTTGCACATCTTTGTGTTTGGAGTTTAGAATTTCTACAAGAGGAAGCTATCTAGCTAGCTTTCAGGAAGTCTGGTGGTTCTTTCCATGTGCCTGCCTGTGCCTGGTGCACGAATAATGTTGGGAGGGACACTTAAGGGTCTTTTTTCACCTTTGCTACTGAAAATTTAGGGTATGACCTGATCTGTGTAATGGTATGAATTAAAAAATTACATAACATTAAATACCTGTCGAATGATTTTATTCAGTCTGTCAATAGTTTTGCTTGTATAAAACATCAACACTGCTTATAGTAATGTTTATAAAGCTATAGAGATTTTGCCGAGGTTTTAAGCTTGTGAAAGAGACATTTGTATTTACAGTATTAAAAATTCATGTTGTGTGAAGAGGAAAGTATCAGAGGTGACCTTCCATCATGCTGGCTTAACATCGGTAAGGATCTCTTACATTTGAACTTTATTTCCTGGTTATCTCCAAGTCTGTGTACACATCTTGGTTGATATTTCGTTACATTGTAATTTTATATAACAGTAGCTGCAAGTGAGAGTGAAAACTCTCCTATTCATTTCATGTCAATTTAAAATGTGACTTTCTCTGTAGAAAACTAGTTTTGTAAAGGGTCAGTTTTACTTAGTTAATTGACATTACATTACAGCATGTTTCCAGTTGTTACAAAATTTTGACCTGTAACAAAAATATTAAACATTTTCACACCTGTTTTAAGGTGGCAAGTTTATTTGCAAAAATAGAACCATGGTGAAAACCACTCGGTTTACATTATTTCATTTATAATTGAGTAACCAATTTTTATGCCCCCAAAGGGAGGCATATTAGTTTTCCACTGTCCGTTCGTTTGTTCGTTCGTCACAACGTTAACTTTTTGCATGAAGGCACTTTACTCGCGAACCACTGCACCCAGGACCTTCAAACTTCACATGCTGATAGTACTTATTGAGTATACAACCCCTACTGACTTTGGGGTCACCAGGTCAAAGGTCAAGGTCACCAGGTCAAACCTCAAGGCGCTGCGGGGGCATTTGTCACCATTAGTGACAGCTCCTGTTTTTTTGGGGGTTTTTTGTTGTTTTTTTTGTAATATGGAAATATTTTGGAATTGAATGGAAGTTACATTTCTACAACTTACAGACCCCTGAGTAGAATTACTTCCCTTCAGAGGCAGATACAGTGAAATCATTTAATGTCATTGGTATAAATTTTAGTGGTTCTGTCCAAAAACGGCTATTTTATTGAGATATGAATCTGTGGATTTCAACACATCAAAGTGAAAGAATTGGAGCTTAGCTTATTAGTTGGGATTTAATGTCATAGATTGACAAAACCATGAAATCCATGAAAAATAAGTCCCATGTTCTCCATATTGTGTTTTCCTGTGGATTACACAAAATTCCCAGAGGAAAGATTATAAGAGTGGACACACATGACCACAATGGATGTTTTATAGAATTTATTGTTACTAGACTCTGCTACAGTAGTTTCATTTTTCAAAACATTTTTAGCTCAATAGGGAGAGCACAGATCTAGGGATCTCGGGGGTTGTGAGTTCCATCCTCGGGTAGGGCGTATGTTCTCTGCGACGATTTGATAAAAGACATTGTGTCTGAAATCATTCGTCTTCTACCTCTGATTCATGTGGAGAAGTTGGCAGTTACTTGCCGAGAACAGGTTTGTACTGGTACAGAATCAAAGAACACTGGTTAGGTTAACTGCCCGCAGTTACATATCTGAAATACTGTTAAAAGATGGCGTAAAACTTAAAACAAACAATCATAACATCTTCATCAGGAGTATAAAATACAACAAAATATTTGACTAGGATAAAAAATGGAGCATCACATGATGTACATAGACTCTAAAAATAAACATGAAATCTAGAAATATGCAAAGAATTTTCAAGGTATAGTGTGTATTGATTGTATTGTTATTTAGACAACAGTTCTATTCTGTTGCAGTCATTGTAGGCGTAAATTTACCATATACTGAGTAGATAAATACTCCAGCAAAAATCCCTAGTAAATTAATTTCTCAAGAGGTGGGATCTATTTAGCCATCTGATTAAGGACTTCAAAACACTTGCCCCTCACTGATGTGAATATGAAATCTCTCCTGGGGTTGAAGAATTCTTCATGTGAGGAAGCTATTTGGTTAGTTTACTAAAGGTTGGTGGTTCTACTCAAGGCTATCCTATGATGAAATAGTGCCGAGAGGTGCACCTGGGTCTTCCTCCACTCTCAAAAGCTTAAGAATTTACTGTATGACCTAAATTATTTTGGTACGACTCTCTCAGAGAGTCAGCCTCTGTACAGCAAACATGTTTCAGGTGACACAGCATATTCAAGGTTTTAAAGTTTTCTTGATTCTATTTATCTCCCCTTAAATCATTGTGTTGAAGTATATTTTTTTGTTTCCAGCTTGGGTCGGTGGAAAGTTTCAAGTCCCTGTCTTCCTCCTTCCAGTCGTTTTATGATGATGACACGATGTATTCTGCTAACTCCAGTATGGTAGACACTTCTGTCAGCAGCTCTGCTTTAGACAGGTAAATAGTATTTTGTAAGTTTTCAGTCCTATGATGATAATATTATCCGTCCAGCTTATAGCACTTGTTAGGTTTAAAGCTGTTGAGCATGGAGACATAGAAGCCCTGATTGATATGACAACTGGCATGGTGATTGTGTCTAAAATGATTTAATGTAGTTTTTACTTTTTGAATGAATTACGACAATGACATTCTTAGTCATTCTCAAATACACTGTGTTAGATAAACCATTATGGGGTTTCAGCAACTTGAATCAATGGTTCAGAGTGAGCTGATGGATTTTCACTTTATTTGGTCAGAAGCATCCTTGCACTGATCTGTAACGGTTCTACTTAACCCCTTTATGTGGTCATCAGAGCTAAAACTAGAAAAAGCCATTAGAAGACTTGTTGTCATGAACCACATTAAGGAACTTTACCAAACATGGTCAGAAGTATCCTTGTTTAGGCCTCTCTCATACTTGTAAAAATGACTCCACTTGGCCCCTTTTAGGGGTTACCAGAGCTAAAAATTGGGAAACCTTTAAACAAGTTTTTTTTTCATGAACTGATTGATGAATCATAACTAAACTTGGTATGTAGCATCCTTGAAACATCTCTCAAATTAGCTCATATGGTTCTGCCTGGCCCCTAAAAAGGAGCCACAAGAGATGAAAATAGAAAAATTGTTAAAACAGTATTTTGCCATGAAAGCTTGATGGATATTCACAAAACTTGGTCTGCAGCATCCTTGTAAAGTCTTATTACAAGATTAGTCCAATGGTTCTGCTTGACCCCTTTTAGAGAATGCCAGAGCCAGAAATGTAGAAACTGTTAATTAATATCCTTTGATGAACCACTTTCACAAACTTAGTCTGTATCACCCTTGTAAGTTTTCTCTCAGATCTGTTCAAATAGTCCGGTGTACTGTTGCAGGGGTCCCCAGAGGGAATTTTCCCCATTTTTTTTTCTGAAAAACATATTTCATTACCTTAACCCTGAAGGAAAAATGGAAAAAATATGTCCTAATATCTTAACATTTCCTTTTACAGGCAGATATCTGAGATATCAGGAGCCCCAGAAAGCTCGGATGGGGGTGCAGAAGATTTGATGTTCCCCAATGACAATTCCTTTGATACAAATAATTACCTTGACCTATCGGCTGAAGACTGGAACAGTTCACTCCTTAATACTTTAAAAGCAGGTGAAGTAGAGTTTGATAGTAAAGGTAAAGCAGTGGTTGAACAAAATTCCAAAAGTGATTCATTGGCCAATACACACAATGCTAAAGAGGAGCTGCCTCTGAAGAAAGACAGGAGTGATACTGCTAACTCTGATTTTGACAACATTGATATCGATAAAGATTTGAAATGTACTGCCAGAGGCTGTGCCTGTGAAAAGAAAATTAAATCATTGCCAGTAGATCATAGCAAGTGCAATATAGAACAAAATGGTGCTAACATTGCTGTATTAGAAACTCAGTGTGTTCTGAAAGATGAAATTAAAGAAGAGTGCAATGATAACTCAGAAGAGAGTAAAAACAATGTGTTCAATACCAAGAAACCAAACAGTTTGGATTTGGAGGCTAATAATGGTGCTGATGATTTAACTGTGATGGTAGAAGATGTTAGTGAAGATAACGGTGATATAACTCCTGTGATGACTGAAAGCAGTTCAACACATTGTGATCAATTTTCTGTGATAACTGATACTGACAATCCTAGTGCTGAAAAGGATAAAACAAACCAAGAGGGAAACAAGTTGGATGATGTAAATATTGTTAGTGAGTTAAGAGTGGACAATGATGTTGAAAGTAAAGGTAACTTTAAAGACAAAAATAAGGTTGATAATGTAAATGTCATGGAATCTTTGTTATCAGGTGATAAACAACCATTAGAAATCAATTCTGATCAGACTGAACAGGATATAGGTATAGTTTGTGAAAGTGACATGAAAGAAAATGATGTTAAACAAAAAACAGCAAAGTCTATTGTAAGCTCAGATAGTGGTTTTGATATGGAAAACGTACATGAAAAGCAGACCAGTCTAGACTTTGGAAGTGTAAGTGATAGACAATCAGAAATAGATTTCAGTGAGAATGACAGGTATTCTGGATCAGGCTTTGGTCATGGTCATGACAGACATGGGTTCAGTATTCATCGTGACATTAGCCAAGCTATAGGCACTGCTGATAAAACCTTGGGCATGGAGGCAAAGAAAAGAAAGTGGAAATTCATGCATCCATTTAAAAATTTACTGGATGGAGATTGTTCTGTTGGTGAGTATGCTTTAACAACTCTTCAGGAAAACAGATTGGACAAAACCTTTCATTAGAGTTCTATAAAAAAAAGTATTGCTTCAATGCAGTCTCTTGGGCACTGTTGTCTGTACGAAAATAAATTAGTATACATGAATGCGTTTTATTTTTACTCCTTGATTCATAACAATTAAACTTACATTTTCACTTTCCAAGCATTGAATAAAAATCCTGCTAGATGCTTAAGGTGTAGTATAGCACAGAAGACCCATGATTTTATAGCAGTATTGTTTGTTATAATTTAGTCAGTATCAGATTTTGTATAACAGTCAATCGTTTCTTTGTAGGTCAGTCCTTACAGAAGGTAATGGGTGGTTACAACAATCTACAGCATATTGTGTACAGTCTGTTGTCAGGGAGACCTGTTGTTGTCTTGGGAACCAGACGACAGGAAGTAGCTGTTAGAGAACTTATTCAGGCAATGTCTATGTTTGTGCCATATACACCAAGGTATAAATTGTTTTAAGATTAATGTTTTTATTAATATGAGACAGTTTCATACCTGTCAAGTCTTATGTTTTAGGCATGAGTGTCACACTTTTGGGTATCAAATCAAGCTGCCATCCTTATGCCTTTGGCATGAAATTCACACCTTTTTGCCTCAGATCAAGCTGTTATGCCCAGCCATACCTCAGGCTTCTGCTATGAGAGTCACTCTTTAAGACAAGTCATGCTCTTCCTTCCAGCCTTACCTCTTGATTGGGTGTAAGGGTCATGCTTAAAGGTGGTCAGTCAAGTTTGATCAACATTTTATAGCATTTTTCAGTTTTCATATTTTTTATAAGAGATTTATTTAAGGATCAAAAAGACCAATTACATAAAGTTATATCCCAATTGGCAATATATATGTTATTACTTTTTATGAAAATTTGAAATTACTTCTCTTTAATATAAAAGTATGTAAAAAGTGGTTTTATTTGGTCGACTTTTCGAAGAAAAAGTAGAGCTATTGCACTCGCCCCGGTGTCGGCGTCGCCATTGGTTAAAGTTTTTGATAAAGTCAAATATCTCTGTTACTATCAAAGCTATTGACTTGAAACTTAAAATAGTTTTTTAATATCAAAGTCTACACAAGGAGAAACAATCCCCATAACTCTGATATGAATTTTTACAGAATTATGCCCCTTTTTAACTAAGAATTTTTGGTTAAAGTTTTGATAAAGTCAGATATCTCTGTTACTATCAAAGCTATTGACTTGAAACTTAAAATACTTATTTACCATCAAAGTCTGCACCTGGAGAAACAATCCCTGTAACTCTGTTTGAATTTTGACAGAATTATGCCCCTTTTTATCTTAGAATTTTTTTACTGGCAAAGCTCTAATTTAGAGTCAAGCACTGAGAAAAGTCGAGCGCGTTGTCTTACAGACAGCTCTTGTTTCTTTTGGTTTCAATATAATTTCTAGTTTAACATTTGCATTTGATAAATATTGGGATATTTCAACTACCTAAAACAAAAGTCAAGTTTGAAAACAGCATGTAGCTTCAGAATTTATCTGTTTTCAATCTTTTTTGGTTTGGCAACTGAGATAGACAAAGGAAGGTAATGATAATTGTATAAACTTGCACTTCTGATTATTTTTGCAAAATAAGTACTTGTCAGTGCAAATCTTTGTTCTCTTTAATACAATAGTTCTTATATTCATATAATTCTTTAGGCAAAATATGTTTATTTAATTTACACTTATGCTAAAGTAATGTTGTCTTTGGTTGGGCAACCAGGATAGGAAAATCAAATTTTGAAAATACTTCCAGTGAGAATCTGATATGTTTCAAGAACATGGTGAACACAGATAAATGATCAGCCGGTTAAGTTTTGAACACAACTATTAGTGGACCAAAATCTGATTAACCACCTTTAATGGGTCTCAAATCATGCAGTCTTGCCTAGCCTTACTAATCTTGTGAAAATTTTAAAATCTCAATTTGATTACTGTAATTGGACTGATTTTTAGCTTTGTTGATAAATTATGAGTTTGACACATTTTTTGTACAACATCAAGGGATTGTCACTGTTAATAATGTGATTTGCAAATGACAGATGATTGTTGATAAACATACTGAAATGACGTAGAGGTTCGTTTTCATATTTGCCCTTCAAACCCTATCTCACTTGGACACACCGCAGTGGCTCAACAGCTCTGCAGTTTGTTCTTCACATGGACAACAAAATATATGTTATTAGTTTGTACACTAGTCTTTCAGCATACTACTCTACATTTGCTGTTTCTAACAGTTTATCAAATATCAACTACCTGTGTATTCTCAGTCATAGCTAATTCCTGTTTTATGATTCAGGTCGAGTTCAGTGGGTTTGTTATGCCAGATAAAACAGTTAAAGATGTCGGACATACACAGGTTCCAGCTGAGAGGTGTGATCAGATCTGACAAACGTTCAGTAGACTACATGGTGCCGAAATCTGTCAGGGTGAGAGTTCACTGTGTCATTATTAATCAAAATTTAAGTTAGAATTCAGCAATGATTTGAAAGTAACCTACTGTTAAACAGGCTGTTTCAATATACATATAACGTGGGATATGTCAAGGTTTTTTGAGCTTAACTGCTTTTATAGAATGTAACTATTATTCAAAATGATCTTTAACCCATCAAACAAACAGACAGGGTTATTTATTCCAGTTGTATCAAAATAAAACGTTTTCATATAATTTCCTGGCTGTTTTACAGAGGTATGTGACCTTGATAGATCTAGAGAAGAGCATTATGTACTGTCAACCTTACCAGGGTATTTTACTGAACTTCATCACATCTGTCCACAACAAAAAGAAAACATTCAAGTCTGAGGCTGCCATCCTGACGTATGTTCAGCTGTAAGTATTATAGTCTATGTCACAAGTCTGAGGCTGCAGTCTTGTCATATGTTCAGCTGTAAGGATGGTAGCCTTTGTCACAAGTCTGAGGCTGCAGTCTTGTCATATGTTCAGCTGTAAGTATGATAGTCTATGTCACAAGTCTGAGGCTGCAGTCCTGTCATATGTTCAGCTGTAAGTATGATAGTCTGTGTCACAGGTCTGAGGCTGCAGTCTTGTCATATGTTCAGCTGTAAGTATGATAGTCTATGTCACAAGTCTGAGGCTGCAGTCCTGTCATATGTTCAGCTGTAAGTATGATAGTCTGTGTCACAAGTCTGAGGCTGCAGTCTTGTCATATGTTACAGCTGTAAGTATGATAGTCTATGTCACAAGTCTGAGGCTGCAGTCCTGTCATATGTTCAGCTGTAAGTATGATAGTCTGTGTCACAGGTCTGAGGCTTCAGTCTTGTCATATGTTACAGCTGTAAGTATGATAGTCTATGTCACAGGTCTGAGGCTGCAGTCCTGTCATATTTTCAGCTGTAAGTATGCTAGTCTGTGTCACAGGTCTGAGGCTGCAGTCTTGTCTTATGTTCAGCTGTAAGTATGATAGTCTATGTCACAAGTCTGAGGCTGCAGTCCTGTCATATGTTCAGCTGTAAGTATGATAGTCTATGTCACAAGTCTGAGGCTGCAGTCCTGTCATATGTTCAGTTGTAAGTATGATAGTCTGTGTCACAGGTCTGAGGCTGCAGTCCTGTCATATGTTCAGCTTTAAGTATGATAGTCTATGTCACAAGTCTGAGGCTTCAGTTTTGTCATATGTTACAGCTGTAAGTATGATAGTCTATGTCACAAGTCTAAGGCTGCAGTTTTGTCATATGTTACAGCTGTAAGTATGATAGTCTATGTCACAAGTCTGAGGCTTCAGTCTTGTCATATGTTCAGCTGTAAGTATGGTAGCCTTTGTCACAAGTCTGAGGCTGCCATCCTGACATATGTTCAGCTGTAAGTATGATAGTCTGTGTCACAAGTCTGAGGCAGCAGTCTTGTCATATGTTTAGCTGTAAGTATGATAGTCTATGTCACAGGTCTGAGGCTGCAGTCTTGTCATATGTTCAGCTGTAAGTATGATAGTCTATGTCACAAGTCCGAGGCTGCAGTCCTGTCATATGTTCAGCTGTAAGTATGATAGTCTGTGTCACAGGTCTGAGGCTGCAGTCTTGTCATATGTTATGCTGTAAGTATGATAGTCTATGTCACAAGTCTGAGGCTGCAGTCCTGTCATATGTTATGCTGTAAGTATGATATTCTATGTCACAAGTCTGAGGCTGCAGTCTTGTCATATGTTATACGGTAAGTATGATAGCCTTTGTCACAAGTCTGAGGCTGCAGTCTTGTCATATGTTAAGCTGTAAGTGATAGTCCATGTCACAAGTCTGAGGCTGCAGTCTTGTCATATGTTATGCAGTAAGTATGGTAGCCTTTGTCACAAGTCTGAGGCTGCAGTCTTGTCATATGTTCAGCTGTAAGTATGGTAGCCTTTGTCACAAGTCTGAGGCTGCAGTCTTGTCATATGTTATGCTGTAAGTATGGTAGCCTTTGTCACAAGTCTGAGGCTGCAGTCTTGTCATATGTTCAGCTGTAAGTATGAAAGTCTATGTCACAAGTCTGAGGTTGCAGTCTTGTCATATGTTACACTGTAAGTATGATAGCCTGTGTCACAAGTCTGAAGTTGCAGTCTTGTCATATGCTATGCTGTTAGTATGATAGCCTTTGTCACAAGTCTGAGGCTGCAGTCTTGTCTTATGTTATGCTGTAAGTATGATAGTCTGTGTCACAAGTCTGAGGCCTCAGTCTTTTCATACCCAGAAATCCCGAAAATAATAAGCCGCACTCAAAAATAAGCCCTCCAGTTTTTTTATCAGTAATAGTATCAATGAATTTGTTAGGACACAATATAAGATAGCAAAAGTTACCAACGTGTACATAGCAGATTTATTTCTACATGTGATAGCAATAAAACATACTTTGGAATAAAAACACTTAAAACAATGCATGTTGTGCCGATTTTTAAAACCCTGGACAAATTAAAACTTTAAAAGCAAGAAAATTCCTGCCTCAAACACTTCTTGTCACGTCAGTTCTACTTATTAAAATGACCGGTCTTTATAACACAATGCAGTGTTTATCACATATTGTGTGTTTATCACATATTGTGTAACTTATTCATACCCATTGGCCGATTAAATCATAGGTCTGCTTGTTTGTACGGCCAAACAAAACTTTTAAATGGGTAATTATCTGTTAGCATCGGATTATTTTCATTAAGAAATTGTAAAAAATTCTAACAAAACTGGTATGTCAGAAGTATAAGTATTTACCGACATTGAAGTCTTTACTAAAAAGCAAACTATATGACATCCATATCTTCAGTATTCCAGTACTCGAAAATACGCCGGTTTTTAAACCATTACTGAATATTTGTACTCAAAAGTTTGCCGGACTCAAAAATAAGCCAGTCTCGATAATAAGCCACCAAATCCTTACTAAAATCTAAAATTTATTATTTTCGGGATTTCAGGGTATGTTAAGCTGTAAGTATGATAGCCTTTGTCACAAGTCTGAGGCTGCAGTCTTGTCATATGTTACAGCTGTAAGTATTTTTTGAGCTTGCAAGCTTAGCTTAGTATGCAGAGCACAGATCTACAGACTGCGGGTTGTGAGTTCAATCCAAGGATCAGGTGTATATTCTGTGTGAATATTTGATAGTAGACATTGTGTCTGAAATCATTTGTTCTCCATCTTTCCCCTGAAAGAGCTAGTTTGTCAAATTAATTAATTTTGATTTTAATATTTCATTCCAGGTTCACTAGTTATATGAAAACTGTAATGCACTAGCACTGATTAAATATTGTGATACTTGTATGGAATACTGTGAAATCATTTAATTTCATTGTCACAAAATTTCGTGGTTTTGGCCAAAAAGGCTGTTTCAAGGGGACGTAAATTCGTGGATTTCAAATTTTTGAAGTTTTTTTTTATAATTTCCACAGGACTAGATCTAGTGTATCATTTTGATCATACCTGTGAAACCTACATGTGTCAAACAGCGCTACCATGGTTACCGAATTTGCAATCTACGCCGCGGGAGATAAGCAACTGATCATGTGCCAATTAACAACCACGTTATCTTAAACGACCCCTTATTTGCAAAATTTAGTGAAACTGTGAGACATTCAATAAGAAAAATTGCCGCCAATTAAAAAGTGTCAAATCAGTAGCACCTGGGATATAGTCTTGCACAATTAGCATTTATAATTGTGTTTTCTTTAAAGTTGTTAATATCAATGTGCGTTTGTCGTCTCTGTTGTTATCGTCAATTGCCTGTTTGTTTGTTTTTCACCAAATAAAATTATATATGAAAATGTTTTAATTAGCCATTCTCTAGCTGTTTTTCTGTTAAAAATTCTTACAAAATATCAATTTCCCTTGTCCGATTTCACCAATTTATGTCTTCGTAGATCTAATTATATCAAATCAAATACCATGCCCGCCCGCTTAGCTCAGTAGGTAGAGCGTCGGTCTACGGATCGCGGGGTCGTGAGTTCGATCCTCGGGCGGGGCGTATGTTCTCCGTGACTATTTGATAAACGACATTGTGTCAGAAATCATTAGTCCTCCACCTCTGATTCATGTGGGGAAGTTGGCAGTTACTTGCGGAGAACAGGTTTGTACTGGTACAGAATCCAGGAACACTGGTTAGGTTAACTGCCCGCCGTTACATGACTGAAATACTGTTGAAAAACGGTGTTAAACCCAAAACAAACAAACAAACAAATCAAATACGCACATTTCCTGCCGAGAAACTTGTAATGTGAACTGGGTAACAATGCATCAGACGCAAATCTAGCAATTAATTTATAATATTTGAAAGTACTAGAAGTTTACTACATGTCAGTAAAAATAAACATTTCAGAGCGGGGCCGAATAAATGCAAATTACAGCCACAGCATAGTGCAGTATGTCACATGATGCTATGTCAAACTACTATTTTTAGTATCTACTTTCACTTTGACGAACATGTCGTAAACAAACCACGGGTAAATGTCTAAATGAAATAGTTGGTTTTGTTCCTACGCATACCTATTATTTATTTCGTGGTTAGGCCGAACCACGAAGTCCACGAAAATTAATCTACCACGATTAATAATGATTTCCCAGTATTCTCTAAAGAGTTATTTGTACACAGAGTAAAATACTTCGGGTGTTGGTAAATTTTTAATTTTGAACATATTATACTTACAGGTGTTTACAGGAGATATCTACCAAAGCTTTCAGTTTCTATCATGCTGTCACCTCCAGTAATGAGGATATAGACTTCAGGTAAATTTAAAAGTAAAAAACTAATGGGGGATTTTATTTGTCATTTGGATTTTAATTTGTGTACAGTCCACAAATGGTTGTAAAAGCCCCAGCTTTGGCATCAGGGAAGGCATTGCCATTGATGATTGATTTCAGGTACAAGTTTTAAGGCAGCTTCTCAGTTTCACTATATATTCTTAACTACTTCCCATGTTATCACCAAATGTTTAACTTTTAAGGGTTGCTTCTGGTAAGAGGCAGACATCAGATAGTTTAGGGTCAAATATCCTAAAGGTCAAGGTCAGTAGGATCAGTTATAATTGTAATAATGCTGGTTAAATGGCAAGCATCACAGTTTTACAGTTTCTTCTTAAACTAACTTACATTGTTTCTAAGTATCCTTTATACCCCCAACAAATGTCTACATCCCACTGTAACTGCCCTTTCCACCACATCTGACCCCATTTCTAACCCCTACCCCTACTTCTACCCTCCCCTCATAAAAAACACTTCCACTTATCACACTTCAAAAATACTTTCGTTTGAAACTCCTGTTACTTACACAAATAAACACTTCTTCCTTTCCCTCCCCATCCCCTCACACACACACAAAGTTGGAAAAAAGTCAATTTTTAGCTCAACTATTCAAAGAATAGGTAGAGCTATTGGACTCACTTATGCATCGGCATCCGCGTCAACGTCCCGATTCTGTTAAGTTTTTGTATGTAAGCTGGTATCTCAGTAACACTTATGGGAATAGATTGAAACATCAGACACTTATTCACTGTGATAAACTGACTTACATTGCACAGGTTCCATAACTCTGTTTTGCTTTTTACAAAATTATGCCCCTTTTTCGACTTAGGAATTTATGTATGCAGGTATCTCAGTACCCATTGATGGGAATGGATTGAAACTTCACACACTTGCTAACTGTCATGATCTGACATGTAATGCACAGGTTACATAACTCTACTTTGCATTTTTACAAAATTGTGCCCATTTTCGACTTAGCAGTTTTTGGTTAAGTTTTTGTATGTTAAAGCTGGTGTCTCAGTACCCACTAATGGGAATGGATTGAAACTTCACACAATCGTCCATTGTCTTGAAGTGATATGCATTTTACAGGTACCATAACCCTGTTTTGCAATTTTACAAAATTATTCCCACTTTTCAACTTTAATTTTCATTCAACTGACCAGGCTGTTAAATTGTCGAGCGTTGCTGTCCTCCAACAGCTCTTGTTTCTGTTGCACTCACTTTTATCTGTAATTTTCAGTTTTCAAATAGTTGAACAAGCTGTCCTTCTGACAGCTTGTTTCGAGGGATAGTAGGTCAAAAGTCAAGGCTACAGTGACCTTGAGATTGAAAGCAGTTTCCCATAAATCAAAAGCGAATGCTTTGACCTGCAGTGATCAAACTTTAAAGGGATGATTGCTAGTAGATGATCCCAATTATTTTGGAGGTTAAGTCTTGTATGTAAGCTGGTATTTCAGGAATCACCTGTGGGAAAGAATTGCAACTTCACACATATTGTTCCCTGTGATTATTAACATGCAGTGCATAGGTGCCACATCTCTATTTTTACAAAATTATGCTCTTTTTTGGACTTAGCAATTTTTGGTAAATGTGAGCAGTAACCACTTGTGGGAATAGAGTGAAGTCTTACACACTTTTTTGTTGTGATGAACTGACACAGTGCTCAGGTTCCATAACTCTGTTATACACTTTCACAAAGTTAAATCCCATTTTCTAATTGACAAGGCTTCTGAAAAGTCATGCATTGCTCTCCTCAGACATCTCTTGTGTTTCATTTATAAGACATAGACAGGTTGTTATGGAAAACATGAATATTTTAGATTACCAGTATCTAAGTATTGGATAGTTAAAAGAATTATTGCATATTATTTTAAATTTGTAAACTCTGAAATGGGAAAATGGTTAGTTATGAAATTGGAATATATATGGATGCTTGCAATTTTGCCACAGTATGCAATTAATGTTTGGTGCTATTTCAGTGGAGCATCTTTGCCTCACAGGAGTTCCATGCTTGAACTGACTTTGGAGAAGTACTTAAACAGAGCTGGAATCCACAACTCAGATTGTAGGATTATAAAGGTATTGCAGCATGTCCGTTATGTATATGATACTTGTATTTCAGACTATGTCTGAAGGACTAACATCTTTTTGTGTAATATCTGCTGAAAGAAATGACTTGAACTTTTGATAAAAACTTTTTTTTGCAATATATGTTAGAAAAAATTCATAGGTGCAGTTTGGTTAAATTTGATGAGTTATGGCAAATCGACCTAGAGTGATTAGGGGCTGCCCCCAGAAGATTGGAGATTTTTATTCTTTGTATTGCATTGTTGGTATAGCTAAGCTACTTCCTAGTGACTTTCTGGAATAATTGTTTCTCCCCATTTCAGGGAAATGTGTAGACACATGCCTTAAATGTATTAATATCAATCCAGAATGGTCTCGAACATTTTGATTATTTTTCAGTACTTGACAGAGATAGTGAAACTACAGCAGATTGAAGAGGAATTCAGAAGCAAGTATCTTACAGGTAGGTATATAATTGTGTGACACTCATTTTTGAGTCTGAAGTACATTATGTCTGTCTACATTACCTCAATCTATCATTTAATTAAACCAGCATTGGCATAGCTATGCTGAAGAACATTCGGGTAAATTCTCTTATATTAAGACCTAAGAATACATAAAAATTGTTAATAAAACTTTTCTCAGAAGTATGGATCAAATCCCTTTTAAAGGTTCTACCTCAATTTAATTACATCTCTGTTATAGCATACCAAGTAAGCTTAGTAATTACAGCTCAAGGCTGTAGACTTAAAACCTGGATGTTTGATCCCTTGCAAATGTTTTCTGTGATGTTTTACCAGGAGACAGTGTGTCTGCAGTCATTTGTTCTTCGCCTGTATCTGTTTTGCTTTTTAGCTCACCTGAGCCACAGGCTCACGGTGAGCTTTTGTGACCACTCAATGTCAGTTGTGCGTTGTCCGTCTGTCAACATTTTCAAAAAAAAATCTTCTTAGATTTACACCAAACTTCACTTTCGATATTTGGCATGTGACATCATCTAATGGTCCTCTATAAAGATTGTTCAAATTGTGCCCCTGGGGTGAAAAGAGGCCCTGCCCCCGGGGGTTCCAAGTTTTACATAGACATATAGGGAAAAAAAAATTAAATCTTCTTGTCTGAAACTGCTAGGCCTAGGCTTTTGATATTTGGTATGTTGCATTGTCTGGTGGTCCTCTACCAAGATTATTCAAATTATGCCCCTGAGGTGAAAAAGAGGCCCCACTCAGGGGG
Organism: Mercenaria mercenaria; assembly: GCF_021730395.1. Lineage (NCBI taxonomy): Eukaryota > Metazoa > Mollusca > Bivalvia > Venerida > Veneridae > Mercenaria > Mercenaria mercenaria. The sequence goes on from NC_069364.1 coordinate 61,896,945, forward strand.
TCGCATGTTTTACATAGACTTATATAGGAAAAGGCAGCCCGCCCACTTAGTTCAATAGGGAGAGCACAGATCTACAGATCTCGGGGTCGTGAGTTCGAGCCCTGGGCGAGGCGTATGTTCTCCATGATGATTTGATAAAAGACATTGTGTCTGAAATCATTCGTCCTCCACCTCTGGGGAAGTTGGCAGTTACTTGCAGAGAACAGGTTTGTACTGGTACAGTATCCAGGAACACTGGTTAGGTTAACTGCCTGCCGTTATATAACTGAAATACTATTGAAAAATGGCATTAAAACCTAGAACAAAAATCAAAAATACAGGAAAAAACATTAAAAATCTTCATATCTGAAAGTTCAAGGCCCAGGCCTTTGATATTTGGTATGTAGCATTGCCTAGTGGTTCTCTAACAAGATTTTTCAAGTTATGCCCCTGGGGTAAAAAGAGGACTGGCCGCGGGGGTCACTTGTTATGTGAAAAATTACTTGAAAAAATATCTGTTCATATTTCCTAGACTATTTAATCATAATTACCTGATGACCCCAAGTAATTAGGAGTCACCTGACTGTGACCTTGACCTGCTGACCTACTTTCTTGTTTTTAGCTCACCTGTCACAAAGTGACAAGGTGAGCTTTTGTGATTGCGCGGTGTCCGTCGTCCGTCGTCCGTCCGTGCGTCCGTGCGTCCGTAAACTTTTGCTTGTGACCATCTAGAGGTCACATTTTTCATGGGATCTTTATGAAAGTTGGTCAGAATGTTCATCTTGATGATATCTAGGTCAAGTTCGAAACTGGGTCACGTGCCATCAAAAACTAGGTCAGTAGGTCTAAAATAGAAAAACCTTGTGACCTCTCTAGAGGCCATATATTTCACAAGATCTTCATGAAAATTGGTCAGAATGTTCACCTTGATGATATCTAGGTCAAGTTCGAAACTGGGTCACGTGGGGTCAAAAACTAGGTCAGTAGGTCTAAAAATAGAAAAACTTGTGACCTCTCTAGAGGCCATATTTTTTCATGAGATCTTCATGAATATTGGTCAGAATGTTTATCTTGATGATATCTAGGTCAAGTTCGAAACTGGGTCACGTGGGTCAAAAACTAGGTCATTAGGTCTAAAAATAGAAAAACCTTGTGACCTCTCTAGAGGCCATATTTCTCAATGCATCTTCATGAAAATTGGTCAGAATGTTCATCTTGATGATATCTAGGTCAAGTTCGAAACTGGGTCACGTGGGTTTAAAACTAGGTCAGTAGATCTAAAAATAGAAAAACCTTGTGACCTCTCTAGAGGCCATATTTTTCATGAGATCTTCATGAATATTGGTCAGAATGTTCACCTTGATGATATCTAGGTCAAGTTCGAAACTGGTCATGTGGGGTCAAAAACTAGGACAGTAGATCTAAAAATAGAAAAACCTTGTGACCTCTCTAGTGGCCATATTTCTCAATGGATCTTCATGAAAATTGGTCAGAATGTTCACCTTGATGATATCTAGGTCAAGTCGAAACTGGGTCCTGTGCTGTCAAAAACTAGGTCAGTAGGTCTAAAAATAGAAAAACCTTGTGACCTCTCTAGAGGCGATATTTTTCAATGGATCTTCATGAAAATTGGTCAGAATATTTACCTTGAAGATATCTAGGTCAAGTTCGAAACTGGGTCACGTGGGTTAAAAACTAGGTCAGTAGATCTAAAAATAGAAAAACCTTGTAACCTCTCTAGAGGCCATATTTTTCATGAGATCTTCATGAATATTGGTCAGAATGTTCATCTTGATGATATCTAAATCAGATTCGAAACTTGGTCACGTGGGGTCAAAAACTAGGTCAGTAGGTCTAAAAATAGAAAAAAACCTTATGGACCTCTCTAGAGGCCATATTTCTCAATGGATCTTCATGAAATTGGTGAGAATGTTCAGCTTGATGATATCTAGGTCAGGTTCATAACTGGGTCATGTGCGGTCAAAAACTAGGTCAGTAGGTCGAAAAATAGAAAAACCTTGTGACCTCTCTAGAGGCCATATTTTTCACGAGATCTTCATGAAAATTGGTGAGAATGTTCACCTTGATGATATCTAGGTCAAGTTTAAAAGTGGGTCACGTGCCTTCAAAAACTAGGTCATTAGGTCAAATAATAGAAAAACCTTGTGACCTCTCTAGAGGCCATATTTTTCAATGGATCTTCATGAAAATTGGTCAGAATTTTTTATCTTGATGATATCTAGGTCACATGTGCTCAAAAACTAGGTCACTATGTCAAATAATAGAAATAACGATGTCATACTCAGTTGAACACTGGGTCATGTGGAGATAGGTGAGCGATTCAGGACCATCATGGTCCTCTTGTTTAAGGTACAGCCTTGAAATTTGGATGACATACAGTTTTGCACACCGATCTTAAAACTGACTTTCAGTGACCATGAATGTGATCTACTGACCTACTTTTTAGCTCACCTGTCACATAGTGACAAGGTGAGCTTTTGTGATCACCCTTCGTCCGTCGTCCGTCCGTCAACTATTTCTTGTCTGCACGATAGTGGTTTCATTTATGATTTTATTTTAACCAAACTTGCATACATCTTGTATCACCATAAGATCACGGTTCCTTTCTTGAACTGGCCGGATCCCACTATGGGTCCCAGAGTTATGGCCCCTGAAAGGGCCAAAATTAGCTATTTTGACCTTGTCTGCACGATAGCAGCTTTATTTATGATTTGATTTTTACCAAACTGGCACACAACTTTTATCACCATAAGGTCTTGGTTCCTTTCTTGAACTGGCGAGTTTCCGTTATGGGTTCCAGAGTGATGGCCCCTGAAAGGGCACAAATTAGCTATTTTGACCTTATCTGCACAATAGCAGCTTCATTTATGATTTGAATTTAATCAAACTTGCACAAAACTTGTGTCACCATAAGATCTCGGTTCCTGACTTGAACCGGCCAGATCCCTTAATGGGTTCCAGAGTTATGGCCCCTGAAAAGGCCAAAATTAGCTATTTTGACTTTGTCTGCACAATAGCAGCTTCATTTATGATTTGATTTTAACCAAACTTGCACACAACTTGTATCACCACAAGATCTTGCTTGCTTTCTTCAACCGGCCGGATTCCATCATGGGTTCCAGAGTTATGGCCCCTTAAAGGTCTATTTGGCTATTTTGGCTTTTGCAGCCATATAGAGACTTCATTTATGGTTTTATGTGATACAAACTTCCAAAATATCTTCAACAACAATAAATCTTGGATTCCATGACAAATCAGATCCAGTCATAGGTTCCAGAGTTATTTTATATCTGATTACCTCCCCTGATTGGAATCAAAATGGATTTATATCAGTAAGTACTTACAGGACTTATTTGAAATTTCATTATTGTTATTAGTTGGACTGAGACAATCAGGGTAGATAACTATGGACTGATTTTATGTCAAATTACCTCCCTTTATTTCAAATTAAAATTGTTATATCTCCATACCTACTGAAGATACTGATCTGAAATTTCATTTATGTCAACAGATTTATTTGGCAGATCCTTCTTTTGTCCACTTACAATATTTTTTTTAATTACTTCCTTTTAATGTTACTATAAATAGCTTATTTTTAGTAACTTTTTTATTATTGGCCATAGGGAAATCAAGAGACCAGTTTTCTGTGGTACAACATGGATGGTACCTCCAATTTTTAGGTGTATTTTCACATATCTATACCTTGTAAGAGTTTTTTTTTTGTTTTTGGTTAATTTTTCCCATTGTTGTTCCTGTCTTTTGTACTTAGATATTTTTTCTGAGGACCTTCTTGTCCTCAAGTGCAATGATAACAGGTGAGCGATATAGGGCCATCATGGCCCTCTTGTTTAATATTTTAGCATCAGTTGAAACATATAGCTCATATTACTCAGGTGAGCAATCCAGGGTCAACATGACCCACTTGTATATTGCTATTCAAAGACTGTCAATTGTCGTTCAGGAAAAATAATTTGAATGATTTAATTAAGCAGTTACAAGATATATAATATTTTCATTACAGATGCACCAGCATATCCATTCAGTGTAACACACCAGTCTATACAGACCTACAGACTGTGATCATAACCATCTGTTATACATTGAAATCATATAGTAAAAACCAGTATACTAGTCTTAACAAATTTGCAGTCAACTGTGATAGATCAAATGCAGGAAATACATGTACCAGTCAATGTACACACAGACTACTGGAATAGAATGTAAAAACTCAGTTTATAAAATACAGTGTACCAGACTGGAAAAACTTTGTATGTAATAGAATATATACATGTGAACAAGTCCGTGGAATACAGTATACAAGTCTGTGCAGACTTGCAGTCATCTGTGATAAAATGTGACCAAGAGAATTCCGTGGAATAGAGAACACAAACGTGGACTGGTCTACAAACTGTTTTTAGTAATCCTCTGCAAATGTGAAACTAATCAAAACCATGAATTACCATACTGGACTGTGTACAGATCTGCAGACTATCGCTTTTGGTGTCTGTAATAGTATGTGATTAAATCTATAAAATACCGTTTACATTGTATAAAAAAAAGATGTGCAATTATCAAATTAGAAGGTGTTCAACTCATACAATACAGTGCGCCAGTCTGTACTGGCTAACATTTTCTGTAACAGGTTGTTACCAAAGCTATAAATACAGTCTGTACACCTACAGACTATGGCCATAATTGTCTGTGATAGAATGTGAATTTAATCAAAGAATAAACAAATGCATAGAATAGTCTGTTAGAACCCAGGTGTGCCTCCAACCATTATTTCATCACAGGCAGGCACCTGGGTAGCACCGCTTCCTCACTGCATAGAGCAAAGTCTCATTTAGTCCTGTGTCAGAAGGTGAGAGGTTATCATGATTACACTAACTGAAGCCAGTTTTTAATCTCAGTAATTTGATATGATGAAACTGGATATTATTGGATTAGCGCACCTTAAAAAAGCACATTGTTCATTGTGAAATAAAGAAATATGAATTTTAATCCGGCAATCCAAAACAGACAAATCGTCTCCTGCTATTTGGTATTAAAAAACATGTTTTCTGTAGAATTTTTAGACAAAATAAAGTTCACATTATATTAAATTATGATTCAGGTGTTCATGAAACACAGTATTAACTATCATTAAAAAAAAAAAACCATCAGTTATGTATATAGATATACCCACATCCTTCGTGGGCTATTCCCCTTCTTGATTTAATAAGCACCTAATTAATCCTGAGCAGGAATATTCTGTCAGTTGTCACTAGCTAAATTATTAGATGGGCTTATTTGTAATTCTCTGAGTTTATGAACTCTTTGTTTTAATGTATAAAGTAGAGCATATCGGTATACAGACTGGGGCCAAAATACTCTCATCCACCACTTCAGATTTTGAATTTACTAGTATATAGATTCTAGTATTCCAGTCTATATTTTATTTATGCAACTTATAACAGTTGGGCACTTGTCTACTATAGAATGAATTAGTTATTAAACATCTATAATGTTTGAAGATTAATATGAGCTGTGCCATGAGAAAACCAACATAGTGGGTTTGCGACCAGCATGAATCCAGACCAGCCTGCGCATCAGCGCAGTCTGGTCAGGATCCATGCTGTTCGCTTTCAAAGCCTATTGCAATTAGAGAAACATTTAGCGATAAGCATGGATCCTGACCAGACTGCGTATCCTGGATCTATGCTGGTCGCAAACCCACTATATATGTTTTCTCATGGCACGGCTCATATATGTTTTTATTTTTCACATTTTCACGTGCAATAAGTTGATAAGTTTGTGTTCACTCTTCTATATATGTTAAGCTAACATAACACATAAAGATAAAGGTTACCCTTTATTTACAAACTGATTTCTCTGTACAGAAAGTATTGTGTGCTTGCACTGCTCTTTCAAGACAATGAACCTGTCTCCTGCTTGATAGTAAATTTTTGAGGAGAAATTCAAAAATGTCCTAGTTATGTCTTCTTCCCCCCACCCCACTGGGGGAGACATATTGTTTTTGTCCTGTCTGTCACACTTCATTTCCGATCAATAACTGGAGAACCATTTGACCTAGAACCTTCAAACTTCATAAGGTGGCAGGGCTTATGGAGTAGACAACGGCTATTGTTTTTTGGGTCACTCAATCAAAGGTCAAGGTCACAGGGGCCTGAACATGGAAAACCATTTCCAATCAATAACTTGAGAATCACTTGATCCAGAATGTTGAAACTTCATAGGATGACTGGTCATGCAGAGTAGATGACCACTAATGATTTGGGGGTCACTATTAAAGGTCAAGGTCACAGTGGACAGAACATGGAAATCGATTTCCGGTCAATAACTTGAAAACCATTTGACCTGGAACCTTCAAACTTCATAGGGTGGCAGGTCTTATGGAGTAGATGACCCCTATTGTTTTTTGGGTCACTCCATCAAAGGTCAAGGTCACAGGGGCCTGAACATGGAAAACCATTTCCAGTAATAACTTCAGAATCACTTGACCCAGAATGTTGAAACTTCATAGGATGATTGGTCATGCAGAGTAGATGACCCCTATTGATTTTGGGGTCACTGTTAAAGGTCAAGGTCACAGGGGCTTGAACATGGAAAACCAGTTCCGACCAATAACTTGAGAACTACTTGACCCAGAACGTTGAAACTTTCATAAGATGATTGGACTTGCTGAGTAGATGATCCCTATTGATTTTGGGGTCACTCTATAAAGGTCAAGGTCACAGGGACCTGAACATAGAAAACTCTTCCCAATTAATAACTTGAGAACCACTTGACCCAGAATGTTGAAACTTAATAGGATGATTGGACTTGCAGAGTAGATGACCCCTATTGATTTTGGGTCACTCTGTTAAAGGTCAAGGTCACAGGGGCCTGGACATGGAAAACCATTTCCGGTCAGTAACTTTAGAACCACTTAACCCAGAATGTTGAAGCTTCATAGGATGATTGGACATGCAGAGTAGATTGGCCCCTATTAATTTTGGTGTCACTCTATTAAAGGTCACAGTGGACAGAACATGGAAATCCATTTCCAGTCAATAACTTGAGAACCATTTGACATAGAACCTTCAAACATCATAGTGTGATAGGACTTACAGAGTAAATGACCTGTATTGTTTTTAGGCCACTCCATCAAAGATCAAGGTCACAGGGGGCTGAACATAGAAAACTCTAGTTCCCTATTGACTTTTTGCCTATATGACTATGCATTGGGGGAGACATGCGCTTTTCTACAAAAGCATCTTCTAGTTACCTTATTACTGTGAGATAGCAAACTAATTTTTGTTGACTTTGTGATTTGGTCAGTCCATGAAATAAGATACCAATGAACAAGTAAAATTCACATTTATTTTATCTTCAGATGTTGAAAACCAGGTACTCATGTCCCTACAAAATAGTCGCATTTTGGCCAGTTTTTATATAATCGTGAAAAATCATGCCCATGAAATTAAATGTTTTCACAAAAATAGATTTAGATTCCTTAGAATTTAAGGTTGTAAGTGCTATATAATGAATGACCTTCTAATTCTAAGCAGTTCATTTATAAATGTTTGATGGCAGATAGATTGATAGATGGATGGACAGGAAGTCTTGGTGGACAGGCTGTTTGAAACGCTACTTATCTGCTCAGTAACTTACATTTGTAGAAATATTTTGAAAATGTAAATTGACCTACTAATAACTTACAATAAGATGAAGGTTGTGCTTGAATAGCCCTTGGGGCCAATGGGGGTAAAGGTCATTGTTGCTATATACATGTATATATAAAACAATGTTCCTTCAATAACTCTAGTAAGGAGCTTAAGTAAATTAAATCAAACTTTAGAGATGGAAAACCTAACTTTAATACCAAGACTGACCCTGCATGTTGGGAACAAAAGAGAATATTTTCAGTTTTGAACATCAATCTGTTTCAAAACATTGCAGAACTAAAATGGCCTATTTATGATTTGGGTTGAAATTTAGATCTAAATCATGTGACAATCTATCAGTAACTTATGTTTAAAATATTTTTGCTTTCTGTAAAATACCCTTTTTTTCCCTCCTGTTGTTATACTCATTATACGAAAAAGAAAACAAAGCATTAGATTTTATATTTTTACCACACACTAATGTACAGGAATGTTTAACACATGAATTACTTGCAGGATACATATCATTTAGTATATTTATAGGCAGAATGTAAATTGATCTCTGGGCAAATAATAAAAAATTATTTTGCCTAAAAATAATTACATTTATTTTTTCCCGAAATTAATAGCTATCTCGTTGCTAGGTGTGTTATAGTGGACGCAACTTGACCCCGATGGTTGACCTTTGTATTATAATAAATAATGAGGCACAACCTATCATTGAAAAGGAGTTTACTTAAAACATGAGCTGCATAAGAAAAGGGAAATATAAATTTGTGTAATTATTACTTAGTGTATTGGAAGGTTTTAACTGATCAAATGTAAGTATATAGTCTTTGATACTGCAATGTATACAAACTAATTCCATATAAATATACACAGCTACCCTAAACACCCTTGATTTCTACAATGAAATAATCGATATGAATAATCAGCCTAAGGTCAACCATCGCGGTCAAGTTGCGACTACTATAGCTATAAACTATCGTCGTTGTCAAGTAATCCAGTTTTCTAGTTCCTTGTCTAAACATAACAGATGAATGATAAACGCCTATTCGTCAGGGAACCACTCGAGCGTTATATTAAATCGAGAGCACGTGCAATCTTCTCAGTTGAACTAAAGGTGTACTGGCTAGCGCTTCAGATCGATGTTAAATTGAATAGCCATGCCATGTGGTCGATGCAGAGCCCGCCAGAAAGGTAGAGGCGAGCCAGCCTGCCGAGATGATTAGGAAGGGAAGGAAATGAAAGGCGAACTAGACGGCGGATTTGCCCGAAATCCCAGGCATCAGACAAAATGCCGGTAGGTTTGTTATTGATTTCGAACAATATTTGAAGGAGTCGCAATTAATTCTGCAGTTGTAAGGATAGTACTTACGTCAGTAAATAGTTATACACAGTTAATGTCTTCCCGTTAACATCTATGCATAGATTATGAATTAATTGTGTATTGTATTAACTGTAAACTTAATACGGGGTGTGGCGACCCTATTTCTCATAATTTTACAGATTCGAACCAAAGCAATAATGTTGCTAGTTCAGTCAACTGTCGTAATAGTTTAGGCAGTGGTACTTTCAATACACGAGATTCACATAGTGCATTTCCGTTTTATTACTCGTAAGGTGCTCGCAAAGTAAGTAGTAACATCGATGACGTCACATTTCATAAGACAATGACACTGTTGTGCTCTTTTACTTCCCACAATTAAAATTGCAAATTTTCGGAGTGTTTTTCGTTAATGTCCCCTTTATGGGACCGTCGAATAGTTTAGTATTGCAAAGGTATAGTATACGGATTAAGATCGGATGGGTTATGGAAACCAGAAAGATTGTAAGGAAAAATATTTATACAAGGACGCAACTGTAAGATATTTAAGTAGGTTTTCTCAAGCACTATTAATTACGACCCTCACTTTGCGATAAGTTTTACATGGCCAGGAGAATCTGTCGGCATGCAAACGCAGGTTAGGTCATTTAACTCTTTCGATATCATAAACAAATATCACTAACAAATTCAATGGTTCAGTATTAGACTTAGATGTACTTACATTTTCTTCCGACTGGTTTCGGTAATGATCTTCAAATACACTGCACGGGAACACGTGCATCCATAGAATCGAAAATTTAAGATCCACAGTATTTAATCCAAAATAAATAAAGATGTTGAATTTGCTAGGTTGTATATATACAGGTATAATATGTATGTCAGGTGGATAATTTAGCCCTTGCCTTGATAAATGTGTTTTCGCAACATTATCTGAAGACTTATTTATTCAATCTCTTTTCAGCATAGTTTGTTACGTATAGAGGAATAATTTTCTTATGCTGGGAAACAAAATATGATTGAAATTTAACTAAACACACCGACGTACATATATATCGCTACATTAATTCATGCAATACACATTGTCTTCGCTTAATGTCACCGTCAATTTTGAACTAAATTCTTGTGTGCCTCATGTATTTTTCATGCAATTCAGGTAGAGTTGACGGATTACAAGGAGTACCGTTACTTTGTAGTGCATCTTTGAAATAGAGTGAGGCATGTTGTTGATAAATTTTATGTAACTCGTCCACTGTTATTTTAGGCTAAATGCTCGCAAACGTTTTACAAAAAAAAAAAAAAAAAAAAAATCGAGTGGTCTATCATGAAAATAAGATTCAAACGTTTTTTAAACAGTATTAGTTGGGCAGTTTGTTCTTTGTTTGGTGTTCAGGATTGTTAATTGTTTCACTACTACGTTTGTTAATTTTGTGAGGAAATTCTGTTTCGCTGAAGCTCAACTTTCCGTACATTAAATTTGAAACGATTGTTACGTTTCCCGAAACACATTGTTACTTGAATTTTTCGAAGAAACGGGGTCAGAATCGTGGTGTTTGTCAATTTAGAGGCTGAAAAACAATAGATATTTTGTTATTTTCCATACAGAACCGGATTCTATTATATTATTATATAGATTAAATCGTTACCAGAGTCAAATAAGATATCACGGAAACTTTGTTAATTCAAGTTGCGGCCTCAAATTTTTTTTTACACCATTCTAAACTTTTAAAACTAAAGAGAAATCAACTGAATTTATACATGTTTATGTGGCTAGCTTTCCCATGATATTTTTATTGGTTGTCATTAATTCTTGATAGTATTTAGTTAGAGTTGTTCGTATTTATTTCTAAGGGCACTGGTGTCAGTTAACATGACATTTTAAAATGGCGTGACATTGCAAATAACAAGAGAGAACTGTTTCCCAGTTGGTTTCCCATTATATAGTGTCACGTTTTTGTTTGGTGTTACAAGCTAACTAATATAAGATTAGGTCATCATAGTTGTAAATATGTAGCGTTAAGATATACTGCAATATCACAGATCATATTAATGGTTCTTAAAATTTTGGAAGTCATCATACTGTATTACAACACTCTTGACTGTTCATAATCGATGATGATTTTGTCATTGGAGTATGTATGTGTAGTGAGCAAAACTTCAGAGCTGGTTATCATGGGATTTGGTTGAAATCTGTAACAAACTACCAGTCGTTTGTTACGTTATGTATGAATAAAAATTTTTTGGTTGTCTTAATTTTTCGCCTGTCCCAGTAAGTGAATTCTCTTCGAATAGCTCATGCAGCACTATATCAATAGGAGGATACTACGTCATCGCGCACCTGCTAAAACGATCGTCCGCGGACACCAAAGGTAAACAAACCCGTCGCTCGGAAAGTAAAATTTGATCTTTATTTATCAACACTGACTTTTTGCAAAATCTCTTTCGGTGCATCGAAGAACTATATGTCCTATAGTGTCCCCGGTGTATATACTTTTCTAACAGTCCTTGTAGTTTTATAGATTACGATGTTTAAAAAAAAAATTCTCAAAGATCCACTGCGTAGACGGACCCATAGATTTGCATGTCTGGCTTAATAGCCGCTTATACAACCGTGCACGAGCTCGAACAATTGTTGTCGGGTCTTCCAAAATGCCCATACACTATCATCAACGTTCAAGTTTGTCCCGTGGTTATGTATTTAGGATGTTTTGAGAGAAAATTTAAAAAGACCCATCATGTAAACGGCTGATGAAAAGATCCACCATGTAAACGGGTGATAAAAAATTGATCCACCAGGATGTAAATTAACCTGAACTTCCTCCTTTTCTTTTTTTCTAGTTATGCTGATATTCTTTTGATAAATATTAATTGTATATTTCAGAAAATGTTCGTCTGTGCTCTATGCGCTAAAGAATATAAAAGCAAGTCTGGTTTAATTAAGCACGAGAAGAGGCATGCGGGCGTTGGCAACATAAATGTCTTCAATGTGGTATGCTTGCCTTCTCCAGAAAAGACTTCGAGACGCACATAGCCAGGCACAGCAATGACAGACTATATGTATGCACCAAATTTGGTATGTAATTAAGCAATGGCGATTTCTTTTGTAAATTCTATTAGTTCATTGCTGATTTAATAGCATCCGAAATATTATGACTGATCATCTTTATAAACATAGGTCATAGACGTATAAACGTAGGTCAGTCACAATTCATTACGTCTCGTGACCGAAACCCGGTCTCGTTAGCTTTCAAAATAAAATCTCACTATTTTCACCTACAGTTTTGATTATTTATTTTATATACACATCTAGTACACTTATTATATGAATGAAAAGAAATAAAATATTCCTTCAAAATCTTTTAAGTATAACAAGTTAAAGTCACTTAAGTTTCAACATACTGAAATTTTGCTTCTTCACTATGCTAGATCTATATGCTTATACAGTTAGTTATTGGAATGGCATATCTCAATTTCTAACAACAAAATTATTTTTAAAAAGTGTTTGGACATTATCATTCATTCCAGTTTCTGTGAAGACTTATCATTATTTAGACGCATTTGAAGTGATGATAAGATGCTAAAAATGTGTTTTCAATGGTCCCCAAGTCGAACTGTTAAAATGATGCAATAATAATCTCACCACACCTGTTCCCGTAGTTTGATTTAAGACTTAATGTAATGATATTAGTAATGCTAGCGCAAAAGATACTTACGTATCTACTTTAACCTTTTCAGGCAAGGCATTTAAAACGCAAAAAGACATGCAAGATCACTCAAGGCTAGAGGATTCTGATGGGTTCTGATGCTCCGTTAGGTCCGATTTCTTCTTGTACTTTGACCCGCAGGTGTCACACTCATATTTCCCATCAGAATCCTCTAGCATTGAGTGATCTTGCATGTCTTTTCGCGTTTTAAATGTTTTGCCTGAAAAGGTTAAAGTAGATAATGTAAGTATCTTTTGCGCTAGCATTACTAATATCATTACACTAAGTCTTAAATCAAACTACGGGAACAGGGTGTGGTGTGATTATTATTGCATCATTTTAACAGTTCGACTTGGGGACCATTGAAAATACATTTTTAGTATCTTATCATCACTTCAAATGCGTCTAAATAATGATAAGTCTTCACAAAAACTGGAATTAATGATAATGTCCAAACACTTTTTAAAAATAATTTTGTTGTTAGGAATTGAGATATGCCATTCCAATAACTAACTGTATAAGCATATAGATCTAGCATAGTGAAGAAGCAAAATTTGAGTATGTTGAAACTTAAGTGATTTTAACTTTTCATACTTGAAAGATTTTGAAGGAATATTTTATTTCTTTTCATGCATATGATAAGTACACTAGATGTGTATATAAAATAAATAATCAAAACTGTAGGTGAAAATAGTGAGATTTTATTTTGAAAGCTAATGAGACCGGGTTTCGGTCACGAGACGTAATGAATTGTGACTGACCTACGTTTATACGTCTATGACCTATGTTTATAAAGATGATCAGTCATAATATTTCGGATGCTATTAAATCAGCAATGAACTAATAGAATTTACAAAAGAAATCGCCATTGCTTAAGAACATACCACATTTGGTGCATACATATAGTTTGTCATTGCTGTGCCTGGCTATGTGCGTCTCGAAGTCTTTTCTGGAGAAGGCAAGCATACCACATTGAAGACAAATATGCTTGCCAACGCCCGCATGCCTCTTCTCGTGCTTAATTAAACCAGACTTGCTTTTATATTCTTTAGCGCATAGAGCACAGACGAACATTTTCTGAAATATACAATTAATATTTATTAAAATAATATCAGCATAACTAGAAAAAAAGAAAAGGAGGAAGTTCAGGTTAATTTACATGCTGGTGGATCATTTTTTTATCACCCGTTTACATGGTGGATCTTTTCATCAGCCGTTTACATGATGGATCTTTTTAAATTTTCTCGCAAAACATCCTAAATACATAACCATGGGACAAACTTGAACGTTGATGATAGTGTATGGGCATTTTTGAAGACCCGACAACAATTGTTCGAGCTCGTGCACGGTTGTATAAGCGGCTATTAAGCCAGACATGCAAATCTATGGGTCCGTCTACGCAGTGGATCTTTGAGAATTTTTTTTTTAAACATCGTTATCTATAAAACTACAAGGACTGTTAGAAAAGTACATACACCGGGGACACTATAGGACATATAGTTCTTCGATGCACCGAAAGAGATTTTGCAAAAAGTCAGTGTTGATAAATAAAGATCAAATTTTACTTTCCGAGCGACGGGTTTGTTTACCTTTGGTGTCCGCGGACGATCGTTTTAGCAGGTGCGCGATGACGTAGTATCCTCCTATTGTATATCATGTTAACGAAATTCTGTAGTTTTTTTACCTTAGCCCGGAACCGGGATTTCATAAATCAGTGTTGGTTTGTTATATTAATTATTAAAGTCGGATTTTTAATATCTAAGTAAAAATTTCTTTGACAAACCAAGCCGAAATTATTTACTGAAGACAGATAATGTTAACGTCATTATGTATTAGATTTAGATCTACAAATAAGGTTGACATTGTGTTTTCGTGTAAGTTGAATATCTTGACATATTTAATGTTGTATAGTGCAATCTATTTATAGAACGATTACGTATTTATAAGTAGAAAGCGATAGCGAAACATTATTGGAAAAGTCGATTATTCAGGGTCTTCATAGTAAAGCATGGTTTTCTTTTAATATACGATTGGACAGAAGTACAACATTGATAAATATATCGACCTAGTTCCGCAGTAGATCTATTCATCTATAAATACATTTATAATTGCACGACAATTTTTCGGGATGTGTGACCCATCCGCTATCTTCGGTATTTTACCGCAGTATTATTATAAATTAATAGTCCAGACATGCCTTGATGTATAAATCTCACACAGTAACTTAAACGATAAAATGTTTGATAATTATGATTTTCTTCATTAAAACGTCTCAATACAGAAAACATTTTGTATAAAACATTTCAGTATGCACATTACTTCTTTCATTGACAATCTTCTTCGAGTTCAACGATGCATGAGAACCATAACAAGCAAACGATAATACAATGTAGAAACATGCAGTCATTTTAATTAGTATCAAGTTGATCTATACAAGAATACTATGTTTAAGTTGGTACCGTAGTGTATTGGATTGTGTTGTCATACCCGACCCGATTGAGGCCTGGTAAACTCATTGAAAAGCTAACCAAAACGCAGTAACAACATAATTCTTGCAGATAAAAGGGATAATGCTTGCGGATAAAAGGCATAATGGTCTTTCTAGATATTGATGTATAGCCTTGAAGGAGTACATATCAACATGGTTGGAATTGAATTTTAATTTGATTACATTAGGACATAAATCTTAAGATAAAACGTGTATCCAAACAAATATATTTTAGGTAAGCATTTAAGTTAGCTATTTCTTTCAAAGATAGAACTATAGATTATCATCATGATGATGAACAAATGATCCGGATCACTCAAGACGATCGATAATCCTTCTGCTCCTTGTTTCATACATTGGCAAAACGTGATCACGTGATGTTGGTGGGATTTGCTCTACTTGTCTTTCAAATAGCCTATCCGATTATGTTATAGTTATATGGATGAACCAGTTTGGTTTTAAAGAACAAATATAATTGTTGTAAAGCTGAGATAGTATGTTTTAGAATTTAAGAAATCGTTGCACAGAATTTTAGGGGGATAAATTTTGGCAAATTTATTGTGCCTGGAAAAATTCTGTCGACCGTGGGGGCGATCGGGCGTGCTTTGGGACGTTTTGATGGTACGGATGTTACGGTGTATATTAAAGGTATTGCTCTAGTGCCTTGGCAATATCTGACTAGCCTTGCTTAAATGTATCATAGCCTTGGCTGATGTCATAGCCTTGCTCATCATATAGTATTTGCCTCGCTTAGAATTACAGTACGTTTGCCTTGCTCCATTGGTCCGCTAAATGTTCCTCATTACTTTGCAGGTAACGTCGAGTTATGGGGAATATTTAATTTACTAGTGGTGTACTGTAGCCTTGCTCATTATAGTATTTGCCTTGCTTAGAAGTACAGTACGTTGCCTTGCTCCATTGGTCCGCTAAATATTGTGGTTACTGTAGCCTTGCTCGTTGCTTAGAATTACAGTACGTTGCCTTGCTCCGTTGGTCCGCTAAATATTGTTGTGTACTGTAGCCTTGCTCGTTGCTTAGAACCACAGTACTTTGCCTTGCTCCGTTGGTCCGCTAAATATTCCTCATTGCTTTGCAGGTAACGTCGAGTTTTGGGGGATGTTTAATTTACTGTGTGTGTACTGTGGTATCCCTTGCGTCCGTGTGGCGCTGCTTGTTGCTCTACAGGTAACGTGGAGCAATGACGTGGTGCTTTACGAGTCGTCTGGTTTCCTCCGGTCGACTGGTTTTTCAAATAGCTTTCATTGGAGTGGCCATACTCTGCCAACATATTGATAATAACTTTATATTGAAAGAATATTTCATAGATTAAATTAGCACTGTTTACAGTATCTTACGCGCCGGTAATTGAAATATGTGACTGTATTCATATCTGAAATGTACAAATAAACATGTAAAAATGTGAATGTTACTTGTCTTCTGGTTACGATTTCGGGTAATAAAATAATAAAAAATTATTTTGCCTAAAAATAATTACATTTATTTTTTCCCGAAATTAATAGCTATCTCGTTGCTAGGTGTGTTAGCTATAAACTATCGTCGTTGTCAAGTAATCCAGTTTTCTAGTTCCTTGTCTAAACATAACAGATGAATGATAAACGCCTATTCGTCAGGGAACCACTCGAGCGTTATATTAAATCGAGAGCACGTGCAATCTTCTCAGTTGAACTAAAGGTGTACTGGCTAGCGCTTCAGATCGATGTTAAATTGCCCACCCGCCACACCCCAATAATAATAATAATAATAAAAATTGTTGTATACTACAATTCATTATATTTTGTATCTTTAATTCTGTTATGACAATCTGACTGTTTTGTGAAGTACTTATGTTGCAGATAATATGCTGCCATTGGGTGCCAACTCCGGAAGTGATCAGACTCCAGGTACTTTCCACAGACATTAATTGAACGGATTCCTGGGCTACAAACAATTTGTGAAACAGACAGATCTAAAAGGATATTATCATTCTTCCGGACTGTTGCTTTATGAGAAATCAAAAGGACAATTTAGAATTTATACATGTATAATTTTTACAACTAAAATTCCAGTTAATTATTTCCAGATTTATATACAATTATTTTTTTTTTTTTTATGTCACTCCTAATTTTAAGGGCCTGGAAAAATTCTGTCGACCGTGGGGGCGATCGGGCGTGCTTTGGGACGTTTTGATGGTACGGATGTTACGGTGTATATTAAAGTATTGCTCTAGTGCCTTGGCAATATCTGACTAGCCTTGCTTAAATGTATCATAGCCTTGCTGATGTCATATGCCTTGCTCATCATATAGTATTTGCCTCGCTTAGAATTACAGTACGTTGCCTTGCTCCATTGGTCCGCTAAATGTTCCTCATTACTTTGCAGGTAACGTCGAGTTATGGGGAATATTTAATTTACTGTGGTGTACTGTAGCCTTGCTCATTATAGTATTTGCCTTGCTTAGAAGTACAGTACGTTGCCTTGCTCCATTGGTCCGCTAAATATTGTGGTGTACTGTAGCCTTGCTCGTTGCTTAGAATTACAGTACGTTGCCTGCTCCGTTGGTCCGCTAAATATTGTTGTGTACTGTAGCCTTGCTCGTTGCTTAGAACCACAGTACTTTGCCTTGCTCCGTTGGTCCGCTAAATATTCCTCATTGCTTTGCAGGTAACGTCGAGTTTTGGGGGATGTTTAATTTACTGTGGTGTACTGTGGTATCCCTTGCGTCCGTGTGGCGCTGCTTGTTGCTCTACAGGTAACGTGGAGTAATGACGTGGTGCTTTACGAGTACGTCTGGTTTCCTCCCGGTCGACTGGTTTTTCAAATAGCTTTCATTGGAGTGGCCATACTCTGCCAACATATTGATAATAACTTTTATATTGAAAGGAATATTTCATAGATTAAATTAGCACTGTTTACAGTATCTTACGCGCCGGTAATTGAAATATGTGACTGTATTCATATCTGAAATGTACAAATAAACATGTAAAAATGTGAATGTTACTTGTCTTCTGGTTACGATTTCGGGTAATAAAATAAAAAACATAGGGAAGTTTGTTTGAATTTTTGCAATACTATCTTGAAAATTTTGAACCTCACATACATTTTCATAATGGGAGTCAAAGGGAAAATCACAATTTTGATAACATTTAACCAAACAGAAAGTTTTCTATCTATAGATTTTAATGAAACTTCTCACAACCATAAATAAACATATGGTCTATGATGGCAACCCATTAGCAAATTTATTAAAACAGCAACTTTACTATCTTTTAAAATTAAATAATTATGATATTACAACTTTTGTCATGTTAAATAAGCCAAAGAAAAGTCTTCGGCCAAGTTCAATAACTAGCCAAATCGACCCGAACACTTTGGAATTATGGCCCTTGAATTACCGAAAATACTGATACCAGTGATACAGGTCGTGGTGCATGGTTGACTCAGATACATAATGGAGAAGAAATGCCAGCAGTTGTGGGAGACATGCGCTTTTCTCAAAAGCAGCTCTAGTTTGTAAAATGATATTCATTTCGGTACTGAGTTCAGGCTTTATTCTATGTTATCAGGATAATTAACGTTGTGCCATCAGACATGCAGAAATACCTTAAAGTGAGTTATTGCGTAGTCCCTATTTCTAACTGCAGAAAAAATAAAGAACTGAATTAATCAAAACTAATGTATTGTGCTATTTGTTTTGTTGTTAATTTTGTTTGCGGTTGCTTATAAGATTACTGATGGGAATCAGCTACTGTGTCATGTTATAGGTATGGTAGTCAACTACTGTTACTGTGTCGTGTTATATGTATAAGAGTCAACTACTGTTACTGCATCATGATATAGGTATGAGTCAATTACTGTGTCATGTTATAGGTAAGGGAGTCAACTACTGCATTTAATATGGGAATCAGCTACTGTGTCATATTATAGGTATGAGAGTCAGCTACTGCATCATGTTACTACTGTGTCATGATATAGGTATGGGAGTCAACTTCTGTGTCATATTATATGTATGTTATATCTTTTGGAACAGATGAAAGAAGCCAGTAATGTTTTATGGTCACTTTAATATATAAATGTACACCATGATAAGCTATAAATTTTAACTATCATCTAGTCATTTGCTATCAGAGAGACTGCTTGGGCTAATCAAGTTACAGCATAAAGATAATCATGAATGAATTAATACATTTCTCTCTCTCATAAAGAAATGTTTATGTTTATTTTATTCACATATATCCACAAAGTTTTACCCTACCACCCCTATCTAGATAAAAATACCAGACAACAGCTTTATAAAATTTAATAGCTGGTATTAAGAGTACATTTTTAAGTATGCAGGTTACAAACAAAAAAACACTTGAAAATATGAATATGTCTGGCCAAGAATAGTAATGTTGAGGTTTTAGTTCACTAATAATCATAATGTTCACATTCAGTTCCATGCTGTTTGTTCTTTTATTAGTTTTTCTTCAACACCTTTCTGATATAGTGTTTTTGCAGGAGTCACTTTCCAGAATGTCCTGGATATTTCCCTGTAAATCTGGCTTCCTTTTATCATGTTTTTTAGCCATAGTGTATAGGAATTGAACCCCAAGTTTTTCAGAACCAAAACATGTATCTCCATTAGATAGTGGTAAAAGTGGTCTCTGGTATAAGTTTTCAGAATTCAAAATGAGTTCCAGATATGACTTGAAAACTTGGTACACATATTTTATATCTGGAATCATATGGCTTTCACTCTTTTTTGACTTAAGACCTCTTCCTACATTCTTAGATGCATGGCAGTGATATGTAATGAACTGTCCTGATTCATCTGTACCAAATGAATATTGTTCTGCCTGCAGATCTTGGTGTTAGTCATGCAATCGGAGTACAAAAACTTTGCAGTTGTAAAAATATACAACTAGTCAGACCTATGGCTGTATTTACATTAAAATGATTTTTTTCTCAAAGACATTTTTCTTTCTCATCAGAGATAGGTTCCGCCTGCTTTTTAGCTCACCTGTCACAAAGTGACAAGGTGAGCTTTTGTGATCGCGCGGCGTCCGTCGTCCGTCCGTGCGTGTGTGCGTCCGTCCGTAAACTTTTGCTTGTGACCACTCTAGAGGTCACATTTTTCACAAGATCTTCATGAAAATTGGTCAGAATGTTCACCTTGATGATATCTAGGTCAAGTTCGAAACTGGGTCACGTGGGGTCAAAAACTAGGTCAGTAGGTCTAAAAATAGAAAAACCTTGTGACCTCTCTAGAGGCCATATTTTTCATGAGATCTTCATGAATATTGGTCAGAATGTTCACCTTGATGATATCTAGGTCAAGTTTGAAACTGGGTCACGTGGGGTCAAAAACTAGGTCATTAGATCTAAAAATAGAAAAACCTTGTGACCTCTCTAGAGGCCATATTTCTCAATTGATCTTCATGAAAATTGGTCAGAATGTTCAGCTTGATGATATCTAGGTCAAGTTCGAAACTGGGTCACGTGGGGATAAAAACTAGCTCAGTACATCTAAAAATAGGAAAACCTTGTGACCTCTCTAGAGGCCATATTTTTCATGAGATCTTCATGAATATTGGTCAGAATGTTCACCTTGATGATATCTAGGTCAAGTTCGATACTGGGTCATGTGGGATCAAAAACTAGGTCAGTAGGTCTAAAAATAGAAAAACCTTGTGACCTCTCTAGAGGCCATATTTCTCAATGGATCTTCATGAAAATTGGTCAGAATGTTCACCTTGATGATATCTAGGTCAAGTTCGAAACTGGGTCACGTGCGGTCAAAAACTAGGTCAGTAGGTCTAAAAATAGAAAAACCTTGTGACCTCTCTAGAGGCCATATTTTTCAATGGATCTTCATGAAAATTGGTCAGAATGTTAACCTTGATGATATCTAGATCAAGTTCGAAACTGGGTCACGTGGGGTTAAAAACTAGGTCAGTAGATCTAAAAATAGAAAAACTTTGTGACCTCTCTAGAGGCCATATTTTTCATGAGATCTTCATGAATATTGGTCAGAAGGTTCATCTTGATGATATCTAGGTCAAGTTTGTAACTGGGTCACGTGGGGTCAAAAACTAGGTCAGTAGGTCGAAAAATAGAAAAACCTTGTGACCTCTCTAGAGGCCATATTTTTCACGAGATCTTCATGAAAATTGGTGAGAATGTTCACCTTGATGATATCTAGGTCAAGTTTAGAAGTGGGTCACGTGCCTTCAAAAACTAGGTCATTAGGTCAAATAATAGAAAAACCTTGTGACCTCTCTAGAGGCCATATTTTTCAATGGATCTTCATGAAAATTGGTCAGAATTTTTTATCTTGATGATATCTATGTCACATGTGCTGAAAAACTAGGTCACTTTGTTAATTAATAGAAATAATGACGTCATACTCAGTTCAACACTGGGTCATGTGGGGATAGGTGAGCGATTCAGGACCATCATGGTCCTCTTGTTTACTTTTCCAACGCCTTGCTCTGTTGCAAGTTTCATTCAAGAGTCTGAAGTTTGTCTAAATCTGTTAAAAGAAATAATTTACTTGTATTGAAAAAGATTAAATCTTGTCTGTTTAAGTCATCTTTCAAGCATCGTGCAATTCCAGTCACCATTTGGTAGAGTGTCATTCTTGGGTAAAGTTCACCTTGCTTGTTTTGTACTTCCAGAACAAAAAAAAGCACAAAAACTCATCAAAATCAGTGCACTTATAAACTGTAATTGTTTAGCACTTGGGAACGAAGGGTGTCCCAGCTGCCTAGCACTGTTTGGGCTTTAACCCCTGAGTTCAAAATGTTCACTCTCCAGTTGGTATTTTTCCAAGCATTTTTTCCTGACAAAATTTAAAATCAGCTTCCAGTTTTTACAGAAATGATGAGAAGGATCTAACCTACCGGTAATAACGAAACAGAATAAGTATGTAGGCAGCTTTCTTACAGTTTCCTGTTACATTTTGTTTTATCTAAAATGACAGTCATCTTATTTACAGGCATGAGTGAATTTCACCTTATTTGCCCTGGACCCGGTTGTCAGTAAGAAGATAAAACAATCCATATAACCCCCTTTGACGGTTATATGGATCCTCTTACCTATACTTATTTTTTCTCAGTCATAGATATTGAAAATATTATCTAACAAAATACAAGTACATGTAAACTCATTAATTGCAAGTAAACTCATTAATTGCAAATCCTTAGCATTATATAAAAGCACTTTACTGTTTTTGAGGTATGACATTACAAGCACTCAACAGATAAAATGGAAGTCTGTCTGGAAGTTTTCTTTCACCTGTAATCTCTCCTTGTAATCTCAGTTCCATTGCCAATTGTGGACTGGCTTTCAGATCTACTTTCTGATCCAATTTCCAAAGGAATTTTTGGTGTCAGATTAGAGTGTCCACTAATTTTTACATTTAAAATTGAAAAGCATTTACTTTGATGTTAACTGCATTAATCATAAAAATATAAATTTAGCACTTGTTAAATACATATTCCTCTGTGGTGTTTTGG
Organism: Mercenaria mercenaria; assembly: GCF_021730395.1. Classification (NCBI taxonomy): domain Eukaryota; kingdom Metazoa; phylum Mollusca; class Bivalvia; order Venerida; family Veneridae; genus Mercenaria; species Mercenaria mercenaria. The sequence goes on from NC_069364.1 coordinate 61,919,603, forward strand.
TCATGTTATGTTCATGATATAACCAAACTTCAGTTTTAAAGAAATATCATTTTAGCCAAAATCTAGACTGGCCAGTGCCTGTTGGAAATACAAATGGAAGTTCAAGTTCTCATCTTCTTATGGGAAATTTTGACAGTATCTGATTTTAGGCCCAACTTCAACTAAATATGATACCAGACCCTTTTCCTGGTAACCATTTCCACTTTCCACCCCCAAGTAAAGTTGTTTTTACCAACACTATATCTCCTTCAACAAAATGTCTCATGATACTATGATTTCTATCATGACTTGATGCCATTTTTCATGGTTTCGCTCCATGCCCAGCTCATTGTTTTAACACTGCAAGAGATTCCTTAGTAATTAAGGTAGTTCTGCACGTTTGATGAACCGGAAGTGATGGCGTAACGTCATTTATCCGGAAAACGTAGAATAAAGCCTGGATTCGGCGTACGGAAATGAAAATCATTTTATGAATTAACGGCAACCTGTGAGTAATTTACTAAAATTGTACTATTACTATATTTTTAAAGTCAAAATATGATAATAAAACATCTGTCACGTTAAATAATTCAAACTAATGTCTTAAAATTAGCGTAAAATAGTCCGTTCACTTTAATCATGGTCAAATTACTCAAAAATAAGCACACGGACCTATACATTTTATTTCACTGCATTATAGGCCATATATTTAGCTATAACTGTGAGAAGTTTCATCAAAATCTACATTGTAGAAAATTTTCTATTCGCGAAAATGTTTAGAAAGTGATGATTTTCCCAAAGACTCCCATTATAAAAAATTGCGTGAAGTCCAGATTTTTCAAATCAGTCTAGTAAAAAACCAAGCACACGACCCTATCCTTTTTACTTGCTGAATTTTCTAGGTATAGTCTGAAGTTTTGAAAAATCAGAGTTTAATTAAATTCTACATTGTAGAAAAAATTTCGATCCAAACGTGCAGTATTACCTTAAGTGTGGTGTATTTCTGTACTGTAACAGAATGCTTGATAACCTGTAGTGTAAAGTATTTTTCTTTCTACCGTTTCTTGCCTCAAATAATTGTTTCTTAAGGCATTTTGAAGACTTAAACTGTTGTTTCCATTGCTCCACTCAAACTTAGATGAAGTGCTGGAACTAAAGTATCCTTTATTCCATTATTGTTCATGAATATCTCCAATGCTGCAGATGTAAACCTAGGATCGTTATCACTCACAAGTTCTTCCGGGAGGGGAGACCCGATGTACAAAACAATCCGTGTAATATTTCAGAGGTTTTCTCATTAGTCGTTGACTTCATCAAAATTATTTCTAGCCTATGAGATTAACTGTCCATCACAACTAGAAATACCTGTTTATTTGAATTCGGCATAGTCAAAGTGAATACATTGCCATGGCGTTGTTGCCCATTTCCATGGATGCAATGGTGCTGTTGCTGGTGAATTTTTAACTGACATGCATGTTGCACATACTTTAACTGTTCTTTCAATATCTGAGTCAATGTTGTTCCACTATAAATAACTGCACTAAAACTCATTTTACACATTCCCATGTGTTTCTCAAGTAGTTCAGTAAGCAGCCGCATGGGTTAAGAAATAAGACTGCCTGGTTACGTTTATAAATCATATTTGGTGCATTTTCCGTTTTGATTGTGGATGGAAGTCCGTGTGTGGCAAATATTTTCATAAGCCTTTGAATGATAGCCCTGGAGGTAATTGATTTCATGATTTCAATTTCTGGGAAGCGAGAGTAGTAGTCTATCACAACAAGAATATACTCTCCGCCAGGCAATGGTCCTGTGAGATCCATTCCTACATTTTGCCAGGGTGCGTCCGATAAGTCAGTTGGCGTTATAGCAGGTTGCTGAGGCAGGTTTGAAACTAACTGGCACTGGTAACAAGTTCTAATTAAAGTTTCAATTTCATTTTCAATTCCAGGCAAATAAACCTTTTCTCTTAGCATTTGCTTTGTTTTTACAATCCCTTGATGCGTTTCATGAGCAATCTGTAATACTCTAGGCATAAGTCCCTGTGGTATTACGATTCTGTTTCCACGTAACACAACGTTGTTATGAGTGGATAGCTCATTGCGGCACTTGAAGAATGTCTTTAATTTTTCATGCTTTGACCATTTACCGTGAGTAATGCACTTGATGAGTTCTTGAATGAATTTGTCATGAGATGACTCCTTATCAGTTTGATCTAGTTTCATGGCTGCGGGCACTGCATTTTCACATACATAATCCATGTATTTCTCTGTAGTGCTTGAAATTTCATATTTCTCTCGACTAGACATTGACCTTGAGAGGATGTCTGCTGGATTTTAATCCTCCTGACTGAAATTCTATTGTGAATTTGTAACTTTGTAGTAGCATTCTTTCTAATCTTGCTGGAGGTTTGTGTGTTGGCTTGAAAATGTTAATAAGCGGCTTATGGTCTGTAACCACTTGAAATGTTAATCCATAAACGAATGTTCGAAACTTTTCTATTCCTCATGTAACTGCTAAGCATTCACGTTCAGTTTGACTGTAGCGTCTTTCAACTTGATTTAATGTCTGCTTGCATATGCAACTGATTTAAAGTGTCCATCACTTGTTTCTGAGACAGTTTTGCCCCGAGACTATATAGTAATCCATCTACTGTTACGGTTGTTTCAGCTTCTGGGTTGTAGAGTGCCATGACACTTTCACTGGTTAATAATGACTTAAGGTGTTGAAATGCTGATTGTTGTTCTTTTCCCCACTCAAAAGTTACGTTTTTTCTTGTCAGTTTCCTGATAGGTTCTGATACTGTTGCAAAGTTGGGAAGGAATTTTGAGCAATAGTTCAGCAGCCCTAAGAAAGATTTAACTTCTTTCACATTTTGGGGAGGTGCAGTGTTCAGTTCTGCCTTGATTTTGTCGTCTTGTGACATAAGTCCTTTAGCTGTGAGTGTGTGACCCATGAACGTGATACTTGTCTCGCAAAATTCACATTTGTCTTTGTTAAGTGTTAAGTTTTTGTCACGAAGGCGTTGTAACACTTTTCGTAGTGCTGCATCATGTTCTTCCTTGGTTGTACCATATACCAGTATGTCATCCGAAATGTTTTTGCAGTTCGGGAAGTGTGTGCTGTATTACACGCTAGTAGACTTCCGACGCACAAGAAATTCCAGACATTAATCGATGATAGCGGTATATTCCGTCATTCGTTACGAACATTGTTATTTCTCGTGACCGTGGGTCGAGTTCTATTTGATGGTAATCCATGATCAAGTCTAGCTTAGTGAAGTATTGAGCTCCACTTAATTCTTCCATAGTTTCATCTATGTTTGGCACAGGAAAGCGGTCCCTTTCGATCGCTGAATTCGCTTACCCTCATGTCGACGCAAATTCGTATGTCCCCATTGCTCTTGGGAATAACAACCAGGGGTGATATCCATGGTGTGGCACCTTCGACTTTCTCGATAACGTCGGCATCCAGAAGTTGACTGATTTTCTCCTTAACCTGTTGTCGCATTTTGAAGGGTATTTGCCGGTTTGGCTGTGCAATTGGCTTGACATCTTTATCGATGTTTAGCTGTTGCTGAAAGTTTTTGAGATTTCCTAGCCCTTGAAATATGTCACTGTATTCCGATAGAACATTTTCTACACTGCTGTGATTTTTGATTACATTATTTACACAGAACTTTACTAATCCAAGATCAACGGCATTCTTCTGACCTAATAACGGTGTGCACTCATTATCAATTATGTGAAACATTTTCTTTGATTTTCACATTAAATTCTGCAATTCCAAGAATTTTCAATGGTGTTGACTGAGCGTAAGGATAGATCCTAGAACGAGATTTTGTGACTGCGGTAGATTTTGAGTTCACCTTTTCGAACGTAGAGCGATCGAGGCAATTTACGCTAGACCCAGAATCTATGAGTAATTTACATTTGATTCCTTCAATTTCAACTTCCACGTATGGTGACTGACTTTTAGCATTTACAAATATTCCTCATTTTCACTATCTGAACTTTTTGAATCCTTGTTATTATTGACATAGCGCACTTGATTTTGCTTTGACTTACACATATGTGTGTAGTGACTTTGCTTTTTGCATTTATTGTACACAATACTGCGCTATTTCATGCATTCATGACCAGAATGACCCTTTCCTCCACATCGATAGCAGGTTTTGAACTTTGATGGCTCCGGAGCAGGTCTTGCTCTAGGCTGATATTGTTTCCGTTGTTTCGTTTTCTTGTGATGAAGTTGGCTAACATCATGATTTTTGTAGTTTGCAGAACTGTCTGATCTGCGCTGATATGTGTTGTTTTCTGATGAACTCTGCATTTTGTCGGCATGCAAGTTCTGTTGTGCGGGATATTCGTTGTACTTTTTCTAGCGTAAGTTCTTGCACACGCAGAAATTTAAATTTTCAGCTCTTTGGAGATGCAGTTCCCGACAACTTGGTCGCGAACCATGTCTTCTACAGTAGCTTCAGGAAAGTCACATGACAAAGAAAGTTTTTTGAGTCTAACGATGTAATTATCCACAATTTCATCTGAATTTTGTTTCTCTGGTCTGAAACGATATCTTTCATATGCGATGCTTTTCTTTGGATTGAAGTACCGCGTTAGTGCTTGAACAGTTTGTTGACAGTTATTATCAGGATTTGTCACTGTTTCATAAATGTCCTGTAATTCTTGTCCACCAAGATGTAACAAAAGAGCCTTTTTTTCTTTCATCCTTTGTTATTCCAGATGCTTGTATGTAATATTCAAAGCGTTTTACGTAATTGTCCCATGCACTTGACAAGTTGGTGTTTTGTCCTACTACCTTAAAAAGCTGTGGCATTGGCAGTTCAAAAGAAGATGCCATCTTGAAACACTGAGAATATTTTTTTTTAAATAGCCACAAACACTGTGTCACTGAACTTATCATTAATAAGTCATCTTGAAAAACATAATCCTTTCAATTAAATCCCACCATCCTCATCGCCATTGTAATATAGTCGATGTGGTAGGACGGCATGGGTTAAGAAATAAGACTGCCTGGTTCCGTTTATAAATCTATTCATTTGATACTACAACTGGAACATAATACAAGGTGAAGTGAGGCGGAGCTTATCAGCTAGTGGCTAGTCCAAGCTGACCAATAGTTAGTCAATACATTACAGAACATTTCTCTTTTTTTAAGTGCTCAACTGATGGAGTACCTCTTGTGGGCATTTCAAATGGGTTTCATGATTCGGACCTGATGTCAAAATGTTGTCAGTTCCGCACTCAACATGTGGAATACCAAATAAAAAGTTGTCCATAGCTGACAGAAATATAGCTGGGCGTAAACTCGGTAACACGGTAGATCTATCCAGTCCCGTAATTATATGTATTTAGAGTCCTTGTCTAACTCTTACTGTGTATAAACCTGGACAAGTCTAGCTTTGAAAATTTCTCGCCACCAGCTAACATTGCAAATAGATCCTCTGTATTTGGTATTGGGTACTGTTCTTCACTTATTTCTCGGTTCACTGTTAGTGTATAATCTCCACATATACGAACACTATTAATGGGTTTCAGAACTACCACCAGGGGTGTAGCCCAATCATTATTTGTTTACTTTGTAAACTACCGGTATACCACACTTGTCCATCCGATTACACTCCTTTTCCACGGCTTCCTTGACTGCATAAGGTACCGGCCTGGCCTTACAAAATACTGGTTTTGCGTTGATCAGTATCCTGATGTTCACTTTAAATCCCTTTATATGCAAATCCTCTCCTTTTTCACTTTCAAAGAGGCACACGTGCAAATTCAGTTTTCACTCTCAAACAGTTCTGCAGATGTCATTCCAATTCAATGGAATTTCCTGCAACCAATTTCTCCCAAATAATGCGGGTTGATTTCCTTTCACTGTGATTAAGGAAAGTTTATACTTTCTCTCGCCATACTCACGGGCACCGTTATTTGACTCAAGAGTTCAATTTTATCCCCTGAATATGACTTAAGTTTCAAATCAGTTTTTGCTATCGGATAATCTCTTAAGGCCTTGTTATACTCATTTTCTGAGACAATGCTAACCCAAAAGCCAGTGTCTAACTCCATTGGTACCATTGTTTTTCCCAAAACTGGTTCCAATATAATTTTTCCTGAAGTTGTTTCCAACAAACGAAACTGGTATACGGTATTTAGCTCTTCGCTATCCAAGGTGTCAACATATTGCATCGATCCAGACCCAGGCACTTATACATTTAAAACACTAGGATGCTTTAAAACGGCATTTGTCTGGGTCGTGTATATTTCCACACCGGAACCATTTCTTAGATCGTCTACTTGTACCTTGACCACCTTTGCCTGTATATATGTTCCCTTTTTTTTTTTTGGAAACCTTTAGGCACCTTGTGTTTCTCTTTGTGGCATATGGATTTAATGTTCGCAGCTGTACCCTGAGACTAGAAACTTGCTGTGTCCTTAGAAACCATCTCCATGGTTGTTGCAGTTTGACATATACCTTTAAATGTCAATCTATCTTCTGATTACAATTTCCTCTTGATAAATTAAACTTGAGGCCACAAAAAGCCGATCTCGGAGAGCATCGGGTAGAAAATCCTTAAATTTGCAAGAGATGGTCAGCTTTTTCAATGCCACCACATATTAAATGCACAATTTTCTCACCTTCTGTTATGTTTATTGAATTTTAAACATTCCAAAATAACCAAAAGCCCTGGCATATAATATGTCATTTTAACACCTGAACTATCTGTGCATATGATTTATCTTTATGAAACTCGGACTGAACTTGATTCCTTAAAATTCTATTATGGCTCTGGACCAATACCAGACAAAAATACAGCAACTTGTTTTTCGTCTTTTAATTATTCCATTTGCACTAAAGTACTGTTCCATCCTTTCAACATAGTTTTGAAAAGTTTCTCTTGCTGGTTTAAATTCACCCAATATGCCGATGTTTGCCATAATTATTCAATTATAATTGACACAATTTGCAAAAGTAAAATGTTTCAGTTTAATATCTTTGTTTACCTTCTTGGCCAGATGTACTATTTTTTGGAACAGATAAAAGAAACCAACAATGTTTTAAAATATGCTGTGTATACTGTAAGATCTAAATGTTAGCTAACTATCCTCTGGCTGTCTGCTATCAGATAGACTGCTTCGGCGTTTGGTCCCCAGATGAAGCAATAGGTTTGCCCCAGACGAGAAAACAATGGGCAGAACTAAACAAACTGGAATTTAGAAAAGGATCTGAGGTTATGGAGCCTGCATATCACAGGAACTGTCAAAAGACAAAATTAAAAAACAGGCACCATATCCATGGGGTGATTATACAATACCCAAGGCTATGAAAGCGGGAGTATTGGAACAAGTTACAGCTTTAGGATAATCATGATTCATGAATAATTATAATGCAGTCAACTACTGTGTCATGTTATAAGTATGGGAGTCAGCTACTGTGTCAAGCCTTAGCTATGGCGATCATTTACTGTGTCATGTTATAGGTATGGAATGAACATAAAATCACGTGTCTACGGCGTGATATTCCAGTGAAGCAGCACTATAAAGTTGGGCATTGTGCTCACTGCTACAAGTAGACACCGTCGTTTATATGACTGAAAAATTGTTGAAAAAGACGTTAAATTCGAACACACACACACACACAATCACAGGTCTTGTTAATAATTATTCAATCATCGTCCTGTTCCTAATGATTTTATTTTCATGAAATAAAGAAAAATTTAACCTTGTCAGGCAAGACTGCATTATCGCTGTAATAAGAATCAGTTCTATATTTGTGGTAGTGAATTCATTTTGGTCATTCTATCTATTCTCATGAATAGATTTTGTATGGTTGCTGAGACATGAAAATTAAATTTCACCTTTTCAAGCAACAAAGTAGATTTTCTGTGATTGACTAAACAGAAGAAATTTAGTTTAAGTCAAAGTTCTGTCATTGTCAGTTTTTGGTAATCATTTACATTGTATTTCACAAAAATATCTGTAAAATCTATGGACTTTATATTGAAGTGGGGAAAAAAAGAAACAATGTTAGCGCTTAGTAAACTGTTGTTAAATAAAGACGAGAAAAACGTATATTTGGATTTATTGTTGCTTGTCCTTTATGCCCCAACCATTTATGATTAGCATATAGTAGAGATAGACCCTAAAATTTTCAATGATAGAAACACATTTAATAAAGTCTAGAAATTGATTTCCAAGTCCTTGACATAACCAAAAATGATTTCACAAATGTGGAATTTATGATAGTTTTGTTAATATCAATTACAGAAGTTTAAATATTTAATTTAAAGTTGTGATCCACAAAGAATGACAACTCTTGCCTTGGGCTAGTACTTATAAGCAGAGATATCTATTAGTTTACTTCCCTTGCAATTACACAAATGAGTGAAAAATGAAAACGGTTTAAGACACAATATCACTTTTTTGCACAACAAAAACATTTACGATTTATTCATTTGTATTTGATTTACCCCTCAAAACCTGGTTCTTATGATTTTGTCAACTTACTTATGGTGAAAAACTAACTTTTAACAAGCAGATAATAAAATGAAATACTTGTAAGTATTTTATAGAGCAGATAATACAGTTTTGCTTGTATCAAAATGTCACATTAGAATCACTTTTGTAATACAGAACACCTGGTAGGATTAGGAAGGTGCAATTATATCGATCTCTATTTCCTATGCCTACATATAGCTGATGAAAGCATTCTATCTTCATTTATAGTATTCATATATTGACTACCTGACCTGTTCACACCCCCTATATGGATGTTCTCGTGACCAGACCCCTAAAAAGAATATATAGTTTATTACAGTCTCTCTAGAGGCCTTTTTGATTCTGCTTAAATCTTTAGCTCAACTGAGTACGAAGTACTGCTGAGCTTTTAGGATTGTTACATGTACCTCATCCATCCTTCCGATTTCCACACTTTCTCTAAGGTCAACCACTACTCCAGTTGCAACCAAACTAAAAATCTCAAGAGTGTTATTTGGGCGGTGCCTTTTCAGATTCCTTCAAATTTAGATCATCCATGCTTAATTCTTGTTGCCATGGCAACTGAAAGAAAATTTGTTTAAAAAGTCTTCTCGGGAACCACTTTGGAAATAATTTCACAAATATGTTACTTTGGTTGCCTCCTACCAGATTCCTTCAAATAATTTTGTATTCAGTTCTGGCTTAATGAATTAAGGTGGCTAGGTAGTTCTACAGCTTTAACCCACCCAACTCAGTCCAACTGTACATGGGATCTCCCTCCACTGCAAAGCATTAAATTACAAAAATTATACAAGTAACTGTACGGATTTTAAGACAAGCATGGGTGGAGCTCGACAATTTTGATACGCGATAAAAACACATTCTTCTTCTTGTACCATACGCACTAGGCTCTTATATTAGAACTGTCATTTTATCACCACAAATAACAGACAACTTATCCACAAGAAACAATCAATTTAAGATAAGAGGTGGCTCAGGGTCACAGTTGACACTTATGTGCGACAGTACATGTGCATATTTCTGTCAGTCATCATAGTAGCATACATTTTATAAGCAAGACTAAGTTTCTAATCTGCTCCACCCATTGAGGTAAAAGTACCAACAACTAGAAAACAATAAGATGTCAAGAACAAAATGTTGCAACGTTTCTAAGCAATTTAAAAAAAATTGTATATGCGCACAGTTTACATTATTTCAACAGTGACAAGGCTTTTGAATAGTTGAGCGTAGCTGTCCTAAAACAGTTGTTTTTAGATTTTGTGATCGCCCTTCGTCAGTCGTCCGTCGTCGGTCTGTCCACAATTTCTTTTGAACACTTTAGGGACCATATTTTGAAACTGATTTTAATAAAACTTGCACACAACTTGTATTGGCATAATATCTCGGTTCCTTTCGAAAATTGGCCAGATCCCATCATGATTTCCAGAGTTATGCCCCCTTAAAGGGCCAAAATTTGCTATTTTGATGATTTTGGCCCTTTCAGCGATATATAGGTTTCATTTATGCTTTGATTTGAAACAAAGTTGCACAGAATGTTTATCTCTAGGCTATCGAACAATAGCGGATTAGGAAAACTAGACCCTGCGGCATATAGGATTATAAACTTACACAATTTTTCCTGTAAAAAGAAAACGCATAGAATTAAACGAGGTGGTAAAAGTAAAGAAATTCCTAAGCAAAATTAATGGTGTCAACTTAAAAAAATTGATATACCCTAAGAAATGCAATCAATACAAAATTATACGCGAACATGTATCTTGCATTACTCTTAACTGTAGATTAGTTGTGAACAAAGATGATTGTGTGGGCCAATACCTCAGGGATGAGAGAATAGATGTCGCTCTTTTGACTGAAACCTGGTACTCGGACGAGAAACAGCATTAGTTTGAAACTTCTGACTAGAACCAGAATGGATATAGATTAAACGTAACTAATAGAAAAAAGGGCGGTGGTGTTGCGATCACTTGTAAAAACACGATCAATATGCGATGGGTAACTCACGGCACTGTTCGAAGCTTTGAATATGGTATTTGGAAACTCGTTTTCAAAAATTTAACCATACACGTAGTGGATGTAAAGGTAAAGGTAAAGGTTAGTTTTATTTACCGTCGCTTGATGAAACAATTAACATTTTTATGCATAATTGAAGAAAACCCTGATAGATTCTTGTGCTCAAAGGATGTACCTTGAAATCACAAGATAAGATATGAAATTTTGATTGAGTTTAAAATTCACCATATGCGACCCTATATTAAGAACAGTTAAAACCAATTATACCTCACCCCCAGCAATTTACTGGTACCCATTTACAGCTGTATCGACTGAGGCAATCGTGATAAAGTGCCTTGCCCAAGGACAAACCGCAATGGGAGTAGCCAGGATTCGAACCAGGGGCCTTCAACTCCGTAGGAAAGCCCTCTTAGCCCTCTCGACCAATGCGTCCACGAATGTGTATAGACCCCCGGCTCTATCGACTGGTAACCAGTTCGTTGCTGATTTTTTTTATTTCATCGAAAATATTTTACCACATTATGACAATTAACTTATAATGGGAGATTTCAACTTGCATATAAACGATGACAACAGTTCTATTACAAACTTCAAGGACTCCCTAGTAACAATGGGCCTGGAACAACACGTTAATTTCAGTACTCATACAGGAGGACATAGCTTGGATCTAGACATAACTGAGTCACTTAATGGTGTTCTTGTAGAGAAATGTGAGCCTGGACCATTTTTATCTGATCAGTGTGTTGTTAAGGTTCTCTTAGATGTTAAAAAAGAGACTATTACATGTAGGAGCGTGTCATTTAGAAACTTTAAAAATTTGAACGAATCAGACTTTTCCAGCGACCTAAGTGCAATAAATGTTGATTCACAGAATATAGACAAGTTTGTGAAAGAGTTTGAATCGGGAATAGAGGATGTCCTGAATAAGCACGCTCCCCTTAAAGAAAAAACTATAATTCAGAGAGCACCCAAACCGTGGTTCAATAAAAAATTGCAACATCTAAAGCAACAAGTTAGAAAGTCCGAGCGTACATGGAGGCGTTTTGGTAAAACAGATCAGTTTGAGTCGTATAAACAAGTAAGAAATAAATACAATTTTGAAATCAAACGTTAAAAGAGAAACACACTCAGTGAAAAGATAGAGAACGCTAAAGGTGATTCCAAGACTCTGTATGGATTGGTAGCTGAACTAACTGGTACCAAATCTGAAAACCCACTGCCTCAAGGAGATTCTAATAATTCATTGGCCGAAAAATTTGCTGACCTTTTCATGGCAAAATTCTCAAAAATACGTCAATCTCTAAGTGAATATCAAAACTTTGAACCTCAAGTAAAGGATATACAAAATTTAAACAAATTTACTGAATTTACTCAAGATGAAGTGAAAAAATCTCATCAATTAATTGAATACTACGTTTTCAGAGTTAGATATTTTGCCAACACGTATTCTGAAATCACATGTAGATGCACTTCTCTCTAGTATCACTAAATTGGTGAATCTCTCATTACAACAATGTGTTTTCCCTGTGAAATACAAACAAGCAGTTGTAAGACCTCTGCTAAAAAAAGCAGGTCTTGAACTAGAGCTTTCCAATTATCGCCCTGTGAATAATTTATCATTTCTATCAAAACTTATTGAGAAAGCTGTTCTTTACAGATTAAACAAACATGTAAATCAAAACAGTCTTTTGCCTAAGAACCAGTCTGCATGTAGGAAATACCACTCCTGTGAATCTGCGCTACTGTTGGTCAATGATCTTCTAAGTGGTATGGAGGAAAAGGAAGTCACGGCCCTTATTGCGATTGACTTAAGTGCGGCATTTAAAAATTGACACTGTCGACCACGACATTCTTCTAGATGTCCTAAAAGCACAATGTGGCGTCTGTGATACAGCTCATCAATGGAGAGACTCCTATTTTTAAGGCTTCGTACTTGTAAGATTAATATCAACAATTAATGTATATTCATCAGACCGCCATCTTGAATGCAGTGTGCCCAGGGAAGTTGCCTTGGTCCGTGGCTGTATCTCACCTACGCTGGAACTCTTTTTGATGTCATTCCAAATTCCATATCAGTCTACGGTTTTGCTGATGATCATATAGCAAATAAAAGCTTTCGTCCTACATCTGTTTCCGTAGAATCACAAGCGGTTGGAGACCTTGAAAGGTGCGCAGTTATAATCAATGACTGGATGAATAGAAATAAACTGAAAATGAACACTTCCAAAACTGAGTTTATTATGTTTGTTAGCATACCTCAATTGAACAAATGTTTTACAAATTCCATTAACATTGCAGGTGATGATGTCAAACGTGAAAGCACAATTAGATATCTCGGTGCATTTCTTGACGAAACCTTGAACTTTAAAAATCATGTAAATCGCAAATGTCGTACAGCTATGTTGAATTACCTACGAATTAAGAACATCCGAAAATACTTAACAAAAGCAGCCACTGGAATTTTAGTTTTATATCTAGTTATTTCACATCTGGATTATTGCAATGTCATACTGTATGGTGTAGCTAACTGTGAGGTGCGTAAGATCCAACGTATTCAAATCATGTGCGCAAAACTTGTCTTTAACACGAGGAAATTTGACAATTTTAAACAAGCATTGTATCACTTACATTAGTTGCTGGTGAAAGCAAGGACTGAGTTTAAGATACTTTCTTTCATGTATAGCTGTCCGAGCACCTCTGTATTTAACAGAATTGCTTACAGAGTATATTCCTAGTAGACAAGGTTTGAGATCATCTGAAAATTCTGAATGTCATGTTGTTCCATACAACAAGTGCAAAAAATTCAATGATAGAAGTTTCTGTACTATTGGTCAAAGACTTTGGAATGAACTGCCGTTAAAACTACGCAAAAGTAAATCACTTGACATATTCAAAAAAAATCTTAAGACACTGTATTTCAGAGATTTCGCGGCATTGTTTTAATTTTTTATAACTGTTTATTATGCGAAAATAGCAGGTGATAGTTTTTTAATTTTTGTAAAAGGTTTTACATTTTAGCATTTACATTTCTAAGGTTTGTTTATATAAACGCACTTGTTGGTTAGGCTCTTTGGGTAGGGCAGTGTGTAGTATTTCTTTCTTAAATAGTATATGATGGCATCATTAACCGGGGGAGGGGGTGGGTCTGAACCTCTATATACAGCTCGTCTGGGCGTACCATGTGATGCGTAAAGCACTGGTATTCGCAATAGGGGTGAAATTAGTCTGGATTACCTGCCCCTTCACTGTCGATTACTAAAATACGTAGTACGACGGGAACCAGACTAGGGTGAAATAACCTCAAGGGGAGGGATGCGGTCATGACTGTTTACAATAAGGCTGTTATTATTATTGCCATTATAATATTGTTATAATAATTATTATTATTATTATTATTATTATGTACAACGCCAGTGAATATATCATTGTATAAAAATAGGCGTTTAATCAAATTATTCAGTTTCAGTTATATGTGGCAGTCGTCGTGGCAGCCGTCAGAAGTGTGTTGAAACGACAACAATATCGTTGAGTGCTTTTTAGTCTTTACCTTTACGTAAACTGCCGGAAAGCGCCGAAGTTCAACGATAGATTGTTTTGATTTGGTAGCCATTTTGGTGCAAAGAAAACAAAACTCAAAAGAAATCAACGCAATCCTCTGCTTTTGTAAAGGAGAGCGTAATATTCATCACCCAGTTACATACATCATTTATTCAATAACACGCTTTTTGTGATATTTTGCTTCATACTCGTCTTGAAATTACCAATTTAAGCAGTTGAAGTTGACTATATTCTGATGGCTTGCGGAGCGACGTTGAAGAGGAGTTTGGATTTTGATCCGCTTCATAGCCCTGGTCAGACTACTCCAAAGAGAAGGAGATGTGCACCTATGAATTTGTCTCCATCAACACCACCCAGACATTCTCAGCCTTCTCCTTTTGGCGAAGTCAATCCGAAACTAACTTCAGGTGAGCTGTCAAATTTTGACAACAAATTTGAACATGAACAAAGAAAGTAACATATAACGTATATATTGGGCTATTCCAGAAAATACCCGCCCCCCGTGGAAGCAGTTTTTTAAAAGAAAATTACCCCCCTTCAGGAGACATTTTACCCCCCTCTCCCACTTTCACACCTAAAATTTAAAAAGTTTATTCAAAATTTGACATTCAGATTGTTTTATGGGCAGTCTAAACGTCAAAACCTTAAAGGACCACAACAGTGGAGGATAAATCACAGTACACAGTAATGTAAAGTAATTGTTTTTTATCGCTTGCGCATAATGGCGTGTACACATGGTAAACGTTGATCTACAGTATACATACATAGGTATAAATCACCAGAAAATTCGTAATTTTGGATATAATTTGATAATTTTTACATAAATCAATGAGGAATTGAATCCCCTTTCAGTACATGTAAGTTATATTTGAATTTATGGCCAATTCATTTAAACCTGTAGCATGTAAAGCGTCGGCAGCAATGAAAATTTCATCGGAAATTGCTTCCATTAATTTGATCTTTCGAGTGTTTGACGCAAGTGGGGATATTGCCCATATGAAAAATTATCTCAGTATTTCTTGGGATCGCGTCAAATTTGTTGGACTACTAAAAAGTTATTTTGGACCCCCTCTAGTCGAACTAATTTGACGTGATTCTAGGAAATTCTTAAGAGCAATATCTCTACTCGCGTCAAACACTCCGAAGACCAAAATAGTGGAGGAAAATTGCTGCTGGTTTGGGTTTAGATGCTGATTTTTTTGCGAATATGAGATAAATTCAAATAAAACTGCTTGTATTAAAGGGATTGAATTCCTCATTGATTTATGTAAAAATTATCAATTTCCTAAATTATTAATTTTCAGGTGATTTAAACCATAGATGTGTTATGATTAACGTTTACTGCGTCTACACCGTACATGGCAATTAGTCCAAATAATTTGACGTCAGAACTGATTCTGAGATATTTTCATGATTATAAGGGCAGAATCCTTTCCTTTACATCAAAACCAGAAAGACCTTTTCTGTGGTGAAAATAGATTTAGGTAAAAACATCAGGCAATATACTGAGACATAGCCTTACTCATTTGGCTTACCAGGATGACTTATTTTATGATCTGATATTTTATACTATTGTGCTCCCTCTAAGCCTTACCCATATCTGCATTTTACTTAGGAAAATGAAGACTTTGAAAAATCCAAAAAAGCCATAATATACTGGTCAGACTTAATTGCTTTAATAAATTAAGCATTAATATTCATGTAGAAACTTCATATGGGTTGAATTTAATCCATAATTTTAAATAAGAGACTTAAATCTTCGAAATATGATGTGACAGGAGCAAGGAGATATCTACCCTGACACTGGTTTAAATAACAGCGGACTGTCGATATGACACTAACTTACAGAAATAAAGCACAAAATATACATTCATTAAATGTCAGCAAGGCAAGTTTATGCTTTAATGTCAACATAAATTCGTCATCAGAGTTGTAATCATTACAAATACTTTGTACATGTACCAGAAAATGTTCCCAATGGATTTTAATTGGGGATTTCCTAACAGAAATATGCAAAATAAGTTTGGGCGTGACGGAGACAGTGACAGTCAAAAGTTATCACTCTTTCCTGAAACGTCCTATTGGACTAACTGAAACAGTGAAATCGTAAAACAAAATAAAACTGAATCATTTTATGGTTTAAACACAACAGTAAAACACGTTAATAATTTAATAAATATATTTTCTCTGAATATGTTTTTGTTGTGTGTCTAACATGTTTGAGGGGGCGGGAATGAAAAATAAAAAACTTTTATAGTTTTTGAAACATTGCAGTTCTTTGTTATTTTGACAGCTCAACTTTCACTTTCAATTTTTATTTTGCGATTTTTACATTTTTTTAAATGTACATGGTTTGTAACATTTTCAACTCCCAGAGTACCTGGGGAAGTATGTTCAACACACAAGAATCCTACAAGTGATGACAAAATATGTTTGAAAAAGAAGCTTGATATTTTCTACAAAATAGAATGTAAACAGTCGAAGAACACAGGGTTTTTTCTTTCTGTTTTGGGAACATAGCCTATACCCCCAATATTGGGAATTTTGACGCATAAATGTTCCAAATTGGGAAATATTTAGTCCAATAGGATATAGTAAGGATGTGTTTAAGCACTTTCTCATACTCTTGTTTCACATTGTTCAACCTCTTTAACATACTGCCATTACAAAATTGTCCATAATTTGGTCAGTATTTGTGCAATTTTGATGAAATTTTTTTAGAATGTAGATTGGGAATTTTTGCACTCATTTTGGGAAAAATACATACTTTTTGGCATTGGGAATAAAGCCGAATAACGGCTATAAAAACAGCCGAAAAAAAACCCTGGAACAATGTGATATAGGTCAAAATGTGTTGTTCAAAAGAGAATAACCTGTCTTGAAAATTTCTTCTACTTATTGTAAACAGTTTGGTTTAATGAATTCTTTATGAGAAACCAAGGCCTAGAAGGCATAAAAGTCTAAAACAAAGATTGTTCCGAGGGATGTTTCACATGGCTTTACAAGAAACTTGAGCCTTTGTATTTTTGTGTCCCATAAGCAAAATTTACTGTATTAAATGTCGCTTCTTTATCAGGATATATTTATATATTTAAGTTCTTATACATAAAGTGGCATCTCAGTATCCGCAAATGGGAATGGGTTGAAACTTCACTCACTTGTTCACTGTGATGAGCTGATATGCATTGTACAGATTCCATAACTATGTTCTAAATTTTTACAAAATTGTACCTCTTTTTTTTTCAACTTATATATTAATTCAGTTGAGGGGCTTCCATGGCCGAGTGATTAAGGTCGCTGACTTCATATCACTTGCCCCTCATCGATGTGGGTTCGAGCCTCACTTGGGGCATTGAAGTCTTCATGTGAGGAAGCCATCCAGCTGGCTTACGGAAGGTCGGTGGTTCTAACCAGCTGCCTGCTCAAAATGAAATAATGCACGGAGGGGCACCTATCTTCCTCCACCGTCAAAGCTGGAAAGTCACCATATGACCTATAATTGTGCCTGTGTGGCAACCAACAAAAACAAAAACAAATTTTCTCTCTGATTTTGATTAAAAGAGAAACCAAGGAAACACACTTGTTAGTATATGGATGAAGTGGATTAAACAGTAGGTTATCTTGTCCATAAAGAAGGCATGGTAGAGTGATGGAAAAATCATAGAACATGGCAACTGCCTAATTTAGTAATTACCTTAGGTTACTTTCGTGATATAGCTTTTAACTGCCTAAACAAGTTTTAATCAAATTATTACTGAGAAATAACACTCATACGCTCAAAATTTGTTCATATTTGACAAATAATGAGATTTCTGATACTTTTTTTTTTCCAGAGCAAATAGCTGCTAATTTGACGATGGAAATACGTCGTCTACAGAAGAGGAAACAGCTGCATTTCCCACATGGCAGTGCAACTCTATCACCCCCAAGTAGTCCAAGCCAGTCAACCTCCACAGATAATGTGCCGTCACCATCAGCGATGGATAGTTCTAGTGTTCAAAGTCTAGTACAGTGTAGTTCAAACAGTCTATTTACTGCCCTATCTCCAAACAAACGTGACATTCCTTTGTTCACATTTAAACAAGTGAGCATGATATGTGAAAGGATGTTGAAAGAAAGAGAATCACAGATCCGTGAACAGTATAACAGTGTTCTAACATGCAAAATGGCAGGTAAGTCAAGTCAGGCTTGTGTTACACAATCTGTACTCAAGCTGTTTTCTTGCTTTGTCTTTTCACCAAGTGTGTTCAGGGATATAAATTAGCAGTAGCCCATGGCCCCTAGATTTTGGACTGGGCCCCTAAAGTGTTGGAGAAACGCCCATATACCTTATGTTAAACATTTATTTTTGACCGTCTGGGCCCCTTAATAAAATTAGCTAGTTTATATCCCTGTGTGTTTACTCATTATAAAGCATGTATTCATTTGCTTCAACAAAGTTAAGTTGAAAAATTACAGGCCAGTTTACTGATCAGTGTTTCTGTGGCACCAAATTCAGCCATTTATTTGCATATTCTAGTGTTAAATTTTGTGCAAAGATCTGTTAGTTTAGCTGTTTGGTCACTTGGTGTTACTGGATATACACAGTACTTTGCTGAAGAAATATTTATCTAATTTAATAGTGCTTTGGAAATTCTTATAAAGATGATTTTGTGAATCATATTTACTTTTGTATGAATATTAGCAGCAAAAAAGATACAGCTTGAGTTGTGTCATTTTGATAACCTTTGGTCATTTAAAAACTGAGCTAGTTTAAATAGCAACCACTGATATGCCAACAATCCTTCCAGAAGGTGGATGGTTCTACCAAGGTGCCAGCTCTTGTCTGAATCAATGCCTACCTCCACCATGAAAAAACCTGCCCGCTTAGCTCAGTAGGGAGAGTGCAGATCTGGGGATCGTGAGTTCGAGCCCTGGCGTATGTTCTCTGTGACGATTTGATAAAAGACATTGTCTGAAATCATTCGTCCTCCACCTCTGATTCATGTGGGAAAGTTGGCAGACACTTGAGGAGAACAGGTTTGTACTGGTACAGAACCCAGGAACACTGGTTAGGTTAACTGCCCACCGTTACATAACTGAAATACTGTTGAAAAAACGGCTTTAAACTCAAAACAAACAAACAAATCCACCATGAAAAGTGAAAGTCACCACAGAAACTGGATTCGAAACCCAAATAAAAAAGTTACTTATACAGTCAAATTTTATCAATTCATAATCCAAGTTTTCATTGTTTTCTTGTTAACAGAACAGTACGAGGCATTTCTAAAGTTCAACCATGATCAGATCCAGAAAAGATTCTCTGCAGAT
This sequence comes from Mercenaria mercenaria, assembly GCF_021730395.1. Classification (NCBI taxonomy): domain Eukaryota; kingdom Metazoa; phylum Mollusca; class Bivalvia; order Venerida; family Veneridae; genus Mercenaria; species Mercenaria mercenaria. The sequence continues at coordinate 61,938,973 of NC_069364.1, forward strand.
ACTGTAGCCAGTTGTAAGTACACATCTTTGTCAGTGGAATGTTTATGAGTCTGTTTGTTCTGGTATAGTTCAGGGTGACATGTAAAGACAGTTTATAGAAGTATTGGCCATTAAAGGGAAGAAATGAGGAAGGTCGATATCATTGGCATACCAGGCTGGAGTTTATGGTGTTTTCTCTGGTGCAGAAAGATGCCATCTTATTCATGGGGTGCAGTTCTGGCTGCTGGAATTTATATCCTAACTTTTGAGGAAAGTGGTTGATTGCAAGTCCTGAATTTGGATTTTGATTGTCTTTCTGTTCTCCTCCTGTTAATCATTTAGAATTTAAAATAATACTTGAAATATTTGTTTTCTGTTAATTTGTGAAAAGATAATGTTTGTTCAATGTTTGATGATTGAAAAAAAAACACATTATTTTCATTTTTCAGATGTATCATGAAAAGATGTAGTGGTAGATTGAATACATGGATGCAGTGTCAGTGACTGATTGTGGACAGATCAAGGAATACAAGCATTTATCATCTGTTATAATTGTTCTTCAGCACAAGTTGTTACATGTTTTTACAAGTTTGTCATAAGTTAGCTTTTGATGATTGTGTTGGATGTTTTCACCCCAGATCTTAGTTCTTATATTCTTTTTACCAAGTTTTGCTTGAGGTGTATAATTGAGGGATTATGCTTCCAGTTAGAAGTGTCATCAATTTTATCCACATTTTTTCCCCCTGGATAAGTACAGGTACATGCATGCTTGATGCACTGTTCTTTAAATCAAGTAGAATACTTTGGGGATTGTTAAAAATGGTTTTGTTTTTAACTGATACTTTGACAGTAATGGTTATCTTAACAGTATTTGAACAGCAGTTGCACCAGTGGTTTGCCAAAAATGTTCTTGATTTCATTTCGTGGGCAGAACTGAATACTGTTTTAGTAGTCAGGGAAACAGTTTTCTTTTTATCCCTCAATTTGATATTCTCGGTTCTTTCATTTTCTATTTATCGCAACTTTTAATTTAAGAAGATAAATTTATCATTTAGAAAAACTATTTCGAGGGCTTAGAGCGAAACTAGTCTATATATATAGAAATAGAAGCAGATAGGCCAGTTTCGCTCTAAGCCCTCGATTTGTACATAGGATTATTGTGATTATTTTATTATATTGTAAACTCACTTGCACATGAAAATACCAGTAGTATTTCATTTCATTGTTTTTGCATACCATTTAATGTGTACAGAATTATATTTTGTGTTTAACTGTGTAGAGTTTGAGCAGAAAGCTTTATATTTTGTTGTAGGCTGGTTCATTGTTTTATTTGATACCCAGCTAAGTAGCTGTAGTAGGTTTATAAATTATGTTAATTTTTTCTGTCATATTTAACATTTTAGATAGATAAATGTAGATGTTCTTATTTATATTTAGGAAGATTTAGCATGTTATCAAGATTGTGCTAGGAATATATTGTTATTACTGTTACCTTACAGTATCTTGTGTGTTTGAAGTGATGACAGAAAGCATTTTACTTTTTAATAATGATGTGTTTTCCATTTTTCCTTCTTTTTTATGATAAGATTATAAGTTTTTAAGTTAACACTGTTCTAGAGTGAAATTCTTAAATGTAATGATAATGGTTTGTTTTACAGTCAGTCATAACTGAAAGTGGTTTCATGTATTTATCGTGAAAAAGTATGATTTTCTGCACCATTAAAGATTGTGTATTTTACAGCTTTTATCATTGTCCAGTGGGTATTGTTTTATGTGATCTAAAATTTGCAACAGGACAAATTTTACTTGTTTATATACGGAATATTTTTGGTATTTAAATGAACATGGGTGCAAAGTGGAAAATATTTACATTAGACCAAGAATAATGTACATTTCGAAATTTTCCTGCCTATGTAAGAATTCAAAACAAGTTAGAAATAATTGTTATTGCAATACCCACCAGTATTTGCTTTACTGTCAGCTTCAGGTACAATTGCAATACCTTATGGTATTTGCTTTTCTGTCGACTTCAAATATAGATGAAATAACTACCTATATTTGCTTTTCAATCATGTTTGGATACACTTGTTTAATTCCTACCTGTATTTACTTTTCTGTCAGCTTCAGTTTAGATTTAAGTTTTAGATGATGTATGGTATATGTAGTCATGTATTTTTTGTACTTTATTTGACATTGTGTACATAATGATATGCATAGAAAATGCAATTTGATTTTAAAAATCCTAGATGTGTCTGTGTGTGTGATTTGAAGCTTATTGCACTGTTTCTAAATCAGCATCTTCATAATGATATTTTCTTCTGAAAGTGTACATCAGTTACCATAATAATGAAGTAAAATGTTCACTATAGCAAAAATTACTTGTCAGAAAGAAAACGATGTACAGTGAAAAACTGTATGCTCTAGCACCCATGGTTTGAGCAGTTGGGCTTGCTTCAGCAATTCATACTGTCCTATGTTTGGGATGCATGTATTCCTAGTTGAGGTCATAAGATCATTGTTTTACTGTATGCAGTTAACTTTATAAAAAAAATAGTTGCAACAGGTGTTACCCATAAATTCTTGTGATAGGAAAAGTAGACAGCATGTTTTTGTTCACTCCTGAAGAAATAATTTTTTTATATTAATTACACCATATTGATTTTCCTCAAGAATTGACCCGCAAGTCTTTTTTAAAAAAAAACTTTAGTGTTCTTTGTAAACTATTTAAAATAAACTAGTATATAATAATTACTAAATCTAGTTCGATGGGGAAAATATCAGTATGAAGATGGTTGTTTTTTTTTTTACAAAGAGGAAATACATACTGTGAAATTATTAAATTCGTAAGGGACTTATTTTTGGTGTAATGTTAATCCATAAAACCAAATACCAATGAACAATCAGAATTGAGGACAATTTCCGATTTACCTTTCAAAAAAGAAAATGCCGATGATTTTTTGTCTCGTCAAAACAGCTTTTCCAAATGTAAGTTGACGAAATATGACGATTTCACAGGATAGAGGAGACTGCATGATTGTAGCAGGAAGACTTGTGCATGTTGTCAACATTGTAAATAACCATTATACCATCATATAATCTGCTCATTTCTTTGTTGTATACAAAGATACAGATATTAAGTCTTTCATTTATCATTTCATGTATTTATCTGTCCAGTTTAAAACACTTCATAGTTCTGTATACCAGTTATTAATAGTACACTGTTTAAATGAATAGAAACATTTTTGACCCATTTTTAATCTCTTCATTTTGTTCATCCATTCTAGGAAGTTTTATTTGGTTTTAACTTCTATGAAGTCAGAGAGAAAATGTTAATACTACCTTATTATAAATATGTAATTTGGTGCTAAAACTGTGTGGTTTTTCTTATGCTAAATCAAACTGAATATTTCTCTTGAGGGAAGTCTTGTAGAGAATATATTTTTGTCCCCTTTGTGCAAAAAAAGTGATAACGGCTTATTTATGTCAGTGCAGTTAACCATTTGTGCACAAAGGTGACATTGTAAGTTTGTACTTTCGTAGAGATAGTTTTCTACAAATAGCAAAGTTAGCTCCCTTTGCAGCAAATTGTGATCAGTTTAATATTGCATCCATTTGCTTTGTCAGTAAAGCCTGTTGTGGTAAAGTATTTCAAGTGTTGTGTAATGCTTCATGCAAGAGACATTTTTATTGCCTGTGTGAAAAGATTACTGTAGTAGGAGAACACAAATTCCTCAAAATTATCTATAATACCTCCAAGTTACTAGGAAATTTCATATTAAATTCTCTTAAACATTGATAAACTAATGAATATAATATGGCAGGAAAGAATAAAAAATTTAATTTTGAAATTTTTAGACTGAAGCCAGTATGCCTATGATGAATTTCCAACAGCAACTGATAGGATTAAACACTTTAGCACATGTATTTTATGAAATTGCCTAATTAATCTGCATGTACTGATTTTGGTATTTTTATGTTTCAAGAATAAACTTAATAAATTCAACTAGATTTTTTTTGTTTTCCTTGATTGCTCACCTGAATTCTTTTCTTCTGTACAGAGGGATAGCCATTTAAAATATCGCCCATCTGATGAACTATTGGAATTGTTGGCACATCTGTGCAATTTCGTGCCTGTTCCATATCTTTTTTATGCCCCCCTCCAAAGAAGTAGGGGTATATTCTTTTGCAGATGTCAGTCAGTGGGTATATAGACCAATCCGTTTCCAGATGATAACTCAAGAACGCTTGGGCCTAGGATCATGAAAGTTGATAGGGAGGTTGGTCATGACGAGCAGATGACCCCTATTGATTTTGAGATCAGTAGGTCAAGGTCACAGTGACCCAGAACAGTTAAACCGTTTCCAATAATTCAAGAATGCTTTGGCCTAAAATCAAGAAAGTTGATAGGGAGGTTAGTCATGAGAAGTGGATGACCCCTATTGATCTTGAGGTCAGTAGGTCAAGGTCACAGTGACCCGGAACAGTTGAATGATTCGAGAACGCTTGGGCCTAGGATCATGAAAGTTGATAGGGAGGTTAATCATGACCAGCAGACGACCCTAATGATTTTGAGGTCAGTAGGTCAAAGGTCCGGTGACCCAGAACAGTTAAACCGTTTCTTGACGGTAACTTTAGAACGCTTGGGCCTAGGATCACAAAACTTGATAGGGAAGTTGATCATGATCAGCAGATGACCCTTATTGATTTTGAGTTCAGTAGGTCAAAGATCAAGATCACAGTGACCGGAAACAGTTAAACGATTTCCAGAGGATAACTCGAGAACACTTGGGGCCTAGGATCATGAAAGTTGATAGGGAGGTTGGTCATGACCAGCAGGTGATCCCTATTGATTTTGAGACCAGAGGTCAAGGTCACATTGAACCAGAACAGTTAAACCGTTTCTTGAAGATGCTTGAGCCTAGGATCGTGAAAGTTGATAGGGAGGTTAATCATGACCAGTTGATTCTGAGGTCAGTAAGTCAAAGGTCAAGGTCACATTGATCCAAAACAGTAGAACTTGTGTACAGTTACTGAATAATTTCTGTTCCTTGTGCAATTACTGAATGCATCAAGGGGGACATTTCGTGTTCTACGAGCTCTTGTTACTCCAGAGTTCACTTTTACCCCAGAATGATCTGAAATTTGCAGTATGTTTTGACATAAATGAAAATATATAGAATTATTTTGTGCAAAACCTACTCCTGTCTTTAACAAATCTGAAATTGTTATGCCCCCGATGTAAAAGACCATGGAGCTCCATTCGAACTGTTCATCTGTTCGTCCATCACTCTTTTGTACTCCACTCCGAAAAAAATATTTCATTTCTTGAGTATTTTTTAGCTCACCTGAGTACGAAATGCTTAAGGTGAGCTATTGTGACCGGTCATTGTCCATTGAGCGTCAACATTTGCCTTGTTAACACACTAGAGGCCACAGTTATGACCCAATCTTTATGAAACTTGGTTAGAATATTTGTCAGTAGGCCAGATCAAAGGAAAATCGTGCTTGGAACTCATGAGAATTGGTCAGAATGTTTGTCTTGATGACCTCTAGGCCAAGTTAGAATCTGGGTTATGTGGGGACAAGCTAGGGCACTAGGCCAGATCAAAGGAAAATCTTGTAAACACTCTTAGAGTCCACAGTTAAAGTTTGAAACTCATGAGAATTTGTAAGAATGTTTATCTTGATGACCTCTAGGTCAAGTTTGAATCTGGGTCATGTGGGTCAAAAACTAGGGTCACCCTGTCAAATCAAAGGAAAAGCTTGTTAACACTCCACAGGCCACATTTATGACACTATCTTCGTGAAACTTGGTCAGAATGTTTATCTTGGTGATCTTTAGGCCAAGTTAGAATGTGTGTCAAAAACTAGGTCACTAGGCAAGATCAAAGGGAAATCTTGTTAACACTCTTAGAGACCACATTTTAAATTTGAAACTTATGAGAATTGGTAAAAATGTTTTTCTTGTTGAAATCTAGGTCATGTTTGAATATGGGTCATGTGGGATCAAAAACTAGGTCACCTGGTCAAATCAAAGAAAAACTGTGTTCAATAGGGGCTGCATTTTTGACTGGATATTCGTGGAATTTGATCAGAATGATCTTGATGAAATCTAGGTCAAGTTTGAATACAGGTCATCTGGGGTTAAAAACTAGGTCACCTGGTCAAATCAAAGAAAAACCTTGTGTATGCAACAGGGGCTGCATTTTTCATTTGATGTGCATGAAACTTGGTCAGAATGTTTGTCTCCATGATATCTCGGATGAGTTTTTATGTCAGTCACCAGGTCAAATCAAAGAAAAAACTTGTTTACACTCTAGGGGCCACCTTTTTGTACCCCCCCCCCCCCCCCCACGACAACAAAGTTGTAAGGGAGGGTATACTGGTTTCAAGTTGTCTGTCTGTCTGTCCGTAGACACAATCTTGTGCGCACCATCTCTCCTCATCCCCTTGACACAATTTAATGAAACTTCACACAAGTGATCAGTAACAACAGTAGTTGTGTATGGGGCATGTTAGGTTCTTTCAACAACAAAAATTGCAGAGTTATGGGACTTCGTTTCTTGTTAACATACTAAGTACATACAGTCTGCATATGCAATCTTGTCCGAACCCTTGCACACAATTCAATGAAACTTCACACACGTGATAGTACCAACCCTAGTTGTGCATGGTGCATGTTACGTTCTTTTAGATAAATATTCTGCATAGTTATGGGACTTTGTTTTTTTGTTACTATACTGTATACATACAGTCTATACACATTTTTTGCTCCAGTCTTCATGAAACTTGGTCAGAATGTTTATCTTCTTGAAAACTCGGACGAGTTTGAAACTGGTCATGTGGTGTCAAAAACTGGGTCACTAGGTTAAACACGTTTACACTGTTATGGTGTGTTACTAAGCGACCTAGGGCCATCTTGGCCCGCTTGTTTGGAGTTAAGGGCCTTTGAATTATTACAACTACATTTAAAAATTATGTGCTTTACGCCCTAGATTTTCCATCCAATTGAGATGAAACTGTAATAGTATATACATCATCAACATGAAGTTGACATGCGCGTATTTTCGGGATTTCCTTGTCCGAATTTTTTTGGCATTTTGGTCCTGTTGTGGATTTTGCCCATCGTTCTCTCGTTTAGGGTAACACCATTATTTTAACAAGGGACATACGCCGCTTTTCATGGAATTTCATTCTGTGTATCATTGAATGTTTCATGTGCACCGCCGTATGAATACATCTGCGGACGTCTAAATTATATTCTACATGTAGTACTTATAACAGTCAAATCACTGAAAAAGTTAGTCAATAATTTATCTGATTTATTCTTAAAACACGTTCAGAATATTTTTTAAGGAAATCTAGATCAAATTAAACGCTTGGTCATATGGGGTAAGAACTATGTCGGCCGGGTGAGCGGCACAGAGCCTTTATGATCCTCTTGTTTCAGTTATATCAAATTTGAAACTAAAATGTGTATGCCACTTATTGTTTAGGTGAAACGTCCACTTTATGAAACTTGGAAGGGATGAAAAGTAGCATGTTCCTACGGCTAAAATTGAATGTCATTTATTCGAGCTCGATCTTTATCTTTTAAACCAATAAAGGATATATTTGTGATATATTTGTGAGTTCATCCCGCCACGAACCCACGCAAAATGTCACGATTGAGGGTGGAATGTTTCACGGTTTAATTGAGCATACTCTATAATCAAAAAGTGGATTTAGCGGGCTTTCAGACAATATTATTCTCAAATTTAGAAATATCAGGATGGCCACGGTACGAAAAGTGAAAAAGGCCGTATAGGGAGGAGGCTATAACAAATGCAGCTGAACGTGACGAAAATATTAGTACACAGTGTTTCGAGTCCTGTCCATATTTTAACCCCTTGAAGGATATTTAAGAAAGTTTAGTTGTATGTTTCATGAATCCTACGCCGGTCAATGCCACACGTGACGTTTCGGTCATGGATTCCTGTTTGGTCCATGTGTTCTAAACCAATTGAAAGATATTTTTATTATATGAGTAGAATTTTCTGTAATCAAGACGACGTGCAGAACCCATGTTCCGACTTCGCCGGCCTAAGTCATACGTCACACTGTGACTGAAGGTCAAAGATTGAACCTTAGATACCAGGTCCAGCCTACATATCGTCTAAACCGCTTGAAGGATATTTATGAAACACTGTTAAACATTCGTCTCAAGAAGACACAGTGCTTGAACAATGTTCGAATTACGTTAGCCCAAGGTTAAGATCACTCCTGAATGAGCACTCTTTCTTTCTTTTCTTTTTTTACTTGTTTGCACCAATTTGGTACCAGATGAGGCCCACCATCAATATATATGCGAAAACAAAACCATTTATTTCATACTATTGTATTACTCTTATTTCCGAGAGAAGCTTGTCATTGCTGTTACAACGCTTAAACCCACTATCGCTCCGCTGGACCTCCACAATATCACGATCATAGAATATAGCTGATACAAAATTAATTCAAGGAATTACATGTGCACGTATAGGTCCTTAAATGGTAAAGCATGCCGTGCAAAACGATGTACGATAGATTTCAGTTGATTTGTAGCGTCCATACATCAAATCGTTCTTTTCTTTCAAAGGGACTAGGGGAAACTTGCTAAGTGGATTCTGCTTATCATAGGGTGATACTTGATTTTGCATATTTAGCGTGTTCGGTCTCTTTCATACCAGTGATACTGATTCAATAACTCTTTATCGGGATCTATGTCTGTGTTCATGCGTGCGAGACTGGGGGTGAACAAACAAGGGTCCCTTTGAGCTACTGACTTGCAGATAATTCCACAACGGAAGACGGGGTTACGGACTTGAAAGCCATGAAATTTCTGCCACCTCCTGTCTGACTTTGAGCGGGACCCGTTGTCTCATTGAAAAACTGATCTAATATACTATCAGAACTAATACTGTTAGGACATGAACCGTTTATACATTACTGTGAGGATCTTTGAGATAAGGACACAGACACTGTTGATACGCTTTCGTTTCTGCAAATATTTCTACTTGATCAATGTACGTCCACAAGTTATGATCACAATTTCCACGAAAGTCATATATAATAGCCACGGGTTTTCCATAACTATCATGTAATTGTGAGACGGGGTCCTTTCGTGTACGGTCCGTGCCTTTAATTTTCCTTAATAGCGCTAGGTTTCCTTGCAGAGCTTCTTAATCTCGAGTTCGCTTGTGGAGAGGAATAAGAAAGTTCTATTTTCCACTGGCTTCTTCCTTGACGTCCGACAACACTGGCGGCTGCTTCCTGCACGTCTGACAGTACTCGCGGCAACTTCTTTGACATCTGACAGTACTTGCGGTTGCTTCATGGACGTCTGACAGTACATGCGGTTGCTTCCTGGACGTCTGACAGTACTTGCAGTTGCTTCCTGGACGTCTGACAGTACTTGCAGTTGCTTCTTTGACGCCTGACAGTACTCCCGGTTGCTTTTTTGGACCCCGACAGTACTCGCGGCTGCTTCCTGCACGTCTGACGGAACTTGCGGCTGCTTCCGCTGGACGTCTGACATTACTCACAACTGCTTCCTGTGTGTCTGACAGAACTTGCGGCTGTTTCCAGGACGTCTAACAGTACTCACAGCTGCTTCCTTGACTTCTGACAGAACTTTGAGTTGCTTCCTGGACGTCCGACAGTACTCGCGGCTGCTTTCTGGACATCCGACATTACTCGCGGCTGCTTTCTTGAGGACCGACAGTACATGCAGCTGCTTCCTGGACGTTCGGCGCAGTACTCGTGGCTGCTTCTTTAATTTCCGGCAGTATTCACGGCTGCTTCCTGCACGTCCGACAGTACTCGGGGCTGCTTCCTGCACGTCCAACAGTACTCGGGGCTGCTTTCTGGGCGTCCAACAGTATTTGCGGCAGCTTCCTGCACGTCTAACAGTACTCGGGGCTGCTTCCCGCACGTCCAACAGTACTCGGGGCTGCTTTCTGGGCGTCCAACAGTATTTGCGGCACCTTCCTGCACGTCTAACAATACTCGGGGCTGCTTCCCGTACGTCCAACAGTACTCGGGGCTGCTTTCTGGGCGTCCAACAGTACTTTCGGCTGCTTCCGCCAGCAGTATTTATAACTAAAAGATTCAAAAACCAGATCGAAATAAAATTTCTTTTATTCTTTTTAGAAGTTTCTCCGAAACATTTATTCATTGTTTTCCTAATAATGACATGCACTTCGAAAAAAAACACTGCACGGCTTTTGATAACCGCCCATGTTTGAAACCCAAATATAGCTGCCTATCTTGATTTCAGACGTCGATAGGAGCTAAACCGAATGCGCAAAAACTGATCTGTTTTTCCCTGTGTTCGATAATTTTCATCAAGATTTTCTCCCGAATTGAGATCGGTTGTAATTACATGTTGCAGTTGAGTAAGATGATATTGAGTGGAACGATGGTGATTAATTTATTGCTGTTTTCACCCCCAGACATGTGGTCAATATACTCGCTGTGAGGCGATGTAATATTTTTACTCATAATTCTGATTCTGGATAATCTTGGATGTAAGGAAAATGGTATGTATATTTTTGACCATCATGACTTTGATCATACGACTTTGATAGTGTGTGTTACTTTAATTTCAATGTTCGGGTTCCCGGAAGAACGGGATACCCGAGGGTTTGGTTTTTTCCTGTTATTTTAATGGTAATTGCCCCGAAAGCAGTACAGACAACTCTTAGTTTGACAATGTATGTCACAGCTCTTCTGCGGAAATATTAAAGACGTTACAGACGTGGAAGTAGCTTCTTGCAGCCTTTTCATTCGCATGCGAGAAAAGGTGGCGTTGGAGCACATTTCATTTTTTCTTGTTTAAAGTAGTCTAAAATTTTATTATTATCCGCATTTAGAAAAGTCGTTGGTATTTTTGATGTTTTCAGACCTGCGGCAGCAAAATACTGACAGCGAATAAGACATGATGCTTCTATTTATGGACATTTATGTTGCTTTTTTTTGTTTGTATTTTTTAATAGAGAAAATTCAAACTTCAAAAACAATTTTATAACATGCGTCACTCCCCGATACATCGTCAACGAAAGGCAATATGTTTCTGGCATATTGCTATTTGAATGGACAGTTTAATCTTTATTAAGGGAAATTACTTTTTGTAACAATGTTAATGCCGAAATGTTCACTATCGTTAATTCTGTTGTATTCACTGAACTCTGCTAACACTCTTTTAGAACCTTTTTTTTATTTTGTACAAATTTATTTTGTAGGATAAGATATATTATTAGATTATGACAGGAGTGGTGTTAGGCAATCAGCTATTTTATTAACTGTGACAATATATAGCTAACTGTGTGCGAAATGTGCACGAGAAATCGATAAAATCCAGACACTCGTTGCACAACTCTAATAAATTGCTTCATAGCGACGAGAATTACTTCTTTTCTACAGGACACTGTGAATGAAAATGTCTCTCAGACATATTTTTTTTTAAACTTGTTTCAGTGACTGGTTCAATAAATAATAGTCATTAAATAAAATGTGATATAAAACAGATCGTGGTTCAAACAGCTTTCAATTAATTTCGGGGTACAATTGATTATTTTCAATATTTATCTTTTACCGCCTTGCATTTAGACATTTTTTTTACTAGTCTAAATTTTGGAATATTTCTGAGATTATTACTGCTTATTTTGATTTCATTCCATCCCAACGAAAAAAAAAATGCTAAAATTAACACTACAGTTTGATCCATATTTGCCGTAACAAGGATTTTTCTTGATTTCCCTTGAAATACCATTGAATCTGTACAGCATTACAACAACTCCGAGGGTGTTTATTTGAACTTTTTTAAACTATGATTTTCAAAATTATCTTGATTAATTTTGTATTTATTATCAAAACACGATTTTAGTTGGGTATTTCTGCTGTAAATTTCGACCATTTTGGACCAAAATATCAAAATTTAGTTATTTACTTCTTTTGTTGATGGAGTTTTATAAAACTTTCATGTTTTGTTAGTTAGTATAATATTAAAGCAATATTTGCATGCACAAATATTTTTGAAAAAAAGTTCTAAAAACAATTATTTTCGAAATGTTGTTTGGCTATTTCTTTACATTGAAAAATACATTTTTTTGGCCATAAAATTAACATTATTGAAGATATTTTGAAAATTAATAAAGATCCCACTACAATCCTCGGAGATGTTTAGAATGATTGTATAGTTATTTGGGTCTTGCAAAATAAAGCCGAAGTTCATGAAAAACTGTTATGGCTTAGGTAGATCAAACAGTAGCACCATATCTAACATTTTAAACACGAAAATTTCTCTTCTTAATTTACTACAATACAGTGTCAGAAATGCATATATACAGCTGAAATTCAAAATAAACTTGTAACTTAGATGTCGTAGGTGATTTAATGGCGTTAGCCTCGAACTTCGCACCTTCAGCTGCAGCTGTTGCAGTGTGGGCGGATGTACAGGGTGTTTTAGCTGTGAGATATTTGTTTACTAACACACATGCAGGTCACATTCCGATCGCTTTTGACAAGTTATTAGTCCCAAACACGCAACCTACGTCCGTGTATTACTAAGTGACAAGTTATGGCAATATGTGATTAATATTGACAGTTTCAGTGCCGTAGGTCACGCCGTGACCCAACCGCCAGGTAGTTGCTGGTCCTCTACCGAGGTCAAATGTCACGTGTAGCCAATCAAATAATCAATTTATTCGCGCATATCAGTTATTGATTAAATCTTTTCTGTGTATTGATATAGTAAACTGGATTTTATTTAATAAGACCGCAAGGTAATGAATTTATATTTCAACTTTGACTACTATACATAATTTTGATACAATATTATGGTACTATAATAACCTTGATTGATTAACACGAATTTCCTATAAGGATATTTTTACTTTATTTTCTAAAATAAAAAAACTGTTCATTTTTTTCTACTATAATGACTAATAACATATACCTGTAATACGAATCTGGATCCAGTGCATAACCTCAACACTCGAACTTATCAACGTTCGTCTTTGAAATAATGACGTTCGTCTTTGAAATAATGAAGTTTCTGACAGCTTTGCTGTTATTTTATTTATAATGTCCAGAATTATATTAAACTATTTTTAGAAAATTTAAAGGCCGTATCTTATATTCTATTAAGTCAGTAATAAAGGAAGCTGAAGTTACATATATTATTATATTGACTGATAAAACTTTTAACTCTGGTCAGTAATTGCAAAGAATTTTTTAAGTAAAATAAGGGAGATAAGTCTAAAATTGCTTAGGTAGATTTATGGTTTTTGGGCTATATGCCCTTTACACACCCACTCACTACGTTAAGTTTCATTTCATCTAGACAAAAAAATAGGCACCATACTGAAATATGATTAAAGTATTTGTTGTTGTTTTTTTTTTTGTGCTCTGACTGTCGGTCTCCGGCGTATACCACCATATCAAGTTTTATTACATTCCCTTTTATTGTGATATTAAGTACTAAATGGGAGACATTTAAAAATCATTCAAGATAGAGTTCAGGTTCTTGAGCTTTGCACTCTGTATCATTGTCATTTATTATTGTGTCACGTTTCATGATAATCTCTTCAGTGATTTTTAAGCGATCGTCCGGACAAAAGATAATAAAGTACAAGAAATAGAAAAGTATTAGAAATAGAATTATGGTTCTTCCGATTTGTTTCACATCCCTTAGCAATCTGTCACTGGTTTATGGAGGTAACATATTAAGACATTGGGGTTTTAATAACATGACTTGCATTTTAAAACAGCAACACACAGTATAAATTCCCTTCAGCGGTTTTTACAATTATCAGGCGGGCAAAAAAGTGTGACGGACGGACGGACGCACTGCATTTCTAGCGAAAATAAATATATTTTTAAATTTATGATTGAATACAGTTTTATGAAATACAATGAAAACAAATCGAGCACAGTTATATTTTGTTTCGGTCGCATAACCGTTAGACTGTTGTATTGGAATTAAGGTTTTTATCGCATCATTTTTATTTGTAATTTTTACAGTACATAAATTGTTCAAATCATCTTCATTTTCATAAAATACGACAGTATAGTTTAAGTATTACAAATAAGTCGGCTTTTATATTGACGGTAAATTCAAATAAGTCTTAGTAAGAAGCAAGAATGGAGATTTTGCTTTCATATTCCAAAACAAAGAAATATTTTAATGTTGAAAGAATCAATAAAATATGCATTTACAGTTTGAAGATACAGTTAAAAGTGGCGCAGTTGTCCACGCAGACTTGGGTACCTAGTCATTTTATATGTCATCCAAATAGACCATTTCCCACAAAGCAAGGATTCCAATATAAGGATAATATCCTGATAATATACTAATATACATATTTTTACTGCGTCATTTCGTTGCTTAAATGGCCCACTTACCCAGTTTCCCCATTAATCACCGGTTTTAATTTAATCATTGAGATGAAAATTAAAAGCAGCCTGCATCTAGTGCATACATGCGTATGAAATTCAGTAAAATGTCCTGGTGTTCACATTTTAATATTATATAAGTTTGACCGAGTTTAAAGTCGAAAAAAAAAACAACAACATTATACTGCCCTGTTAGAGATTGGAAGAGGTCGTCGTGAAATCGAGCTTAGCACGGAGACAAAATTCTAACGGATAGTATTTGTTGCGTGTATATATTTTTTTCCTATTCTAATGATCTAACATTTTATAAACAATATATATTACAGGATATAACAGACAATAACCTCAAAGACCCAGAATCGGGAATGGGTAACGGTATGTAAATTAATGTTATAACCCGCATGCTATTTTATAACCCGCATGTTAACGTTATGACTCTCAGTTACAGCCAACATGTCAATGTTTTAATTCGCATGTTTAATGTAGAACCCGCGTGTTTAATACCGTGTTCAGACTACTTTTTAACTCACCTGAGCATTGCTCAGGTGAGTTATTGTGATCGCTCGATGTCCGGCGTCCGGCGTCTGTCGTCTGTCAACATTTAGCTTGTGGATGCGATAGAGGCTGTATCTTCATGAAATTTGGTCTGAATGATAACCTTGATCAAATCTAGGCCAAGTTCGAAAATGGGTTATCTGGGGTCAAAAACTAGGTCACTAGGTCAAATCAAAGAAAAACCTTGTGTATGCGATAGAGGCTGTATTTTTCAATTGATCTTCATGAAATTTGGTCAGAATGATTGCATCGATGAAATCTAGGTCACATTTGAATATGGGTCACCTGGGGTCAAAAAATAGGTCACTAAGTCAAATCAAAGGAAAACCTTGTGTATGCTATAGAGGCTGTATTTTTCAATCGATCTTCATGAAATTTGGTCAGAATGATTGCCTTGGTAAAATCTAAGATGAGATCGAATATGGGTAATCTGGAATTAAAAAGTAGGTCACTAGGTCAAATAAAATAAAACCCTTGTGTATGCAATAAAGGCAGTATTTTTCAATTGATCTTCATGAAATTTAGTCAGAATGATTAACTTTATAAAATTAAGGTCATGTTTGAATATGGGTTATCTGAGGTCAAAAATTAGGTCACTAAGTTAAATCAAAGAAAAACATTGTTTATGCGATAGAGGCTGTATTTTTCAATTGATCTTCATGAAATTTGGACAGAATGATTGTCTTGAAGAAATCCAGGTCGAGTTCGAATATGGGTCATCTGGGATTAAAAAATAGGTCACTGGGTCAAATCAAGGAAAAACCTTGTAGATGCGATTGAGACTGTACTATCAATTGATCTTCATGAAATTAAGTGAGAATAATTGCCTTGAAGAAATTTAGGTCGAGTTCGAATATGGGTCGTCTGGGGTCAAAAAGTAGGTCACTAGGTCAAATCAAGGAAAAATCTTGTGGATGCGATAGAGGCTGTATTTTACAACTGATCTTTATGTAATTCAGTCTGAATGATTGCCGTGATAAAGTCTAGGTCGAGTTTGAATATGGGTCATCTGGGGTCTAAAAATAGTTCACTAGGTCAAATCAAAGAAAAGCCTTGTGTATGCGATAGAAGCTGTATTTTTCAATTGATCTTCATGAAATTTGGTCAGAATGATTGCCTTGATAAAATCCAGGTCGAGTTGGAATATGGGTTATCTGGGATTTAAAAGTAGGTCACTAGATCAAATCGAAGAAAAACCTTGTGTATTTTTTTTAATTGCTCTTTATGAAATTTGGTCAGAATGATTGCCTTGATGAAGTCTAGGTCAAGTTTGAATATGGGTTATCTGGGGATCAAAAAGTAGGTCACTAGGTCATATCAAAGAAAATACTTGTTTAAACTGAAGAGACCACATTTTTGGTCCAGTCCTAATGAAAATTGGCCAGAATATTTGTTTCCATTAACTCACTAGGTCAAACATGTTTACACTGTTATAGTATGTTTCTCAGGTGAGCGACCTAGGGCCATCTTCGCCCTCTTGTTTAATCCTATATAAACTTGGGTTTATTTTTTAAACTTGTTTGCGTCCACACTTTATGTGTAAAACGTGAATTATGTAAAGGTCAAGTGGGTTCTGTAATATAGCATTATAACTTCCTCGGGAGGTGGTTTTAATACTATATTAAAAAGTAATACTACATTATTTTACAAGTGTGAACGCAAATGTGAGTTATAACTGGTTTTACAATCCCAGATCCACAGATCTTACCTTTTGGCGGAAGAATACCATGTGTTTCTCTTTTGTATCAAACAATTGATGCTATGGCTGGCAAAAGTAATTGGACTGTTGGTGAAACAAAAACATTAAATTGCGATATGGAGTCATACTGATGCTTAAAAGAACTATAGATGGAATGAACAGAAATTCTTAGATGAACACAGAAGATTAAACATTGATGACTCCTTCTTGTTTTGATAGCCTCCTTCTTTGTAACCTTTTTTGCTTATTGCAAAATATTTAACTTCCAACATTGCATGTATATATTTAAACCACATTTCTTCGCCCAGTGTGGACGCAAACTAGATTATATCTTGATGGGTTTTAAATGTCAAATACCAATTATAGCCAATTAGTGCCTGATAAAAATAAAACCGATCTGCTGGTGTGAACACGGTATAATTCTCTATGTTAATGTTATAACCCGTATGTTAATGTTAATTCTATAACTCATATGCTTGCTTCATAGATTTTATGCCCCCACATGTGGGCATATTACAATCGCACTGTCCGTCCGTATGTGTGTGTGTGTGTGTGTGTGTGTGCGCGCGCGCGCGCCCGCGTGCATGCATCCGTCCGTCCGTCCGTCCGTGAGTCTGTGTGTCCGTGTAAATTTTTGTCCGGGCTGTACCTCTGCCACATATAGGGATTTTGAAATAACTTGGAATAAATGTTCACCATAATGAGACGACCTGTCATAGCTCTTACGTTTACTTCATTTTAGCTCACCTGAGCATTGCTCAGGTGAGTTTTTGTGATCGCTCGATGTCCGGCGTCTGTCTGTCGTATGTCTGTCTGTCTGTCAACATTTAGCTTGTGAATGCGATTGAGGCTGTATTTTTCGTTTGATCTTCATGACATTTTGTCAGAAAGATAATCTTGATATAATCTAGGAAAAGTTTGAATATAGGTCATCTGGGTTCAAAAACTAGGTCACTAGGTCAAATCAAAGAAAAACCTTGTGTATGCGATAGAGTCTGTACTTTTCAATTGATCTTCATGAATTTTGGTCAAAATGATTATCTTGATAAAATCTAGGCCAAGTTTGAAAATGGATGTTCTGGGGTCAAAACTAGGTCAGTAGGTCAAATCAAAGAAAAACCTTTTGTATGCGATAGAGGCTGTATTTTTCAACTGATCTTCATGCAATTTTGTCAGTATGATTATGTTGATGAAATCCAGGAGGATTTCCAATATGGGTCATCTAGGATCAGAAGCTAGGTCACTAGGTCAAATCAAAGAAAAACTTTGTGTATGCGATAGAGGCTGTCCTTTTCAATTGATCTTCATGAGTTTTGGTCAGAATGATTTCTTTGATGAAATCTAGGTGAAGTTCGAATATGGGTCATCTTGGATCAAAAACTAGGTCACTAGGTCATATAAAAGATAAAGCTTGTGTATCCAATAGGGACTGCATTTTACACCGAATATTCATGAAATTTGATCAGAATATTTGTCTAGATGAAATCTAGGTTGTTTGAATATGGGTCATCTAGGGTCAAAAACTAGGACACCCGGTCAAATTAAAGAAAAAACTTGTGTAGGCAATACGGGCTGCAAATTACACTGGATATATATAATCCTTGAGGATTTCCAATATGGGCCATCTGGGATTAAAAGCTAGGTCACTAGGTCAAATCAAAGAAAAACCTCGTGTATGCGATAGAGGCTGTATTTTTCAGTTGAACTTCATGCAATTTGGTCAGAATGATTGCATTGATGAAATCTAGGTCAAGTTTGAATATGGCTTATCTGGGATCAAAAGGTAGGTCACTAGGTCAAATCAAAGAAAAACATTGTGTTTGCGATAGAGGCTGTATTTTTCAATTGATCTTCATGAGTTTTTGTCAGAATGATTGCCTTGATAAAATTTAGGTGAAGTTCGAATATGGGTCATCTTGGATCAAAAACTAGGTCATTAGGTCATATAAAAGAAAAAGCTTGTGTATGCAATAGGGACTGAATTTTACATCGAATCCTCTTGAAATTTGATCACAATATTTGTCTGGATGAAATCTATGTCAAGTTTGAATATGGATGATCTGGGGTCAAAAAGTAGGACACCTGGTCAAATTAAAGGAAAACCTTGTGTAGGCAATAGGGACTGCATATTACACTGGATATTTATAAAATTTAGTCAGAATGATTGCCCTGATGAAATCCAGGAGGATTTCCAATATGGGTCATCTGGGATTAAAAGCTAGGTCACTAGGTCAAATCAAAGAAAAACTTTGTGTATGCCATAGAGGCTGTACTTTTCAATTGATCTTCATGAGTTTTGGTCAGAATGATTTCTTTCATGAAATCTAGTTGAAGTTCGAATATGGGTCATCTTGGATCAAAAACTAGGTCACTAGGTCATAATTAAGATAAATCTTGTGTATGCAATAGGGACTGCATTTTACACCGAATCTTCATGAAATTTGATCAGAATATTTGTCTGGATGAAATCTAGGATGTTTGAATATGGGTCATCTAGGGTCAAAAACTAGGACACACGGTCAAATAAAAGAAAAAAACTTGTGAAGGCAATAGGGGCTACAAATTACACTAGATATATATAATCCTTGAGGATTTCCAATATGGGCCATCTGGGATTAAAAGCTAGGTCACTAGGTCAAATCAAAGAAAAACCTCGTGTATGCGATAGAGGCTGTATTTTTCAGTTGAACTTCATGCAATTTGGTCAGAATGATTGCATTGATGAAATCTAGGTCAAGTTTGAATATAGGTTATCTGGGGTCAAAAAGTAGGTCACTAGGTCAAATCAAAGAAAAACATTGTGTATGCTATAGAGGCTGTATTTTTCAATTGATCTTCGTGAGTTTTTGTCAGAATGATTGCCTTGATAAAATTTAGGTGAAGTTCGAATATGGGTCATCTTGGATCAAAAACTAGGTTATTAGGTCATATAAAAGAAAAAGCTTGTGTATGCAATAGGGACTGCATTTTACATCGAATCCTCCTGAAATTTGACCAGAATATTTGTCTGGATGAAATCTATGTCAAGTTTGAATATGGGTAATCTGGAGTCAAAAAGTAGGACACCCGGTAAAATTAAAGGAAAACCTTGTGTAGACAATAGGGACTGCATATTACACTGGATATTTATAAAATTTAGTCAGAATGATTGCCCTGATGAAATCAAGGAGGATTTCCAATATGGGTTATCTGGTATCAAAAGCTAGGTCACTAGGTCAAATCAAAGAAAAACTTTGTGTATGCCATAGAGGCTGTACTTTTCAATTGATCTTCATGAGTTTTGGTCAGAATGATTTCTTTGATGAAATCTAGGTCAAGTTCGAATGTGGGTCATCCTGGGTCAAAAAGTATGTCACTAGGTCAAATCAAAGAAAAATATTGTGTATGCAGTAGGGGCTGCGTTTCGCACCGGATCTTCATGACATTTGATCAGGGTATTTGTTTGGATGAAATCAAGGTTGAGTCAAAAAGTAGGTCACTAGGTCAAATCGAAGAAAAACCTTGTGTATGTGATAGAGACTGTATTTTCCAATTAATCTTCATGAAATTTAGTCAGAATGATTGCCTTGATAAAATCTAGGTGTTGTTTGATTATGGGTCAACTTGGATCAAAAAGTAGATCACTAGGTCAAATCGAAGAAAAACCTTGTGTATGTGATAGAGACTGTATTTTTCAATTGATCTTCATGAAATTTGGTCAGAATGATTGCATTGATATAATCTAGGTCAAGTTTGAATATGGGTTATCTGGGGTCAAAAAGTAGGTCACTAGGTTAAATCAAAGAAAAACCTTGTGTATGCGATAGAGGCTGTATTTTTCAATTGAACTTCATGAAATTTGGTCAGAATGATTGCATCGATGAAATCTAGATCAAGTTTGAATATGGATCATCTGAGGTCAGAAAGTAGGTCACTAGGTCAAATCAAAGAAAAACTTTGTGTATGCGATAGAGGCTGTACTTTTCAATTGATCTTCATGAGTTTTTGTCAGAATGATTGCCTTGATAAAATTTAGGTGAAGTTCGAATATGGGTCATCTTGGATCAAAAACTAGGTCACTAGCTCATATAAAAGAAAAAGCTTGTGTATGCAATAGGGACTGCATTTTACACCAAAGCTTCATGAAATTTGATCAGAATATTTGTCTGGATGAAATCTAGGTCGAGTTTGAATATGGGTAATCTGGGGTCAAAAAGTAGGACACCCGGTCAAATTAAAGAAAAACCTTGTGTAGGCAATAGGGACTGCATATTACACTGGATATTTATAAAATTTAGTCAGAATGATTGCCCTGATGAAATCCAGGAGGATTTCCAATATGGGTCATCTGAACTCAAATCGTGTTTTATCTGCCAACAAATCACGCAAAACTAAAATCTATTTCCCAAGCTGAGTTAGACGTATCTATTTTGTCTGAAAAGTTTGTGTTTTGTAAAATTATGAATCTGAACGGCGAAAATGAGAATTTGTTTATAAATGTCCGACTTTCTTGTTGATTGTTAATGCACTTCGATACAAACAACATGGTGATGCTGTTTATAAGTACCCTCTTGTGATGAGATGAAGACATACGTCATAAATAATATGATATATGAGGTGCAGAAAACATTCGTTATCTCGTTGTTTTTTACATTATATACATAGAGAGAGAGACATTTGTTTGTTTCAGTGTAAGATTGAATATTTCTTTTACGAGTGAAAATGTAAGACATGGTGTTCATGATTGAAAGATATTTTGATCTTAAATGTAAAACAAACAAATTTTCTTTTTATTTCATGTTTTGACTAAATTTAATTTACCCATTTTATAGTTTCTTACCAGTGAAAAATATATTTGATATTTTTCAGTATGAAAATTCCGGATATATTTCACTCTAATATTTTGATATTTCACTGAAAAAACATGTGATAAATATGTATATAGAAGATGAATAGAAAACAAACATTTGATTATCTTATGTAATACCAACGAAAAAATAAACAACTTCTCTTGATGGGTTTAATAGAATAAGGAGTAAAATGCGTGTAGCTATGATTGATGTGATACTGAAACACATTGAGGTTAGAAGAGCCCGGGGTTGAGCCCCTCACGGACATTTTCTATATTCTACAACAGATGTTTCCGTGATTTTACTAAATTTAAAGTATTTGTATGAAAATTTTATGTTGATCAAATTCATTATAAGCCCAGGCTTATGTGCTTCCACCTCGCTTCAAGCCTAGCCACGGACAAAACGGGTGGCATTTCCAAATTTTCATGCCAAAAACAGGGTTCCTTGTTTACAGTACTCAGAATACTTATATATGAACACCAATCTGACTAAAGTACATCTCCTATTACGCTACGCATAGGATCTGAAAACGACCTATTCATTGCCTCGTTCTGACGGCCCTTTCACTAGCCAATCAGAGCCTAGCTTACAACATCTTGCAAATCTACCTGTAGCATTGACTTTTGATATTTACAATTCTTATGTCGTAATGTATCAAATAACCGGTTAGCTCAGTCGGTAGGCCACTTGCTTTGTAAGTGAGGGGTCCCGGGTTCGAGTCCTGGAATAACTGCATATTTTTCTTACTCTTTGACAATCGAACAAGTCGTCTGATTGGATAACATAAAAATAGCAGTAATGGAAATCCAAAATATACAGAAGACGAATGTGAATGGGTCGTTCTCAGATCTTCGTTTAGAAGATCAAGCACTTTAGTCAGATTGATATGAACACGTGCCTTTCACATTTACCTGGTTTCAATGTCCTTACCGTATAGATTACACTGTTATTAGGTCTATTTCAAGTACACTATATTTTCGAACTGCATGTTGAAACAATCTAAATTGAAATAATTGTTAGGCGTACATTAATGATAAGGTATGTCTAGAAATAACAATTTTAGTACCTGAATTGCGCTTTTGATAAGAAATGATTAAAATAAAACCCGTTCTGTACATCTTCTGTTCGATCCAACCAGTGTCACAGCCAATCCTCTACATAATTATAATTATGATACCAGTTCCGGATTTCCCCGATCGGTGTTTGTTTGTTTGTATGTAAGCTTATTTATAGTCGCCACCGGTGACTCCCTTATCCTAATTTTTAGTTGGAGGAGTGGGGGCTCGAACTCACGACTCCTGGTTTTGTAGTCAAACAGTGTTACCACTGGACCACTGCGTCCGCTCTCCCGATCAGTGTCGTGACACTGCTCTAAATCCCCGCGCCCATCAGAGTCGCGACCAATCCTCAATATGTGCCACCAGATCTGAATTTCCCTCATCAGTGTCGCGACAAAGCCTCTTTGCATATGGCATCAGTTCTGGATTTCCCACATCAGTGGCTCTAAATATGGCACCAGTTCTCTCAATCGAGTTAACAACATAAATCCATGCCTGAACGTTTTAGTGCATCACCCCTGGCCTCTCTATACGTATAGGGGACCATAAAACATAACCCCTGGCGATTCCCCATATGATTTCTTATATATGACCCCTGACCTTGTGACCCAGTGTCAGGTCCGGTATCGGTATGACACGCGGATATTTACTAATGGTATTATTTCCTCAAATTTAGTTTATTATATTTTCTTTCAGTTTTATTGCAAAATTATTTGCCGTAGTGAATACTTTTATCACAAAATTAATTCGCAACACGTAAAACAAATTGTGCGTCAGTATATCGTACTTGCACCGTGCGTGACAAATTGTTTAGTATGGTTAAAAGATTTCAGAACTATTTGGGATTATATGTTGCGGAACTAAGAATGAAACTTGAGGTTTAAAAGCAAATTTTTTACGTTTTCATAATAATTAGTAAATCAATGTATTTTAAAATGCATTTTTTGGATTTTATTTGATAATGGGACTCAGTTAAAGTGAGCTGTTAGTTATAAAACGCTGCACACAAGGGCTGCTACAGCTGGCAAACATGGATCCGTCAGCTGCAAGACTGTGAAAAATGAAGCTTTTGAAAAAAAAAGTATTCATATCAAAGTGTGCACGCCTTTGTGAACGAATTTGGGTTGTAGTTTTAAAGTGAAAATAAACTTGTAGGTGTTCGGATTATTCGTACATATTTACCTGGATTATACTTATTAATGACAGATAACAGTGTTGACAATATTGGAATGTAAAACAGCTCACATGTAACGTTTGAAGAATAATTTTCCCATTCAATACAATACAACTTTGGAATACTGGCATTGTTATTTTCTCTCCAATTTAATAGCAAGCAGACGGATTTACTCCGAAAGGAAACGAAGTTAGTGTATATATCTGTTTACAGAGGTGTCCCATAGCGAGGGTGTAAGGCAGAGTGTTGGAGGCGGGGGTAAGAGTGGCCAGTTTCACCGAGTCCTGGTCGAGTCCGAGTACTCGGTTCCAGACTGCAAGGAACCTATTGTGACGGGCGATATACATCAACAACCAACTGTTAAAATAAGTAAGTATACTTTCTTGTCAATATATAACCACACCATTAAGCTGGTGCCTTGTTTTTACTGTAAGAATATAGCTATCAACACTTTTTTTCTTACTGTCATATCATTTTAAATTTAACAACCCTATAGAAGCAGACGGTGAACAAATATACAACAAAAACCACTTTAAATTTGGTAATTATAAACTTGTTATCAGTAAAACATGCATATCATATTTCAATCTATTAACAAATTTAAGTTATTCAAAAGCTTATTCTGTACACATGAATAGATATTAATACCGAATTTTAGATTCAGTAAAAAGATATAGTTTACGTTTCTCTTTTCCGAAGGATATACACTTTCTGTGTAGATACATTCTTGTTTTGAATATTCAAAATTCAGTGGAATGGAAAGAGGGGGATGCGCAAATAATCAGCTGATGGCGAAGTGTTGAAATATTAATTTAGTGAGAAGTCCCACATGAACCGAGTCCGCTGTTATTTTGAATGGTTTCGTACTGTGTTTACCCTGCAGTGAAATTACAATGTGTACATGTGAATTGTTTTAGATTAATATATTTTGCAAGTCATATACAATTAAACATAAACTTAATGCACCGTGCACAATTCATTATGATATAGTTTTGAGTTATTTATTCGTGACAGATACGAATTTATGATGCATCGTTTGTAATGAAGACACCCAGCTCATCTATTTCTTATGCCAGTGTTAGCCACGGTTATTAATAAAGACGGCAAATGATTTACATTTCAGATTTCGGTATATCTAAGTAAACAATTTGTACAACTACCAAGTAAAAATGGAGTATGACAAATTGGTTTTTTAAACTGTAAATACATACAGGAAGTTTGGTTGTTAACTCGCAATATTGGAGTGAAAATGACAGTTTTTAAAGTTAAGGAACGCCAAGGCTGTGTGACGTCAAGATTAATGGCTATTTCATAATGACAATTTTAAAGGGCTTAATCATTAATAAGTGGCTTTATGTAAATCAACATGTCATATTAATAATAGAATTCATAATTTTCCTTACTCCCAAGAGGAGTGGTTTCTAAGCCCGTATGGTAAGACCATATTCTAAATTCACAGAAAAACACAACAGCTGCTGCGGATGTTCCCGTCTTACAATATGAGTTGATATAAGTACAATAACGCTTTTACTTACAGATAACACCATCCAAGGGGGGAAAGATGACAAGTTCTGTCTTAACAAGCGCGACATATTCTTTGTTCCTTAATGGTAATACTCATATAATTATCTATTTACTTTACAGGAGGAATAGAAAACAATAAATCGAAAGCAGACGACGGCGCCGAGGAACAAACGCACCCAAATACTTCTAATGACAGTGACTACTCTCTTATAGAGGAATGTAAGGCGCTGATAAGTGAAGCCGCAGACAGGGCCGTACATAGATCGCTAAGCCGAACCAGCAAGGTCGAACAAGTCACTGATATAGACGAAATTCGTTTGGAAGAGGCTGTTGAAGAAGTGCAAGTTATAGAACAAGCTAAATCAGTATCTGTTCTCCAAGTCGAACACGTGGAACCTTATCCTCCCTGTGATAATTTGTACAGCAACATTGAAGCGGATGGTAAGTCACAAATTGACGTAAACGCATCTGAAGTTAAGACGGAAAAGGTAGAAACTAAAATAGCTGAACCTGTTAAAAGAAGCGACACAGACGTGAGTTATGCACTCAAGTGTGGAATATTAACAGGTTCAACTGAGAATATTTTCGATCCCAATAAAAAAGAAAACACAGGTAAAAAACGAAAGTCAAAGTCGGCTGACAATATATTCCAACGGGAAGTTATTGAATCAGTGAAGGAGCATTTTGAAAACAAAGATAATTTGGACACAGAAAACAAAACACCAGCGACAAAGCGTCCCAAGGGTAGTTTCGTTGCAAAAATGTTTAAATTTAGCAAAAGAAAACCTAGAACTGATGCAGATATTTCTGTAGAAATTAAAACTCAATCGAAACATGACATTGTTGAAGAAAGTGTCCCAGAAAACAGCGTTCAACCTGTTAAATCAGAGGATTCTGAATTTGGCAGTAGTGGGCAATATACTAAAAGAAATCGTGAAGTTAGGAGATTGAATTCACTTGATAGTGGAATTGTAGTTGATAAAATTAGTGACCAGGCAACAAATGGTGCAGTGGAATATGCTGTTGTACAAAAGACAAAGCCAAAAATAAAAGATTTGATAAAAACGAAAGAAGAGGTGTCACTGCAGGCAGATACTGAAGACATTACGAAAACAGTGTTACAAAGAAGTGGCACTGAAAATGTCCAAAGTGCTAAAGAAGACAGAAAATGTGAACATACAGATGTAGTTTATATAAATGGTGACAAGACTGATGAGGACTTTGTTTACATTAATGAAAGACCTGTTGATGTTGAAGGTTTAGTTGAACCCGTAAAGACTATTGTGTCAGAAACATTACCATCATTGACCAGTGCTGAAACAGTGAATAAAACAGAAGAAAAACAATTGTTTGATGATGAAAGGCAGTCTAATGCATCAAACGATTCTGGAACAAGTTCTGGGTCAATAATAAGAAGATCTGATATGCTAACACCGGAGAAGGCAAATTTTAAGAAAAAGAGTTGGTCTTTTCAATTTGGAGGAAAAAAGAAACAATCTGACGAGCTGGAATCAGCCAGTGTTGTTTCAATGGACCCAAATGCTTCCCAGACAGTAGAAACAAAGAAACCGAAGTGGAGATTTGGAAAATTTTCTTTTCGTAAAGGAAGTGATGATGTTTCAACTTCTACTCCAAATCTCCACAAGGCTGGAATTCCTGAGGATGGTGCTGAGGTGACAATGAGAAAACAGTCTGAGGACAAGAAGAAAACGAAACTGAAGAAAATAAAAGCTAAAAAGGAGAAGAAAAGGTCATCAAAGAAGATTGGAAGCTCACTTGATCAGAGAAGCACCTCAATGATAGATATTGGTAGAGGAGAACCTTTGGCACCAAGGTCAAGGAGAAGTGAGTATTGCAGTTAAAAATTCTTGTTTCATTTCGGTTTAACACCATTTCATTTGATGAAATATATCAGAAGTGTAACAGCAATTAGTTTACCTACTCAGTGGACCAGGTTTCTGTACAGATACTTACTTGTTGGCAAGTAACTGACAATTTCCACACCCCATCTAAATTGAGTATGAATGACTTGCTTTGTATTTTATTCTGTCATTGACCTCACAACCTCTGGGTCAGCAGTCTTGCAAATTCTACTGAACTATTTGGACAGGCTTTAAAATACTTGATTTCTAAGGAAGCTAATGATTTGATTAAGACTTTTATGAGTAGTGCTAGACCTGAACTCTGAACTTGAGGGAAGCCAACTTAATGGACCATGCAGTCTTAAAACTTAGCATCTGATTGGCTGATTAAAGATCAGTATTGAAACTGACCTATGGCAGGGAAGTACCCAAAATCAGTTTTTAACCTCAGAATCAAAATTATTCAAGGATCTTTAAGCTTAAGGTCATGTGAAGTGGTTGTAGATTTTTAAAACTGGTCATTTCACACATGTATTTATTTCTGAGAAAGTTTAAGGAAACAAAAACTACTGAAATTTATAAAGATTACTTCTTGTTAGGTCTATGCCTTGTTATATTTGCCTTCTTTTATGGGAATATTAACCATTACTGTCATTTCAGTTTAGACAGATAGTAAATTAATACAAATATCATAAATATAAATTTCAGTTAATTACTTTGGATGTAATTCATCAACATCTCAATGTTTCAACTGTCATCAGTGGCATTAACTAAATACATAACTAAATACTTGGTCATAGGTGATGTGTGCTCCATATCAAATAGTTGTGTTATGCAAATGCTTGTATCTAAATAGATTTGAATTTGTTATTGGCATTATGCTGTCTACTGGGTCTCAGAACTCTGGCGTTTGATTTTTAGCTCAGTCCAGAAACTGACCAGTGGCAGGGCAGCATTCTGGGACTGGTCTGAAATCTGACCAATAGCAGGACAGTGTTCTGAGACTGGTCTAGAAACTGACCAATGGCAGGGCAGCATTCTGAGACAGGTCTGAAATCTGACCAATAGCAGGACAGTGTTCTGAGACTGGTCCAGAAACTGACCAATGGCAGGGCCGCATTCTGGGACTGTTCTGAAATCTGACCAATAGCAGGACAGTGTTCTGAGACTGGTCTAGAAACTGACCAATGGCAGGGCAGCATTCTGGGACTGGTCAGAAATCTGACCAATAGCAAGACAGTATTCTGAGACTGGTCTAGAAACTGACCAATGGCAGGGCAGCATTCTGGGACTGGTCTGAAATCTGACCAATAGCAGGACAGTGTTCTGAGACTGGTCTAGAAACTGACCAATGGCAGGGCAGCATTCTGGGACTGGTCTGAAATCTGACCAATAACTGGACAGCATTTGAAACTGGTCTGGAAACTGACCAGTGGCAGGGCAGCATTCTGAGACTTGTCTGAAATCTGACTAATAGCATTTTCAAGTCTATGTTAAAAAGGGGCATAATTCTGTCAAAATTCAAACCAGAGTTATGAGGATTGTTTCTTTTGGTGTAGACTTTGATAGTAAATAACTACTTTAAGTTTAAGTCAATAGCTTTGATAGTAACAGAGATATTTGACTTTATCATTTCATGCTGACCCCGGGGCGAGTGCAATAGCTCTACTTTTTCTTTGAAAAGTCCAGCTAAAAATGTAGTAAATTACAAGCTCTATGGTATATATTATTTCAAATATAAAATGGTAAGGAAAACAAGAGGTATTAAAATTTAAGGTGACATTATTATATCATTTTAAAGACACCAAGTAGTCTGCAGCTCCTATAGTTTGAAGGAAGTAAACATATTTCACCTGAATAATAATCACAGGTAAAACACCTCACATGAACTAAATGTTATAACCTAAATAACTGAAATCTTATTTCACTGATTCACATGGTGATATGATTTAATGATTGACAGGGCAAACTAACCAAGGTGAAATATCTAAAAGCTTGAAACAAAGATGAGAAAATGTTAGTTCAAGCATAGCAGTAATTGAGCAATTTAAAGGAAGTCTAAGGTCGCAATGAAAGCAAATTACTGAAGAATGTTAAGCTTATAAAACTATTTGCCTTTTCACTGAAACACTTAATAAATATCATTATTAAAGGGCAAACTGACTGACTAAATAACATAAAAGTTCATCAAATTGACCATCAGGCCATAATTTTTTTTTGTATGGATTATTTATATTAGCTTTTTTATATCGTTTTTTTTTTTTTATTATTCTCATATTTGTTTTACATTTTGTCTGTATATGTCACAAAATCTCAAGTAGATCAGGATGTCGGATTTGACTTTTTTTTTATCAAACATTTTGCAATAAATTAAGTGCATTTTCACAAAATTCTATAGATCAGGAATATTGACATCAGTTTTATTTCCAAGATTTGATTCCATTTTGATTAACCTTTATCAGGCTGGACACGATTGCTTCTGCCTTTGCGACCAGTACAGATCAAGATCAGCCTGCATATCCATGCAGTCTGATCATGAACTGCACTGTTCACTATTCAGCCAGTATCTTTTGGTAAGCACCCCTTTTAACAGTTAATGATTTAATGGTACCGTCCAAACTGGAAGATGGACAAGTTCATTATAGAAATTTAGCATGGTATTCAAATGCTTCTGGACAAAATGCTGACTGAAAGTCATGTCTAAGTTAATTTTTTTCTGGTAATAGCACACGTACCGAGTACATCGTACTTAATGCACTTGAACAACATTGCATTTTTCTGTAATGTTTGCAGGCCTTTTATTTTATTTTGCAATAAACTGAGATAAACAAAACATTTACAAATTTGAATGTTTATGACTTGCAAATTTCTGCATTCTTCCATTTTCCACATCTCCCTGGAGATTTTAGAATGTCAGTACAGATAGGATCTGTAATGTGTTCACTGAATTTTCTTCTAAACATGCTATTTTGTAAAACGAAAAAAACCCAGTAGAATCTAATGACTGTCTGGAAAATATCCACTACAGGCAAAATTTGCAAATTACGATTGTTTTATTTTCATTAGGCTGACAAAATTCTAGAACTTTCTTTAACAAACAATTGAAGGTGGTTAATCAGAATCTGAAGAAATGGATTTGGTCGAAAGTTTAACAAAGATACACTTAGGTGCATTCACTGACTGTTTAGCACGTGTTACAATTTCACTATGGGTACTCTTACAATTTGATTTTCCTATCCTGGTTGACAAACCAAGATAGAGTTATTTTAGCAAGTGTATAAATTTAATAAACATACTGTGCTTAAGAAATCACATGAATATAAGAACTACTATATCATATTCGTGAAATAATATATTTAGCTGAAATTCATAAGAAATGCAAGTTTGTAAAATTCTTATTACGTCCCTTTACCTATCTTTGTTGCACAACCAGGATAGATTGGAAATAAATGAAGTCCGAAGCTACAAATTGTTTTAAAACTTGCCTGTTGGTTCAGATCGTAAAAATATTCCAATATCTATCAAATGCAAATGTAGATTTAGAAATTATATTGAAATCAAAAGCAACAGTTCACTTTTTGAAAACTTTCATATTAAAGGGGAATAATTACAAAATTTCAGAAAGGATAGTAAAACATACATTTCTAATAGGGATCTAAATCTATGAAATGGGTCTTTTTGTTCCTTAAAGAAATCTGTAGCATTATATACTAAAGATGAAAAATGTCATAAAATGTGACTGACCACCTTAAAACAGAAAGTGGGCCAAATATTCAAGAAGCAAACCCATCTTCTGAGAAAAATAGATAGACCGGTATTTGTAAAAATTTTCACTTGTTATATTTTGTCACGGTATCTTTTAGTTCTATCACATTTTATTGTCTCTATCCTGTAACATAGTAGGTATAAGTTAGAACAAAAACATGTAATTTGTTTAAAGCAAATGGCTCAAGCCAAACATTTTATCAACATTAATGACAGGTCTACCACCACAAAAAAATAAAGGTAACAGATTTGCATTTGATTAATATGCAAACATTTTGTACAAAAAAAAAACTAATTTGAAAGTAAATAAGAAAATAAAACAGCAATAAATATAACAGTCTGATAGAATATTGAAAATAAACTTAAAAACTGAACTATTATTAATACGGCAATAACAAAAAGTTGCAACCTAATAAAGCATAGTTCTCACTTTCTCTTTTATCAACTATTAACCACAATTTTCAGTTTTGATAAAAAAAATTTCAAGTCTATGATCTTAACATGACCAAACTTCTGATAAGCAATCCAAAACAGCAATCAAGGATTCTGCTCAAACTGACTCTGCCAAGTTGAAGCTGGATAGACCCAAATAAAAGAAATACAACAAACAGAAAATGTTGCACACTAGAGTATGAATTTTTTTGCTTGGACAAATATAATCTAGGATAAATAATTACTTTAAGTAAAATGCAGGATGTAGGAGTACAGACTGTCTTACATCATAATTTAGTGTAATCTGATTAATTATGCAAAATGTTTTTGGCACAAAAGGATTGTTATTCATCATACAGTTAAAGCTGGACAATTTATTTAAATAATATGAAACATCTGTCCAAACAACTCATATCTGTAAAAGTTTTTAAATGTTAACTTTAATATGTGCATAAGCTGGTTCCAAACATTCTTTTTATATGTAGTGATGATGTAGGTCTTTGTTAAGTGGCATAAGGGGTGTGAACATTTCATTACCTCACATGAGCAGACACTGCTATATATCTTATTTAGTTGTGTTCTAGGCGTCTATATCAACTTGTATCTGTTCTCTGTCAACATGTATCTTTTCTATGTAAATATGTATCTCTTCTATGTAAACATGTATCTTTTCTATGTAAACATGTATCTCTTTTATTTCAGCATGTATCATTTTTATGTAAACATGTACATGTATCTCTTCTTTGTAAACATGTATCTCTTCTATGTAAACATGTATCTCTTCTATTTCTGCATGTATCCATTCTATGTTAACATCTTCTGTTCTATGTCTACATGAATCATTTCCATATCAACATGTATGTGTTCTATATCAACATGTGTCTGTTCTATATTAACATGTATCACTTATATATAAACATGTATCCATCTATAAAAACATGTCAATTATGTATCTGTTCTATATCAACATGTATCTTGTTCTGTATATCAACATATATCTTTTCTATGTAAACATGTTTTCTTCTATTTCAGCATGTATCCAATCTATGTCAAAATCTTCCTGTTCTATGTCAACATGAATCCTTTCCATATTAACATGTATCTGTCCTATGTCAACATGTATCTGTTCTACATCTGTATACATATATTTGCAGGTATTGTCGAGGAAGATCTGGACTTTACTCAGACAGATGTCTTTGAGGGTGTTTCATTGTCTGATCTGTCACAAGGTTGGTTTTCCATTTTACAGATTAAGAGGTTGCTTGCATATCTAAGTAAAAGAATCTTTTATCAAAAAGAAGAATCTTTAAAAACAGAAAATGCTGCAGATAATAAATCTCAAGTTATTAAGTTAAGATATGCTAATTTTTCCAATTTTCTTTTGACTTCAAGGTTGATATTATTCCATTTTCTTTATGCACCAATTTCTGTCCATAAATTTTGTGCAGTGTCTGATTTTCGTAAATGGAATAGAAACTGTTACACAAAGCTTTTGTCAGTTACCTGTATAATTAAGTACTATCATATATTTCCAGATGAAGAACCAGAGGTGTCTACAAATCCTGCGGGCGGGCAAATTGGGACAAAGAAAGCCAGTAGTAAGAAGGGCAATATGACAGTCTTAAACAAAACTATCGACTTGGTCAAGTCTACTGTGGAAACAAAAACTGAAAAAATCGTGAAGCAAGCATCTTTAGACAAAACTGTTGCAATAGAGAAAAGTGACAAAACTAAACTTACAAAATCTGATTCCTTAGAGGACAACTCTACAAAAGCTACAGATACTTTAGGTAATACTGTAGCTGAATTGCATGCTTCTTTAAATCCAGAAAATACTGAAGATGAATATGTTAATATTGTAAATGCAAAGTCAGAATGTACCGAAAGTGCTATACCACAAGACACTAAAATCGTAACAGAAGATGTAGAATATGCACAAGTTGTAAAAACAAAGGTAAAAGAAATTCAAATTGATAAAGACAAAAGTAAACAAAAGATTCAGTCCTCTGTTCCAGAAAAAGTTCTTAAACTCAATACAGTCAAAGTATTAAATGCTGAAACAAATGAGGTAGGGAAAATACCAGCTGAAAATACCAACATTACTGAAACTTTGAAAACTGGAAGTACAAAAGAAGAGTCAAAAGCAGAAGAATCTGAACAAATGTCAGGTGAAACTGCATTTTCCAATATGATTTATTCTGATGAAGAATTTAGAGCCACACTAGCCAATATGGTGAAAACAAAAAGTGATCATGAACATGAAGATGAAAGTGATGCTTATGTTGAACTGCAGCAAATTGTTGAAGACTTTAGTGGAAAGAAAGAAACTTCACAGGAAAAAGTTATTGAGAATACTGAGATTAAAACTAAATCAGCTGATTTAGATGAAGCTGAAGAAGTAAAGACGGTGAAGGCAGTTGGTATCAGTAGTGTTGCTGCTGAGGTAGTTACTGGAAAGACTGATTCAAACATGCAAAGCAATACAGATGATATTAGTGGTATTGTTAATGAAGTAGATATTAAAAAGACTGATTCAGCCCCACAAGAAACTGAAACTGTTAAGCCAGCTGTAAATGAGATGACTGAAAAATCTGTAGCAATGCCAGTAGAAAGTTTAATAACACCAGATATAAATAAAACACCTGAAAGCACTGAAACAGACATACCTTCAGTTACAAAGGTAATAAGGGAGGGAAGTGTAATAGTTCTGAAAGATGTGGGTGTTCAAGTACCTGACATTTATATGCCTCTGGACAAAGATAAAGATTTTGGTTTCACTGCAAACAATGTTCCCTGTGTCAGTATAGGCATTCAGGTTACAGACAAAGACCTTGACATTGAACATGTTGTTGTTTCTATTAACACCGAAGAGAGTTCAGAAAAAGTTTCTCCTGCATACTTCTGACAGTGAATACATAACATTTTGGTAAACTTGTATAACTTGAGTTGTCACTGTACGAAAGATTTACTAATAAACATCAATAACTTAAATTTTAGATGTGAACAGGATGCACTACATGGGATAGAATCATCTGTCGATGTAATATACCCATGATATGTTTGTACAATATTATTAGTTTAATTAAAGAATGGAAAGATGTCATTTAACGAGAAAAAATATTATTATTAAAGCTGCGGAATCATGAACATACCGGTAACTAAATAATGAAAAATACACATGCAACCAATCTAAGGAATTTCTCTTAATTATGACTGCAAATAAAAAGAAAGGAAAAAAAATGTTTCTATAATAATCATAGGAATTGTATTTGTTCATGCACTAGGCGATTTGAATCAATCTTTAAGGTTATATTGAATCAAAATTTCTGAAAACTGTGGGAGGAAAAGTTTTGACTTGTACATAAGATAGAAAAAAAAAACGATGCCAGTATGTACATACATACTAGTAAATGATAAAGCTACTAATATATTATATTCCATTGCTGTTTTTTTTGTAATCAGATAACTATGTTTAATCAAATTTATTCATTTCCCCACATAATTCATTCCTACATTTTATATCATTCATTAAAAAAAAAAAAGATTTACTCCCAGTATATAAACTGCATGATTACCTCAGTATTTTATGCATATTATCATTGCCATTGATGTGTACAGCAGATATGTAAATTAGATGCAATATAACGAGGCAAGCAGATATATTATGTCATGTCAGCTTTGCTGTTGTATAAAAAATAAAATACAATATATCATCATAATGATGGTGACTGGAAGTGTTTTATTTCTTCCTAAATATTAAGTGTCTGTATATGGCGTCATGTGCAGTGAAACCTGTCTATAAAGACCACCCTTGGAAAATAAGAGGACAGGTGGTCTATCGTTCTGTAACAGGTAAAGTAATACTGCTTAATAGTTCGTGATGATGGTAGGTTTTCAAGGCAGGTTATACACAACCTCTGATTAAAAGCCACTTTTATAAAACCTGCTTTCGAAAAACCACCATTTTCTCTTCACGTATAACCATACCTATGCTAAGAGACCACCTGTCAACAAAGACCATTTTTAGCTCGACTATTCATAGAATAGTAGAGCTATTGGACTCGCCCATGCGTCGGCGTCCGCGTCCGCATCGGCGTCCGCGTCCCGATTTGGTTAAGTTTTTGTATGTAAGCTGGTATCTCAGCAACCACTTGTGGGAATGGATTGAAACTTCACACACTTATTCACTGTGATCAACTGACTTACATTGCACAGGTTCCATAATTCTATTTTGCTTTTTTACAAAATTATGCCCTTTTTTGACTTAGAAATTTTTGGTTAAGGTTTTGTATGTAAGCTGGTATCTCAGCAACCACTTGTGGGAATGGATTGAAACTTCACACACTTATTCACTGTGATAAACTGACTTACATTGCACAGGTTCCATAACTCTATTTTGCTTTTTTACAAAATTATGCCCCTTTTTCGACTTAGACATTTTTGGTTAAGGTTTTGTATGTAAGCTGGTATCTCAGTACTCACTAATTGGAATGGATTGAAACTTCACACACTTGTTCACTGTCATGATCTGACATACACAAAGCAGGTTCCATAACTCTGTTTTGCTTTTTTACAAAATTATGCCCCTTTTTTCGACTTAGAATTTTTTGGTTAAGGTTTTGTATGTAAGCTGGTATCTCAGTATCCACTAATGGGAAAGGATTGAAACTTCACACACTTGTTCACTGTCATGATATGACATGCAGTGCAAAGGGTCAATAACTCAACTTTGCATTTTACAAAATTATGCCCCTTTTTAAACTTAGGAGTTTTGGGTTAAATTCTTATATGTAAGCTGGTATCTCAGTACCCACTAATGGGAATTGATTGAAACTTCACACACTTGTCCACTGTCATGAGCTGATAAGCACTATGCAGGTTCCATAACCCTATTTTGCTTTTTTTAAATTATGCCCCTTTTTCGACTCGTATTCATTCAGTCGACAAGGCTGTTGAATAGTCGAGCGTTGCTGTCCTCCGACAGCTCTTGTTTTCATTTCCCATGGTCAGTCTTTGGTTTGACTGTATAAGTGTTGTCTTTATCTGGAGGTGGTCTACTGGTATGACCATATTAAATATCTGGCATTCACCTAAAGTTTGTGCCCCTTATGAACTTGGTATATTTAATACCCAGAATAAAATCCTAGGTATAGAGAATGTAAAGCATTCGCCTGACAAGTGTTCATTTAAAATAAGAAAGTAAAATGTTTCCATGAATAGTCCACATGGTCACGTGAATGAAGTGTTTGTTAATTCCTGCTGATATGGTGTTTGCCTTAAAGGGTGTCTATGGTTTATCACATGCAAAGAGTTTGCTTATTGGAGACAAAACCTGTCCTGATATAAAATGTTTGCTTAAATTACTTGTATGTTCAGCCAGAATCAATACCAGCATTATAAGAAAAGTGCTTAAGCTTCCAAAATTACTTGTAAGAGAAGAAATCACTAATTAGGTAAAATGGCATTTTAAGCAATACGATTATTGTAAGATGACTTAGATATCAGTTATGGTGCACTGTTTAGGTAGACCTAAGGCCTAAAAAAAAATTCTTTGTTTCCGGTAACATGCTCAAAAAAATTAGGGTAGGTAGGTCGGAAAATATTTTTTTTTTGGAAATTTTTTCTATTAAGGGAGACTTTTCGGAAATTATTTTTTTGTCAAAAAATGATTACAAATAAGGGGGATATGCCTTTAGAGCATCAGTAAGTTGATTTCTAACATCACTGGTCATGTTTAACGCATAAAAAGTGCAGTTTTGCATCATTTTGTTAAAAAGTTGAAAAAAATATTCTCCAAGGCCATAAAAACATTTAGGGTCGGGCCAAAAATTTAGGGTAGGTCGGGATACCGGAAACAAACAATTTTTTTTTTTACGCCTAAATTAAATCATCCAAAGATTTAAGGTGTATAGTGTAGTTATTATTGTAATTACTGAAGGTGCCTTTCCCATTAAACTACTGTTTTTTTTCCTGATGTATGGCTTTCAAGATAATACACAAACTCATAAAAGATACAAGAAAAGTGTTGGTGTGTCTGGTATGTACTCCCACACAGTCTAGCTGTGAAACAGGAAATGCAGGGGAACAGAAAATCTGGTATTTCATTTTAGCCAGAAAGGTTAATGGAAGCAAATTTGTACCATCCTGAACTACAGGGTACTACTCCATTATTTACCAAATTACAAATAATATCTTTCTTCAAGCAAAACACAACTTGTTAACTTGACACAACTAATGGTTTCAGTGAGAAAAGCTATTTTGAAGCATGAAAGTTGACAGGAACTACTTTTTGATCCACCTTTTCCATAACAATGTTTTTCCTTAATTTCTCACTAAATATAAGACATTATCATTATTATACATGATTCAAAAGAACCAAGGGTGGTAAAAGGAACTTCTTAAATGTTTGAAATATCCTGATTAGTTTTTAATCTATTGTCAAAAAACAACAACCCTAGGTGAGAGGATTTCAGCCAATCTGGACACCCAGTTTTTTAAAAAAAAATCCATTTTGACTTTACTTGTAAATGGATTTTTATAAAAAAAATTTGGATATCATCTTAGCGTAAAATCAACATTTCATACAAAAAAATTGTAAAAATTCAAAAGAATCCTACTACCATCCTCAGATGCCCTTTAAAATGATGTATAGTTTATTTCTAGATCTTGCTGCAATTCATGAAAGACCCTGGACCCAACAGTAGGTAAATTTTCTGCCAAACAAGCATTGTATTCTGGCTATATCAGGTAAATACATCATTGTCTGAATAGATGATAAAAATATACTTTTGTACATTTGTATGTTTAAAATTTTTGAGAAGGAAAGATCTAGTGTCAAGTAGGGGTTTGCAGCAAACAAAGCACAAACAGATTTAAGTCTGTTAAACCTTGTGAATACTTCCTGATGTGTGTCCTTATCCATTCGTATTCCATGAAAAGTACTTTCCACACTTTCACTTTATAAAGTATGGCAACTGATCATATTTGGTAAAGATAAATGGCTTAGAGTTTACCAAAAATGGTTAGTGTGAAATAATTATCACGTACTGGGGACTATTTCTCTAGGTTCTGGAATAACAAGCAAATTCATTAACTGGTAAACAACGAACCAATAATGTTTCAAGCCTCCATGGTTATCTCATAGGTTGCTTCTTTTAACGGATGCGGGTTTCTGAGTTCATCCTCGGGCCGAATAGTTATTTTCGTGACTATTTGTAAAGAAGTGTGTCTGAAATCATTAGACTATTATTAATCTATGGGTAACAATGGCCTTACTCAAGAACAGGTTTGTTACTGACAAGCAATCAAAACTGTACGTTACTCCAGCGCTGTTATTATCAAATATTTGTTGCATAATACTGCGAAACCATTAACAATACTACCAAAAAAAAACCAATAATGGTTTCATCCAAGCATTCTCTGCCTTCTATTTTCAAACATGGATGTCAGTTTTCTAAAAATGTCTCATTCCTTCCACAAGTTATCTAACTGAATTAGCTTACAATTTTCAGTAAAAGTATCTCATTTCTAAAGAAGTGAGTAAAGTAAATTTAAAATATATATTTTAAGTCTATGTGTAACAATGACCTTGACTCAAGCAAACCAGTAACTCTGTCCTTACCCTTGACCAAAGCAATGCAAAATGTACCTGCTTTCATCTCCATGAAAGCTGCTTATTATACAAAGTTTTGTTGCAAGTTAACTTACTGATCGAAAGCCATTAACAATGACCTTGACCCAAACAACTTAAAATTAAACAAAAAACATTGGTCTCTACGAAAGTACCAAGTTTGGTCTACTTACCTCATTCTTGACTGAAGTTATTGAGAGAAAACCATTTTTTTTATTCCAAGTAACAATGATCTTGGCCTTGACCTAAGCAACTCAAAGTACAAGTGAAAGCATGGCCTCCTTGCAAAATTCCTAAAACTCCAAGTTTGACTGACAAAAATTGCTGTTTCATGGGGATATGATTTCAATGAATTCATCTTTAAAAAACCAAAATGAATGGGAATTTGCTTGTTTTCTGGGATTTTACTTTGTGCATTGGAAGTACAAAGTCTAAATATATATTCAACCCCCATGAGTATTAACAATCTGACTGTACAGTTTTGTGAATGAGCCTAAATTTATGAGGTCTAATTTCAAATACATCTACTTCATTTTTTTTCCAAACTGAAGTATTTACTTAATCATTGCAAAGAATAAAAAAGAACCATAAAAAGTCATATACATTTTAATGAGATGTCTTCAATGAAAATAAATAAGAATGTATAAAACTAAACTAAATAATAAATCATTAGGCACTAAAAGAATTCGATTCTGTCAAAAGATAAGTCACAAGAAAAAGTAAATAGTAAGGTAAGTAATTAAATATCATACATGCTTTGACACTTAACAAAGTACAGAACACATAGAATACATACATTCACTCTGATCAAATTAGTATCACGGTAACAAGATTACCAGTTCATAAATTACAAGTTTGTTCCAAGCAAACAATGATTCAACATGTCATTTCTCTTCCACGTGTGACAAATGTGGAGAAGTTGTCCTCTGTTACATTACATATCTCAAATACTGTTGATAAACTGCATCGATCACCACAAAAAAAAATCAGCTGTAACATAAATCTAATAAACCTGTGATAATAATGCAAATTAATGCCTGAACTGTAAATGACCCAGCTGTGTGATTTCATTCTAAAATTAAGTTAATTTGCTGTGTGTATAACTTGTTTCTAAAGAACTTCATTACCTTTCAAAAGTCACTGACATAAAACATTTTGGGTACATGTTAAACTGTCAACATACTTGTACAAAATTACTGTTTACATGACTATAGCAGGAATGAGGCAACTAATGCACTTTGCCAACTTTTAAAAAAGAAATTGATGAAAACCCATGGGTCAAAATGTAATCAGGTTTTGCTGGTAATATATTTTCATGAATATTTGTTTTATGCAAGAGTTCTCAAAACAATCCCATGTTAATATAATACTGTTAGATAATGCATACAAAGTCAATACTTAGATAAGAAAATCCAACAATACAAACCACTCAGCAATACAGTTATGTACTATGATTTAATATATCTTCAATAAAAACTGATAAACTGATATACTCTTATCTAAATGATGGACAAATTAAGTATTTTACTGATAACCTACCCATCCATTTGTTTCTTCTACTTCTACTTGTTTAATCTTCAACGAAAGGAGAAATTTCACTTAAATAAAATTTCTTATATCAATACTGTACAAAGTCAATTTATAAGCTTTATATTTATGTATTGGTGAGTCAAGTTTACTTCCCTGGAATTCCCAATACAATATTGTTCCTTCCCATCCATCAGAAATACAATACATTTCCCACTAGCACCATCTTTAACAGTAAAATTCCTAATCAGTATAATATGTTCACAATAAATTGACAACTGCCTTCCAAATATGAAGATATGGGCAAACCACACTGTCACATGAAATGGTTTCAGAAAACTTTAGCCCCACTGGGAATCAAACTAAAGACCTCTGGACTTGATATCAGAATAACAAATCCGCTGAGCTAACATGGAAGGACTACCGGTACTATGGAATCATTTATATTTCATACAGGACTACCATAACTTTCATGGATTTCCTGGTTGCATTTATCCACGAAATTAACTTCCAACAAACAAACACAACTTCCTCTCATTTTACACATATATCAAAAGCTGAAATCCATTATTTCATATCCCTATAAAGAAGTTGTTTTTTTTGCAAAACCACAAAACTTAAAGCCCATAAAATAAAATGATTTTACAGTAAAAATGTAAATGTTAATTTCATCTCAAATGACTGCATATTTATATTAATGGAATTGTCAGAGTATAAACATTGGAGACCTAACAAAAAACAGAGATAATAAATCATTCCTGTGTAACATCTGGCTGGTGTATCTTCTTTGTCATATCAAAGTATCATATAATAAAAGAAAAGCAAAAACACTGACAACATATACAAAAAAAAAACATTTTGTTTTCATTTTCCTACCTAAGGTACAAACTTAACAAAATGAAAAACAAGTAAATAAAAAATGAAATGTCTCTGTTTGATATTATTAAACTTTTGTTAACATTTAGTGACATTTAAATGTAGAAAAACATTCTTTTTCCTTTTATTGCATTAAAAGGTGTACAATTACATCAAAAAACCATTTAATTAACAAAACAACCGCAACATTACTTTTTGCTTTTAAACATTAAATACATCCTAGGGGTAACAGGATACCATTAAAGATTGAGATTCAAAATTAGAGCGGCTTCAAATTGCTTTGAAACAAAATGTTAAAAAACTTTCACAAACAAAAAAAGAGGCAGTGGCACTGGATGCTTTCTCTTACTTCAATCCAATGTAAACTAGAGCTGTCACAAGAGTGACGAATTATACCCCCACAATACGGCCTTGTCACAGAAGTAAGCCAATGTCAAAGTCAAACTGTTCTGAATAACTGTGATCTTGACCTCAAAATCAATAGGGGTCATCTGCTGGTCATGACCAACCTTCCTATCAACTTTCATGATCCTAGGCCCAAACGTTCTCAAGTTATTGTCCGGAAACGGTTCAACTGTTCTGGGGCACTGTGACCTTGACCTACTGACCTCAAAATCAATAGGGGTCATTTGCTGGTCATGACCAACCTCCCTATCAACTTTCATGATCTGGCCAAACGTCTCAAGTATGTCGAAACGGTTCACGTTCGGGCACTGTGACTGACTACTACTAATCATGGTCTTTGTGATCTGATGAATTCCTAACACTTTGACAGCCAGCGTCAGTTTGTACCCGTTACTGTCGGGTCATTGTAACCTTGACCTTTGATCTACTGACCTCAAAGTTGAACTTGACCTGTATTTTATGACGCTTCACTTGTGTACCAAACATTATTTAAATCTGTCAAACCGATCTCAAGTTACTGTCCGGAAACGGTTCAACTGTTCCGGGGCACTGTGACCTTGATCTTTGACCTACTGACCTCAAAATCAATAGTGGTCATCTGCTGGTCATGACCAACCTCCCTATCAACTTTCATGATACTAGGCCCAAGTGTTCTCAAGTTATCATCCGGAAACTGTTTGACAGTTCTGGGTCATTGTAACCTCGACCTTTGACCTACTGACCTCAAAGTCGAACTTGACCTGTATTTTATGATGTTACACCTGTTACAG
This sequence comes from Mercenaria mercenaria, assembly GCF_021730395.1. Classification (NCBI taxonomy): domain Eukaryota; kingdom Metazoa; phylum Mollusca; class Bivalvia; order Venerida; family Veneridae; genus Mercenaria; species Mercenaria mercenaria. The sequence goes on from NC_069364.1 coordinate 61,981,476, forward strand.
CTTTTCATATTCTTCAGCTCCTACCATGCAAGTCCGATGGGGTAAATCAGACTGACAACACCTCAAACTGTCAGTCTGTCACCAAGGTGATTTTTAGGTATTTGGAACCTAAATAAAGTGTATTAATAGGATAGAGATTTATATTACAAAAATAATGTGGACCAGTAACATTTACAGACCCTGTAGTGAAAATTTGGCAATAAGGGATGGCTCTTACTTCAGATAAATGTAGCACTGATGACAATCATTATAAATGGTGATGAAATACAATAACAACAGTAACAACATGAACAAGAACATCAACATAAAACTGCATACAAAAATTAACTTTATGCTTAATTTGTGTCTACCCTTGAAATTAAAGTTGCTTTCAATATTTTTACTACGTATCCTTTTAAGTCTATTTTACTAGATTTCACTACATCCAATGTTAAGATCAGATCTGTAGTGATATACTGTCCACTTACAAGACAAAAGTAATTTTTTCATGACACAGGCCATCTTCATTATAAAACTGAAATGAGTAAATATAAACTCACTAAAATCAGTCAATTCTGAATCTAATATTTAACTTTAAACAAAAATTACAGTAATTAAGGGTGGCTTGAAAATCGCTCAGTGAATCATCTCGTGGACAGACTGCTGAGAAACCAGGGCCTGTCATCATCAAAGCTTAGAAAGAAGCATGAAACATAAGACTTAAGAGCAGCAAATATATTTGCAATAATTTATCTTACTGAAGACATTTTGCCGAAGATGTCTGTATCTGAACAATGAGTTTCATTACTAACTGTGCTAATTTAACAATGACAGAAAAAAAATGAAAAAATAACATTTTGTAACCCAAGTCTAAATTTCAGACCAAAAACACTGAAGAATACAAGCCCAGGTTATGGTACACAGAATAAACCTGTTAATTTCTACACTCACAGATGATAAATGAAATGTCTATGCATTGCAGTAGTAAGACATTGCAGAAATAACTGCTTTAATATCAACAAAGATATGCACATATCTAATAATCCTGGACAACAAGACTTACATATCATACTATCTAGGAGGGAGAAACATGACTGTGAAATATACAAGATACACACCTTATGAATTTTAACTAAAGGTTTTTGCATAAGGAAATACCTTGCAACCATGCACTAATGTATACACAATAAATACTGCACATGAATTCATATCTAGGATACTTATGTTTACTGGGCTTTAACCATACTAAACAGCTGCACCTTTACAATGAAAATTTATCCACCAGTTAAGTCCCTTGTTAGACTCAGCAATTTGATAAAAATGTGAAAACATGATTTCAGTTACCATTATGCTCCTACATTATTTCACCTGTCTTAATGATGCTACATTATATTTGTTTCCACTACTTTTATATTATAACATTACTTAAGCTGTCTTTTTATGCTAAATAAATCCAGCTGTCTTTATGATATAAAACTATTTCCAGCAACTTAACTCTTTTAGTTACATTATTTCAACTATTAATCATATTGTTATATTATTTCTCTACCATTTTGTTACATTATCTTAGTAATCATTATGTTATTACATTTCTTTCTCTATCATTACTTTGTGAATCTTTTACTCTATTATGTTGTTACATGATTCAAGTTGGCATTATGTTGTATCATGTAGTTTCATTTTATAAGCAGGCATTATGTTGTTACACTTCTCTCTATTATATTGTTACCTTATTCAAGTGAGTATTACTTTGTAGCATTTTTTTCTCTATCATGTTGTAACATTATTCAAGTGGGCATTATTTTGATACATTTTTCTCTATAATGTTGTTACATTATTCTTCATCATGTTGTTACATTATCCTTTAGGTCATTATGTTGTGACATTACTTCAGCTAGTACTATCCTTGTATTATTACAATGTTTAAACATAATTTCTATCCACTAAACAAACTACTCTACTCTATTTCCTTGTATAACATAATCTCATTGTTATCTACATAAATAAACAGTTTTCACACATGCATATAAACTTAATTTACACTGAACATTTACCCCAGCTTCATACAGATATCAAAATAAAGAGAGCTAAACTACAGAGAAGAAATGCATACAGTACATCATTTAATGAGGTTGAGGGACAATATATTCATGTACTACATGTATCAACACAAAAAGCATGTACTGGAAAATAATATCTTTGTTAGGCAATGTGTCTTTGATTAAATCAATGAAAATATAAATATGATGTAACAATAAGTCACAAGTATAGCAAAATGTACCCATTAAGTTAACAAAATTTAAATTAGTGATTTAGGCTTATTTTTTCAAACGAGAGGCTATATCATATCTATTATTCAATTCTATATTTTTTGTTTAAATTACACTAACATTAATGTACAGAAACTATATACTTAACACAAAACTTTTAACTTTCCTAAAGCGACACATCAATAAAATATTCAAGAAATGCTTTTGTTTTTATCTTCAATGGTAAAATCTTATTTTCTAGACTATACTTGGCTGTTGGGGAAAATTCCATTTCATTTAGTAAATGAAACTGAATAGAAAACAAGCATGCTATCGAAGAGGAAAGGTGAGCACCTACAGTCTATAAATTATGATCATCTAGTAACCTGGGCAAAATATATCTCCAACTTTATATTTCATATTTGCATATAAATTTAGCAGAAAAATCTATATAGAATCCTAATATCACAGATATGCTTCCATACGTGCGTTCGTAGTCTCGTCTAACTGTTTCTGAGGAGAAGAAGTGGGTATGTTCCACATGTTACAACTAACTTTTTTTCTAACAATAAAAACTACAACTTCCAGTATCTTTGATATGTCAAATATAAAATACATTTTATACACGATACTGGTTACATAATTGTAATCAGTAATAGTAATCAGCTGAAATCAATTAAGGTAGTGGACCCGTAATGACAAATGGCAGGTTACGTATTCTCCATATGCAATTTTGGCATTTTCCGTATTATTACAGAATACCATGTGTGCAAGGAGCACTATTTCATCCAAAGAATGCCAAATTCTGTAACAATATACAATTACACTTAAGTTGCAGTGTGTCATTTCAGGCTGGCTACCTTAAATTACAACAATATCATTATCAGACTCTCTGCAAAATTTAATCAATCCGTATACAGTTGAATATCGTTACCTCGATATCGGTTAGCTCGATACTCCGGTTAGCACAATGTGTTTGAGATGGTCCCGATTTTTCCCTATTTATCTTAATGTAATTATTTATCATTACCTCGATATGATTAGCTCGATATTTTGTTTAGCTTGATGAGATTTTCAGTCCCGTGAACTTACCTATACTGTTATTCCACCTGGTTTCGTCGATATCACAGCGTGTCAAAAAATATCCATGTTATTTGTAAGGTGTGAAAATCAACCTATTGTTGTCAGGCGATGTATTAATCATATTCAAGTTAGTTTGTGTGTTTGCTTTCATTGTTATTTAAATCTTTAATCCAATTTAAATGTCAGGAAGTTATTTAACTCCCAATAATAAGTCTTATAAAAGCAGGAAAGCTGTTTTCCAATATAACAACTAATTTGTATGGAATATTTTGTTTGACGGTGTAAAAATCTGCCATTTAGCATTGAGTAACAATCTGTTAACTGGCAAATTTTCGTTATCGAAGCAAAGTCAAAATGACTACTCAACTAGGAACATTACCGCTGCATTCAGACCTGTTTAGGGAAGGAATAAAAATGCTAATGTTTAAATGTATATTTTAAAAAGATTAAAAAGTTGTATGTATCTATTTAAATAAATTAGGATGCTTTATTTGTCAATAAGATTAAAATCGTATTTACGTTTTATATTATTTCTTTCCCCTTTAAAAACCTCTGGAAGAAAGCATATATGGATATAATGACAATATAGACGTCTGACAAAAGTACAAAGTAGTCCCAGATATCGTCGATATCGTTACGTCGAACTTCGGATACGTCGATGCAATTTTTACAGTCCCTTGAATATCGAGGTAACGGTATTCGACTGTACTTGGAAAATTCTTCCTAAATTATAAAAAAGACACTTTAAATATATCTTTTGACTGTGGCAAGCAATAAATTTCCTCACTTTGTCTGGTTTGCTTATATATATCAACTAAATGCATGCAGGAACAATCAAAACAACATTATGCTTGGACAGAATGGGGTCATTCAAGTATCTGGTAGGTCTAAGTTTTCTTGTAGTTGCCATATGTACTCGAACAAATGTTTACAACCTCAATCTTTGAAAACTAAATGCTAATCCATGTCTCTGACAATGCAGCCAAATGTGTAGGGTGACATTTTATTGCTTGTTACAGGCAGAACTGTTCAATTATGACTGAGAATAAACAAGTGGGTTTTCCACCTCCAATTGTAATGAATGGAGAGTATTTCAGGAGAAGTGAGCAACTCTTATCACAGAAATATAATTTCTTTATCTATAGGAGATTCTCATCACAAAATTAGGTCATCTTCGCTGTCAAAGTTTGGTCCAGGTCTTCGGAACTGCTGAATTTCATCTGCAGAAAGGTCTTCCGCCATTCCCCAGTTAGCTATAAAATAAAATATTTTACTTTAGAAACATAAATTAATATACACTGCCTTGGGTGAGTATACTTCATGACCCTCTGTTAGAATGTGTGAGCACTATTCCACAAGTTGATGTTAATTTCCAACTGTAATTCAAGAAATTTATTACCTTAATTAAATACAAAATAAGACAGATCCAACACTGAAAGCAAAAATGTCAACGTATATCTAGTCTTAATATGTGCAGTTTTCTTTTGGTATAAAGATCAATGGTTGTGGTTTAAGTACAAGGTTTGAACCTCAATAAGGAAGATTGTTACATACTCGTTTCTATTCCCTGTTAAGTTACACTGGTACCGGAAACGTCAATATTTTTCCATACACTGACGCCTGAATTTCATATCGGGTGCGTGACATAATTCAGTGCGTGTTGTTGCACTATTTTTTTCTATTTAGTTCAGTATTGTCAATCCTATTCAGGCTATTGAACAAATTTATGATATTTACATTATATTTATACGTGTAGATGCGTATGTAATAAAAAGGTTATTATCTTTGCATCAGGAAATATGCACTCGTCCTTCAGCTAAAGAACATTGCGCTCCTAAAGTTGCGCAATATTTCCGCTGAATAACTTGTGCATATTTCCCGATACAAAGCTAATAACCTATAAATATTGACGTTTCAGGTTCCATTGAAACTTAAAAGAGTTATTAATTGAGTATGTAATAAAACATATATAAAACAACATGGTCTGGTACTCACTGGTAGACATCTTCATCATCCAGCATTGTATCCTTGGGCTCAGACTCTCAATTACCCCAGGGTGCATAGATTGTTGTTCTTTGGATTTGTATTTTGGTACTTGGTGTGACAGCTTCAAACTCATCGTCCGAGGGAGCTAGTTTGTTCTTGCGTAGATGTTTATTCTTCTTTTTCAGCTTCTTTACTGGAGTACTGGCTCTCTCTTCAGTATCACCTGAAATATTTCATACATCTTACAAGTACCTTCACATTTCATAGAAAAATATCCACACTACAGAGGAATACAAATTTTCTATCACTGCAGTGTCATTTTAAAACTACCTTATATATGCAAACTAAAGTCATGCAGAGCATAATGTACATTTACATGTCCTGAGCATTACTTACTACAGACATCAAAAACATTTTTCATTCTCATTTGAAAACTTGTGTTTTACGTTACTTGAGTAAACGGTGAATAGGTATCTAGTAACTTGAATATTACATATAAAATTTTAAGTATACTTTGAATGATCAATTTTCACGAGGGACTAATTTTCGTGGACTTTGTGGTTGAGTCAATCCACGAAATTAAATCCCAACAAAGAAGTTAAATGAGCCGTGCCATGAGAAAACCAACACAGTGGCTTTGCGACCAGCATGGATCCAGACCAGCCTGCGCATCCGCGCAGTCTAGTCAGGATCCATGCTGTTCGCTTTCAAAGCCTATTGTTATTAGAGAAACTGTTAGCGAACAGCAAGCATCCATGCTGGTCGCAAACCCACTTTGTTGGTTTTCTCATGGCACGGCTCAAATACACATTCATTTTAAATTTAAAGGTACAAATACAGAATTCTATATCCTTGTGAAATTAGCTGTTTTGGTAAAAACCATGGCATTTCTTTCCCATGAAACATGTGATTTTACAGTATTTAATGTCAGTTTAAGTTCGAATGATCTGAATCCAAAAAGCTTACCATTTGCAAGTCTGCCATCTGGTGAATCTCTTGCACCGTTCATATGACTAGCGTATGTATCTGTATCATTATCTAAATGCTGACTGAGTCTAAGGGTATCAAACCCTTCCTCTCCGTCTGACGATAACTGCTGTTTCTTTTTCCGCGTCTTCTTTTTTCTACCACTATCTGGGGACTCTTGCTTGTGTTTGCCTTCATCGATGTACAACCCTCTACTTTTCCTGAAAATATCACGTCTCCCTGACGAATGAATGACTGAATCCGTATCTTCATCTTCATCATCATCACGATGAACAGATTCTACCTGAATTCTTGACACTGATGAGGTTCTATGTGCATCTATATTTCTTCCATTGTCATAATCAGCACCGTCATATGACTGAACTTTATTTTTCAGCTTTTTATTTGGTTTCTTTCCCCTATCTGACGACACAGGACTACTATCTGCAGTTTTACCATTAGTCAGACCCTCTAAGGGAGGTAACAACTGTCTACCAAGCCTGTGAGAGTTACTTCCCTCTTCTTCAGTACCATACAGACCTCCATTCATCCAGCCAAGTCCTAACAGTGACCTAGATGACCGAGGTGCTCTTAAACCATCATCATCATCATCAGCTGTGACTTTCGTTGTAGTGTTTGATTGTTCATTTAAGGTAACTTTAGTTGATTTTTCTTGATTTTCAATTTCTTTTAGTCTTCTCTGCCTTTCTTTTTCTTTGGCCTTTGCTTGCTTATATTTCTCTTCCTGTTGACAGACAATAAAAAGGACTAATCAAAATTGAACAGACAAGTATTACCTTTATCCCTAGAACTATTTTTTTGAATATTACAATAAAGGAAGACACAAGGACAAAAAAGCAAAACATTAATATTCCTCATAGAAGATGACACATCCTATCAAATCTTACAGTAAATCTTGTGTGTTGTTTAAGATTACAAAAATAAATGAAATTTTCTTTATATATAGACAGCACTTTTTGATAACTGCCACTAAACAGTTTTAAGAACTTTATCTCAAAGACAATGATGTTCCCTATATGAATATATGATTTGTTGGGGAAAATACCAAAAGAAAACACCTCACACACTCCGTGTGCAAGAATTAGTTAGTGTGAAATCTGAAACAGTATGTTTGACTCCTAATTTATGTATTAACACAAAAAATACATATCTTACAGCGAAAATGAGTATAAAATTATTTGTTAGTCTCATATGCAACAATCTGCTTTTATTTCTTATAATTAAGTTAAAACCGATATAAACTAGATGTGTGTTGATAGAACACCAGGATCCGATTCCTTTTCTAGAGTGGGGTAGGGTTGGGAGGGAAAGTGGGGTGCTCCCCTCCATTCCTTTTCTAGAGTAGGGTGGGGTTGAGAGGGAAAGTGGGGTGCTCCCCTCCATTCCTTTTCTAGAGTAGGGTGGGGTTGAGAGGGAAAGCGGGGTGCTCCCCCAATTCCTTTTCTAGAGTAGGGTAGGTTTTGGAGGGAAAGCAGGCTGCTCCCCCAATTCCTTTTCTAGAGTAGGGTGGGGCTGGGAGGGAAAGCGGGGTGCTCCCCCCCAATTCCTTTTCTAGAGGTGGGTGGGATTGGGAGGAAGAAGCAGGGGATGGGGGTGGAGGTAAGAGGGGTGAAATCCAAAATAATATCAAAGGTGCACAACATCAAAGGCTGAAAAACATTCCTTTAAAGTTTCATGACTCAAGATGAAATACTTTCTGAAATATATGGGAAACAAAACTTTTAAGCCCATAATGCATACCTCTGACTAACTCAAGGGCCATAACTCTGGTCTTCAAAGTAAAATTAAAAGAAAAAACCAGGCGCACAAATTCACATGATTAATAATATACCTACATTATTTCATGACTCTAGGTGAAATATTTTAATGTGTTTATGCAACACAAACTTTTAAGCGGTTTATGTGTATTTTTCACAAAGTCAAGGACCATAACTCAGGTATGACTGAGTAAAATTCCAAACAGAACACCTGCTGCACAACTTCACATGCTAAAGAATAATCCTCTCATGTTGACTCTAAGATACATATGATAAAAACTTTTAAGCCAGATATGCATAGTTTTTTGTTCTAATTCAAGGGCCATAACTCTGATCTATCTGAGCAAGATCCCAAACAAAACCTCAGGTGCACAACTTCATGTGCTGAATAATAATCCTATAAGGTTTAGTGACTCTAGTTCAAATTCATTTTGAGATACATGCAACTTGTACTTTTAGACCCTTTAAGCATATTTTTGACTAAGTTAAGGGCCATTACTCTGGTCTAGCTCAGTGAAATCCCAAACAAAACCTAAGGTGCACAACTTCACATGCCCAATACTATTCCTATAATGTATGTTTCATGACCCTAGGTCAAACACTTTTTAAGTTATGTGGGACACAGACTTTTATGCTCTTTTATCCATACTTTTGACAAAGTCAAGAGGAATAACTGTGTTCTCAGAATAAAATCCCCAGCAAAAACCTAGGTGCACATCTAAACATTCTTGTAATGTTTCATGACCCTAGGTCAAATATTTTTTAAGATACATGCTACACAAACTTTGAGGTCCTATTATGCCTATTTTTGATTAAGTCACGGGCAATAATTCTAGTCTGGCTCAGTGAAATCCAAAACAAAATCCCAGCTGCACAGCTTCAAATGCTTCTCAACAAGCCTATAAGGTTTCAAGACTCTAGGTAAAATGTCTTTTAAGAAATTCATGCCACAAATTTTGATATACAGAGGGCCACACAAATATATGGATTAAGGCAAATCTAAGAGCACCGCACATATTTTTTTTTTGAAAATATAAAATCTTAGCAATTCAAGTTGAAACAACTTTAGTTTGTTAAAGAACTTAACAAGTGAACAGGATAAAATCCTCATAAGCGGAGAAGCAGAGGTAGCCATTTTGGATTCATAACATTGCAACTGTACGGTATGAAATTCCTATCCATCTCTTGTACTATGAAATACCACTCACTTGGGCATTGATGACTCTGGTACCAGGGCTTACTCATGTCAATTCATGTGTTCCCTGGCAATTTTCCTAATAATTTTTGTTATTGGATCACTTGAAACCCTGTGTAACTCAAAACATTTTGCTTATTCTCTTGTGATTTCAAATGATGGGTGTTTCATTTTAAACAATTTAAAATGTCAAAACCAGTTACGGTTTTAAAAAAACCTGCCCTGTCCTTCCATAAACCTAAAGAACAGATACCGTTGTCATACACAGTGAATTTTTCAAAGGTTTAACAAACTGTGCTTCATTAACTGTTAGCAGTGTTATGAACCAAAATGTGCAAAATGTACCAAAATATTTTAATTTTCTGTAACATCTGGGAGTGGCTGGTGTTTTCTTTTACGGTTTTCATATTTTTCTATCTGTAAATCAGAGAATCAGAAAAGACTGCATGAAATACAGGAATATCAGAAGTATGTACATGGAATACATTCTAGCATAAAACTGCTGCTATTGTTGTTTCAAAGAGGAGTTTAAACAGGAGAGTAAAGTTGTGTTAACAAATAAAGTATATGCTGTTAACAATCTTTTTTATGTATGCTTGTTCCATGGCAAAATGTCAATGTATCACTGTCATATAATGCATAAATAAAACAAGTTTGAGAGAAAACCAATACTAACAGACACAATATTCAGTCATCTCAGTTTTTTTAATGTTTTATGCTAGAATAGCATTCATAGATATTTGCTTCCTATAATTATAAGATCTGCAGAATCCCTCAGAATATGTTGTTGCCTACAACCAGTCCCTCAGGATTATGCAGATGTTATACCACAACAGGTATGCATTATCTCAACCAATCAAACTGGCAAATACAGTGAAACAAAAAATTCAGTCTTACAGGAAATCAAAACTTACAAGCACGTGCAACAATCACATAAATTGGTAGACAAATACATGCAGCATTGAAAGTGTTCCAGCCTACCATAGTATATGTTGCTTCATTTCACATGTTATCTCCAATCACCAACATTTATTTCAGGCAAAAAAAAAACAACTACTTATTTCCAGACCAGGGCAATTTTCATTTAGAGTGGAAAGGTCCTTTGCTTGTTATTTGGGGATAAATAGCTAGATGGGATCAAAAATCCTTGTGTGAAGTAAATTTTAAGGGAAAAACTGTCTGATCTGAGAATTCTTTAGAGGTTAAAAGCAAGTTAATGCCCCCTGCTACAGAAGGAAAAAAAATCACTGTTCCACATCAATAGCAACACAATGCACATATCCTCAAAATTATAAAAACTATGAAGCCTTATCAGTTATGATTCTTTGGGAAACAAAACACTAGAAACAGCATTTCTCTTTTGTGTAGCTAACCCCACATGCGGTTTTCTGCAGACATGTATCACAAACGTCAAGTACATAATCATCTAATGTACCTTTCTCTTTATTTCATCAGAATCAAGTTTTTTCCAAGGATTTCCACCAACAATATCGTCATCTTCATCCTCTTCCTCCACGATATCCTCTCCCAGTTTCTTACGCTCTTCTTCTTCCTTCTTTTCTCTACAATTGCAAATTTGTTTTAATTTTTGACATCTTAAACCAGTCTTAGTATCTGTATCGATTTTGTATTTAAATCTTCTTATATAAAAAAGTGTACTTAATCATAAACCCTAAAAATAGCAAAACGGTACTTAAACGATGTTATACAGTCAAACTGTTACCATATAAACAAGAGGAGACAGCGTGCTCATCTATTCCGATGCTGGATAGTGAAACTGGGCACATCTGAGGAAGTTGGAGCTTTCACCGGAGTGTTTAATGACTCCAATGATGGATGAAGACATTGGACAATAGCTTGAGTCTGTGTCAAAAGTATTAAGTAATAAGAGAGATAAAGATAAAGAGTATCAAAACATTAAATAAGTATAATTCTAAGCAAAACAGGGGGTTATCATTCATGAAATATTGGTGCAAGAGTAATGCACCTTGTGTCATATGATGCAGGTGATGATGTTGAACAACTACTTTAAGTTTAAACCAAATCCATTTAGTAATAACTAAGATAAAGTGAAAGTGCACCAAAACTTTAACCTGCAATTTTAAGTAAAAGGGGAGATAATTCATGAAATGCTGGCGCTAAAGTTATGCTCCTTGTGTCATTTGATGTTGAACAACTATTTTAAGTTTGAACAAATCCTCTCTAACACATAGTGATATAGTGAAAATGCATCAAAATTAACCTTAAATTCTAAGTAAAAGGGGGCATAATTCATGAAAAATTCATGCAAGAGTTATGGAACTTATGTCGCATGATGTGGGTGATAAGGTGGGACAACTATTTTAAGTTTGAATCAAATCCAATTAGTAATAACTGAGATAGAGTGAAACTGCATCACAACTTTAACCAGGGTCCACGCTTTTAGGCGACATGAGCGAAGTGGTCGCTTTTTTTTTTGTAATGATTTCGTTCTGTTTGTACAGAAAAGCAAAACAAAAGTCGCCCTAAAATCCAGCGCCCAAGGCTGTTATCATACATGTTTATCGCATCTACCCGCTTCTAATCAGCTTGTGAACTTCACCTGTCAACAAAATATGATCCACCTATGACCGAATATTGTTCCAATGATTTTTATTAGTCGGAAACATTTGAAACACCAATCAAAACAAAACTGCCTTTCATTGATTTTGTGCATCACCAATAAAAAATGTGTGCATCATGTGTGAAAACAAACAACTAAAAACTGTCAAAAGTTAGGTCGAAAAACAATAAAAAACGTATGTCGGCGCAAGGGACAGTAGCTGATGAAAGGATAAGTATTTGGTAAGTAAGGATAGGCTGCTTGATGTGACCGATATTGAAAAGCTCTGAATAATTATGGTTCTAAATTAAACCAGAGTTGTTCATAATGTATCAATTTAATTGCGGCTGCTGCTCTTTTTTGTAATGGTCGCATCAAGGTGATAATTATGAGAACTGTCTTGCTTTTCTTGATGAGAAATTCAGTCATTCTGCTTTATGCATTGGTTCAAATACTGATGGTGATTTAGTATAACTGTTGCAAACTTACTGCATAAATACAGTTTTACTGCGTATCATTTGATTACATGCTCACTGTGTGTTTGTATTTGTTGCTTGGCGTTTTGTACTTATAAAATATTTTCACTGGAGGGAGAAGTCACTTCTTCCAATTTTTCTGAGCTAGCTTGATCCCTGCTTTAACCTGAAATTCTTCGGAAAAAGAGGGGATAATTCATGAATTTTGGTGCAAAAGTTATAGCCCTTGTGTTATATGATGTGAGTGATGATGTGGAACAATTATTTTAAGTTTGAATAAAATCCTTTCTGTAATAACAGAGATATAATGAAAATGCATCAAAATTAACCTTAAATTCTAAGGAAAAGGGGCATAATTCATGAAAAATTGGTGTCAGAGTTATGCACCTTGTATCACATGATGTGGGTGATGAGGTGGAACATCTATTTTAAGTTTGAATCAAATCCATTTAGATATAACTGAGATATAGTGAAAATACATCAAAATTAACCTTAAATTCTAAGTAAAAGGGGACATAATTCATTAAAATTGGTGTCAGAGTTATGCACCTTGTGTCACATGATGCAGGTGATAAGGTGGAACATCTATTTTAAGTCTGAATCAAATCCATTTAGTAATAACTGAGGTAATAGATTTTTGGACACGACGTGCCAAAACTGACTCCTACATAGCCCCCCCCCCCCCCCCCACCCCACAACATGTTTGGTGGGGGTATAATAACTGAGACAGAAAGTGCATCAAAACTTTAACCTGAAATTCTAAGTGAAAGGGGGGGGGATAATTCATGATATATTGGTGTGAGAGTTATGGCCCTTGTGGCATATGATATGGGTGATGATGAGGAATAACTATTTTAAGTCTGAAACAAATCCATCAAGTAATTACTGAGATAAAGAGAAAGAGCATCAAAACTTTAACCCAGGTACGGACACGGAAGGACGCCGACGCCGGGTCGAGTAGGACAGCTCTACACACTTCGTATAGTCAAGCTAAAAAACTGAGATCTGCATAATTTAACATACAATGTTTTCCTTCTATGGAGTTTAAGGCTCTTCTTCTACAGCATGTTCACATAAAATACTATGATAAATATTTCAACAAAAAATAAACATAATATATATTGTGTCAGGACAAGCCTGTACCAACCTTTCTTCTCTAACTTTCCTGACCCTCTCCCTTCTTTCTTCCTTCTCTTTCTGTCTGATCTGTTCCATAACCTCCACATCCTTGTCTATCCTCAACTTCAACTTTTCGTACATCTGATCCAATAGGCTACATAACCATGTCATACCATCTTTGATCTTTGGGTCCATCTTACGTCCACTGCCCTTTATAGCAGAACACATCTCCTGTAACATAAAGATGAAATTTGAGCTACTGAGGTACACCTCTTGAACAATTGCATTTCTTTAATAGAAATGTGAATGGTACAAAATGTATGGTCAAGAAAATGTAAGCTCAAAAGATTTTTTTAATTAGCACGAATGGAAACGCAAGGTATTTTTGATATACACATCAATATAAGCAGTCTATGCCTCATTTTATAGGACTCGAAGTCAAGTTCTACTGACACACTACAGACAGGATAGGTAACAAGAATCTATTTTGTTAAATTTAAAGTCTGACAGTTTATGTTATATGACTACTTTCTGGTTGAAAACCCCATGTCATTATTTCAAACATGAGCGGCCTGGGTAGAACCAATGACTCTGCAAGCCTCGCAAGCTTCATCATATGTCAATTCAAGCACGGATCAAACTTGCTGAGATCAGGGGCATGTGAGTAAGAAACTATAACCACTTGTCTACAGAGTCACGAAACAAGAATCTGATAATATTTACCAATCTGCTTGGACACTTGTTAACATTGACCAGATATTCGAGGTTTAATTTTTCCATCACATCTACTTCATCTACATGACTCTCCAGGTCAACCTTGTTGCCTAATCTGAAACAGAACAAAGAAGTAGTATCATGTGACTGAAAAGTAACTAGAAGATGCTTTTGTTGAAAAGTGCATGTCTACCCAAATGCATAGTCATATAAGCAAGAAGTCAACAGGGAACAGGAGCGTAAGTCAAAGAGACACTGATGGCTGGCTACAATAGGGATCATTTACTTGGCATGTCCAATCATCCCACTAAGTTTCAACATTCTGGGCCTAATGGTTCTCAAGTTATGAATTGGAAACCATTTTCTATGTTCCGCCCCTGTGACCTTTGATTGAGTGACCCCAAAATCAGTAGGGGTCATCTACTCTGCATATCCAATCATCCTAATGAGTTTCAACATTCTGGGTCAAGTGGTTCTGAAGTTACTGATTGGAAAGTGTTTTCGATGTTCAGCCCCCTGTGACCTTGACCTTTCATGGAGTGACCCCAAAAATAGTAGGGATCATCTACTCTGTAAGGCCTATCACCCTATGAAGTTTGAAGGTTCTAGATCAAATGGTTCTCAAGTTATTGACTGGAAATGGATTTCCACGTTGTCCACTGCGACCTTGACCTTTAATAGAGTGATCCCAAAATCAATAGGGGTCATCTACTCTGCATGTCCAGTCATCCTATAAAGTTTCAATATCCTGGATCAGGTGGTTCTAAAGTTACTGACCGGAAGTGGTTTTCCATGTTCGTATACCTGTGACCTTGACCTTTAATAGAGTGATCCCAAAATCAATAGGGGTCATCTACTCTGCATGTCCAATCATCCTATAAAGTTTCAACATCCTGGGTCAAGTGATTCTCATGTTACTGACCGGAAGTGGTTTTCCATGTTTGTGCCCCAGCTCTCTACTCACTACAGAAACAGTATTGTGAAGTCTAAATATGCTTTAGGGATAAAAAATTTAGCCCTGCCTCAGAAATCACCGACTTTAAATATATTCCATTTGTATTATTTCTAGTTTTGATGCTAGCTTTCTAACATGTAAATAACGTGATGTAGCATCACACACTTAATCACAGTTAATGGTTTGTTTACCAAAGACTAAAATAAATACAAAACTAATGTATGTTAAGTTTTCCATTTTGACACATGGATCAGGCTGTGTATCATGGACAGACTAAGTAAACAGTAGCTTGAGAAATGACAATATTTATCAGGATATAACCATTAGCACTTCATCCACATCTGTCTAATGGCAGGATGTTAGGCAAATAAATATGTCCATTTACAACTGATTAACAGTAAGACCCTGCTATGTAATTTATTCAAAACGAAAAAAGAGACATTTTCCGTGTTAAAGCTAGACTCCAACAAATTTATATTAATGTATTAAAAAATCTGAAAGTACTTTCATTTGTCAGTAATTATAAATAAAGAGAACAAGAGGAAAATGATGGTCCTGAATCGCTCACCTCTTCCC
This sequence comes from Mercenaria mercenaria, assembly GCF_021730395.1. NCBI lineage: Eukaryota > Metazoa > Mollusca > Bivalvia > Venerida > Veneridae > Mercenaria > Mercenaria mercenaria. Next base: position 61,997,133 of record NC_069364.1, read on the forward strand.
ACATGATCCAGTTTTGAGTATGACATCATTTTTTCTATTATTTGACATAGTGACCTAGTTTTTGAGCTCATGTGACCCAGTTTTGAACATGACCTAGATATTATCAAGATAAAAATTCTGACCAATTTTCATGAAGATTCATTGAAAAATATGGTCTCTAGAGAGGTCACAAGGTTTTTCTATTATTTGACCTATTGACCTAGTTTTTTAAGGCACGTGACCCAGTTTCAAACTTGACCTAGATATCATCAAGGTAAACATTCTGACCAACTTTCATGAAGATCCATTCAAGGGTATGGCCTCTAGAGAGGTCACAAGGTTTTTCTATTTCAAGACCTACTGACCTAGTTTTTGATCGCAGTTGACCCAGTTTCAAACTTGACCTAGATATCATCAAAATAACATTCAGACCAACTTTCATACAGATCCCATGAAAAATATGGCCTCTAGAGAGGTCACAACGTTTTTTCATTATTTGACCTACTGACCTACTTTTGATGGCACGTTACCCACTTTTGAACTTGACCTAGATATCATCAAGGTGAACATTCTGACCAATTTTTATGGAGATCCATTCACAAGTATGGCCTCTAGAGAGGTCACAAGGTTTTTCTATTTTTAGACCTACTGACCTAGTTTTTGACCAATCATGACCCACTTTCAAACTTGACTTAGATATCATTAAGGTGAACATGGCCTTTAGAGAGGTCACAAGGTTTTTCTATTATTTGATCTATTGACCTAGTTTTTGACCGCACGTGACCCAGTTTCGAACTTGACCTAGATATCATCAAGATGAACATTCAGACCAACTTTCATACAGATCCCATGAAAAATATGGCCTTTAGAGAGGTCACAAGGTTTTTCTATTATTTGACCTACTGACCTAGTTTTTGATGGCACGTGACCCAGTTTCGAACTTGACCTAGATATCATCAAGGTGAACATTCTGACCAATTTTAATGAAGATCTTGTGAAATATATGGCCTCTAGAAAGGTCACAAGGTTTTTCTATTTTTAGACCTACTGACCTAGTTTTTGACCGCACGTGACCCAGTTTCGAACTTGACCTAGATATCATCAAGATGAACATTCAGACCAACTTTCATGCAGATCCCATGAAAAATATTGCCTTTAGAGAGGTCACAAAGTTTTTCTATTAGTTGACCTACTGACCTAGTTTTTGATGGCATGTGACCCAGTTTCAAACTTGACCTAGATATCATCAAGGTGAACGTTCTGACCAACTTTCATGAAGATCATGTGAAATATATGGAATCTAGAGAGGTCACAAGGTTTTTTTCTATTATTTGACCTACTGACCTAGTTTTTGACGCACGTGACCCAGTTTCGAACTTGACCTAGATATCATCAAGGTGAACATTCTGAACATATTTCATGAAGATCTTGTGAAATATATGGCCTCTAGAAAGGTCACAAGGTTTTTCTATTTTTAGACCTACTGACCTAGTTTTTGACGGCCGTGACCCAGTTTCGAACTTGACCTAGATATCATCAAGATGAACATTCAGACCAACTTTCATACAGATTCTATGAAAAATATGGCCTTTAGAGAGGTCACAAGGTTTTTTTATTTTTAGACCTACTGACCTAGTTTTTGACCGCAGGTGACCCAGTTTCGAACTTGACCTAGATATCATCAAGGTGAACGTTCTGACCAACTTTCATGAAGATCTTGTGAAATATATGGCCTCTAGAGAGGTCACAAGATTTTTCAATTTTTAGACCTACTGACCTAGTTTTTGACTGCATGTGACCCAGTTTTGAACTTGACCTAGATATCATCAAGATGAAAATTCTGACCAATTTTCATGAAGATCCATTGAAAATTATGGCCTCTAGAGAGGTCACAAGGTTTTTCTATTTTTAGACCTACTGACCTAGTTTTTGAAGGCACGTGACCCAGTTTCGAACTTGACCTAGATATTATCAAGGTGAACATTCTGACCAACTTTCATAAAGATCCCATGAAAAATGTGACCTCTAGAGTGGTCACAAGCAAAAGTTTACGGACGCACGGACGGATGGACACCGCGCGATCACAAAAGCTCACCTTGTCACTTTGTGAGGTGAGCTAAAAAACAAAATGATTTGGTGTATAGTAAAAGCTTATAGTATTATGGCAATACTTCCTTATATAAATACTGTGTTTAGAATGTAATATATCTATAAAAGCTTTCAGAAGTGCATCAGAAGATGTCAAAATACAGATTTTGAAATATGACTTTTAATACTCCACGACTTACTTCAGTATTCATATGTTTTCAAAACTGTGATATTCTGCCATTAATCAAGAGGCTTTCTACTTTAATGAACAATGAAAAAAAAACATTTTCAGAACCTATTTCATTGACAAACTGTTATTGCTTTCTTCGTAGATTTCACAGGCAACAAAAAGCTACCTAACACTGAAATTCACTTGGACGAATCTATATTTTCCTGCTTTAACTTCTGCACATCAGCCTTATCAATATATCAATGTAATATTAGTATTACAGTATCAGTTAGTTTATTATTTTAGCAAAAGTTTCAAACAATTACAGTCCAAAAGAAATATTAGGCAATAAAATGATAACTGGCTGTCTCCTCTTAATATCATGTATCATCAGTTTATCAAACAACAACACACTTCTTATGTAAACTGTAAAGCAAAAATTAAGCGCTTCTATAGGTTAATAAAATCTCATTGGGTCATCATGAGATTTCACTCTATGTGTGTATGTTCTTTTAAGAGTTTTAGACCTGTTATAAATGTTCTATTAATCTTCCGAGTGTCTTTGAAAATTTTCATAATTTATGTACATGTAACTAAACCACAGTTAAAACAATTTTCCAGAAAAATAGTTTTAGAGACCGAGCATCAATATAATTAACTTACAAGAGAAAAGGTTTTTCTTTGACTTGTTCATGTCCCAGTAGTGATGTCAGAATCTCCTGAACCTCCTGAAATCTCTCTGGCGCTGCTGTATCAACTACATAGATAACACCATAAATCTCATTGAGGTAATTTTTCCAGATATCTCGGATCTTACGACCCCCACCAAGGTCATACAATGAAATATCATAGTTATTAAATGTGATTTCCTCTCTGTTAAAACCAACTGTAGGAGCGACATCCAGCGTATCTGTAAAAAGCATGAGAAGTTCTACATTAAAACACAGAAGTTAATTTTACTTTTGCTATAAATTATTAACTCTAGGTATCCAGAATAAAATGAGACTTTCTACTTTTCATATACATATTTAAGCATTTCATTTCTGTAAAGCTTGTTTTATCAGTTATTCTTTTCCAGGGTTACCAATCTCCACAAGAATAAGACTTTGTCTGGCCTGCCCCTGTAACATCAATATGTGTTCTATACCAATTCTTTTTACATTGTACTTTATGTTTTAAAGATTATTTCAGTTATAATGCAGGTTAACTTATGGTAGTTCTGCTTTTTGGGATCAATTTCTTTTTACAATGTAGAATTTGATTAAACCCTGATTTTTAGAAAATTTACAATATTCTTTAAAAACCTGGCAACACAGATAGATGGACAGGTGCTTGATTTTAAGCTAGACTCAGTTGAAAAAATTTGGACCTAATGCAAATTTTCATAGTTAGAGTCTATGGGAGGGAAAGTCCTACTTTTGATATTTTTGTGAACAGATTTTTTTCTTTGATATAGATTTTAATAGAACTTTTCACAATTATAAAGTAACATAATTACTGTTTATTACTGAATAGGTCCATGCGCTTTTTTTGTGTGGAGATATTTGCCCACAATTTAAGAGATCCACAAATTTCAAGCAAATTTCAAGGCATTATTTGGAATTATTTTAACTGTCAACAGTTATGTCACCATATTCCATCTTCCAAATAAAAGTCATATTGCTGCTTTTTATAGATGCATTCACAGGAAACCATATATACATGTACTTACATAATTTTTTTTCTATTAAACCGCCTGCTACGTTCAGACTTTATTCTATGTTATCTGGACAAATGGCGTTACACCATACTTCCTGTTTACTAAATGTGCAGAACTACCTTAACGTTTATACATATTTGCAACATTTGTGAATACAACATTATTGTGCTCTTTGTCAGAAATACATATTAAAAACTCATCTGTATATTTACCTCCAAGCAATGCTTTTGTTGTTGTAGTTTTACCAGCACTGTCAAGCCCTAGGATAGCCAATTTGACTGACCTATAAACACAAAGTAGACAGGTACATACCAGTAGGCATAAATACCAAACCCCAAATACAAGTTCAGTGTCATAATAAGTTCATTTTAATAACGCTTTGCCAATGTGCTCATGCACACCCGCTCAGTGAATAGCAGTCTTAGTCCAAAGATGCACCAAAACACAATTTCAACTAACTGACAATGTACCAATATTTGAAACTCAGATAGCATATTGAAGAAGTCATCAAATGGACGTCAGTTTAGTCGTAAAGACTCGACTGCCAATCCAGAGGTCAGGGGATCCAAACCCAATCCAAGCACTGGAAAGTTTAAACCTGTAGACCTAAATGGGCAAATTACCATAAATTAATTTTTAAGTTTTAGGTAACGAAATACTTGTATAACATCGATTCTTTTAAGCCATTAGCTCATCCCAACAATAATTTAGTATCCTCAAGAATGTGATTTTCAATACAGATAACTCGCCAATAGCGGGTTACTATCAACACTTTTAGCATGTGGTGAAGAATGTTTAGACTTTCATGATATCTAAACTTACTAACACTTAAAACTATTGCTCACATTCATTTAAAAGTTTGATTTATTTGAATCTATCTTTTATGTCTGAAGTTATAATGAAATATTTAAACCTGTACGATTCACCAATAGGGGGTCACTTTTGCCAATAGGGGGTCACCTAGTTTATCATATTTTCTATCCATTAAAATATTCTTTTCTTTTCTGACAAAACATGACTGTGGTATTGGAAATAAACATTTCAAGGCAGAATATAATGAGAATCAGTATGTTTACATTTCAAAAGGGAGATACTAGGTAAAAGGAATATAGTGCTAGTTTTCACAGTTGTGTTTCTAAGTAGCACCAACTATATCTAAAACTAAAGTCAAAATATTGATGCACAGAACCTTATTCATTTATCTAAATTTGCCAGTTCAAACCATTATTACATCAAATCAACCATTGATTTGTATTTTTAAGCAGAATAAACAATCTTTTGATTATCCCTGATATGGGTGACCCTTTATTGGCTAAATGGCTGCCTCTGCTTGATGGCACTTTTTTTCGTCAAAGTCAGTCTAAAATTCATAATCATATTATTCCTATGAAAGTGTGTGTTTCACTCTTCAAAATGGTACCAAATTTGTGTGGTTTTATCTAAGAAACTGTGAGGTATGCTCAAAAATATTCTATTTCGAAGAATTCAGGACTGCTAAAATCCAAGTCAGGAAACATGGTTGCAAGAGTTATCTACTCATGAACTCAAACTCATTAGATTAGATCCATCTTCTTTCGTGCAATAATTGCTAAGTGATAAGTTTATATTACTGGATACTTAAACATTGTATATTCCTGCCTACCTAGCAGGGAAAGTATACATTTGTCCTAGCACGCGCCGGGGATAGATATTCCTGTCTTTCCCTAGGGAAAAACCTTGTCTAAAACAGCGTGCACTAAGGTGACGTCACATAGTACTGGCACTATTGTGACGTCATAAATTTTATAAATAATGTCAGGAAATACCCAAATCTACTTGTCTCCACGATCTATTTTGAACGTGATAGGCAAGAAAAATGATCTAACACGTCTGCCTGTGTAAGACAGCTGTTTTCCCAACCCTCGGGAAAGCGTGGATAAAAACCCTTGCTAACGCTCGGTTTTCCATTCCACACTGTCCCTCGTGTAGGGAAAACACCGTCTTACACAGACAGGCATGTAAGATCCTTATACTCTGATACCGTAAAAACTCGAATATATTACACTAGCACGTATATTACGCACCCCCGATCTTGTATCAAAATCTTGGGAAAAATGCTTACATTGGAATATATTACGCACGGAAAAATCAGTCAGAAAACGTAGTTTACAAAGTCGAAATAGGCCATTAGCGGCATGCGTAAAAACGAATTGTCGTGAAAATCGCAATTGCTGCATAATCGGTTACAGACAACAGTGACAATATCTGACAGACAAATCAGTCAGAAAGTCGAAATCGGCCATTAGCGGCATGCGTAAAAACGATTTCTCGTGAAAATCGCAATTGCTACATAATCGGTTACAGACAACAGTGACAATATCTAACAGACAAATTCTTTCTAAAGTATTTGAGAACTTTCTCAAGCTGTCAACACCTTAGTACACTTTAACTGACGTGCGAACAAACATCTCATAATTATGGGCACATCAAACAAGAAAATCGCGGCTAATTAGCGTGTTTGTTTAACAATGTCGAGGCGATGTATTGATCAGTAATAATTTGCTGGAAATAAAGAAATAACAAACAATCTGTTTTAATTGCAATTTATTTGCATCCTTGAAAGATAATGATTTTAATGATCAAACACCTACAACCCGGAACCGCCAAATTTTGTATTTTTCCTGATTATTAAACTGACACATTATCCGGTGCTCTGGATATGTACGATACTTATTAATTAAATTTACAAATACAAAAAAAATTAAACTCACAAATAAAATCAACTTTACCATATATCATCAGAGGTTCCGTTCCGTACGTGTTTTTAGACCCATCCAATAAAACGCTCTTCAAGAGGAGGTTAAAAAAGCACGGCCCAAATTCAAACACATGACAGTTGACAAAATTGTCCGATTTTCGCCGATATTAAATATATACCTTAATTGGTATATATGACGCACCCCTTTGAGAAAATGAAAAAAATCGTAAAAAAACTGCGTCATATATTCGAGTTTTTACGGTATGTATAAGAGGGTTTCACATTTTACTTTCAAGTGACCCGCTATTGGCAGTGATTCTCTATTGGCGAGTTGACTGTAGTCCAATTTAAGTTGCGCGCGATTGAGAATTTTCGGATAGAATATTCTACATGCACTTCCGAGATCCATAAACGGTTACAAAGTGCAGCAGGTTTTAGTGTGGAGGCAACGCAGGGTGATGAAGCAGTAGCCCCAAAACATATTTGTGATAATCACCTAGAATTAAGTAGAAATAAATTTAAGTTACTCCTTACAACTTTTTAATATTAAAGAAATTTTCAAACTTTATTTTTGTATGTAGATATAAGTGCATGTGCCCCTAGTTTTTGACAGTTAAAGTTATGGCAATAAATAATACCAGTATACAACTTAGATCAAATCTATTATGTATATACATGTATCAGGCTAAATTATATTTAGGATGGGGTAGAAAGGAAGGCACATGTTAAACTTATTTGGCTGAAAACAATACCTTTTTGGCTGTCGTTTTTGCTTGATGCATGATATACAGTTTCCCATTCTGCTCAACGTCAACAAATTTTACTTAGGCTATATAATCTTTAAGAGTATCCATCATGTCAATCTGTGTTCAGAATTTCAGTGACTGTAACTAAAGTGTAAGCGAGTAGCTTTTTTGTAAGAAATCAATACTAAACTAAAATCAGATGAGATAACTTTTACAAGTAAACAGATAACTAAAAACTAAAAAGCAAAGTAATTCTATCTCACAATATTGATCTCTTAACATGCTATTACAAGAAAAATTCGAAGAAACTGTTAATGAACAAAAAATTTCATGGTCGCCGCCATCTTGGATACCGTTCGTTGTTTACATCCGTTTGGTACGTCACTACGGAAAATGATTACACACAATATTAAAGTTTACAACGCTTCATTTGTTTCAATATTACTGAAATTAGATATGAGTTAAAAAGATTCTTATACAACCCTTGTTAATAAGAAACATTCATGAATAACTGCTTAGGAGCAAGTGCGAACATCCTTTAAATTGTTTAATAATTATTTATCCATACGCTGTTTTCATGCAGTACGGTGGCCGAGTGGTTAAGGCGTTGGACTTAAGTTCCAATGGACGAATGTCCGCGTGGGTTCGAACCCCACCCGTACTAGAATATTTTATTTTTAATTTTGGATTCAGTCAAAAAACAAATGTACTGTCATCAGTAGCTCTACTTGTTTTTTTTTCTTTATGCAGTAAAGAGAATGTTTACACTTATAAGTAGGTGCTCAATAAAAATTATTTGCTGTTTGTTAAATCGACAGATCCAGTTAAACAAAGAAGAAAATCAAGCTCTGTTTTAAGAAATAATATATCTCATTTAGTGATTTGTCGAAGAATAAATCATTGTTTGGAGTTCAGATGCGAAGGAATAATTATTATATCACGAGGGCGCATCTGAGAAAAAGTAGGGGACCAAAAACAGTTCCATGCGGACTTTTAAAAACACCGGAGACGGCATCTGCCTGAAATGATTTCTCACCTCCTAGGAGGACCTGTTGCTTGCGGTTGATGAGGAAAGCCTCTGTCCAGCGCAGTGTCTTCCCTCTCAATCCGTAGTACTGTAACTTGTGCAGAAGGCGCTGATAGGTGACCTTGTCGAACGCCTTTGCAAAGTCTTTGGCAAACCAAGTTTAAGTTCTAATCCGACAAGCTCAGACTAATCCGACAAGCTCAGATATACGTCAATTTGCACGAAATGCATTCCAGAGTTTTCAAATTTTAATGGAGAAGTCCCCATACCCACACCTGCAGGAGGAGTAAACCCCTCCCGCACCTACTCACACTCGCCCTCCTATAGCTCGTATTTGCACCACCTTCCAGAGAATATTCTGGCTACGCCGATGGATCAGGAGGAGTATGATAAACACCTTTGTTTATCAAAACAAATGATGACAGGGCCAGGACTATTTGTTTATGTTATTTCTTGGTTTCATATGTTCTTCGATGTTTAGAATGAAAATGGTCACTGCCGTAAAAAACCGTTGGAACCTGCGATTCAGTGTTAACACTCCAATGGTGGACTGCATCATTCTTGGATTACTTGTATAACAATCACACTGGCCATAGCTTTCGCAGAAGCGGTGGTTCCAACGCAGCGGCGGTGGAGGATTCGTCGCAGAAGCAGTGGAGAAACATGGCCGACTGACTACATTTATGCTGTCATCGGTACGTTTTCTAATGACCTTTTCACGTTTGACTGAAAACAACCAGTGAGACAGGAGCCCACATGTGTACTCTTCCAACCAGAAACACTTGTTCAGTGCAATTCTTTGTCATTAATGTAAACACTTCTGTACAGTTTGACGAGGGACTGTCGTTATTGTAGAATTCCCATTAAAAATGGTAAAATCTTGTACAAAACGACCCCTGAGCACGTTTGAAGCAAAGCGTAAGTACGGCCCTGTCAAGCAAAAACTATTTCTTTGTAACAGGTGAATTTTCATTACAAGCATATGAAAAAATCGACCAAATATGATTCCAACGCAGTGTACGGTGGTACAATTGCAACGCATTACGGTGAATCTTGTTTCTTTAATGTTTGTTATGGACTTTTAACTTAAGTAAACAGCATTTTCCTGGGATTTTGATATGGGCAGGTCCATGGAATCAATTTGACATCAGACAGCAACAGAAACTTAATGTTTAGTAATAATATACTACTGATTTGCACTTCCATTCTGTTGAATGCACACACGAAAAGCTTTATTTTAAACCATAATTATTTTACTAAATCAACTGCCAGATAATAACACCATGTTCTTTCGTAAATTCTAAATACACCCCCAATTATGATTACCGGTATTGATATTAAACCATGACGGTTTTTTTTTTTTTTTTTTTTTTTTGTCATTTCCCTTTTTATATATAAAATATCAACTGACAATATCGATTGTTTGCTGAAATGCTTACCACATGCGACTTTTACATCATAGAACAGACCAACTTTCTGCTGTTCCTTTGTTTGTTTTGGCCATTGGGGTTGGGGCGGGGGAGTATTCTCCAACACACTGCACATGCTGCAGCCATTTGTAATTTTTTAAGGTTTTTTAAATAATGTTTTAGCATATTTAAGTATATTCCCAGCTGTAGTTTCTCTTCAGTTGTTATAATAAGAATAACTGAAATGAGTTGATTCCTTGTCGTCCTCTTGGCACTAGAACAAGGAGTTAAAGGTCTCTTAATATGTTTGATTGGCACTGTGACAGTTTTCAGAGGAAAATGAAGATTTTGTCTTTCATTTTTTGTAACATTTCTTTCCGCTTGTCTGTTGTTAGTGATTTGTACTCTGTTTCTCCGTTTATCTTTCAATCATCAAATTAAACATTACTAAAGATAAGGCCATGAATGTGACGTATGGCGTTAACAGGCTTTTCTTTTGACTTGACCTGGTGACCTAGTTTTTGACCCCACATGACAAAGTTTCGAACTTGACCTAGAGATTATTAAGATAAAAATTCCATGCACAGTGTGTCTAATCAGGTGATCGCGCTACGTCATTTTGAGCTCAAAAGTGAAAGTAGGAAGGTAAACAAAAATTGAAAATCAAGGCGTATTTCTTTTAATCTATATATTGTATTTATATCGTGCATATGATTCGAAACCTATTTGAAAGTGCTATCCCCGCGAGTTTCTCACCAACAGCTTTTCGTTTTAATGCTATTCCTGTTCAATTGACTTGCACATTGAGCACATGCTGTCGAAAGTGGTTGAACAGGAATAGCGTTAAAACGAGAAAGTTTTGGCGGGACAATTGTAGTACCAGGGCTAGCACTTTCAAGTAGGTTTCGAACGATTTATATGATATTAACACAATATATTGAATTATAAACTTACGCCCTGATTTATAATTTTTGTTTACGTTTCCACTTTCACCTTCGGGCTCAAATTTAATTGACGTAGCGCGATCATGTGATTGGGCACACATATGCAAGTTTGAATCAAATCCAAGCATAAATGAAACTTTATAATATTATGGCTGAGAGGGCCAGAATAAAAAATTTGCCCCTTTCAGGGGTAGTATCTCTTGCAATCTGACTAAAGTATTGCACTATTTTATTGAACTGTCAAATGCATATTGATTACATGGGAGGTGCAGAGACTATTTTAATCTTCGGTTCATATTCGGTACATTCCGTATAGTATACGGAAAGTAACCAGCAATTAAAATGGTTTATATTTAAAGCGTGTATACGGAGGTAGGGAAGTCACGATAGGTCGGTGGTCATCGTCAATAGCTTGAAACCTGGAGATCTTAAGATCGAAACCGTTCAGTGTATGTTGTTTTTTTTTCTTCAAGAAACTCTTGTATTTTCACAAGTATTTTTTTAAATATTTTTATCTCGTTTTTTTAATTTCTCATTTTTTTATATATGTTTATGTTATTTTCATTCACCGTTCATTTTACTACATTACAAATTTCATATATATAAATTACAACAAGCTAAATTCATCATTCAGTTCCGCTCGCGGTTTCGATACTGCTGTCATCAGAGTCTTATAAATCATATAAACAATTAAAAATGAAAAATAAAAATGTTTTCCCCCCTTATGGGCTCGAACCAGCTATCTCCAGCATCAGAGTCATGTGCTGTAACCACTGAGCCACAGATACGAACGACGAGTACGTGTTTCACTTACTCACTTACAATACTAATGATGAAATGTGGACACCTAACCAAAATTTCTTTCCGTAAAACATACGGATAGCACTGCAGTTGGGCCGAATATTATAATATCAAATGCACAGAGCGTGTAATGTATGCACATTTGACAGGTTAAAAAATAGCACAATACATTTCCTATTACGCTACGCTTAGGATCTGAACACGAGCTGTTGATAACCTCGTTCTGACGACTCTTCCGCTAGCCAATCAAAAGCTAACTTACAACATTCTGCACACTTAAAAAGCCTTGGCTTTTGATACCTACAATTCTTATGTCGTAAGAGGTCAGATAGCTGGTTAGCTCAGTCAATAGGGCAGTTGCTCTGTTATTGAGGGGTCCTGGGTTCGAACCTTGGACTAACTGAAGACGAATGTGAATGGGTCGTTCTCAGATCTTCGTTTAGAAGATCAAGTACTTTAGTCAGATTGTATCTCTTGAACATAAGATGGAATCTGGCTTTTTCAATAGGAACCGAGATCTTATTGTGACTTAATTTGCGTGTAAATGTAGTTAAAGTCGAAAGTAAAATGTCACTGCTATCATGATCATAAGGTGAACATTTTGGCTCCTTCGGGGATTAAAATCTGTTGAAAATGAGGTCGGTATCGTATTCAAAAGAAATTGTGGACGGAGAGACGACTGACGGACGAATGGCAATCAAATAATATCATCTTGTCACTAAGATTCTGTGGTAAACGTCTAAAAATAAAAGGATATTGTTGAAGAAGAGGTAAATTAGCCTACTTGTAAAAAGTCTTAACTCCAGTAACACAGATGCTCAATGGCATTTTGTTAAGGTATGCTACATATTAGTAATTATATTGTACTTTAGTCAAGTTAGTTTATCATACGATGCAAAAGTCACATGTGATCAAATCAGAAAATTAATATTGTCACTAGATATTATGTATTTACGGATGTGCAAATCAATGTCATATTTATTCTATACAGATTCTGTCGCTATCTAATGTCAAAGTGATTTCATGGCCCTGCCAAAATTCTGGGAAAGTGCTGTTCACTCCAATTTAAAGTCAATAGCGAACATTAAAGAAACAAGATCCACCGTAATGCGTTGCAACTGTATCCACCGCACACTGCGTTGGGATGATTTTTGGTTGATTATTTTGTATGCTTGCAATGAAAAATCTCCGATTAGATCTACGGAGAAAAAGTTTTGCTTGACAGTGTCAGACTTACATTTTGATGCAAACGTGCTAGGTCAGGGGTCGTTTTGTACAAGATTTTACCATTTCTGATAGAAATTCTACAAAAAAGGCAGTCCCTCGTCAAACTGTACAGAAGTGTTTACATTAATAACAAAGAATTGCACTGAACAAGTGCTTGTGGCTGGAAGAATACACATGTGGGCTCCTGTCTCACTGGTTGTTTTCAGTCAAACGTGAAACATTTGTTAGAAAATGTACCGATGAGAGCGTAAATATAGTCAGTCGGCCATATTTCTCCACCGCTTCTGCGACGAACCCTCCACCACCGCTGCGTTGGAACCACCGCTTCTGCGAAAGCTATGGCCAGTGTGACAATGTCATGTGTGTGCCGTATATAAGTCACCGCTAACTCATATGAACGACACCACCAGAAGACCGTTGGTAATGTTAGCGAAAAGAAAGTGCAAGATACAGAAGATGCTCTAGTTCCAGAAGCTAGCCTGGTTCTTTAGCGTGCCAGGTGTAAAGCACACATACACGGGACTTTTATTCAATGTTAGTAATTTTTAGTTGGAAGACTCGCATTTCCTAGTATTTAATACAGGCAGGGTGTTGCCATTGGCAATAAAGCGCATGTGCAGTTGCATGGACGAAAATAACAATAATAATGTGCAGAAAGGGTGACTTTTTCTGAAGATGTTTCTTTCTGAAGTGGACGTATAATGACCTGTTTTCCCATTCAAGACTTTTCCCATGTAAACCAGATTTGATCTCGAAAGAAATCATTCTATGGCTATCCCGTTTGAACTATTCCGGCTTAGGTTACAACCGCCATCCCCATCCCCAACCCACTCCCAGCCCATCCCCGTCCTAATATTATTTTCCAGAAGAATATACTGCGACCCGTCAGATACAAATGTTTTTTTTTTTTTTTTTTAAATATTAAATGAATAGAATAGAATAACTTTTATTTACATTAGGATAAATTAACATTCACGGCTTTATTTCCTTATTTACTTAATTAGCCCAGTAACTGGGGATGGTCCATTGGACGTATTTTGTCATTTGCTGTTTTCAGGCGAGAAAAAAAGCTAGTTGCTGTTGAAAATGGCAATACTTGTTTACTTTTTGACATACCAGCGGACACATTTTCAGAGGTAAGTGTCTTTATAATCTACGAATTTTCAAACAAAACCGCCCAGTTGGTGGCCATATAAACCATCTTTACTCAGTTGTTTGTCTGACATGTTCATCTTTGTTTAAACAAAAGTTATTGAACACTTTACTGGATGGTTATTGTTTTTGATAAGTACTTTAAAATATGTTGTTTGTGTGATTTCCATTCAAAGACTTATTTATGATGATGACTAATATATGTTGTTTTATATAATGATATTTATGCTATTTTGATATTGTAAATACACCATGCAATTTCAGTGCGACCTGGAAAACTTAAAACTGATACCCCTGTTTGTGTTAATGAAATCTATAAGGCGAGCCTTTGAAAGCATAGAACACAACCTAGCAAAATGTTTGACTTAGCCGGTTCATGAGAGGTAATGAAATTTGCAATACACGTCACTTTGGTATTAACTGCATCCATCCGATTTTGTCGTTCAATAATTTTGACAATCAATGAGCTATTTATTTCATATTATGCAGAGAGAGAGAGAGAGAGAGACAGAGAGAGAGAGAGAGAGAGAGAGAGAGAGAGAGTAGGCCTACTGCGGGACGTAAATGAAAAGTAGATGCTAATTTTTTAATGCATTTGGGTATCATAGAAATAAAGAGTATAGTAGCCGGGATAGGTAAACTGTGTTCTGGTGCTTGGGCGATACTCCAGGGCGAGGAGTAGCATATCGTTATCTGTCCTACCAAACGGAGTCTGTTATAATTTTGTTTGGTCGCTTTCATTATGAATTCAAATTATCGAGTTTGATCTATACTTGTTGGTCAATTGCTGTTTTGAGAATTACGTTTTAAATGCTTTTTCACATAGACAGAGGTATTCACTAATTTGATAAGAGTTTTATTTGTTTACCAGGTGTGGTTATTACAGATACATTTTGACTGGTCATACGTTGATGTCACAATCAAAGGAGACTTTACCTGACAGGTTTGTTAGTTTTATGTAACAGTTATTTTACTTTGTTATTATATATATATATATATTTATTATTTTTACCAGTATTTGATTAATAAATTATTAGATATCATTGCAGATTACTCACTTACTCAATTAGTTGACAGACCAACTAGTAATGATAAAATGTTAGATGTTCATACTAATTATCCATCCATTTTTGATAACATGGAAACAATTCCTCCAATCGGTGAAGCTGATCGTGATATTATTCTTCCCACTTCGTAGTTGTAAACCTAACCAAGGCAAATTCTATTTAAGTAGCAAACTGGGGTTGTATTAAAATGACCTAAACACAACATATTTAATTCTGAAATATGCAAAAAACGGGATAAGATAGAAATGATGTGAATGAAATCCGGAACACGTTTAAAACAAACCTACAAGACTAAATATAAAAAAAATACCATAAAAAATTAGTAAACACTGTAATAAATTATCCTGGATTACTAATGAATTAAGAAAGAAAATGAATAAATATAAGAGCACATTAACAAAGTGGAATAAACATCATCTTAAGGCCGATAATCTTAGTCACCTAAAAAGCAAATACAAAAAAAGAAAAACCGGTGGAAAACCTATTGGAACTATGTCGATAACATGACATTTAATATTCCTATTCCTTACCAAACTGTCTGAGAACTTATTTTCGTTTATGAGAACGAAAAAAAACTGAATCATCCGCCATACCTCCACTTCGTGAAATTGGCTTACTGGAGACAGATACAACAGTAAAAGCTAAAACGATCAATTTCAAAAAGCATTTACTCCAGCAACAGCAGAAGAAATACCAGACTAAGGTCCTAGTTCTCAACCAAACGTGCAAGACATTACCATTTCTCTTCAAGTTTGAATTACTAAATTATTGTCAAATATAAATCCCCATAAAGCTTCTTGTCCTGGCGGTATACATGCCAAAATCTTGAAAGAATGTAAAGAAACTATGTCGCCAATTTTTACTATAATTCTCTAACTTGCATCTGTTGTAAGTTACTTGAAATGTAAAAAAAAATATCTTTACCAATGTTTTGGAAAGTAACAATATCTTATATGATTTGCAACATGGCTTTTCGATCAGCACGTTCTTGTGAAACGCAACTCATTTCTTTCATACAAAACATTAGTAAGTCTCATAACAACAACATCCAGAAGGATATTATCATAACGGATTTTGCCAAGGCATTTGACAAAAAAATGCCTACTGTATAAATTAAGACACTATGGAATAACTTGTAATGCTTTCAACTGGAATTCTGATTTTCTAGAGGATAGAACCCAGACAGTAGTCCTGGAAGGTGAAATGTCAAAAAGCTATCTGTAACCTCTGTTGTACCCCAGGGCACAGTTCTGGGTCCTATCCTCGTCTTAATTTACACCAGTGATTTTGCCGACTATATAAAACACGGTACTTTAAGACCCTTTAAGACGGGGTGTGACCAGGGCTGTGGGGGTGACCGGATGTGGGTACACAACTTCACTTGTGATAATAAATGTTCATGAAAAAAAATGAAAGAAGTTTAATGAAATTCAACCAATTGGTTAGTTTGTTATGTACAAATATGTGGATTTTTAAACAATTAAAGGGCAATAACTCTGAAGTTACTACCGAGATCCTGACGAAATTCAGTGTGCCTTCCACATTGTGGTGATCTAAATTTAATTCAAGTTTCATAGTTGTAGGTCAATTTTATCACAAGTTATGAAGCAGAAAATGCCATTATTATAGTACCCTATATAGTTAACACTAGAAACTACTAAGGGCCATAACTCTGGTGTTACTTGGGTAATCTGACTGAAACTTGACAGGCCGCATTTCCCTATAGTGATGATCATGTATTTAAAGTTTCATTTAAATATTCCAAACCACTTCTTAGATATGGCTCCGGACGGACGGACGGACGACGCCAAAACTATATCCCTCCGCCTTCGGCGGGGGATAACAAAGCAAAGGAGTCTCTTGATTTTCTGCGTACAAATTTAAAAATGAACTCTTCTAAACTGTTCTAATCTCTGTCCTCAGTCTTTAAACAGCTACCAGTGTATAAAGTTTTAATAATGTAAAATTTGGGAAGTTTTATTCTTTGGCACATGTACAAATTCAATATGTAAAAATACCATAAAAATTTATTCAGCGCCTACGCATAATCTTCAAAGTTATAAAGCTGTGTAGTAACTAGAAGAGTTAAAAAATAAACTGTTTTTGTATATGATAGCTTTGTGCAGTGACTGCGAGCCATAAACATGATTGTGCTGTATGTCAGAGTGTGTGTGACTGTGTTGATGCTCCTTGGCCTTTCGCAAGCAGAAAATAAGACTAAATGTGAAGTTGTTCAAGCTCTTCGTGCCCAGCGAGTGCCAGATTATGATCTAAGGAACTGTAAGTAAAACATGCCTTGTTTGTTATGTGCAGATCACGATCTAAGGAAATGTAAGTAAAATATGCCTTGCTCGTTATGAACAGATCATGATCTAAGGAACTGTAAGTAAAATATGCCTTGCTGGTTATGAACAGATCATAGTCATGAGAACTGTAGGTGAAATACGCCTCCCTCGTTATGAACAGATCATGATCTTAGGGACTGTAAGTGAAATACGCCTTCCTCGTTATGAACAGATCATGATCTTAGGGACTGTAAGTGAAATACGCCTTCCTCGTTATGAACAGATCATGATCTTAGGGACTGTAAGTGAAATATGCCTTGCTCGTTACGGACCTATGCTAGAATTTGGGGCGAAATTTTTCCCAATAGAATTTCTTCAAACTTTGGATATTGAAGGACAATCATCTAAGAAACAAAAAAAAAAAAAAAAAAAAAAAAAAAAAGGAATGAAAATCATAGGTCACCGGTATTGAAAAAGAGTTATCTGCTCTTGATAACGGCATTTCCCAAAAAAATGACGTTTTCAAGGGCAGATAACTCTTTTTCAATACCGGTGACCTATGATTTTTATTTAATTTTGTTTCTTAGATGATTGTCCTTCAATATCTAGTTTGAAGAAATTCTGTTATTGGTAAAAATTTCGCCCATCTCATATACAGGGAATTCTAGCGTACGACTGTAAGTGAAATATGCCTTGCTCCTTTAATATGAACAGATTATGATCTAAGGAACTGAAGGTAAATATGCCTTGCTCGCTATGTACAGATCATAATCTTAGGAACTGTAGGTGAAATATGCCTTGCACATTATGTCAAGATCAAACAAATACCATGTGATTTAGTGTGATTAGGTGTATGTTCTCAACTGATGTTGACAACTGATAAAAGACACTGTGTCCAAAATCATTCGTTCTCCACCTCTGATTCATGTGAGGAAGTTGGCACTTACTTGCGGAGAGTATTGGTACCCCGACGTTACATAACTGAAATACTGTTGAAAAACGGCGCTTAACCCAAAGCAAACAATATTGCAATCCATGTTAGGTCCATGTGTGTCATTCTACCCATCTCTATGTGTTAAAACCTTCGATTTGGTCCGTAGTTTCAGCAAACTCGTACTAATACTAGAGAACGCGAGGGTGGTGCACATTTCATTTCCTCTCGTGAACAGACTAAGCCATGATCAAATGGAGTCTGCTTTTAGTTGACTTGGTTGCGTTCAATGCTTGTAAAGGATCTTGTAACACCCTTAGATTTGATGAATTTTATTCCGTATTTTAGTTAAGCCAGACAGTGTAAATCGGCATATCTTTTTTTAAAGGTAGTATGTCGGAAGTACCGTTGAATTGAAATTTAGAAACTGCCTTTATATTACATTTATCTAGACGATTCATTTGCAAAGAAAACTTTTTTTTCCGTAACAGGGTTGTGTTTGGTGGACCAAGAAAGCTCATACGAGTACGATTTGATAAAATATAATGATTTTGGTATATTTCAACTCAATCGTGACGTTTGGTGTAACAAGACGAATGGATATCCAGGGACCACGTGCTGGAAGTTGAATACATACGGTTGCCTCGATTTATGCAACAGTAAGTTAAAAAAACATCTTGACTTTGTTATTGAATGCTATGGCTATAGTTTGATTTGGACGTTTCAGATTTAAATTTATATATACTCGTCTACCGATTAGTGGAATCAGCATAATTTAGGTAAGAACCGTTATAGTACTGAATAGCACTACCTAAATAACGGACCGTTCCATCATTAAAAGTACTAAAACATCGCTGACCACAAAACAGAACTATATCTTATGATATTATTGTATCAATATGATGTAGACATGTATACTTTTTTTATTACGTTCAGCCAAAGAAGTAATAAATACATTTTTATAGCTCTTTGGTTCAGCCTGTATCATATTGTTTTAAATTTCATTATATAATACGTTTTCTTTACTTCCTTGTGCGGATATGTATAGTCTAGTAGCTCTATACTATGGGCATTCTTTATTGGATTATGCCGTTTAATTGCTTTATTATAACGTATGGGAGATTCATCATATTATCATGTAAATTCCTTATTGCATAATGTAGTAACTTTATTATATTATGTGAAATGTTTAATATAATAAATTACAATTATGTACATGTCCTGTTAAGTTCCTTCTGTGTTATATTACTATGGGGCGCCGTTTTACTATTTTATAGGCATTTTTGATATCAAAAAAATCATTTCTTGATTTCAAAAATTCGATTTCTTGATATCAAGAATTCCATTTCTTGATATCAGAAAATCATTTCTTGATATCAAAAAATCAGTCACATTTTTTGATATAAGAATTCATTTTCTGATATCAAGAAATCGATTTTCTGATATCAAAAATTCGATTTTTTTTTATATCAGGAATTCATTTTCTGATATCAAGAAATGCTGTCCATTTTTTGATATCAAACAATAGAATTTTTGATATCAGGAAATGATTTTTGATATAAAAAAAAAATCGTGTTATTTCTTGATATCAAGAAATCGAATTCTTGATATCAATAAATGATTTTCTGATATCAAACAAGAGCTGTCTCCATAGGATGACACATGCCCCCGATGGCACTTTAAATGAATAGTTATGGCCGATGTTCGAGTTTAGGACCTTTGACCTACGGAGCTGGGTCTTGCGCGCGACATGTCGTCTTACTGTGTCACACATTTATGCGTAGTTATTTTAAAATCCATGCATGAATGACAAAGATATGGACCGGAGACGCCCATCAATGCACTATCATGGTAAAAGACCTTTAACATCTAAGTGTGACCTTGACCTTTGAGCTACGGACCTGGGTCTTGCGCATGACACGTCGTCTTACTGTGGTACACATTGATGCCAAGTTATTTGAAAATCCATCCATGAATGACAAAGATATGGACCGGACACGCCCATCAATGCACTATCCCTTAATGTCTAAGTGTGACCTTGACCTTTGAGATACGGACCTAGGTCTTGCGCACGACACGTCGTCTTACTGTGGTACACATTCATGCCAAGTTATTTGAAAATCCATCCATCGATGACAAAGATATGGACCGGACACGCCCATCAATGCACTATCCCTTAATGTCTAAGTGTGACCTTGACCTTTGAGCTACGGACCTGGGTCTTGCGCGCGACACATCGTCTTACTGTGGTACACATTCATGCCAAGTTATTTGAAAATCCATCCATTGATGACAAAGATATGGACCGGACACGCCCATCAATGCAATAACCTTTAATGTCTAAGTGTGACCTTGACCTTTGAGCTACGGACCTGGGTCTTGCACGCGACACGTCGTCTTACTGTGGTACACATTCATGCCAAGTTATTTGAAAATCCATCCATCGATGACAAAGATATGGACCGGACACGAAAAATGCGGACAGACCGACAGACTGACAGACCGACAGACTGACAGACCGACAGAATGACAGACAGACGGTTCAAAAACTATATGCCTCCCTTCGGGGGCATAAAAATTGACTTCTTGATATCAAGAAATCAGTTTTTTGATATCAAGAAATAAAGCCTATTTTTTGATATCAAAAATTCGGCACTTCCCAATCTAAATATAGATGGATTGAACAGGATCATATAGAATTGTATAATCCCCGCTATGGAACGCCTAGACTGTCTTGACATGATGATTAATACTTCGTCATGTGCATTTCCCAATATATTAGGTAAAAATTATAATCTTTCTTATAGATAAAACAGTTTGTTATGTACATTTACTAGTTTGTCCGGTACATTTCTTAGTTTGTGTCATGCATTCACCAGTTTGTGCTGTACAATTGATAGTTCGTCATGTGCATTTTCCAATACATTCGGTACAAATTATAATTTGTCTTGTAGATTAAACAGTTTGTTATGTACATTACTAGTTTGACTGGTAAGTTTCTTAGTTTGTGTTGTGCATTCACTAGTTTGTGTTGTCCAATAGATAGTTCGTCATGTGCTTTTCTTATTATGTTCGGTACAAATCATAATTTGTTGTATAGATAAAACAGTTTGTTATGTACATTAACTAGTTTGTCCAGTTCCATACCCCGCACTGAATAAATTAATTAGGGGTTATCCCTAATTGCATGTCCATTTTTAGAAAGGCGGGAATTTTTGATATCAAGAAATACTGGCAATTTTATATCAAGAAATCAGATTTTTGATATCAAGAAATTGAATTCTTGATATCAAAAAATGATTTATTGATATTCAGAAATCGAACTTTTGATATCAGAAAATAGTCCGTATTTCTAGATATCAAGAAATATCAAGAAATTGAATTCCTGATATCAAGAAATCAATTTTTGATATCAAAAATTCATTTCCTGATATCAAAAAATCGATTTTTTGATATAGAAAATAGACAGCATTTCTTGATATCAAAAAAATGAATTCCTGATATCAAAAATCCATTTTTTTTATATCAAGAAGTTCATTTTTAGATATCAGAAATTCGATTTCTTGATATCAAAAAATAATTCTTGATATCAAGAAATCAAATTTTTGATATCAAGAAATCATTTCTTGATATCAAAAAATGCCTAGAAAATAGTAAACGGCCCCCAATATATTACATATATATGTCTCGAGGCTCATTATGTTATGTGCTTTCTATATTACATTGTGTAAACTGTTATGTTATGCGTGTTTTCTGTTGCATTATGTGGTAACTTTATTATATTATGTACACTCTTTGTTAAAAATGGGATTTATTTTCCACTCGGGGGAAGTCAGATGGCTTAAAGGTCGGTAAATTGTTCTACTAAGTTGCCCGTCCATGATGAAACAATGCACAGAGGCATCTGGAGTTTTCCTCCACCATCAAAAGAACTCGCTATATGACTTGTAATGGCTATGTGTGATGTTAAACCTAATTAAAAAAAAACAAAAAACAAATAAAAATAATTTCCCTCAGAAATATTCTTCTTTTCTCGCAGCCCCGTCATTGTATCATGTGTCATTCCACTGAAAATATGTGGATAAAAATATGTACAAATAATTACACAAAGGTAGATTATTTTATATGTGGTATTAATTGTTCCTGTGCTTTTGTATATAACATTTAACCTTTCTTTTTTGAAACAGGCTTTTTAGATGCAGATATCTCTAACGATGCAAATTGTGCAGTGAGGATCAGAAACTGCGACGGATTTCAGCCCTGGTAATGACTTAAGATATTACAATATAGATAAAGCAGAAAATAGACTAACAATTACAAGAGCTTGTAGAATCCTCAAACAAGTTATTGAACAAATGACGACCCGCAGTCGGCTATAGTTATTTAAGTGTTTTTGACAATCCTGTAACTGTTTAGTTGCATCTAGGAATGTGTAATATATAGTAACCTTTTACCAGTTAAGGTCTGCGAACAGATTTGCATTAACCATATAAATGTCGAGAAAATTATCTTGTTATGACTTTGGGATTTTTTCCCATTGTAATAAACACTTTACCTAGGAATATCCAAAACTGCCACCGGTAAAATTTTTCCCATTAAGACATTAACAGGATATTAAGATTTGCGTAGCCTTCGTGATGAAGAACGAAAAGATTTTTTGGACAATAGGAGTTAGGTTACTAACATTTTACAGTTAATTGTTAGTGAGCTTTAGAATACATGGAATATGGCCTGAAATTCAAAGGAAGGTCATCATTGACCGCGGCTACGCCTTAGTCATAATGACTTTCTTCATTCAGACCCGCCAGTCACATTTTACCTTTACAACAAGTTACGAACTTATTATTGCAACTTACTAAATTTTCATCTTGACTTACTCTACTTTTCGCGAAGACCACGTCACTTGCACCAGCCAAAGCACAACGAGAGGGGGTAAATCAGTGTGTGACACGGGCTTGATTGCATGGCACTGTGTTTCAAACGAATACTAGTTGCAGCAAATCAAGTGCGCTCCATATGTGTGCATATTTAGTCTGACTGACACCAGTTTACTGAACGTGTCCTAATATATTTTGTTTCATCTCGGGCCTTTTATTTACCAGCTCTGTTTTCTCATGATGCAGGTTTCAGTTGTCGTGACAACATAAATAACATTTTATATGTAACATATCATAGAATTTGTTGTCTTAGATAACTTTAATTACAATACCCTGGTTTCTGTAAGAACACAATAAAGACATTGATTTTCCAGTATTTTAAAACTACACGTGTATTTACAATGCAAAAATAACATTGTCACTCAAAAAAAAATCTCAGAAAATACATAACTAGACAGATCTAACCAGATATTTTTCTCATATTTATCTAAGCTAATGCGTATTCATCAACTTTATCAGTTTGTCACTTTAATGTCAGAGAAGTTGATAGTTTAACACGTTTACGTGTTTTTGTCCAAGAACTGAAATCGTTTGAAATGTTATTCTAAGTTCTCCTTACATTACAATGTTTCAAATGGCTCTACTTCAACAAGAGGGGCCGTGAAGGTTTTTTTTTAGTAACTTGACCTAGTGACCTAGTATTTGACTCAAGATTTTATTAAGACAAATAATCTGACAAAGATTCATTTAGATTGGGCCAAAATTGTGAACTATATAGAGTTTTAACTATCAAATTGTTGCCACTGCCAGACACAGGATGATCACAATAGCTTATTTTGAGCACTTTGTGTTCAAGTGAGCTAAGCTATAATACAAATCCTAAACATATGCATATTTGTATGCAGTCGCAACCATATTACTTCTGACTTTTTCATTAAAGGTTTGGATGGCGCGACCGCTGTCATGATGTGTCCGGACCAGAATACGACTACACAGATTGTTGATTGATTTCCAGCAATGTTGATAATTGGCTACAGGAAATGTCTGCTGACTTCAGTGACTGTTACACAATCCTTAACTTACTACAACCTAAATGTTTCATTCAATTTGAACTGTCTACAATTAATGAATGACTTATATATTTTAATTCAGGACAGTGATTATATTACATACAAGTTATTTTACTTTTAGCATACATGTACATGTATTTGCATAATCTGTAATGATTATTATGTAAAATCAATAGGCCAAGGATGATGTCTTCATTGACCAGTTATACCACATAAATTAAGCACAGTAGAACATGTTTTGGTTTTATTTTGAACAAAATCTTACTCAGATTATATTGCAGTGCTTCAAAGTTATATGGAAAGTTTGCATCGTTCAAAATGACCTTTATGGTGAATGATGACGGACAATTACAATGCCCAGGTAAGCTACAGAACGGTCAAAGAATTTGCTAACACTGGTCAGATCACAAATTAAATGATATCAATATCAGTCTTGTCAACACTGAAGCAAAGATGTTTTAACAATGGCAAAATCACTATAACATGTTTATGTTCTTACAGATGTTTTTACATATAGTCATACATGTGATAAGTTCAGAATCCCAAAACTGGAGGTTTGCCATTTTTCAGCTGGAGTTGGGGTCTCAAAACTGGAGGTTTTTCATCGACATAAATTAAGCGCGCGGACACGTAACTTTAGAGGCAAAATCCAACATTTTCGGCCACAAAATAATGTATGTAAGTCTACACCAGAAGAAACAATCCTCATAACTCTTGATTTGAATTTTGACAGAGTTATGCCACTTTTTTACTTCATTTTTTGTTTGTTAAAGTTTTATATAATGTATAATATCTCTAATACATTCAAAGCTATTGACTATTATGCCCCTTTTACTGGCAAAGCTTTAATTCAGAGTCAATCACTGAGAAAAGTCGAGCATGCTATCTTACAGAAGCTCCCTCTTGTTCCAACTTTAAACTTTCTTAACAGATTAAATTTGTAGAATCAAAGTCTCAATTTAGGTCTGAAATGAAGGTGAACATGCGTTAACATTATTCTACTCGAGGACTTAAAAAAAAAACGAAGCTCTAAATTGGTCTGAACACAACTCATAAATTATGTAAATTCTTTACCCCACCCACTTTCGTATAAAAATACTGATGATTTTGACATGAAAAATAGAAAACAGAAATGCATCAACATGTATTTACCCTTACCAAATAATGTAGATTGATGTTATCAAATAAATGAGTGTGTGTTGTCATCCAATTTTCAATGAAATATGTCCGATTTAGTAGCAAATTAATTTGGTAAACATTGGAAGAAAATGGCGTAACTCCATAAGGGGAAATAACACTCCTGTTCTAAAAATAGTAATGGGTTGGTTTTTCCAACAATTGTTTATGTGATTTTATTACCGAGCAAAATTTTTCTTTGAATAATCAAAATTCATTTCAGTTAGGAATTACTTCTTATGACTGGGAGTTTTTTGCTTCAAACTGGTAAAAAATGGAGCATAATTGGCATTGAGAATGGGCAGATATTCGGCCCCGTGAGACAGGTGGAAAATGCCCTGCTTGTCTAATCCCTTATCAAAACAAACAATTAATAATTCACCTGTCAAAAACAACTCTTTCCTCCAGCTACATATGTGTCAAACATGTATAATACACAACAGTCGGTGACACTTTGAACTGTGCAAACATGTTTGGCACTCCTCGGTAATTATCAACCCAGTCATAATACCGATTTTTTTTTTTTTTTTTTTTGAAAAGCGGGAGAAATATGGTTTTGGTCGGGAGACGGGAGGTAAGGTGAAAAAATCGGGATTTTGACCCTCCCGCGCGGGAGATCACATGTATGCATATAGTGCTTTGACCAATTTAAGCACATAGTGATTTGACCAGTGTTGGCATATAGAAATTTGACCTTTGTTGGCAAATCATGATTTGACCAGTGTTGGCACATCATGATTTGACCTGTGTTAGCACATTGTGATTTGACAAGTGTTGGCACATCGTGATTTGACTTGTGTTGGCACATTGTGATTTGACCAGTGCTAGCACACTGTGATTTGACCAGTGATGGCACATCGTGATTTGACCTGTGTTGGCACATTGTGATTTGACAAGTGTTGGCACATTGGGATTTGACCAGTGCTAGCACATTGTGATTTGACCAGTGTTGGCACATCGTGATTTGACTCGTGTTGGCACATTGGGATTTGACCAGTGCTAGCACATTGTGATTTGATCAGGGATAGTACATAGTAAGTTTTTATTATACCAGATTTATAACGGTTTACGAGTATTAGCATACAGTGATATGACCAGTGTTAACCATGTACAAATAAACTGTTAACATATCTGTGTGGTAACATGTAACACACCAGTGGTATGTTTAATGGACATTTGTTCAAATGCCAATTCAAATATATTTAGCTATTTAGAGTAGCATATTGTTGGATCACTTTGTTCAAACTTCTCAAATATCTCCTCACGAAAAATGAGTGAATGAATACAGATATAAGCCATTCTTACAATGAAATAAAAAGTCAATTTAAATAAATAGATCTTTTATTTGTCATCAATTTCACCATTATTCCAAATAACATGTTTGCAATATGGCTGATATATAAATAAGGCTATCCAAAGTAAACTATGTTTCTCCATCTACTGGTCAGATTTGTGTGTCAAGGACACATGAACAAGGTGTAAGACTGAAAAAGTAAAACTTCACAACATTTTGTAGTAATGTCAGATATTAGCATTTATATAGATTACTAATTAAAATCATGGAAAATGACTGAAAATGGTCCCTGTTTATCAAAAAATCTGTAGAAATTAACTTGTCTGTGCTAACCAGTAGACTAGGAAACACATGTTTAAACTTTAGCCTATATTAACGAAATTCCCCATCACAACATAGTAACAAATGTAACAAGACAGGAGCACAATTCACTTCACAACTGAAAGGCAGCATTTTTAACATGATAAAAGCAGAACAATAAAATACTCTACAATTAATAACAAAATTCTGTTTTCTCATTTTGAAATGTAGGTTCTTAACTATTTTCAGATTAATACAGTTATAATACAAGTCTATCTAATTTTTTCTCTCGGCACAGATTTGCCACACTGCTGACAATATGAAGAACTGAAAATATCATCAACTTTTGATACTTTTTACCTTCATGAAAACTTTGTAAAATGTCAAAAAGAGAAAAAATATAAAATATTCAGAGTACTTATCTATAAAAAATCTGACTGACCTAAAGTAATCTGCAAGACTATAGAGATCCCAAGAACCATTTCTCCCAGTACATATATACACACCCATACACCTTTCATCCCAGTAGTTATATACATCTATACACCTTTCATCCTGGTATTCATATAGTACACCTTTACACTGTTCATCCTAGTACTTATATACACCTTTCATCCCTGTATTTTACTACACACATCTTTCATCCCAGTACTTTTGTGCACCAATACCTCTTTTATCGTAGTACTTATATACACCAATACACCTTTCATCCCAGTATTTATAAACACCCATACACCTTTTACAAAACATGTCAACACAGTTTAACAGAAATTTTCCTTTTCATTTTATAATGAGAAATGATATGTGAAGAAATAGAATTTGACAAAAATAATCTAACAAATGTGAAGATATGGTCTGAAGTCTTGACTAAGACATTGCTGCTTGAAGTTCAGCAGGCCTTCAAACAAACTCAATTTTTATATAAAAATATTGAAGGGTTGCCGAAGCCAAACATAATACATTGCAGGTTAAAATGCTGTCTGAAGGTACAGCTTCAAGACTCAGTAACAGTGCCATTATAATCCTGCCAACAATGATGTTCAACAGAATGGTGAATTTTTAGTTTCTACACAGGAATGTATTACATCATATCATAATAACTGTACATGTTTATATACAAGAAAAAAAACATGATAGTTCACCAAACACACAATGTGGGCCTATGCTACTTAGCATGGATTGTTATTTATGAAACAGGACTTCGCAAAAGTTAACAAAAATTGTTAAAACAATACACAGTGCCGAACACTGAAACTGTGAGTCTTGCAATCAGAAATAATTTCAACATCGAAGTGATATATATACAAATATGTCGCTGTAATATTTGGGACAACTTCAAAACAAACAGAAACACAATAATCCCAGTAAAGAAAAGACAACACACAACAATTTAACCAACTAGTCAATTGAGGCCTTATATTTTAAATTAAGTTAACAACTATTTACAATCATTCATTTGGAGTTTAAATTGATCTGGTGATCTTTATGTGAGGATGCATAATTTCTACAATACCAAAAAAAAAAAAAAATCATGAAAATGTAAATATATTTTAAATCAGGAATGCCTGCAAGTCTACAATAAATTATTAAAATTTACACTATGTAAATAAAACCAAACAAAATAAAACAATTCAACGTAACATCTATAAAAGAAAAAGTCCACTGCAATTAAATTAACACAACTCCAATATGAAGCAACAATAGTTACTATTAAATGCATAAACCTGACTAAATCAGGTACATATGGCAAAAGTGGACAAGAGATAAGTGTTTGAACACATAACAAATTTTTTTTATTTACAAACTGTGACATTGCATGAAACAATATCAGAATAGTATATACCTATCTGAATATTCTACCCTTTGAATATTCTACCCTTACATTAACACACATATTCTACTCTAATATTAACACACATATTCTACTCTAATATTAACACATATATTCTACCCTAATATTAACACACATATTTCATATTGAATTTTCCAATCAAACATAATTATATGACACTAACTGCATAGACTTTTGCCAATAATAATCTACTATTTGCTACTCAAATCATATACATAGATATACTGCGGAGCACTGACTATAATTTTATGTCTTTAGAATAACATTAGGTAAGTTCTTTCTTATCCAAAGAGACTTTCTCTATTGTCATAAAAGTAATATGGATGATTACCCAGATTTGTTTTTTTTCTTATCATTTGACACCACAGCTAACTGCGTAAAAGCTTGTGGTCTACTTTTTAACATTTAGCTATGGTAGATGAGATGAGATATTCAGTACCATAAAGTGTGTAATGTATCCTAGGGGACTGCAAAAATTATACTTCTTTTCATTATAAGAGAATTAATGAAGGCCAAGTTCATGTGAACATTCTCTTTCAAAGAATATATGCATGAAGTGATCAATGTAAACAACTGAAACTTTGTTGAAATGTCAGCTATGCCGTCCAGCATGTAGGACAGGTCGGTAGAGGATGTGCTGTCTCTATATCTCTACACTCCTACTGCACTGGCCTCTCACTGTAAGGAAAATGACCAAGTAAGTAAAATGATCAAGCAGACTTCCAAGTAATTAAATATGAATATTTTCAATAATTGAAAAATGTTACATGAATTGAGTCATTTTCCCTGTGCGTACCATACTGAAGTCATGTGGGTTGGCTACCTTTTATACATTTCATATCTGGTGTGTGAGGTAATTTGTGGCATCATATTAATGTGTTATCACAATAACGATTAATGGAAGTTGATATTTCTAATTTCACCAAGACTAAAATTTTTAATGTTTATGAAGAAAAGAAATGGGTGTGTAAGAAAAAGATTATTTGCTTTGCATTAAGAAATACGCATTCAACGTTTCCTGGGGTAATACTGAACTTTTATAATAATTTCAGTTACTACCTAGATGCACCAACCACACATCAGCAATTTTCTTTAACAAAACAATTAATACTCACACATGAGTAGGTGGGCCAGCCCTGAAAACAAATAAAGCAATAGTCAATATCATGCTCCAAAATGTTCTTTTGAATGAATATAAATATTCTTAATTTCTAAGTTCTGACATTTATCTACAACATATAGAAACATTATATCCTTGAACAGATAAAAGGCTAGACATTTAAATGATCTCAAAACCATGACCTATACTGTACCAGTAAAGTTTAACTTGTGAAAGAGAACCCGAAAATGCTGCAAATTCTTGTCATCATGACTTGAATATAAAGCAGGTGACACAAAGAAATCTTGGGCAAAGATTTAACAAAAACTTACGTTTGTAAACTCATCCATCTCTGTAGACGTCCCAGGTAACTGCTGTTGGCATCCCTCACTGAAAAAATATTTCTTGCAATGATTCAGGCGTCAATAATTTTTAGATTGATTTTCTTAAAAAATACATTTTTGCAATTAACATTACCGGTACAATGTCTCAAGATATTTAACCATAACCTAATCTTTAACTCGGAATAAATTACTACTGAAATTACCTAGAATGATGTAAACCTTATATTTTTTTCTTGAAAAGTAAAGAAGTTCATGAAAGACATTTTTTTATATATTGTATACTTACTAAGCTGAAGATCAGTTACTCTTCCTACAGGGTCGCCATTTTCTGCACCTCGCTCTAGCTCCAGTAACTGTAAACAATATTATATGCCATGTATGTACATACAAACTTATCTTAGTTGCCACGGTAACCCACATGGGCAACTTAGTGAGGCAGAGTGCAAGATACTGAAGACCTGCCAAGTCCAGAAGCTTCTCTGGTTCTTTTAGCAAACCAGGTGTAAAGCACCCATGCAAAGCAGGGGCTCGAAATCATGAATACTGGTTTCGAAGTCAGACAATGTTACCATTCGACAAATGTTTCTGCTCACAGTATCACCATCTATATAATCCTTTTAACATCAAGTACAAAAACTAGACTCTTAATTACTGGTATTTTCTTGAAAAGCAGAAAAATCAGTAGGGTTTTCTATCTTGATAATGTAAGCACACAGAACATATATAATTTTATTTCACTAAACAAGGAGCTGCGTTCAATAAACGCTTGATGCCCCCAGTGGCATCCTTGCCGATAGATTTTGCACCCAAGTCCAAAACGAGGTCAAGGTCAAGGTCAAACTGAGGTCAGGTGATGTTTGAAGATGAGGAATGGTCATAGTTTACATCTGTATTAGTATCAATTTATTCTTGTAAGGGGTATTGATGCTAGACAAAACGGTCCCATTTGGTTAACCAAGAGATGGCCCATATAAAGCAACCTAAGTCCAAAATGAGGTCAAGGTCAATGTCAAACTGAGGTCAGGTGATGTCTGAAGATGAGGAATGGTCACAGGTTACATCTGCATTAGTATCAAGTCATTCTAGTAAGGGGTATTGATGCTAGACGAAACGGTCCCATTTGGTTAACCTCGCACGGATGGACGAACGGACGGACAGGACAATCACTATATGCCTCCCGCATCAGTAGATGCTGGGGGCATAAAAATGGAAAGTTAATCTGACCATAGTTTTGACAGACAGTTTCAAGTCCATGCTATATATGACTGGTTTATTCAGAATTTGTTTAGCATTTTAGACAAATTAAATATTTGTTCAGCAACTATACCTTGCAAAAATGACAAGATGCAATATTCTACCTTGACATCTTCAAGATACGTCATGGTTATATATATCTTTTTCACATGCAAATTGAAACACTGTAAAATTATTCAATTTCAAGGGTATGAAATTTGATAGCTTTGGCCTAAACATCTATTTCATGGCAATTGAAATACATGCATTTAAACTCTTGAAAATAAATCTGACAGAAATTCTATTTGTTGCAACTTAATTTCTTACTTCAATGATGGAATCAACACAATTTAGTCTCCCATTAAACCATTCCACAGTAGGTTGTGTACATAAAAAGATGAAGGCACTACTACTAGCTATGCTTAAACAATGAAGACAACAAACCTCTGCCTCTCCAAGTCTATCTTGTAATGTGATCTCCAGCACCTGTTCTAACTGTCGTGTTTTATGTTCAAGTTCTACATTTGTCTGTTTTAGTTTCTGCTGTTCATTCACTGTTGCTTCCAATCTAAACATATAGAAACAACAAATTTATTAGCAAACATCTTAGTTTTATTATCACACCAAAACATTACAATAATATGGTGATTTTTTTCAGCTTTCATGGTAAAGGAAAACCCCATGTACCCACTGGGCATTGTTTCAGGCATGAGTGGGCACCTGTGTAGAACCATCAACCTTTTTAAAATAGGCCAGCTGGATAACATCCACACCCAAAAAATCTACACACTAAGTAAAGTCTTTAAATTTACATTTGTGACAGACATGTGATATGATAAAACTTGTCTAGTTTCCTATCATGCATAGCCTCCGACAAAACTCTTTGAAACATGCTCTACTGCACAAAAATGGCACATTACTGGTTCAATTTAAAGAGATACAAAATAAACAAATGCAATAAATGTGAAGAATAAACAAAATATCTTACCGCCTCTTCAGTTCATGTGACCTTGAAGGTTGACCTTCTACGGGGGTCAATGACCCTGAGGATGGGGCAGGAGATCGCTGGATATAATCAACAATTAACCGCTTCTCAAGCTCTGCAGTCTGCAATACGAAACAAATATTAGTATAAGTTTTTCAACAGATCATGCCTCCGCTACTATAATAAGGAACATCACACAGTCAACTCATTTTTTAAACAGGATTTTTTTGTCTTTGTTTATATTCTAAAAGGCCTCTTATGAAGATTTTGTATTTATCCAACAATAACCATTGATATCCTGTATATAAAATGTACTTTTAAATTACTGTTTTACTTTAATGAGCTGGTATTGGTGAAAATGGATAGATAATGATCCTTAGTGTCTTAGATTATCATAATAGCCACCAGCGGCACTATGGGCACCCCTCCTGAAAGTTGCTAGTCATTTTTGATATTGTGAGTATAGTGCAGAAGATACTACTGATTCCAGAAACTTACCCTATCTCTTTAATATGCAGGATGTAAAGCACACTACAAGGAACTTTGATTTAGTCATGTCCAAAAGACTATAAGCATTTTCAGAATAGTCCATCTTTCGTGGGGTTTCAACATATGGCTTTATGCTTGCAAAGATGGTGCACTAACCACTAACCTATGCAGGACTGTCTAATGTACTTCATTCAAATGAATCTTGATAAACGTTTGCTTTATTACCACCAATTATAACACCTGCCAGATTGCCCAACAATGCATTGAAAGAAGGAAACCTATATATTTTCATGAAATCTATATACTTTTTATATACATACTTTGGCCTGTAGAGCAGTGTATGACTGGTACAGATTCCTGTACTGTTGCTGAACGAAAGGTAGCTCTTGTTCTTTCTCTCTCAATGACTTAGATAGTGCACCTAACTGTACATTCAGGAAACTTCTGTCCTCAGCTAGCTGACTCACCTAAATGTTTCACATATATAGCATATTAAAAATAAAGTGATAAACCTCAAAGTATTACTGCACCTGTGAAAGTTTTAAAGTCCTTTAAACAGAATACTGTGAAATAATTAATATTTGTGGGGGACTAATTTTCATGGATTTCAATGACTCCATAAATTTAAAACCCATGGACACAAAATTATCATTTATGCTCAAAATTGAAATCCGTAATTCTATATCCCCACGAAACAGCCTTTTAGAACCAAACCACAAATGTTGTGTGCTCACAAAATTAAATGATTTCATTGTAGATCACAAGTTAATTTTCTGTAACTTAAAATCTTTTAAGTTTACATCTATAACATCAATAAATGCATACACTTAATATTGATACATTCCTTTAGTAAATGAGCAGCATCTAGTTGCAATTTCTGGCGATCCAATTTTATTTTTTTAGATGGATTAAGTAAAATAAACTGGTTAAATAAATAAAACCCTGTAACATACCTGTGATGCCAATTGTTGACATCTTGCATCTCGCTGTGCCACACTTTTTCTTGCCATGTTTACCTCTGTCTGCAACTTGTTTTTCTGTTGCATAGCAACTGTGAACTGTTGCTGCAGCTTCGAGTAATCGCTGTGAAAGTGTGCCGATTGATTATCAGCACCAAGTGCTTCTTGATGGGCTTTTAACGAGTCTCTTTCAAACTGTATGTGCTGTATATTGTGTTCAAGATTTGTCTTACTATCTGTCAATTCTGAACACTGATGTCTTAAGTTTGCACATTCTGTCTCAAGTTGTTCAATCCGATTTGTTAGAACAGCCTTAGACTTCTGTAAATGATCCTTCTCGTGATCTTCTAGGTTGAGATTTTTGGTGGAATATTCTTTCAATTTGGAATGAAGTTCTTCAATTTGCTTGGCAAGCCCACTATTGTCAGTAATCACTTTGTTATATTCATCATTTAGAGATTCATACTCTTCCTTTAGCAGTTCAAACTTTTGTAACTGCTTATTGTTTTTGTCTGCTTGTTTCTTTAATGCAACATTGTCCACTTTTGTTTCTTCAAGTTCTGATTTTAGAGATTTCACGTTTTCTTGTAATGTATTGATTCTATCCACAGCAGCATTCTGTTGCAGATCTATTTGCTGCTTTAAGTCATCCATAACAGTATCCTTTTCTTGCATTTCAGATACAGACTTCTGTAACCTTGAGTCTACTTCATCCAACATCTTAGTCTTAGATTCTAATACTACAGCATTATCTTTCACTTTTTGTAACTCTGTATTTAGGTCATTTATAACAGATTTAGACTTTAGAATTTCATTTTCAAGATCTTTCTGAGTCTTTTGCAAGAGTTCCTTTTCTTTTCTTTCAGAAAGAAGTTCTTCATCTAACATTTTATTCTTGGATTCTAATATCTCAATAGTTTGTTTCTTTTCTTGTAATTGAGCATTGATGTCATCTATGACTGATTTTGTTTTCAATAATTCATTTTGCAGATCATTCTCTTTCAGATCTTTTTCTTTCCTTACTGTATCTAATTCTTCTTCTAAAGCTTTCATTTCATCTAAATTCCATTTCAGACTTTCTATTTCATTTCTCTTGGATTCCGACTCAACTTGCAATGCATTCAACTTTTCTGTTACACGAGTACTTTCTGCTATGGCATCATTCTTTTCCTTCCTTGCTTGAATCATATCCTCACGCAAACCATCCATTTCCTCTTCTATATGGCCTTTTTCTGTTTCTGCATCAGCAATTTCTTTTTCCAAATTCTGGACTTTCCTTGCATTACTTTCACTTTCTTTCAACTCAATTTCTAGTTTCTCTATTTTCATTTTCTGTTTTATATTCTCCTGCTTCAGTTCATTATTAGTGCTGGTTGTTTTCTGGACAAGGGACTGGAAGTGGTCATTATCTTTTTCTAACATTTGATACTGTTCTTTAAAGTCTACTAATTTACGTTCAGCAATTTCTTCTCTATGTTTTACTTCTTCAACAAGTAATTTTGTTTCATGCAATTTTTGTTTCAAATCGGACAAAACTTGATCTTGTTCAGTTGATTTTGTTTTGTCTCCAAACATTTGTGACACAAGATTTGTTATTTGCTCTTCTAATCCTTCCTTATCTGATGTTAAATTCTCAACTGATTCATTTGCTTCATCCAACATTGATTTTAAACCATCTATTTCCTCTAACAATTCAACATTTCTATTCTGAGCTTGTATTTTCTCCATATTTAATTTACTGTTACTGTTCTCTAGTTCATGTTTTACATGTTCATGGTCTTGCAACATTTTTATCCTTTCACTTACTGCTTCATCAATGGAATTCTGTAACTGCTGTAATTTTGTTTCTAAATTTTCTTTTTCTTTCTTTAATGCCTGAATGGATGTTTGCTGCTGCTGATTAGTTTCAACCATGTCACTCACTTCCTTTTCCAAATCAGTGACTTGATTTTGAAGTATATCACATTTATGTTTAAGGTGGTCATTTTCAGACCTAATAGCTCTTTCACTTGCTGAACTTTGTTGTTTTAATTCAGCAATTTCTGCTTCATGATTGTCATTCCTTTCTTTAAATGTTTTCAATTTGGCTAGCAACTTTTCAAACTTTGCCTGCAAAGTATTATGTGACTCTTTAACTGCATCTCTTTCTTGGTTTACTTCTTGAAGTTGTGTCTGCAATGTTTCAATTTCTTTTTTAATTTTGTCTGTCTTTGATTCTGCAACATCAATATTTTGAGTTAGTGGATCTGTCTGTAAACTGTCAAACGTTTCTGAAACCATGGCTTCCTGTTCTGGAAGGACTGGTGTAGCCTGGGCTATGTGCTTTACATGTTGTACTGAAGCAGATTGCCTTTGCATTTCCTCTCGAACAATTACACCATCTACCCATGTGTTTTCATTATGCTCTCTCTCTACTGATCTGTTGTGGTTGCTGTCTTCCAGAGTTCTTATGCGATCCAGAAGAGCTGTTTTTTCCTCCACCAATTTCCCATAGTCAATATTTAAGACCTGGAACTCACTTTGAACCAAGTCATGTTCAGACTTCATCGTGTCAAAATGGTTTTGCATATTGCTCATTTCATTTCTTACTGCTGATAAACTTTCACACATTTCACTATTTTCAGCAGTAAGAGAATTCAGTTCATACCGAAGTTCATCATTTTCTTTCTTCATATTAACTATAGTTGATGTAAGTTCTGATAATTTCCCATCAATTTCAGTATTATTTGCAGCCTCAGCCTCATTCTTTTCTTTTTCATACTTCTCAAAGCTTAGTTTCAGAGATTCATTTTCATCCTGAATTGCACTCAAATCATCAAAAAGGCTCTGTTTTTCCTGTTTAAGGCTCTCAAAAGAATCGCGCATGTTTTCAAGCTGTGACATCAAGTCCTGATTTGTCTGGTTGAGTTGTGCATTTTGCAATGTAAGAGATTCAACCTTTTCAGTTGTGTCAGTTTGTTGATTATCTAATTTCTCCTCTGACTGATTCATTTTAAGACTTTCCACTTCTGTTTGTAATTGCTTAATTATATCATTTTTATCTGACAGTTCTTTCTCAATGGAGGCCATGGTTTCTTTAACATTATTTAATTCCTGATCTTTATTTGAACACAACTCTTGCAGCTGAGATCTATCAACATTTAAATTCTCAATTTCATTATCTTTCGTTTCAATAGAACCTTTTAATATGGCTTCACTTGCTACTAAAGATGCAACACTTTCTCTCATTTTATCATTTTCTGCAAAGATATTTCCTCTCTCCTCAACCATTTGTTCATTTCTTTGTGTTAGTTCATGTAATTCAGATCTTACATCTATAAGTGTTTTAGTCATCATTTCTAATTCATTAGCTTTAGAACCAAGTTCATTCTCTTTGCACAACATCTGTGTTTCCAATGTCTGAATTCGCTCAGTCAATGATTCAAAATCAGCACTTTTATTTTCCATTTCTAATATTTGTCTTTTCAAATCTGACATTTCATTTTCCTTTTGAGATAATGCTGTTTTAGTTTTATCAAATTCTGTAGCTGTATCAACTAAATCATTTTGTAAAGACTTAAACAATTGATTTCTTTCTTCTTTTTCATTTTCCAGAGCTATTACAGCTGAATTTAACTCATCTATTTCAGACTGCTTACATCTACAGTCTTTCTTTAAATCCTTTACAGTTTCCCTTTGGTTTTTCAATTCTAATACTAAGTTACTGCAACTTAATTCATTTTCTTGGTTTGAGTTGATCAACTCCTGAATGTTTTGTGTCAGATGTTCCAGTTTCATATCTTTTTCTGCTATAACTGTTCTAAGATTGTCTGTTTCATGAATGGTGTTCACGTGTTGTTCTATTTCTGCATTTTTAGAAAGGATCTCATCATTCATTTTAACAAGAACCTTTTTCTGTTCTTCAAACTCAGCTTCAATCACCCGGTATTTCTGTTGTAATCCTGTAACTGCTTCCAATGCCTGTCTCTGAACATCTGCTTTCTTGTTTTCAGAGTCTTCAAGCTCTTGTTTGTACTGGTCTCTCAGTTCTGTATTAGATTTCATTTCTGTTTGTAGCATTTGTATAGTATTTTCGTAAGATGTGTTTTGTTCTACCATTTCATCAAACTGCTCTTTCATTTCACTTAACAACAGTTCCTTTTTCTGTAACAGCTCATTCAAGTTTTCTATATTACCCCTACTTTCTTGAAGCTGTCTCTCTGTTTCTGATAATTTATGAGTTAATTCTTCATTTGGACTGGCTGTTGCAGAATTTCTAAAATTGTTAAATGATTCTGTCACAGACTTTAGCTCATTTTGCAGTAAATCATTCATCTGGATCTTTTCCTCTAGCATGGAATTTTGGTGTTTGACAGAACGTCTTAGTTCTTCTGTTTCATGACCCATTTGACTTAAAATCTCTTCTTTTTCCTGTAAATTTTTCTTTAGTAATTCCTTTTCACTATCTAACTGAACAAAACTCTCCTCCATTTGTTTCACAGTCTTCTCTGACAAGTGTTGTGCTTCTGTGAGACTCTGTACTTGTTCTTGCAGCTGTTGTGAAAATTCTGCATATGTCTGACACTGTGACTGTAAATCTTGGATTATCTTTTGTGTTTGTACTTTTTCTTCACTCGTGTCCTTCACTTCTGGTGGTTTTTCACTAGCAACCAGATTTTCAGCAACAACTTTTTCTTGCACTTCGTTATCCTTGGCATCAACTTTACTTTTACCCTCAGCATATTCTTTTTCCAGTGTGTCTTTTTCAGTTTTTATTTTTTCTAATCCATCACGGGTTTGATTCAACTGTAATTTTATCTTCTTTGCTGTAGCTAAGGCTTTTGTAAATTTGAATTCTTTTTCTTCTACTGTCTTTTTCAATGTTTCAATTTCTTTTTCCAGTTCATGCACTTTAGAGTTATCATCAGTTTGACCTTCCTGCTCCTCTGCTGAAAGCTGTGTGAGTCTTTCTTCCATCTCCTGCATGTTCTCAAGCAGGAAGGCAATTTTCTCATCTTTCTGACTCAACTTGTGTTCAGTATCTGCTAGTCTGTGTTCCAGCTCTGACACTTTTTCTGAAAGTTCACTGTTGGCTGTTTTATAGGTAGAAAGTTCATCATTCAGATGTTCCTGTCCAGTAGATGTGTTCGTATCAGTATCTTTCACAACCATTTCCTGTAAGTACAAAAACAAATATACAACATCTGCTCAACAAGGAGTAAAATATATATTACATTTTTAGAACATATAGCATTATTCCTAATGAAAACTTAGAGCAATGTTTCTTACTTTATATCTTATTTATTCACTTGCTCAAAAAAACATTTAAAATATTATTTCATGAATATCTGAAACAACATTAAAGAAAATACCATTTGAGTTTTCTTTGTAAAACAGAGCAAAACTGAAACAGTATTCATCTAGCATTGAGAAACTATAGATGAGGTTCAGTCAATATTCAGACTCCCTTTCTGCAGCTCATTTAGCAAGTAACAGCATTTCTAAGACACTAAAATACACAAATTTACTTGTTCCATTCTTAGTGTACCCAACATCTGTAAAGACTAACAAGAAACAGAAAGTGTTGCAGTATAGATATATTATTATTATATCATTATTAATTATGGCATTACAGCATTTCATTATAAGTGTCTGATTTCATTTTATAAAAAGAAGACCATAGGTCTGGAAGAATATATTCTTTCCTAGAAATATTTTAATTCTGAACTATCATGGACTGAACTATCAAACTTGTTTTCAGATCCTTTACATCATTTTGATTGTAAATGTTACTGTATATATTTATGTACATGATATATCTAATGAATACTGTTTAAACTAACTATCATGGCAATGCCCAGATTACTGAATAAATCTTAAACTTTTAAACTGCAAGGGCTCTCATTTACAGCTTAGTGAAATGATTTGGTAAATATAGTTAAAAGTTAACCTGCCAACTGTTATTTTGCCAATATTGTAAAAGTTAGTTAAAGTAGATTTTTTTTTTTATTTAGTGTACCCTCAAAACAATATGTTTTAAATGACATTTCAAAATTTTCACAAAATTAACTTATGCTATCATATAGTAATTAAAACACTTCTAACACCTTCTCAACACTCATACAATTATCTTTCATATTACTGGTGCTAAATTTTTTTGAAATTTTACAATTGGATTAACAATATATGTTGTTTAACACCTGGGAAACTTCATGAATATACCATAATTGAATTGAAAGATAATAGCCTAATTATCAAGGGGGCATTAGAAGTGTCAATTAGTATAAATCTTTAATTTTAAAACTTAATCCCTTTTCTGAAAAGTCACAAAAATATACTATAAGATCCAGAATTATAAACTTGTGAAATGTTATGTTGGAAAGAAAATGGTAACAAACAAGAGCACCGCAATAGGGAGCAATATATGCCCAAAGGTATGATCTTTGACCTCTAAGTGTGACCTTGAAGCAAGCCATCTGAAACATGTACTCTGCATGTCATCTTGATGTGGTGAACGTTTGTGCCAAGTTTCTTTAAAATCCTTCAAGCAGTTCAGGAGTTACAGATCAGACACGAAACAAAGTCATATGAAGTTTGACCCCTAAGTGTGACCTTAAAGTGAGCCATCCAAAACATGCGTTCTGCATGTTGTCTCAGTGTGGTGAACATTAGTAAACAGTTTCTTCGAAATCCTTCAAGGGGTTCAAGAGTTACAGAGCAGACATGAATTGGTAACAGACGGACAAAGGAATCATAACATAATATGCCCCCCTTCGAGCATATAATAATTTTTAATATTTGTGTGATATTTAACCATTTTTAGTAAAAAGTAATTACAATGTGCACATTCTGTTTTCTTATCAGTTTTATTCACTATTTTTCTCAAAGCACAACTTTTATGTGTATTTTTGTGAATATTTATAAATAATGTGAGGTAGTACACTGAAGAAAAGTAAAAAGCCACATCAATTTATTGCAACTATTTCATTCTTGCAACTTGTATGCAAATATTTTGATATACATAATTATTCATTAAATACAAAACAAGATGGTGGTTTCTTTGTGATACTCAAATGCATGTGGAGCTTGTATTGTAATTCGTGTAAAAACAGAATCCACAGCATGACTGTATTTACAAAAAATAAAAGTTAACGAATGTAAAAGTAGATCACAAACTTGTGAAACAACGTTTCTTCTAATTTCAAATAAAAAATAGTGCGTTTTAATTAAAATTGTTAATGATTTTTATGGCGTTTTTCAAAAAGGTTTTGTTGAAGCGTTATTAATCCACAAGACCAATTATCATTCAGTTATTTCAGAATGGTGAAGACACAGGAAGTATACTGTGCAGACTGTGATGTAGGAAACATTGTGTGACAGCAACACTCGCAAGCACATCCACGTCAAATACGAAAGCAACGTAAAAAGCAAATAATACTTTTTATAACTAAACAACTCGGTCAATTAATTAGTCATTTCAAAGCGTCAAGACCTTTACATATATTTGTATTCCTTACCAACAACCAACTTTCTGTATATCTGAATACAAGTGTTACAGACAGTAGTTACATAAATTACAACATGAGACTCAAGTGCATATGTGACAAAGATCATGAATCAAGCATCACACGAAAATGGATGTGGCAGTTTTACTTGTCTCGAGGGCAAAATAAACAAGAGCTGTCTGATGACAGCGCGCTCGACTATTCGAAGAATTGATTGAAGAATGGTGTCTAAATATTTCAACGGATATTCAGACAAAAGAAATAAATAGATTAGACAAACAATGTTCCTGTATTACTTTGATTTCGATAAGTCTTGCACTAAATGGCAATATATGAGCCAATTTCAAAGTCCAAAAAGGGCCATAATTCAGCCAAAATAGTTATGTACTCTTGCCTACAGATGGAAATCATAATGATAAACAAGTGTTCAAAGTTTAAAAGCCATATGTCAAATAGTTTTGACAAAACATGGACTTGTATGAAAACAGAACCAATTTCAAAGTCCAAAAAGTGTCTTAATTCAGCCAAAATAGATGACAGAGTTACGTTCTCTTTCCTACAGATAGAGACTATTATACTAAACAAGTGATAAAAGTTTAAAAGCCATATGTCAAACACTTTACAAAAAATATGAACTGGTACGAAAAACTTAACCAAGATTTCTAAGTCAAAAGGGGCCATAATTCAGCCAAAATCTTTGATGGAGTTATGAACTCTTGCCTATAACTGGACATTGTGATGGTAAACAGGAGTTGAAAGTTTCAAAGCTTTATCTCAAAAGACTTTGTCAAAATATGAACTGGTACGAAATATTAACCCAGATTTCTAAGTCAAAAAGGGCCATAATTCAGCCAAAATCCTTGATGGAGTTATGTGCTCTTGCCATAGCTGGACATGGTGATGGTAAACAAGTGTTGAAAGTTTCAAAGCTTTATCTCAAAAGACTTTGTCTAAATATGAACTGGTACGAAAAACTTAACCAAGATTTCTAAGTCAAAAGGGGCCATAATTCAGCCAAAATCCCTGATGGAGATACGTACTCTTGCCTATAACTGGCCATGGTGATGGTAAACAAGTGTTGAAAGTTTCAAAGCTTTATCTTAAAAGACTTTGTCTAAATATGAACTGGTACGAAAAACTTAACCAAGATTTCTAAGTCGAAAGGGGCCATAATTCAGCCAAAATCCCTGATGGAGTTATGTATTCTTGCCTATAACTGGCCATGGTGATGGTAAACAAGTGTTGAAAGTTTCAAAGCTTTATCTTTAAAGACTTTGTCAAAATATGAACTGGTACGAAAAACTTAACCATGATTTCTAAG
Organism: Mercenaria mercenaria; assembly: GCF_021730395.1. Lineage (NCBI taxonomy): Eukaryota > Metazoa > Mollusca > Bivalvia > Venerida > Veneridae > Mercenaria > Mercenaria mercenaria. The sequence continues at coordinate 62,039,877 of NC_069364.1, forward strand.
TCAAAAGGGGCCATAATTCAGCCAAAATCCTTGATGGAGTTATGTGCTCTTGCCTTTAACTGGCCATGATGCTGGTAAACAAGTGCTGAAAGTTTCAAAGCTTTATCTCAAAAGACTTTGTCAAAATGTGGACTGGTACGAAAAACTTAACAAGGTGTGACGCCGACGCCGACGCCGTGGTGAGTAGGATAGCTCTACTTATTCTTCGAATAGTCGAGCTAATAAAAATCATATCTTTCTGCAATACGATACTTTTGACGTTTTAATGTTTCAACAACTCTTGTTCTAAATGCACATGTTAAGTTTCAGAAATGTACTTTAAGTAGGAATTAAGATACTGGCAAAACTGCAAAATTAACTGGGGTTAACTTTTTTGTTCATTATATTTTGTGTCACAAACCAAGTATGAATTCTGTCGCCATATGAAAAACTTCAAAACCTTACTCTGCACATTAACAGCATCAATTTCAGAGGTTACACTGCCATTTGCCACCCAAGATATTTGCTACAACTACATGGAAGTCTAACCTTTTTATGTGGCTCTTAAAATGAGGTTATTTGTTATTTCAAATTCTAATATAATAGCATATATGATATAAAATAATAATAATGGTATTTTTGCACTAAAAGTGGCACAAAAAGATTTTTGGGGCAGTCTGTGTATCCCCAGATTTTATGTTAGTTAAACATTATTACCATATGTCAATGAGACTTATGTGGATTTTTTACAACGCACAAAGTACTTGCCATTGTAAGTTTTAGTTTCATGTAACACTGCAGATGAAATCATTGTTATGATAATTACTTTATATATCATATACACTTATATATATTTATATATTGTGTTTTTGTCTGACATATTTGTAATATTTAATTTTGTTCCTCCTTTTAGATAATATCTACATAGTTCCAACTGTACTTACAAGTGATAGTTCAATTCTATTCTTACTTTGTGCACAGATTGCCAGAATAATTTATGGTTTATTGGAAATGATCAATTCTTTTTTTTTTTTATAATACATTAAAAGGATTTTTGTTAACAGGATTTTTGTTAACAGTATGGTAGCAAATTAGGTTAAAACCTTTCGCAGTGTTTGATAAATGTGTAATTATAGCACACAGCACACCAAAGCAAAATAACAGTAACTAGGTTTGACCGAGTCTGTACATGACTGGTAGTGAAATGTGCAACATCCCTCAAACCTACTAACACTGGCTTATGCAGAACACTACTTTTTATGTCCATCACATGGCACTTAAAGATCCCAGACCAGTACTTCATGTTAAAATAAACTGACAAATCTCTTTTGAACTGGCTTTAAGGCAGTTAACATACATACATGTGAGGCAACTACAAAGTGAACAGTTCATGCACCACATGCTACACACAAGACAAATTCAAACTAGCAATAAACATGATTAGCATTAGTAAAACATACACAAATACATACACCATGCAATATGCCTTTGTTACTGATACACACTACTTGATTACAAATTTTAGGTAGTATATATGTATGCCATAAGCATAATGCACTGATGTACCTGAACGTATGCAGCTGTCTGACCATCCTTGTTTCTAACTGGTACTGTCCCACTGTCAGCCAGCACCGAATCAGATACTTTCTGTTCTAAGCCAAGTACTGATGAAGCAGCCATGCTTTCATTCACTTCAAGACTAACTGATTTTTCTAAGTCTGCAATAGTAGCCTTTAGTTCATTTACGGTTTCATGTAGCATTTCAATTTGTTTTTCTTTTTTGACTATCAATTCATCTTTTAATGCAATATTCTCAGAGTAATTCTTTGAAGATGCAGCCCTTTCTTCTTCTAGTAAGCTAATCTGTCTTTCCAGTTCTTTGTATTTCACAGAATACATTTCTTCATCAAACTGTTTTTGAGTATGAAGCTGATCTTTGTATAATGCAAGCTCTTCCTGTAAATTTGTACATTGATTCTTGTAATGTGAAACTTCATCAGATACATTATTTACAGTTTCTTTCAGAGATGTAACCAGATGGTCCTTCTCTTCACACATGTCTTTAAGTTTTGTACAAGCTTCTCTTTTGGACTCCAGTTCTCTCGACATTATATTTGCACTGTCTTCAGATGATTCTAACTTTTCTTCAAGAGCTTTCATATCCTCATCAAATGATCTTACGGAGTTTTTAGTTTGTTCAAGTTCTTCTCTCAAGTATGACTTTTCTTGTTCCAGCTCACTTGATTCTGATTCTAATTTGTGAACATATTCTTCCCTTTGTTGCAGTCTATGACGTAGCTCAGCCATATCTCTTTTATTGGTTTCAACTTCAGTCTGCAATGAGTTACTCTTCTCAATTAATTCATCTAGATTATCTCTATCAGCAGCAAACTGTCTAAGCTCATCAGCAGCTTTTCTTAAATCTCTTTCCTTCTGCTCTAGATTCATCTCCATATCAAGTTTCTCTGAAACAAGTTGATTCATTTGCTCGTATAATGACTGAATCTCTTCTTTTTCATTCTTCAATAGTTCTTCAAATCTTTGCTTCTCAGATTCAGCTCCTTCACCAGACTGTTGAAGAACTGTATTTGTCTTCTTTAAGTCCTCTGCTTCCACCATTTTCTCTTTCAACATTTGTTTTATGTTGTGTAATTCCTCATCCTTTGCTTTCATTATATTTTCTGATTCCGTACTCTGATGGAGCAACACTTGGTACTTTTCATTAAGTTCTGAATTTGAATTTTGCATTTGACTTAGTTCATCTTGCAATGTTCTAACACTTATATTCAAACTTTCTTCTGTGTCAACAGATTGTTGCTGGAGACTTTCAAATGCTGACTGGTAATTCTGTAGAGCAGTTTTGACCTCTTCAAGTTCATTTGTACCTTGCACAAGCTTATTCTGTAAAGTGTTAAGATGTTCACGGAGTTCTTCAACTTCTGTCTTGTAAGACGCTTCTATAACATTTGGCATATTTTTTGCATTTTCTAGTTCCTCCTTCAACATCTGAGAACTGTTTTTCAACTCATCAACTTCTGCTATATATCTTTCACGATCTTGTTGCGTTTCAATCAGTGCCTTCTCTAACTGTTCAACTCTCAAATCAAGTTTCTTGTCATATTCCATTTTTTTACTGTCTGCAGATTCTTCAGTTTGAGACTTTTGCAGTCTTTCTTCTAGTTTCTTTATCTTTGCATCTTTCCCTTTACACAGTTTCTTTAATTTCTTCACCTCCGCAGATAAATCTACTTCCGTCAGCATCCTTTCATGTATTTGTGATGTGTGTTTCTCATTATTTTCAACACATTCTGGGACTGAGTGAATAATCTGTGATTCAACAGAAGATATATCAAAAGCCTGGTCAGTTTTACCATCAGCATCATCTAACTGACTTACTGCTGCACCCTGCATTTGACTTGCAGTTCTAGCAACTTCTTCTGCAATGACTGGTGCCTCCTTCATGACTGTAAAGGCTGGTTCGACATTCGTATGTTCTGACTTCATCCTCTCTATTTCAACTGCTTGTGATCTAACTGTTGACTGCAGTTCAGCATTTGACTCTAAGAGACTGGTTATTTCTAGTTTTAAAGTGTGAACTTGTTCCTGACTTTGATGTTGTACTTCTTGTTCAGAATGTTGTACATTCTTTAACTCATTCTGTATTTCATTATTTTCTTCTGTGAGCTTAGTCAATTCATCTGTCAACTGTTTTACTTTTGACTCCTTTTCTTCTAAAGAATGATGTAACTTTTCAATTTCTGAAGACAAATTTTGTTCTCTGTGTTGAGCCTCTGAAACCATTTTTTCAAATTCAGATAAACACTGCTGGTTGGAAGACAGTATCTCTTCTTTGTTGTTCAATTCTGACTGCAGGTTTAGAACTTCCTGTTCCAGCACAGGTAACCTCGATTGTGTATCATTATGATACTGGCTGAACCAAGATAACTGTTGATTTGAAACACTTTTTTCATTGTATAATTGTTCAATTTGTGCATTGATCTGGTCTGACTGCTTTTCATAAGCCTCAATAGTTGCATTATTAGAAGTTACTGTTTCTTCTAGTGTAGATTTAAGACTACTTATTTCATTTTCATTTTCCTGGCACACTTCCTTTAATTTTGCTATTTCCGAATGACTTGATGAAGTAATATCATCAAGCTTACTTTCGACTTCAGTTAAATGTTTTCCCTTTTCTTCAAGTTTTGCAGCAAGTTCCATTACTTCATTTTCCTTCTCCTTACATGTTTCATGCAATTTTACCAATTCTGACTGATACTTTTCTTTATATTGCTCACTGGACAGCTTTGAATTTTCCAAAATGTTATAAAGTTCAGCTTCTTTTTCAGATAACTGGGTGATGAGCTCTTCATTCTTTTGATCTGCTTGTGCACACTTCTTTCTCAAAGTTGCTACATATTCTTCTTTTTCTTGTATAATGTTCATATTTTCTTGAAACTGCTTCTCAAAAGCTTGACATTTTTGCTGTAACATGTGAACTGCTAAATCTTTTTCCTCAAGTAACTGTTTCATACTTGTTATTTCATTTTCATAACTTTGTAATGACTGGGTTTCAAATTTAGTTGAACATTCCTCTAAGTTAAGTATTTTATCTCTGAGTGATTCCAATTCTGCTTTGAGATAACCAGTTTCAGTTTCCTTCTCCTGCAACATGTTCTGATTTGCTTCATAGGCTTTCTCAAATTCTCTACACCTATTCTCCCAAGCTATAGAAATATCTTTGACATGGTGTAAGTTTTCATCTTTTTCTGTTAGACTCTTCTGCATTTCATCCACCACTGATTTTAATTCAATCAGTTCTTCATTCATTTTTGAAATTTCTGTCAGTTGGTTTTTTATTGTGGTATCTTTTTCATTAACACTACTTTCCATCTGAGCTTGCATATCAGATATCTTTAGCTCTTTGCCTTTAGATACAGAATGTAGCTCATCAATATCTGCTTCCAGTTTATGCACATCATCCTGAAGTCGTTCCTTTAATGCCTGAAACTGCATATCCCTCTCTCGCATTTGTTTTTTAAGGTTTTCAAACTCTTGCTGTAGCTGCAAACAATGTTCTTCCAATTCATTTTTAGACATCATTTCCGATCGTAACTCATTATCTAATGATTGTTTCTGTCTTTCAGTATCTTCTAAGCTCTGATTTAGAGACTGCATTTGACTCTGTAAATGTGAAACATGAGCAGCATTTTCATCAATTAAACTTTCATGTGAACTAAATGAGGCTTCTAGCTTTTTAATTTTGGCATCTTTACCTTTTCCAACTAAATGTAATTTTTTGATCTCTGCACTGTATTGTTCTTTTTCTGTAATAACAGAATGTAATTGTTCTTTTAAATTTGTAACTTCAGATTCTTTAACTTCAAGATCAACTTTAAATTTATCAAGCTCCACCATTAAACTGTCTCTCTGTCTTTCCATTTCATCTCTTTCAATACAAAGGTTTTCAATTTCATCTCTACTAACTGTTAGGTCATCTTCAAGCCTATCAAGTTCATCGTTTTTCCTATCAATGGCTTCATGAGCTGCATCAAGTCTGTCCTCTATCTCATGACAGTGGTCCCGCCACTCATCCACATCAGCAATAGCATTGTCAAGCTTGTATCGAAGATCTTGCTCAACATCCTCTAGCAATGCAACTTTGCTATCTAAATCCTTTACATTTTCTTGAAGTATAAGAATATCAGTCTCTCTCTCAGATAAAACCTTCTGTTGCTCCTTCACAAACTCTTCAACTTTTTTCAATTTAGCTTCCTTCCCTTTGCTCAGTTTTTGAAGCTTGCTCTTTTCTTGAGAAAGTTTCTTGTTTTCATGGCTAAGATTTGCCAGTTTTTTAAACATGTCATCTGATGACATATGTGAGTCTTGTGTTTCTTTATCACCACTGCCATCTGGTATGCCATCTGACTGTTGAAAACTGTCACTTAATTTCCTTGCTTCATGCATTTTTTCCTCTTTCTCTTGAACAATACTATCAACATCTTCACTTATTCCCTTCAGTTTCAATTCCTCCTCATCAAAAGTATTTTTTATTTTATTAAGTTCATCCTTTGCACAATCTAGTTCAAATTCTAAAATTATTTTTTCTTCCTTCAACTGCTTAACAAGAGATTCATTTCCTTTAAGATCTTGAATTGACATGTCCTTTTGAGCTATTATTTCTTCTAGTTCTCTAACCTTTCTCAGCATTTCATTATACTTTTCCTCCCATTGCTTAACACTCTGTTCAACAGAACACATTTCTACTTTCATCTGATCTTCTTTTGTTGTCAATATTTCTATCACCTTATTAAGCTCTTCTAGTCTGACATGTAAGTTATTGTTTTCATCATCTTTAATTGCAATTACATTGCTTTTTTCTTCTATCAACTCCTCCATTTTCTTCAGTTTGGCTTCTTTCCCTCTATTTACTTTTTGCAATTTCATGTAATCTGCATGAAGCTTTTCTTTTTCAACTTTCAACAGATCAACAATTTTCTTTTCACTTTCAAGTAATTCTTCAATTTCTTTAATTTTTAAAAGTCTATCTTCAATTTCTTTATTTTTCTTTTCAATCACCTCTTCAAAATCATGACTTATTTGGTTAATTTTAGCTGTTTTACCTTTGTCTATCATATGCAGTTTAGCTGCTTCAACCCTCAACTTTTCATTTTCTTTACTTAAGACGTTTATTTCAACAAAACTTTTATTTCCAGCTTGTGATTCACTCTTTTCTTCAAGTATTTTAGATAGACGTTCAATCTCATTTTCTTTACTCTGACAAAGACTTTCAAGTTCTATAACACGTACTTCAAGCTGAACATTGTTTGAATTGTCAAAGTCACTGATAAAATTTGTACTTAAATCCTGCACTTTATTATCTAATGTATCTCTCTCAGAAAGTAGTTCATCCCGTTCTTTTCTCAGCTGTTCAAAATTGTCATTCATAATTTTCAGTTTGGCATCCTTTCCTTTCCCTATTTTTAAAAGTTTTTTATTGTCTGCTTTATACTTATTCCTTTCTTCTGTCAAAACCTTCAGCTTTTCTGCTAAATCCTGAATATCTGCACTTGTGTCCTCTGACAAAACTGATGAGAAAGACAAATTCAGACTTGATGTTTCTTTGGGTAAAATTTGTTCTATGAGCGCTTCTGTTAAGTTTGCATTTGCTCCTACATTTTGTAAGTTTTCAAATGATGGGTCACTGATACTGTACGGATGATCAACAGCAGAAAGTTTTTCAGAAACTGAAGCTTCAAGTATTTCTGCTGACTGCGGAATATGATGCGAACTTTGCAATTCTTCCAATTTTTTTAACAAAGATGCAATCTTTGCCTCTTTCTTTTTCAAAAGCTTTTGGTTTGAAGTCAACTGGTGTTGCAGCTGCTTTTTCTCTGCTTCCAACTGATCGCAGTGGTCTTTGAAATCTGATTCACCATTTTCAAACATCTCTGCTTTATCATTTCTTAATTCTGAAATTATATTATCTCTTGCTTCCAGTTCCTCTTTCAATGATAAAATTTCACTTTCAAGGTCTTTTTTACATTCTTCATGTAAGTTTTCATTTTGTACTGAACTATTTTCAGAGTCAACAGATTTTTCTACCACTTCAGTAATAACTTCCTCTTCACATTTGAGATTTTCTGATAATTTTTCCATCTGATTTTCCAACCAAGAACTTTGACTTGTTAAGTCCTCAACTGATGTTTCAAGTCTTTTTATTTCATTATCCTTCTCCTCAAGTGAAAGACCTAGTTCACTTATTCTGGCCTCTGACAAATCAAGCTGTTTCTGGATGGCCTGAACCTTTACCTCATTTTCATTCACCTGTCTATCTTTTTCTTGTAATAATCCAGTTATGTTTTCAAGTTTTGATTTAAGCTCTGTTATTTCTCCAACAATGTTATCATTTACAAGTTTTGACGCAGCTAATTCTTTTTCAGTCTCTTCCTTTTCACACTGTATATTTACCACTTCTTCCTCTAAGTGTTTATTTGCTTCTTGTAACATATCTTTAGATGACTGAAGGTCTTCAAGACTCGATCTTAATTCTTGTTTCTCTTTGTTATATGCTTCTAATGAATCAGCCAGTTTAGTGTAAGCTGCTTGTAATGACCCTTTGCTTTCAGTGACTTCTCTCATTTGTTCAACAACCAGATCTAACTGTATTTTCATATCTAAAGTTTCTTCCTGAGTTTTACTTTCTACATTCCTAGCCTGTAAAGTTTCAAGATCTAATTTCAGTTGTTCATTGACAACTTCTAAAGATTCTTTTGCCTCAATGAGTTTATCAATCTGGTCATCTGAATTCTTTAACTTTGTCATATAATCTTTGTTTTCGCTTGATAACAATTCTTTATCTCTTGTTAAATTTGAAAGTGCTTCTTCACTTACACTTATTCTGTTTTCTGCTTCTGCCAGTTTAGTTTCCAGGAGAGATGCTCGACACCTTTCTTCTTCCAACTCCGCAATTTTACTATCAAGTGTTTCCTGCAATAAGAATAGAATGAGTCAAATAAAATTTACACATTTTAGGTCATATAGCAAGTTTTTAAACTTTTAATGGTGTAGGAAGTCTCCAGGTGCCCCTCCAGGCACAGTATCAGTAAATGACAAGCAACTGGAAAAAACTACCAAAGGGTATGAAGATGGTTTCTTTTCTGTGCTACTTGAAGCTTCAACCTTTTTATTTGGAGATACAGTGTAATTTTCTACAGCAACCTGTTGTAGAAAGCAGCCACTTGCCTTGAACAGTCTTATTACACCTTGATTTTTCAAAACTTCAGAATATACCTAGAACTAGATGACCACAGGCAACATGTCGAGCCCACCAGCTATCAAAAGGACAAACATTTATGATAATATTTGGCGGCGACAGAACTGATTGTGGCAAACTTTTCTTTTAAGTTATTTAAGAACATCTCCATTCATGGCTAAGTTACAGCCCAGATGAGAGAAACTGCATCAACTTTTGACCCCGAAGTGTGACCTTGACCTTTCAACTACTTATGCCTGACAGACTGTCTCATTGAGGCAGACAATTGTGCCAAATTATTTAAGAAATCCTGAATCCAAGGCTGAGTTACAGCCCAGAGAAGGAAAACTGCACCAAGTTTCGACCTTTGACCTCTAAGTATGATCTTGACCTTTGAGGTAGGGGTCTGGGAGTTGCACGCGACACTCTGTCTGATTGCGGCAAATATTTATGCCAAATAAAAATAATATTGCTTTATGCATGACAAAGTTACAACCCGGACAAGCTTTAAAATGACCTTTGACCCCCAAGTGTGACCTTGACCTTTGAGATAGGGACCCGAGGTTAGCGCACGACACTCCATCCCATAGGGGTGAATATTTAGGCCAAAGAAAAAAAGATTGCTCCATACTTATCAAAGTTATGGCCTGGACAAGCTCTAAAATGAGCTTTGACCCCTAACTGTGACCTTGACCTTTGAGATAGGAACCTGGGGTTTGCACATGACACTCCATTTTATTGAGTTAAACATTCATACCAAATATAAACAAGATTCCTCAATGCATTCAAAGTTATGGGCCAGACAATATCTGACATAACCTTTGACCTCCAACTGTGACCTTGACCTTTGAGATAGGAACCAAGGGTTTGCGCAGGACACTCCGTCTCACTGAGGTTCACATTCATGCTAAATATAAACAAGATTACTCTATGCATGTCAAAGTTATGGTCCGGACAAACAAATCCAGACGGACGGACGCACACACATTACACCAAACAGCCATTTGGACAACTATGAGCGGGCTCGACAAAAATCTTAAAAAATGAAGATAGTGTTGTGTGCACTGATTTGAAAAGTTTGAACCTCATACAAGTTTCATTTATGGAAGTCTATGGGAAAATCACAATTTTTATAAAATTTTCATGAAAAGAATTTTTTCTACAATTTAGATCTAATGAAACTGATCAAAGTTGTAAATAAACATATTGTCTATAATATGGTGAAATAAATGTATATTTATGTGTGCTTCTTTTTGAGATATTTGTCTATGATTAAAGACATTCGCACATTTCAAACTGATTTCAAGATATTATTTGGGCTAATGAAAAAAATGTTCAAATGTTAATTTTTGTTTTTAAAAAATAGTAACATTGTAGTTTCAATAAATCTAATTATAGGCTGCCATTAATTTCATTAAATGTTTTCATGTCCATGCGATCCAGCTTTATACTTGTATCTGATAAATAAGTATGCCATTGATTCCAATTTATCAACATCAGAACTACCTAAAGTGACATCATAATGGCATAAATAACAAGATTTCTTTCATATTTTTAGACACTGACTATTTCATTGCAATGCTACATAGTGACCCAGTTCGACATATAGAATCTAGATATATCATAGGATGAATCATTGTTAACTAAACTTTCCTTCAGACTCCTCAGGAAAAATTACGATGACTTGATCTTGTAAGTTATGTGCATTAACAAAAGTTTTGTTGATATGCTTACGTTTGTAACTAGACACTAATCTGAAAGCAGGATTTTGAAGAAACAGCCCTTTTGTGAGTTGGAACATGATAGTAAAATCAGTGATTTTGAAATCAATACCAAAGCTTTGCATGCATAAACTTGGCACAATCATGAGAGCTGTCTGCTTTAAGACATAAGGCAAACCATGTATTACATTGGATTTGATGAATATGCTCAGTATTGTAAGCAGATCATTACAAACTAACAAATCAACAAAGATAACATCTATGGACCATTTATGCAAGATCTTGCAACTGAATTTATATGACCCTACAATCACAAGGTTAATTGTCTAGTCTTGCTCATACAATCAAATAAGTTTTAACTTTGTCTCAGTATCTATCAGGAAACTTAAATCAGTAAAGTTTTGACTAGAAATTACCTGTTTAAAATGTCTTGATGTCTTAACTCTTCATAATGATTTCCTCTTTAATCAATTGCGCACTTTCAGAAGCTTTGTCCATCCGTCAAGGTTACGTGCAGAATAGGCACTGACATCTAACGATTTTCTTTTCAGTTCATCACTATGTCAATGAACTTCTTGCTCTTTTAAAATAATCTATACCTCTTCATCCTTTGTAAGGTGCTAAATTTCACTAATTGTTTTAAGTTTTTTAAATAAAGTTTAGACTTCGATTGTGTTTTCTAATATCTATTATTCAGCTATTTAATGTTCTAAATTAATTTCATTCACGCACCGTATTCAAGATTTTATCACTTTGTTATTTTTCAAATGATCTTTTTCCATATTTTTCCTAGTTGATTTCAAAAGCAGAACTTCTCACTAAAAAGGTGCATCTCTATTTGAGATATTCAACTCAATTTCGTATTCCAATATTTTTACAGATTACACATTTCGAAAATGACTTTACATATGGTATAGTTACATTGTGTTAGACATTTCATTTTCAAATAAGTGCTCTTGTAGTTTGTTCAAGAAATTTACTTCAACATATTCTCTGGAAGTCTTTCTTTAAAATACTTACTTTGCCATTTACAAAACTTTGTGTGACATGCTTGTTTTAACTAGACACAAATTCTATTCAACCAAATTTGAAATGATCACCTTTTGAGACAAATGTCAAACAGATTTTGTAAATCATCTTCAAACGTTAATCAAGCATATGTGGCATAAAGCTCAGGGGGTAATGTTTCTCTTTAAGTCAAACATTTAAAGGCAAATTATTACATTTTTACTCTTTCATATTTCAAGAGATCTCTAAGTACCAAATTTTACCATTTTGTAAATATATGTAACAATATTTGCAAACCTGAGCATTCTATGTTCAATTTATTACTAATCCTGCAGCTATAATTGATCAGTCCTTGCCTCTACAATCCAAATAATGTTTGACACTTTTCTGCTTCAAATTTCAGAAACTTAATCATTTAAATGTTTTTGCTAGTCACCTTCACCTAATACAATAATGTTATTGTAATGTTATAGTCCTTCAATATCTTTCTCTCTTATATTCAATTCGCCAACTTTCCAAAGACTTTTCTTTGTTCAAGCTACTTGCAGATTATGTGTATGACAATTCTTACATTTTTTCTTTTCGTTCTGCTTGCTCTATTACAATTGAACTTTCTTCAAGTTTTTGAAAACTGATAGTTCTATAACCTTTCATTTCAACTTAGCTCAAATTTAACATTTTCACTATTGTTTTTTTTAAGTTCTTTTCAATGAGAGTTTTTCAACTTTTTTTTGCCCGTTTGATGGTGCTTTCTAACTGTGTCATTAGATTCAGCTATTTTGGATCGGTTTTGTTCTAAATTAATTTCTGATTCACTCAACAAGTTTTCAAGATTTTTTATCACTGTTTTCAATTCTTCAATCTCTGTATCTTTTCTCCCAATAGTTTCTTTCATACTATTAGAACTTTGCATAAGGTACTCAATTTGAATGTCTTTGTCTTCAGTGCTACGAGAAAACTCATCTTCTTTTGTAGCATATTTCAACTCATTTTCATGACTTTGTTCCAATTCATTTTTTACAGAAGCTAAACTTTCTTGTAAACTGTTCACTTCTAACTCCAATTTCATGGTATATTCATTTTGTGTTTGAGACATTTCATTTTTAAATTTAATTGCTTCTTTCAGCTTTTCTTCAAGAATATTTACTTCAACCTCTTTCTCTGAGAAGTCTTTCTTTAACAACACTACTTCTTCTGCCATGACATTTTTGTCATACTCTTGCTGTGACATCTTGTTTCTTAAATCCTCTTCTGAACATTCCAAAGTTTCTATTTTTTCACCCAAAGTTGAAATGACTTCATCCTTTTGAATCAAAGTGTCAACCAGATTTGTAAACTTATTCTTCAAACTGTTAAATTCAAGCATCATGTGCGATAAAACTGCTTTTTCAGATAATGTTTCTTCTCTTAAGTCTGAATAAACATTACTAAGGACAATATTTTCATTCTCTTTTATTTCAAGAGACTCTTCTAAGTTAGCCAATTTTACCTTTTGTTCATCAATACATTGTAACAATTTTGTGACCTCAGAGTCTCTATGTTCAAGTTTATCTGACAATTCTCTGGACTTGCTAAGAATTGATTCAATCCTTTCCTCACAATCCAAACTATGTATTGACATCTTTTCTGCCTTCAAATTTGCATCACTTAATTTCTTTTCAAATGTTTTTCTGTCACTCTGTGCCACCTCTAAAACACTGTTAAGCTTATCATTAATGTTATTTAGTCCTTCTATTTCATCTTTCTGCTCTGCTATAACTTCATTCTGGTCTTCAACTTCATTCTTCAAAGACTCAATTTCTTTGCTTAATGCATTAACTTCAGATTCAGTGTATTGTAATGACAGATTCACTTTCACTATTTCTTCATCTTTTCTTTCTGCTTGCTCTAGTAACAATTTGACCTTTTCTTCAAAGTTTTCTGCACAAGCTGAAGTATCACCTAAACTTTCATTTAACTTAAGTTCAACATCTTTAGAAGCAATTTTCGTTTGGTTTTGTTCTTCTATATCACTTTTCAATTTGAAGATTTCATCCTCATACCTTTTAGTTGTTTCTTCCAGCTGAGAAGTGAGTGAATCTTTCTCTGTTTCTAGTCCCACAACTACAGCCAGTGATTTAACTTCTGCATTCTTCAGCTGAATCTTCAAGTTATAGTTTTCTTTTGTCAATGCATTTATTTCTTCCAATTTTTCAGACATACTGAAATTCACATGTTCCAAAGACTGCTTTGTTTGATTTTCTAGCATGCTAACCTTTTCCTGTAACAAAGAATTGTCACCCTGCAACTCCTTGATCAGCAAATCATTTTCTGACTTTACATTTTCTCCTTCCGTTTTGAAATCCTCAAGGTCTTTTAGCATTTTCTTGTACTGATCTTGAAGATTTCTAAAGTCACTGCTAATCATTATATTTTGTTTGTCAAGATCAATAATCTTTTTCTCTTTCTCAATCATTAATTTATCTTTACTTTCGCACTGGCTCCTTATTTCAGTCACCCACTGAAATTTTTCTAGTAACTGTTTTTCAATGTCATCTTTCTGTGTTTTAAGAATATCATTCTCATTAATTATTTCAGCTTTATCTCTCTCTAGTATTCCAATCCTTTGCAAGAATTTACTAGCTTCTGCATGAGCACTTTCAGTTTTGACTGTCACTTGTTGGATTTCTTCCAACAAAATACAAATCTGAGTGTTGAAACTAAGCTCTCTGTCACTTGTTTGTAAATACAAGTTGTCCATTGCTGTCTTTGTTTCTGAATGTGCATCTTTTTCATTGCACAACATTTCTTTGAAGTTTCTTACTTCAACTAAAATTTCATCATTATTTGCCTTCATGTCTTCTTTTTCCTTCTGCAGAACTTCAATTTGTTTAGAGTAGTCATCTAAGATGTTTCTTAAATCTAACTCTTTTGTAGCTGCTTCATCCATTCTTTCCTCAAACCTGTTAATTAGCTTGTCTGTTCTTGCTTTAGCATCCACCATCTTCACAATTTCACTACCTAATGATGTATTTGCTTCTGTCAAGTCTGTAATCACTTGCTCCATTATACACACTTGGTTGCTTTTGTCAAATAACTCTTCCTGCAATTTCTCTGTAGCACTCTGTAATATAACATTTTCATCAACTGCCTTTGATAACTCAATAGATTTTTCATCTAGAGTATTCTGTAACTCATTCAATTTGCTTTTCAAGGTTTCAACATCACAGTTTAGTTTATTGTTTGTTTCTTCTGTGACATTAAGAGAATGCTGAATTTCTTGTGATTTGCTTTCCAAGCTAGCAACTGTTTCCTTCATCTGAACAATTTCCTCCTTCAAAACACATTTATCATTACACATGACTGTTAGCTCTGAATCTTTGGCTGTTATATTCTTCTCACATTCTGATACTTTCAGCAGCAGCTCTTGCTTTTCAATCGTCAGTTGTTCAATTTGAGAATTTTTGTCTATACACATTTTTTCTTGGTCTGTTGCTGACATAAATAACTCATCATGTTCATGCCGAAGCATAGTATATTTCTCTTGAAGGGCTATAAAAGCTTTTTCTTTCTCTCTTAGACACTCTTCACAAAAGCTTAGTTTGTGTTCTAGTTCATCTCTAGCAGCTTCTGTGTTCTCTAAGTTTGAACTGGCATCATCCAACACTGACTGCATTTCATTTTTTTGGGCATTACAATTATCCATCTGAGTAACAAGATCTGTTATATTTTCTGATAAAATTTCTATTTTAAGATTCCTTTCTTCCTTCACTTTTAACAAATTTGCTTCTAATTCCTGTATATTATTTGCAAGGTTACTAATCTCATTATCTTTCTCTGACAAATTCTGCTGTAGCTCATTGATAGTTACATTGAGTTTTTCAAATTCAATTATTGCATTGC
This sequence comes from Mercenaria mercenaria, assembly GCF_021730395.1. Lineage (NCBI taxonomy): Eukaryota > Metazoa > Mollusca > Bivalvia > Venerida > Veneridae > Mercenaria > Mercenaria mercenaria. Next base: position 62,055,219 of record NC_069364.1, read on the forward strand.
TCTTTTCATATGCATTCCTGTCAATTTCCTCTTCCTTTGATAACAAATCTTTCCTGAGATTCTCAATTTGGTATTTACAATTTTCGGTTTCAGTTTCTAACTTTTTCCTTATAGTTTCTAAATCTTCCATTTTAGCTTTTGCTTTCAACAGTGATTCAGTATTTTCTTTCAATTCTTTGCTTGAAACATCTGCTGTGTCTTGAAGATCATTTATAGTTTCTTTCTGTGTGTGAATTGTGTGCTCCATTGTTTCAATTGTCTTTTCATATTCATGATTCTGCTTTAAAGTCAAGTCCATTTCTTGAAGTTTCATATTTAACTCTTTCTCGAGCTCATCCACTTTATCTGTAAGGCTTTGTTTATCAGCAGAAATTTCATCTAGAGCATCACTTTTATGTGACAAATCACTTTCAAGACTCTTTCTTATTTCAGTCATACTTTCCAACTGCATTTCAAAGTTTTCTATCTTGTCACAATTTTCCAATTCTGTAGCTTTAAGATTTTGTATTTCTGTATTTTTGTTTTCAATATCCATTTCATAGCCTCGTTCTTTCAATTTATGATCCTGTATCACCTTGTTTTTTGTTTCTATTTCTTCCCTAAGCCCATTAATTATACCGTCTCTTAAGTCAAGGACATTTTGCATTTCTTCGTTAACAGTTAAAGATGTATTTTTTTCTTCACTTGTAGTCAGCAGGTCTTCTTTCAATTTTGTATTGTCCTCTTTCAAATGAGAAATTTCAGCAATCAATTCTTCTATCTTCACTGTCTGTTTATGGCATATTGTTTCCAACTCGTCTTTTTCTGTTGATAATTTTTCTGCATCAAGCTGAAATGATTTAAGACTCTTCTCAATTTTCACATGTGAAGCCTTTTCCATATCAATTTGGTCATTCAATGATTGCACTTTGGTTTCTAAATCTTCTATTAGATTGTCTGCAGTCAGCAGTCTCTGTTTTAATTCATCATTTTCTCCAGTGATATCTTCAAGTGATTCCTTCCAGTCTGCAATCTGTTTTTCAGCATCTTGTATTTCTTTCATCAGACATTTATTTTCAGCAATTCTTTCATCTATGTCTTGCTGCAGTTGAATCTTTTCACTGATAGTTACAGCAAGTTTATTTTCACTTTCCTTAACCTGTTCAGCCAATTTTTCCTTTGCATTCAATTCTTCTGTTAATTCAAGTTCTCTTTGCTCCAGTGTTTCCAAGTGGTCTTGTGAAGTGATTTTCAAGGCATTCAATTCAGACTCAATTATGTTATACTCTTGTAGCTGCTTGGCACTCTCTTTCTGCATCTCAGAAATTTTAATGTTCACAGCATCATTCTGTTCTTTTAATTCTTTTATCATAACCTTCATTTCGTTTTCTTTCTGAATTGCTGCCTCAAGATGTTTGTTTTTCTCAGTGAGTTCAGATTGTGTATTTGATAGTTCATATTCTCTATCACCAAGCTGATCTTGCAAAGAGTCTAAAATATCTTCCATTTTAGCATTTTTCTGGGACAATGCCTTCATATTTTCATCAGATTCTAATATTCTTCTACAGAAATCTGCAACTTCATGTTTTTGGTCTTCAGTATCCGACTGTTTAAATGACAGAAGATCTTTTGTGTTCTTAAGAATTTCTTTATTTGTTTGAATTTCAGCCTCTAAACTTGTTTTTTCATGTATGAGCTTCTCCTGTTCTTTTCTCAATGATTCACATTCTATCATAAGGTTTTGTTGTATCTGGTTTTCATTTTCTATCTGTTTATACAAATCATTTTCTTTCTGAAGTAGTTTAACTTTGTCTTCTTCAAGATTTTCAATTTCAATTTTAAGCTGACAAACTTCAGACAGAACTTTGTTCAAACTAGACTGAAGACTTGTATTTTCTTTTTGAAGACTTTTGTACTTCATTTGTTGTGATTCGTTGGTTGCTGTAAGTGAATACTTCTCACCTTCTAGTTCATTATTTGAATTGCAGAGAAGTTGTATCTGCAAATGAAGATCTGACAATGTTCTATCCTGTTTGGTATTGTGAATATTTAATTCCTCACAGACATTTTCCTGCTCTTTCACCTTTTCTTTTAACTGAATAAGTTCTGTTTCATTGCTTTCTAAGTTAAATGATATTGTCTCAATAGTATTCTCCTTTAGTTTTACATTTTCTTCAGCTGCAAGTTTATCATTCAAAAGCACCTCATTTTGTTTTGTCAATTCAACAACCTTACATTTCAAATTTTCATTTGACTCCTTTAACTCGACTAACTTGGTCCCAAGTATTTGATATACACTGCTTTGTTCATTACTCTTGTCTGTTAATGATTCTACCTGACTTTCCAAGTTTTTTATAGTTTGAAGAAAGACTGAGGTGTCTTTTTCATGCTCTTGTTTGACTTGCTCACTCTCAGTATACAATTCTTTTATTTTATCAGCTGTTTCTTGAATTTCACAATCTTTTTCATTCACTAACTTAGTCAGTGCTTCTAATTCAGTTTCATGATTTTTTTCTGTTTCCTTAAGTTTTGCTTCAAAAGCAACATTTTGAGTCTGACTCATTCGCAGCACAGATTCTATAGAACAGTATTTCTGCTCAGACTGATTCAGAAAATCTTCAAGTTGGCAAATTTGAGTTTTCAAGCTGACTTCAAGGTCTTCAAATTTTTTAACTTTATCACTGAAACACTCTAACTCTTCTACCTGTTTCTGAACCAACAATTCTTTAGAATTCAATATACTTTGCAATTCTGACAATGACTCATTTTCTTTTAGCATTACATTCTCAACAGTTTCTAATCTAGTTTTTAATGAGCTGATCTCCTTTTCATGACCTATATTTATTTCAGTTAGGTTTTCAATCTCTTGGCTATGAAGACTCTTGTTTTGCTCATCTTCTTTTCTCAACAGAGCAATCAAATCATCTTTTCCAGAAAGTTGCATGTAAAGCTCTTCTGAACGTGATTTTTCCTGATCTATTTCAGTATTGAGTCTTTCAGACAATTCCTTGCACTTGTATTTAGATTCTTCAGTAAGTTCAACTAAGTTCTGTCTAAGAGAACTATTGTCAGTCTTAAGAGCCTCCAGTTCTTCATATTTGTCAGCAATATCTGACTCAAACTGACATATTATCATATTTGATTCCATTTTTAGTTTTTCAAAATTTGTCTGCAGGTCCTGGTTTTCTGATCTTAACTCCTGAAGCTGGGTTTTGTTTTCTTCAAGAGCTGCTTCAAGTTCTTCTATTTGACAACTTTTTCTCTGATCTCTGTCTGTGTGCTGAGCCTTTTGTGCGCTTATATCAGAGGTTAATTGCTTTACCTCTTCTTCTAGACTTTCGACTCTATTCAGCCAGTGTTCTTGAATTTCCTTTTCCTTTATATTCAGTTGACTAGATTGTTCATTATACCTGCCAGTCAATGTTTCTACCTGACTTTCCAAGTCTTTTATTGTCTGAAGAAAAACTGAGTTGTGTTTTTCCTGCTCTTGTCTGACTTGTTCACTTTCAAAATACAAATCTTTTATCTTATCACTTGCTTCTTTTATTTCACAATCTTTTTCATTCACTCTTTTCTTTAGCGCTTCCAATTCAGTTTCATGGAATTTTTCAGTTTCCTTAAGTTTTGCTTCAAGAACAACGTTTTGAGTCTGACTCATTCGCAGTGCAGATTCTACAGAACAGTGTTTTTGCTCAGACTGATTCAGAAAATCTTCAAGTTGGCAAATTTGAGTTTTTAAGGTGACTTCCTGGTCCGCAAAATGTTTAGTTTTATCACTGAAAGACTCTAATTCTTTTACCTGTTTCTGAATCAGCAATTCTTTAGAATTCAATATACTTTGCAATCCTGACAATGACTCTTTTTCTTTGAGTATTTCTTTCTCAACAGTATCTAAACTTGTTTTTAATGAGCTGATCTCTTTTTCGTTACTTTCATTTACTTCAGTGAGGTTTACAATCTCTTGGCTATGAAGACTTTTGTTTTGCTCATCCTCTTTTCTCAGATGAGCAATTATATCTTCTTTTTCACAAAGTTGTAAGTACAGTTCATCTGAATGTGACTTTGCTTGACCTATTTCAGTACTAAGTCTTTCTGATAATTCCTGGCATTTAGATTTTGATTCTTCATTTAGTTCATCCAATTTTAGGCTAAGAGAATCATTTTCAGTTTTAAGAGCATTCAAAGCTTCAAATCTGTCAGCAACAGCTACCTCTAATTGACGATTAATCAAATTTAATTCCTTCTGGAGTTCCTCAACAGTTGTTTGCAGGCCCTGGTTGTCTGATCTTAACTTCTGCAGTTGGATTTTGCTGTCTTCAAGAGATTTTTCAAGTTCTTCAATTTGACATCTTTTTTTCTTCTCACTTTCTGTGTGCTGAACCTTTTGTGCATTTACATCAGAGGTTAATTGCCTTACCTCGTTTTCAAGACATTCTACTCTATTCAGCCAGTTCTCTTGAATTTCCTTTTCCTTCATTTCTAAATGACAGCGTAATTCTGATATAGTTTCCTGATAACCATTTAACTGCAATTCCAGTTTTTCCATATTTTTTTCAGAATGAGATCTGTACAATTCATGACTAGAATTAATTTTGGCAATTTCTAATTCCTTCTCCTCTAAATTGCTTAATATTGCTTCACATTTTGAATGTAAAGATACATCTTTTGCTTTTAAGTTTTCTAATACTGAATGTAAATCTTTGGTTTCAGTTTGCAATATACTGACTTGTTCTTTGAGATCAATATTTTCCTCTCTGGATTTATCTAAATCAATTTGGCACAAATTTATCTGAGACATGGTTTCCTCTTTTTCTCTTGAAATTTTATCAAATTGTATACATTTTTCCTCAAACTTTAATTGAATACTGTTATTTTCATCAATGAGCTTGTGATTTTTCTTTTCTACTTCACAAAAACTTGTTTTCATTTCCTCAAGTTTAATACTTAAATGGTCAATATCACTCTTTTTATTAAGCATTTCTTTATCTAATGATTCTATATTTGCTTTAGCTTTACTTAATTCTTCTTCAAGCTTTTCATTTACAACAGTCAATGTATGGATTTCTGAACGTTCTGCATCAAGTTCATGCTCTAATTTCTGCCTATGTTCATTATCTATGGCAATTTTTGCATGCAGGGAGTGACCTAGTTGTTCATATTCCTTTACAGCTGTTTCTTTTTCAATTATCAAATTTTCTATTTCTTTACACTTGTTATCAAACTCCTGTTCCAACTTATCATGCGAAAGAGTTACATTATGGATTTTAGAGTCTTTTGCTTCCGCATCAAATTCTAATTTCTGTACATATTCATTTTGTTCAGCAATTTTGGTATGCAACAAATGTTCTGATTTTTCATACTCATTTGTCAAAACTTCCTTCTCTGCAATTAATGTTTCCATTTCCTCACACTTTTGCTTCAAAGTACATGTTAATACATGATTTTTTTCAGTCAGATTGGTGTTTTCTTGACTCAACGATGAATGCGTTTTAAATAATTCTTCCTCCTTTGCCAGCAACTTATTATTAGTAAGCTCATTTTCCACTAGGAGAGTTTCAATCTCTTCACTCATTTTCATTATTTTATCTTCCTGGTTTTTTATTAAACTAATTTTGCAATTAACATTCTCTTCCAGACTTTGACATTTGTTTGATAATTGTTCTAGTTTGTCCTCTTGCTGTTTAAGGTCACTATCTTTTCTGGCTACTTCATCTTGAAGTATCAAATTTTGTTCTTTTTCTGAATTTATTTCAGTCAATAATTGATCTATCTTTTTGGATTTCGATTCAAGTTGACTTTCTATCTTGTTTATAATACTAATTTTACTTTCTTCAGTAGATTTTATTTTATTTATTTCTTCATGCAAGTGTTTTAACAGGGAGTTTTGGTCAGATTCATGCTGAGACAAAGAATTAACTTTACTAGATAGATCTGAGACAAGAGCCTGTAAGTCTGACTTTTCTACAGTAAGCTGATCATTAGTGTTTTGTACAAACAACAAAGAATTTTGTAGCTCAGACAACTGTTCATGCAATACATCACATTCATGCTTCATGGCAGACAACTTCTCATGCTTTCTATCACATTCATGCTGTATGACACTAACCTTTGAGATCAGGCTGCTGTTTTCATCCCTAGCTGCTTCCAGTTCTGCTGTGATGACCTGGTTTCTGGTTTGTTCTTCAGTTTGTACAGATTCCAGCTCTTGCCTCAGTAAATCCAACTGCTTCTTATGCTTATCCTGTAAGTCATCAATTTCACATGCATGATCCTTGAACAACTGTTCAGTTTCAACTTTTTGCTCAGTAAGTTTATTATCTAGGTCTGACACCTTTTCATTTAACTCCTTTATTGTACTTGAAAATTCTTTATTTCTGATGTTTAAGTCCTCAACTGACTTTGACAGAATTTCACATTTCTCTGCAAGTTCAGCTTTTGCATTTTCAATTGACACTTTTTCTTCCGTCAGTTCTTCCAATGAGTTTGACAATTTATCACATTTCTCTGACAGATCTGCTTTATCTTTCTCCAAAGATGCTATTGACTGTTCTAATTCTACTACTTTCTCATTTACTGACTGTAAATCCCTTGTCAATTTTTCTATTGCACTGTCTTTTTCAGATGCATCACCATGAACAGCATCTCTTTCTTGCTTTAATAAATCCAGTTCTGAATTCAAATTAAAAATTTTATCATCTAACTGTTTACATTTATCACCTGACTCTTCTAATTTAGTCTGTAACTGTTCACACTCTAAAGTTTTCTCGCTAAAAAGGGTTTCCCTTTCCTGTATTGCATTTTCTTTATCAACTTTCAGGTTTGTGTTTTCTTTAACTAAGTCTTCATTATCTGAAATTAAAGTTTTGTTCTGACATTCCAGTTCTTCTATTCTTGATTTTACAGCAACAATTTCCTTCTGACAACCTGAAAGATTTTGGTTCAATTCATCTACATTTTCTTTGAGTTCAGTAATCACAGCATGTTTATGTGAACACTTCTGATTCAAAGCATCTTCACTAAGCCTTGCTGTATCTAGTTCCGAACACTTCTCTGCAAACTTATTTTCTAAAGAATTTAGTTCTGCTTGCAAGGAATGTTCTCTTTCCTCTAGATGGAGACTTTTCTCTTTTTCTGACTGCAAACTTTGATTAGCACTTTCAAGTTTGTCAGTGAAATCTTCTCTTTCAGATTCTAGCACTAGATTTAACTCACAGTTACTCTTTATGAGCACTTCTTTCTCTTCTTCTAGAGTCTTTATTGAGTCCTCCTTTTCTTGAACTTTGTCTAGCATTTGCTGTTTTAAAGTATCACATTCAGCCTGTAAGTCTTGAATATTTTTATCATTTTCAGTTCTAACATCTTTGATATTTTCCTGCATTTTTTCTATGGTTTTATCACATGTTTCTTTTTCAGCTGTAAGCTCTGAATAACAGTTTTCTAGTTCTGTCAACTGACTGAGTAAAGACTGAGTTTTTGTTTCAAACTCTTCACCTTTCACTGATTCACCTTCTTTCAAAACTTCTATTTCTCTCGCCTGTTGTTTTATGTGCAACTCAGATTCCCTAACTGTATTTTCTAACTCTGTTTTAGAGTTTGTTAGTGAATCTATTTTGTTATTCAAATCCTTCACTTCATTTTGTAAACTTGCCACTTGTGAAGCTTGTTTATCACATTCTGTTTCCAAGTCATGTTTACTTGATACTAAACTATCCACGTAAGTTCTAGCACTCAATAAATTTTCTACATCATGATTCAATGATTCCAAAAATTCATTTATTTCTGTAGTCTTTTCTGAAACATCGTGTTTTAGTTTCTCACATAAACTTGTCTCTACACTGAACTTTTCCTGTAGATCTGACAACTCTGATTTACATGATTCCAATTGCTCAGAATTAGCATGTTTATCTTTCTCTATATTCTCCAGAAGTTCATTTTTCTCACATACTGATGTTTCAAGTTGTGAAATTTTCTCTTGTAAATCAGTCAATTTTTGTGTCTGCTCATCTGCTGACATCGTGAATGAAGAAACTTTTTCTTGTTCCATGTTTAAATGGTTCTTTAGAGTCGAAATTTCTTCTTCAAGGGATGTCAATCTGGATGACTGTTGCAGCTGAAAACAGGAAAATAGAATGAAGCCTGACATTTTATCTTATCATAATGTCTTATTGAAAATGTCAAACTTCTTCCAGGAAAGGGAGACTACTGGGGTTTAAAGGTTGGCAAAACAAAAATCAACAAAAAGTATACATAAAATTACCTCTATCGCTCCATTAGCATACATATTCAGATTTGTATAGAAATTATTATGTTATTAAGCTACAATCCAGATGCATTTAATTATAATTACAACTTGTTGACTACTTTTAACAGTCATATCAAAAATTCTTTTAATTGCTAAAAACTTACTTTTACTTTTACATGTCATTACAAACAAAATAAGGCCAGAAATCTAGTATAACATAAACAGAAGTCATGGACACTGAGTGAAGAACATTGTACAAAGTCTTGCAATTTGAGCAGCAGTATTTTGTTCTATTTTCATTTGATAACAATATCAATTAGTGCAATCTGTAAGTGTTCATTATGTGTGTTTACACAGTAAAGTTGTAAAATTAACAAAAGTGCTCAAGTAACCTTGAAAATAAACTTCAATGTCTCAATGCTTGCATATATTTTTTCATTATTTCCACCAAGATATCTATTTAAGTATTTATCTATCATTTTTTCAAAGCAAAGCAAGCATTTACCTGCAATTAAACAATAAAGTCAAGGAAGAGGTCATTTAGGGATTTTTCTAGAGCGGAATAGCAGGGCGCAGCGCCCTGCCCATTTTTAGCCCCGCCCTTCTGCCGGAAATCGCCGCCCTTTTGCCTTTCTCCAGCGCCCCTTTGCCCTTTTAGCACCGCCCCTTTGAGCATTAATTAAGTATTTCTAAATGAACTGCCCATCAATCATCTGTCAAAATACCATCCCAGATAATTGTCAATCGATACGAAGTCCTGACAAGCACCGACTATACACAGGTGCTGTGTATTTGCCCGAGGCATGTATGCAGTATCAGTATGCAGACGACGACGACCGACCGAATCGTAACAAACAACAATTAGATAGGTCAGCAATTAAAGCAAACTGCAAAACAGATTAAAAAAGGAGAAAAAACATCTTAAAACAAAGTCTGCTGCTTATTAAATGCCGATAAATGGCCAGTAATTATCGGCAATTAGCCTGGCACCTCGTGTCAATTTTGTTGTTCACAGTTTGATCTCGGTTGAAGATAACAGTCGATCTTTAATTAGTATCACTCCCTATCAGAATGTATATGATTTTGTTATTTTTATTTCATCAAAATACTATTAAATTTCTATGATATTAATTTTGTTTAAAAGAAAATAAACCACTCGATCTTTTACAGAACGTAACGGCAATCTCAGAATTTAGCATAGACAGTCAGCGCATAGAGTAGTTTCCCTTTACCAAAATGGCGAAAAATCGTAAACAAAGTTATTTTGTTAAAATTCGTAGTTGGAAAATTGTGTACACTTTTGTATAATATGCACCCATGATTCAGGGTTGAGGGAGGGGGGGTGGGGTCCGGGGTAAAAAAAAAAACTGTGCATTTATACACGAGTATGAATGTATAAAGACAGATTTGCACCAGAATTATTCAATAGTATCTTTATGGTATATACTATATTTCTAATCAAGACAAAAATAATGTATGCAAACATAAAACAAACTGCTGTATTTATAAATGATAAGCATGTTATATAGACAAACCGGTATTAATGTTTTTCCAGACATTCAGATTCATTGCAAATCTTTCTGTAGTACCTTACAATGTAGACATTACGACAAAAACCAAGGAAATCTACCTTATGATTTTCGTAGACAAAGGTACGCAACGCGCAAATGCACCCTGCCCCTTTTTAGCAGCACCCTGCCCTTTTTAGCAGCACCCTGCCCTTTTTAGAGGTCTAGAAAAATCCCTATCATTTGATTTTGCTGATTCTGTTAAATATTTTTCAGAGACAAATTATGAAATGTTGGCCCACAGCCAGCCTCTTAAAAACTATCAATTTATGGCCAGATAAAATAAAGATTCCTCACATATCCTTGACTTTATCTTGTTTACAAAATTCCTCTATCCCTGAGAATAAACAGATCTTTATTTTCTCTGACTTTTTCTTGAGAAAAGAGTAATATATTTTGTAAAAGAAATCCATATTTTGCATTATAAGACAGGACAACTCAGCAAGACTTTATACATTTGTTAGTTTAAACACATTAGTCAACCCAGGTGAACCTACCTTTTCAGCTTCAGTATCTTTGACCTTGTTATCTAGCTCTGTAGATTCTCTACTAAGGGAGGTTATCTGTGTTTCCAGTTCATGTTTCTCAGCTATGAGGGTTTCTAGAGACGCAGTTAGTTGATTTATCTCATCTTTCTGATCCTTCGATAAATTTTTCACTGAATCTAATTCAGTGTGTAATTCCTCCATCTGAAAGACAACAGTAAATTATTACAGGTAAGGTTTTACCAAACCAACACATTGTATCCCATTATTTTATGACTCTTAAACTCTGCTTATCTCATTGGTCAATAACTCCATAGAAAATGATATTCACAATAAAAAGTGATATTCTTTTAAACGAACTTAAACAAGCATATTCTTCAAAACAAACTCAACAGCTATACTAAATATAGATCTGTTAAACATCTGCCAATCATATCTGGTTTCTATAAATATGTAATCCAACCAGTAGCCTCATTTCATTTCGATAAAGTTGTGTACTGACTGTGTGTACACATTTTTCTTATCATTTACCACACTGCTCTTTTTTAACTGTAATCATAACAAACAGGTCCATGAAATTGGATATTCACCCCATCATCAAACAATAGCTGGTTACCATTCTACAGAGACATGACCAATTATAGCAAAAATCGGTACATGTTCCTTGAGTCATGTGAAGCAATGTATTTTTTTATCATCTACAAAATTAGATATCATCAATTTCTTGTGTGCTTGAAGCCTTGAGCTGTGCAAGCAAACATATTCTCAATACTTTGTGTATCAGAGGTGTGCAATCAACTTCAATCCCTTATAATTACCTTGTGTTTAAGTTCATCTCTTTCCTTTTCAACATCTTGTAGAGGTTGTTGTAATTCTTCTGTCATTTTTCTGTTTAGCTCTGATATCTCTGACTCCAAATCTCCTTTCAGCTTCTCAACATCTGCCAAGTGAATTTTCAGATATAACTAGAGCTATCACTAAAGGTAATTAATACTCCCAGAAACTGCTTTGATACAGAGAAAGTAAACTGCTGTGATCATGACCTTTGACAGTGTGAACTTGACCTTGAACCTACTGACCTGAGTTGTGCCCTGTGCATACTGTCTTGAGAAAGTTAACAACTGATGTTATAAAAATATCCTTCAGGTGATTAAGAAGAGGTTGTGTTTTGCATGACCTGAAGCTATATGATCTTTGATCTTGGACTTAATTTAGTGACTCGCTCAGGTGAACATCTGATGCTAGTTTTGTATCTTCCAAGCAGTTTAGAAGATCTGGAGTAGACACAAGGTGTAGCTTTTTGACCTCTGGAGCCGGTTGTTTGAAACTTTAACAGTTGATTAAGCTAACAACCGATTAACTTTTAGAGTAATATTTTTACACTTTAGAAAACTAAGCAAAACGAATGTATGACTTAAGGTTTATAAACACTAAAATGTCTTTACAGTAAAATTAAAATATCACACTAGTGTTTCCCACCAAGACTAGTATTTTGAATCAAAATTTAACAGGCGATTAGTCAAACAGGCTGTTAAAGTTTCGAACAACTGGGCCCTGATCTGTAAGTGTGATCTTGTCCTTGGACCAAGTGACCTAGAATGTGTTCTCCAAACATGGTCTTGATGAGGTAAAGAACTGATGCTATTTACATGAAAGTTTCTTAGTGGTTTAGAAGATAAGGAATGGACACAAGCTAAAGCTATCTGACCAATGACCTCCAAGTGAGACCTTGACCTTACAGCTAGCACCCTTGGTTGTGCACTCTGCACATCTATTTGATGAAGTCAATATTTGATGCTAGTTTAATGATAATTGTCTCTGCAATTTAGAAGATATGGATTGGTTTAAAGATACAGAGTGAGCACAACGTTAAGCTATTTGACCTCAAAGTGTGACCTTCACATTGGACCTAGTGACCTGGGTTGTGCTGTCTGCACATCGTCTTAAAGAGGTCAGTATTTGATATGAGTTGTAACAAAATCTTCCAAACAGTTAAGAATACTAGCAGATGGAGTGGACAGTTGGAGAAACAAACTAAGGGACAGGTATGTTTGACTCCAATATGGCCCCGTACACTTTCTATTTTGGGGTATAATAATTCAACTGCATATCTCAAAAGGAAGTCTCAGTATTAAGTTTTTTTTTCCATATTTCGAGACTGAATTCCTTTTAGGCAGACTGAGATTCATTTGCACATCAATTAAGATTATCATAAATAAATATCCCAGACATGTATTCAGTTGTTCCACACTGGATCTAATTTTCTGTTCTGTTCTCAATGTATTACAAACAATGTTTAATGAAACGCTTTACTTAAAATCAGAAAATATTATCACCCTGAGCAACAGAAGATTAATTAGGAATGGAAGAGTATCTTGTTTATACCCTCAAGTGAAAGAAGTGCAAAGTGACTGAAACAAAAAATCAAAGAAAGAATAAAGTTGTTGCAACTGAAAATGTTACCTTGTATTTGCTTCTGTGCTTCAGTAACCTTCTCTTCTAATGCTGACTTTTCTTCTCTAAGTTGTTCTGCCATGGTAGTTTGTTGTTCCAGTGCCTCCTTAGCAGCACCAAGTTCTTCATGAAGTTGTACAATCTGTGTCTTCTTTGCCTCAATTTCACTTTCAAGATCAGTTAATTTTTGCGTCTGGTTATCATCTTGTTCGTTCTCATTCTGCAGGGGAAGAAAATAAAAAAATATTTTCAGTATATTGTATGCAGAGTATTCTCAGATCCAAACTACTGGACTTATTTCAGGAAAGTCATGCATTTACAAAAAAATGTGTGTCTTGTCTGAATACAGGTAAAAGTGAGTGTTGCCTTGAAAGGGTGTCTATTGTCGGCAGAAACACATAAAGTATAGATGATTGTTGACTTTCAAGTAACACTGACTGGTCTCAAAAAAGCAGACAGTTCCGACGTCTAAACATCTGCAATATTTATTTTATTTTAATATTCATGATTTACACATCAGTGTTTGTAAAAGACTACATTTTCAGAGCATGCATCTTTTCAAACCAAAGTTTTGTTTTAATATTTCAGAACTTATTAATGAACTTAACAAACACATCTCTGAACTAAAAGGTGTTTTTGTCACAAAAACATACGTCTCCCTCCTATGTATACCTTTAGCTCTGGCGGCCATTTTGTGCAGCGAAACAGAACGTGTCAGAGATATGCACCACTAGGCTTAATACTGATCACTCTTGTGAAGTTTTGTCGAAATCTGTCCAGCAGTATGACCTGTGTAAGCCAGACAAGATTTTTCTGTTTTTAGCTCTGGCAGCCATTTTGTGCAGGGAATCGCAACGTGCCTGCAATATGCACAACTAGGGTTGGTATTGATCACTCCTCGTCGAAATACGGCCACCAGTTTGACCTGTGAAAGCTGGACAAGCTGAATGCGGACAGACGTACGGACGGCGAAGGCAAAAAGAGACATAAATATCAACACCTAGCATGCTATAATTGACTAACCTGACTGAGAGTTTCCTGTAGATTGGTGACCTGAACTTGTAGTTGATCTCTTTCTGCCCTCACTGTCTCCAGGTCTGAGGTCAACTGGTTCCTATCTTCTTCTAACATTTCACATTTATTCTCAAGTTCTGTGACTTTCCCAGTTAATTCATCTGCAAACAATGGTACAGATTTTGAATGTAAAGATTGGATTATCAAACCATTCCCCTTCTTGCATGCAACAACAAACCTGTTCTAACATGCAACAACAAACCTGTTCTAGCATGCAACAACAAACCAGTTCTAGCGTGCAACAACAAACCTGTTTTAACATGCAACAACAAACCTGTTCTAGCGTGCAACAACAAACCTGTTCTAGCATGCAACAACAAACCTGTTCTAACTTGCAATAACAAACCTGTTCTAACTTGCAACAACAAACCTGTTCTAACATGCAACAACAAACTTGTTCTAACATGCAACAACAAACATGTTCTAGCATGCAACAACAAACCTGTTCTAGCATGCAACAACAAATCTGTTCCAGCGTGCAAAAACAAGCCTGTTATAGCATGCAACAACTAACACATTCTAGCATGCAAAAACAAACCCAATCTAGAATGCAACAAAAACATAATCAATCATTTTAGTCATTTATTTAATGTCTCAGTTATCTGACAGCTAAAATAAAGTGCCTATAGCATTCTGAGAAACACTGGAAATAGCCAGACATATTGCCAGAAGGGCAAATTTGCACACAGAAATTACATTAACGAAAATCTCAATATGGAAACTTGCCAGGTACATTACTAGTTCTTTTTACAAACAAAAAATATTGATATGATCACACTATGTTTTCCCATATGCTTTTTAAACACACACTTCTCAATCTAAAGAAACCTAGTGTTAATAACTAACATTTACAGGTTGAAACCTCTCCAACTGTGCATATGGCATTACTTTGAGTATATAAATTTATTTATTTATTTTGTTGGGTTTAACGTCGCACCGACACAATTTTAGGTCATATGGCGACTTTCCAGCTTTTTAATGGTGGAGGAAGACCCCAGGTGCCCCTCCGTGCACTATTTCATCACGAGCGGGCACCTGGGTAGAACCACCGACCTTCCGTAAGCCAGCTGGATGGCTTCCTCACTTGAAGAATTCTACGCCCCAAATGAGGTTTCGAACCCACATCGATGAGGGGCAAATGGTTTGAAGTCAACGACTCTAACCACTCGGCCACGGAGGCCCCTTGAGTATATAAAAGTTATGCTAAAGTTCTCTACATGAAGTCACAGGCCAGCAATATGCCTATATTTCCTGAAATATACAACTCCTGTAGCATTACCTTTAAGAGAAGTAAGCTTGTCGAAGTCAGCAAGTTTAGACATTAAAGATTCCCTTTCCTTGTCAACAGCAGCTAGCTCATTTTTCAGACTGTCCAGTTCTCCTGTTGTCTTGGAACCCTGAAATATATATGCAAAATGTTTAAATACTATGTTTATAACATGTACAAATGTAGAAATTGTAGAACCACTGACCTTCCATAAGCCAGCTGGATGGCTTCCTGACAAGAAGAATTCAAAGCCCCAAGTGAAGCTTGAACCAATATCGGAGAGGGGGGAGTGATTCAGAGTCAGCAACCTTAACCACTCTGCCATGGAGACCTCCTTTTTCAATCAATTCATATAAATTCATACTTACAAATAAGACTTACACTGATTGTGAAACCCTTTATTAAGACCTAATTATGTGTCATGGTCACTATGGAATTTTCTTTCAATGTCAATTCTTTTATGGAAATAGTCGGCCAATCCCATGCCACTGTCAATTAAAGTTTTTTTGGTATCCTTGTATTTGATTCTCATCAAATTTGTTTCTCATCAATGGATTTCCAGAGATAATGCATTCTGTCAAGGAGGAAATCCCATAAAATCCATTCATAATACTTACACTACCATTACAATTTTTTTCTAAGTACTGTATGACAGATATATCTGGATAAATGTCTAATAACAGCTGAAATATTTAAATCAATACCAGTAAAAGTGCAAAGCGTTTGTACTGGAAATGATTAACAGTGTCTCACAAATCTCCTAAAATTATCTGAATCAAATCACAGAACCTTCACCTAAAGTGAAAGTCTCTTTTCCACTGGAAAAATTATTCTATAAATAATGCATCATAATAAACACTGAGAGTAATTTAAAGTGAGTGATGAAGAATTCTAAAAGGAACATACCAGTACTTTAAATTTCTTTACTTTTACTGAACTTCACACTTTTGGAGTACAGCATATTTCATAGTAGTCAAATAGATTTTTTTTAAAATCTAACTTGGCTAAAAGACATATAAATGTAATGCTAAGTTAGAGTTTTAACAAGAGCACCGCCTTGCGGGTGCTGACGCTCATCTGATTTTTTTTTGTGTAATAGAAATATTGTCCTACCCATGATTTTCTAAGTCTAAAAAGGGCCATCACTCTTGCAAAAAGCAGGATAGAGTTATGTTTCTTGATGTACAGTGTCCACTTATGATGGTGAAAAACTGTTGCAAGTTTTAAAGCAATAGCTTTGATAGTTTATGAGAAAAGTTGACTTAAACATAATATTCAACCATTTTTCTAAGTCCAAAAGGGGCAATAATTATTGCAAAAAGCAGGATGGAGTTATGTTGCTTGCTGTACAGGGTCAGCTTATGATGGTGAACAAGAGTTGCAAGTTTTAAAGCAATAGCTTTGATAGTTTAAGAGAAAAAGTTGACCTAAACATAAAACTTAACCAAGAAATCTGATATTTTCTAAGTCCAAAAGGGGCCATAAATCTTGCAAAAAGCAGGATGGAGTTATGTTTCTTGCTGTACAGGGTCAGCTTATGATGGTGAACAAGTGTTGCAAGTTTTAAAGGAATAGCTTTGATAGTTTAGGATAAAAGCTGACCTAAACATAAAACTTAACCAAGAAAACTGATTTTCTAAGTCCAAAAGGGGCAATAATTCTTGCAAAAAGCAAGATGGAGTTATGTTTCTTGATGTACAGGGTCTGCTTATGATGGTGAACAAGTATTCCAAGTTTCAAAGCAAAAGCTTTGATAGTTTAGGAGAAAAGTTGACCTAAACATAAAACTTAACCAAGAAATCTGATATTTTCTAAGTACAAAAGGGGCCATAAATCTTGCAAAAAGCAAGATGGAGTTATGTTTCTTGCTATACAGGGTCAGCTTATGATGGTGAACAAGTATTCCAAGTTTCAAAGCAATAGCTTTGATAGTTTAGGAGAAAAGCTGACCTAAACATAAAACTTAACCAGGCAACGCCGACGCAGACGCCGACGCCGACGCCGACAACCGCTCAAGTGATGACAATAACTCATCATTTTTTTTCAAAAAATCAGATGAGCTAAAAATGGTTTAAACAATATTCAAAAGGAAAAAAAGGCATGTTACGTTTAATCTCACAAAAGTGCATACCTTTTTTAATTGAGCTATCTCCTTCTCAAGGCCTTTCACCTTGGCAGTGAGTTGTGCTTTCATTTTCAACATCTTTGTATCTCCACCTTTGTGACCAGCACCAGTATCGTCAGAAGCACCTTTATGTAAAGATTCCAGTTCCTGCTCCTTATCTTCCAGTAATTTCTTATACTTTTCACTCTCTTCTTGCTTCTCTCTAAACATTTCTGTCAAACTTTCAGATTTCTGTTTCAAGCATTCTAATTCTTCCAACTGTTGATCTTTCTCTTTCAGCAATGCTTGAAGACCTTCAATATTTACTGAATCACCAGCCCCTTTACCCATATCACTTGGTATCTTGCCTGCATCACCATCAGCAGCTGAGACAGCACCACCAGTCTTTACCAACTGATGATACCTCTCTTGCAGAGCACTATACTGAGCAACAGATTGATTGTAAGCACCTTCTAACTGATCAGCTGATGATTTTAGACTCTGTATTTGAATTTCTTTTTCTGTACTTTCTTGCTCATGTTTTTCAACAAGTTCACAAATTTTCGCTTCATATTTTTTTCTTTCAACTTGCCACTGTGATTCCATGTCAACCAAATTAGCTTGAAATAGCATCATTTGCTCTGACATTTGTTGTAACTTTTCCTTAAAACTTTTTTGAATTTCTCTGCTTTCTTCTAAATCCTTTTCTTTCTGACTAGATTCTTTTTGTAATACCTCTATCACTTTTATTTTACCTTCTAATACTTCATTTGTATCTTTCAGTTTCTGTTCTAACATTTGAATCACAGGATCTTGAATATTCACTTCACCTTTTGACATTATTTTTTGAATATCTCTTTCATGTCTTGTAATTAATTCTCTTAAATCATTTTCTGCCACTAGTAATTCCCCTTCTTTATCATGAATTGTTTTACGCAGTTTAGCAAGGCTTTCTTCCTGTTCTTTTAAAGTTTCTTCAAAGTATTTTTGGGATTCTGTAAGTCTGAGATTAAACCTTTCTCTCTCTTGTTGCAGTTCATGATCTGATTTTTCCACTTGTTCCCTGAGTTGTCCAAGAACCTCATCATTACTTTCAACTTTCCCTGTGAGTTTGGTGACAAGCATAGCATGGTCTGTAACACTCTGATCCTTGTCTTTGATGGTTGACTGTAAAACCTACAGAATAAACAATTTATCTCTGCAGGTGTATGTGAGAACCAACGCATGGGAAACCAAAAATGTGTACGTTTCTCAAAAGCTCTACAGAAGATGCTTTTAAATCTGTTACAGAAGGTAGTTTGCATAAACTAAATCATATAGTTTACATGAACTACCGGTACTTTACAAAACTCATGAGTTGTGCTTTGCAACTTTTTTCTAGTCTTACCTATAGACAGCATATACATAACAGTTAAAGTTGAAGACTTATATAACAGGATATTATTTAAGGACCATACTTCAATCTATTTCCAACATACCTGTATAACTTTATCTCTACCCCGAATGACTTCATTCTTCTCTCCTATAAATTCTTGTAGATCAATGAGACGCCTTTCTAGTTCAAGAATTTTATTGTTCAGCTCCAGTAAGTTCTTATCTTTGTAGACAATTTGTGCATACATCTGCTGAACCCTGGCCTGCAGTGCAAAGATATGGATTACACATAAGATAGGTCAATACAGACAACTTTGGAAAACCAAAACCAGCACTGCTGGATAAATCAAACTTTGAGCATTAAATGATTGACCTATATTTCTAGCTGAGAGTTAGTTAGTGTCAGTAACCAATGTGTGTTCTAAGGAAAAGACTAGTACTTCAAAATTTCTTTTAAGGCATAGCATTACTTTCATGTAAAGACAATATTCCTTGCACAAACTTGTTCATGGATCCCAAGTCTGATTATTCTACATGGAACTTCTACAAACTCCATACGTAATACTTCATTTCAAAACTTTTGGAATTATGGATCTAAAACCTTGCTGATATAACTTATTCATTGAAACTAAACCAGACAAAGAAACCAACTAGCCCTTACCTCAGCATCATCCCCAGTAGAGCCTTGTGTGTTCATTTCTTCCATGAGTTTTGTTTTATCTTCCAGCTGTCTAGTAAGTGTTGAGATAATTTCTTCTCTCTCAGCTATAATCTTCTCCTTGACTTCTATCTGCTGATCCTTCAGGATCACTGTTTCTTCTTTCTCCTTGATAATTCTTTCTTTATCTTCCAGTTTCTTCTTCAGTAACAGTGACTTCGCCCTGCTTGCCAGACCATCCTCTTCTGTTGTACTCTACATAAAAATAGACAAAGGAATTAATGCATACAGAAATACACCAATGATGGCTTCAAGCCTGGTCAGATTAAGCTTGTATGTAGTGCTTAGTCTCAAATACCTCTAGTGATAATGAAGTGTTTATAGTTTCAAGGTCACTGAGACCCTAACCTTTTATCTATTGACTCCAAAACTAAAGACCACTGGCAAACATCAATAAAGTCTGAAAGCGTGTAACAAAACAATCTCTAGTTATTATAAACTTATTGACCAGAAACAGGCTTTAATCTCAAAAGTCAAAGTGATGTTGACCTTGGACCTACAGACACTAAAAAAATAGATGTCATCTACTAACCAAGGAAATCCTCCAATAAAAAGTGATGTCTGCTGACCCAAGTGTTAACCACAAGTTAAGACAGGGAACAGTTTCCAGTCTCAATGTCTCTGTGACTTTAAACTTTGACTTACTAATCTCAAAAACTCTTTAGTACTTAATCTACTGACCACAGGAACTCTCCCATGAAGTTTGACAGCCATAAGTCAAGGTCTCAATCAAAAGCCGTTTTCAATCTAGAGGACACTATGACCTTGACAACATTTTTTGGTTATGATCAGTCAAAAGATTCTTCTGATAAAGATGTTCAAAGTATCTATGTAGATTTTATTTTTACTTCAAATCTATCGTTTATCATTATTTACAACATTTGAACAAATCTGTGAAAGTGTATCATTAATGTGGCAAACATGTGTTACCTTGTCATCAGGAGCATCTGTTGCTTCTTTTTTCGACACAGATTTACCTCCCTTGCCTTCTTTAGCGTCTTTGGCTTCTCGGGCTTGTTTCGCCTTAGCTTGTAGTTTCAACTTGGACAGTTTCGCATTCACCTCCTACATGCAATATACATGCCTTACATTCACACAAGTTAGTTCACATAGTTCAAGCAAGGTTACATACCATGCAAATGTAGATGAAAAGTTTGATAAGTAATAACAGTATTATTTCAACATTGCAAAAACATTTGTATAACATAACACATATCGGAAAATTTTCTTTAACAGTATAAAATTTAGTTCATCACTGAGGTTAATCACCAAAACAGGCTTTATTTCTTATAAAATTAACTTATTTAGCATTGTAAGAAACAAAAACTACATGTTCAATTAACAGTGATAATCTCCTCTGATAGTTCTGAATGTCTGATAAACTGGAAACAATGGCTTAACGTCATTTATCTGGATAACGTAGGAAAAGCCTGGATTCAGTATACGGAAATTAAAATTGTTTTGTGAATTAATTGTAACCCTTGAGTAAGTATATTGAACCATTCTGAAGTTTTGAAAAATCACAGTATAGGCAAATTCTATATAACATGGATAAAAAATTGATCCGAACGTGCAGAACTACCCAAGTTACGCAAATCTAGAATATCATGTCAAAACATCAAAGCATTCAGCAGGCATAAAGAGTTTTCAGAAGGAAATGTTATGTACATGACACCATTTCAGTAACAGCCACAGAATATTGGTAAAACATCTCCAGGATACATTTATTGCAAGACTCAAGAACATAAACAGACAGGGATTTTTTTCTTCAGACTTTTGGGATGGTACCAGTGTCAGTAAAATGGTGAAAATGTGGTTAAGTATTTTTTTTTAAAAAAGGAGGTTTTTTCTCTCACTTTTGGGGAAAGTGGTTTGGTGCTTATTGGAGCAGTAAATTTGCCCAATAATAAAAGTTGTATTTTTGATAAAAATGATACATTTCAAAAGAAATTGATTCAGTATGGCTAAATTAAACACACTGCACTATGTTTCTAATGTTTACAAATGTATTTCAAGTCCTGGCTGAAATCTGTAAAAAAAAAAAAAAAAAAAAAAAAAAAAAATTCTAGAATATTTTAGCAGATTTTTTTTTTTGTCAAAATGGGAAAAACTTTTCTAGCTGGGGAATAACTCTGTTTTCTAAAGTCAGTTTAAGAAGGAAAAAAATCCCTGACAGAATAAGTAACTAATGCAATACTTTCTCTGACAATAGTAGGTAGACTCAAAGATAGAGAGGATGGGTTAAGAGAGAAAAAAAAGAACAAATATTAAAATTTTACTTTAAACTTACATGCAGCTCTTTGTCTTTCTTCTGCACATCCTCATCTCGCTCTCGGATCATAGATTTGAGCTGCTCTATGAGACGTTGCTGCTCTAACATTTGTATTTCTACATCAGCCATTGTCTCTCTGAAATTTATTAAATAATACATTCTGACATTTGTTATTGGTTATATTTTAATTAGAAGGCACTTGAGCAGCTAAAAATTAATATAAAGTTGCATATCGATGCCAGTAGTGAGTACAATGCAGATTTCTTGCATACCACACTGAAACGTCTGTGTCTAGAGCAACAATTAAGTTTCAACAGTCAACTGGGTATTATCACAGCATTTTGGTTTGAATTGCGTATTGACTAAATTGAATCTGGTGGATTTTGAAAAACGTAACTCCAAGATTTTTACTTCAACAGCATATTTGTGTATTTCAGTTCCAATTTCTAATCTAAACAATAACTTAACCTTTAGCCTGCTGGCGGCAATTGATTCTGCCTTTGCGACCAGTGCAGACCATGATCAGACTGCACTGTTCGCTATTCAGTCAGTAAATTTTCAGTGAACACCCCTTTGAATAACAAGAGGGTCATGATGACCCTGGATCGCTCACCTGAGTAATATGAGCTACATGTTTCAAATGTCAAACTGATGATTTTTAGAAATTTTTTGGAAGAATTTCCGATGTACAATCAAGTAACCCCTGGGGCGGGGCCAATTTGACCCCGGAGGTCATGATTTGCACAAGGTTGTAGAAGTCTACTAGGCAATGCTACATATCAAATATCTAAGATCTAGGCCTTCTGGTATATTTTTAGCAAATTTATGAAGATTTCCCTATGTACAATAAAGTAATCCCTGGGGCTGGGTCAATTTGACCCTGGGGGTCAAGATTTGAACAATTTTGTAGAGGTCCACTAGGCAATGCTACATGTGAAATATCTAAGATCTAGGCCTTCTGGTTTATTTTTAGCAAATTTATGAAGATTTCCCTATGTAAAATCAAGTGACCCCTCGGGCAGGGTCAATTTTGACCCCGGGGGTCATGATTTGAACAAATTTTGTACAGGTCCACCAGGCAATGCTACATGTCAAATATCTAAGCTCTAGGCCTTCTGGTTTTTTTTTAAAAATTTTTTGAAGATTTTACTATAGAAATCTATGTAAAATCAAGTGACCCCTGGGGCGGGGTCAATTGAACAATTTTAGTAGAGGTCCACTAGTCAATGCTACATGTCAAATATCTAAGCTCTAGGGCTTCTGGTTTTTGAGAAGAAGATTTTTAAAGTTTTTCCTTTCGGTTGCCATGGCAACCAGAGTTCTGCATGCAATTCAATTCTTTGAACAATTTTGAAAGGGGGCCATCCAAGGATCATTCCTGTGAAGTTTGGTGTAATTCTGCCCAGTAGTTTTCAAGAAGAAGATTTTTTAAGAAATTGTTGATGGACGACGGACGGCGCACTACGCACGACGGACATCAAGTGGTCACAACAGCTCACCTTGTCACTTCATGACAGGTGAGCTAATAAATGGTACTGCCCAAACTGAATGATGAGCCAGTCTATTTTAGAAATTTAGCAGGCTAAGGGTTAATATGCATTGCTTGTAAGCTGTAACTTATGTGGCAATATTCTATAATTAAAGCATTATAGATAAGTATTCTCCTGTATAAAGTCGTCTGCCCAAAACATTTTGTTTTTTCTACCAGCCAAAAATACGTTGTCAATATTAAAATTCTTAGACTAGTTTTGTATCTTTTAACAAAACTTCACACTTAAAAAATTGTTGGACAAAACAGCAGAACTTTGTCAATGTAACTTAGTTAATTATCAAAACTGTTTTCAGCTTAAAGGTCCAATACTAAGGAAAGTGAACATTTTAATTTCTTTTAAAAAGCACAGAAACTATTTCATTTTATTGGAAAATGAAAGTTGGTATGTAGAAATTCGATAATAAACGCAGTATATGTAACTTATTTTCTATGAATATGAAGAAAGTTAAGACCTGGGGGACTTTTGTCGATTTTGAATTTCAACATAAACACATACTTTCTTTGAGTTCAAAGACTTCTGTAAATTTTACTGCAAACTCTTTTACGTGACTTGCAGAGTCTAAAGCACAGTTGAAAACAAAATTGTCCAATCAAATTTCTTAGTAAATGGATTTTTAAAAAGCCATGACCATTAGCCACTGGCATCCATGTTTATCATCATTTGGCTTATAATACAATTATATTTCTTAAGATTGCTGGTCAGTTATCAGTTTGGTTGGTCAATTAAGCATCATAAACCTCTCATCAACTGTGTATTTCACACCTTAAGAAGAATGACATGTGTTTGAAGCAAAAACAGTCAGCGTGACAAAATTTATGATCTCCAGACTGTAGACGACAGTCTGTTTAATTTTGTGTCCAAGTCAGGGATTTCTTGAACGACTTGGGAAAGGGGCCCAGATCTTTTGAGAGGAGAAAAATAGTACACTTTTTTATAAAATTGGGTAATATTTTTTTTTAGATATTAACAACATGAAAAAGAAGTTTGAGTCACATATTATATTTTCAGTAACTGTTAACATTTCTTGATTTAAAGTGGCATGTTTGAACTTTCTTTACTATTTATTTTGAAGGCATTGATGGATGTAAGCCAAGCAATGCCCAACAAATAACAAAAGGGGTGTCAGCATCACCTGGGGCAAACAATTCACAATAGTAACACATACAGCCATTCTTAACTTGACTGTAATATAACCACTAAAACCTCGACTCGTGCTTGTGCCTGTAAAACTTCCCCGCATCAGTATCTGCATTAGAACTAGTTTCCAGTGTGGAAAATCAAGTTGAATGAGTTGAGGTACGGTAGAACAACTTGTTTCCAGGTTTGACTTAGACTCTGAAGGGGTTGTGATAGAATTTTGACAAGATAATGAAGATTTCAAGTCAAATCACGTGTTGATACTTGTTCGTTTTCGTAATGAAACTATCAATTCTTTGTATCTTGAGCTTTTGCAAAGGTTTGAACCTTTGCTACTTCGTAGATAAATACAGTCGAATACCGTTACCTCAATATTCAAGGGACTATTAAAACTGCATCGACGTATCTGAAGTTCGACGTAACAACTATCTGGGACTACTTTGTACTTGTGTCGGACATCTATATTGTCATATATCCAGTGTTTTTCTTTCAGGGGGCTTGAAAGGGGAAAGAAATAATATAAAACGTAAATACGATTTTAATTTCATTGACAAACAAGAGGGCCATGATGGCCCTATATCGCTCACCTGAATACCATTGCTTTAACCAAAATTGTGCAGACAAGGTCAAAATAGCTTATTCCGGCCCTATCAGGGGCCATAACTCTGGAACCCATTATGGGATCTGGCTGGTTCAAGAAAGGAACCAAGACCATATGCTGACACAAGTTTTGTGCAAGTTTGGTTAAAATCAAATCATAAATGAAGCTGCTATTGTGCAGACAAGGTCAAAATAGCAAATTTTGACCCCTTCGGGGGCCATAACTCTGGAACCCATTAAAGGGATCTGGCCAGTTCCAGAAATGAAGCAAGATCTTATGGTGATACAAGTTGTGTGCAAGTTTGGTAAAAATCAAATGATAAACAAAGCTGCTATTGTGCAGACAAGGTCAAAATAGCTAATTTTGGCCCTTTCAGGGGCCTAACTCTGGAACCCATAATGGAATCTGGCCAGTTCAAGAAAGCAACCAAGATCTTATCGTGATACAAGTTGTGTGCAAGTTTGGTTAAAATAAAATCATAAATGAAACCAATATCGTGCAGAAAAGAAATTGTTGACGGATGGACGGACGCACGGACGGACAGACGCACGGACTGACGACAGACGAAGTTTGATCACAAAAGCTCACATGTTAATTAAGTACATACATACAACTTTTTATTTTTTCAAAATATACATTTAAACATAAGCATTTTTTCCCTTTCCCTAAACAAGTCTGAATGCAGCGGTAATGTTCCTAGTTGAGTAGTCATTTTGACTGTGCTTCGATAACGAAAATTTGCCAGTTAAATAAGCATATTGCTACTCAATCCTTAATGGCAGATTTTTACTCCGTCAAACAGAAAATATTTCATTCAAATTAGTTCTTATATTGGAAAACGGCTTTCCTGCTTGCATGGTGTTTTATAAGACTTATTATTGGGAATTAAATGCAAACTTCCTGACATTTAAATTGTATTAAAGATTAAATAACAAACAAAACAAACACACAAACTAATTTAAATATGATTAATACCACGCCAGACAACAATAGGTTGATTTTCACACCTTACAAATAACATGGATATTTTTTGACAAGCTGTGATATCGACAAAACCAGGTGTAAAACAGTACAGGAAAGCTGACAGGACTGAAAAATCTCTTCGAGCTAAAGAAAATATCGAGTTAATCATATCGAGGTAATGATAAATAATTACATTAAGATAAATAGGGAAAAATCGGGACTGACTCAAACACATCGTGCTAACTGAAGTATCGAGCAAACCATATCGAGGTAATGATATTCAACTGTATCTTATGCATCGATAAATACTAGCATGGCTTTACGGTAACAAATGTGTTTTTTGGGACATGTATGCTGATTACACCGTCCCACTATTCGATACATTACTGGCCCACTAATCGCAATTTTTAAAATGCGGACTGTACGCTTAGTTGAAAAACTGTACACCTATTCAAAATTTCTTTTAATTCTTATATTTCAATGTTTTGACTTTGTTTTATGACAACCAACAGTTAAAAAATAATAGTTATAATTTCTTTCGTTTTCAGAACCGTCATGGACCAGTTTAGATATTATTACTGCAGTTTTGATTCCACTTTTTCTGAAGTAATAGATCACACCTCAATAAAACACAATGACAGTACTTTGAAAGTAAAACAGAAAGTCTATTTAAATGAAAAAAAACAACACTTTCCCTGTCCACAAAAAACAAGAGCTGTCTGATGACAGCGCGCTCGACTATTCGAAGAATTGACTGAAGAATGGGGTCAAAATATTTCCACGGATATTCAGACAAAAGAAATAAATAGATTAGACAAACAATGTTCCTGTATTACTTTGATTTCGATAAGTCTTGCACTAAATGGCAGTATATGAGCCAATTTCAAAGTCCAAAAAGGGCCATAATTCAGTCAAAATAGTTATGTACTCTTGCCTACAGATGGAAATCATAATGATAAACAAGTGTTCAAAGTTTAAAAGCCATATGTCAAATAGTTTTGACAAAACATGGACTTGTATGAAAACAGAACCAATTTCAAAATCCAAAAAGGACCATAATTCAGCCAAAATAGATGACAGAGTTATGTTCTCTTTCCTACAGATAGAGACTATTATACTAAACAAGTGATAAAAGTTTCAAAGCCATATGTCAAACACTTTACAAAAAATATGAACTGGTACGAAAAACTTAACCAAGATTTCTAAGTCAAAAGGGGCCATAATTCAGCCAAAATCCTTGATGGAGTTATGTACTCTTGCCTATAACTGGACATGGTGATGGTAAACAGGTGTTGAAAGTTTCAAAGCTTTATCTCAAAAGACTTTGTCAAAATATGAACTGGTACGAAATATTAACCCAGATTTCTAAGTCAAAAAGGGCCATAATTCAGCCTAAATCCTTGATGGAGTTATGTGCTCTTGCCTATAACTGGACATGGTGATGGTAAACAAGTATTGAAAGTTTCAAAGCTTTATCTCAAAAGACTTTGCCAAAATATGAACTGGTACGAAAAACTTAACCATGATTTCTAAGTCAAAAGGGGCCATAATTCAGCCAAAATCCTAGATGGAGTTATGTACTCTTGCCTATAACTGGACATGGTGATGGTAAACAGGTGCTGAAAGTTTCAAAGCTTTATCTCAAAAGACTGTCAAAATATGAACTGGTATGTAATATTAACCCAGATTTCTAAGTCAAAAAGGACCATAATTCAGCCAAAATCCTTGATGGAGTTATGTGCTCTTGCCTATAACTGGAAATGGTGATGGTAAACAAATATTTAAAGTTTCAAAGCTTTATCTCAAAAGACTTTGTCAAAATATGAACTGGTATGAAAAACTTAACCATGATTTCTAAGTCAAAAGGGGCCATAATTCAGCCAAAATCCTTGATTGAGTTATGTGCTCTTGCCTATAACTGGCCATGATGATGGTAAACAAGTGTTGAAAGTTTCAAAGCTTTATCTCAAAAGACTTTGTCAAAATGTGGACTGGTACGAAAAACTTAACCCAAGGTGTGACGCCGACGCCGACACCGACGCCGTGGTGAGTAGGATAGCTCTACTTATTCTTCGAATAGTCGAGCTAAAAAACTTTCAAATTATTCCAGCAGAAATTTCTTCTCAAAACAAATTTATAACCTGCATTCAAGAATCAGGGGCTTGAAAAGTAAAAATATCTAAGTGTTTGGATGTAGACATTTTACATCACCAGAAAAGAAAGTGTGCAGACTATCATGGGGTTACAGGTCAAGTATGGAAGGGGTATAAATCTGCAAAATGCAAATTAGAGTTATTGGTATTAATACCACAGATGCAGTTGTTGACGGTTAAGTTATATTTTGAGTTTCAACTCAAAATTTTAATTGCATAAAAGATATGTCCAGAAAACAAAGCTTGCCTAAAAACTTCAACCAAGTATGAAAGGGACATAATTCTGCCCAAAAAAAAACACAACAAACAAACAAAGTGATAGGGATTGATTTGACATATGCAGATGTTGAAAACGAATACTTATTTTGAGTTTCAAGTCATTATCTTTGATTGAAACAAAGATAGGTTCCGAAAACGAAGTTTGCCCAAAATGTTTAACTAAGTATGAAAGAGGCATAATTCTGTCCAAAAAAATCAGGTTTATGGGAATTGTTTCCACACATGCAGATGTTTGTGATAAAGATGTAGTTTCATGTCATTATCTTTGATAGTACCAAATATATGTCCAGAAAAGGAAGCTTGCCTAAAACCTTTAACTTGAAAATAACCTAAGTATAACACCTTGGTGACCTTGACCTTGGGAAGAATGGGCATAGCCCCTGCAAAAACTTTGTTTGTATGCTACACAATCTTTATGTGAAGTAACAGTAAGATATAAGTAAAAACGATGTGACAGAACAAGAGCTGTCACAGGAGACAGCGCGCTCGACTATTTCGATGCTGGATAGTGAAACTGGGCACATCTGAGGAAACTAGAGCTGCCACTGGAGTGTTTAATGACTCCAATTGTGGATGAAGATATTGCACAATAGCCTGAGTCTATGTCAAAAATATCAACTTAAAGTAATAAGAGAGGTAAAGATAAAATGTATCAAAACACTATATAAGTATATCCTAAGCAAAAAGGGGCATTATTCATTAAATATTGGTGCCAGAGTTATGCACCTTGTGTCATATAGTGTGGGTGATGATGTTGAATAACTGTTTTAAGTTTGAATCAAATCCATTCAGTAATAACAGAAACAGAGTGAAAGTGCATCAAAACTTTAACCTAAAATTCTAAGTAGAAAGGGACATAATTAATAAAAAATTGGTGCCAGAGTTATGCACCTTGCGTCATATGGTGTGGGTGATGATGTTGAACAACTATTTTAAGTTTGAATAAAATCCATTCAGTAATAACAGAGACAGAGTGAAAGTGCATCAAAACTTTAACCTGAAATTCTAAGTAAAAGGGGGAAATAATTCATGTAAAATTGGTCCCAGAGTTATGCACCTTGCGTCATATGATAAGGGTAATGATGTTGAACAATTGTTTAAGTTTGAATCAGATCCATTCAGTAATAACAGAGATAGAGTGAAAGTGCATAAAACTTTAACCTGAAATTCTAAGTAAAAAGGGGAATAATTCATGAAAAATTGTGCCAGTGTTATGCATCTTGTGTCATATGATGTGGGTGATGATGCTGAACAATATTTTAAGTTTGAATCAAATCCATTCAGTAACAAGGCAGTCTGAAAGACAGCTAAATCACCCGCCATTGCTATGGATAGTGAAAGGGTAAAGCTTTGATTTTAGCTGTGACCTTGACCTTAAACTGACATGGCTGACTCATGAATTCTGCACAACGTCTTGATGAGGTGATCATTTGACCCAAGTTTCATGAAAATCCTTAAATGGGTTTAGGAGATACAGAGCTGAAACCTTTGACCTTCAGTTGTGACCTTGACCTTGAGTTGACATGGCTGACTTATGAGTTCTTGATGAGGTGATCATTTGATCCAAGTTTGATGAAAATCCTTCAAGGGGTTTAGGAGATACAGAGTGGACACAAAATGGAAGGCTCAAACCTTCGACCCTTAGTTGTGACCTTGACCTTGAGCTGGCATGGTTGACTCATAATTTCTGCACATCGTCTTGATGAGGTAATCATTTTACCCAAGTTTTATAAAATTCCCTCAAGGGGTTTAGGAGATATAGAGTGGACACAAAATAGAAGGTTCAAACCTTTGACCTTGAGTTGTGACTTTGACCTTGAGCCGGCATGACTGACTCATGGGTTCTGCACATCGTCTTGATGAGGTGATCATTTGACCCAAGTTTGATAAAATTCCTTCAAGTGGTTTAGGAGATACAGAGTGGACACAAAATGGAAGGCTCAAAACCTTTGACCCTAAGTTGTGACCTTGACCTTGAGCTGGCATGGCTGACTCATGGGTTCTGCACATCGTCTTGATGAGGTGATCATTTGACCCAAGTTTGATAAAATTCCTTCAAGGGGTTTAGGAGATACAGAGCGGACACAAAATGGAAGGCTCAAACCTTTGACCTTGAGTTGTGACCTTGACCTTGAGCTGGCATGGCTGACTCATGGGTTCTGCACATCGTCTTGATTAGGTGATCATTTGACCAAAGTTTTATGAAATTCCTTCAAGGAGTTTATGAGATATAGAGCTGACACAAAATGGCAGGCTCAAACCTTTGACCTTGAGTTGTGACCTTGACCTTGAACAGACATGGCTGACTCATGGGTTCTGCACATCGTCTTGATGAGGTGATCATTTGACCCAAGTTTCATGAAAATCCTTCAAGGGGTTTAGGAGATATGGACCGGACACGATTTTGTTACGGACAGAAGGACGGACGGACGCAGACCATTCCTATAATCCCTCCGCCACGGCTGGGGATTAATAACAGAGGTAGAGTGAAAGTGCACCAAAACTTTAACCTGAAATTCTAAGTAAAAAGGGGGAATAATTCATGAAAAAATGGTGCCAGAGTTATGCACCTTGTGTCATATGATGTGGGTGATGATGTTGAACAACTATTTTAAGTTTGAATCAAATCCATTCAGTAATAACAGAGATAGAGTGAAAGTGCATCAATACTTTAACCTGAAAACCTAAGTGAAAAGGGGGGATAATTCATGAAATATTGGTGCCAGAGTTATGGCCCTTATGTCAGATGATGTGGATGATGATGAGGAATAAGTATTTCAAGTTTGAATCAAATCCATCAAGTAATTACAGAGATAAGTTGAAAAAAGAGAAAGTGCACCAAAACTTTAACCAAGGTGGGGATGCGGAAAGACTCCGACGCGGGGCGAGTAGGATAGCTCTCCTTATACTTCGTATAGTTGAGCTAAAAACAAAGGCTGCCGAAAAACTTTAACCAAGAAAGCCAACGTCAAAGGTGGTGCGATTAGAATAGCACCCCTATTCTCCAAAAAGTGGAGCTAAAAATACAAAGAAAACAAGAGCACCACCTTGCGGATGCAGACGCTCATCTGATTTTGTTGTCTCTGTATACAGTTAGTCAAAATAATTCGACGTTCAGATTGTTTTATATTTGTGACTGGCAATCTAAACATCATAACTTTGAAGGACCAAAATAATGGAGGATGAATCACAGTTCACAGTCATGTAAAGTTATTGGTTTTATCGCTTGCGCATATTGGCGTGTACACGGTAAACATTAATTGTGTACAGTATATACATAGGTTTAAGTCACCACAAAATTCGTACTTTTGGATATTATTTGATAATTTTTACATAAATCAATGAGGAATTGAATCCCCTTTTGATACATCTACAAAGTTTTATTTGAATTTATGGTCAATTCGCTAAATAATCGGCATTTAAACCTGTAGCATATAAGGCGTCGGCAGCGATGAAAATTTCATCGGAAATTGCTTCAACTATTTTGGTCTTTCAAGTGTTTGACGCCAGTGGGGATATTGCCCATATGAAAAAATTATCTCAATATTTCCTAGGATCGTGTCTAATTAGTTGATCTATGTATACATGTAATAGAAATATTGTCCTACCTGTGTGTTTTTATGATATTTTCGAAGTCCAAAAGGGGCCATAATTTCAATGCTCGGCGTAAAAACTACATATTTTATATCTAAAAACTGATTTAACATTAATTTACCGTACTTCTTTATCGCCAGTTTGTAGAACAATGTGCGAGTATTCATCCATATTGTTTACATATTTCTAGTCAAATTGTGACGTAAAGGCGGGAGCTAAAAATAGTACCAGTAAAACTTGCGCGGTTCGTGCGGAAGTATACCAACACTCGGCGTACGGCATGTTAATCTGCAGGTTGAAATTTTGAACTATTTATGCATTAAATTGAAGTATAAGACATATCTAACACAAAACATAGGTTATAATGATTAACTAATTTTTTAAAGTATAAACATGTACATAAATTACCCCTCTCTCTATTCTGTATCTATAAATCGAAAACACATTTTATACAACAATTATCTTAAGGAATTCATTTGAAGATAATTTGTCACAATCATGTGAGTCTAACTACATGAAATCAATAATTGATGATAGTTGATGATATATTTCCATTAGTTTTGGAAATCTTTTCGAAAGTGCCATTTGTCCACATGGTATATCAATTACTTGAACAGCATAAACTACAGAAAAGTGAAGCACAATGGGTCCGTATAAAATGCCATGATAAGGGTTTATAGTTTATTTAAATATAAAGAAATAAAATAATTAAAAAGAAAAATGTTTTTTCTCCCAATTTCCACCCGCAAGTTACTTTTTTAGTATCTGTTTTACCAGAAAATCGGTTTTAATGAGAGTAGAACACAAAACTGAACGGCTTTTAGCATTGCATCGTCTGCTCTACTGTGACCACGTGACCACACTGGAAGTAAACCGCACATGGATAAAATCACGTGTGATGTAAACAAACGAAATGGGACTCGTAAGTGCTGATATTTTAAATATATATTCTGCAATTCCCAGAGAAAAGTGATATATGCCGAGCGTTGGTATGCGCCGAGCATTGGTCTGCCCACTCTATGTTTCTTGCTGTGCATATACTCCTTTCTCATGGTACCGGGGCTTCCATGATACCGGTGTAAACAGTTTTCTCACGAGACTTTCATGTTAGCCCCGCCTACAGGATGTTGACATAATTTGCAGAGTAAACCGGAAGCCGCTCTTCCGTATCGCACATTTTTTTGTGAAAATGCAAGGATTACTGGTGATTTATTTACCTTTTAATAAAAAAACATCTAAAACATTATTTTTTCACCTTTGGTCCCCACCACATGTGTCAAAAAAACATCTATATCTCGTGTAAACAAAGTTTATCATCTGGAATTTTTAGCGAAAATATCGTCTGACAGAATGCTGATGACGTCACCAAACCGGAAGCCATGTTGTTTCTATATTTAGGTCATTTCTTAGAAATGAAAGTATGGCAAGCCGTTAAGGCAAAATTAATGGAATCACAGCAATATGCAAAATATAATGATACCCAATTAAGCCCCAGTTGATATATATATGGGTCTGTCATTTAAAAAAGATTTTAATGTATATACTCCAAGATAACTTTGCTACTCTTTAATATGGTAGCTGGTGAAATTCTTACCAAAATTTTTGACTTAGATAGATCTAGGTCTAAAAGAAAAGATCTGGATATCACTTGGAAAAAGTATATCTTTGGTAATATGCACCCTAAATGTAGGATTGTTCAGTGTTCTTTTTGTGTTGAAAAAAAAAAAAACTTGAAATTTGTCTGAAATCATAGACTGTAAACTTACCTGAAGTATTGAGAAATATTAATATCATTGTGTATCAGGCTTTCCATAGTTGACACTTTTTTATGATTACACCGGTATCATGGGAAACAACTTTGACATGTCAGATTTCAACATGGCATCATACTCGTTGGGAATTAATAAACAATAACCAGATAATTAAAGTTTTCAATTCATTATAATAATGAGGAAGGATGTAGGAAGCAGCAAACAAAATAAAAAACTGAGGTGAATTGTTTTCTTTAGTTTCGTTTGTTTTGCGCATGTTAAGTACCCCGGTATCATGAGAAACCAGGCTACAGAGTCAGCTATTGATGGTGAATTAGACTAGTGTTGCAAGTTTTAAAGCAATAGCTTTGATAGTTTAGGAGAAAAGCTGACCTAAACATAAAACTTAACCAGGCAACCCCAACGCTGATCATGAGAGTCTGCACACTGTGAGTGTACCAATTGACGTGAATTGTGTGTTTTTCAGGTCTGATCACAGGAGCCTGAAATTCTATCTATAATGCTCCAAAATGGCTAAATATAAAAATTACCCCTCCTATATATATAAAAAAAGAACAGGAATGAAACAAAACCGTACCCCGCCCACTTTTTGTAAACAAGAAACTTCGAAAAACAGAAAAGCATCTCTATACGAGCGGTCTTATTTTGAAGAGGACAAAAAAATATACTAGAAACACTGCTTACTGTAAACTGTCTTCCTTTTAACTAACACAAAATCATCATTTTCAATACCTTTTCGTTCATCGCCGAAACCATTGCGTGACGTCACATATACATGTACCTGTTTCACAGCCTCGCAGTTAATTCGATGTACTTTCACTTCGATAAGAAATAAAGGTAAGATATTGTTTATGTTCTATATTTTATTGTTCATTTTTCCATGAATAAAAATTATATATTTGCATTTGTTTGTCAATGTATTCAACTAATATTTTCAAAACAAAAACGTAAACAAAAGGGGAAGTAACTCCATTATTCACTGGAGGGAAATTTAAAAATTGAAAACTTTCATAGTGACTATTTTTTATTATGGCAGATAACCTGAGCGCTGCGATATGGTATGGAAATCCTGTGTTTTTTATAAAAATGTTGCATTTGACCCTTAATTAGTTATGACACATCGAAGTGAAAGTATATCGAATTAACTGCGAGGCTGTGAAACAGGTACATGTATGTGACGTCACGCAATGGTTTCGGCGATGAACGAAAAGGTATTGAAAATGATGATTTTATGTTAGTTAAAAGGAAGACAGTTTACAGTAAGCAGTGTTTCTAGTAGATTTTTTTGTCCTCTTCAAAATAAGACCGCTCGTATAGAGATGCTTTTCTGTTTTTCGAAGTTTCTTGTTTACAAAAAGTGGGCGGGGTACGGTTTTGTTTCATTCCTGTTCTTTTTTTATATATATAGGAGGGGTAATTTTTATATTTAGCCATTTGGAGCATCACAGATAGAATTTCAGGCTCCTGTGGTCTGATCGAGTGACAGGTGTCATTTTTTCTTTTCCAGAAACTGTTTCAATAAAGATTAAATATTAATCAATTGTGTGTTTTAGCTTTTGTTTGGTAATTCAAAAATATACCTAATTAACTGTAAACTTTACTGCAGAGATATATAAATGTGCGAAAGTCTGCAATACGCCGAGACTGCTTGCGTGTCCGCATCTCTGTCCACCATCTTGGATTCCCATGGTATCACGTGACATATCGGACTGCTCCGTTACAGAACTAACCTAATGAGCTATAATTACAGGAAACATAAGATTGAGGGTTGTGTCGAAACTTTTATACCCTATACATGCTTTGTTCTCGTTTAAGGCTGAAATGCAAAGTTATTCCATTCCCTCTTATTACTGTTGCAGACAGTGAAGAAAAGTATTTCGTTAGAGAAAGTGCTCCTATATGACTACATATTAATTGTCGCAAGGTTTTTGATATTTACAAAATGCACTATTGACCGCTAATTGCGTAATTATTGGACAAAAAATATCATATTACTTTCGCATTACTGACCATAAAAATATACATGTACAGACTTACCATTAGCCCTCTTAACACAAGGGAACCAATCTGCTTATAGAGTGGAATTGTTGAGTGAACACCGTTTGTCAATCATAATCCTTTCAATGTAATATCAATGCAGTGAAAAGTAGGCTATCTATGTTTAATAGCTGTTATATAGGATAACACAGTCATGCGTCTAACAGTCCTGAAATTTATTTCCTTGATTGTCTCATATTTTTAGATATTTTCCCAATACTTTGACACATATATATGGGTAGCAGATATTGTTCTTTTTCCAGCAATAGTTTTCCCAATTTATTTTACCTTGTGAAATTCTGCGGGTTTTGACTTTTAAAAAATGTCTGTTTGTTGACAAATTTTACCATAAAAATGGCACACTTTCCCTAAGGCATTAAATGATTTGATCTGTACATATTTTTCTTTTCAAACTGCTGATCGTTGTAGTAATTATTCATGATTTTCTCATGCCTAGAGGTAAAATTTGCATGGTTAGCATGAGATACTATGTACATAGTTACCTGAGCCAGCAATGAAGTTTTAGTGGAATCATTCTTAGAATAGTCTGACTAACAAAAGTTTGATAACCTTTTCTACTTCCAATTGGGTCATTATACTGTCTATAGATATAATCTTTTTTCAGTTTTTAAGGCCCTTTTGTTACTTTGTTACCTTTTTTTCTGGTATCTGTAATCGTTTTCCATAAATAACGCACTATTATTTCTATTAAATATCAAGTTATAATTTGAAGAAAAAAACCTAATGGAATTTAATACTGTCAAACTCCCGCGGTAGACTCTTCCACACGTAAATACTACATATTAACGACTGTTACAACCCAAGAACTATGATGCGCCAGGTATAAAATTAGTGAAAGATAGCAATCGCTGATTGGTTGAGTGCTCCTTGACATGCATAGCCTCCAAACTAATGGAGCATATCATGGTCTCTAACATCATGCGCCATCTCGACAGCAACAATCATCTTACACCTTTCCAATATGGCTTCCGTTCCAAACATAGTTGTGAGACTCAACTATTATCCTTTACACAAGAAATTTTTGACAATCTCCAATCTGGAAAACAAACAGATCTCATTGTAATGGATTTCTCGAAAGCTTTCGAAAAGGTCGATCATCAACTTCTTCTCTATAAACTCATGAAACTTGGTGTCAACAAAACATCTCTATCTTGGATTCAATCTTTTCTTAGTAATCGCTCTCGATCTGTAGTAGTTGAAGGCTCACACTCTGATTCTCTACCAGTTCTATCAGGGGTTCCCCAAGGTTCAGTGTTGGGTTCTTGTCTCTTCCTTTGTTTCATCAATGACCTTCCCGACTCTGTTAAAAGTAGAATACGCTTATTTGCTGATGACACCTTCATATACCTCACCATCGACTCATTAGTAGACTCTAACAAACTACAAGATGATTTGACAAAATTAGAAGAATGGGAACGTAAATGGTCTATGGAATTCAATCCTGATAAATGCGAAATCATAAGAATCTCCAAAAAAAAAAAGAAAAAATATCATTTTTCCATATAAACTACATAATCAAGAACTAAAAACCACAGAAAATGCTAAATATCTTGGGATTACTATTAGTGATGACTTTAGTTGGAAAAACATATTGAAACTACATCTTCAAAAGCTAATAAGACTCTCAGATTCATAAAAAGAAATGTACAATGTAATAACCGTAATATCAAAGAAACTGCCTATAAAACATACGTCCGCCCACAATTAGAATACTGTAACACCATATGGCATCCATGGCAGAAAAACTTAGCATATGAGATAGAAAAGGTACAAACAGCTGCAGCCATATATGTTATGAATGATTACTCATACCAAAGCAGCGTAACATCAATGCTTGAAATTCTTAAATGGCAGACATTAGAACAGAGAAGAATACATGCATCTTTAATTATGTTGTATAAAATATCACACAACCTCGTCTCAGTAGATCATAACCACCTGACAGCCTCTAGAAATTTAAACTTTATCATTCCATCTTCAAGAACACAATACCATATGAACTCCTTTTTCCCCCGCACGATCAGATACTGGAACGTCTTGCCTTATAACATCAAGGACAGTGTGAACCTTCAGTGCTTCACATCTGACCTAGACTCGCATATGTACTAATGTCATCATCCTGTTTTTATTTTTAACAAAGCTGTACATATTACTGCTCTTACTCTCTTAATACATGCATATCATGTAACATAGCAACATGTTTTTAACAACTGCCCCGACCTCCCAGTTATGATCAGAAATTGATTGTTGGGAGTATCCCCGTAGATGTAGATGTATATGTCGATGTAAACGTCACGCAGAGCTCCCTTTTATTTTAGATCTTTTTTTTTTGTCGGCTGCTAGATGGAAATTTGGTATTTCTGTAAACAAAAAAAATAAATAAATTTTATAAGAATAAAGAAAGTAACACAACATTCATTATCCTTAAACCCAAAAAGTTGAATGTGTTAGTAAAAACAAATTATGGTGATACATCAGTAATCTGACCCACTGGATATGGGAAGTCATTAATTTATGATGTTTTGCAGAAGATTTCAATTAGTTATACCTAGTTACAATTCCATTATCAATACTAGATACATGCGTAGAAAGAGGATGATTTATAGTAAGTTACCAGTAGATCTAGATTTCTATACCTATTCTACAACATGGAAAATATAGCTGACTGGAAGCGCTTATCAGTTGCGTATTGTTTAAACATTCATAGTTGTAGGTTTAACTTGTTATGTTAGGTGATTGGACCATCCTTTCAGGATTAATAAAACAATGTACATGTACTATATGCATTCAATACCAATGTTTAACCTGCGTGACCTGAGCTACACATTTCTCTTTGGGAAAGACTAAAGACTTAAACTGGTCTGAACATATTAATATTATTTCCTCTAAAGCAAACAACTCTCAAAAGAAATGTTCAGACCACTGGCGCCAGATCAGAAAGAAAATGCCTCTGTACATGTTATACCCTACCCCTAGGTATTCTATAAGAACCATGGTCATGAACGGAAAAGTGCACTAACCCGTTTCAATCGTACATTTCTCAACTTAAACGCGCAGTTCGGTGAATGGGTACCTAGTATATTGAACAAGCGATAATTTATCTTCCATCGTGCACCAGTCACATTGTCTCAATATTCCATATTACTGAGATTATCAACATATTTTATGCTTTCGTCAACGTTACAGAAAAAACTTGCTTGAACTTCCCTAATGAACATCCGGTCTAGAGGTCACGGCAGTGCGCACATGTTTGGCGAAACGTAAACAAACAAAAACAGATTTTAAAAAAAATCACAATTTTACACTAAAACTCGAAATGATGAATGAAATTCATCTTTTATATGATCTTTAATTTGAAATCGTACATTGGCCTGCATCTGTTCTGTATATTTTATTCATTTTTGCACATTTTGCTGCATTTTCACATTTTAGCGAACACGTGTAGTAAAATGACGATTGACATACATTTTTACAACAGCCAATCAGAATGGTTTTGTAATCTAGAACGGAACTTCACCAGGGAAGTTCAAGCAAGTTTTTTGTGTAATGTTGAAATTACTATAAACTACGCGTTGTTTTTCTAAGATAAGATGTATTGAAAAATGTGACCGGTACACAATGGAACATCAAATACCACTTGTTTGATATCCATAGTACACATTTACCCCACTGCGTGTTTTAGGTATGAAATGCGCGATTGAAACGGGTTAGTATATTTTCCCGTTCACGACCATGGTTCTTATAGAATACCTAGGGGTAGGATATATAACATGTTCAGAGGCATTTTCTTTCTGATCTGGCGCCAGTGGTTCAGACAACAAACAAAAAGGTCAAAGAGAAAGCCTATAACACCTATGTCCGTCCACAACTCGAGTATTGCTCATCCATCTGGCACCCCTGGCAAAAGTCCCTCTCATATGCAAAGATCAGCTGCACGGTTTATCTTTAACGACTATAATTATACAAGCAGTGTAACCCAGATGATTGACATCCTAAACTGGCAAATTTTAGAACAACGGCGCATACAATCTTCTCTCATCTATTTTTACAAAATCTGAACGAATCATGTGTGCGTCGACCATAACCATCTAACTCCGACCAGAAACCTTAACTACCTAATTCCACAGTCCCGTACTCAATACCACATGAACTCCTTCTTCCCCCGTACAATCAGACTATGGAATGGCCTTCCTCACTATGTACAGTCCAGCCCCAGCCTCAACATATTTGCTGAGCGGCTGGCTACTGTACATCTGCAGTAAATTCCTTCACTATGTTTTTAACTTAGCACCTGTAGTAATTTTTATTCTTTGCACCTAATGAGTTTTCTCATTTTTTAACACTGCCCAGACAAGCGTCATCTCAGTGTTGTTATATTTTCTGGTCCTTCGGGATCATTGATTTCAACTCATTTAGATTTGAAGATTGAATACTGCTTAAGCCGGTGCTAGAGGGCGTGGGCAATGTTGCATTTTACATTACTGCTCATGAACAGACTCAATCAAACCGAGTCTGCAATTTTCACTGTTTGCCTTGTTCTCGGTGCTTCCGAGGGATCTACTTTCCAGATTTTATTTTCTTCACAACAGCGGGTGTTAAGTGCTGTGTGGCGGCCGTAAAAAGTCGCCCCGACTTCATCTCAGTGTTGTTATATTTTCTGGTCCTTCGGGATCATTGATTTCAGCTCATTTAGATTTGAAGATTGAATACTGCTTAAGCCGGTGCTAGAGGACGTGGGCAGTGTTGCATTTTACATTACTGCTCATGAACAGACTCAATCAAACCGAGTCTGCAATTTTCACTGTTTGCCTTGTTCTCGGTGCTTCCGAGGGATCTACTTTCCAGATTTTATTCCAGTCATAATCGCTAATGATTGTTGGAAGTATCATGTAGATGTAGATGTAGAAGCCTGGCTATTTTTAGATTAGCATTCGCGCAGTGGATTATGGTATTCGTACAGAAATCTGTACGTTTTTAATCGGCTTGTAACTGACAACAGACTAACTCCGCGGCACTTTTCTGTATTAAATTTACTTCGGTACATAATTTGTTAAAATATTAGTACAGTCTACAGTAACAGGTGACCGCGCGCAGTTTCCCGATCGATGTCACAAGTTTCGTCTGTACTGTAGAACGAGTAAGAAATGAGTGATGTGTTCCGTGCTGTGATATTATGTGTATTCAATTGAGGGATATATTTTGGTACAAGGGAAATGCCAGGAATTGTGGTGTTTGGTAGAAGATGGTCGGTGGGATCAGATGATATGGTCCTGCCAGCCTTGTTTATGGTCGTGGTTCATGTTATTTGGTAAGAGCATAACATAGTCTGTGGTTTTGAAATCGTATTTCACTGGTAACACCTTTCTCTCTTTATTAAAGTATTGATTAGCTTTTACACAAATCTACAATTAATGAGTCACGTTTATGCATATTATCAAATATATTTCCAGTTTCACAAGTGTTATTGAATTCATTATGAATGCATTGGCTAGTCAACAACTCATCAGTGGCTACAACCAAGTAACACACTTACCATGATACTATAACTACTTGTCAATATATTTACAACAATTTTCACTTTGTAAATTAGAAAGCATCATACTATTTTGATAATTATTACTCCACATGAAAGTGAAAGCCGGCATTCACTAATTGATTTACATATAATCACAACAAGTGTAAGATATGTATTGATTATCAAGGTTTTACCTTCAAGGCCAGTGGAAATATGTAGATATACTTGTCTTAAATATCTAAATAATAAGATTTCAAATAGATAATGAGGTCAAGTGTGTATAGCTACAGTAGGGGAAACAAATTGCAAACTCATCTTTTCATTCTTGCCCAGGAAGTATGAATACAGTATGTTATGATCATATGTTCCACCTGAATCAAGAAAGTCTTGTAGTTTAAATGTACAGTAGGTATGTATCATCATAGCTAAAGTTACTGAAAACAGCATTACATTTGAATTAAGCTTAAGTCTGACAGGAATGTCATGTACCTGCTTTGGCTTCCTGAAATTTTGACAATTTAATGTGTCAGTGATATGAACTTCCAATGTTGATAGCAGCTATTTTATTTTTATTATTCAAATCATTCTTTTGTTTCTATTGCAGTTAGCAGCATTATCTTATATATTTACAAAAGTGGAATTTGATACTTCGTCGCAATGCTCCAGAGAATTGAAGGATATAGTGTTGGGATATATAGTGATATTGTTAGCATGCCTCATTGTGGAGAGTATAGTCACCCTCATAAGTGTCCGTGGGAGTATACTAGATACCGAGCCACGCATCAGCATGCAGTACCTGCTGTATGTGCGCATAGGTAAGCAAAATGCAAATCAAACCTAGCTTGGCCCGAGGAAAACTTCACAAGTCTGTAGAATCAATATCAAACTTGTCATTCCTTAAAAGGTAGATTGTTTTGCAAAACTCTTTAAATATGAATGCAGTGAGTCATTTGAAAGTTCCTCCAGCTAAAATTACTAGCATTTGGATGAGTCCTATGTATGGGGTGTTTTACACCTGGAACACAAATAGAACCATGGAAGTTGAGCACATTCTTTATCTTGCAGTGTCCTTAACTAAAATTGCTAACAGATTTCTGGAGGAGTCCCCACATTGATTACTGGTTGCAGCTATAATTAAGATTGGATACATATGCAAAAACTCTAACAATGTCACTAGTTTTGGTAACGTGTTCAATTTAGGTCTTGTTTTCATTTTCTGTAAGTAGTGCCACTGCCTATGTTATTACACAAGTATATTTGGTATTTGATTTTTAATAGTACTTGCCAGGGCTCCGGAAATTTTGATAACTCAATCGATCTGAAACGAAAATCCTGACATCGGCGCTACCCCACCCATCGCATTCCCAATATTACATATTTTGTAAAACGTGATGGAGTAAAGAAATAAGCATGTCATGCATTAAAACTGAGTGAACGGTCACCACGAGTTACTATACAATGAAGACAGTTATTCAGTGTTGTGTGTGATTGTTACTTTGTTTAAATTTTGATGTTTTTCCGCGAAAATACTTGCAAGGATAAAATTGCCGAGGCATTGACACCGTGTACGTAACTAGGCTAAAAGCCAACGCACGTGACTTCGGTACCGTATACACGGCAGATACTTTGTAACCTTACCTCATTCTTTGACGGAATTCTATAAAATACAATGCGTCAAAGTGAATTACACGACACATATTCTCTGCTAAACAGCCTCAATATTTTAAGAATACTCAGCCGCGGACCGAATGCGTACGTTATGTGAAGCCTGTATAGTACCAAAAGGTCACGCGGGTTGGCCACGGATATTTCATTTCACTTACGATGTACTTAAATAAGCAACTACATTTTATAAAGTTATATGTTCTCTTCTGATGTAAACAAAATGACATTTTGAAACGTTTTTTTTTAAAAGACCGATTTGATAAAAAGCGCCAATTCGGTTTTCTTTATCATTCGTGTTTGCCAGTCCATTTTTTTCTTTTTCTTTTTTGTACAGTCGGGTTGCAAAGACCATTTTCTGCACTTGTTTCAGCTGGAGCCCCAA
The DNA here is from genome assembly GCF_021730395.1 of Mercenaria mercenaria. Classification (NCBI taxonomy): domain Eukaryota; kingdom Metazoa; phylum Mollusca; class Bivalvia; order Venerida; family Veneridae; genus Mercenaria; species Mercenaria mercenaria. The sequence continues at coordinate 62,098,428 of NC_069364.1, forward strand.
CAAATGAATCATGTTGTTTTTTCAAAATTTTAATCAAGTAATTATAAAAATTATTTTTATCGGTTTTCCGTGTGATGTCTCATTAAATCAAAGAGCTATAATGTACAATTATAGCTCTGATTAAATGCAGAGACCATTTGTTTTTTACCCGAGATCAAACATAGCTTTTTGAAATAAACCATCCATCGGATTCTAAATAAAAGAAGTGGATCCCTGTCGAAATGATTTGGATCCAGTCAGAAACATTTGGAAACCAGTCAAAAATGTTTAATACATTGCAGTTGGCTGTCTGCAAACATTAAAGGATATGCCGCGCGAGCACTGATTGCGTCACATGCTAATTACGGACAATTAATCAAAGTGACAATCAGACCGTTTGACACGTTTATTGATTATCTGAGGGTGCGACCAACAATTTCCTGCTTGGCAGGTGATCGCGTATTGAGATATCAGACCGAAATTTATACTTTTCTCCATTTTTATGGGACCGATTTTTTTCGTTTTTTCACTTCACGAATCGGTCTGAAAAGTAAAAAATCGGTCCAAAACCGGCAAATTTCCGAAGCCCTGGTGCTTGCCATGATAAACAAATAACAATGGTGTAGGAGCAAACACCCCCCCCCCCCCCAAAAGAAAAACAAAAAAAAAAACATTCTTCCTCATCACATCAAATCATTATCAGTACATCTACATGCTCCCTAAAATCAGTTCCCCCTTTCTTTATCTACTTATTTCTAAGAAAAATATTAGTTTTAGGGTCAAAAGCTGAGGGGGAAGCATATATGCTGGCTCCCCCTGCTCCTACAAAAAAAGATGAAATTGTGAAATCACCTTGCATAACGTTTGATAAAAACAGAGTGAGAAATATTCAACTTATATTGCCTGCAGAAAGCACTTGGCGCTAACCTGCAGAAAGCACTTGGTATTAAAACCTAAAAAACCAATGCATACCAGATAATATCTAACGGAAAATTATTTAGACAATAATGTAACGGTGAATCTTAAAATTTTATGTGGAAAACATTGCTTTGTACTTTTATCTACAGTATTTACATGAGGTGCTCAAAGGCTATAATAGATAGAAGTTATTAAAGTGGTGTTCAAACAGTTTTCACAGATCATAGATGATACTTTGATACATATATATTGAACTTTAATTTGATGGCAGTTGATGTATACCTGTAGTTTGGTGTCAAAGTAGCACAATACTAAATTAAAATAACGCTTTTAATCAAAGTACAGATAAATACCTAACTGGCCACTTAATTAATTCTGATTGTTTAGTCTATCTAATTGATTTCCTTGGTTGGCATTGAATTTTAATTGTTAATTACCATGTTACTGCTGATAAAACAGTGGTGGAGAGCTGTGCAAAATGTTAATATTTTAAGAAAACAAATAATTTCCAAGCTGGCAGAGAAATTCTTATGACATGCCAATTTTTTTTGGCAGCATATATTTAGAAATGAATAGAAATTTGATGAAACTCTGTTTGAATATTAGGAATATGAAGACTTAACTACTAACAGGCATAGGAATTTAGTACTGACTGGAATATATGCATCTATCTGCAAAAAAATATTTTTTTGCTCTATCTTTGAACAAGTTTTTGCCCCATTTGAACGAAAAAGCCATATTGAAAGGAGGGATTATAGTTTCCCTGTTACATAGATATGGAGGAGATTTATACTGTTAATTTCATACAGCATGTATAGAATTTCATAAAGCATTTACAGTTTTCAAAAAATAGACTGGATAAGATTTGCCCGAGTGATTTTCAAAGGGAATATGATCTGTCATAAATATGCAAAGAAGATGCATTATACATTATTTGACATTATAAGGTTTAATATCAGCAGTATCCAGTTTTAATTACATTCCTATTTGTGGTGATGTTAGTGTCTTGACAGCTCAGCTGTATCTTGTTGATGCAGAAACAAGATGAAAGACAGCCCAAGAAGCTCAGCTCAGTCTCTGGGGATCAAACTGAAAGTAAGCTGTGCTAAATAAATGAGCTGACTTGGAATGTTTATCAACATGTCTTTGGTTGTCAATAACCCTGTCTGGTATAGAAGATTAACATCAGAAAGTATTTTGTTAGAAAAACAAAAATCATTTCTATAGTTTATTTTGTATCAGTATCTGTATCTTGAAGGCAGACTGCACCAGATGTAAAGTTCCTTTATATATCCTTTCCGCAGCCTTAACGTACTAAAACGTATTAGCGTCTGATGGCCTTTTCACGCTTCCGTAGAAACAACATTTATTATACGAAACTTATTTTGAAAATATTTCTGAAATGTCTAGGTCTAGAGCTCTCAAATACGGTTATATCTTACATCTGAGGCATATACTGACACTCTCAGACAACATCAAAAATGACATTTTGAGCGATTTGATGAAGTTCCAAAATTATCAATGTACCCTTGGTCCGTTACGGACCCCTGTGGGATTTCTGTTTATCCAGAGCTCAAATATTTTTTCATAGATTAAAAGCTGACATGCTGTACTGAAGCCCAGGTAATTTAAATTCGTAATAAAGTGCTGAAAATTGGCTCCCCAATAGCTAAAAAAAAAAAAAAAAGAAGTCCACGCGCATATATTTAGACGGGGTGACCCCTGCGCGTGACCCCTGACTAACTACGAATCAAAATGCGGCTTTCATTTTCAAGTTTAGCATTTCTACTTTCATTTTATTTACTTCCGGAAATAGCTGAAGGTCGAGTGACGTCATTTTCTGTGTTGTCAAAAACATAGTATGCCTGGCGAGATTGCATAAATATGTGCTGGCCGTCTTAAGGTTATCGCCTTGTTCATCACTACAAAGGTGTACATAAGAAAATGGCCCCTTGTTTAAATTTGGGAAATTAAAGATACTGACAACTTTTAAAATATCTTGATGTTATTAGTATTACAATGTAAATTGATGTCTAAGGTACAGTTTTTGTGTACAAACACACAAATGTAGGACTTTCGTCAAAAGGAGCCCTCAAGCAGAAAATTTCTTTCTATTTTAAGAATTCATAAATCTTGTTAAAATGGAGGGCCCCCTTAAAACCACCTTTGGAGATGAAACTCTGATTTTGGTACTTACATACACATAATGGTGAAAATGTCTGTACCTGTAATTCGGAAACAATTTGAGTGACTGAAACTAAGATTTTCAAGCTTTATATGACATTTTTAGCTCACCTGTCACAAAGTGACAAGGTGAGCTTTTGTGATCGCGCGGTGTCCGTCGTCCGTCCGTGCGTCCGTGCGTCCGTAAACTTTTGCTTGTGACCACTCTAGAGGTCACATTTTTCATGGGATCTTTATGAAAGTTGGTCAGAATGTTCATCTTGATGATATCTAGGTCAAGTTCGAAACTGGGGCACGTGCCGTCAAAAACTAGGTCAGTAGGTCTAAAAATAGAAAAACCTTGTGACCTCTCTAGAGGCCATATATTTCACAAGATCTTCATGAAAATTGGTCAGAATGTTCACCTTGATGATATCTAGGTCAAGTTCGAAACTGGGTCACGTGGGCTCAAAAACTAGGTCAGTAGGTCTAAAAATAGAAAAACCTTGTGACCTCTCTAGAGGCCATATTTTTCATGAGATCTTCATGAATATTGGTCAGAATGTTTATCTTGATGATATCTAGGTCAAGTTCGAAACTGGGTCACATAGGGTCAAAAACTAGGTCATTAGGTCTAAAAATAGAAAAACCTTGTGACCTCTCTAGAGGCCATATTTCTCAATGCATCTTCATGAAAATTGGTCAGAATGTTCATCTTGATGATATCTAGGCCAAGTTCGAAACTGGGTCACGTGGGGTTAAAAACTAGGTCAGTAGATCTAAAAATAGAAAAACCTTGTGACCTCTCTAGAGGCCATATTTTTCATGAGATCTTCATGAATATTGGTCAGAATGTTCACCTTGATGATATCTAGGTCAAGTTCGAAACTGGGTCATGTGGGGTCAAAAACTAGGTCAGTAGATCTAAAAATAGAAAAACCTTGTGACCTCTCTAGTGGCCATATTTCTCAATGGATCTTCATGAAAATTGGTCAGAATGTTCACCTTGATGATATCTAGGTCGAGTTCGAAACTGGGTCATGTGCGGTCAAAAACTAGGTCAGTAGGTCTAAAAATAGGAAAACCTTGTGACCTCTCTAGAGGCGATATTTTTCAATGGATCTTCATGAAAATTGGTCAGAATGTTTACCTTGAAGATATCTAGGTCAAGTTCGAAACTGGGTCACGTGGGGTTAAAAACTATGTCAGTAGATCTAAAAATAGAAAAACCTTGTGACCTCTCTAGAGGCCATATTTTTCATGAGATCTTCATGAATGTTGGTCAGAATGTTCATCTTGATGATATCTAAGTCAGATTCAAAACTGGGTCACGTGGGGTCAAAAACTAGGTCAGAAGGTCTAAAAATAGAAAAAACCTTGTGACCTCTCTAGAGGCCATATTTCTCAATGGATCTTCATGAAAATTGGTGAGAATGTTCAGCTTGATGATATCTAGGTCAGGTTCGTAACTGGGTCATGTGCGGTCAAAAATTAGGTCAGTAGGTCGAAAAATAGAAAAACCTTGTGACCTCTCTAGAGGCCATATTTTTCACGAGATCTTCATGAAAATTGGTGAGAATGTTCACCTTGATGATATCTAGGTCAAGTTTAAAAGTGGGTCACGTGCCTTCAAAAACTAGGTCATTAGGTCAAATAATAGAAAAACCTTGTGACCTCTCTAGAGGCCATGTTTTTCAATGGATCTTCATGAAAATTGGTCAGAATTTTTTATCTTGATGATATCTAGGTCACATGTGCTCAAAAACTAGGTCACTATGTCATATAATAGAAATAACGATGTCATACTCTGTTGAACACTGGGTCATGTGGAGATAGGTGAGCGATTCAGGACCATCATGGTCCTCTTGTTAGTGTAGACATCAGTGTAATAAAAGCAAGCTATTTTACATGTTGTGTGTTGGGGGAGCATTTTCTTTAATATGCAAGTCATAGTTACCTGTTCGGAATATTGAAGTTGCCAGGTATTAGTCTATTAATCTGTTGAATCATGCAGAGAGGATAAACAATAAAATGCTAAATTAAATCTTTCATTAAATTGCAGAAGTTTATTTTTTTTGTACAAAGTTTCATGCCAGCAGCAGAAATTAGAAGGCAAAACTGCATTCTCACCCACTGCCACATTCATTCTCTTATTAATTTCCTCATATACAGTCACTATTCAATATTCAGTTTAGTGACAGGTACAGAATGGTCTATCTGTTATTTGTATTCATGCTGCATACAACTTTTTAACATAAATGGGAATGTTATAAATGGTGATACATGCATTAGAGATTATTACTACATGTTATTTTGCAGTCGTGTTCCTGGGGGAGTTGGCGTGGCTGGTTGTCAGTATCCGATGGATTGTACGCTTCTATTTCAACTGCCGTCCAGATGATGCCAGGAAAGCTATATTAGGTATTAAACTGTTTACAGAATATCATATATAATATATTCTCAGAAGACTTCGAAAATAGTTCTGGTAGATAACTAGTTCACACAACTGTATTGGTCCAGTTACTGCAGAGTTAAAGGCCCTTGTTTTAAGAAGCATGAGTATTCGAATCAATGCCCTGAGAATGAAAGACATAACGTCAAAAGTAGTGCCTTTTTTCCGCATTAAGTAATACTTTATTGAGGGCCTGTCTGTCTGTCTGTTCAGTGATCAATGAATCTTGATATTTGGATTGAGTTTTACTTTCGTTCAGCACATCATCACATTTTAACAATTAAAATTCCTTTTATGTATATCATTAGGGGAAACTTCATATTCAATAAAAAATGTAGTTTTCCCCTACATTCCAAACAAGAAAGATGTTACGAGCTTCTTGATTAGGAAGCCGAATCACTATTTTTATGCCCCCCAACTCCCTTTCAAAGAAGAGGGGGTAAATTGTTTTGCTTATTTTGGTCTGTAAGTTGGTAGACCATTGGAATTCTGGTCAATAACTAGGGAATGCTTTGGCCTATAGTAGTCAAATTTCATAGGAGGCTTACCTGTGATCAATAGATGACACCTCAGTAGGTCAAAGACCATGGTCACAGTGAGCTGGAGAATGAAAATAGTTTCAGTTCAATAAGTAAAGAATGCTTTGGTCTATGGTAGTCAAACTTCATAGGATGACTTTCTGTGGGCAGTCAATGACCTTACAACTTTGGGGGTCAGTAATTGGTCAAGGTCACAATGACTGAAACTGTTCCTGGTCAGTAATTAGAGAATGCTTGGGCTGACGTCAAACTTTACAGAATGGTTGCCTATGGCCAGAAGAAGATCCCTATTGTTTTAGGGGTCAGAGATCAAGGTCACAATTACTTTAAAATGAGAATAGTTTCCTCTCAATAAGTAAAGAATGCTTCAGCCTACAGTAGTCAAATTTCATAGGATGATTGCTTGTGGTCAGTATATGACATCTTATGTTTTGCGGATCAGTAGTTTAAAGGTCAAGGTCTCAGTGGCCTTGAGACTGAAAACGGATACCACAGCAACAACTAAAGAATGCTTAGACCTACAGAGGTCACACTTCATATGATGATTGCTGTGGTTAGTAAATGACGTTCACTATTTTAGGGAGCATAAGTTCAAGGTCACAGTGATGTAGATACTTAAAATGTTGTTTTTTTCTGAATAAATGAAGAACAATTAGGCTTACCGCCTTCAAACTTTATGAGATGATTTACTTTGATCAGAAAATGACCCTTAGTGTCAAAGGTCAAGGTCACAGTGACCTTGAGGATGAAAGAGGTTTCCGCTTGAAAACTGAATAACACTGTATTCTAAGGTTGTCAAAGTTCAAAGGATTTTTGTCTGTAGTCAGTAGATGACCCCTGTTGTTTAGAGGGGTTTGTAGGTAAAAGGTTAAGGTTGCAGTGACAACAAGACTGAAAATGGTTTCAAAGGATCTTCTAACAGAAATACTGCTGATCCATAACATCTGTAACAGGATTTTTGTAAATTGTATAAAAACATTGTGGTGAGGAGACAACATGCATACTTTTACTCACTATGCCCACACGTATTTCTTACTATGTATGTAAACTTTTGCACACTGTGAACAGAATATGAATTTTCAGCATAATTCTTTTCAGTTTCATTTACACTTGTTGGTATGTTTAACTAAATGAGATATATAGCTGTAATACTTCGATAAGAGTTTGTAACGCTTGCCTGTGTCTACGTTTAGAGTTTGTAACATCATGGGTAAGAGTGTGGAATGTTTTATTAAATATTGTCTGTTTTTGAGAAAGCAGATGCAAGAAAAATGTTTCTGAAGTTAAAACTGGCACTGCAGTTCGTTTATCATTGACTCTCTTAGAAACAATCATTTTTGATAAACAAAGCAGAATGCTTCTGTCTTCTTAATAACATAATGTATAATTCCAAATCTTTGTTTTAATTAATTTATGTGTTACCTTTTAGAATCTGAATACAGTTTAATGCAGGGATACAAATAAATATAATCAATGTAATTAATCTCAGATAGATTACATGTACATTGAGCAATAGCGTAACTGATTGTCGTCAAGATGTTGTCACATGTTAGGACTTTCATTGGAAAGTACTTTTCCTGGAATGAATTTACTGAATTTGCATGTTTTTCCTGAAATAGATTCATTGATACTGTATAATATACCATTTGTTATAAAAATAGCTTAAATATAAGATATAAAAAAATGTGATAAAAGTCATTATCTGCATATTTTTCAAAACTAGGCTATTAATCGGTATTATAAATGGATAGGTAGTCCTATTATCTAGAGCTGTTGGAATGTTGAGTTTAATCAATTCCTGTGTTATGTAGATTAATGTAACAAGATTAAATGGAAAAAAAAAGTGAGTCAGTGGAGAAAATATTGGAAACCTGAAAGATGTTCAGATAAGAGAGCTTTGTTGCAGACTTGTTTGAAGTAACAGTTCCAGAGTGTATGAGAATTGATTTGTTTTATTAATGATTAAAGCAAGATTTTCGATTTATTTTCATCCCCATACATTTACCCTACATTTGAAAAGAAAAAAGTTTGTGTAGGTGTTTAGCATCTGTGTAAACTTTTGTTGCAAAATAACTGTAACCTTGATTACTTGATGTTGAATGTGTTTATTCCAATGTTAGAAAGAGGAATCAAGCACATATTTTTCATCAGTCGAAACTTGTTTAGAGGGTTACAAAACACATAGAAGTTCAGTTTGCATATCAACTGAAGAAGTACGTAGAACCTCTTTAAGTGAACCATTGAGAAGACCTCTCTCCAGTTTATATAAGAGTGTGGTTTTATTTACCTATTTAAAGGATTTTAGGGGCAAAAAGATGGGGAAAAACAGAATCTTTTGTTGATCAGCTAGAGGGAAAGACCCTTTCAAACAACTTCTGAAGAAGCTGGACCAAACCTGGTTGCTATACTATCAATGCATGGACCTGTTATTTACTAGTACCACTCCATTGTTAGCTTGACTATTCAAGGAATAGTCTAGCAGCTAATTTACTCACCCTGGCGTCGGCGTCACACCTTGGTTAAGTTTTTGCAGCTATCATTTAAAGGCATAAAGCTTTGAAACTTATTTTTCTTTTTCTAGGGCATTTACCAACCTCACTGGGTCAAGTCCCATAACTCTGACATGTATTTGGAGCAAATTATGCCCCCTTTTGGACTTAGAAAAATTCTTGTTAAAGTTTTACATGCAAGTTACTATCTCCAAAACTGATGCAGATATTGAATTGAAACTTCACATGTGTCTTCGGGGTTATAAAACTAGTTGATAGCAGCAAGTCCCATAACTCTGACCTTCAGTTTGGCCAAATTATGCCCCCTTTTGGACTTAGAAAATTCTGGTTAAAGTTTTACATGCAAGTTACTATCTCCAAAACTAATGCAGATATTGAATTGAAACTTCACATGTGTCTTCGGGGTTATAAAACTAGTTGATAGCAGCAAGTCCCATAACTCTGACCTTCATTTTGGCCAAATTATGCCCCCTTTTGGACTTAGAAAATTCTGGTTAAAGTTTTGCGTGCAAGTACATACAGCTAATACTAAAAAGCATATAGATTTGAAACTTATTTTTTCTTTTTCTAGATCAATTACCAACCTCACTGTGTCAAGTCCTATAACTCTGACATGTACTTTGAGCAAATTATGCCCCCTTTTGGACTTAGAAATTCCTGGTTAGTTTTGCGTGCAAGTACATACAGCTATTACTAAAAGGCATATAGATTTGAAACTTATTTTTTCTTTTTCTAGATCAATTACCAACCTCACTGGGTCAAGTCCCATAACTCTGACATGTATTTTGGGCAAATTATGCCCCCTTTTGGACTTAGAAAATTCTGGTTAAAGTTTTACATGCAAGTTCTTTTCTCCAGAACAAATGCAGATATTGAATTGAAACTTCACATGTGCCTTAGGGGTTATAAAACTAGTTGATAGCAGCAAGTCCCATAACTCTGACCTTCATTTTGGTCAAATTATGTTCCCTTTTGAACTTAAAACTCTTTTGATATTTAACCTTGTTGGGTAATATTTTCCTGCTTCTGGGACAATATTTCGAATAGTCGAGCTTATCTGTCTTATGGACAGCTCTCGTTTATAATGGAGTACCGCTTCATTAAATATTATGCCCAGTAGAGCCTACTTGTACCACTCCGTTAAATATTATGCCCAGTAGAGCCTACTTGTACCACTCCATTAAATATTATGCGCAGTAGAGCCTACTTGTACCACTCTGTTAAAATATTATGCCCAGTAGAGCCTACTTGTACCACTCCGTTAAATAATATGCCCGGTAGAGCCTACTTGTACCTCTCCATTAAATATTATGCCCAGTGAGCCTACTTGTACCACTCCATTAAAATAATATGCCCGGTAGAGCCTACTTGTACCACTCCGTTAAATAATATGCCCGGTAGAGCCTACTTGTTCCACTCCATTAAAATATTATGTCTGGTAGAGCCTACTTGTACCACTCCGTTAAATAATATGCCCAGTAGAGCCTACTTGTACCACTCCATTAAATATTATGCTCAGTAGAGCCTACTGTACCACTCCATTAAAATATTATGCCCAGTAGAGCCTACTTGTACCACTCCATTAAATAATATGCCCGGTAGAGCCTACTTGTACCACTCCATTAAATATTATGCCCAGTACAGCCTACCCAACCTTGTTACTTAGGTGAGTGATTTTGATAGGTCTGGACTGACTTCCCTTCTTGTCAGTATACATGCAAATTCAGTTGCTGTAAATAAAAAATACAAAAACAATTTGCAAAGTTCACAGATACATCTCCCAGAGAAAACAGTTTTTCGCTTGTCAGTGTTAATGGCAATCTGTCACTCAAGAAAACAGAATAGAATAAAAATCTTGGTGCTATTGATTTGTGTCCAAATATTTAGTCTAAGCACTGAAAGATTCATACATGATATCAATATCTGCACCATAAGACCTTGGTAACACCACAAAATACCTATATCAAGAGAACTGCAGCCGCTGAAGGAATCTGCTTGATTTAAAGAGTTTTCCACATGCATTTGTTATGCATAACATCATGTGGCTTTGTTAATAGAGAAATTTCACTCTAGCTTGGTAAAGTCATTTAGGAGAAAATTTAATGTGAGAAACTGTCCACTTTGTGGCTTTGTTAATAGAGAAATTTCACTCTAGCTTGGTAAAGTCATTTAGGAGAAAATTTAATGTGATAAACTGTCCACTTTCATTGAGCCACAAATTGTTAAACCAAGTCCACAAAAAATGCATAAAGACATAATATTGAACATTGGAAGAAAATCACAATTTTTTGTCCCTTTATTGTCAGTTCCTGTAAATGTTCGCAACATTTGGTTTGACAGATTGTATCAGTGAGAATGATCATGCTTTAGGTATCTGAAAAAACATTTTAGTGATTAATATTTAATGTTAAGAAATGATGTAACACTTTCAGAATCTTTCAGTGTGAGACTATAGGCATTCAGACAGAGTTGTTAGCAACAAACATATTAGAACTATCAGATTATATGAGAATACATGCAGATTGCCAGATGTTTATGTAATTAGGTTAGGTTTGTGTGACAGATTTTTGGCATCGGTTGAAACTTTGGGTAAAATAAGACAGAACTCTCCAGCTTTTAACCTTCTGTTTTGCTGCTGTATTTTATCTGAAGATAAGATATTATGTGATGACTTTGTAATGATTTGTAATCATATTTTCTGTAGAGAGTAATTATATTATGTTGAGAAATATAACTTATTAAAGAAGATTCAGTTTACTCGTTACATGATTTTTCCTTTCAAGAAAATTTTAATATTTCTGGTACATGAATTTTGAGACTGAAAAGGTTTTCTTTCTTACTACAGTGATTTTTTTTTTTAAAAGTGTGAATGGGTCCGGTACCAGAAAAATTGTGAAAATTAGCGTCGTTTTTCTCAAAATTGCGATGTTTTCGCCCTTAATTGTGAATTTTTTAATACTTTGTGAATCAAAATGTTTAATGATTTAAAAGATTCGTACCTGATTCGTACCTAAAACGCACTATGAATTAACATTCAAGGGTCGATAATATAGACGAATGTAAAAAATCTTGATCCGTCAGACGCTTTTCCCTGCAAAAGTCGATAACAAACTTCTTTAAAGTTTTTCAATGCTTTTCTTACGTTTTTCTACTATTTTTAGAGATTTTCACACCAATTGTGAATTTGTCCAGTGGACCCAATTTGAAAATTGTGAAAGACCGTTTGCAATTCTGAACAGGTCCAATATTCGGTACCACTTATATAAGGAAAAAAATCGCTGTACTATTTTAATGGATCCAATGTATGCTTTTAATATGCCTGGGGGAAAATGTGACGTTAGCTAAGGATTTGCCCAGTAATATAAACAAGTGGTATTTTTGTTTCAGAAGAAATTGGCTCAGTAATGACTAGATTAAACACTGCCTTGTGTTTTTAGTTCACCTGAGCCAAAGGCACATGGTGAGCTTTTGTGACCGCTCAATGTCCGTAGTCCATTGTCAGTCGTCAGTTGTGCGTCCGTCAACATTTTCTTAAAAAACCTCCTTCTTGAAAACCATTTGGCAGAATTACACCAAACTTCACAGGAATGATCCTTGGGTGGTCCCCTTTCAAAATTTTTCAAAGAATTTAATTCCGTGCAGAACTCTGGTTGCCATGGCAACAGAAAGGAAAAACTTTAAAAATCTTCTTGTCCAAAACCACAAGGCGTAGAGCCTTGATATTTAGCATGTGACATCATCTTATGGTCCTCTGTCAAGATTGTTCAAATTGTGCCCCTGGGGTGAAAAGAGGCCCCGCCCCGGGGGTAACAAGTTATACATAGACTTATATAGTAAAAAACTTTAAAAATCTTCTTGTCTAAAACCACATGACCTAGGCCTTTGATATTTTGTATGTAGTATTGCCTTGTTGTCATCTACCAAAATTGTTCAAATTGTGCCCCTGGGGTGAAAAGAGGCCCTGCCCCGGGGGGTCTCATGTTTTACATAGACTTATATAGGAAATAAACTTTAAAAATCTTCTTTCCTGAAACTGCAAGGCCTAGGCTTTTGAAATTAAGTATGTTGCCTTTCCTAGTGTTTCTCTTCCAAAATTGTTCAAATTATGTCCCTAGGGTGAAAAGAGGCCCTGCCGCGGGGGTACCAAGTTTAACATAGACTTATATAGGAAAATAATTAAAGATCTTCTTGTCTGAAAGTTCAAGGCCTAGGCATTTGATATTTGGTGTGTAACATTGCCTGGTGGATCTCTAACAAGTGTTTTCAAATTATGCCCCTGGGGTGAATAGAGGCCCCACCCTGGGGGTCATTTGTTATAATTATGAGTTATATAAAAAAAAAATACTTAAAAAATTATCAGGTCATATTTCCTAGACTGTTTAATTATAACTACCTGATGACCCAAGCGATTAGGCCAGAGTTCTTTGATTTTTCGTTACTCAGACCCGCCGACCCTATTTTCCGTCATTTTGGAAAAAAATAAAAATTGAAATTTCAAAATTATTTTCGGGCGACGATCAATGTTTTGCTGCATTCTGATGACGACGACAGCGTCGATATTCGTCAGCGCATTATCCGTCAGTGTCATATAGGCGCAATTTCCGCTCAAATGGAAGCGTCTCCCGTAGGTGAACAAAAACTAGAGCTATCACTAAAGGTGATGAATGTACCCCTCGCATGCACTGACACAGTACATTGCAATTTGAAGCACACAAGATTGCATAATTATGTGGACTGTATGTATATAGACTGTATGTATACAGTATAGTAACAAAAAACAAAGTCCCATAACTATGCAGAATATTTATCTAAAAGAATGTAACATGCACCATGCACAACTAGGGTTGATACTGATCACTTGTGTGAAGTTTCATTAAATTGTGTGCAAGGGTTTGGTAGATTAGGCACGCACAAGATTGCATATGCAGACTTTATGTACATAGTATGTTAACAAGAAACAAAGTCCCATAACTGTGCAATTTTTGTCGCTGAAAGAACCTAACATGCCCCATGCACAACTACTGTTGTTACTGATCACTTGTGTGAAGTTTCATTAAATTGTGTCAAGGAGATGAGGAGAGATGGTGCGCACAAGATTGTGTCTATGTATATAGTATAGTAACAAAAATAAAGTCCCATAATTCTGCAAAATTTTTTTCTAAAAGAACCTAATATGCCCCATGCACAACTACTGTTGGTACTGATCAGTTGTGTGAAGTTTCATTAAATTGTGTCAAGGGGATGAGGAGAGATGATGCGCACAAGATTGTGTCTATGTATATAGTATAGTAACAAAAAAACAAAGTCCCATAACTCTGCAAAATTTTTTTCTGAAAGAACCTAACATGCCCCATGCACAACTACTGTTGGTACTGATCACTTGTGTGAAGTTTCATTAAATTCTGTCAAGGGGATAAGGAGAGATGGTGCGCACAAGATTGCGTCTACGGACAGACGGACAGACAGACAGACAGACAACCTGAAACCAGTATACCCCCCCTTACAACTTTGTTGTCGGGGGGTACAACGAGTGAAATTTAAGGTTGTCTTTGAACGATTTAATGCGCGATGGAAAAGCGGAATATTTGTTTGTGATCTAGTATATAGACAATAAAACAACGAAAAACAAGTTCTGTAAAGGTTACGGTCAGTAACGGTGTCTCAAAATGCTAGAAAAACATAGATTTACCCGACGTAAATAACAATGGCAACATTGAATGTGAATTTCACATGCCTTTGGCAGTTATATATTTACATGAGGATGACATATAGGAGCAACAAAGTGCTGCCAAAGGAGTCACCCATTTCAGATTTTTTTTTTTTTTGTTTGGTGGGGGGGGGGGGGGTTAGCCAGGAGGGAAAGGGGCCCAGGCCTGTGATTTGGAGCAAAAACAGCTCGGTCTTTGGGCAAAGGGGAATAAAAAAACCTTATGTAAAGTCAGTTTTTGGGGAAAACTGCATAATTTAAAAGATATTTTCTGAGGGAAGGACCCTGTTATGAAGGGGATAAAACCCTGTGATATGCTTGTGAAGACATATAAATATATTACAAGTTGCCTGATTGGAGGTATTTATCTATATATTCCATTGCATACAAATCCTTTTCAGGGACCTATCTAGCTACTTATGCTTTCAGTCATTTTCTGGCCATCGAATATAAAATAAAGAGTGGCCTGACTTTGAATCACTTGCCCCTGACCACTGTGGGATCGAGCCCCACACAGGTCATCATCTGAAAAAGATATCCAGCTGGCTGACGGAAGGTAGGCCATTCTACCCAGATGCCAATTCTTGGCTGAGATGATGCCCAGAGGAGTACATGGGGTCTTCCTGCACCATTTAAGTGGAAAGTCACCATATGACCTATAAAATTGTGTCAGTGTGACTTATAACACAACAAATAAATATTAAAATGTATTAAATAAACATATTGGTCAGAAAAGTTTATGAATTAAAAATAAAAGTATGCACATGCTAAAAATGAAACCAGCCGATCAGACCATTGAAAATTGCTATTCAGTCATCAATTTAATACTCGCAGGAGATGTTATGACCAAGGGCAAATAGTACCCATGCCCAAAGAGTGATTTTGTTAAAGTTTTTGAAATCATCAATTTTATGTTCAAGATAATAAAAAAGTTAAACACAGAATGGTAATTTTCTTTGTATTACAAAGTCATGTTAAATGCGTATTAAAGAAGTGTTAAAATCCTTTCAGGCAACACATTTGAAGTGATCACTTATCGTCTGTTGTTTTAGTAATTTTTACTGCCTTTTTATTTTTTTCCCTCCTGTCAACATTTTTCTGCCCAAAATCCGAGTAACAAAAAATAAAAAAACTCTGGCCTTAGGGATCACTTGACTGTGACCTTGACCTACTGGCCTACTTTCTTGTTTTTTAAGATACAGCCTTGAAATTTTGATGACATGCACTGTTTTGCACACCAATCTTAAAACTGTCTTTCATTGACCATGAGTGTGACCTACTGACCTACTTTCTAATATTTTAGCATTAGTTTGTGATTTGAAACATGTGGCTCATATTACTCAGGTGAGCGATTCAGTGTCATCATGACCCTTTTGTTATTTAAAGTGTCCATCTAATAAATGAAGCAATTCCTATCCAGTATTCACCAAACTATGTCAGAATATTTATGCTTATATTTTGAATAATTTTCTTGGCATTGCCAACTTTTATTGATCAACCTTCAGTAAAATGCAGGAATATTCAAAGGCTTCATTGAAATGCAAAAGCTATAGATAGCTTCATTGAAGGAAAACATTAATTTGGATTTTGATATAAAAAGACACAACATGATACATGTTCTTTTTAATATTATATACACATGTGGCCGGAAAAGGTAATAAATAGTCCATATGAAAAATATTGCTATTCTGATATCTGTTCGTGATACTGCAAATACCCTATGATGAAAACAAGGATTTCATTTTACTATATCATGTATAATATTGCAATGTGTGTTCAGGTAATTAAATCTAGGAAAATATTGATATCTGTTGCATGTATACTGACATATTGGCACATTTTGTTGGAGCAGCAGCTGTCAAATGTCCATTTGATATTTAAAAACATTGATTGTCTAAATTTGCTACAGTTCAGTCAGGTTCAGAGTTATTTTCAAGAAAATGAAAATATGTGTGTTCTATACAAATTTATATTAAGGTTTAGCAGTCTATCACAAAATAACATAAATTATTAGTAAATGAACAACATCTTGACCAACAACTTACCTGTCCAATACATGTTTCACTGTTCTGTCCCATAGAATTGGATACTTAAAATATTCTAAAGGAGTTGTCCCCCTTTAAAAAAGAATGCCAGTTGTAAAGAAATAAATGTAAACAATTGTCAAAAACGATGTTTTACCTAGTTATGTTAAGTTTAAAAACACTGGTACATTGTTGCAAATGCATCAAAACGAAGATACAATGATTTGGTGATGTTCAAACTTTTTTTTCCGAGACATGGACCTAACTTTTAATGACCTTTAAGTTTGAATTTAATTGTTTTTAATGAATGTTTAGGTATTCGGCAGTTAGGTACGTTACTCAGAATATGGATTATACCGCTAAAGCAGTTACTTGAGAGCCGGATATTCCCATCTGCATCTGCTACCAGTGATTTTTTTCCATGCCATATTTTAAAAATTATAGAATAATAAAACTTCCTTACTTAACAAAGCATGTGAAATTAACGTCTATAAGCAGGTTACCAAGTCAGATTACTCTTGGTAGAATTGATATAAGTTTAGGTTTTATTTACTTGAAATATTTGTTTAAAGTTTCTTATGCAACTTTCCCCGAACTTCATGCAGTGCTTCCTACCCGTCAAACCAATTTCAGTCTATATCAGCCTCTTCAACATGAATGTGTTATCAAGACGCCAACCTATTTATGACAGGTTCCATTACTCTGTTTGCATTTTTAAAAAATTATGCCCCTTTTTCGACTGGTATTCATTAGTGACAAGGCTGTTGAATTGTTGAGCATTGCTGTCCTCCGACAGCTCTTGTTTTGAAAAAACAATAAAATGCAGAGAGAAATATTTTTAATTACATTTCATGCAAATAAGTTAGAAGGATTAGACATGTAAGAATACAGAGAAACAAAAAATTATGACTCGATAATACTTGGGGGAAATTAGGAGACTATTGTGCGCCATGAAATTGAATTATGACAAAAATGAAACTAATAATAAATCTTATTCTATGTTGTTTGTTGGCTCCACTATCCTGTTTTATCCTTACAAATGAGACATGATAAATTCTGACAGTGATGTTGCAGATGCACCAGCTGTCTATTGTACTATTGTAGTCACAGCAGATAAATACTGACTAAAATGAAAATCACACTGGATATTATATTTTACAAGAAATATAACACAAAAAGGGTTTTTCCTTTCTGCTTAAGTCATTAATAACATGAGAAAAACATTAAAAAAAAAACACCCTTGGAACAGTGAGTGGGAAAACAGTATTGTATCTATGTAGTTTGAAGAGATACCAGTTGTGAAGGAATGACAAATTAATACTGACGTTGATGAAACAGATTGTGTAAGGAGGCTGTTGCAAGTTTATTCTGTTTTTCTACATTCGCATATTGCATGAAAGTCTGTTTTTTAAACCAAGAAAGTGGTTTTAATGAAAACAGTTTACAGCAGGAAAATGGTACACAGAAACTTTAAAAAATCCATGTGAGATGTTAATATATTTTTGTGGTGACGTCAGTCTGTCAAAAGTTAAACAGACAATATTTTGTATCCACCTTCTTGCATTTCAATATAAAGATGGTTTACAGGTCCAGATATGTAGCTGCATCAAGATTTGGATTGGAGTCAGATAAGATGGATCATATTTATGTCCCCTGGCATATAGGGATTGAACTGTCCGTCCGTTAGTCTGTCCATCCGCCCGTACGAACCAGATTGCCTATAGCCCACATTAATGGCCCAATCTGGTTCATACTCACACACAACAATCCTTGTGGAAAGACCTATAAACTGACTTACTGTTATATATAAATGACCTTGATCCTCACACACCTTCAAACTTAAAACCTTAATCAACATCATTTCAGGGACAACAATTTGAATACTCAAGCATTGGCTGTCTTACGGACAGCTCTTGTTAGATCATTTTTGCAAGCTAACTTGTTCAAGTTCTGATTTTAAGTTAGGTGTTTTTTCTGACACTTTAATTGACAACAGCCATATTTTTATTGTTCATACCTCTAGAGGTAAAGAGGATATTTGTCTTTCAGTATGATATCGAAATAGATCTTCATCAATAAGGGAGACAATTCAATGTTTTTGTGAAAATGTCAGAATTGTCTCAATTATTGAAGATATATTTCAATATCTCACTAAAAACAAACAAATTTTCTTTTTATTTCATTCTAATTTGTGAAGATCAGCGTATTTTCTGTTTATTACATGCTTACATATTCAAATGAGACTGATACTTCATGACAAAATTTAGATTTATTTAGGCTGCCGTGTTACATATGATGCATCTGCTAAATAACCATGGTCACTTCTGACAGTGATATCGAATATTAGTGATTAGGTCCGTGAAATCAGCACGTTAAAACAAAAAAAAATCTTTTAAATATTTTGTTTTAAGAAATACAGGATCTGCAGCTAACAGATAGTGGCAAATGTCAATTAAGAATGCCATCAGTTTGTTGAATGACCGGTAGCTTGCTTTGTTTACCACACAAACACAGGCCGAAGGTCAGATTAAAAACAACACGAAAAACGCACACAACTGAGAAATAACCGAAAGGCCAAAGTAAATAAAGCTGCAGAATTAAATGTTATCATGGATTCAATAGAAATAGCTAGGAAATATTGGAACACAACTGACAACTGTGAACCACAGGCACTTGGAGGTTAAGCCCCACTCCCCTCTCCGCCCCTACCAAAAATCGGCCAATATTATTAGTCTTTTAAAACACATTGAGCATATGTCTCAAACATTGAATACATTTTGTTACAAAATCAACCTGTTTTAAAAATTACCATTTACTGTCAAGGCAGTAAAAAGGAAAGGTAACTTACTCTGAGCGTTTCAACAAAACTTGCTTGTCCAAGGAATACGAGAATCAATCCGAGCTAGGTTGGTGTTGTACAGTCAAATTTACCAACAGAGCCGGTACACAGACGAAATCATCAATGGTTATAATAAAAATACTCGCCTTCGAAGTCAACTGCCGCAATGGCCGAGAGATCTAAGGCGCAGGTTAATAGCAATGCTCATTTTTTTTGTCGGGGCCACAATATGTTGGAGCTCTGACTACATCTTGTACCACATCAGTCACAAAACTCAGTATATGATTGATTGGTTTCGACTTGAACTTGACCAATCACAATGCAACATTCTAAGGCTCATCCCTAAACTCTTCTCATTTCAATTTTAGTTCATCTGTTTGATAATAAAAATCATCTCTTGAACCATTTGAAATCAGTCTCATATGACTATAAACATTTTCCTATAAAGTAAAGTGGGATATAAAAGCAGACTAGAAGATCTATGAAATGGAATCCAGAAGCACCCTAAGGAGTTACGGACTTTGAAATTTTGCGACAGTACCAGACTGGTGGATGTGTAACATGAGAATACAGAATAAACCTTGATGAGTGCCATAGGTAGTCCGAGTCTAATTGATATCGTCACCAATATGTTACAATCAGACAACATTGAAATATATCTATTTTACTTTCAGGTATTAGTATTTTCAATGGTTGTATGATTTTGATGTGTATTACTGCGTTGTGGTGTACATTTGACTCTGCGGGCAGAAAGTGGGTCAAGTTCAAGCGTTACCAGGAAAGCATGAAGGAGAAAGCGCACAGGTCACGACGGTCAGGGAGCGCTCGTAGAAACTGGAGACAAAGGTAACTGGAGCAAATTTTCATGGCCTTTCGAAATATTCCTTTTATTTTTACTGGAATTTTTATTTGATTTTTTAAAATCTCTTGACTTTTGTTGGTTAATATCAGCAGAAGGATAAATCTGGATATTTAAAAAGCATGAAGACCTACAAACTATTGACAAGTAGCGCATTCAAGTTAAAAGAATTATTTATTACAAATGTTCAGCAAGTGCATCAATTGAATTTTAAATTAAAGCATAATTTGTCAGTATTTAAACAATTTTATTCTACACCAATTTTTTCTCATTCACATTTTATTCACATTCATATTTTTGACTGTCCAATATATTTACATATTAGATACAATATATTTATATCCTAATATAAAACAAAGTTATTATGAGGGGATATTATGACTGGAGTAACCCAGTTGGTTTGTGCAGCCTTTTACCCTTGCATCTGTTATAACTTGTGAAAGGATTGATGAATTGAGTTCAGTTTTGGTACAAATGTGAGCAGGGAAATTCTTGTGAGCAATCTAGAGCTCCCATGACCCTTTTGTTTGTTGAAAATGTAGCAGAAAATGAGAAAAAAATGTTCATTTGGCATCAGAAGACACATTTGACTTGATTAATCCTTCTGACTTACTGCTCAGCAATTAGTAACTGACCACAGGCATTTATCCTAGGACAGTCTCGTAATCAACTGTCTCCAGACAGGCATTTATTCTAGGACAGTCTTGTAATCAACTGTTTCCAGACAGGCATTTGTAGAAAATTACACTGTA
This sequence comes from Mercenaria mercenaria, assembly GCF_021730395.1. Lineage (NCBI taxonomy): Eukaryota > Metazoa > Mollusca > Bivalvia > Venerida > Veneridae > Mercenaria > Mercenaria mercenaria. Next base: position 62,119,170 of record NC_069364.1, read on the forward strand.
ACATCATTAACTGTTACTTCTAGATTCTATTTTTTCCTGGCACTGTAGGCCCCAGGTTTCATTGTCTGTAAAGGTTGTTTCAATTGTGAATGTCAGTGACTGTAGTTCCTACAAGCTGTAGAGGATCGGTTCAGAATATATGTAATTAGTGAAAAAATTATATATCTGACATTAACACTATTTGAGACACTCAGACTGTGCCTTCGTAACAATACCAGGGGGATGAAATGACTGAATCAACCGGTACAACTTGTCCTGTAGTCAGAGGGTTAACTTTCAATTTTAGTCCTTGCACACATGTGGTCAGTTGTGTCCCTTTGTTACAGTTACTACTAATTTATCCAAACAGGAGGGGAGATGTTATGTATTCCAGTTTGATGGAGTTACAATCCTTGGAAGTTTTAAATAAATACAGCTGTTCTGGAAAGGCTATCTGTATTTATATGTACTGATAGAATTGGGACTTTGAAATTGGATTTCAAAAGTTTGATTTTCAAAATAATACAGCTTTTCCAGTGGCTTTATCACATTTTTTTGCTATTTTTCCATGTTACTAAAACTTAGACAGACTGATGCCAAAGTCCCACAGTATAGAAGAATTAGATATAGTTAACTAATATGTTTTTTGATATAATACATTTACAGTTTCAGGAGCAGAACAGTATCTGTCATTTTCAGTTCACCTCATTTTTCTCATTTTTATGTTTAACAAGCATATCTATTGTGTTATGTTTTTGATGTTGCTTTTGTCTTGTTTGGTTATTGAAAGGAACATCTTATATTATTGATTTTTGTGTCCTTTTGGTTGGTTTAAAATAAAATATTTTTAACAAGAATTATTTACAAATTCAGGTTGCTGCATCCTAGGTAGGCGTAGTTTGTGCTCAACTCCGTAAGTGGCTACCTTCCTCTAGACTTACTATAGGAAATTCATACTTAACTACTCCAACTGGCATAGGGACTTGTCATTAGATTTTTGATATTTACACTATTTGAAAAATAGGTTTCTCGGGTTCTTTGAAAGTTTAAAAAACGATTTACGGCATGATAATTTACAGATTTAAAACAAGTATGGAGGAGTTTATTTTTTATTCTTAGATAACAAAACACTAATTCTTCGGTCCCAAACTTCTCTCTTGCCTCTTGCAGACTTCCGGGCATTCATTTATATTTTTTCTTACAACTGAATTTCTTTGCTTGATGTATGCTACTTTCTGAATTTTACCCTGGATTCATTCAAATTTCATTAGTAAAATGTAATGCAAGAAGCTAGTCAGTAAGAAAACCTCCTGACAATTTCTGAATTAGACTTAAAATTATTGGAACCCAGCTGTGTTTAGGAAAAAATTACTTTGTTTCTGTCAGCATTTATTTACTTAGTTACTACATTTTTTTGGTCATGAAGTTTTAGTATTCTGCAAACTGTTTAGGATATTTGAATTGTTTTGAGAAAATGATCCAAGTCCCTGTGCATGGCATAACATAATGAGTTACTAACCCTCTTGATGCTTAGTGTGGTGTCAAGTAGTTTGTTTTAAGAAACTCTTCTCAGAATTCACCAGATAAAATAGTGATATAGTCACAACTAACAACATGCACTGTTTTTCAGCACATCAGTTACCTTAAAACAACATGAAACAAACTGTTACCAAGCTTTAGCTTAGTTGGTAATGGTCTGGGAACCAGAAAGTTTTGTTTTGTGTTCATGGTTTTAATTAGTTTCCCCTTTCATGTTGGCAGAGGTTTTTGAAGTGTAGCATAATGTCCTTCCCACAGCTCTTGTTTATTAGGTTTCTAAAGAGCTTTTAATACCAGTGGACAACTGAAAAGAAAAAATGCAGATGATCGGTGATTATTTTGCACCAAAAAACTCAATTCTTAGTTTCAATGTGGCACTAAACTGTTTTTAAACTGAAATATACATTGAACTGCACTGATTTAGAAAGAAATATCGCTTGGTAGTTTTTTACAGATTTAAAAACAGGGAATATAGGATGTAGTGTTAGAATGGAATGATTGAAAAGTTGATTAATTCTCTCAGTATCACAGGCTACACATAATGCTGGGTCCTCAGGGGAGAGAAAAATTTCCAATTTGCTGATCAGCAATTCTATCGGTAATGATTCAATTCAAAAGAGAAATATTTTGTTCCAGCAGATCTATCACAAAGTTAACTTAGTTGATAGCAGAATGCAGGTAGAAAATGAATAATAAAATTTAGGGAAATTTCTTTTAGCAGCAACTTTGATAAGTAAATACTATCTTACATTTGGAGAAAATCACAACTTGTTACAATGGTGGCAGGGATCATCCTACAAGGCGATTTGAGCGATATCGTCGCTTTAAAGTCGGCCACTTCGCCTAATTATCGCCTCCGGGCGAAATCCGAATCGCCGAGTTTTTCAGCGAATTATTATCTGTTTACTAAAGTTGTAAAACTTTATCATATTCTAGATTAAATTATCGATAAATCCATAGTTAACCCTGCCTACTCGCCTGTCAAACTTCAGCCAATCGTAGCGTTAATATCCCACACAATCAATAATATTGTAAGCCGCCGCCATTTTGAAAATTTTCAATCGGCGTGTAAAAAGCCGATAAACTTAACGAGAGCATGATCTTATGCAACAATTCTATTCTTTCATTTTATTAAAGGTGACTTCAAAATTTATTTCAATTACCATGATTACGGTCAATTTCTGCAAATGAATTGCTCGGGTACTGCGGATAAAAAATGATTTCGCGGACGTCAGAACTACTGTACAAAATATTGTAAAAAGATCGCCATTACCTACGAGTTTGGTATTATTTTCGAAAAAATAAATAAATAAATGAATTAAATGTATAAATCCAAACAAGTTGATGCTAAAATCAGGCATTATAAAAGCACGAGAATCGAAATATGAATGAAAAATTTCACGGCGTTTTGATCGTGCACCTGGTAAATTTCGGATAAAAATTTAAAGGCGACTTTTTTTCATAATTAAGTTCATACTTTATTTAGAAATTCATGAAAATGATAATGCAAAAATCAATTTCCTTAAATAATTACTGTTTATAAGTTACAGCTAGACCCATAGAAAGTGGATATATATAGGCAGGAAACTGAATGCTATGCCGATTCTTCTCCTTAAATTCCTCAACTTCTCCCTAAATTCTGCGGAGGGAGAAGTGACTTCTCCCTAAAATTTTGACCTAGGATGATCCCTGGGTGGCTTATTTAAGACATTTTATAATGTCAATGCGACAAAACAAAACTAACAAGAGGCATTACGAAACATAGAATGTGACAGAACAAAACATGTTATTTCTTGCTGCTTGCACCATTAACAGAAGTGTTGTATTGGCCTGCACGCCAAGAAGAAATGAAATGTTTCATTGTCTCATATTTGCATTGCGCGCATGCCAAGACAACACTACATAATGTGCTTCATAGCTGCGTGCACGCAAAAGCTACGTAAGGAAAGCTTTGTTAATGGCGCGCATACCAATACAAAATAAAACGTTTCGTTATGTTGCATTGTTAGTGTTGTTTTGCCGCCTTGGCAGGAATGCAAAAAAAAAACACAGAGAACTTCGAAAATTTCATTATGGCGATTTCGAGCTGGCACCAGAACAACAACGAAATATGCTACCACAGCCGCGTGCAGGTCAAATGCAGCATAATGAAATGTCTTAAATCATCCTCAATACGTTATGGCAAATATAGGTGGAATTCCAGTAATGTATAAAGGGAAGTAATGAATATGTATGAAAAATGTATCAACATACACACATCAACATCACACTCCCAAGTATTTATATCATTTTGAAGAATGCAACCAGAGAAAATAAAAATGACAGTTGCATGAAACAAGTAGCAAGGTATGTAGAGGATTAAAAATAGTCTTGTTTTTTCTTTTTTTTCATGTATAAATAACTTGGATAAAATACCATATTGACTCCACAGACATTGTATTTCTGAATCTATTCAAAATAGTGAAACAAGTTCTCACTTATTTTCAGAATTCTGTGTTTTCATGTGTTAGGTGAGTAATTCAGACCTGTGCAAATCTAGTGTTAGAAATATATAAAAAAAAATATCAAAATAAATAATTCAAATAATTTCCATGTTATATTACTTAGGCTGAAGAATTTCAACAGCAAAATAATGCAGGTTTGCAAAATACACTAATGCATGAATCCCCACAAAAAATACTTGTAGTAGGTTTTAGGCTAAAGCCTACATAAAAAAAGAAAACAAAAGTACTTACACTTTTTTTCTCAGCATAGTTGCAAGTGAAACTGCATGAAGTTTTATGGTTTCAGCATCATGTTGTTCCAGTCTCTCTTGATTTATGCAGACCGCTTTGATCTTGATCCTGCATGTTAGTAGCTGCATCGAAAGGCCAGATTTGCTGTGTACTTGATACAGGGTGGCTGGTTTGGATACCAGACACACAGAGAAAACGTCTTGATTCAGGTAGTATTTTGCCTATGTTTTCCTTATTACTTGACTGATTTTCATTAAATAAAGTGTGCCAAAGACAGCAAAATGAATGCTTTCCTCTGCACAAAGCACCTGCCATCAGTTCTATGTACTTCTCTCAAACACTGTGCCCAACTGCTTTTCGTGGACTAATGTGTAGATAATGTACACACATTTGCAGTTTTGTGCTGAGGAAAACACTCATTTTGAATTATTTGATGCCTATTTTCTTATGAAAATCTGTCAAAGTCCATAAGGAAAATACAGGCAAAATGTCACCTGCATCGGGACATTTTCTCCATGTGTGTACAGTATCCAAAAGGCACGTGGGTTGGCCACCCTGTGATAGATTCTATCCCAGGTATTGGTAGTGTTCTTTGCTTGCGAAGGATCTTCTTACTGTGAAGTCATGGAATATCTTTGGCAGTTTTTTGGTTCAGACAAAACATGGCTTGTATGGGTACATAAAATACTGGTTTCAGAATTTGGCAATAAAACATAATGGAGAATAAACATTGAGAAAAAATGAACTGCATTTTACCATCGGGATTTCATTTCATAAATTGAAACAAAAATCTGCAAAAATTATCCAATAACTTCACAGTATAAGATGTAGGAGAGCATGGGCATGGATTAAGGGATTTTTATCTTCAAATTGCAAGTTGCTGCTATATTTTGTAAAGAGATATAGCTACTTTTATTGAAATTGTATTCTGTGTATGTAAACTGTCTGTAAAATACTGGCCATCATATATTTATAAATGCCCCATATTATGTATAGAATAAATCCAAATCTTGAGCTTTTATTAATATATTAAAAACTAATTTTTTAGAGAAAAAAATGGCCTGTTCTTTCTGACCTTCTTAATACCATTAATTTTACCTTCCACAAGATTCTAGCATATTCATTGGTTAAAATGTGGTCACATGGCAACCTATATTTCTGTGGAGGGACAGTAGACTTTCATGCCGGGTTACTACACTAATAATCAGTGGTCGATAAAACAAACATTGAGTTTGTAAATGACCCTTCACATAAATATATGGGGTAAGTAAGATAAATATGTTGACTAGGCTGACACCTCCTCACCCACCCCCCCTTCCGCATCAAATATTAATATTTGTTTCAAAAAAGAGTCAAATTAAAAAATGCAAGATTGTTGTCCTTGACAATATTTATTGGATTGAAAGGTGTGATGGTCTCTCCTCCTCTTAATCTTAAGAATAAGCAGACGTTTATATACATATTTTGAAACTAAGTAGCTATGCCACTTTATTTTGTTAATTGATTTTAAAGAAATTAATACTCTGGATAGAAGCATTTAAAATCTATGTTTTTATTTTTCTGTAAATTGTTCTTTTATGTCTCTTATTGTTGTATATGGAAGCCTCCTGGTGCCAGCAGAGAGATTTAAATTTGTCTTACGTACGACTTACTATCTCCTACGTAGGAGTTAGTATCTCCTACGTAGGACTTAGTATCTCCTACGTAGGACATAGTATCTCCTACGTAGGACTTAGTATCTCCTACGTAGGACATAGTATCTCCTACGTAGTACTTAATATCTCCTACGTAGGACATAGTATCTCCTACGTAGGACTTAGTATCTCCTACGTAGGACTTAGTATCTCCTACGTAGGACATAGTATCTCCTACGTAGGACTTAGTAACTCATACTTAAGGGTCCTATTTTGGGGCGCTGCAGCGTTCTGTGGTCCTACTCGCGTTTCCGGTACATGTGTTAATTGAACATTGCTGGTTGACTTTTTAATTGCGTGCTGATAAATGGCATTTATTGCAATATTTGATTTATTTTCTAAACTATTTATATTTTTGTATTTTATGTGTTGTCTCGAGAAGGGGCTTAAATAAATAACTTTTCATTGCAATCAGGGAAATTATCTCTTAACCACTGTTTCTAACCAGTAACAAAGAATGAATTTATATAGACCTGATTGCATGACACAATTATCAATGTTCTATAACATTTAGTTAGTTTCAACTAGTCAATTATTCTTTTATCTAGTCACTCTGATCAAACAAAGTTGTAAATGTTATTTCGCATGAAATTAGCTCTTATATTGAAAAAAAATAGCCTCTACTGTGAAGAGCGATAAAGGGGAATAAATCATGTTTACCAAGTTACTGTCCTTAATTTCTTCTCTCTAGGCATACACTTAACAAAACAAAGATAACCAGATTTAATGACTGAAACCTACAATTCTGTGATATTCGGTTCACTTAAACAGATGATATTACTGTCAATCAAAAACATGCATCTCATCTTTTATTTCATCAATATTTCTACATTCTATGTGGTTGCCTTACTTTTTCACAACATATAAACTATCTTTTTATACATATATAGAAGATACACACACCATGTTAAAGAAAGCAAAACCGTCGAACCACAAGTTGATTTGACATTAGTTTTTCGGAACACTATAGACTCGCATCAGTCGTTAGAGTCATTAAATGTAAAGCACTTTCCTCTCTGATACCACTTTCTGAAAAAAAAAAATCACTACCTCTTGCCTCTGACTCTAACGACTGGACAAATGCGATCTGAGCTAGGCAGTTTTCATCCCAGCTATAATAATCACCATCTCATTAGAGATCATTGCAAATGTGTTCATGATGTAACATAACCCTTGATTGACTCCAGTGCCCTGGATCATAGAATATCCTTTATGACCTTCACAGTCTGTGTAATGAAGTGCTTGCCAATGAGTACCTTTTATTACCAGATGAATGGGAGAGGTGTTAATGAATTTTATACCTTAATAAACTTCATAAATGTATCATCTTTAATATGCAAATAAAGCAGAAATGTGTGTTTGAAACAAAAAAGTATCAATAGTTTATTATCATGTTAAATCATGCTTTAGATGCAGTTACAGTAATTTCCTGTAACTAGTTAATGCTTGACCTGAATGTAGAAAAAGAAAATTGTGCCGTGCCATGAGAAAACCAACATAGTGACTTTGTGACCGGCATGGATCCAGACCAGCCTGTGCATCCGCACAGTCTGGTCAGGATCCATGCTGTTCACTAATGGTCTCTCTAATTGCAATAGGCTTTAAAAGTGAACAGCGTGGATGCTGACCAGACTGCGCGGATGCTCAGGCTGGTCTGGATCCATGCTGGTCGCAAAGCCACTATGTTGGTTTTTTCATGGCGCAGCTCAAATGATGATAACACCTAATAAATATTGATTATTAAAGGCACTGTCCTTGAGATCATACGACAACAGAAAAAAAAGGGAAATGTTAGGTACCAGTATCAAGAAATTAATGCTAATACCGCTTAAGAAAGCTTTGAATTAATTACTGACAGATTATATGATATTGAAACACATGAGAACTAGTTGTCTTAACTATTTTTTACACTGGAAATTGAAAAGCGTTTGTAACGTTTTACTGAGGTAAACTGCCTAATTGTTAAATATCTACATTCAAGGGTAATTGTATACATATTCCTCCGTGGTGTATATTGTTAAAGACAGCAGGAAAATTTTCATTGCCGTGGCGGCCCGGGTTCGATTCCCGGCTCTGGCATCTTTTTTCCTTGATTGAGTAGATTAAGGATAGTTTAGAAACAAAAACTCGAATTTTAATGTCCATGGTATGTATGACCGAACTTCAGTTTTAAAGAAAGACCATTTCTAGCCAAAATTTGTAGGTCAGTACCTTTATTGAGAGAAAGTTTATTAATCAAATCACACAATCGGTCAAAACAATAACTGGCGGTAATTATATTTAGTAACTTTCATGATATACTTCAATCATACTTTTAAACTCTCTACATAATTTCAAGAGAGGCCTCCATAGCCGAATGGTAAAGGTTCGAAACCTCACATGACATGTTTCAATTCTTCATATTCATAAACTGCCCGGTTTGCTTATGGAATGTCTGGAGCAATGCCTAGAAGTGCACCTTGTGGGTAGCGCAGTGTGACTATACCCAAACTATATAGTCCCCCCCAAAAATACAAAAAAAAAACAAACAACAACAACAACAAAACAAAATAAAATGTTCAAAAATATCTATTAAAACATATTTATTGACTACTTCATCTGTCAAATTCAGAACTTAGTCAAATGTGTCTTTAATTCATACTTACGAAGTTTGTGTGAGACATTGAAAGAAGGGAGATGTTTAATTATTTGCAAATATGTAATCTACCGGTATCAGATAATCAGATAATCCTTACTAAATAATAGTACACACGTGTATATTGTTCCACTGCGCATGCTTGAGAGTCTTTTAGTCAGTGACATACGTACGAGTTACTAACTCCTACGTAGGAGATACTAAGTCCTATGTAGGAGATACTAACTCCTACGTAGTACTTAATATGTCCTACGTAGGAGATACTATGTCCTACGTAGGAGATACTATGTCCTACGTAGGAGATACTAAGTCCTACGTAGGAGATACTATGTCCTACGTAGGAGATATTAAGTACTACGTAGGAGATACTAAGTCCTACGTAGGAGATACTATGTCCTACGTAGGAGATACTAAGTCCTACGTAGGAGATACTATGTCCTACGTAGGAGATATTAAGTACTACGTAGGAGATACTAAGTCCTACGTAGGAGATACTATGTCCTACGTAGGAGATACTAAGTCCTACGTAGGAGATACTAACTCCTACGTAGGAGATAGTAAGTCGTACGTATGACAAATTTAAATCTCTCTGCTGGCACCAGGACGCTTCCATAGTTGTAGGGTTGACCAACATGCAACATGTTCTACTATAGTAGTTGCATATGTGATAGTGAAATTATGGGAAGTTAGATAAAATTGTCATTTTATGAAATAATTCAAAACATCAAAGCTTACTAGATAAAATTGGATCATAAGGGGCCCATGATATACCGTAGATACCCATGTATAATGCGCACCCGTGTATAATGCGCACCCCTGATTTTGACCCAAAATGCTGCGGAAAAAAATAATTTTTGGTCAATTTTGAGGTGGATGGAAAATGAAAGTAGAGTTTATATCGACCCCGGTAATAAATTTTATCTCCGCGGTGGAGAGCAGTATCGGTCTCGCGGTACTATCGATTTTTGTTTTCTCGATAATAAAATATTGTTTTACTTGTTGTTTTACCTTTTTAATTAACTATTTTGAATAAATTAACAGCAGCTGATTTATTATTTCGTAATGGTATTTTTCAAAATGACATGAGCTTCTCAATTCAAACCAATAACAAAAGGTGTGATAGTCTTTTTGTCACAATCAAATAGCCAGTAATTACCGGCAATTAACGTGTCACCTCGTGTCAATTATGTTGTTCACAGTTTGATCTTGGTTAAAGATAATTCTCAATCTTTAATTAGTATCATAATTTTTGTGATTTATAAACATTTCTTTCATCAAAATACTTTTAAATTTATATGAAATTAATTTTGTTTAAAAGAAAAATAAACCATTCGATCTTCTACAGAACGTAACCGCAATCTTAGTTTTTAGCGGTGACAGTAAGCGCGGGGAGTAGTTTCCCTTTACTAAAATGGCGGACATCGGTAACAAACTTGTTTTGAAGTTAGAAAATTGTCTGTACCTGTATATTATGCGCACCCACAATTCGCGGGTGGTCCCGGGGTAAAAAAACGTCATGATTATTCTTGAAATAGTTTATGCAGATTTTCGCATTGAGCACTATGCATTTGTTGCTAATCTTTCATCAAAATACTTTTAAATTTATATGAAATTAATTTTGTTTAAAAGAAAAATAAACCATTCGATCTTCTACAGAACGTAACCGCAATCTTAGTTTTTAGCGGTGACAGTAAGCGCGGGGAGTAGTTTCCCTTTACTAAAATGGCGGACATCGGTAACAAACTTGTTTTGAAGTTAGAAAATTGTCTGTACCTGTATATTATGCGCACCCACAATTCGCGGGTGGTCCCGGGGTAAAAAAACTGCGCATTATACATGGGTATCTACGGTAATGTTATTTAAACGAAATATGTTAACATCAGACTTCAGGAAAGTTGGAAAAACTGGCAGGACATTTGGTCCAGCAATGCCTAAAAATCTGCCGGACCGAAGAAAATGTCAGTGTACGTACCGCATACGTTGCATTTCTCCATCATATACAAGTCAGGGGTGATTTTTACTCGTTAGTTTTCTCGTTAAATGTTCAGTCAACCCTCTTATTTTCGTACATTTGTTTCCTTTCACTACGATTGTTAGGCATTAATTTACGATGCTTTCCTGGTTCTGCCCCGCTCTGATGCCATTATGATATGTTGTCCAAGATGTTGTGATTCTCGGGGTACAATAAATGTCGGACAGTCGGACCGCATCCGGATTAAGAAACCGCGGACCGCATCAAAATTTTCCGTCATGTCCGTCGGACCGACGACTTTCCGGAAGTCTGAACATAAATCATTTCAAATTCAAACATTGTGTAGTTTTTGTAGCAGTCCTTTATAAATTTTGGTAGGAAGTTGCACTAGCAGTGTATATACTGCCAGGTTAAGAATGTTAAAACACCCATTCTTTATAATTGCTATAAATACCCAGGTGCCCGCCCTTGATGAAATAATGCACGAAGGTGCACCTGGGGTCTTCCTCCACCATCAAAGCTGAAAAGTCACCATATGACCTATAATCGTGTTGGTGCAATATTAAACCCAACAAAAATAAATAAATAAATAAATAATTGCTATAAAAATGAAAAGATCGTCTACATTTTAACTGACATTTATCCTGCATTCAGGCATTAAGCTTTTAGAGTCATTTATATGGAGTTAATCAGGCTCTGCAAAATCCGGATGATTATGTATAGTCTTTGTCATGATCAAGTACATAATTCAGACTAAACAAAGTAGTCAAGACAATAGTTTATGTAAATTCTAATGAAATCTTTTTGTCTTTGCTTGTTATGGAATCCATTAAACATTGCTTAATTGTTGCATGTTGATCACCCAAGCTATTTGTGTTCCCAAAAGCCAGGAAATATAAAAAACTATTTGATAAAACGTCATGATTATTCTTGAAATAGTTTATGCAGATTTTCACATTGGGCACTATGCATTTGTTGCTAATCTTTAAAATGAGTTTCGGTGAAGTTACTGTATGGCAAAATAAAATTTTCTCGAATTTCTTAGCGTAGTTTAACATTATATTGTATCGTATACATTATAATCTTTGAAAACAATCCTTTCTTTCTGTAGAACCTGTTCTTTTCTATAAAATTGAGATTTAACAAAATCAGCTTCCAAAGAGATATGAAGCACTGGATAGCCTCTGGCAAATTTCATGAACATCTTGCAAAGCTCTTAATATTTCTCTCATATTGTTTATATGTAAGACAAACAGGTTGGTTATGATATAAACATAAATAATGATTTGCAGGTATATTATTCTATGGTTTATTTACAGAACAAAACTACACACCAGAATTGTAATGTATTTCCTGGCTTTGCTGTATTGTGAATTTTATTTTATTTTTGTGTTTAATTGTGTTATTTTCTTCAGGGACAGGCAACAGCATTACCAGTGTCAGTATATGCAAAGGTAAACCCCTCTCTAGCACACCTATCCTGCTTTCAATTTCTTTCAGATGCTTATTTTACACCTAGCACACCTACCCTGCTTCCAGCCAGTTTCCTATGCTTGTTGCCTCTAGCAGGTCTGTCTTTCTTTCAGACTTGCATTGAAGCGTCGTATTGCCTCACAACACACCAATCCTACTTAAACTTTTCCTTTAATATTGCAGTCATGGCAAAATCCTATTAGACAGCCAGACCTGTCCAATAAAAAATGGCTAAGTCTGACATGGAAGGCCGGCATGTCGAACCATATGTCCGATACCGTACGAATGGGTCGGTGTTTACTACCGCTGAAGTGTTTTTTACAGTGCAGTTAACCCAGTTTTCTTACACACCTCTTCCATTTTTCATCTATCTAATATCTAATTGTTCTTGTTTACTCTTTACGACATGTTTTCGGTCAGACGAGTTTCCATTTGGTCAGACGGGTTATCCTAGTCTTGGAACTCTTTCGCCATGACTCACATATTGCGTTGCAGCACACCAACCACCACTTTTCTTTGAAGCTTCATAGTGCCTCTCAGCAAACCAATTCTACTTTCACCATATATAATGGTTCATATCACCTTGATTGCTTTCAGTGTTTGCCATAGATTATCTTTCTTTGCATTTATTTGTTTACAGCACATTTGCACTTGTAACATTAATGCACGAATAAATAACAATTAGTTATTTGCACTAATTAACCCTCTTCACAATGAAGATTTATTTCCACCAACTATCTTTTCAACTAATACATGGACTTCTTTCTGGCATCCGAGTATCTTATATTATCATTTGACTCATATAAATCACAGGTCCATGGTCACAACTTATAATAGTGAAAATTAATTACTTATGTAATGTAATAAAACACTTCTTGAATAGTTTACCAGTCAGAAGTCGAAATTGTCTGCCCTAGGTCCAAAAGGGAGGGCAAATTATAGACTAAGCTTTGACTATGGACAAACAAACCATGCAATAATATATTTATTACAGTTGTTTATTTAGAAGTGTTGACTTAAGCCCAGCATACATGAGTCAAAATTATTTGGCCATGGTCTGGTCTGAGCCGAACATCTTATTTATGGTCTTTGAATGTCCTTGAACATTTGTACTTCACTATGGCATTTCAACATCTTGTTCACTAATATTTCACTATAGCATTTGAACTTCTTAGTGACTAATGTGTCACTATGACTTTTGTTTGAGTTTTCTGCAGAAATTGTTGCTTTAGTACATTATATACATACACAGAATGGCATACTGCTGTTCAACTTGGTACTTTAGCAACACGATAGCTTTAGTAACCAAGTCAGTAACATGTTCATGTTTGAGAAGTTTTAAGTGACAGTAGAATAGATTGTCTTGAGACTGATGTATGGCAAACACAAATATAACTGACAGAATGTACTGGTCTATAAATTGCTATTGGTATTCAGTAAGTGTTTATCTATATAAACAGTGCAACTTAATCAATTTACTATTGACTTGCACAAATATGGTAGTGTAGAGAATCGGACAGCATTCTTTTTGTGAAGCTAGATATAGATTGATGGCTTTGGCATATTGTTCTCAAAGGGAATATCTTGGAAGGACTCAGGTTTTTATATGCCTTTTTAATGGCATTGTCCTGCTGTCTTTTTCTGTTTCCAGATTCTAAGACACAAAGTGTAATAGCTATAGCTTTCAAACGTAATGGGATGATTACTTACCACATGAAGAGGTTCCCTTTAGTTTAGAGGAACAGTAGGTCAAAGGTCAAGGTCACAGTGACACTTAGACTTAAATTTAGTATATGGACACTAAATCATAAAGTATAAGAGTTAAGGCTTTCAAACTTCACACAATGATTAAGTACAATAAGAGGAAGATACCAGATTTTTGGGTTAGCGGGCCAAGGTCACAGGAACTTGAATTTCTTGTAATATCTTAATTTCCAGGTGCTAAGTCACAAAGTATAATAGCTACGGCTTTCAATCTTAACGTGATGACTCGGCACTGCTTGAGGAGCATCCCCATTGTTTTTTTGGGTCAATAGATGAATGGTCAAGGGTTAAGGTGAAGGTCATTCAGAATCATGTTGGGTTATTAAAGGACATATGTCAGATTTATAAGGTTAAGGGGTTAAGCTGTTTGTAAAGTATGTTAAGGAGGTCGGATAAGACAGTTTTTGTTTTGGTTAAGGTGAAGGTCATTCTAAATCATGTTTGGTCATGTAAGGTCATATATCATGTTTTTAAGGTTAAGGGTTTTGGCTATTTGCAGACAAGTGTTAAGGAAGTTAGGAGGGACTATTTTTTAAAAAAAGTAGATTTTGAATATCTTGTATCCATCATTGGTCTGAAGAAAATCTCTTCCAAGTTTTCTCATCCTGCAACAGTAGAAATTACAAAACATGTTTGATTACATCACCATTCCAGTCACTACTTCCAGAAGGATGAGCAAGGAAATGAACTGGAAGGCTTGATAATATTCTGTAGTGATTGTGCTATACAAGTTTTTGATGTTCTTCTTGGATTATTGTTTCCACCACTTTGCCTCCTCAGGTTCTCATTTATTTTTACAGTAGTCTGCCAAGTTCTATTTTCAGTATGGGTAATTGGTGGGAAAAAAGCGTATAAATCAGATAATGGTTCCTGTCTATAGAATTAATCTAAATTGTCTCTTGATATTTAAGTTAACTATTTATGTAATAAAGACTTAGGACTGCCTTTGATGACTGCAAGGTTTCAGTTTTATGTTTTCCATGGTGTGATTCATTATCCAGTCTACAGTCAAGAGCAGTTTCAAAGATGTTAATGTCTTCACCTTTTAAAATGTCAGTCTTCTCTGCTTAATGGTCTGCTGCAACAGGGCTGAAACTACCTTCCAAAATGATATCTAACCAGTTAAAAAATTTAGTAAAAAAAGAGTTAACCAGAGTTAACCAGTCAGAAGAAGGAATAAAATGGCATATTGTCTTAAAAGTCCTTGGTGCAACACTTGTTCACCATCATAAGTTGACCTGTACAGCAAGAAACATAATCCATCCTGCTTTTGCAAGATTATATGGCCCCTTTTGGACTTAGAAAATATCAGATCTTGGATTCAGAGTTTTATGCATTTAGGTCAACTTTTTGGCTCTTGAACTGATCTAAGTAATTGACATGTGTGAAACTGCAATCATTTTAACATCATAAGCTGACCTGTATCAGAAGAACATAATCCATCCTGTTTTTTTGCAATGAATATTGTCCCTATTGGACTGTAGAAATCATTTTCTGTTAGATTAGTTATAAGATCAACTTTTACTCATTTAAACTAGTCAAAGCTATTGCTTTGAAAACATGAACAGTTTTTCACACATGTGTTATCTAAACATCAAGAAACATAACTCTATCTCTTTTTCAAGATGTGCCTTTTTAGACAGAAATATCAGTGGTAGCATGTTGCATTCCAAAATCATGCGCATCTAACGACCTTCTTAAACCAGTGGTTATACAAATGCGTGCACACAATATTTATGGGCATTATATATCTGGACAAGTTATACACAGCTAAGCCCAAGAGTTTCCATTTATTACTCAAAATTTTGGAAAAAAAGATGTCTGCTGGAGTTGAGTAGTGCTTATCCAGAGTCCACCAACTGGGTCACAATGCATAGTTTGTCCCATGACATTGTATTTGGTATTCCTACCTCATGTAAAATATAACATTTACTGGTTTCTAAATATTGCACATGCTCCTGGTAAAATCAATCCCTGTAACACTTGCTACAACAAATGGGTTGAATACAAATAACATTTTAGTGCATTAAAATAATTGCTTGGCCAAACCAGTGATGTTGCATTTTAACTGAGAACTAATTTTATGCTTATTACTAACAAAATGTTATGGTGCTTTTTGTGTGCTATTAAAACTGTACATTTATAAGGTGAAGTTCACAGACTTGACCGGAGTGTGTTGCATATAGAAAGACAGGTCATAATATATGTGGATATTAATTTAGAGATCTGTTATATGTTTCACAACATTTCTATTACTTATCCCGTTTGCTTTCGATTTTCTTAAATTTGCTTTGAAACATTTATAATTTAGCTTTTTTTCTCTTTTACTGTTCAGACGCATTTTGAATCATTTCTTCATTAAATGTGCCTCCATCATAGAGAAAGCATGTTATATTTTTGTGCATCCTCTGCCAAAATATTACACATCAGCTGTAAAGCGAGAAGTAGCAATGGCATTATCAAATGACACACTCTTGCACTTTCCGTCTAGTAGATTTTGCGAGAAAATTTTGTCTGATGATCAAGTCGGAATGGAATGCAAGAAGTTGTACAAAAGCTTGATCCTTCAGTGGGGAACCTCACAAATGGTCAGTGGGTATTGATTAGGGCTTATTTATTTGTTGTGATATGACATCTTGTATTTTCAGGAAAGCAATGCGGGCATATGAGGAAAGCTGGGACAGGAGATTAGGACTTATGTGTTGTTGTGTAGAAAGGAAAGGCCGAAACAAGGTACAACATTTGTGAAGTAGCTTTCTAAAATCATTATTATACTTCTGGATACAAAGTTCATGAGGGCTGTATTGGAGTCAAGCAAGTGCGTCTGTCAGTCTGTACATCATATCCGTGACCTTTTAAAGTGTTTGCAAGATTTTCATAAAACTAGCATCAATTTTTAACCTTATCATGATGACTTGCAGAGTCCTCAAAACAGTCTTTAGGTCAAAAGTCAAGTTCACACTTGAAGATCATATAGCTTAACTTTGTATCATTGCATAATATCTAAAACACTTGAAAGACATAAAACTAGCATTAATTGTTTACCTCATTAAGACGAAATGCAGATCAAATGACCTGGGTCACTAAGTTTAAGATCAAGGTCATGCTTAGAGGTCAAAGATCAAATAGCTTCAATTTGTGTCCACTCCCATTTTTTCAAAACGGCATGAATGAATTTCACAAAATTAGCATCAGTTGTTTACTTCATCCAGATGACATGCGCAATGCACAACGCTGGTTTTTGTTCAAAGGACAACATCACAGAAGTCAAAGTTAGAAAAACTTAAATTTGTGTCTGCTGCATGTCTTTTTAAACACTTGAAGCATCAGCAATTGTTAATTCATCAAGACAACTTACAGTGTACCACCAAGGTCACTAGGTCAAAGATCAAGGTCACACTTTATAGTCAAAGGTCATAATCACAACATTTTACTTTCCCAGTATCAAAGCCGGGTCAGTGATAGCTCTAGTTGTTGCCTGTGCATCATTACTTGTTTATTACCTGGGTTTGCACTTGAATGAAACGGAACATTTGCATTGAATAAATATTTAGTAGGTTATATACAAGGAATCTTAAGTCATACTCAGGAAATTATGTCAAAGTAAAGTAGTTTATCTGATTATCATCCTGCCTGATTTTTCTGAACAGATTTTTTTAAAGATTGCATTTCCATAAGAGTTCATATTTTCATTTGTTCTCGCTTTATTTAATTGACAGAAACTTTTTTTCATTTTTGTCAGAGTATAATCCCAACGGTTTTAAGAAAAATTTGATGATAATGTAAGAATTAATTTATATTGGACAAAGTGATGACATGTAAGGACTAAAAGTCAGTTCCAAATAGACCAAAATCAAAGACCTAGTTCTTGCACAGTCCTTGAAATAAATCAATTTCCAATAATCTAAATTAAGGAACAGGATATGCACTATTGGCCTCTTAATTGTTTTACTTTAATTAGTATTGGTGATTTATCCCCGAATGAGTTTGTGATTAAACACATCCAACTTACTCTAGGGATTGTGCCCACATATTGCATTTATAAAGGCAATTACTCATTGCTGGTGTCAATAATCTCATAACCTGAAGCAGAATGGTGGAATTTCTTCTTTTCGTGATTATTCTATTGTCTGTTGATTATTCAGTATTTCAGGTCTGCAAATGTGTTTTTACTGAAAAAGATTAACTTATTATGAGAATTTAGTTTTTAGCTCACAGAAGCACAATTTCCAAGGGATTTTGTGCTCTGGATTAGCTATTGTATTCATTCACTGTCAGTCGTCCAGCCTTCATCAGCCATTTGCTGCAAGGAACAGCACCTCTGAAATTGATGAAACCTGGCTTGGATATTCTTTGTGTGGTCCTCTTACAAAATTCTTTGAACAGTTATGCTCCATTGTACATAGAGGCTGCAAGAGCTAAAAAATAGAAACTTACCTTCTCTTTGGATCTGATTTTGAATTAATTGCATGCAAATGTTCTTCAGACAACCTGTATAACAATTTCTAATCCAGAAGTTTATGGCTATTACGGGGGGAGGGGGTTGGGTGTCACTTTCCCATCATGTATGTAGTGGAATCTTTAAAAAATCTACTTGTATGAATTTGAAATAATTTCACAGAACTGTTCCTTATGTGACTTCACTAGGATTGTTCAGATTACTGCAATTTGTTAAAATGGTCACTTTTCCCTGTGTATAGGTACAGTGGAAACTTGTGAAAAGTTTGCATTCGGTAACCCTCAACCATTTAAGAGTTATTACCTGTTTGAGTCTGTGATACAGGGCCTGTTTTGAGTGTTAGCCTTAAATGAGCTTATTGTCCATGTCAAGCTTCATTGTCAGTTCAAGCTCAGTATCCATAACTGTTGAAGTCAGATATTGAATTAGCTTTTTGTAAAACCAGTAAAAACATAAAATAAAAATATTTTAGAAGATGCAACTGTCGCTTGGTCTCCAGAAAAAATCTAAAACGGCTTCAAAATACTAAAAACTTTGACGCTTCTTTTCAAATTCAATAAAGTGTTGGGGTTTAATACAATTATAGGTCATATGGTGACTTTACAGCTTTTTATGGTGAAGGAACACCCCAGGTGCCCCTCCAGGCATTAATTCTGGCATTAGCAGGTACTTGGGTAGAACTTCAACCTTCAGTAAGCCAGCTGGATGGTTTCCTCTAATGAAAGAACTTTAAACCCCAAGCAAGGTTTTGAACCTACAGATGAACCTACAGGCAAATGATTCAGTCTGTGACATTGACCACTCAGCCACAGAAGCCCCCTTTAACTAAACTGATACACTAGAATTGAATTTGTATAACTGAGTTCCTTAGGGCAAAAAAAGCTTTATTCCGTGGTTGGTGGTGCTGGTCTAAGCTGCTTTTACAAAGATTTTAACTGCTAGAACAATTGAGCAATAATCTGCAATGTTGGCAATAAAGTTCATAGCATTTTAACTGAGATATTTTTATGAATTTTTGGCTGATAAGACTAAATTGCTGTCTGCTTTCAAGTTTATTTCTCTTCCAACAACTAAAATTGTTTTTGATGTTTTTGTTCCATTAGCAAACATTGTAAATGCTTGTAACAGCTATTAAAAACATTCTGTTTGGAAATTATTACCCATTGAAGTAAATCTGTCACTGTCTACAGGAGGTGTTTTGTGGAGTAAAATGGTTTAATTGAGAAGGTAGTCATGACTCTTGTAAACAGTGGACAGGAATATAAAAGTTAGTTCTTGCCATGCAATCTTTTATTATTCACTGAATTTTTTTTACAAGAAAAACATCTTTTCTCATCAGAGAAACAGATTGAGATATAAAATGTTCAGAAATTGCTATTAAAGAGAATTTTATGGATTGGTTTTAAAGTACTCAAATAGCTGATGACAGTCAGTCAGTATGGGCTTCAGCAAACAGGCTTCACTGGGGCTGAAAATAAGTTAAATATTGAAATGCAGTGGGGCTTCAGATCAATGTTTGTTACCTGAGTTTTGTGGATGATCAAATACCAATATTTGTATGATAATGTGGATTATATTGACAGAACAATCATAGTACATCCTAATAAACAAATAAAGAGGCAAGAGAATGACAGCATTATCCATTGCTGCAGCGTTTTCTCTTTTCAAATAAAATGCTGCTTTCATCTCTAGGGAGAACTATATTCTTCATTGATCTCAAACAAACCCATTTAGAGCATTTTCAGACAATATTTCACTCTAAATTACCATTTTGATTGTGGTTTCTGTGGTTATGCATTCATCTTTATCTAAAATACTACAAAAATGTCTGGTAAAAGCAGCCCACAAACTGGCAGTATGTTCACATGAGGGTTATTCTGTCCTTTAACATATGCAAGTCTTGTAAGCCTTGACTTCTGAAAGCATTGTCACAGTCTAAAACTGATTCTAGAACTATTAAAGAAGTGTTATAACAAATATTATGTTTGCATTGAAATATAATTGGTCATTACAACAGTAGGTTGCTGTTGGATGTTGTATTTGACTTGAGTGTGTTTTGCCATACATGGATTACATGGGACACACAAGAGTCAAGATTAAGGAGAGGACAACCATAAGCTGATATAGCTTTCTGTCCAGATTCTTAACTTATTAAGAAATAATGCATAGAAAAAACATGTTTTAATATTTATTAATATAATATGAAAAGAGGTTAACGTCCACGGAATAATTCCACAAGGGCATAGCCAGAGTGAATTATTCTGCTGACGTTTAACTGATTTTGAGAGCATTAATTTAAGTAAAACACGCTTTTTCTATACATTATTTCAGTTCTAATATGCCCTTTATCTAAAACAGTAGAAAAATATAGTAGCGCTTTTTCTTGGTGGCAACAAAAGCATTGATGTTATCACACGTTAACGTACCGTCATTTAAGCGTAACCGTGTTTTAACAGAAACAAGCATATTAGAATGTTTTGTAAATGTTTCATGAATTTCTGAAATAAAATATGTTTAAACTAAGTTTGTAAAAATCTTCTAAAATCAGCAAGAGCCAAATAGATCCAAGATCAAACTGAAACAAAGAACTATTTTACTGGGTCATGATTTCAGAGACAAATAAAATGCAAAATAGAATTTCAAATCTAGTGCAATACAGATTTTGGTATCAGTAACTCTGTATTTATTTGTGAAAAACAAGTCATCTTTTTATTGTCAAAATGTTTAGACCATAGCTATACATGGGTTAGTCATATGTGACAGTTATAGAAAGTAAGTGTTGCAACAATAAAAAAACATCCTTCTGAGATAATCTGTATTGATTAAAATTTCTGACTATGGTACATGTCACAACAAATTACTGATCCTGTTCATGACATTTCAGAATTCCATGTCAGAGATTGCTCAGCTGTTTACAGAGTTTTTCCGAGACTTAGACGTGGTACCATCAGATGTTATAGCTGGGTTAGTACTCCTGAGGAGGTTCCAGAAACTAAGAATGGAATTTACGATAAATCAGGTAATATTCTGTCAGAATTCTGTCTAGAGAGAACAAGGCTTAATGTCATAGTTTTAATCACAGTTATTGAGCATTTCTCTCTTTTTAGCTCACCTGAGTATGTAGAGGGGTTGGTAATATTTTCTTTATGTGTATAGTGGGAATTTTGAAAGTCGTCAAAAACTGCTTGCCTGTTTTCAATATATTGCTGAAATGTTTCTTGTTTGATCCTCTACCAAGTCTGTTCAGATTTTTTCATATCGCAAAAAACTTGGCTGCTAGAGAGCATGGTCACTTTTCCCTATGTGTGTATAATGAGAACTTTAAAAGATCTTTCCAAAAACTGCTAGACTGACTTTATGTAAAATAGCTGTATCATGTTAATTTTTCAGAAGCCCCTGTGAAACATGCTTGTGCTGTGAAACTCAGATGAGTGGTCTGGGGCCGTCATCACCCTCTTGCTTTATTTAGATGTATATAGACTGGCCTTTTTCTCTCATGGGTCTGACTATTGGACCCTTACCTAACTCAAAATATTAATTTTTTCTCCAATTCCAAAATAGTCCCAATGAAGACAATTTCTCTTACTACAAATAGACAAACAGAGATAAACAGCTAGTTAACATGGGTTTTTTTAGTGGGAGGGGAGGGGGTTAGTTTCATTAGTCGGGAGAAAATTTTGACACGAAGAAGCTGAAAGGGGAATTTTTGTGGCATGTTTTATTCCACATAGAATCTTGGATAGTGTGGTTATTTTAGCCTCTAGTGGAGAATTTACAACCATTTGGCTAATCCAACATCAAATATTTGATAAGTATTTTTTTCCTCCGAAATATCTGCAAAAAATGACAGATTGTGCAGACCCCGATTGATTATCACAGAAATGACATAACAATTCTAGTCCATATAGCAGATGACCCCTATTGATTTTGAGATCAGTAGGTCAAAGGTCAAGGTCACAGTGACCAAGAACAGTTAAACAGTTTCTGAGCGATAACTCAAGAACGCTTGGGCCTAGGATCAGGAAAATTGATAGGGAGACTGCTCATGGCCAGCAGATGACCCCTATTGATTTTGAGGTTATTACGTCAAAGTTCAAGGTCACATTGGACAGGAACAGTTAAACGGTTTCTGGATGGTAACTTGAGAACGCTTGGGCCAAGGGTCATGAAAAAATGATAGAGAGGTTCATCATGACCAGCAGACAACCCCTATTGATTTTGAGGTCAATAGGTCAAAGGTCAAGGTTACAGTGAACCGGAACACTTAAACCGTGTCCAGACAATTACTTGAGAACGCTTGGGCCTATGATCATGAAACTTGATAGGGAGGTTAGTCATGACCAGTAGATGACCCCTATAGATTTTGAGATCAGTAGGTCGAAGGTCAAGGTCACATTAACCTGGAACAGTTAAACCCTCTCCGGACGATACCTTGAGAACGCTTGGGCCCAGGATCACAAAACTTAAAAGGAGGTTGATCATGACTAGCAGATGACCCTTATTCATTTTGAGGTCAGTTGGTCAAAGGTCAAGGTCACATTCAACCAGAACAGTAGAACTTTTGTTTACACAATGAGCAAATATTTTCTATTTCTTGTGCAATTACTGAATGCATCAAGGGGGCATTTTGTGTTCGACGAGCTCTTGTTTTTTCTAAGACTTTGCTTTGTGTAAAATTTTGAAGCCATCGTCGAGACGCTCGACTATGAAAACAAAATGAATGCGGAAAGCACCAACATGATAGTACTCGGTATTGAATAAAACCCGTCACCACCCGGTATTTAATAAAACCCGGCGCCGCATCGGACATCAATTTCGCTCAGTGTGATCTCCGGCAAGGTGGGGTGGGGGGTGAACATACTTTTCAGAGGGGGGAATGGGGCCAAATATTTTAGTAAAAAAAAACCCCTGGAACTTAAATAGAATCATATGTTAAATCCTGTTATACCCTTTAATCCATAAAATCATTGATGTTTGCCCTTTCATATGTCATAATGTGAAAAACACATTTTGGACTAAAAGTAACCCATTTGAGTCAGGTGAGTGGAAGGCCATCTGGGTCTCTTGTTTATACCATAATCATTTAGGTTTAAACAAAAAATTCATAACACTTTCCATGGAAAATAAAAAAGAGAAGCAACATATTTTTGTTGCAAAATTGGTCTGTGTCTAAAATTCCCTTGTCAATACCAATGTCTGTTGCCGATGCAATTTAAATGGTTTGTGAACAACACAATTTTGAGATTGTGTATTCTCTTATTACCGCTAAGGTATGCGGACAAATAGGCCATTTATCTGATCATTTTCTGGTCTGTGATGACATTGATTTGTCAGCTAACTGTTTCCTCTAGCCAATTGGTCAGTCTTTTATCTATCTTGTGGTCATCCAATCACTTTATCATTCTATCCAATTTTGTATTGACAGCCAGCCCACATGCAGACATTATTCTCTTTATATAGTCTCAAATTTTCTGGAGGGACAGTATTTCCACTATCTTGTCTGTTGTAATTTGCTAGACCTTGGGGGTATTTTCAGTATAGTTTTACAGTGTTGCTGAACTTGATGAAAGCAAAATATATTTACTTCAATCAAGGCTGAGGTTGTTGTTTGTCATTCATTATACAGCAAGAACACATTAAGGTCATGTGCTCTCTATAACATTTTCCCCCTTTTTACTTAGAATTTCACGTTAAAGTTTTTGTGTAGTTTCACTCTATCTCAGTTATTACTGAATGGATTTGATTCAAACTTAAAACAGTTGTTCCACCCTTATCACCCACATCATATGACACAAGGCCCATAACTCTTGCAGCAATTTTTCATGAATAATGCCCCCTTTTACTTAGGATTTAAGGTTAATTTTGATGCATTTTTGCTATATCTCTGTTATTACAGCGAGGATTTGATTCAAACTTAAAATAGTTGTTCAGCATCATCATTCACATCATATAACACAAGGACCATAACTCTAGCACCAGTATTTCATGAATTATCTCCCTTTTGACTTAGAATTTCAGGTTAAAGTTTTGGTGCACTTTCACTTTATCTCAGTTATTACTAAATGGATTTCATTCAAACTTAAAGTAGTTGCTACACATTATCACCCACTCACCCACATCATATGACACAAGGTGCATCACTCTTGCCAAAATATTTCATGAATTATGCCCCCTTTTTGCTTAGAATTATACTTATTTAATGTTTCGCTAACATTGTCTTTATCTCTCTTATTACTTAATTCTTAAGTTATTGTCCAATACCTTCATCCACATTCAAATGACTGCTCCAGCTTCCTCAGATGTGTCCACTTTCACTATCCAGCATTGAATACCGCGCTGTCTCCTGTGACAGCTCTTGTTTAGTTGATGAAAGTCAATTAATTCAGATCATATGCCCATTTATTTTATGTATGGAAATGTATGAAAATGAAGAACATATGTCCTGGGCACACAGCACATGTCTGCACTTAAAAACAGTCAGTTTATGTATCATGTTGTCATTTAGAAAGATTCCGGTTCACATTTTCGTTATTAAATAACCTGTTTTTCAAAGGGGGTGTGGGGCGGGAAATATACATGTTGAAGTTTACACATTTACTGGGGGTAGTTTTTGTTGTGCATTATATAATTTCAGTCTTTTTTTTACCTCCACAAATATGCATGTTGCTACAGAGTCAGTATGTCTCACAAAAATCAATCAGTATTCCCAACTGAGCCTGAAATAAGTGGATGCATATTTGCTGAAATAAAACATTCATTTAAAATACAGGGTAGTACTTTGATCTATGAAAGTATTTATCTAGATTCTTATTTGCGGCAGGAATTATTCATAAGGCCATTCTATGTGATATGCGGCCAAGAGGTTAACAAATAGAAACATTTTTCAGGAGGGAAATGATGTATACCGGTACCTGTCTGGTGTGGCGGTCACCCCTCGAACCCAGTTCCTACAGCTCGGCCAACCAGAGGTGATGCAGCAGTATAAACTGGTTATACACTATATGAAGTTTGCCATGGCAGCGTATGGTTGGCCTATCTTTATGATGATGAACACTGGGACAGGCCTATGCAGAATAATGCCATATTTAAGGTAAATTAGTGGAAAGTAAAGCAGCATTTAGGGCAGAGGCAAAACTTTTGCAGCTAAATTTTGCCTGCCTTGACAATATCTAACACAAGAAAAGTTGTGTCGACCTTTGTTTGGATGTCACATCATAGAACTACTTTTGTCATCACTAAAAGGGCATTCAGCTGTATGCTTTAAGATATTATGTATGGTGGGATGTTGGTTGGTTGATTAACTTATCAGTAAGATATTTCTAGGGCATAGTTTAGCTTGCATATACTTCATTCAAAGTCATTTTATTTGTTGACAAGAGCTTGTAGAACACGAAATGCCCCCCTTGATGCATTCAGTAATTGCACAAGGAACAGAAATTATTTGGTCACTAAACACAAAAGCTCTACTGTTCTGGGTAAATGTGACTTTGACCTATTGGCCTTAAAATAAACAGAGGTCATCTGCTGGTCATGATCAACCTCCCTATTAAGTTTCTTGATCCTAGGCTCAGGCTTTCTCAAGTTATCATCCCAAAATGGTTTAACTGTTCCGGGTCACTGTGACCTTGACCTTTGACCTACTGACCTCAAACTCAATAGGGGTCATCTGCTAGTCCTGACCAACCTCCATATCAGCTTTCATGATCCCAGGCCCAAGGCCCAAGCTTCCTTGAGTAATCATCGAGAAATTGTTTAACTGTTCCTGGTCACTGTGACCTTGACCTTCGACCTACTGACCTCAACATCAGTAGGGATCATCTGCTGATCATGATCAACCTCCCTATCAAGTTTTGTTATCCTAGGCCCAAGCTTTCTCAAGTTATCGTCTGGAAAACATTTAAATGTTCCAGGTCACTGTGACCTTGACTTTTTACCTACTGACTTCAAAATCAATAGGGGTCATCTGCTGGTCATGACCAACCTCCCTATCAAGTTTCATGATCCTAGGCCTAAATGTTCAGGGTCACTGTGAACTTGACCTTTGACCTATTGATCTCAAAATCAATAGGGTATCACCCGGAAACCATTTAACTGTTCAGGGTCACTATAAACTTGACCTTTGACCTATTGATCTCAAAATCAATAGGGGTCATCTGCTGGTTATAACCAATCTCCCTATTAACTTTCATGATCTTAGACCCAAGCGTTCTTGAGATATCATCCGGAAACAGATTGGTCTACATACTGACCGACCGACATCTGCAAAACAATATACCCCTCCTTCTTCGAAGGGGGCCATAAAAATGTAAAAAAAAAATAAACCAACATGAAATCTTCTTGGAAAGTATGAAATATTTATATACCTAATTTGAATATAAAACAGAGCTGTTGTACTGTCTGTTATACAAATTCACAAAAAAGTATGAGTAGAAATCTCTGTTCCATTTGAATTATTCAAATTATCCTCCCATCAGGATATTGCTTTTGAGATGAGCTTAATATTTAAGCAAATTGTTGTCTGCATGAATTGCTATAGCACTGTAGATTCACATAATGAGAAAAATTTGAGGTGTTAGGGGCCTCTGTTGCTGAATGGTTAAGGTCGCTGACTTCAAATCACTTGTCTCTTCACTGATGTGGGTTTGAGCCTCACTTGTGGGGTAGAATTCTCCATGTGTTGAAGCCATCCAATTGGCTTACTGAAGGTCAGTGGTTCAACTCAGGTACCCTGATGAAATAATGCCTGAAGGGCATTTGGGGTCTTCTTCATCTACAAACAGCTGGAAAGTCGCCATATGACCTATGTTTGTATCAGTGTGACGTAAAACCCAACAAAACACAGAACTAACAAAAATTCATGATGAACCACACTTTTATCCATTGGTGTCAGATGTTCTGCTGTGTAATAGATATATGTGTGTAATTGTTGAAGAATAGATCATATATACATGTTAAATCCATACATGTGTACCATCAAAACCTCGTGTTATTCAGGGACATGTTTCACTCATTTCTTGCATGTACTTACATGTAACTTTGGTTTGCTGGAAGAGAAGCAAAGCTCGGAACATGATGGGATATGATATCATAGCATTAGAGTACCAGTCTGACTTATTTCAACTCTCAACAATCCATCTTAGTATGACACATTCTCTAACCCTTATCATGTTGAACATGATTGATTCTGCCTTTGCGACCAGTGTAGATCATGATCAGCCTGCACATCAATGCAGTCTGATCATGATCTACACTGTTCACCATTCAGACAGTATATTTTGGTATGCACCCCTTTTAACAGTTAATGGTTCTGCCCAAATTGAAAGATGGACAAATTCATTATAGAAATTTAGCAGCGTAAGCGTTAAACAGAAAACCTGTGTGTTTCAGGATTGTAACGTATCTCCAGTCAGGTCTGGCTGTCTGTGGACTTGTATGTAAATGTGATATTTGACCATCTAAGTGACACATCAGTTTATTTTGAGCGCACAGTTGACTGACCTGTCAGTACCTGTTTGTCATTGGATAAAGATTGTCTGCATCTGTCACAAAGATCTGTTATGTCCAGGGGGTGAAATTTATAGAAAAGATTGATTCCTGTGAGACATTGCTGATTTTCTAAAAAGGAAACAGCTCTAGGCTCTTCAGTACAATGTATTGAAGGTTTGACATTTTCTGTTTGTTGCAGCAAAACATTTTTCTGAATTGGCAAGGAATCCTTTTACACAAATTGAGTCCAGTTACTAGATCTTAAGCTTTAAATGATTGGAAATAAGGAAAATTTGACATTTAAAATAAAGACAGGAAATATTTCTGTAGATGAACAAGTGTTTTTATGATTAATTGGTGAACCACTGTTAAATTGATGTTTACCAGAGAACAAATATCTCTTGAGTATTAAAGTTTCTTGATTTATAACACTGACTGTGTAGATTGCCATTTCTTGTGCCACAGTCTCTCTCTGTACCAGCTAAATGTATCTGTACTAAGTATCAATCTTTGACTATAAGATGATTAAAAACAGTCAAAATGCTGTCCGTCATGACAGTTTGAGACACATCTTCTCTGTATGCAAGACTTTTTTGCATAATTGTCAAGGAACTTTTACAGTTAATCTCTCACTTTGGCTGACTTGTATTACCTGTTTCAGTTTTGTTCTTGTATTGATTATATTTTGTAGAAGTGAGATAATTCTGGAATTTAAGGTTGTATTTGCTCACTTAAATCCCATGCTTTTATTCATAAAAATTTGGGTCACAGTTGTCGTTCTCTGGAAAACCTGCCCTAGTGTTACTAAAGAAACACCTGTCAATTTCTTACAGGTTTTAAATTCTATTTAAATCAGTTACATTACTTCTGGTCTTTGCTTTCAAATGAAATTCATTACTTTTTTTATGTACAATTTTTTAACACCTTTTTCTCCATTCATTGAAGAAGAATTGGGGAGTGCTATTATTTATTTGAGAGAACTGTGGAATATCGGTTGTGCTAGCTTGAAATATTGAGACAATCCTGAATACAGATTAAATGCTTTATGAGATTGCTTAATGGTTACGGTTTCTATTTTTCCTCAAATTAAACAGCTCTACAATTTATAAATCAATAAGAAAGCTGGGGATATTCTTTTGAAGACAGAATTTGAACCGATTAGAAATTCTAGAACAATCTTAGCACAAAAATTACACCATATCCATACTTGATGAGAAAGAAATCTTGTTTACTTATGATGAAAAGCTTTGCAAAGCTCGATCATCAAGTTGATATTTGTCTCAAATAACAAGAAATTATTTTGCTGACAGGAAAATTTTGTTTTTGTTTATTTCATTATTTGATCTGTTTGCCAGACGCAGGGTTTGCATTGTTAAATACCAAATTGGTTACTCTAGTGACTGTTGTGCAGTTGTTGGTATCTTTGCTGCTGAACATCAGCACATAAAAAAACCCAGTTAACATAATCACATGATTTCACTTTGATACAATATACATGACTCTGGCACTTTCAGATGACATCAGGGCAGTCCTCAGTGTTTGTTGCAATGGGTGAAAATTCTGTGTATATGGAAGAGTTGTTGCAAATTTAAAATGTACATAACACTTCCTGACTAAGCTATAAATATTTAACCATTAGTGAAATTTCAAAGAAGCTTTGCACAAAGTGTAAATCAGGAGAAGTCATACCAGAGCTCCAAGATCTCTGGCAAGAATTCATCCCTAAACCCTTACCTACAAGCCAGGCCACTTTGGGAACAGATGTTCTGACTTACGAGTGACATCTCTTGTTTTTGCAATGGTCTAGATTGATAACAGTGCTAAGTAATAAGTTGTATTGAAGATCACATTATTGTGTGTATATTGGCTATTTAGAGCATCACTACCAATGATGCTTGTCAAGAAGTCTTTCATATATGGTGAAAAATGTGGATGTTTGTTCCATTTCATATTGATTCACTTTATGATCCCGACATTAATTCTGAAGATAAGTCTATCCTAGACTTATTTCTTGTTGCCACTATTCTCACAAGATTACTTTCTAATATTTCAGGAACTTTTTTCATGGCGGGGAAAGTCCACATTAAAATATTCTGTTAAAGTATTTGATCTAGAACTGTTTTTCTCTGAGAAGACATTGACCCTATATATCGAAAGTGTTATAAGATTTGGTACTAAAAACCTCTGTCTGGAATGATCTTTTCAGTACATGCTTTTAAACCTGTTACAGTTACTCGTAAATGATATGAGCCGTGCCATGAGAAAACCAACATAGTGGGTTTGTGACCAGCATGTATCCAGACCAGCCTGCGCATCTGCGCAGTCTGATCAGGATCCATGCTGTTCACTTTTAAAGCCTAATGGAATTGGAGAAACTGTTAGCGAACAGCATGGATCTTGACCAGACTGCGTGGATGCGCAGGCTGGTCTGGATCAATGCTGGTCGCAAACCCACTATGTTGGTTTTCTCATGGCACAGCTCATATTAAAAAACCTTGCATTCATGACATTATACAGATTTAGATGGTGAGCGGATGAATAGAGACTGATTTCTCCAATTTCTGTTCACAAACATGAGATTTGTTGTTGAAGTTATGGCTTCACATGTCTTGTTGTACAGAGAGTCTTAATATGCTTAAAACAATAGAGGGTGGTATCTAGGAAACTACAAAAATAATCTGGTAACTATCTTAGTTTTAGTTTTTGTGTAGAAAGTAATCAAAACATAATTAGAATACTTCAAATGATAAGAGGCATTCACTGTATCATTATTATTGTAAAGTGGGAAAATGGGTTGTCTAATCAAAAGTCATTGTGATATAATTAAGTTACATGGGAGGCGTGATGTCTCAGTTATACTGTAGTTTTGTATACATCGGGTAGAATTTGGGTAGTACCTTTTTATACGCCCGTCTGAAAGACTGGACGTATTATGGGAACACCCTTTGCGGGTGGGTTGTGTCCACAAACTTTGTCAGGAGCATTTCCTTCTTCATGCATGAAGGGATTTTGATGTAACTTGGCACATTCGTTCACTAGCATGAAACCAAGTGTCAGGCGCAAGAACCAGGTCCCTAGGTCTAAGGTCAAGGCCACACTTAAGAGGCCAAAGGTCAGATACAAGAACGACTTTGTCCGGAGCATTTCTTCTTCATGCATGGAGGGTTTTTAATAGAGGTGCGCGGTATTACCGGTATACCTGTAACCGTGGTACAATCTTCCCGTGGTACGATACCGCGGTACCATCGGGGAATACCGGTATTTTATCAACATTATCCCTTCTTTTGTTTATTTTTAATTTACATTGTCTATGTAGCCTTCCGTAACAGCAGTTGACACCATGCATGATTTTCCGATTTATTTCTCTGGAATTCCCATGTTACTATTATTAGTTTCCAAAAATAACCACCCAATGGTGCAATTGAACATGCGAACATGTATGATCGACCGCGTGATCCCCAATCAAAACCTTCGAAAACCTCCAGATTATTCCATATAGATGGATGACGTCACGGGCGCACTTGTTTTTACTTTGAGTCTGGTAAATTCGGCGAGTCCCGACTTCTTGTTTAAATGATGATAGTTTAAAATATCCCAGTATGTATTTGCACATATTAAAAAGAAATAAATAGTATGGAAAATGTTGTCGAAATTTATTATTTTTTGTTTGAAAACGATCTGATGAAGCCTTCATAAACGTTACTGGTTTATCAAACGGGTGCACGAATCAAACTTCAAACAAGCGCGACCTATATACATGTGACCCAGGGCTTCCCTAGAGACAATATGGCGTCTTCCGACGAATACACGCTAGTCAAGTTAATATTCAAGTGTATTTTTTTCTTTAATTCTAGTCAAGTAACTAGTCTTCGTTGTTGCTCATAATAAATTAAGTATTTCTGAGAGTTCTTCAATATTTTTATGACCACTACCATAGCTGTAAGTCTTACGATAAATATGGTGGTATACCGTGGTATATACCGCGGTAATTAGGAAAAAAACGTGGTATACCGTGGTATTTTTTTCAAGGTGGTACCCAGCTCTAGTTTTTAATGTAACTTGGCACAATTGTTCACCACCATAAGACGGAGTCTCGTGCACAAGAACTAGGTCCCTAGGTCTAAGGTCAAGGTCACACTTAGAGGCGAAAGGTCAGATACAAGAATGACTTTGTCCGGAGCATTTCTTCTTCATGCATGGAGAGATTTTGATGTAACTTGGCACAAATGAATACTGCCATGAGACCGAGTGTTATGCGCAAGAACCAGGTCTAAGGTTGAGGTCACACTTAGAGATCAAAGGTCATATTCAAGAATGACTTTGTCTGGTGCATTTCTTCTTCATGCATGGAGAGATTTTGATGTAATTTGGCACAGTTGTTCACCATCATAAGACGGAGTGTCATGTGCAAGAACCAGGTCCCTAGGTCTAAGGTCAAAGCCACACATGGAGGTCAAAGGTCAGATACAAGAATGACAGCTTTGCCTGGAGCATTTCTTCTTCATGCATGGAGGGATTTTGATGTAACTTGGCACAAGTGTTCACCACCATGAGACAGAGTGTCATGTGCAAGAACCAGGTCCATAGGTCTAAGGTCAAGGTCACACTTAGAGGTCAAAGGTCAAATATAAGAATGAAATTTTCTTGTGTGGCCTTTTAGTGGGTTGATGAATGCTTCTACCTACACACCTACCAGTTGGTGCGGTTTGGCATCACTTGGATCAGGGTTAAGGTAACTGTTACTAAAAACAGATTTTTCAACTTTTGTTGAAAACTCACTTACTCTTTGACCTAGGATCTTAAGATTTGATGTGTTTGTAACTGACATAGAGACCTACCAGCTGCTTGGGTTTGTGATCATTTGGGTTTCCAAATGGTGACCTATGATCTCAAGACTTGCTGTATGGTTACCTGGACCAGAGACCTACTAAGACGAAAAGTCTTAGCTATACATCCTCTGACAAATATGCAATTTGGGCAGCATCCATCATTTTTAATCGAAGAATAAGTAGAGCTATCCTACTCACCACGGCGTCGGCGTCACACCTTGGTTAAGTTTTTCGTACCAGTCCACATTTTGACAAAGTCTTTTGAGATAAAGCTTTGAAACTTTCAACACTTGTTTACCATCATCATGGCCAGTTATAGGCAAGAGCACATAACTCCATGAAGGATTTTGGCTGAATTATGGCCCCTTTTGACTTAGAAATCATGGTTAAGTTTTTCGTACCAGCTCATATTTTGACAAAGTCTTTTAAGATAAAGCTTTGAAACTTTCAACACTTGTTTACCATCACCATGGCCAGTTATAGGCAAGAGTACATAACTCCATCAGGGATTTTGGCTGAATTATGGCCCTTTTTGACTTAGAAATCTTGGTAAAGTTTTTCGTACCAGTTCATATTTAGACAAAGTATTTTGAGATTAAGCTTTGAAACTTTCAACACTTGTTTACCATCACCATGTCCAGTTATAGGCAAGAGCACATAACTCCATCAAGGATTTTGGCTGAATTATGGCCCTTTTTGACTTAGAAATCTGGGTTAATATTTCGTACCAGTTCATATTTTGACAAAGTCTTTTGAGATAAAGCTTTGAAACTTTCAACACCTGTTTACCATCACCATGTCCAGTTATAGGCAAGAGTACATAACTCCATCAAGGATTTTGGCTAAATTATGGCCCCTTTTGACTTAGAAATCTTGGTTAAGTTTTTCGTACCAGTTCATATTTTTTGTAAAGTGTTTGAGATAAAGCTTTGAAACTTGTATCACTTGTTTAGTATAATAGTCTGTATCTGTAGGAAAGAGAACATAACTCTGTCATCTATTTTGGCTGAATTATGGCCCTTTTTAGACTTTGAAATTGGTTCTGTTTTCATACAAGTCCATGTTTTGTCAAAACTATTTGACATATGGCTTTTAAACTTTGAACACTTGTTTATCATTATGATTTCCATCTGTATGCAAGAGTACATAACTATTTTGACTGAATTATGGCCCTTTTTGGACTTTGAAATTGGCTCATATATTGCCATTTAGTTTATCGAAATCAAAGTAATACAGGAACATTGTTTGTCTAATCTATTTATTTCTTTTGTCTGAATATCCGTGAAAATAATTTGACCCCATTCTTCAATCAATTCTTCGAATAGTTGAGCGCACTGTCATCAAACAGCTCTTGTTAATGATAGCCCTTGTTTTCATATTTTTGAAGCTACTGTGATATTTTAATCATATGTGCAGTTCTGTAACAAAAACTTTTCTTCTAACAAGCTCTTGACGGGCATATTTTTTTAGTATGGCACCCGTATTCCACCTTTCTTACGCTTTAAACAGTAGTATTCTACCTGTATATCCCAGTCAAAGACATGAGAACAGAATTGGTAAACATCTATGAAAGGACTAATTGGTTGGCAGGTGTGTAATGTATTTCCAGTTGAAGAGTTAATCAAGTCGCTTAGAAGATTAATCGTTGTAAAAAAAATAGGGGATAATTCTGGTGATGAACAAGTCTGAATGGTTATGATTAATTGTGAACTGTTGTTATACTGAAGTTCATACGAGATGAATACCTCATAAAGAAATGCCTTGATTTATCTGTCACAAGACTATTGTCACACTATCCTAATGGCCAGTAACTGTTCTCATGCCACAGTTTCTCTTTAGCTAAATTATTTTCTGTTCTCAGTATTGATCATCATGAGATTAAAACAGACAAAATAGAGTCCTTATGTGATTGTTAGAGACACATTTTCTCTGTATGTTAGCCATGTTTTGCACAGTCTTGGACCTTTTACTATTAACTTTTCATTTTGTCTGACTTGTAATCCATTTACCATTATTGATACATATGAATTTCCAACTTCATTCATATGTACTGCTCTAGCAGGATGATTGCTAATTTGGAAAATTGTTAATCTTTAACTTAAATTTGGAAAATTTCTGACCTTTAACTGAAATTGGAAAAATTGCTGACATTTAACTTAAATTTAGAATATTACTGACCTTACACGTAAATTTGGAAAAATTGCTAACCTTTAATTTCAGTATGGAAAATTGCTTACTATTAACTTAAATTTGGGAAAATGCAGACTTTTAATTTAAAGTTTAAAAAAGTTGCTGACCTCTAACTTAAATTTGCTAAGTGAAATCATAATTCTTTATGGTATTGAGTATTGTTTTCTATTTCTTGCATCAGTTTGTTCAGAAAATCACTCATTTCTGATCAGATTTTATCTTGGTCCTTTGGGTATGCATTTGTCAAATGAAAAGTCTTGAGTCTTTAAAAGCTCTATTGTTAACTGTAGCCATTATAACAAGAAGGCTTATTTAGCACTTTTTTCCATTTGTTAACAGAAGATGCCTTTTAGAATGTTCTCAATAGACATTCTGGTTAACCATTACATTGTAGTAATGAGACAATGCAGATTAAATGATTTAATAGTACCGTAGATACCCATGTATAATGCGCACCCGTGTATAATGCG
Organism: Mercenaria mercenaria; assembly: GCF_021730395.1. Lineage (NCBI taxonomy): Eukaryota > Metazoa > Mollusca > Bivalvia > Venerida > Veneridae > Mercenaria > Mercenaria mercenaria. Next base: position 62,154,395 of record NC_069364.1, read on the forward strand.
CACCCCCGATCTTAGTCCAAAATCCTGGGAAAAAAAAAAAAAAAAAAAAAAAAAAAAAAATTTTTTGGTCAATTTTGAGGTGGATGGAAAACGAAAGTAGAGTTTACATCGACACCGGTAATAATATATCTCCGCGGCGGAGTGCAGCATCGGTCTCACGGTACTATCGATTTTTGTTTTCTCGAAATAAAACAGTAAATTATTGTTATATTTGTTGTTTACCTTTTTTAATTCACTATTTTGATAAATAAATAGCAGCTGATTCAATATTTCGGAATGGTATCTTTCAAAATGACATGAGCTTCTCAATTTAAACTGATAACAAAAGGTGTGATAGTCCTTTTGTCACGATCATAAAGCCAGTAATTACCGGCAATTAACGTGTCACCTCGTGTCAATTTGTTGTTCACAGTTTGATCTCGGTTAAAGATAATTCTCGATCTTTAATTAGTAACATAATTTTTGTGATTTATAAACATTTCTTTCGTCAAAATACTTTTAAATTTATATGAAATTAATTTTTTTGAAAGAAAAATAAACAATTCGATCTTTTACGGAACGTAACGGCAATCTTAGATTTTAGCGGAGACAGTAAGCGCGGGGAGTAGTTTCCCTTTACCAAAATGGCGAACATCGGTAACAAACTTGTTTTGAAGTTGGAAAATTGTCTATACCTGTGTATTATGCGCACCCACGATTCGGGGGTGGTCCCGGGGGTAAAAAAACTGCGCATTATACATGGGTATCTACGGTAACATTTCTATAATTAAACAGTTCTACAGATTGTTAATCAAAGATTAAAGCTGGGGATTTTGTCTTTGTAAACAGAATATGAACAACCCATTAGAAATTCCAGATTAATTACACAAAACTTTCTAAGGCAGACACTTAGTCTATCCTTGATTAGAAAAAATTCTTGTTTGCTTTCGAATTGAATTTATTTGAAGAGCTTTGCATTTGGCTCAGTTATAAAGAAGGTATTTTTCTCAGATAATCAAACATTGTTTTCCTGATCTGAAAAGTTTGTATTTGTGGATTTTATTCATTTTTTTCACATCACCGGAGTAACAGGTACATTGTTGGTTGTTCTGGTGTCTATTGTTGAGCTTCCTGCATCAGTATAATCATCATGGACCTGGTTAGCGGTCTAATAACATTTTGAAATTAAGTTCAAAATGATATCAGGACAGTCTTCTGTTTTTGTTGTAATGGCTAAAAGTGCTTTGTATTTGAAAGAGTTGAAGCTAACTTGTAATATAGACAGGGTATAAACTGAGTTTTGTAGTTATTGTGCCTCCTTGGAGGAAAGCAAAAAATAATCGTACTGTCGATCTGTACATAATTTGTAAGATATATTGTCGGTAAAGGGAAGCATAATAGTAATCGTACTGTCGGTCTGTACATATTTTGTTAACCAGGTTTTCAACGAAACCCTGAGTTATTAGATTGGGGTAGATGTCGGTCGGGCGGGCGGGCGGCGGCGGCGTCAAACTGGTGTTTCCGGTCAATAACTTTTGTTTCGGTAAAGATATTTGAATAAAACTTGGTATGTATGTAGCTTATATCAAGACAAAGGCTGGGAGTGATTTTGGGGTTTCTGGGGTCAAGGTCAAGGTCACTGTTACTTAAAATAGAAAAAAGGTTTCCGGTCAATAACTTTTGTTTCGGTAAAGGTATTTGAATAAAACTTGGTATGTATGTAGCTTATATCAAGACAAAGGCTGGGATTGATTTGGGGTTTCTGGGGTCAGGTCAAGGTCATGTTACTTAAATAGAAAAAGGATTTCCGGTCAATAACTTAACTTAGGAATGAGCTATTATGATGAAACTTGGTGTATAGAAAACTTATATAAGTTGTAGCTTGGGATGATTTTGGGGTTTCTGGGATCAAGGTCAAGGTCATTGTTACTAAAAAATAGGGTTAGGGTTAGGTTAGGGTTAGGGTTAGCATATCTTCTACATGCATGGAGGGATTTTGATGAAAGTTGGCACAATTGTTCACCATCATGAGACGGGAGTGTCATGTGCAAGAACCAGGTCCCTAGGTCTAAGGTCAGGTCACACTTAGAGGTCAAAGGATACAAGAATGAAAACTTTGTCCGGAGCATATCTTCTTCATGCATAGAGGGATTTTGATGTAACTTGGCACAATTATACACCATCATGAGACGAAGTGTCTTGCGCAGTTCCCTTCTTTAGAATTACTTCCCTTTGTTGTTACTATAAATAGCTTATATTGTAACTTTTTCATTACTAGACGTAGGGAAAAATCGAGGACCACTTTTCTGTAGTACAACATGCATGTTAATCCAATTTTGAGGGTGTATTTTGACCAATCTCTACTGGTAAGGATTTCTGTGTGGACTAACAATTTTTTTTTTTTTTTTTTTTTTTTTTAAGATTAACTTCCCTTAGTTGTTACTATAAATAACTTATATTGTAACTTTTTTTATAAATGATTGAAGGGAAAAACCAAGACCACTTTTCTGTGGTACAACATAGTTGTTACTTTCTAATTTTAGGTGTATTTTAAGGTATCTCTACCTGGTAAGGAGTTTTTTTGTGGACTTAGAAAAACAAAAGAATTACAATGATTACTAAACAACCACAAAATTAAAATTACATCTGCAAATACAGGTGCTAGAGTAAAGAAATTTGCTGTGACAGGCGTATATTGTGACATTCTGGCACTCTTGTTTATCCTTATGAAAAGTGTTGAAAACCTGGTTTCGTGGCATTGCCGCATTTCTTGTTAGTTATATTGTCGGTAAATGGAAGCATATAGTAATCGTACTGTCAGTCTGTACATAGTTTGTTAGTTACATAGTTTGTAAGTTATATTGTCGGTGAAGGGAAGCATATAGTAATCGTACTGTCGGTCTGTACATAATTTGTAAGTTATATTGTCGGTAAAGGGAAGCATATAGTAATTGTACTGTCGGTCTTTACATAGTTTGTAAGTTATATTGTACTGTCGGTCTGTACATAGTTTGTTAGTTATATTGTCGGTAAAAGGAAGCATATAGTAATTGTACTGTCGGTCTGTACATAGTTTGTTAGTTATATTGTCTGTAAAGGGAAGCATATAGTAGTTGTACTGTCGGTCTGTACATAGTTTGTTAGTTATATTGTTGGTAAATGGAAGCATATAGTAATCATACTGTCGGTCTGTACATAGTTTGTTAGTTATATTGTCGGTAAATGGAAGCATATAGTAATCATCGTACTGTCGGTCTGTACATAGTTTGTTAGTTATATTGTCGGTAAATGGAAGCATATAGTAATCGTACTGTCGGTCTGTACATAGTTTGTAAGTTATATTGTCGGTAAAGGGAAGCATATAGTAATCGTACTGTCGGTCTGTATATAGTTTGTTAGTTATATTGTTGGTAAAGGGAAGCATATAGTAAACATACTGTTGGTCTGTACATAGTTTGTAAGTTATATTGTTGGTAAAGGGAACTCCAGAACATCAAACACATTCCGGTGCCTGTTTCTGCCATCAAAACATCAATAGTCATGAGGTCAGAGGTCTGGCTGTCCATTTCATATTGATTCACTTTATGATCCCAAGATTAAGATAGTTAATACTCCTATTCTAGATTGATTTCTTGTCACCACTATTGCTGGCAAAATTACTTCCAAATCATTTCCATGCCAATTCCTAGGGCTTTATTTTGTGGAATATTTCTTGGGAGAAAGCCCACAATACAATATTCTATTCAAGTATTGGAGCTGGAATTATTTTGTCTGAGAGGAGTGTGTGTAGAATTAGTTTTCTTTAACCTTCTCAAGAATAATCATGTCAGTACATGCTTGAGTATATTTACATTTACTGGAAGTCAAGCATGTGATAATGGTATAAAAAAACTTGCATTAATGATTATGTATTGATTCAGGTTGTGCATGGATGAATGAAAACAGATAAACTCCAATTTTTGTTCTCCAAGGGAATTCATGTTGTTTCTGGTTATAGGTCTTAATTGCATTACTGGTGATGCACACTGCTGAAAATTATGCATATTTGATAAGAGAGACTGTTAGCTAGAATAAAAGATTTGTATAAGTGCATTTCTGTCATTGCTAGAGTACAGAAAGGTAGTCTCATTACTGAATGTTTAAGATATATTATCTCAAATTTATATGCTCTGAGCAAATCTATTTACTGTGACCCATGTTTGTAACATATCTCCCTAGTCCAGTTGTCCTTAAACTTGTATGTAAATGTGTTATTTGACCATTGTAGAGAGGCATCAGATAATTTCCATGTCTTGTCTGGCTTGTCACTTGCACTGGACAAAGGTTTTCTGCATCTGTCACCAGAATATGAACTAATATGTCCACAGAGATGGTATTTATAGACCAAGATTGTTTCATTTATATGGAAATTGCTGGTTTTCTAAAAAGGCTGAAGCTAGGCCCTGTAGAAAATATTGATGGTTGTTCAAATTGGGTTTGATATTTTTCAGTTTGTTGCTTCAGGTTTGCCAGTATATCCCTTTAATTTCATTGATAAAAAAAGCTTCACAGTACAGTTAATATAATAAGGGCACTTTATTGATTGCGGCCGATGAGGATGCGATCATATTGAATAGGACAAGTATATGCGCGCTGAGGAAAATATTTCATGATGGACCTGTGAATTCTTTACTTGTGGGTAAAACAGGTCTCATAAGCGTAAATACGACTAGCTTCTACTGATTATAAAACATACCGTACGATTTGTTGTGAATTAACTGTTGTTGTACTTTTTGTAGTTCAACCGCCACCCTTGTTTAAGATCAACATTTAAAATACGTCTTTTTTCATCCTCAAGTAATAAGTAAGTAGACTCGCCCAGTTTAATCAATCTAGACGCATAATCTAATTGTATAGAGAGCGCCTACTTCACCCGATTTACATTCGGAACATTTTCACGCGTTTCGGGCTTTATCGTATGTTTAACATGGGATTTTTGAACCGTCCAAAGATGTTGGAAATGTTTGTCTCATTGTTTATTTTTTTTTTAATAAAAATGTTGTGTACCACTTTTTTTCCACCCTTGCCTGAAAAAACAGTAATGAGTTTGTACACTGTTCAGACAATTATTGTGCTCTGTTGAAATTTAACCAAACACAAGTTTACCTGCATAAACAGAAAGCATGATATGTCACCATGCGCGGATCCAGAGCGGTGGGGGGGTGCTGCTTCATACGACCCCGACATAATTCATATTATTTATCTAAAAGAAGCTAAGAATTTTACCTTCAAGAAAGCTTGATTTTATCATTTTCCCAAGTTTAGCAGGTTAGTCCATAAAACTGTCCCAGAATGCAAACAATGAAGTGCTAAATTTCAAAATTTCCAGTGGGGGGGGGGAGGCGAGGGGATCGGACCCCATCTGAGAAAATTGGCTGTGTCCGTGCATGGTCACTATACCTGACCAGTACTGGACAATATGGTAAACGCTTCTTTCCTGCACAAATGACAGTTTCGCAACTTCAGTCCGGTTTGTACAAATTTCTGGCCGCGATAAACCATTTGACTTGTTTCTCCTTGATGACCAAGGACAGGGGAATAGTGAAGAGCTCTGGTCTGATTTTTATACTGTAAAAGCTTGGAGTAAAGATGTATTTTCTGTAGAGGAAGGTATTTTACTGGTAAAACATTCTAGGGACATTTCCAGTAATGAATATTCTGCTTTGGTTAATTGTCACCAAAACTAGAATAATTATTCAGACAAATAACATCTTAATAGCATCTTGACATATTTGTCACAAGACAATAAATGCAACACTATGTTAATGCCCACAGTCTCCCTCTGTACCAGCAAAAATATATTCTCTGTTTCCAGTATTGATCATTGTAAGATGATGAAAAAAAAAACAACAGACAAAATACTTTATTTACATGATTGTTGGAGACGCATTTTCTCTGTATAGTGGAAACTGTAATTTGGTTTAATTAACACTCAGTAACAACTAATATCATTATGATAAAAATGTCATTTAGATGAAAATGGTCTTACCTATACAAGGTCATTTGATTTTTTGGGAAAAAAAAATTCTATGGGATATTGTTGGTGTTGGTGGGTTATAGAAATGGTCTGAGTCCTTCCGTCCGTCCGTAACACTTGTGTCCGCTCCATATCTCCTAAACTCCTTGAAGGATTTTCATGAAACTTGGGTCAAATGATCACCTCATCAAGACGATGTGCAGAACTCATGAGTCAGCCATGCTTGCTCAAGTTCAAGGTCACAACTCAGGGTCAAAGGTTTGAGCCTTCCATTTTGTGCAGAACTCATGAGTCAGTCATGTCGGCTCAAGGTCAAGGTCACAACTCAAGGTCAAATGTTTTAGCCTTCCATCGTTGCCCCCCGCTCTGTATCTCCTAAACCCCTTGAAGGATTTTCGTGAACTGGGGTCAAATGCTCACTCATCAAGACGTTGTGCAGAACTACATGAGTTCAGCCATGCTTGCTCAAGTTCAAGGTCACTATCAGGGTCAAGGTTTGAGCCTTCATTTTGTGTCCGCTCTGTAATTCTTAATTCCATATTAAGGGTTCATTTGATACTAGGTCAGATGATCACCTCATAGGACGATGTGGCAGAAACTCTTGAGTCAGCATGCTGGCTGAAAGGTCACAGTCACACCGTAGGATTCAAAGGTTTGAGCTTCTATTTTGTGTCACTCTGTTATCTCCTAAACCCCTTGGAAGGATTTTCATCAAACTGGTCAATTTCAACCTCTATAAAGAACTCCATGATTCAGCCTATGTCAACTCAGAGGTTAAGGCACAAACTCGAGATCAAAGGTTTGAGCTCTGTATCTCTAAATCCTTGAGATGGACTTTCATGAAACTTGGTCAAATATCACCTCATCAAGACGCTGTGCAGAAACACATGAATCAGCCTTGTCCAGATTCTAGGTCAAGGTCACAGTCAAGGCAAAGGTTTACCCTTTCTTATCATGGACAGTGGCGAGGGTATTTAGCTCTCTTTCAGGACTGCCTTGTTTGTATTGGTTAAAGTTTTTTTGTTTTTAAGCTCGTATTTGTTATACCCGCCCCTGGTGTCTGTCCGTCCGTTAGCAATTTCGTGTTGCTCTGTAACTCTTGAACCCCCTTGAAGGATTTCCAAGAAACTGACAATATTACACCACACCGAGAAGACCTGCAGAGCCATGTTTTGGATGTCTCGTTTCAAGGTCAAAGGTCATATCAGTTTGTTTCGTGTCTGCTCTGTAACTCTTGAACTGCATGAAGGATTTCAAAGAAACTTGGCACAAATGTTACATCACTGAGACAATGTGCACAGTGATGTTTCGATGATCACTTCAAGGTCAAGGTCACACTAGGGGTCAAAGGTCAAATATTACTTTGCTTTGGGTATATTGCTCTGCATTGCAGTGCTCTTGTTTTTATTTGGCAGATTCCTTTTTTGTTCACTTACAATAAGTTTTCTTGAATTACTTCCCTTTTATGTTACTAAAATAGTTATTTTGAAACTTTTTATTATTGGCCGTAGGGAAACAACCCGAGACCACTTTTCTGTAGTAACAACATGGATGGTAACTCAAATATTTTAGGTGTATTTTGACATGCCTGTACCTGGTAAGGATTTTTTTGTGGACTTAAAATATTTTTTTGTGGACTTGGATTTTTTTCTTCCCTTTGTTGTTCCTGTCCTTTGGGCTTCAACAGTCAAGTTCTTTAAATTTTGCTCCCATCCTCTGATGTAACCCTTCGGGCGTATATTGCCCTGCTTGGCGGAGCTCTTGTTTCTTGCCTATATTGCCAAATGAAACTTCAGCTTTTGAAACAACTTTTCTTTAATGAACTATTCTGCTTTTGAAACAACTGTTTTCTTTCGTGAACTATTCTGTTTTTGAAACAACTGTTTTCTTTCGTGAACTATAGCCATACAAGAAGGTCAAATTCAGCAAGAACCATTGAGAATGCTCCCAAAAGATGATTTGTTTAAGCATTTTGGCTGGAGAGAACTGTGGAATATCACTCGCGTTTCATTGAAATATTGAGACAATACAGATTAAATGATTTACGAGATTGTTTTATGGTTACATTTTCTGTTTTCCCTGAAATTAAAAAATTCTACATTTTGTAAATCAATATAATATGGGGATTTGTCTTGTAGACAGAATTTGAAGAACCAGTTAGAAATTCTAGAATAGTCTTACAAAGCTTTCTGTGGTCATTAGCACAAAAATGACACCATATTCTATACTTGAAAAGGAAAAAATATTGTTTGCTTTTAAATTGTTTCGATAGCTTACCTGAACAAAAATTTCAGGTTGATCTATTGTGATGGTGCTGTGTTCATTATCGGCATTAGCTTCTTACATTTATTAACTTCTCCTTCTGAATTCACCAAACTTGGTTAGAAGCATGCTTAAATTGTGTGGACCACTCTTAGTTTTGTTAAAATCATTCTCAAGAGCCTAAAGTAGAAAATCCTTCAAACAACCTCTTGTTAATCACTTGATTGATTATCCCCAACCTCTGTGTAAAGTCCTATTTCAAATTTGTTAAAATATTTCAGCTTGGTCTGGAGCTAAAATTAGAAAAGAACTTTAAACAATTTCTTCTCTGTCACATTTCGTCAAATGGTTCTGCTTTGCCACTTTTTGGTTTTGCTATGGAAAAATTGAAAATCCCCTTGAACTGCCTGTTGGATGTACACCAAACCTTTTCTGTAGGAATGTAAATAACTTTTCATGACTTGCTTATTGGATGTTCACCAAACTTGGTCAGAAGCAAGATCAAAAAGTCACAGTTCACCTTAGGTGAACAGCTTAAGCCCATTTGAGGCTCTTGTTTGAAGAGCTTTTGGTTCAGATATTTAGTGGATACTTTTTCCACATAATTGGAACTTGTTTTGTGATCAGAAAAAGTTTATTTTAGTGTATTTCATTATTAATTTGTTCGTTGTGACTATTTTCAAGCATCATGCTAAACTGTAATCCATTTTAAGCACAGTTAATATGAGCACATTGAGTTTGCTTTGTATTTGAAAAAGTGACTGCTAATTATAAAGGAGATGTCAATTCCAATGCCACCAAAGAGAGGCATGTTATAGTAAGTAGCACTTAGTTCAAGAATTTGTCTGTCCATAACATGTCCAGTCTTGGCTATTAAGTTTAAACCATTGAAGATATTTTAATGACACTTCACACAGAATGTTAAGCATGATGAGAAGTTGGACCATGCACAGGAATTGGCCTGTGTATATCCAAAGTCACAGGGAATGATCCTAGACCTGATCTGCAGGCAGAATCACTATTTCAGGGACATTTTTCATGACTTGCTTAAGTTATACTATCTCATTATCAATCTATTAACTGCCCTTTCGGGTATTATTAGCATATGCACAGTCAGTGCAAGAGAAAGAATCTGAATCTGAGACACTGTTATATGTGGAATAGTTGTTGCATATCCATCTGATTGCTCTTCTTTGTTCTATCTTATTGATATGACGTTTAGTGTAGGGTGACCAGATGAGAATGAAGTATTCTACCTGTGACCCTGACAAAGTTTTTATAGCTATTTCTTTAACATTCTTGTTTTTAGCTGACTATTCGGAATAGTCTAGTATTCTACTCACCCTGGCGTCGGCGTGGGTCACACCCTTGGTTATGTTATTGCATGCAAGTACATACAGCCATCAATTAAAGGCATATAGCTTTGAAATTATTTTTTTTTCTAGGTTCATTACCAACCTCTTGGATCAAGTCCCCATAACTCTGATGTATTTTGGAGCAAATTATGCCCCCTTTTGGACCTGAGAAAATTTTGGTTAAAGTTTACATGCAAGTTATATCTCCAAAAACTATGCAGATATTGATTTGAAACCTTCATCATGGTCTTCGGCGGTTATAAAACTAGTTGATTAGCGCAAGTCCCATAACTTGACTTTCATTTTGGCCGCCAAATTTTGCCCCTTGTGGACTTAGAAAAATTCTGGTTAAAGTTTTGGTTGCAAGTACATACAGCTATTTCTTAAAAGGGCATATAGATTTGAAACTAATTTTTTCTTTTTTAGATCAATATCAACCTCACTGGGTCAAGACCCATAAAATTGACATGTATTTTGAGCAAATTATGACCCCTTTTAGATTAGAAATTGTTGGTTAAAGTTTACATGTCAAGTTACTATCTCTAAAACTAAAGCCAGATATTGATTTGAAACTTCCATCTGTCTGCGGGTGTTATAAATCTTGTTGATTAGCAGCAAGTCCTATAACTCTGACCTTTCATTTTGGCCAAATTCATGCCCCTTTTGGATTAGAAAATTCTGGTTAAGTTTTGGTGCAAGTACATACAGCTATTCTAAAAGGCATATATATGTTGAAACTTATTTTTTCTTTTTCTAGAGCAATTACCAACCTCAACTGGGTCAAGTCCCATAACTCTGACCATGTTTTGTGAGCAAATTATGCCCCCTTTTAGAACTAGAAAATTTTGGTTAAAGTTTTACATGCAAGTTATGATCTCCAAAACTAATGCAGAATATTGATTTGAAACTTCACATGTGTCTTCGGGGTTTATAAAATAGTTGATAGCAGCAAGTTCCCATAACTTGACCTTCATGTTTGGCCAAATTATGTCCCCTTTTGGATTAGCAAATTCTGGTTTTAAGTTTTGCGTGCAAAGTACATACAAGCTATTACTAAAAGGCTTATAGATTTGAAACTTATTTTTTCTTTTTCTAGATCAATTACAAACCTCACTGGGTCTATCACGCGCACATAACTCTGACATGTATTTTGGGCAAATAATGCCATTTTGGACTTTGATGAAAATTTCTGGTTAAGTTTTACAGGCAAGTTTCTATCTCCAAAACTAATGCAGATATGAAGTGAAACTTCACATGTGCTTCGGGGTTATAAAAAGAGTTGATAGCAGGCAATCCCATAAACTGGTATGCATTTTGTAGTCAAATTATTGCCCCTTTTGAATTAAAAACTCTTTTGATAGTTATCCTTTTTGGGTTTAATATTTTCTGCTTTGGGACATTTTTTCGATAGTCAAGCTTGGGCTTCCTTACGGACAGTCTTGTTAGTTAGGATGTTACATTTTATAGAACCAAGTGTTCTGTTTGCTGTTGTGCAGATTTTGCTACATTTGTAATATGTGTGTTAAAGGAGAGGTCGTTTGTTAGGTCTACACCAAGGTGTTTTTGCATTTGTTATGGTTTCATGGATCTGACATGCAGATTTATAATCATGTTGTATTGTAGTTTGTTGATGAGGATGTTAGAACCTGGCATTTACTTGGGTTGAAGTGCATTTCCTATTTACTTTCCCATTTCTGTACAATTAGAGGTCTAGTTTGATTCATAGCATCCTTGCAAATGGTGGTTGTCAACGTCTGTTTTTTCCATTCATATTGATTCACTTTATGATTCCAGATTATATCCTGGAATGATTTCATGTCTTCACTATTACCCAAAAATGAATTTCCATGCAGTTTTCTAGTAATTTATTTTTGATGCTGTTCAGAAAGTTATACTATTGAGTAAAGCCTCAACCGTAATTATTTGTTAAGGTATTATTTTTCTTGACTTATTCGCCATCCAAAAAGATGCCTTATGTTTGTTTACATTTTTTGCAAGTCAAGCATGTGATAATGATATAAAAAAAAACATTCATTAATGATTTTATATTGATTCAGCGAGGTGCACTGATGAATGAAAACTGATTTAGTCCAATTTCTGTTCACCGACTAGGGAATTCTTGTTGCTTTTGATTCAATTTATAGTTCCAGTGTCCTAATTGTATTACTGGTTGTGCACATTGCCGTAACATGCTGTTAATTATGCAAAATTAATAACAAGAGGGTGCTAACTAGGGAATTATGGTTTTATTAGAATAGTTATAAAATGAAGCATGCTTTTCGAGTCTCTGCCTTGGCATTCGTTTTTGTTTTCTCTGCCTTAGCATTTGTTTCAGTTTATTATGTCTCCCACACCACTGTGTGGCGGGAGACATATTGATTTACTCCTGTCTGTGTGTGCGTGCGTGTGTGTGGGTGTGTGTGTGTGTGTCCGTCTGTCACAAATCTTGCCCGGACTCTTAAGTCCAACATTTCTCATTTGATCTTGAACAAAATGTGTTTGCCAATTAGTCCTCAGCCAAGTTTGATAACTAGCCAAATCGGCCCAGGCACTTCGGAATTATGGCCCTCGAATTACCGAAAATCGCTCAGGTCTAGGGGAATAAGGAGCCATTATACTACTAATGTGAATAGTAGTTATGGGTCCTTTGATGTCCCCAAGATTTAATCATGTCAGATGATTAGGCAGTTGAGGTCTTGGTGCATGGTTGACTCACATCAGATGATTAGGCAGTTGTGGGAGACATGTGCTTTTCTCAACTGTTTTAACAGTACTTCAGTTATGTAATGGTGGGCAGTTAACCTAACCAGTGTTAATGAATTCTGTACCAGTACAAACCAGTTTATTTGCACCAGTTCTCTGCAAGTAACTGCCAACATCTCAACATGTTGGAGGTGCAGGACAAAATATCTTCAGACAAAATGTTCTTTATCAAATTGTTACAGAGATATATGCCTAGCCCCGGGATCGAACTCTCAACCCTGTGACCTATTGATATGCACTCAAAGCGGGGGGGGGGGGGGGGGGGGGGGGTGTTATAAAAAAGGAAGACATTAATATATTTGGAATATGTTTTGTTATTTTTATCCAATAATAAATTTTGAGACAGGGTTTTAGACCAGGGTGGTAGGGGCTGAGAATCAGTAGCAGTTAATTTTCTGTTGCCTTCTTGTTATACCAAAATTCAATAATTATAGTTTGTCATTGTAATGTTTTTGCAAAAAAAGTAAATAAGAGATTCTTAGTGTTATGGATTTCTCTAGATATTGTAAGGAGTATGAAGTGAGAAATGCTGAACTGTTGTATATTTTGCACAGACAGTGAAGAGTGCTGCCTGTTTACACCTTTGCCAATTTGTATCTCTCTGTCAAAGACAGAACAAACAATACTGTTGTTATAGATAAACATCTGTGAAAATAATGAATTGGTAGACAGCTGTTGTCTGTGATCTGTTACCTAGCACAGTAACTCAGTAAGGGCAATAACTTTGATGTGGATATTTCAGATACTGTTGTTGTCACTAGCCTGATATGAAAAATTTGCTGACATATTGGAGTAAACAGAACATTTGACAGTGTTGTTTTGCAATATATGACAGATTTGATTTTTGCAGATGTCATTGACTTGATTCAGCATGTATAACTGATTGCGGATACCGCTAAGTTGATTCTGCATAGTCCACTATCTCATGCAGCTTTGCATATACCACTGAACTGACTTAGCATATGTCATTAACTTGATTTTGCAGATATCACAAACTTAATTTTGCATACACCTCTTACTCGATTTTGCATACACCACTGGCCCGATTTTAAAATATACCATTACTTTGACTTTGTATATACCACTGACTTAATTTTTCATACATCACAACTTTTATTTTGCATAATTCACACCAAGTCTTATTCAGTTTTGCATACATCTCTAACTTGATTTTGCATTTATTTCTAATTTGATTTTTGTATATATATCACTTATTTAATTTTTGCAGATGTCAATGACTTGCTTTTGCATATATTGCTAAACTAACTGTAGATATCATTGACTTTTTAGCTCACCAGAGCACAAAGTGCTCAAGGTGAGCTATTGTGACCGGTCATTGTCCGGCGTCCGTTGTCCGGCGTCCGTCAACATTTGCCTTGTGAACGCTCTAGAGACCACATTTTTGTCCCAAATACTAGGTCGTAGGTCAGATCAAAGAAAAAGCTTGTGAACACTCTACAGGGACCACATTTGTGGACCTAATCTTATGGGAACTATGTCAGAAACGTTTGTCTTGGATGATCTCTAGGTTGAAGTTCCAAATGGCGTCATGTGGGTCAGAAAAACTAGGTCAGTAATCAGATCAAAGAAATAGCTTGTTGAACCCTCTAGAGACACATTTGTGACCCAGTCTTTTGAAACTTGGTCAGTATGTTAGTATTGATTAATCTCTAGTCAAGTTTGAATTGGATCATGTTGGGCAAAAACTAGGTCAATAGGTCAGATCATTGGAATATGCTTTGTTGATCACTCTACGAGGCCACTGTTGTGACCCAATATTTATGAAACTTAGTCAGAAAGTTTAGCATGATTGATTTCTAGGGTCAAGTTTAATCTGGGGCCATGTGGGGTCAGAAACTAGTCACCTGGTCAAATCAAAGGAAAGCTGGTGAAACACTTTAGAGGCACATTTTGTGACTCAATCTTCATTAAACTGGGTTTCAGAACTGTTTGTTATTAATATTTCTAGGTCAAGTATGAATCTGTGTCATGTGGGGTTAAAAAACTAGGTCACTAGGCCAGATCAAAGGAAATTCTTTTTAAAACTCTAGAGACCACAATTTAGTTTGAAACTCAGGGGAATTAGTCAGAAATGTTTGTTTTTTTGTTTTGACAATGATAGTCAAATTCGAATCTGGGTCATGTGGGTGTTCAAAAACTAGGTTTCACCAGTCAAATCAAATGGAAAAGCTTGTGAACTCTCACTTGGAGGCACAGTTGTAACCAAATCTTTATGAATTTAGTCAGAATGTTTGTCTTGATGATCTTTAGGTCAAAAACTAGGTCAATAGGCCAGATCAACACTGGTGAGCGATGTTGGGGCCATCATGCCCCTCTTGTTTTGCTTGTATCACTAAGTAGACTTTGATATACCATGAACTTGATTTTACATTGTCCTTTACTGGATTTTTAGCTCACCTGTCACAAAGTGACAAGGTGAGCTTTTGTGATCGCGCGGTTGTCGTCGTTGTGCGTCCGTCTTGCGTAAACTATTTCCTTGTGACTTCTTAGAGGTCACATTTTTCATGGGATCTTTATGAAAATGGGTCAGAATGTTATCTTGGTAAATTCTAGGTCAAGTTCGAAACTGGGGTCCACTTGCCATCAAAAACTAGGTCAGTAGGTCTAAGAATAGAAAAACCTGGTGTGACCTCTTGAGGCCTTAATTTCATGGCTCTTCATGAATATTGGTCGAATTGGTCACCCTTGATGATATCTAGGTCAAGTTCGTAACTGGGTCAGTGCGGTCAAAACTAGGTCAGTAGGTCTGTAAAAATAGAAAAAACCTTTGTGACCTCTCTGGGCCATATATTTCAAAAACTCTTCATGAAAATTGGTCAGAAGGTTTCACCTGGATGATATGTAGGTCAAGTTCGAAAACTGGGTCATGTGCCTTCAAAACTAGGGTCAGGAGGTCTAAAAATAGAAAAACCTTGTGACCTCTTAGCGGCCATTATACAAAGATCTTCATGAAATAGGTCAGATGTTCACTGCTGATATCTATGGTGCAGGTTCGAAATTGGGTCATAGCCGGTCAAAAACTAGGTCAGTAGGTCTAAACATTGAAAAAACCTTGTGACCTTATAGAGGCCATATATTTCACAAAAATTTTTCATCAAAATTGGCCAGAACGTTCACCTTGATGATATCTAGGTCAAGTGCGAACAATTGGTCAGTGCCATCAAAAACTAGGTCAGTAGGCCCCACTCGAAAACCTTGTGTCTTTCTCTAAAAGGCCATATGTTTCTTGGTGATATGTATGAAGATTGGTCTGAATGTTCTATCTTGATGATAATGCTAGGTCAAGTTCGAAACTGGGTCACGTGCGGTCAAAAAACTAGGTCAGTAGATCTAAAAATAGAAAAACCTTGCTGACTCTCTAGAGGCCAGATATTTCATGAAATCTTCATGAAAATTGGTCAGAATGTTCATCTTGGATGCTATTTAGGCAAGTTTGAATGTGGGTCACTTGCCATCAAAACTAGGTTCAGTAGGTCAAATAATAGAAAAACTTTGTGACCTCTCTAGAGGCCATATTTTCCATGGGATCTGTATGAAAGCATTGGTTTGGCTGTTCATCTTGATGATATCTAGGTCAAGTTTGAAAGTGGAGTCAGTGCCTTCAAACACTAGGTCAGTAGGTCAATAATGGAAAAACCTTGTGACCTCTCCTAAAGGCCATATTTTTCAATGGAATCTTCATGAAAGTTAGTCTGAATGTTCATCTTGGTGATATCTAGGTCAAGTTCGGAACAGAGTCATGTGCGTGTCCCCCAAAAACTAGGTCAGTAGGTCTAAAATAGAAAAACTTGGGACCTCTCTAGTGGCCCCCACTTGTGAATGGATCTCATAAAAATTGGTCAGAATGTTCATTCTTGATGTATCTAGGTCATGTTCGAAAGTGGGTCACGTGCCATCAAAAAACTAGGTCGTAGGTCAGATGATGAAAAACTTTGGGACCTCTCTAGAGGCCATATTTTTCATGGGATCTGTATGAAAGTTGGTCTGAATGTTTATCTTGATGATATCTAGGGCAAGTTTGAAACTGGGTCAACTGCGTTCAAAAGCTAGGTCAGTAGGTCTTTGGAAATAGAAAAACCTGTGACCTTATTAGAGGCCATTACCCGTGAATGGACTCTTCATGAAAATTGGCTACCTGATTGTTCACCTTGATGTATATCTAGGTCATGTTTGAAAACTGGTCACTTGCGCCTTTAAAAAACTAGGTCAATAGTGTCAAATAATAGAAAAACCTTTGTTGTGACCTCTCTAGAGACCATATTTTTCAATTGATCTTCATGAAAATTGGTCAGAATTTTTATCTTGATAATATCCATCATGGTCCTCTTGTTCATATACTACTGACTTGATTTTGCATGTATCACTAGCTGGATTTTGCATATAATGCTAACAAGTAATGTAACTCTTTGTACAGAAAATATTTTGTTACCAAAAGCAGTCACTGTATAGTTTTGTATATATTTCAGATTGCAGTAAGAAAAGAATATATTTTGAGATTAGTGTTTTAGATGTTAAAATCATTGCAGGTTCTGTCAAGAGTTATCTTTTGACCTTGAATGGTTTTGTTCACGTCAGCAGTAGCTCAGTTCCGTCCTGTAAAATGAAACACTGCTCGTTCAAGTATTGATGGCTCAGGCACTATATATTTTTTCTGTTAGTATCACTTTAAACCCTGGAAAATCTGATCATGTTGCTCATCCTTCCTTGGCTGAGTAGATGATTTTTCCCTGTACTTCAGGTACTCTTGTTATCAGAACTGCTTTGAGAAAAAGGGCATCAATCATGAAGTTACTAGAATTTTCTGTCAGGGGCTGCAACTCTTCACCTTAAAATGCACTTGTATCCAAGGGAACTAATCATGTTCTTTTGTGTATTTCAGATGCTGTTGTTGTCAGAACTGTTGTAAGAAAGGAGGTGTAGATTATGAACTGGATGACAACTGTTGTCAATGTAATGTTGTTGCCCTGAAGAAAATCAGCGGGCTTCCAGATATGGACTTGGTTTATGTAACTTACCATGTAGATGTAAGTCTGTGAAGTGGTTTGTCGACAACATAGTATAGATTTTATCAATTTTATCTTATTTAAATGTTTAATCAACATGATCAACTGTGCAATACATAACCATTGTGCAAAATAGATTAACTGTAATTTCATTCACTGATCATGACAGTGTAGAGTTTTTGCTGGCACTAGTAGGATATTGAAAAGTTTGCCTTAACCCTTACCATACCATGCTGGTCACGATTGATTCTGCCTTTGCGACCAGTGTAGATCATGATCAGCCTGCACATTAGTGCCATCTGATCATGATCTGCACTGTTCGCTATTCAGCCAGTATCTTTTTGATAAGCACCCCTTTTAACAGTTAGTAGTACTGTCCAAACTGGAAAATGGACAAGTTCATTATGGAAATTTAGCAGGGTAAGGGTTAACATATGCCTCAATTTTTAGCTCACCTGAGCACAAAGTGCTCAAGGTGAGCTTTTGTGATCACCCTGTGTCCGTCGTCCGTCGTCGTCTGTCGTCCGTCGGTCTGTCGTCAACAATTGACTGTTAACACTCTAGAGGTCACAATTTTGGCCAATCTTAATGAAAACTTGGTCAAAAAAGGAATTGTTACCCTCAATAAAATCTTGGACCAGTTTGATATTGGGTATCTGGGGTCAAAAACTCTAAGTCACCAGGTCAAAATCAAGGAAAAAAGATTTGTTAAACACTCTAGAGGTCACAATTTAAGCGAATCTTAATGAAAGTTGCTCAGAATGTTACCCTCAGTAAAATCTTGGACAAGTTCGATATTGGGTCATCTGGGATCAAAATCTATGGTCCCCACAAAAAAAACCCAGGGTCATAATTAAAGGAAAGCATGTTAACACTGTAGAGGCCACATTTTATGACTGTCTCTTCATAAACTTGGTCGAATGTTAATCTTGATGATCATTAGGTTCCGTTTGAATTGGGTCATGTAGGGTCCCCCCCACTAGGTCACCAGGTTCAAATCAAAGGAAAGCTAGTTAACACCTAGAGGTCACATTTATGACCATATCTTTAGTGAAACTTGGTCAGAATGTAATCTTGTTAATCTTTAGGATCAAGTTCAAATCTGGGTCAGGTGGGGGTCAAAAAATAGGTCACTTGGTCAATCAAAGGAAAAGCTTATGTTATAACGTTAGAGCCAATTTCTGACTTTATTTTATGAAACTTAGTCAGAATGTTAATCTTGATAAACTTTTTGTGTCGTTTGAATCGGGGTCATGTGGGGGATTCAAAAACTCGGTCACGGGTCAAATTCCCCCCAAAAGCAAAAGCTAGTTAAACACTGTAGAGGTCACATTTATGAACATATCTAATGAACTTGGTTCTGAATGTTAATCTTGATTATCTTTAGGCCAGTAGGTCAGGTGAGCGATACAGGGCCTTCATGGCCCTCTTGTTTATAATTTCTATGATAGTAAAATAGTTCATTTCATCTTAGAAGTGTATTGTTCAGATCAGTTTGTATACTTATATTTTTCAGATAGGTGAAACTCCATTTTATGTTGCCCTTGATAACAAGCACAGGAAGATTGTGATATGTGTGAGAGGAACTCTGTCCCTGCAGGTCAGTTGTAACCAGGGATAACTATGTCTCTTAGATTAACAGAATTTTTGGAATTTTAAGGTCAAAAGTATAGCTACTTTATAGAATTGTCTGCATTTTGAAGCATCTACAGCAAAACACCACTTGTTCAAGCGTCATTGGTGTGAGCACTCTCTCAGTGGAGCACACAGGCTTGCTCAAGCAATTTGTGTGGTCCTTGGCAAATTTTCTGTTATTTTCTGTGTTTAGATTGCTGGAAGACTCATATACTTAAGATTTTGCTTAATAATAATAATAATAATAATAATAATAATAATAACGACTTTATTTATAGAGGCGACACAGTTGGGCAAGCCCAGTCTTCCCTGTGAGCCTCTTGAAATATGTACATGGTATGTACAACATGATAGATAATTGCATAAACTAATTAACATTTTAAGTCGCAATTAAAACAAAGACTAAAATTTAAACATGACGAAGTATAATATTTTGTACAGAATGATAACAGCTATCCAGTGTTCACCAGAGAACCTCCGCTGAAGTAAGCATGTTTAAATGACTGTATGGAGGGACTGGGCGTATTTGTAGTGGAAATGGAGTTCCATATATGGTGGTCCAGAGTATGACAGCGTTTTCTAAAGGAATCTATATTTGGCGTTGTGGAATGTGCTAAATGGTCATCTGAGTGTGATCTGAGAGTGAATGCATGAGAGCAGCTGGATTTTGTGAAAAGAGTTGGATGTAGCTTGGTGACTGTTCATGTTGAGATTTATAGACAATATGGCCCTTTTTTAAAATTCCAGTCTTTCTGGGAATGGTCAATCCACTTAAGTTCTTTGAACAGCAATTGGGTTGGTGTTGTCAAAATCTTTGTCTCGATTAATTCTGGCTGCTCGTTTGAAACTTGTAACAGATTTTGAAGCTCAATACTGCAATTTCCCCAAATTGTACAGAGTAGTCTATCTATGCGGAATATTATATGCATTGTAGCATTTTGCGAACACTGATACTGTGTATGTTTTATAAGCAATGAGGAGTGAAGAGTTTTGAATTACATTTCTTAAGGTGTGCTCTGAACATGTGCTTTCCAGTTTAGGTTACTGTCTACATTCATCAACACCCAGCAGTTTTCACATTTGGAGTAAGCAATAACTTCATTATTTAATTTAAGCTTTTGGGATGATTGTTTGATTGTATTTTGTTTGTAATTGTATTTGCAGTTATGAAACATTCAATTTTGTTTTTGAATGTTGAGAGCATGGCTTTTTGTGCGCACCAACTGTGAACTATGTCTAAGATCAGACTGAAGGTTTTTGTATATTACTTTTACATCAGAGCTGTTGTGTGATGGTTGTTTGTGTCATCAGCAAACATATTCTGTTTCTGCAGTGTTGTATATATAAAGGGAAGGTCATTAATATACATAATGAACAAGAGGGGACCTAAAACTGAGCCTTGTGGGAACCTGAGGTTATCTCATTTGAACAGAGTACTTTACGACACACCATACTTTTTGTTGGCGGTCTCAGAGATATGACTGAAGCCACTGAATCGAATTGCAGGCGAATTGATATGCTGACAAATTTACTCGAAAAATAAAACAAAAAAAGGGGCCAGCAATGAGTGATGACAAAGGCAAATGCTTTGCTTATAGATCAAGGAAAATTGTGCCAACAGCTTGTCCTGTGTCTATTGCCTTGATCCATTTTTTGTAATAGATATCAGTGCTGTTTCACACGAGTGAATTTACATTGCCCCCCGACATCCTGGACTGATTTGTGTGAATTAAATTATTTTCTTCGAATGTATGATCTAATAGAAAGTGAAACATGGCTCTTACTATTTTTGACAGTTGCTGGAAGAATAAATATTTGTGTCTGTAGGTTGTTTCTTTTGTTTTTTTGAAGCCTTTCTTGGAAAATGGTTTGTCACTTTTTGCTGTCTTAAAAATAGGGCTGGAAAATTACTGAACTTACAAGTCTGATATTGATTATTTTTGTTAGTGGTTTTGGTAATTACATTAGCACTAATTTTTAGAACTTTTTGAGCCCCAAGACCCCTTATCCCTTTTGACTTCATTATGGTTGGTAATTTTACTATATATTGTAATGTTCTTGGGCAAATTTAAAGTTTCAAAAAGGGATGTGAAGTGCCTTGATATGAACTGAATTGGCAAGAAAATCTTGCACAAGTATACATGTACAAGTACAAAAAAGAGGAATAAAGTGGTAAAACTTTTATTGACAAAATCGATATTTTACATGCTTTTTTGTAAAACTTACATTTGCACTTGTCCGTCCATCTGTCTGTCATCTGAATTTGCGTTGTGCACATCTAAAACGTTATTTGACCTAGAGTCATCAAACTTCAGAGGATTGTTATTCAGCATGTGCAGTTGTGCAGTCAGACCAGAGTTGTGGCCCCTGACTTAGTCAAAAAAATGTATTCAATGACATGAGTGGGAGCACCAGTGACCTATGGACACGTATCTAGGTTGACAAATATTGGATACAGATTTTCATTTCCTTTGTTATCGCTCAGTGTTACCTATCAATGTCAGATATACAGTTGAAACTCTGTATTCCTAAGTCGTTCAATCTCGATATCCCAGCTACCTCAAAAAATATTTCAAGTCCCTTCTAAATTTCTACCTAATGCATGTCATCTTCTGGTTTGGCTTTAAATTGGAAATGATGTAAGCAAAGTATAAAATGTTCTATACAGTGTCTAGTACTAACCAGCCAGTTCGGTTTATACAATGGTTTAGGGTATCCAGACTAGAATCTGAACATGTGTTTTTGTAACTGTGTAATTGTACAAAGGACATTAATTCAGTCGTGATTACACTCTTTGCTGCATATTTCAGGATGTGTTGACAGACTTAAAAGCAGATGCTGAACCTCTACCGTTGGACCCAACAAAGGAGGAATGGCTGGGTCATAAGGTTTGTCATTCTGTTGGTTATTCTCATATAGAAATATGTTTCAACACTAGTATCGTCATGTGGGAAATACCAGGCAGTATTAGGTACTAAACTGTGTGTAAAGTAAGCATTGGCAGATACAGTGATATTATTTAATTTGATTGGCGTTAGTAATATGTTGATAAATCATGGTGTCGGTGAGTTATGAATAAATGACATTGAACATTATCGTTAATGAAAATATTTATGCTTAATGAATTCTGACACCACAACAGTGCCCCAAAATGAGCATAGTCTGCTGACAGAATTTGCCGTACTTAAATTTGCTACTGTTTATTTGTTTTGGGTTTAATGTCACACTGACAAATTTAGGTCATATGGTGACATTCCAGCTTTTGATGGTGGAGGAATACCCTAGGTGTCGCGCCATGCATTATTTCATCAAGGGAGGGCACCTGGGTAGAACCATCATCCTCCATATGCCAGCTGGATGGCTTCCTCATATGAAGAATTTAACACCCTAATGAGGCTCAAACCCACATAGGTGAGGGGCAAGTGATTTGAAATCAGTGACCTTTGCCACAGAAGCCCCTTGTTATTGTTTGCCTCCGTGGCCGAGTGGTTAAGGTCGCTGACTTCAAATCACTTGCCCCTCATCGATGTGGGTTTGAGCCTCACTCTGGACGTTGAATTCTTCATGTGAGGAAGCCATCCAGCTGGCTTACGGAAGGTCGGTGGTTCTACCCAGGTGCCCGCTCATGATGAAATAATGCACAGAGGGGCACCTGGCACTCTTCCTCCACCATAAAAGCTGGAAAGTCGCCATATGACCTATCATGTGTCGGTGCGACGTTAAATCCAACAAAAAAAAATAAAAATAAGAAAATATATATATATATATATCAAATGATTTTTGTCGAGCCCGCTTGCGGAAGCGAAGACATAGTTGTCCAAATGGCTGTTCGGTGTGTGTGCGTGCGTCCGTCCGGATTTGCTTGTCCGGACCATAACTTTGACATGCATGGAGCAATCCTGTTTATATTTGGCATGACTGTTAACCTCAGTGAGACGGAGTGTCATGCGCAAACCGCAGGTTCCTATCTCAAAGGTCAAGGTCACACTTGGAGGTCAAAGGTTAAATTTAATAATGACTGTCCAGAGCATTTCTTCTTCATGCATGGAGGGATTTTGATGTAACTTGGCACAAATGTTCACAACCATGTGCAGAGTGTCATGCGCAGGAACCAGGACACTAGGTCAAAGGTCAAGGTCACTGAGGTCAAAGGTCAGGTACAAGAATGACTTTGTTCGGAACATTTCTTTTTCATGCATGGAGGGATTTTTAGCTCGACTATTCGAAGAATAGTCTAGCTATTCTACTCACCCTGGCGTCGGCGTCGGCGTCACACCTTGGTTAAGTTTTTGCATGCAAGTACATACAGCTATCATTTAAAGGCATATAGCTTTGAAACTTATTTATTCTTTTTCTAGGACAATTACCAACCTCACTGGGTCAAGTTCCATAACTCTAACATGTATTTTGAGCAAATTATGCCCCCTTTTGGACTTAGAAAATTTTGGTTAAAGTTTTACATGCAAGTTACTATCTCCAAAACTAATGCAGATATTGAATTGAAACTTCACATGTGTCTTTGGGGTTATAAAACTAGTTGATAGCACCAAGTCCCATAACTCTGACCTTCATTTTGGCCAAATTATGCCCCCTTTTGGACTTAGAAAATTCTGGTTAAAGTTTTGCATGCAAGTACATACAGCTATTACTAAAAGGCATATAGATTTGAAACTTATTTTTTCTTTTTCTAGATCAATTACCTACCTCACTGGGTCAAGTCCCATAACTCTGACATGTATTTTGAGCAAATTATGCCCCCTTTTGGACTTAGAAAATCCTGGTTAAAGTTTTACATGCAAGTTACTATCTCCAAAACTAATGCAGATATTGAATTGAAACTTTACATGTGTCTTCGGGGTTATAAAACTAGTTGATAGCACCAAGTCCCATAACTCTGACCTTCATTTTGGCCAAATTATGCCCCCTTTTGGACTTAGAAAATTCTGGTTAAAGTTTTGCATGCAAGTACATACAGCTATTACTAAAAGGCATATAGATTTGAAACTTATTTTTTCTTTTTCTAGATCAATTACCTACCTCACTGGGACAAGTCCCATAACTCTCACATGTATTTTGGGCAAATTATGCCCCCTTTTGGACTTATAAAATCCTGGTTAAAGTTTTACATGCAAGTTACTATCTCCAAAACTAATATAGATATTAAATTGAAACTTCACATGTGTCTTCGGGGTTATAAAACTAGTTGATAGAATCAAGTCCCATAACTCTGACATGTATTTTGGGCAAATTATGCCCCCTTTTGGACTTAGAAAATTCTGGTTAAAGTTTTGCGTGCAAGTACATACAGCTATTACCAAAAGGCATATAGCTTTGAATCTTATTTATTCCTTTTCTAGGTCAATTACCAGCCTCACTAGGTCAAGTTCCATAACTCTTAACATGTATTTTGAACAAATTACCCCAGATATTGAATTTAAACCTAACATGTTTCTTCGGGGTTATAAAACTAGTTGATAGCATCAAGTCCCATAACTTTGATATGTATTTTGGTCAAATTATGTCCCCTTTCGAACTTAAACTCTTTTGATATTTAACATTTTGGGTAATAATTTCCTGCTTCTGTGACAATATTTCGAATAGTCGAGCTTGGCTGTCTTACGGACAGCTCTTGTTATGTAACTTGGCACAATTGTTCACCATCATGAGACGGACCTAGAATTACTTCCCTTTGTTGTTACTGTAAATAGCTTATATTGTAACTTTTTTATTACTGGTCGTAGGGAAAAATCAAGACCACTTTTCTTTAGTACAATATGCATGTTACATCCAATTTTGAGGTGTATTTTGACTTATCTCTGCTAGTAAGGATTTTTGTGTGGACTTTGATTTTTTTATAGATTTACTTTCCTTTGTTGTTACTATAAATAACTGACCTAAATGTTTGCCTCAATGAGACAGGGTGTCATGTGCAACTCCTAGTCCTTTTGACAGCTGGCGGGCTCAACATGTTGCCCGTGGGCATCTAGTTATTTCTGTGGTTGTAATTACACAGATTTATAAAGAATTGACCTGTTGTTGGTGTTAACTGCTGGGAATTATTTACTTATAAAAAAAGTAGAAATAAGGCTGTTTTCTTTTGCAGGAAATGATAAATTAGATTTTAATCATGATTTATTGACAAATGGGCTATTTTTGTGCTGATTAATTGAAATGAGAATTTTCACTAAGTCAGAAAGTTGCCAGGCTTTAAATTTTGTACTAGTTTAATCATGTGGATTTAATATTGTGGATTGCAACAACTGAGAAATCCATCAAGAAAAACTTTTGATGATTAACGAGCAGATTTGTTTGTTGAAAATCTTTTGATTTGATCAAAACTGTTGACACTGAAGCATTTCCTAGCCATTCCAGAAAGAAAAAAGGTCACCATTTAATGCTGAACCTTATGTAAGCTCTGAAATTGAAAAAGTGTAGGAATCATATTAACAGTAATATTGACAAACAATTCTCTATATTATGTCTGCCTTCTTTCATTAGGATGTATATATTTTCAGGGGATGGTTCAAGCTGCTATTTATATCAAAAAGAAGTTAAAAGAAGATCTCATTCTGGCAAAAGCATTTCAGAAAGCAAAGGTATAATAGATTTTAGTTATTAAATAGGTATTTTGTTTCTTTATGCTTCTAATTTTACTTATGTGGCATTTGTCACATTCTGGTGTTACATTTACTGCAACCGATACTTTATATTAAGCTCATCTGAGCACAAAGTGCCAATTGTTAGCTTAACGAAGTGTTGGATGTCTCGTTCGTCGGTCCGTCCGTCCGTCTGTCTGTCATCCACAATTTCTATGATTTAGTCAAACCAAAGAAGTATAAAATACACAGAATCGCAACAGGAGATAATCTCGCGTAGTCCTATCACCGCATTAACCAGCTTTATCTTATTGAAGTGCTTTGCTGACTTGGATCACCCTTGATTAAATCAACAGACGCTTACTAAAGTTTAACACTGGCGATACAGCAGATTTTCAAACGACCACTGTTGATTTCTCAGACTTCAAATAAAAAATTCATTCGTTCCCCATGTAGGAAATAATAACAACATTTAAAAAAAAACAAAAAACGATCTGGTAAAAAGTTTTTCACAACAAACATTTTTATCCTGCTTTCTGTTTCATACACCGGTAAAACGAGATCTCATTCAGTTCCCATGAAATGTTGGTGAGATTCGCTCTATATGCATTTCAACTTGCTGATCTATTTATTTTTATAGCTCTTTGGTCAAACACATGCATAAAAAGACATACCAGTTTGTATGGCATGTATCTCAAAAACTTAAAATAATAAAACAGGAAAATGTTATGTAGCATGTGATGTTGTGCAGCTGGTATACTGTTTGGGATTTCTCTCAGCCAGACTAGAGTTATGGTCCTTGACTTAGTGAAAATGCTTCAAAGTTTGTGTTGCATATATCTTAAGAAATTTCACCTAGAGTTGTAAAACCATGTAGGAATATTATTTACCATGCGAATTTATGCACCCATCACTTTGCAAGACCATAGTTATGACCTTTGACAGTCGAAAATATGCATTAAAAGCATAAAAGTTTGTGTCCCATGAATCTCACTTTAGCTTATAGTGTTTCATAATATTATCTGTAGTGTCACATCATCTGCCTTCTCCCTGTATTACATTACATACCACCCACAACTAATATCTCTAGGTAGTGTCCTATGTCAGGATTCCCTTCCACCCCCATAAGCCTGCAGAAACATTTATATCTAATTAAGGAAAAACTGTCTTGTCCTGAGAATTATTTTAGCAATTAGGCCGGTGTTTTATTGCAAATAACAATTGTGGAATAAAACCTCAGGTGTCTGCCTTAGAAATTAAGACATTTTTAGCGAAAATTTCTTCATCAAATAAATAAATTGTCTACAGTTGGTGGCTGTGAAGTATGAAAGCTTCTAAAATTGATTTGTCTAACATAACGGGGTTTTCCAACACTATCGTTAAGAATAGAGGTATACTTGATAAATTTTGTTCAGTATTATCTGAGTATATTTTAGAAGTATGATCTACTTCTAGTACTCACTGGAAACTGGTACAGCAGCTATTCTAGTCACCATATTACAAAATTTTGTTGGTTCACCTGAGCCGAAGGCTCATGGTTAGCTTTTGTGACCGCTCATTGACCTAGGCCTTTGATATTTGGTATGTAGCATTGCCTTGTGGTCCTCTACCAAAATTTTGTCAAATTATTACCCTTGGGTGAAAAGAGGCCCTGCCCTGGGGGTCTCAAGTTTTTACATAGACTAACATAGGAATTTTTAGCTCACATGTCACTTAGTGACAAGGTGAGCTTTTGTGATCGCGCAGCGTCCGTCCATGCGTACGTAAACTTTTGCTTCTGACCACTCTAGAGGTCACATTTTTCATGGGATCTTTATGAAAGTCGGTCTGAATGTTCATCTTGATGATATCTAGGTCAACTGCGGTCAAAAACTAGGTCAGGTCTAAAAATAGAAAAACCTTGTGACCTCTCTAGAAGCCATACTTGTGAATGGATCTTCATGAAAATTGATCAGAATGTTCACCTTGAAGTTTAAAACTGGGTCACATGCAGTCAGTAACTAGGTCAGTAGGTCAAATAATAGAAAAACCTTGTGACCTCTCTAGAGGCCATATTTTTCATGGGATCTGTATGAAAGTTGGTCTGAATGTTCATCTTGATGATATCTAGGTCAAGTTCGAAACTGGGTCAATTGGAAACAAAAACTAGGTCAGTAGGTCTAAAAATAGAAAAACCTTGTGACCTCTCTAGAGGCCATAATTTTGAATGGATCTTCATGAAAATTAGTCAGAATGTTCATCTTGATGATATCTAGGTCAAGTTTGAAACTGGGTCAACTGCGGTCAAAAACAAGGTCAGTAGGTCTAAAAATAGAAAAACCTTGTGACCTCTCTAGATGCCATACTTTTCAATGGATCTTCATGAAAATTGGTCAGAATGTTCACCTTAATGATATCTAGGTCAAATTCGAAACTGGGTCACATGCCTTCAATAACTAGTTCAGTAGGTCAAATAATAAAAAACCTTGTGACCTCTCTAGAGGCCATATTTTTCAATGGATCTTCATGAAAATTGGTCAGAATTTTTATCTTGATGATATCTAGGTCAGGTTCAAAACTGGGTCACATGAGCTCAAAAACTAGGTCACTATGTCAAATAATAGAAAAAATGACATCGTACTCAGTTCAAAACAGGGTCATGTAGGGACAGGTGAGCGATTCAGGACCATCATGGTCCTCTTGTTCTTTAAAAATCTCCTTGTCTGAAACTGCAAGAGCTAGGCTTTTGATATTTGGTATGTTGCATTGCCTTGTGGTCATCTACCAAAATTTTTCAAATTAATGTCCCTGGTGTGAAAAGAGGCCCTGCCCCGGGGGTCTCACGTTTTACATAGACTTATATAGGAAAAAACTTTAAAAATCTTCTTGCCTGAAACTGCAAGGCATAGGCTTTTGATATCTAGTATGTTGCCTTGCCTAGTGTTCCTCTACCAAAATTGTTCAAATTATGCCCCTGGGATGAAAAGAGGCCTGCCCTGGGGGTTCCAAGTTTAACATAGACTTATATAGGAAAATAAAAATCTTCTTGTCTGAAAGTTCAAGGCCTAGGCCTTTGATATTTGGTATGTAGCATTGCCTAGTGGATCTCTTTCAAGATTGTTCAAATTATACCCCTGGGGTGAAAAGAGGCCCCGCCCTGGGTGTCACTTGTTATATGAGTTACATTGGAAAAAATACTTATCAGAAGAAAAAAAATCAGATCATAGTTCCTAGTCTGTTTAATTATAATTACCTGATGACCGGAAGTAAATAGGGGTTCACTTGACTGTGACCTTGACCTACTGACCTATTTTCTTGTTTTTAGCTCACCAGAGCCAAAGGCTCAGGGTGAGCTATTCTGATCAGTCACCGTCCGTTGTCCGGAATCCGTAAACTTTTACTTTAAATGACATCTCCTCATATACCGCTAAGCCAATTTCATCCAAACTTCACAGGAATGTTCCTTGGGTGAAGCTCTACAAAAATGTTCAAAAAATTGAATTCCATGCAGAACTCTGGTTGCCATGGCAACAGAAAAAAAAAAAACTATAGAAATTTTTTTCTCAAAAACCAGAAGCCCTAGAGCTAAGATATTTGGTTTGAAGCATTGCCTAGTGGACCTCTACCAAGTTTGTTCAAATCATTGACCCCGCCCCAGGGGTCACTTGATTTTACATAGGAAAATCTTAAAAAATCTTCTTCTCAAAACACAGAAGCCCTAGAGCTTAGATATTTGACATGTAGCATTGCCTAGTGAACCTCTACTAAAGTTGTTCAAATCATGACCCCGGCCCAAGGGGTCACTTGATTTTACATAGGAAAATCTTCAAAAAATTTCTAAAAATAAACTAGAAGGCCTAGAGCTTAGATATTTGACATGTAGCATTGCCTAGTGGACCTCTACAAAATTTGTTCAAATCATAACCCCCGGGGTCAAAATTGACCCTGCCCCAGGGGTCACTTGGTTTTACATAGGAAAATCTTAAAAAAAATTCTAAAAATAAACCAGAAGGCCTAGAGCTTAGATAGTTCACATGTAGCATTGCCTAGTGGACCTCTACAAAATTTGTTCAAATCATAACCCCCGGGGTCAAAATTGACCTCGCCCCAGGGTCACTTGGTTTTACATAGGAAAATCTTCAAAAAAAAAATCTAAAAATAAACCAGAAGGCCTAGAGCTTAGATAGTTCACATGTAGCATTGCCTAGTGGACCTCTACAAAATTTGTTCAAATTATTACCCTGGGGTCAAAATTGACCCCGCCCCAGGGGTCACTTGATTTTACATAGGAAAATCTTCAAAAATTTTCTTAAAATAAACCAGAAGGCCTAGATCTTAGATATTCAACATGTAGCATTGCCTAGTAGACTTCTACAAAATTTGTTCAGATCATGACCCCCGGGGTCAAATTGACCCTGCCCCATGGGGTTACTTGATTATATATAGAAAAATCTTCAAAATTTTCTAAAAATAAACCGGAAGGCCTAGAGCTTAGATATTTGACATGTAGCATTGCCTAGTGGACCTCTACACAATTTGTTCAAATCATGACCCCCGGGGTCAGAATTGACCCCGCCCTAGGGGTTACTTGATTGTACCTAGGGAAATCTTCATAAATTTGCTAAAAATAAACCAGAAGGCCTAGATCTTAGATATTTGATATGTAACATTTCCTAGTAGACTTCTACAAACTTTGTTCAAATCATGACCCCCAGGGGTTACTTGATTGTACATCGGAAAATCTTCCAAAAAATTTCTAAAAATCATCAGTTTGACATTTGAAACATGTAGCTCATATTACTCTGGTGAGCGATCCAGGGTCATCATGACCCTCTTGTTTAAGATACAGCCTTGAAATTTGGATGACATGTACAGTTTTGCACACCAATCTTAAAACTGACTTTCAGTGACCATGAATGTGACCTACTGACCTACTTTCTGAATATTTTAGCATCAGTTTGCCATTTGAAACATGTGGCTCATATTACTCATGTGAGCGATCCAGGGTCATCATGACTCTCTTGTTATGTATATTTTCAGGAAGTATCTCAGGAGAAGTATGATCTGGTTCTAGTAGGTCACTCACTGGGAGCTGGTACAGCAGCTATTCTAGCCATTATGTTACAACAGGAATATCAAGAAGTACAGTGCTATGCCTACTCCCCACCTGGAGGCTTGCTCAGGTGAATTTCTTTTCATTAACTGATTTAGATATTAGCACATATAAGCAGTGAAGCAGTCAGGATTTTTTTTCCTGTTTAAATACTTGGTTGTCTCAAACAAGAATTGTTCTCTACTTCACTTCCATTGGGGCAAGTTGTGAATTATTTGCAAAGAGGAACATTATAACTAGTTGGAATATAGACCATGGCCACTTGCAGTAATTACTGAATTTAGAAATGCAAACTAGTCAGACTCAGAAACATTGTGACATTTGAAATTTGAATCAGAAGTTGATAAATCAAAGTTGTTTTCAAATAGATTTATTCATTTCTCTTATATTTGAAATTTTAAATCTAATTTTCTTTTTTGTTTTAAATTATTACCTTGAAATATCTTGATCTTTAGAACTAATATAACATTTAATACTGCTGAAGACAGTCGTCTTGACTGCTTTGTATCTGAAAATATCAGAAACTCCTAATTTGTATAATCCTAGATTTGTTGACATGTTTTATGTCTTCCATGTTTCCATGGTAAATTTAATATCTGTATTTAATTTTTTGCAGTTCAGAGTGTGTGGAAGCCACAAAGTCCTTTATAACATCAGTTGTGATAGCTAAAGATGTTGTTCCAAGGTAGATTTCCTTTCATACAGTTACTTGTAAAAAAGAGAGTTGCAACTTTATCTCAAATGATAAATGAGACATTTCAGGGTAAAGCTGGGAGAGAAAATACTCTGATATCATTAACCTCTAGCCCATTGGTGGCAAGTGACTTTGCCTTTGCAACCAGTGCAGACCAAGATCAACCTGCACATCTGTGCAGGCTGATCTAGGTCTGCGCTGTTCGCGATTCACTCAGTAAATTTTCATAATTTAATGATAAATTGTATTGTCCAAATTGAATGATGGAACAGTCCATTTTAGAAATTTAGCAGTGTAAATGTTAAAATTCATGAGGAACTAATTTTCATGGATTTTGTAGTAGTTTCAATTCATAACATGTATTTGCATGCAATAATGTTTTGTGAAGAAATGTCCCTAGGTGGGGGAATGCTGGTCTCTCTCTTACAATTTCTTGTTTATTATTTTTTCAAAGTTTTTTATGTATATGCCGGCCCTCACTAGTTAGTCAGATACTGCGGTTTGAGTTTTGGTGTCAAAAATCATTATCTGGAGACAATTACACCATTTATACAGTGTGTTTAGTTTTGTTGTCGCAAATTCAGTTTCTTTTATGGTCAGATGTCCTAAGGGTGTATCAGATGCCAGTCAGTAGTTCATGTTGTTGACTGGTCTGCTTGCTGGGCTAAAGTGTAGAATTGATAATCTTTGAGATTTATTTCTGTGACTTAATTGGACACGTATAGAGTGGCTTGCCATTATTTACCCCCAGACAAATAGTTTTGACTATACACCAGCAAAACATTAATTTAGTATATAATATTATTTCTTTAAGGTATGAAAATGCCTTGATCTGCTTGTGTTTAAAGTCCTATTTTAAGATTATAGAACCATATTAACAATGTACAATTTCTAAACAATTACATGTTCTACTGACAATTTTGTAGTGCATGCGGGTACATGACTTTACCTACCAACTGAGAAAGCTTAAATTGCAAATGAATAATATGCAAATGGACAAGTAGTGCAGATTGTTGATATAAAACCACATCCTTGAACTATCAGATTCCAGATGTACAAGCATTTGTAGAAAATTATTCTTACTTAAAACTTCAATAATACATGTGTCTGTGAATAATGGTGAACAATGATCAAAATCCAGTGCTTAATGATGTTACATTGGCTTGCTAGATAGACACATGCACATCAGACAGTTTATTAGATATTCTACTAGTTGAAATCTATAAATTTGTTAGATCGGAAAGAAAGTCACTTGTGATGTGTGGGATCCACTTTAGGATTCAATATCTATTAGGGAAATAAGTACAACTCTAATGACCTCCACTGTCTGTGTTTTCAGAAAATTCAGCAAATGTAAGGGGTTGCTTTTCTCAGAAACCTAATGCATTATGGTTCGGATATTCAAGTTTGGTAATCTTAAAATGTTACGTTGTCAGATTATAATCTTCGAGACAAAGTTTTACTTGCCTGTAATAAAGTTTGTCTGGCAGGAGACAGAGATAAGAGTTAATATAAAATATATACTAATCCATTTTCAAGACGCTTTTAGACACTAGAAGAATGAGATGCTTAAAACAGACTTCTTAGGACTGATGACGACACAGATTGGCTACAAGAAATGAACATTTTAAATGAAATTTGAAAGCCTGGCTACTAGATTATTGTAAATAAGTATTATTTTGTTGGTTTCAAAAATCTCATTGAAACCCTTTCTCTGCAGAAATTTATAAGTAAGATGAATTTATGAAGGTTTTGGAGATACAGTCAAGCCTGTATGAAGCAGTCGGCCAACAGAGTGATGCATTCTGGCAGTTTAAGGCAGGCGGCTGCTTAAGATAAGTTGAACATAGACATGTGGCTGCTAAGGCAGGTTGAACTACGTATTTCCTGTCCATGATAATCATAAATGTTTCTATTAAATTTTATTATTCTCTTCAATAGTTGTACTCTGTAAACTGATGAATGTTTTGTTATTTTCCTTTTTAAAAACTTCCATTAATATATAACATTGTGTTTCATGCTTTTAGCAGAAAGAAATCTAGAACAGTGTTCTGTTTATGGTGACTTTTAAGGCTTATTTTACCAATAGCAGCTTGGTACACATTATGAAAATTTGTCTGGCTTTCAGATCAAATTGTATTGAATTGGTTTACAAATGCAGGAAATTGAACAGCAAAACTTTTCCTAATACGACTGCGCCAAGAGAAAAAAAAAGGAGGAAGAAACATTTACTAAAATGAAAGGGAAAGTCAATTAACAAACAGTTTTGCGGAGATGTATTGATTAAAAAAAACTCAAGTTTATTGCATTATTTCACAGATTTTCATGCTGCTTAAAGGAATCATTGATATTTATGACTAAAACTGTTTCTAAATATATATTCTCTAATTAGTTTTCTTTATTGTTGCACATTAGATCAAACAGTTGCTGTACTTGTCTGATTTACTTATTTCATAATACATAATTCTTAAAATTCCAGACAAGTTTGCTACCTTAGTTGACTTAGGGGACTATAGGATTATTATCCAGAAAACAAAATTTGACTGGTGGAATAAGACATTAGGATTTATTTCAGACTTTTAATATTAACTTTTTTCTTTAAGTTCTTGATCTCCTAGTCTTAATACCATATGCAAAACTTGACATTTTGAGAATTTTCTAGAAAAATTAATTGTATGTATGTAGATTAAACTCCTTAGTTTTAAGAATTTATGAATATAAAATAAGGCAATATATTAAAGGTGCATTGTTCTCTTATTAGAAAATATCTACAAAAATATAATTGATTTTGTGCATACAAAACTGATGCATTACAGCAGTGTTGATCCAAAATACTGTAACTGAACTTTGGCAAAATATTATATCTACAGAATTTTCCACTCATTTCTGTCTAGTCATTGTCTCAGTTGCCAGTCATATTATTTCATTACAATCATGTTAAATAGGTTAAGCCCTTACCTGTTTAACTTACCGAATTTTTTGCTGTTACAAAAGGATACTTTTACAGGGTTTCAATGTGGCAGTTGCAGATACCAGTTCAACTGCTTCTATTAAAACTTATATATAGAGGATATTTAATTGTTTCAGTGTAAGATCAAAATATATTTCACTGAGTGAACACTATAATTAAATATTTTCACAAGTGGCATAGCCACAAGTGAAAATGTAAATTATTGTGTTCATGAGTGAAATATATTTCAATCTTACATTGAAACAAACAAATTTTCTTTTTATTTTATGTATTTTCAATGGTTTTAAACAAATTATGTCAATTTTACCCGCGCAGCGTCACGTGCATCGCATCATGACGTCATAATTTCATGATGTCACGATATCTATAGTGTATATACTGTCAAATAGTCCTATGACGTTTCCAGACTTCTTTTAGATTGTTTTGATGGAACGTATATCTTCATGATCCTGTAAATATTAATGTATATCTATGTCTTTACTGAAGTATATTTTTCATGAAATTTTCCATTATTTATAATTCATATTCTTTCGCATTCAAGTGTAGTTCCGTACCAGTGAAAAATAAAAATGATATTTTCACTGTTTGAAACAGTGGAAATATCAATTTTATTTCACCGATAAATTTCAGTATTTCATTGAAAAGCATAAAATAAACAGTCTTCTGATACATAAAATCCATAATAAAGCAAGAGCTGTCTGATGACAGCGCGCTTGACTTTTCAAAGGCTTGTCAATAAAATGGATTTTATAATAGTACTGTTACAACTGTGTCACAGTAAGGGTCAAAATTATAAGTACTTACAGTGGCAGAAATTTGTATGCAGTATTTACACATTAAGTACAAAAGGGGCATAGTTCTGTTAAAATACAAGTCCAAGATATGTGACCTTATATGCTGACCCTTTACATAGCTTTGTAGTCTCAATCCAATAGTCCTAGCTCTTAGAAAGATTTTAAGTTACATGCAAAACCTCAAAATGAACTAAGTAGGCAAAGTGGTATAATCCTGTTAAAATACAATTCAGAGTTATTGGACTTGGCCCAGTGACTGTATGCAATGACCCCAAGACATGTGTGAAGTGTCAATACAATAACCCCCAAGTACTTACAAAGGCAGAAAATTGTACTCTGTATTAACACATGGATTTTCTGAGTAAAAAAAGGCACATAATTTTGTTAAAATACAAGTTAGACTTCTAGGACCTGGATCTGTGACTATATTTACTGACCGTAAAGACATTGTGTGAAGTTTGAATCCAATGTTTCAATGCATTGCAGAGATAGTTATCATTATGAATAATTTTAATCAAATTTCTAAGTTAAAAAAGGGCATAACTCTGAAAATACTGATGACAGAATAATGTCCCTTGTCATACATGTGCACACTGTCACTATATGCAAGTATTCCAAGTCTCAGTTGAATATCTTTGATAGTGTTCAAGATATTTGACTTTATCAAAAACTTTAACCAAATTGTTTAAGTTAAAAAGGGGCATAAGTCTGAAAATATTGCTACCATAGTAATGTCCTTTGTCATACATGTACACACTGTCACTATATGCAAGTATTCCAAGTCTCAGTTGAATATCTTTGATAGTGTTCAAGATATTTGACTTTATCAAACACTTTAACCTATGCCGACACCAGGATGAGTAGTATAGCTCTCCATATTTTTCGAATTCTATATTTTATGTTGTTTACACTCTAGCACATTCATTTCTTCACCAATCCAAAACATATTTACGTATTTATGTCTCCCACCACACAGTGGTGTGGGAGACATACTGATTTACTTCAGTCTGTCTGTGTGTGTGTCTGTGACTGTCCGTCACAAAGCTTGTCTGCACTCTAAGTCGAACATTTCTCATCCGATTTTCACCCAATTTAAAAAATATGTGTTTGACCATGAGACCTCGGCCAAGTTCGATAACTAGCCAAATCGGTCTTGGCGTATTGGAGTTATGGCCCTTGAATTACCAAAAATCGGCCTTTTTACTCTTGTCCGCACTCTAAGTCGAACATTTCTCATCCGATCTTCACCAAACTTGAACCAAAAATTAAACTAGAGTTACTTGCCCTTGATTTTACAGAAATTGCTGTATTTCAAAGGGAATCTTGTTAACACTGTAGTCCACAGTTTAAGTTTGAAACTCATGAGAATTGTTCAGAATGTTTATCTTGTTGACCACTAGGTCAAATTCAAATCTGGGTTATGTTGGGTCAAAAACAAGTACACCCGGTCAAATCAAAGGAAAAGCTTGTTAACACTCTAGAGGCCACATTTATAAAACTATCTGTTTGAAATTGGTCAGAATGTTTATCTTGATGACCTTTAGAGCAGATTCTAAACTGGGTCATGTGGGGTCAAAAACTAGGTCATTAGGCCAAATCAAAGGAAAATCTTATTAACACTCTGGAGACCACATTTTAAGATTGAAACTCATGAGAATTAGAATGTTTGTCTTGATGACTTCTAGGTCAAGTTCGAATCTGGGTCTTGTGGGATCAAAAACTAGGTAACCCGATCAAAAATCAAAGAAAAACCTTGTGTATGCAATAGGGGCTGCATTTTACACGGGATCTTCATGAAATTTGATCAGAATGTTTGTCTCATAAAATCTAGTTCAAGTTTGAATATGGGTCATCTGGGGTCAAAAACTAGGTAACCCGGTCAAATCAAAGAAAAACCTTGTGTATGCAATAGGGGCTGCATTTTTCACGGGATCTTCATGAAATTTGATCAGAATGTTTGTCTTGATGAAATCTAGGTCAGGTTTGTATATGGGTCATCTGGGGATCAAAAACAAGGTCACCTGGTCAAATCTAAGAAAAACCTTGTGTATGCAATAGGGGCTGCATTTTTAACTGGATATTCGTGGAATTTGAACAGATTATTTGTCTTGATGAAATCAAGGTCAAGTTTGAATATAAGTCATCTGGAGTCAAAAAGTAGGTCACCGTCAAATCAAAGAAAAAACTTGGTGTGTGCAATAATGGGTGCATTTTTCATCTGACTTGCATGAAACTTGGTCAGAATGTTTGTCTCTATGAAGTCTCAGATGTTTTTTTATCTGGGTTACATAGGTTCAAAAACTAGGTCACCAGGTCTAATCAAAGTAAAAAAGCTTGTTTACACTCAAGGGGCCACATTTTTGCTTCAATCTTCATAAAACTTGGTTAGAATGTTTGTTATCATGAAATCTTGGAGTTTTCGATTCTGGGTTAGGTGGGGTCAAAAACTAGGTCATCCAGTCAGATCAAAGGAAAAGCTTGTTTACACTGTAGAGGCTACTTTTTTGCTCAAATCTTCATGAATCTTGGTTAGAATATTTGTCTATGAAATCTTGGACAAGTTGTAATCTGGGTCATGTGGGGTCAAAAACTAGGTCACTAGGTCAAATCAAAGAAAATGCTTATTTACACTCAAGAGGCCACATTTATGGTCCAATCTTACTGAAAATTGGTCAGAATATTTTTCTCCATCAAATCTCAGATTGGTTAAAATTGGGTCAGTTTGGGTCAAAAACTAGGTTACTAAGCCAAATCGAAGAAAATCTTGTTTATACTCTAAAGGCCATAATTTTTGCTCCAATCTGCATGAAACTTGGTCAGAATGTGTATCTTATCCAAAACTCAGACAAATTTGAAACTGGGTCATGTGGATTCAAAAACTGGATCATTAGGTCAAACATGTTTACACTGTTATGGTGTGTTACTTAGGTGAGCGACCTAGGGCCATCTTGGCCCTCCTGTTATGACACGCACCTTGTTTTTACAAAGGTACTTAATTTGCATATTGACCGAGGCGTGCGGAATCACATTTAATGTGCGGAATCTGCAGTTACAGAAACTTCTGTTTATATAATGCTGACGTTCTTTTGTATAAATAAAATGGTTGCATTAGTTAAAAAGAAGTGACAATCGCCTTTCTTTAGCTAATCTACCAAAACAACAAAGCCAATGTCGGTGTCAAAAGTTCCCGTATTTACTGCACAGTACTATGTTAAATATTGCTAGTG
This sequence comes from Mercenaria mercenaria, assembly GCF_021730395.1. Classification (NCBI taxonomy): domain Eukaryota; kingdom Metazoa; phylum Mollusca; class Bivalvia; order Venerida; family Veneridae; genus Mercenaria; species Mercenaria mercenaria. The sequence goes on from NC_069364.1 coordinate 62,192,803, forward strand.
TGAGATAAGCGATATGCACTTCCGTTTTGCACTTGATTTGTTGTTGTTGTCGTTGAATACGTAGCCTTACAACCATCTCTACAAATATGACAGAAATGATTCTTGCATCATCACATTCCCAAAAAACTACAATATGGTAGTTTCTAAGATTTGAAAATATTTTTAAGTCACTTTCTCCCATTTAGTTTTACAACCTTCAACAAAGATAAGCAATATGGAGCCACATTGACCCTCCAGTTTTTAGCTCACCTGTCACAAAGTGACAAGGTGAGCTTTTGTGATCGCGCGGTGTCCGTCGTCCGTCGTCCGTCCGTGCGTCAGTGCGTCCGTAAACTTTTGCTTGTGACCACTCTAGAGGTCACATTTTTCATGGGATCTTTATGAAAGTTGGTCAGAATGTTCATCTTGATGATATCTAGGTCAAGTTCGAAACTGGGTCACGTGCCATCAAAAACTAGGTCAGTAGGTCTAAAAATAGAAAAACCTTGTGACCTCTCTAGAGGCCATATATTTCACAAGATCTTCATGAAAATTGGTCAGAATGTTCACCTTGATGATATCTAGGTCAAGTTCAAAACTGGGTCATGTGGGGTCAAAAACTAGGTCAGTAGGTCTAAAAATAGAAAAACCTTGTGACCTCTCTAGAGGCCATATTTTTCATGAGATCTTCATGAATATTGGTCAGAATGTTTATCTTGATGATATCTAGGTCAAGTTCGAAACTGGGTCACGTAGGGTCAAAAACTAGGTCATTAGGTCTAAAAATAGAAAAACCTTGTGACCTCTCTAGAGGCCATATTTCTCAATGCATCTTCATGAAAATTGGTCAGAATGTTCATCTTGATGTTATCTAGGTCAAGTTCGAAACTGGGTCACGTGGGGTTAAAAACTAGGTCAGTAGATCTAAAAATAGAAAAACCTTGTGACCTCTCTAGAGGCCATATTTTTCATGAGATCTTCATGAATATTGGTCAGAATGTTCACCTTGATGATATCTAGGTCGAGTTCGAAACTGGTTCATGTGGGGTCAAAAACTAGGTCAGTAGATCTAAAAATAGAAAAACCTTGTGACCTCTCTATTGGCCATATTTCTCAATGGATCTTCATGAAAATTGGTCAGAATGTTCACCTTGATGATATCTAGGTCGAGTTCGAATCTGGGTCATGTGCGGTCAAAAACTAGGTCTGTAGGTCTAAAATTAGAAAAACCTTGTGACCTCTCTAGAGGCGATATTTTTCAATGGATCTTCATGAAAATTGGTCAGAATGTTTACCTTGATGATATCTAGGTCAAGTTCGAAACTGGGTCACGTGGGGTTAAAAACTAGGTCAGTAGATCTAAAAATAGAAAAACCTTGTGACCTCTCTAGAGGCCATATTTTTCATGAGATCTTCATGAATATTGGTCAGAATGTTCATCTTGATGATATCTAAGTCAGATTCAAAACTGGGTCACGTTGGGTCAAAAACTAGGTCAGTAGGTCTAAAAATAGAAAAAACCTTGTGACCTCTCTAGAGGCCATATTTCTCCATGGATCTTCATGAAAATTGGTGAGAATGTTCAGCTTGATGATATCTAGGTCAGGTTTGTAACTGGGTCATGTGCGGTCAAAAACTAGGTCAGTAGGTCGAAAAATAGAAAAACCTTGTGACCTCTCTAGCGGCCATATTTTTCACGAGATCTTCATGAAAATTGGTGAGAATGTTCACCTTGATGATATCTAGGTCAAGTTTAAAAGTGGGTCACGTGCCTTCAAAAACTAGGTCATTAGGTCAAATAATAGAAAAACCTTGTGACCTCTCTAGAGGCCATGTTTTTCAATGGATCTTCATGATAATTGGTCAGAATTTTTTATCTTGATGATATCTAGGTCACATGTGCTCAAAAACTAGGTCACTATGTCAAATAATAGAAATAACGATGTCATACTCAGTTGAACACTGGGTCATGTGGAGATAGGTGAGCGATTCAGGACCATCATGGTCCTCTTGTTTGTGTTTGTGTATTTTTAGGATTGTGTTACACCATACTGTTTGTATGTGTTCAGGATTAGGTTACACCAGACATTTGCATATTTTCAGTTTATGATTTTTATGCCCCACTTCAAAGAAGGAGGGGTATATTGTTTCGGAGATGTTGGTCGGTCGGTATGTAGACCAGTCGGTTTCCGTATGATAACTCAAGAACGCTTGGGCCTAGGATCATGAAAATTGATAGGGTGGTTGATCATGACCAGCAGATGACCACTATTGATTTTGAGGTCAGTAGGTCAAAGGTCAAGGTCACAGTGACACAGAACAGTTAAATGGTTTCCGGATGATAACTGAAGAACGCTTGGGCCTAGGATCATGAAACTTAATAGGGAGGGGAGGTTGATCATGACCAGCAGATGACCCATTTTGATTTTGAGGTCAGTTGGTCAAAGGTCAAGATCACGGTGACCCATATCCGGATGGTAACTCAAGAATGCTTGGGCCTAGGATCATGAACGTTGATAGGGAGGTTGGTCATGGCCAGCAGATGACCCCTATTGATTTTGAGGTGGAAGGTCAAGGTCACAATGACCTGGAATGTTAAATGGCTTCCGGGCGATAACTTGAGAATGCTTGGGCCTAGGATCATGAAAATTGATAGGGAGGTTGGTCATGACCAGCAGATGACCGCTATTGATTTTGAGGTCAGTAGGTCAAAGGTCAAGGTCACAGTGACACAGAACAGTTAAACAGTATCCGGATGATAACTCAAGAACGCTTGGGCCTAGGATCATGAAGCTTAATAGGGAGGGGAGGTTGATCGCGACCAGCAGATGACCCGTTTTGATTTTGAGGTCAGTTGGTCAAAGGTCACAGTGACCCATTTCCAGATGGTAACTCAAGAATGCTTAGGCCTATGATCATGAACGTTAATAGGGAGGTTGGTCATGGCCAGCAGATGACCCCTATTGATTTTGAGGTCAAAGGTCAAGGTCACAATGACCGGAATGTTAAATGGCTTTCAGGCGATAACTTGAGAATGCTTGGGCCTAGGATCATGAAACTTAATAGGGAGGTTGATCATGACCAGCAGATGACCCCTAATGATTTTATGGTCAGTAGGTCAAAGGTCATGGTCTCAGTGGCCCGGAACAGTTATACCGTTTCCGGATGATATCTTGAGAATGCTTGGTCCTAGGATCATGAAACTTAATAGGAAGGTTGATCATGACCATCAGATGACCCCTATTGATTTTGAGGTCAGTAGGTCAAAGGTCGAGTTCACAATGATCTGAAAATTTCTGTTTCTTGTGCAGTTACTGAATGCATCAAGGGGGGCATTTCGTGTTCTACGAGCTCTTGTCAGAATTGGGTTACACCAAATGTTTTTATATTTTCAGGATTGGGTTACACCAGATGGAATTACTGAGAACAGATCTGATCAATATCATAAAGAAAAGCAAAAACCCAAAGGTAATTTTGCACAAGTTTCTGCAGAAAGCGTGCAGTATTTCTGTCTGTAATGTAATTTTCCATCTTCCTTTATTAGATCAGAGATGGGACCTTTTAAATGATTCAGTGTACTCCAGTTTTACAAATCTTTTTAGCTCATCTGATTTTTTGAAAAAAAATGATGAGTTATTGTCATCACTTGAGCGGTTGTCGGCGTCGGCGTTGGCGTTGCCCGGTTAAGTTTTATGTTTAGGTCAGCTTTTCTCCTAAACTATCAAAGCTATTGCTTTGAAACTTGGAATACTTGTTCACCATCATAAGCTGACCCTGTATAGCAAGAAACATAACTCCATCTTGCTTTTTGGAAGATTTATGGCCCCTTTTGTACTTAGAAAATATCAGATTTCTTGGTTAAGTTTTATGTTTAGGTCAACTTTTCTCCTAAACTATCAAACCTTTTGCTTTGAAACTTGGAATACTTGTTCACCATTATAAGCAGACCCTGTACATCAAGAAACATAACTCCATCTTGCTTTTTGCAAGAATTATTGCCCCTTTTGGACTTAGAAAATCAGTTTTCTTGGTTAATTTTTATGTTTAGGTCAGCTTTTATCCTAAACTATCAAAGCTATTGCTTTAAAACTTGCAACACTTGTTCACCATCATAAGCTGACCCTGTACAGCAAGAAACATAACTCCATCCTGCTTTTTGCAAGATTTATGGCCCCTTTTGGACTTAGAAAATATCAGATTTCTTGGTTAAGTTTTATGTTTAGGTCAACTTTTTCTCTTAAACTATCAAAGCTATTGCTTTAAAACTTGCAACTCTTGTTCACCATCATAAGCTGACCCTGTACAGCAAGCAACATAACTCCATTCTGCTTTTTGCAATAATTATTGCCCCTTTTGGACTTAGAAAAATCATTTTCTTGGTTGAATATTATGTTTAAGTCAACTTTTCTCATAAACTATCAAAGCTATTGCTTTAAAACTTGCAACAGTTTTTCACCATCATAAGTGGACACTGTACATCAAGAAACATAACTCTATCCTGCTTTTTGCAAGAATGATGGCCCTTTTTAGACTTAGAAAATCATGGGTAGGACAATATTTCTATTATACAAAAAAAATCAGATGAGCGTCAGCACCCGCAAGGCGGTGCTCTTGTTTTTTTTGTGGTAGCACTTACAGAATGTCTGTGGACAAACTAAACACGGCTTTATTCAGAAGAGCTTTTGCATCCATTACTGTTATTACTGATCTATGATAAGTGCGCCATGAATTTTTGATGAATGACCTTATTTCAAAGAGTTTTCAGCGTATAAACATCAAAGTTTCCATCACTTGTATTGCAGTCACCTAATTTATCAGGACTTTTTTGTGTTGGCCTAAAGCTGCTGTTTTAAATTATTAATTAAGTTATAAGTGAACTTCTAACCTTGAGATTAAACAAGGCATCAGTTATGACCGGAAATAACTGCATTATAGGCAAAGAATTTTTGGCCCATTCAAAGTTAGAACATTAAAAGACAAAAAAGATCTGTACATTCACTAAAACCACTGTTTTTAGAAATTTCTGTGTTTGTCCCCACTCCCACCTCCTTCTCAATCCCACTTTAGAGAACTGTTAATGTTGTTTTGATTAAATTGGTTTGTCTGTGTGTCTGTTGTTCTCTTGGTAGCTTTTAACCATTCATAACTAAAGAACTTTTTTACTTCACAGGATGAATTTCTGTGATCAGTAGATATTTGTTTTGGGGTCAGTAGGTCAATATCTCATTGACATTTAGACTGAAAAAGGGTCCCGATTGACAGGCCATCATTTGGGTCATGTGTTTTTACAAACAGCTCATGTTTATCTTAGACAGCTGCAAGGACCTTAGTTCAAATGTTTTTATGCCCCCGAAGGGAGGCATATAGTTTTTGAACCGTCTGTCTGTCGGTCTGTCAGTCTGTCCGCAATTTTCGTGTCCGGTCCATAATTATCTTTGTCATCCATGGATGGATTTTCAAATAACTTGGCATGAATGTGTACCACAGTAAGACGACGTGTCGCGCGCAAGACCCAGGTCCGTAGCTCAAAGGTCAAGGTCACACTTAGACGTTAAAGGATAGTGCATTGATGGGCGTGTCCGATCCATATCTTTGTCATCCATGGATGGATTTTCAAATGACTTGGCATGAATGTGTACCACAGTAAGACGATGTGTTGCGCGCAAGACCCAGATCCGTAGCTCAAAGGTCAAGGTCACACTTAGACGTTAAAGGATAGTGCATTGATGGGCGTGTCCGGTCCATATCTTTGTCATCCATGGATGGATTTTCAAATAACTTGGCATGAATGTGTACAACAGTAAGACGACGTGTCGCGCGCAAGACCCAGGTCCGTAGCTCAAAGTTCAAGGTCACACTTAGACGTTAAAGGATAGTGCATTGATGGGCGTGTCCGGTCCATATCTTTGTAATCCATGGATGGATTTTCAAATAACTTAGCATGAATGTGTACCACAGTAAGACGACGTGTCGCGCGCAAGACCCAGGTCCGTAGCTCAAAGTTCAAGGTCACACTTAGACGTTAAAGGATAGTGCATTGATGGGCGTGTCCGGTCCATATCTTTGTCATCCATGGATGGATTTTAAAATAACTACGCATGAATGTGTGGCACAGTAAGACGATGTGTTGCGCGCAGGACCCAGCTCCGTAGGTCAAAGGTCCTAAACTCTAACATTGGCCATAACTATTCATTCAAAGTTCCATCGGGGGCATGTGTCATCCTATGGAGACAGCTCTTGTTTTAGTTTTTTTAGCTCACCTGTCACAAAGTGACAAGGTGAGCTTTTGTGATCGAGCGGTGTCCGTCGTCCGTCATTTGTCCGTCCGTCCGTCCGTAAACTTTTGCTTGTGACCACTCTAGAGGTCACATTTTTCATTGGATCTTTATGAAAGTTGGTCAGAATGTTCATCTTGATGATATCTAGGTCAAGTTCGAAACTGGGTCACGTGCCTTCAAAAACTAGGTCAGTAGGTCTAAAAATAGAAAAACCTTGTGACCTCTCTAGAGGCCATATATTTCACAAGATCTTCATGAAAATTGGTCAGAATGTTCACATTGATGATATCTAGATCAAGTTCGAAACTGGGTCACGTGCCATCAAAAACTAGGTCAGTAGGGCTAAAAATAGAAAAACCTTGTGACCTCTCTAGAGGCCATATATTTCACAAGATCTTCATGAAAATTGGTCAGAACGTTCACCTTGATAATGTCTAGGTCAAGTTCGAAACTGGGTCACGTGCCATCAAAAACTAGGTCAGTAGGTCAAATAATTGAAAAACCTTGTGACCTCTCTAAAGGCCATATTTTTCATGGGATCTGTATGAAAGTTGGTCAGAATGTTCATCTTGATGATATCTAGCCAACTTCGAAACAGGGTCACGTGCGGTCAAAAACTAGGTCAGTAGGTCTAAAAATAGAAAAACCTTGTGACCTCTCTAGAGGCCATATATTTCACAAGATCTTCATGAAAATTAGTCAGAACATTCACCTTGATGATATCTAGGTCAAGTTCGAAACTGGGTCACGTGCCATCAAAAAATAGGTCAGTAGGTCAAATAATAGAAAAACCTTGTGACCTCTCTAAAGGCCATAGTTTTCATGGGATCTGTATGAAAGTTGGTCTGAATGTTCATCTTGATGATATCTAGGTCAAGTTCGAAACTGGGTCACGTGTGGTCAAAAACTAGGTCAGTAGGTCTAAAAATAGAAAAACCTTGTGACCTCTCTAGAGGCCATATTTTTCATGAGATCTTCATGAAAATTGGTCAGAATGTTCACCTTGATGATATCTAGGTCAAGTTCGAAAGTGGGTCACGTGTCTTCAAAAACTAGGTCAGTAGGTCAAATAATAGAAAAACCTTGTGACCTCTCTAGAGGCCATATTTTTCATGGGATCTGTATAAAAGTTAGTCTGAATGTTCATCTTGATGATATCTAGATCAAGTTCGAAAGTGGATCACGTGCCATCAAAAACTAGGTCAGTAGGTCAAATAATAGAAAAACCTTGTGACCTCTCTAAAGGCCATATTTTTCATGGGATCTGTATGAAAATTGGTCTGAATGTTCATCTTGATGATATCTAGGTCAAGTTCGAAACAGGGTCATGTGCGGACAAAAACTAGGTCAGCAGGTCTAAAAATAGAAAAACCTTGTGACCTCTCTAGAGGCCATACTTGTGAATGGATTTCCATTAAAATTGGTCAGAATGTTCATCTTGATGATATCTAGGTCAAGTTTGAAACTGGGTCACGTGCCTTAAAAAACTAGGTCAGTAGGTCAAATAATAAAAAAACCTTGAGACCTCTCTAGAGGCCATACTTTTCATGGGATCTGTATGAAAGTTGGTCTGAATGTTCATCTTGATGATATCTAGGTCAGTTTCAAAACTGGGTCGCGTGCGGTCAAAAACTAGGCCAGTAGGTATAAAAATTGAAAAACCTTGTGACCTCTCTAGAGGCCATATTTTTCATGAGATCTTCATCAAAATTAGTGAGAATGTTCACCTTGATGATATCTAGGTAAAGTTCAAAACAGGGTCACGTACCTTCGAAAACTAGGTCAATAGGTCAAATAATAGAAAAACCTTGTGACCTCTCTAGTGACCATATTTTTCAATGGATCTTTATGAAAATTGGTCAGAATTTTTATCTTGATAATATCTAGGTCAAGTTAAAAACTGGGTCACATGAGCTCAAAAACTAGGTCACTATGTCAAATAATGACGTCATACTCAAAACTGGGTCATGTGGGAAGAGGTGAACGATTCAGGACCATCATGGTCCTCTTGTTTTTTATATTTATCTAAAGACCTATTGACCATTTGGTCTTGTTAATGTACATAGGGCATTAGCTGCTTTTTCTGGGCATGCTCCAAGAATGTGGCTACTGGGTACAACTGTCAAACACTTGCTCACCCACCAGCGAGATGCAACAGACTCATTCACTGCCAGTATATATCACTGCCATCTATATATAAGATCCACATTCTAGATGAAATTCTGCAGTTTTTGTTCTGAATAACTAGAAACCACTTGATTTCATTTAAATCTGCTTTAATGACTTGACAATTTTAGTAATCAAATGTTCTTTCTGCACCTGTAATGTAATAAAATGAATTTGTGTCTGATGACCCTTCAATGCTTACATAGAGTCAAAATGTTACATGAAAGTAATTTTGAAAATATTGTTGTAAGCAGCTCTCAGATACGGAAATATCTGACATCTGAGGCATATACTGATACCTATAGAGAACATCGAAAAGGGCCTTTCGAACAATTTGACGAAGTTCCAAAAATCTCCATAAACCCTTGCTTTGTTACAGACCCCTGTGGGATTTGTGTTGTTGTTTTTTACATGCAAATATTTTTTCATAGGTAAAGCTGACATGTCATGCCAAAGCCCAGATATTCTGAAATGGTAAGAAAGTGCAGAAAATTGACACCCCATAGCAAAGAAAAAGGAAGTCCATATGAATACTTTTAGACAGGGTGAACCCTAAATCAACTTTCATTTTCAAGTTTAGCCTGTCTACTTTCATTTTCTTACTTCAGAGGAAAGCTGAATGGTTTTCTGTGTCGTCAAAAATATACATATACCTTGCGGGATTGTATAAAAAGTGTCAGGTGTCCTAAGGATATCACTTTAAAAATTTTTTACAAAGCCTGATATCATTTTAAAAACCATCACAAAGCCTGATATTACCTAAAATAACTTCCCAAAGCCTGGTATCACTGAAAAGCACGTAAGGTCTGATATCACTTTTAAACAAAACTTGCAAAGCCTGATTATCTTACACAGTTACAGAGGTTTGGCTATATATAATGCACAATAAGAACAGCAACTTCCCATTATATAAATGTTAAAAGAATAGTGTGTCAGCCTGAAATCCAACTATTGTTCTGGCTGCAGCTGGTTGTTGAACATTGTGTCTTTTATCTTGTAGTAACTAATAAAGCTCTTTCTTTTTTATCAATTCTTACCATAATAATGCAGAAGTCCATTTGCAGTGCTAAAACAGGAGAAACTTGTATATGTTTTCTTATGAAAAATGTGAGAATGATTTCAATGACTGTCAGATGGTAATTATGGTGTCTGGCACAAGCAACACCAAGTAAATATCGTCTCTGAGATTCCAATGTGTGAAATGATATATCTGATGTATGGTACATTTACCACAGAGGGAAAATATCACTCAGTCTCGTATGAAATTGTATTTCCTAGAAATAGCTGCCTTTCAGTACTTTCCTTGTGCATATTCAAGTTCAACACATTTTTGCCTGATACATACCCAAGCCCCATACATTTCTGCCCAGATCTAACCCAAGCCCAACACATATCTGCCCAGATCATACCAAGGCCCAATACATTTTGCCCAGATCATACCAAAGCCCAATACATTTCTGCCCAGATCATACCCAGGCCAAATACATTTCTGCCCAGATCATACCCAAGCCCAATACATTTCTGCCCAGATCATACCCAAGCCCAATACATTTCTGCCCAGATCATACCCAAGGTCAAATACATTTCTGCCCAGATTATACCCAAGCCCAATGCATTTCTGTCCAGATCATACCCAAGCTCAGTACATTTCTGCCAAGATCATACCCAGGCCAAATAATTTCTGCCCAGATCATACCCAGGCCCAATACATTTCTGCCAAGATCATACCCAAGCCCAATACATTTCTGCCCAGATCATACCCAGGCCAAATACATTTCTGCCCAGATCATACCCAACCCCAATACATTTCTGCCCAGATCATACTCAAGCCCAATACATTTCTGCCCAGATCATACCCAGGCCAAATACATTTCTGCCCAGATCATACCTAACCCCAGTACATTTCTGCCCAGATCATACCCAGGCCAAATACATTTCTGCCCAGATCATACCCAACCCCAGTACATTTCTGCCCAGATCATACCCAGGCCAAATACATTTCTGCCCAGATCATACCTAGGCCAAATACATTTCTGCCCAGATCATACCCAGGGCAAATACATTTCTGCCCAGATCATACCCAAGCCCAATACATTTCTGCCCAGATCATACCCAAGCCCAATACATTTCTGCCCAGATCATACCCAAGCCCAATACATTTCTGCCCAGATCATACCCAAGCCCAATACATTTCTGTCCAGATCATACCCAATTGCAACAGTTTTCTTGACATTTGTCCTCTTACAGTAGTAATAAGACAGCAATATATTGCCACCTATGATGGTAAGATGTTGCAATTTGTTTAGTAATAGCAGTCGGTGATTAAGTTTCCCAGTTATGTATGTATGCAATGTAAATTCTGCAGCTAATAAAGTACCTTTGTTTTTTCACGGCAGTGGAAGATAATTATGAAGGCGTTATGTTGTGGTACAGAGTCTGCTTCACAGTTGACGTATGATGATATCAAGGAAGATCTGGAGAGGAACGTTACAAAACATCCATCAGATGAACTAATTGGTCTAACTGCACATAAACCAATGTTCCCACCTGGCAAAATCATCCTTGTAGTGAGGAAACATTCAGGAGAGAAGAAGTAAATGCTTTATTTTGTTTTAAGCTCACTTGTGCACAAAGTGTATTAGGTGAACTGTTATGATAATCCTGTGTTGACACTGTAGAGGTCACAATTTTAGCCCAATTTGGATAAACTTTGTCAGAAAGTTTGCCATGACAGGTTTAAAACTGGGTCATCTGAGGTTAAAGTCAGATCATAGGAAAACCTTGTTAATATTCCAGAGGCCATTTTTCATATAAAAACATGCATGTTACATCCAATTTTTAGGTGTTTTTTGACCTATTGCTACCTGGTAAGGATTATTGTTTGGACTTAGAATTTTTTATGCCCCCGAAGGGAGGCATATTAGTTTTCAACTGTCCGTCCGTTCGTTCGTTAGTCACAAAGTTAACTTTCTGCATGAAGGCACTTTACTCGCGAACAACTGCACCTAGGACCTTCAAACTTCACATGCTGATAGTACTTATTGAGTACACCACCCCTACTGACATTTGGGTCACCAGGTCAAAGGCCAAGGGCACAGAGGCCAACGTTAACTTTTTGCATGAAGGCACTTTACTCGCGAACCATTGCACCCAGGACCTTCAAACTTCTGGGCCTCCGTGGCCGGGTGGTTAAGGTCGCTGACTTCAAATCACTTGCCCCTCATCGATGTGGGTTCGAGCCTCACTCGGGGCCTTGAATTCTTCATGTGAGGAAGCTATCCAGCTGGCTTACGGAAGGTCGGTGGTTCTACCCAGGTACACGCTCGTGATGAAATAATGCAATGAGGGGCACCTGGAGTCTTCCTCCACCATCAAAGCTGGAAAGTCGCCATATGACCTAAACCCAACCTTCAAACTTCACTTGCTGATAATACTTACTGAGTACACCACCCCTAATGACTTTGGGGTCACCAGGTCAAAGGTCAAGGTCACAGGGGCCAATGTTAAATTTTTGCATGAAGGCTCTTTACTTGCGAACCACTGCACCCAGGACCTTCAAACTTCACATGCTGATAGTACTTATTGAGTACACCACCCCTACTGACTTTGGGGTCACCAGGTCAAAGGTCAAGGTCACAGGGGCCAACGTTAACTTTTGCATGAAGGCACTTTACTCGCGAACCACTGCACCCAGGACCTTCAAACTTCACATGCTGATAGTACTTATTGAGTACACCACTCCTACTGACTTTGGAGTCACCAGGTCAAAGGTCAAGGTCACAGGGGCCAACGTTAACTTTTTGCATGAAGGCACTTTACTTGCGATCCACCTCACCCAGGACCTTCAAACTTTACATGCTGATAGTACTTTGCAAGTACATCACCCCTAATGACTTTGGGGTCACCAGGTCAAAGGTCAAGGTCACAGGGGCCAACGTTAACTCTTTGCATGAAGGCACTTTACTCGCGAACCACTTCACCCAGGACCTTCAAACTTTACATGCTGATAGTACTTTATGAGTACACCAACCCTACTGACTTTGGGGTCACCAGGTCAAAGGTCAAGGTGCTGCGGGGGCATTTGTCACCATTAATGACAGCTCTTGTTTTTTTTTCAAGATTAACTTCCCTTTATTGTGACTGTAAATAACTTATATTGTAACTTTTTTATAATTGACCGTAGGGAAAAATCAAGACCACTTTTCCGTGGTACAACATAGATGCTACTTTCAAATTTTAGGTGTATTTTAAGGTATCTCTTCCTGGTAAGGAGTTTTTTAGTGGTCTTAGAAAAACAAAACTTACTTCCCTTTGTTGCTACTATAAATAGCTTATTCTTGAAACTTTTTAACCTGGTTGTTAGAATGGATATGTCATTGTTTTGGCTTACTGTCTACCAAACTTACACAGAATATGTTTTACTGTATCATCTACATGACGGGCATATATTGTGACATTCTGGCACTCTTGTTATTTTTTGTTCATGCCAAGATGCTGTATTGGCATGCAGTATGTTTTGTGAAAAATGTCCTTAGGCGGGGGACGTTGGTAACTCTGTTACGAATTCTTGTTATATAATTGCTTTCTTTTTTTGTGGGAGAGGGGGGGGGGGGGGGGGGGGGGGGGGTTAGCTAAGCACTTAATGACAAATTTGCATGTTCTTTGCAATTGTGTGGAAAGTTGCACAGTTATATTCCAGTACTTAACATATGAAATTGTATGCTTAAGGTGGCTGTTGATTAAAAGACTTAATGTTCTAACAATGCTTACCTCTACAAAGACCAGTGAAATATGCCTGGAGTCTGTATGAAGATGTGATATATAATAAACACAGCAATTTGAGAGCAGTTTCTTCAGAAATTATGCCTTCAAGGTCAGCGATATTCCTCATTCACATAGGTTCATCAAAGGAAATATGACTTCAAATATTATTTTTCTCTATATGTGTTTGCTTTAAGGGTATGCGGACAAGTTGAGCCAGTCTACCAAGCAATATGGGCAGATAACTCTGATTTCCAGGAAGTACTGGTATCACCAACTATGGTGAACGATCATATGCCAGATAATGTGTTAGAAGCTCTTGAAAAGGTAAACACTTTAACTCATCCTTTAGTTGTCTTACATCACAAGTAATGAAATTGACCGCCAATGTAAGCACTTCTGTGTTCTGCGTATTTTATTTAAGCTAAATTTTCTTATTTTAAGTATTTTTTCCTTAGACTTACATTTTATGAAAACCTGTAATTCTAGTTAGCAAACTTCTTTTCATGAACAGACTTCTTTCAGTAGTTCATGGTAAAAAGTAACAGTGTTTTCTTTTTCATCCACAATAGGTTGAAGGTAATTTTTAATGGTGGTAGGCTAATTAACATACATGTATATGTATACTTGAGGATGGCTGGAGATAATCAATAATGCTTTTATATAACATAATAAGAATGCCCAGACTTGCACAACCAATGAGTTACAGTATCATTTTACATGATTATATACCTTACTATAAATAGTAACAACATAAAATCATGTAACCTAGGCCAGTAACCTGAAGCAAGCACAATTATAGGTCAGTTGATCGTGGATGTAGGACGTAATTTTTGGCACCATTTTAGTCGATATTCCATTAAAAAGTCTGTTAACTAAGATATTTTATATGATTAAACAATTTAAATGATTGAGTAATTGTTACTATGTTTGGGTATATAATAAGCAACTTACTAAGTGGCACTGATGTTCATTACATGGTTATTAACACTCCAAAGTCTGTTGGCAAATATAGGTTTACTTCTAGCAATAACTGTCAGGTCCACCATTGTCATTTAGTAAGTATATGATACTGTAATAACTAACTAATAACTTCCTTATATCCCTTGTCTTAGAGCATAGGAATAAGCTCTTTTAGTCTGTCCAGATTTCTGAAGGTTAGTCCTGTTTGCATAAGAGGTCAGAGTTAGGAAATGATCTGGCTGTACCAGAAAATAAAAAAAAAAGTAGGAAAATTACATATCTGGCCACAGACTTTTAGCTATGAAGACCTCCTGTTCAAATTTTGGACTTGCTGTTATTCTACAGTTGTGTAAGATTTCGTAAAGAAAATTATGTTATTTCATTCTAGATGTACTAATTTGACATTTACATTTTACCTCAATTTTGTAGCTCACCTGTCACAAAGTGACAAGGTGAGCTTTTGTGATCGCGTGGCGTCCGTCGTCCGTCCGTAAACTTTTGCTTGTGACCACTCTAGAGATCACATTTTTCATGGGATCTTTATGAAAGTTGGTCAGAATGTTTATCTTGATGATATCTAGGTCAAGTTTGAAACTGGGTCACGTGCGGTCTAAAACTAGGTCAGTAGATCTAAAAATAGAAAAACCTTGTGACCTCTCTAGAGGCCATACTTTTCAATGGATCTTCATGAAAATTGGTCAGAATGTTTACTTTGATGATATCTAGGTCCTGTTTGAAACTGGGTCACGTGCCGTTAAAAACTAGGTCAGTAGGTCAAATAATAGAAAAACCTTGTGACCTCTCTAGAGGCCATATTTTTCATGGGATCTGTATGAAAGTTGGTTTGAATGTTCATCTTAATGATATCTAGATCAAGTTTGAAACTGGGTCAACTGCGGTCAAAAACAAGGTCCGTAGGTCTAAAAATAGAAAAACCTTGTGACCTCTCTAAAGGCCATACTTTTCAATGGATCTTCATGAAAATTAGTCAGAATGTTCATCTTGATGATATCTAGATCAGTTCGAAACTGGGTCATGTGCCATCAAAAACTAGGTCAGTAGGTCAAATAATAGAAAAACCTTGTGACCTCTCTAGAGGCCATATTTTTCATGGGATCTGTATGAAAGTTGTTCTGAATGTTCATCTTGATGATATCTAGGTCAAGTTCGAAACTGGGTCAACTACGGTCCAAAACTAGGTCAGTAGGTCTAAAAATAGAAAAACCTTGTGACCTCTCTAGAGACCATATTTTTCATGGGATCTGTATGAAAGTTGGTCTAAATGTTCATCTTGATGATATCTAGGTCAAGTTCAAAACTGGGTCAACTGCGATCAAAAACTAGGTCAGTAGGTCTAAAAATAGAAAAACATTTTGACCACTCTAGAGGCCATATTTTTCAATGGATCTTCATGAAAATTGGTCTGAATGTTCACCTTCATTATATCTAAATAAATTTTGAAACTGGGTCACGTGTGATCAAAACCAGGTCAGTAGGTATAAAAATAGAAAAACTTTGTGACCTCTCTAGAAGCCATACTCTTCATGAGATTTTCATGAAAATTGGTGGGAGTGTTCACCTTGATGATATCTAGGTCAAGTTCAAAACTGGGTCATGTGCCTTCAAAAACTAGGTTATTAGGTCAAGACTCAAATAATAGAAAAACCTTGTGACCTCTCTAGAGGCCATATTTTTCAATGGATCTTCATGAAAATTGGGTCATGTGGAGACAGGTGAGCGATTCAGGACCATATGGTCCTCTTGTTTATTGGAAGGAGGCTGATGACATGTCATTTAGTACTTTTTATTTTGCTTGTTATAGATCATGTTGAGTCTAACTTGATTAAGGAAGTAGTACACCATTCACATTTGAATGTGCGCATGTCTGACTGGAAGCAAATGTGAGAATTTATGACAGTATTTAATACAAATTAAATGTTTTTATATTCATTCTTCTGGACAGTTTCATAAACCTTTCTCTGATTTGATGCTGAATGATTTAATAATGCTGAAATAATGAAAAATTCACTATGGGAATGCTACAAAACATTATTGCTCTTAAATGACATCATAGGATAAGAACTTTTATCTTGAAAGGACATGATTTTTGAGCATTTGTGTTATTTATGCAAGTTTTAAATGGCCATTAATTGCCAAAATATTAATGAATCTTCCCATCTTTTATTCCCTGTGACAGTTATATGGGAGTATGGATCAGTTATAATGATGGCTCTAGTTAAACATAGGCTACCTTTTGGTGGAATCATAAAGATTCTTCAGTATTTAGTGCACTAACCACATGTGGAAGGTTGCTGTTTTGAACCCGACCATAGGCTGGACACTTTGTATAAAACAACTAATACTTAACTGACTTTACATCCTGCACCAGGAACCAAGGAAGATATGTTCTATGTATTACACTGACCCCAGAAAATATAAAATGATTAACATTTTTTATTCCAAAAGATAGGTAGATGTAAGCAATTTATTAGTTTTATGTATGGACATTGGGTTATCTTTCTTATACGTACTACTTGCTTTCAGAACTGCTTGTTTAATATTGCTTGTATTTCTGAAGAAGCTCAACATATTATTTGTTTTTTTATTTCTTTATTACATAAAACCTTCCTGCCTGCAACAAACAGCCGATTAATTCTTATCACTTTATAGTATCTTCTTACATTTTGTATAGCTAGTTTTTGTGTTAAACGTGAGGGTTAGTTGTTTTTTTTGTGTGTAAGTTTTGTTTGTGCAGAAAATACAAACATAAACACTGACCATTTTCTCATTTGGTATTATCTTCTATAATTTTTCGCTTTCTGAATTATTTTTTTTAGTCGGCTACAAATTCTTATATTGAATTGCGATGAGGACAGATTAGTTCTGTATATATGAGAATTTTGTTGAAGTTCATTTAATTCTGTTCTGCTTTAAAGTATGCCTTTACAGTATTTCTTTACCTGAACATTGTGTAAAAGACAGTTCTTTCTTGCTGCTTAACTTATTCCAGTTGACGTGAAGTAATTAGCTACCGTAGATACCCATGTATAATGCGCAGTTTTTTAACCCCCAGGACTACCCCCGAATCGTGGGTGCGCATAATACACAGATATAGACAATTTTCCAACTTCAAAACAAGTTTGTTACCGATGTTCGCCATTTTGGTAAAGGGAAACTACTCCCCGCGCTTACTGTCTCCGCTAAAATCTAAGATTGCCATTACGTTCCGTAAAAGATCGAATTGTTTATTTTTCTTTCAAACAAAATTAATTTCATATAAATTTAAAAGTATTTTGACGAAAGAAATGTTTACAAATCACAAAAATTATGATACTAATTAAAGATCGAGAATTATCTTTAACCGAGATCAAACTGTGAACAACATAATTGACACGAGGTGACACGTTAATTGCCGGTAATTACTGGCTTTATGATCGTGACAAAAAGACTATCACACCTTTTGTTATCAGTTTGAATTGAGAAGCTCATGTCAGTTTGAAAGATACCATTCCGAAATATTGAATCAGCTGCTATTTATTTATTCAAAATAGTGAATTAAAAAAGGTAAAACAACAAATATAACAATAATTTACTGGTTTTATTTTCGAGAAAACAAAAATCGATAGTACCGTGAGACCGATGCTGCTCTCTGCCGCGGAGATAAAATTTATTACCGGTGTCGATGTAAACTCTACTTTCGTTTTCCATCCACCTCAGAATTGACCAAAAATTTCATTTTTTTTCCCCCCAGGATTTTGGACTAAGATCGGGGGTGCGCATTATACACGGGTGCGTATTATACATGGGTATCTACGGTACTTACTGCATATTTATAATTGTCATTTTCTTTTTCAGGTGCTTGTGAACGTGGCACCACCGAAGCCGACACGCTTATTGTCAGAACCGGAGAGGAGTGCCATGTTGAAACACGATATGTCCCCTGGAACCCCCATAACTCCGTTGAATCAGTCAGCGACGAACCTTGGGGATCAACCGACTGTTCATATAGTGTGTGAGAAACAGAAAGACCTAAGTAATGTGCCTGTTGATGTTTATATAAATTCAAACAATCAGGGGTGGGATGCTGCAACAGAGGAATTATTACTTAGTCTTGATAAACAGCATTTATTCTCTTCCATTGGACACAATGCCAGACTTGAATTGTTAGATTTGGATTCAGAACTTATCCAGGCACCTCTAGCCAGCCCCGAGGGTTTGTCTGCTGCTTCAAGTTTCAGTGCCCTTAGTAGGACAGGCTCATTTCCAAAAAGCGAACAAAGGTCGGAGGTTACAGTCGCAAAACTTGCCACTATTCAGCAATCTCCAGATATATGTGTGAGAACTGAAGATTCAACGGAAAATTTGTGTGAAATTGAAAACAAAACTGCTAATTCACTTTTTAAAGCAAAAAGTTTGAACGAGAGTAGAAGTGTAGGAGACTTTTTAAAGAAAAATCAATTTTTACAACCTTCAGATCTCAGTGCTATTGCGCATGCTTCCCAAGGTTCGCTGAATAATCTATTGCCAATTACAGATTATGCTAACAGTCAAGAATCATTGAATAAAGACACACACAGTATAGATGTTCCATTTCCTCAGCAGGATACACCCGCCATTAAATCAAATCATTTAAACGATACTGATGAAGAGAAAATGAAACATGAAAATGAAGAAAATGAAAAGATGGATAACAAAATAGAAGGTGAAGATGTATATGAACGACATTCCCCAACGGAAACTACTCAGTATGGTTACTTCGATCCCAATGAGATATATTCGGCAGCCAGTGTCGGGTACCACCCACAACTGCTAGTGGGTGGCACCCATTCAGTTTCACTTAAACCTTCTGAAAGTCAGAAATTGAACACACATCCGGCTAATAAAATTTTACAATACTCACAGTCTGAATCAAGATTAAAGGGATTATCAGATGAGTATCAAATGAAACGTTCAATGGAAGAAGGCGACATTGCACATTTAGAAGATACCAGCAATGTTTTTGTTTATGATAAGTTACTGAAAAAGAACTTGAAAGCTCGGGGAAGTGAACCTGCATTTAATCCCAAAAGTTTACCAAAGCTCTGTAATGAAGACAAGCTTTATTCTGTACAGGAGACGGAAAGTATTACTTCAGAAAATTGTGATACATCTGATGGCACTTTTATTAATGAGAAGACTTTGGAAAACGTGCAAGAGTATGGGAGTGAGTGTAAATCTACTGAAATTGATCATACCTCTGTTGACACTGAAGATAATAATTCTGACTCGGAGCATAATGATAAGACTTGTTTACTTAAAAGAACAGATTCAGATTCAGAAGGTAGAACTCTCACCGAAGAGGTCCGACCTAGATCTGAGACTGGTCATAGAAAAGATAACTCTAGTATAGGTCGTGTTTCAACATTGAGTAGCCCAGATGATAGCGATACTCGATTGTTTCATAGTAACTCATGTCATTCTACGTTCGCCAGTTCAACTAGTGGGGGATCTGAACAGCGCTTGTCTCTTATTTCAGCTAACTCAGAGGACCTACCTATTGTAGAAACAGATGTTTAGATGCAGATCTTTATTAGCCCACCATCATCAGATGGTGGGCTATTAAAATCACTCTGCGTCCGTGGTCCGTCCGTCCGTCATTCCGTCCGTCCGTCCGTCCGTTAACAATTTCTCGTTATCGCATCTCCTCAGAAACTACTGGGGGGATTTTGACCAAACTTTGTCAGAATGATGTATTGGTACCCTAGTTGTGTCCCCCTGAAAATCAGACTGGTTCAACAATTTATGAGTGAGTTATGGCCCTTTGTTTATTTCTATATTTTACATAGATTTATATAGGGAAAAACTTTGAAAACCTTCTTATCCAAAACCACAGAGCCTAGGGCTTTGATATTTGGTTTGAAGCATCATCTAGTGGTCCTCTACCAAGATGATACAAATTATTTCTCTGGGGTCAAATATGGCCCCGCCCTGGAGGTCACATAGTTTATATAGACTTATATAGGGAAAAACTTTGAATAACCCCTTGTCCAAAACCACAGGGCCTAGGGCTTTGATATTTTGTATGTGACATCATCTAGTGGTCTTCAACTAAGACTATTCACATTATACCCCTAGGGTCAAATATGGCCCCGCCCTGGGGGTCATATGATTTACATAGACTTATATAAGGAAAAACTTTGAAAACCTTCTTGTCCAAACCACAAAGCCTAAGGCTTTGATACTTGTAATGTAGCATCAGCTAGTGGTTCTCTACCAAGTTTGTTCAAATTATCGCCCTAGGGTCAAAAATGGCCCCGCCCCAGGGGTCACATGGTTCATATAGACTTATATAGGGAAAAGCTTTTAAAATGTTCTTGTCAATAACTACAACATTCAAATTTGGACCACATGTATATTTTTGAGTGGCAAGATGACCCTTGACATGAGTTGACCTTGATTTTGACCTAGTGACCTACTTTCACATTTCTGTAGCTACAGCCTTCAAATTTGGACCACATGTATATTTTTGAGTGGCAAGATGAACCTTGACATGAGTTGACCTTGATTTTGACCTAGTGACCTACTTTCACATTTCTGTAGCTACAGCCTTCAAATTTGGACCACATGCATAATTTTGTGCACTGGAAAAAACTTTGACCTTGATTTTGACCTAGTGACCTACTTCCACATTTTTGAAGGTACAGGCTTCAAATTTGGACCATATGCATAGTCCCATGTTTCAAAATGAAATTTGACATTGATTTTGACCTAGTGACCTACTTTCACATTTCTCAAGCTACAGCCTTCAAATTTGGACCACATGCATAGTTTTGTGTACCGAAAAAAACCTTGACCTTCACATTGACCTAGTGACCTACTTTCACATTTTTAAGGTACAGGCTTCAAATTTGGACAACATGCATAGTTTTGTATTCCGAAATAAAATTTGACATTGATTTTGACCTAGTGACCTACTTTTACATTTCTCAAGCTACAGCCTTCAAATTTGGACCACTTGCATAGTTTTGTGTACCGAAATGAACTTTGACCTTTACATTGACCTAGTGACCTACTTTCACATTTTTAAGGTACAGGCTTCAAATTTGGACCACATGCATAGTTTTGTATTCCGAAATAAAATTTGACCTTGATTTTGACCTAGTGACCTACTTTTACATTTCTCAAGCTATAGCCTTCAAATTTGGACCACATGCATAGTTTTGTATACCAAAATGAACTTTGACCTTTACATTGACCTAGTGACCTACTTTCTCATTTTTAAGGTACAGGCTTCAAATTTGGACCACATGCATAGTTTTGTATTCCCAAATAGAATTTGACCTTGATTTTGGCCTAGTGACCTACTTTTACATTTCTCAAGCTACAGCCTTCAGATTTGGACCACTTGCATAGTTTTGTGTACCGAAATGAACTTTGACCTTAAGATTGACCTAGTGACCTACTTTCACATTTCTGTAGCTATAGGCTTCAAATTTGGACCACATGCATAGGATTGTGTACCGAAACAAACTTTGACCTTGACATTGACCTAGTGACCTACTTTCACATTTCTCAAGCTACAGCTTTCGAATTTGGACCACATGCACAGTGTTGTGTACAGAAATGAAATTTGACCTTGAGGTAGTCAGTAAGTCTTGAAATTTGGAACACTCAAAAATGGCACATTGGTGGGCGCCAAGATCACTCTGTGATCTCTTCTTTCTTTTCATTTAGCATTATATTAGTTCCATGCGGGTGTTTCTCCAGAGGAGACTTACAGTTCAATCAGTAGGTCAGCCACACAAAGTGGGATCCTGTGGTAACTTTAAAAATACTCAACATTTTTTCATGGAACTTGATACATGGATGGATGGAAATAAGGAGAATATGTACATTCTTTTATTTTGTTTCTATGGCAGCAATTGTGCTTGCTATTGCAACAATTAGTCAAAATTTCTGACAACAAAGGTGGACTTTACAGTAGATAGAAGAGAAGATACACATTATGTTGTTTTTTCTATTTGTTCATCCATTCATCCATCTGTCTGTCTGTCTGTCTGTCACAAATAGTGGAATTTGTCATAGCTTAAAAAAGTGCAAGACATTTTTTCATGAAACCTTGGACATATAAAGAAATATGTTGAGTATGTAGAAAGTTTTATGTTGTTTCATTATCAATCTCTTAATCCATCTGTCTGTCCATGCCTCACTTACAAAAGATAGATCCTTTGTTAACTTCCAAAGTACAGGAAATTTTCTCATGGAACAAGACCTCTAGGTACTATATTATTTGGAAATTGTGCAGGCCCTTCAGTTAAGTTTCAGTTTAAAAATGTGGTTCATATGGCAGCAAA
This sequence comes from Mercenaria mercenaria, assembly GCF_021730395.1. Lineage (NCBI taxonomy): Eukaryota > Metazoa > Mollusca > Bivalvia > Venerida > Veneridae > Mercenaria > Mercenaria mercenaria. The sequence goes on from NC_069364.1 coordinate 62,215,283, forward strand.
TATGGCAAATGCCCCCGTCTGGTAGGAGACTTTTTTGCTGGGCGGTAGTCTTGTTTATTTTATATATATATATATATATATATATATATATCTGTTAGTGCTTCAGACTGGCTTAAAAGTCACTTATGAAGAAGGTAACTTAAGGATTTATTTGTGTATCCTTTTAGGTCTTTGAAAATCACAAAACTTCTAGTGAAATTACAAAGTCACTTAATATAAGTATTCTAGAAACTGCGTTGTGTATTTTGTTCTATTTTTGTAGCAGTTTTGTATGATCTATACTCAAAGATTGTCTTCCTCTTTGCTGAGACCAACCAATCCCTCGGGATTCTGAAGATGTTATAAAACTTGTTATCCATACATTTCTCCTTCTAAACAGAAACTTGGAGTCACTGTAGTTTTCATTAAATAGATCATTGATTATTTTTCTAAGCAGACATTTATAAATGTAATACAAATGTATAAATCCCACACGATAACTCAAACGATAACATGTTTGATAATTATGATTTTTTTTTTCATTAAAACGTTTCAATACAGAAAATATTTTTGTATAACATTACAGTATGCACTTTACTTCTATCATTGACAACCTTTTTAAGTTCAACGATGCATGAGAACCATAACAATCAAAGGATAATATAAACATGCTGTCGTTTAAATTATCGTGCGGGAGTAGTACTTGCAATTTCCATGACTATTGTTATTTTTATTATCATTATTTTTATCATTATTTACTGTTGTTATTATTATCATACAGGCAGTTGAATATTCTACATCACTTGGAAAGTTTGAATTTATTAGGCACTTTATTTCTGAATCTCTGTGTTTTAAGAGTTTATTCTTATCAAAGGGTCTTCATGGTTCCTAAGCAGAGGATTTTCTGCAATGGGTCATTGTTCAAATATTGACCTGTATCACATCCTTGGTCATTTTGCTAGAATTCTACCAGTAAAACATGCTATTTATAGTAAATTATGGTAAAAAATCATCAAGTAGTGGTTTTCTTCCATTAAGTTGTATTATTTCATGACTTGTAAATTCCCCTTATCTCATTGGTCAATAGCTGTTCACATAGAGGTTAAGTGTAGGCATAAAATAAAACACTTTATGATGATATCTGAGAATATTTAAGTCTGTGGACCTAGACTTCTGTTTTGCAGGTCTTTTCTTCAATAAAATGTACTACTTACAGTTGAACTGTGGTCAAAGATCATCAACTATTGTTTTTCTGGCATTCTTCAATTATTGAAAAAGACCATTAACAAGTGTGAATTTCTTACATTTAAAAAGGAAAGCCTATGTCCTCGGCATTTTAAATGTGGAATTAATCAAATTTAATTTATTCTCCTCTGCTTGTTCATTTTTTTTTGTACTGAAGATTGTTATTCTATCAAAGCAGAAGAGAAGGGTTTTGTATGTAAAACAAATTGTATGTAATTGTGAAGTCCCACTATTTATGTTTTTACAAAAAAAAAGACGTTTTAAAGTGCTATAAGTTGAATTTCAGTGCAATATAATATATCTGCAAACCTCTGAATGTTTGCAGAAGTGTTCATTTATATACAAAATACCAAAGTTATGTGCAATTTATATACCTTTTAACTTAATGCTGTTTTTGGATCTTTCTGAGAAATGGAATGTTTCTGAGATTGAAATTCGTATCATTTTGTCCTTTTCTTACTATAAAGCTAAAGTAGAACTGCAGATTCCAGGGTGTGAAAAATATGTTATACTAGATATTGTGTGAACCTAGAGGATTTTGACGACAATTTCTCACAAGCCGGTAATCTGAAATTGCAGTTTTGAAAGATCAGTTATTTTATATTTTTGCAAGAGGATATATATTTTATTTTATTAACAATAAGGTTTTTATATGGTGAATACAGACATGTATCTTTTAGTATCAATACATTAATGCTTTTAAAGAATGTGAGAAACTTCCACATTAAGGACTTTTTTCAAGAGTATGGGAAATAAAATGTAATCTGATCTCAGTATTTGGTGTATGTGACGGTATATTCAGTAATCTTTTATCAAAAGTTTTTTCCTGTGTACAGTTCCTTCAAATGTACCAAGACTAAGCTGATGCCATGTTAAAGCCAGTCAAACACATCTGGTAAACTACTAATATTAACCTTAGAATCGAAGAATTCTTTCATTGTTATTTTTCTTTCCTGTAGATTATGCAAAATTGTGTTAGTTTCATTGTTCAGTAATTATTCATTCATGCATAATTTAGTATACTCAAGTCAAAAGTTAGAAATATGATCCAAAAAGTTGTTATGCTCTTTAAATTTTATTGTTTATTTTGCCATGACAACATACATGTAATATTTAACTTGCTTTAACTTTATATTATTTATAATGTTCAACTTGATTACGGAATACGTTCTGTTGCGTACAGCCTTCCTATAACCTTTTTAGAATTTTGATTGAATAATATAGTTTTGGTTTAACGTCAAACAAACACAGTTATAGATCGTATGGGAACTTTCCAGCTTTTTGTGTTTGAAGAAAACCCGAAATGCCCTTCCGAGCTTCATTTCAGGATGGGCACCAGGGTAGAACGATTGGCATTCTGCCAGCCAGCTGGATTGCTTCCGCACATGAAAGAATATTACACACAGAGAGTGAGGTTTACGAAACCACGGTGGTGAGGAGCCAGTGATTCGAGATGAACAGTCTTACACCACCTGGCCGATGAGACCTGTGAAATTTGAATGAATGTTAATACAGTTTCTACCATTTCAAGGCAAATTTTAAGATTAAAAAATATTTCTTGAATCTCTGACTGGATTTGAAGTATTGGTGCTGTAAATTTGGTAAATTTTGTGTCATTTTTTGTGATTTTATAGACAAAACAGAATATTCATATTAACATTTGTATAAATTCAAACCTCATAGTTTGTCAAGTTTTATAGATAAGGTTGCTTTATTTTCAGTCATTTTTGATCTTCATTATTTTAACATCAGGATTTCTTACTGACCAATCAGAGCTGCAATTTTGAGTACCTACCTGTTTCAACTTGGTTAAAATGAAGCCATCTTACAATGAATATAGTGATTTTTGAAATAAATACCACACTATTTCGATATGAAGTTCAGTTTATTGACCACACATGCCCTAGAGGATGTCACAAACTACAGAAGTTCAAAGTTTGATAAATACTGATAAATACTAGACAGACTTGATACTTTGGTTTTAATTTAAATTATGAGAATTTGAACAGGGATTCTACGGTAAAGCCTGAGTGAAGTGAAACCGATACCCTAGTGCAACTGGTATCGTTCCATGATGTTGTGGACATGTAAACCCTTACCATGCTGGACACAATTGATTCTGCCTTTGCGAACAGTGAAGATCATGATCAGCCAGCACATCCATGCAGTCTGATCATGATCTGCACTGTTTGCCATTCAGTCAGTATCTTTTTGGTAAGCACCCCTTTTGACAGTTAATGGTACTGTCCGAATTGAAAGATGGACAAGATTATAGAAATTCAGCAGGGTAAAGGTTAAAACTATGAAATGTGTGATGCTCTGTTTAGGAATGTAAGCAGTAATAAATGTATTGCAAAAATTATCAAATCTACAGGTCGGATATTATTTGTGTTATAAAAGTTCTATTAACACAAATAACTGGGAACTGTGTGACTCCTTAAATTCAAACAGCCATTTATATTAACGAGAGTTATCTTTCAAATTACAACTACAATGTACCATAAAGCTGATAATTTTCAAAGTATGAAAAAGACAGCGAAAAGAAAAATCCAAAAAGAAATTTCTGTAATTTGCTTATTGTGTATCATTTTCACATTCCATATAGTTTTCTATGCTCAGAGCTCGACAAAATTCTCTGAAAGCAAGTCATTCTGCAGGACAATTTGGCTAGAATTTTTAATCACCTTGCTGCAATTTGTATTTGCCCTGCAATCCACTAAGGAAACACTTTTTTTATTTACAATATTTATTTTAAAGTCTGGTGAAAATATTACATACTGGAATCTTGGCGTAAACTATTGAGCATCTAGTTAATGTGATCATAGTGCTGAACTGTAATGAAATGGGACAGATTTTTAGCTCGACTATTTAAAGAATAGTCTAGCTATTCTACTCACCCTGGTGTCGGCGTCACACCTTGGTTAAGTTTTTGCATGCAAGTACATACAGCTATCATTTAAAGGCATATAGCTTTGAAACTTATTTTTTCTTTTTCTAGGTCAATTACCAACCTCACTGGGTCAAATTCCATAACTCTAACATGTATTTTGAGCAAATTATGCCCCTTTTTGGACTTAGAAAATTCTGGTTAAAGTTTTACATGCAAGTTACCTTCTCTAAAACTGATGCAGATATTGAATTGAAACTTCATATGTATCTTCGGGGTTATAAAACTAGTTGATAGCAGCAAGTCCCATAACTCTGACCTTCATTTTGGCCAAATTATGCCCCCTTTTGGACTTAGAAAATTCTGGTTTAAGTTTTGCATGCAAGTACATACAGCTAGTACTAAAAGGCATATAGATTTGAAACTTATTTTTTCTTTTTCTAGATCAATTACCAACCTCACTGGGTCAAGTCCCATAACTCTGACATGTATTTAGGGCAAATTATTTCCCCTTTTGGACTTAGAAAATTCTGGTTAAAGTTTTACATGCAAGCTACTATCTCCAAAACTAATACAGATATTGAATTGAAACTTCATATGTATCTTCGGGGTTATAAAACTAGTTGATAGCAGCAAGTCCCATAACTCTAATTTGCATTTTGGTCAAATCATGTCCCCTTTTGAACTTAAAATAGTTGAGCTTGGCTGTCTTACGGACATCTTGTTTAGTTGGGAACAGTGAGTCAGCTTCATTTTTGAGTGATTAGACATCCATTTTCTGCTTGGATTTTGATTTATTACATTTTTGGTCTCATCCTGCAGGATGTTTTACATGCTAGAAGCAGATTTCCATTAAAATTTTACGAGGGGACTAGTTGCCGAGCTCTGATGTTATGCCATTTTTTTATGCATATCATTTTATTCCACAAAAGAAATGTAAAAGAGGAAAAATTATTATGGCTGTACTAAAAAAACTTTCATCTATTTATTTTCTGTGTTGTTTTAGTTTATTAGAGTTTTAATTTTATGTTTCTGGTTATTACTGGTGTGTTATTTTATCAATTTTGATGTTAGAGGAGACGTACTACTTATTTTGCTCACTTATGTGTATACAAAGTAAATGTATGTTTCGTTGTTAATGCTTGAACAAAAAATAAATGTTTTAATAACTGATTTCTGGTTTCAATGTGACTCTTTTAGTTTGGATTCTGAATTATTGGAGAACAGTGTCAGATGTTTTGGCATTATTGACAATAAATCTGCAAGATGTTGAAATCCTATCTTCTGAAATTTGAGTATATTTTCATAAATGGAATTGCAGCAACCACAAATTTCAAATCATCTGACTCAAGTTTCTTGCGCAAAAACAGAAGAGGATATTGTTTGCAGGAAACAATTACAGCACTTTGAGGTCAAACCATGGCACTAAGGTTATGAAAACTTATGAGTTACCGAGTTGTCTCAAAATACATTCCTTTTCTACTTTGAAACAAACAGCGAAGTGCTTAATATCAGCTAAAGTGATCACCCTGTGTCTTGTCTTAAACAATTTTTTTTTTTTTTTGATTATTAAAACTAAAGGTCACAATTTTGGGCTTGTCCAAATGAAACTTGGTGAGAATGTTTGTTTTGATAAAACTCTTGAGTTTGGTACTGGAATTCCGTGGGTCAAAAGCAAGGTCATTAGGTCAAATAATAGGAAAACCATGTTAAATAGAGGCCTTATTGTATACCTGATTGTTCTGAAACTGCCAGAATGTGCATTTGTGAAATCCAGGTTGAATTTTAAATGGGGTTATCTGAGGTAAAAACTAGGTCAGTAGTTTCAATCATAGAAAAACTTGCTAACGCAATGGAGAACACATTTTCTATCTGATGTAAATGAAACATGGTCAGACTATGTATAATGTCTAGGTCAAGTATGTAACCAGGCCAACTTTGGTGTAAAATTAGGTCACTGGGTTAAATCGTAGAAAAACCTTTTTAGCCCATTTGATGTTTTGAAAAAAAAAGATGAGTTATCGTCATCACTTGATCGGCGTCAGCGTTGCCTGGTTAAATTTTATGTTTAGGTCAGCTTTTCTCCTGAACAGTCAAAGCTATTGCTTTAAAACTTGGAGCAGTTATTCACAATTAAAAGCTGACTGCACAGCAAGTACTGTAACTCTGCATTGCTTTTTTCAAGAATTATGGCCCCTTTTGGACTTAGAAAATCATGAGTATGACAATATTGCTATAATTACACACAGAGATGAGCATCTGCACCTGCAAGGCAGTGCTCTTGTTTAACACTAGCAGCAATGTGGTCTACTTGATCTTCATGAAACTGGATCAGAATGTTTGTCTTTATGAAATCTAGATTAACTGTGAAACTGGATCATCCAGGATCAAAAAAGTAACACACACAGATCACAGACCTGAGCACTGCAGAGGCCACATTTTAAACCTGATTTACATGGAACTTGGTCAGAATGTTTGTATCTATGACATGTGGGTGAAATTTGAAACTTGTTCATCTAAGGTAAAACATCTGGTTACAAAGTCAAGTCATAGAAAATGTGGTTAGCACTTAGATGTCACATTTTCAACCTGATTTACATAGAATATGGTCCGACTGTCTTTTTTGAAATCTATGTCTTTATCAGTAACTGGGTCATTTGGGGTAAGAACTTTGGTAAGTTCAGCAATACAGGGCCTCCATGGCCCTCTTGATTAAAAAACTGAATACTGGAAACAAAAGTTTATTCCTAGTTTCTATTGCTATTTCAGCTTCATCATAACTTACTTTAGTTAGAAATTTAACCTAATTCATTTGAATTATTCGATGTCCTTCCTTGACCTGGGCAGAATTCATCGTACATCTATAGATTCAATTGAATTAATGTCCTTTCACTTCATTATGTCAGAACTTTTTCCCCCCATCTTGTAATACACATCTGGATCAATCAGTTTAAAGAGACTGATTTGATACACTTTAATCTTATTGTGGAGTCTACAGTAATTGATTTTTCAAATCTGTTCTACAATCAAAACTTCAGGAGGAACAGAAGATGGAGCAGACGTGATGGAGATCACGCTGAATTAGTTGTGACTGAAATTGAATTGAGAAGCTTAAATGAAAACACTCGTGCTGTAGGTCACATTGTGTCTAGGGACAGATTTTACATTACACTTAATGAAATATATGTCATTTTGATGCCAGTTCAATGACTGTGGTAAAGTAGTATCAAATAAATTGTCTTGGAGTTTTCAGCTCAACTACACGAAGTATGGAGAGCTGTCCTACTCGGCCTGGCTTCAGCGTCCTTCCACGTCCGCACTTTATCTCTGGAATTACTTGATGGATTTGTTTCAAACTTGAAATAGTTAGTCCTCATCATCACCCACATCATATGGCACAAGGGACATAACTCTCACACCAATATTTCATGAATTATTCCCCCTTTTTACTTAGAATTTCAGGTTAAAGTTTTGATGCACTTTCACTCTATCTCAGTTATTACTAAATGGATTTGATTCAAACTTAAAATACATTTTTGCAGTTGTTCCACCTTATCACCCACATCATATGACACAAGGTCCATAACTCTGGTACCAATATTTCATGAATTATCCCCCCTTTTTACTTAGAATTTCAGGTTAAAGTTTTGATACACTTTCACTCTATCTAAGTTATTACTGAATGGATCTGATTCAAACTTAGAATAGTTGTTCCACCTTATCACCCACATCATATGACACAAGGTCCATAACTCTTTTACCAATATTTCATGACTTATGCCCCCCTTTTACTTAGACTGTCAAGTTAATTTTGATGCATTTTCACTATATCTCCGTTATTACTAAATGGATTTGATTCAAACTTGAAGTTTTATTCCAAATCATCACCCACATCATATGACACAAGGTGCAAAAATCACTCTTGCACCAATATTTCATGAATTATCCTTTTTGCTTAGAGTTATAGTTATACTTATTGTACCCCCCGACAACAAAGTTGTAAGGGGGGGTATACTGGTTTCAGGTTGTCTGTCTGTCTGTCTGTCCGTCTGGTCGTCTGTCCGTAGACGCAATCTTGTGCGCACCATCTCTCCTTATCCCCTTGACACAATTTAATGAAACTTCACACAAGTGATCAGTACCAACAGTAGTTGTGCATGGGGCATGTTAGGTTCTTTTAGAAAAACAATTTGCAGAGTTATGGGACTTTGTTTTTTTGTTACTATACTATATACATAGACACAATCTTGTGCGCACCATCTCTCCTCATCCCCTTGACACAATTTAATGAAACTTCACACAAGTGATCAGTAACAACAGTGGTTGTGCATGGGGCATGTTAGGTTCTTTCAGCGACAAAAATTGCAGAATTATGGGACTTTGTTTCTTGTTAACATACTATGTACATACAGTCTGCATATGCAATCTTGTGCGTGCCTAATCTACCAAACCCTTGCACACAATTTAATGAAACTTCACACAAGTGATCAGTACCAACAGTAGTTGTGCATGGTGCATGTTAGGTTCTTTTAGAAAAAAAAATTGCAGAGTTATGGGCCTTTGTTTTTTTTGTTACTATACTATATATATAGACACAATCTTGTGCGCACCATCTCTCCTCATCCCCTTGACACAATTTAATGAAACTTCACACAAGTGATCAGTAACAACAGTGGTTGTGCATGGGGCATGTTAGGTTCTTTCAGCGACAAAAATTGCAGAATTATGGGACTTTGTTTCTTGTTAACATACTATGTACATACAGTCTGCATATGCAATCTTGTGCGTGCCTAATCTACCAAACCCTTGCACACAATTTAATGAAACTTCACACAAGTGATCAGTACCAACCCTAGTTGTGCATGGTGCATGTTACATTCTTTTAGATAAATATTCTGCATAGTTATGGGACTTTGTTTTTTGTTACTATACTGTATTCATACAGTCTATATACACACAGTCCACATAATTATGCAGTCTTGTGTGTGTCAAATTGCAATGTACTGTGTCAGTGCATGCGGGGGGGTACATTCATCACCTTTAGTGATAGCTCTAGTTTAATGTTCTTTTTTTCTCTTATTACTTAATACTTTTGACACAGACTCAAGCTATTGCCCAATATCTTCTTCTTATTAGAGTTATTAAACACTCTAGTGACAGCTCCAACTTCCTTAGATGTGCCCCGTTTCACTATCCAGCATCAAAATAGTCGAGCATGCTGTCTCCTGTGACAGCTCTTGTTGTATTTAGGACAAGTTTATAATAAACAGTGAAATATATAGAGGATATTAAATTTTGTTTGTTTTGAGTGAATATGGAATATATCTCACCGAGAAGTGAGAAAATTTCAAATATTTACATGAGAGCGTAGTGCGAGTGAAAATATGAACATTTTCTCACTTTGAGGTGAGATATTCCATATTCATGAAAAAAAAAACAAATTTTATGCTTAATTACGTTGAGATAGGCATTTTACAACAAATTTTAATCTCAGCGCGGGAAACAGATGCACGTAAACGCACATGACGTCAGACGTGTTGTGACGTTAGAAAGACGCACACAACATGAAATTCCATTTTGTTTTTTTTCTTGCTGCATAACATTATGAAATTCTAATTAAGTAAAATAATTTGAATCGAGAAATATACTATAAAGAACAAAGTGCAACTACGATTTTCATCCCGTTTTAAGCAAATAATTTGAAATTTTATACACAATGTACAAGTAGATCGGCAAAGCTATAGGCCTACAATGAGTGATATGCAGTGACTGATATGGATTATATCTCACTGATAAAATACAGTATTTCATCAGTTAGTATAAAATAAATTCTATTTATTTATTACTTTACTCCTATAAGTTATAATAACCTTCCAGTCTATAGTTTGTGTTATTGACCAATTTGTAGTTAACACTAAATTTTGATGGGATAAAATCAAAATTTGAAGACAAAAATATGAAGATTTATTTATGATGTCATGTAATAAAAACGCTGAATGGATAGCTTGCCGGTCAGTAGTCATAACTATTGGCCCTTGATACTTCAGACCTTGGGGCAATAATTTCGTCTATTGGCTGGCAAGCCATTCGGTACGTGTTATCTTAAAGCATGATGATGTCAGTCAAGGCAATTTCTTAGAAACTGGACAGTAACTGTGCATCAAGATAAAATTCCTAGAGTATGAATGGATTAAATATTCTTATTACCTTAAAATATCGACCAAAATTCTAGTAAAGTTTAAACTACAAAATTTTCATAGAATCATGTAGACCCATGATTTTATAACTGACCATCAGTCAGCAAGGGCAAATGTTTGCTATCTACATTACAAACCGACTGTGTAGGACCTGAGCACACTTACCTCAGCATTTCTATATAATTAGATATAACCCGATTGTGTAAAATCTGCACATACTGCAGCATTTAAATATAGCCAAATATAAACTGACTGAGCTGGACTAGGGAACACTTACTTGAGCATTTTTGTATAACCAGAAATAATCTGACTGCAAGACCTGGGCACATTTACAGCAGCATTTTGGTATAACTGACAAACTGGGTAGGATTTTAAAGTGCTAGATATGAACTCGACAGGACTTAGGTGCACTAAATGTAAACATGGTAGGACTTGAGGGCACTAGATGTGAACTTGTAGGACTTGAGGGCACTAATTGTAAACTGGGTAGGACTTGAGGGCACTAGATATGAACTTGTTAGGACTTTAGGGCACTAAATGTAAACTGGGTAGGACTTGAGGGCACTAGATGTGAACTTGTAGGACTTGAGGGCACTAAATGTAAACTGGGTAGGACTTGTGGGCACTTGATGTGAACTGGTAGGACTTGAGGGTACTAAATGTAAACTGGGTAGGACTTGAGGACACTAGATGTGAACTGGTAGGACTTGAGGGCACTAAATGTAAACTGGGTAGGACTTGCGGGCACTAGATGTGAACTGGTAGGACTTGAGGGCACTAAATGTAAACTGGATAGGACTCCTGCACACAAAAATGGAGTAGGTTTTGAGCATACTAGGATTTCAAGGTACTAGATATGAACTGGGTACTGGTAGTACTTAAAGCGGCATGCCTCCAGATCGTTGGACAACAAAAAAAATAAATATTTTTTTAGATATCTAGAAATAAATGCTATATTTCTTAAGAAGGATTTAAAACTGAATTACTGACAAACTTTATGTTACGGAAACACATGAGAATTTGCTGTTTTTACTATTTATTACGATGTAAATCGTAAATCGTTTGTCATGCTTTTACTCCAGGTAAACTGTCTCAGTTATAAATATCTATATTTTGAAGTCATTATTCTCTACTTCAGCAATAGGGCTATTGGTTAAGAAGATGGGAAAATGTCTTTATTGCCGCGGCAGTCATCTTTTTTCTTGATTTGGAATTTTTAGAATATTTTAGAAACAAAAATTCATATTCTTATGTTCATAATATGACCAAAACTTCAATTTGAAGGAAAGATTATTTTTAGCCAAATCTGGAGGCATGCTGCTTTAAGGGCATAGATGTAATCTGGGTAGGGCCTGAGCACACTAGATATGGGCTGGACAGAACTCCAACACACTAGATATAAACGGTGTTGGACTTAATCACACTAGATATGAACTGGGTATAACTTTAGTACACTAGATACAAACTGCATAGAATGGTAGCAAACTAGACATAAACTGGGCAAGACTAGCTAGAAGACACTAAAAAAACTTTGTACAACTTGAGCACACTAGATACAAACAGGGTAGGACTTGGATATCAACTTGGTAGGACTTGAGCATACATGATATAAACTGGGTAGGTCACTAACTGCAGTACTTCAGTTAACATGAATATAATTGGTTAGAACTTTGCATACTAGAAATAAAGTGGGTGCATGCAACAATAAAACAAAGGCAATATTTATAACAATCTGTTTCTTCACTAGTTTGTCTCAGAGATTTGGGTGGAAGTGGAATGTTCTGTCTATGAAAATGAAACCTACAAACTTCCTTTTAAGGCTTTATTTAAACTCGGTGTTGATGAGAATGATAAGTTTTCAACCCAACAAGTAGCTATAATGTCTTTTAACCCTCAGCATGCTGGACACAACTGATTCTGCCTTTGCGACCAGTGCAGATCATGATCAGCCTGCACATCCATGCAGTCTGATCAAGATCTGCACTGTTGGCTATTCAGTTAGTATCTTTTTGGTAAGCACCCCTTTTAACAATTAATGGTACTGCCCAAATTAAAAGATGGCCAAGTTCATTATAGAAATTCAGCAGGATAAAGGTTAATTATCTTTACTATATTGAATTGTAATTCTACTGTTTTTTGGTAGGAAAGGAGCGTCTTATTAATGACAAAGCAAATGAAAATGTCAATTTTATTGTAGCGTTCATTTTTCACAGTGGTGCAAAGAAAAAAATACAGGCAGGAAGATGAAATGTTAATACTGTATAAAACAGATCTTGATTTCCTTAGAGAAATCTGTAATTCAAATAAACTCCCCAGAATAATGAAGGGATATAAAGTAATTTAATTCCAAATCCCTGTTCCATTTTTTTTTTATTCTGTGTACAGAATATTACTTTGTAAACGGCAGTTAAGTAATGGCAGTAGAAATTATTGGCTATATGCATAAAGCCTTAAACTGTCATATGTATTACCAAGTGTTTTAATTACTTAAGTCATGAACAATTTCAGCTGAGCATCTTTTGATAGAAAGCTCTTCAATGGCTTTGCAGACATTTTAGTAGATAAACTTTTGAACCGAAAAATTCTGACAGGATAGAAATTGCCATTTTCAGCAAATTATTTTCTTGTCTTGGAACAAACTATGCAATTTTTCATCAAAAAGCTTTGTGATCATCAACATAATGAAAAATAGAACGTTATTATACTAATACAAAAGTTAGCAGTTTACAGTATAATATTAATCCAAACTATCTGCACATTTTCAAAATGAAGTGGTTTTGAAAGCTGTGCAGCTATAAATAGTTATCAAAATATAGAATTTATAGTAAAAAAACACCAAACCCAGACTAGGTTACCATGGTGAACAGAGACTATCTAAGGGAGAGAACTGTATTTACAATGGTATAAGCTACAGCAAGTGAAGATTGCACAATTCAACATCAACTAAACAATTAAGTTACACCACTTATATGAAGAATGTACATACAATACCTATATAGCAATCAATATACAAAATACTTTAGGTATCACAGACTGTAAAAAAAAAAATAATAAAACTTGGGCTTCTATTCTGTGTTAATATCTTTCACATTAAAATTTAGTTTATACTGATACATTATGCCATATACCAGTTTTTCCTGGTGGTATTAATTTGATACTACATTTTTACCAATAATCATGTATCACATTACAATGATTATGATATTTTTCTGTAATGCTGTCGTTTAGATTTCAGGGGAATGTTGTCACATGACATAAGTGTCTGTTTTGGTATATCATGTCTGTCTATAGTCAATATATACACCAAACAATACTTACAGCAGCTTGCATAAAGGTCACCCCCTAAAGCTTTTTTGTTTTTTTTTGAAAACTTGCAAAAGATAAAAGAATTAGAAGGTGGTATTCTAAGTTTTATAACAAAAGCATGAAGCTGTGTATATATATAAAAAACAATTTGCACGACAACAGACACAAAAAGCTTCTGAAAGTTCAAGCTTGTATCACAACACAACATGAATATAAAAAAAAAATGGCATTTGAATTAATATCAAAATAAGATAACAGCTTGGTTTAATGCGATAAACATCAACAAAAAATTTAAAATTTAAAAACTTCATCTTGTATGAATTAAAATCTGAGCAGTATTGATTAAGAAATATAGATATATCTTTAAACTGTTTTTGAGCAATGAAAACACACTTTTACAAAATGAAACAAAAATAAATATTCAACACAGAAAACTTACACATGGTTAAATTTACCATTCCTGTCATACTTTAGTACAAGTATGGGCTTTTTAATCATAGTCAAGTTTAATTTGTGTGGACTGAAACAGGTTTGAAACTTGTAAACACAAATAAACATAAAATTTAAAATAAATAAATTCCTGAACAATTGTAAAAAAAAAAAACTTTAACAAAGCAGTTGAGCACGGCTGAATATATATGGTTTTGTTTCTCAGACTTAAAAATTGCCTTAACACTGATTCCTCTAAGATCGATTTGAGAAAAAAAAACGACTGAAGCCTGTTTTCGTATGCTTTCTGGTATATCAGTATTGTTGTGTAACAGGCACTTAATATGCAATGACAAGATATTGTCCTAATAAGGACATAGCATTGGTAAAATATTTTCCAATAAATGTCACAGCAACAACCCGGCTAAATCCTTACATATATTACAATGATTACCGTTTTCAGACATCTCACTGACTAATGTATTAGATATCTAATAACCTATATTTTGAGACATCTTATTGATTGATATACTAAATATCTAAATATCCAATATTTTTAGATATCCTATTTATTGACATATTAGATGTCTTAATTACTGATATTTGGAAATATCCTATTGACTGAATTATTAAATATACTAATAACTGATATTTTGAGATATCCTATTGACTGATTTATAATATTAATAACAAGATATCACGTTAATATTTAGATACCTAATAACTGATACTTAATCACAAATTTATTTTAGATATTTCTAAAAGATGAATGATTATTTTTAGATAAAAATTCAAAAATTTATATGATTGTATACTGCGTACTTCTGCATAGTTTTTAAATACTTCATAAGTTAGCAGTATGATAAAAGTGTGCTATGTGAACAGTGAACTGTTTCAGCAGATTTGAAATGAGTCTTTTCTTTTAAAATATCATTCTGCCAGAAGTGGCAAATATGATTTGTGTATAAATAAACAATTTAAACATTTATAGCAAAAGATTGTAAAACTGATAGAAATAAACTGTGTATAACAAAGTTCACATGTATAAAATTCATTAACTGATTTTATTTTTAAACACTAATAATAATACTTTATCAATGTTTCCACTATTTACAAAATGAAAATACTGTTATATATATTGACACTAAAATGGACGGACACACAGGCTCCTGAGGTCTCTATGACATGGCGGCTACTGGCTGCTGCTGGGAACTGTGTAATTTGCTGTCATACGTATGGTCATCGAAAAACACGTCCCTTGCTTGTAAACTCCTGAAGCAGATTGTAAATAATCTTATTAATTAGTTTAAATATATATATAGAAAGGTTTCATAAGTTATGCTAGTTACATGTTGACTGTTTCCTGAATTCTTATCAGTATGTTCGGCATTGCAAAGGTTTGTGGAGATAATTCCCTTCTAACCAGGACTTGTACCAATAATTACCTTCTGATCAGGAGTAAAACACCAGTGTGCTTCCCTTATTTAAATTAATCAAGAAACATTAATTAACAAGATATATTCTTGCAGCCTTACAATACATGATAAATTATTGATTGAAAACTGTACAATATTACTTTACAACTTGTCTATCAGACTTCTGCTATGCTTATGTTTTAAAGGAATTTGAGAAAATTAATGTGTAACAACATAACACATGAAGAGAAGTTGTGCAGTGAATATGTCATGGATCAGTCATCCATGAGGTCTGTGGTCAAAAAATGACTACTAGTTCTGAGAGAACTACATTTTTACTGTCAGGAACCAGATTCTTAATTTTGACTTAACTATAACAGATAGATTTATATAAGTTAAGAAATGAAAAATCACCTTGCTACATATGGATGAAGTCTTCTAAGAGTTTCTGTTGACTGTATTTCTGGTCCATAAGAATGAACAGATGTGCTCTTTGTAAAGCCGTCTGGTTTCTGATCCTGTAAACCTCCGCGGCAATGTCCTTCACGATCCACACCTACCTCTGTGCGATCTCTAAATCTGTAAAAATATTCAATCAATAAGTGTATAATATAGTCAATTAGTGATAATGTGTTTACCTGGTCATATACTGTTCTATCCAGTCATGTAATGTTTTAATTAGTCCTACAGTGTCTTATAAAACTATAATATTTGACTGTTCAAATGATCTAAATGCAGTTTGTAACCTGAAACTTGTAGATGCATATTTTTATCACAAAGAACAATGATTTTGAAGAGCGACATTTATTTAAGATCCTAACTCTGGTATGAATCAATAGCTCTACCTATTCTTAGTCAATATATATCAACGCATAGAATCATGTAATTTAGAAAGATATGCACAAAATACAGTCATATGTAGTGTTTTACCTTAGGCTAATCATATAGTGCTTTACCTAGTCATAGTGTTCTAACTGTTCATAAAGTTCTTTTAAGTGTTTTACATAGCCAAATAGTGTTTAACTATTCATATAATTTTTTAACAAGTCACATACAGTGAGCTTGACCATCAATGGCTAAACCACCATGTCCAACTTGAGCAATTTATGTGCACCCCAGCTGTTTTCTTTATAGAATTTTTATGTTTGGGTCCCTGGAATCCCTGGATAACTTGAGCATTTTCTCACCTCCTTGGGTCTTTGAGTGATTGGTGTTTTACTCTTAGTTCTAGTATTAACTTGTCATATAATGTTCTGCTTAGTAATTTTTACTTATAAAGTCATATAGTGGTTTACATGGTCATAGCGTTTTAGTCACATAGTGTTTTAGATAGTCATATAGTTTTTTACTTAGCCATATAGTATTTTATTTAACGGCATAGTGTTTTACTTAAAAAATAGTCACATAGTGTTTTAGATAGTCATATAGTATTTTACTTAGCCATATAGTATTTTATTTAATGGCATAGTGTTTTACTTTCAAAATAGTCACATAGTGTTTTAGATAGTCATATAGTATTTTACTTAGCCATATAGTATTTTATTTAATGGCATAGTGTTTTACTTTAATAATAGTCACATACGTGACATAGTGTTTTAGATAGTCATATAGTATTTTACTTAGCCATATAGTATTTTATTTAATGGCATAGTGTTTTACTTTAATAATAGTCACATAGTGTTTTAGATAGTCATATAGTTTTTTTACTTAGTTGTATAGTGCTTTACTTAGTCCTATAGTGTTTTACATAGTCATATAGTGTTTTACATAGTCATATAGTGTTTTACTTGGTCATATAGTGTTTTACATAGTCATATAGTGTTTTACTTGGTCATATAGTGTTTTACATAGTCATATAGTGTTTTACTTGGTCATATAGTTTTTACTTGGTCATATAGTGTTTTACTTGGTCATATAGTGTTTACTTAGTCATATAGTGTTTACTTAGTCATATAGTGTTTTACATAATCATACAGTGTTTTACTTAGTCATATAGTGTTTTACTTAGTCATATAGTGTTTACATAGTCATACAGTGTTTTACTTAGTCATATAGTGTTTTACTTGGTCATATAGTGTTTTACTTAGTCATATAGTGTTTACTTAGTCATATAGTGTTTCATATAGTCACATAGTGTTTTACTTGGTCATGTAGTGTTTTACTTAGTCATATAGTGGTTAACTTAGTCACACAGTGTTTTTGCTTATAGTGTTTTATTTTGTCACATAGTGTCTTACTTGGTCATATAGTTTTTTACTTAGTAATGTAGTGTTTTGATTAGTTACATAGTGTTTTACTTAGTAATGTAGTGTTTTACTTAGTCATACAGTGGTTTACTTAGTTACATTGTATCATAGCTCGGTGTTTTTTCATAACAAATTTGGTGCAGATAAATCGTATACACTGAGCGCAGGGTGCGGTAACTAAAAGTGTGCAGGTATTAAATACCCACACGCTAGTTACCGCACTGTTTGATAGGAAAGTATGCCAGCGTGTATGGGCGTGTCTCTAACAGCAGACAGCGATGTGCATTTTATTGATTTTCTGCGCTCGCATTGGTTTATTTTACTTGAGCTTTACACATTTGTAAATGGCAATGTGGAACGCCTACTGAACTACCATATATGGATGGCTATGATACAAAACAGAAAGAACATTAAAAATCTCGGGTAAACGATTTATACTCGGGGGCTACGCTCCCTCGTACAAATCGTTTACCCTCGAGTTTCAATGCTCTTTCTATTACTAGTGTAATACTTAGTCATATAGTTTTTTACTTAGTATTGATTAGTTACATAGTGTTTTACTTAGTCATATAGTGTTTTACTTAGTCATATAGTGTTTTTACATGGTCATACAGTGTTCTACTTAGTCATATAGTGTTTACTTTGTCATATAGTGTTTTACTATTTAGTCATTTAAGATTTTTTTTATCAGATAGTGTTTTATTTAGTAATACAGTGTTTTTAGATGGTCATATAGTGTTTTACTAAGTCATAGTGTTTTACCTGGTCATATAGTGTGTAACAAATCGTTTAGGGTTGTCGTCAGTGGCTACAAATCTGTCATTGTTCTCACTGTATCCTGACAATTCCTGGCTTCCGGAGGCTGTACGACCTAAACGGTCACACTCTGTCTCTGTGGGTCGCTGCTGACCCTTGTACGTGTCCATTATAATACTGAAATATTACAACAGCACCCAGTAAAACTACACAGTTGTGTGATTATTTGCATTAAATATACAGGATCATCACACATAAAACTTAAACGTTACTATTTTCAAACAATGACGTGTAAATTTTATAACTGGTATTCAACATCATTTGTGATTTCATTTAAGAAATGATTTTTTTCGGAGTTCATGCAAAATAAATGACAGATTAGGATCCGCAAATCCATGAATTGTGCCAGATGGCAAATTTGTTGGAGAATAATCTTTCCCCCTTAAGGCATCCTTAAGATTTTATAATTTCACTTATAATTGTTTGGCACTAACTGCAACCATGTTTATACAACAACAACAACAAGAAAAGTTCTTACCTAGAATGATTGTTAGGGTGTTGCATATTGAAGTATTCTGTTGGATCTTTTTTCTGTGTTCTTTCGAGACGTAGCTGTGGTACATCTCCCGCTTTGTCATAAGCATCCCCCATCACTCTATGTACATACAATGGCTTTGATTTCTCCCGTACGAAACCAGACCCACGATCAGAGCCATGGGATACTGTCGAGAATGGTTCATCACCCTGAAATACAAAATTACTCTTCCCTATAGCCTCTTCAATAGTGTATTATTGAGTTAATCACATTGAAATATTGATGAAAATATTCAGATTAAAGTTTTCTTTGTGTACTGTGGATTATGTAGATATTAAAACTTCTTGATGTCCAAGCAGATACTATTTGCTCATCCACTGATATGACCCGGTATAAAACTGTTATCGCCGAGTATATAAAGAAGCATTTGAGTTTTACTTTTAAGACTGTATCCTTTAGCCTGCTAAATTTCTGAAATGGACTGGTCCATCATTCAATTTGGGAAATACCATTTATTATTCGATGAGGTGTTCACTGAAAATTTACTAACTGAATAGCGAACACTGCAGACCATGATCAACCTGCATGGATGTACAGGTTGATCTTGGTCTGCACTGGTCACAAAGGCAGAACCACTTGCCGCCAGCAGGCTAAAGGTTAGTCTTGAGAGATATGGCAATATTTTTCTGTTGTTTGTAAGCAATGTAGTATACAGCATACCTTTGGATATGAAGAAGGTTGGAAACTAGTTTTCATGATGCTGGGACCAGTCGGTCTCATTGTGGCCCATCCCTGAAACAATGAATCAGTAAACATTACTGCCGTACATAGGTAGGTTAATATAATACAAGCAATAGTATGCTGGTTTGACAACTTGTATGACCAGAACATGAATATTGGACTTCAACCATTTCCTTCCTGCACTTACTTCCGTGTACTCAAGTCTTAAGTTTATATAAAAACACAAAGTTGGAAAAGAAGAGTAATTTTTTATTAGGTAGCCAAGAGTGAAACGTTTTAGGTCTGAAATTTAGACTTAAAACTTCAAAATGCTTAATTTTCTTTTGGCTCCATTATTGTTATATTACTACTGATTGTAACAGAACTTTGCATGAATGTTCATTTTACAACTACAGACAGCACAGTAAAAAATTTGCTAAAATCAAGGTTGTGACAAACTGAATATTTCCTACGTTTCAGACTTTTTAAAAGTCTTTAGACATTGATGTATATGGTTCTTGTGGTGCTATAGAGTTCTTTCAGTATTTGTTGGCTCCATCTGGTTCATCTGATTCACTGACTTATATATCAGTAGTACTATTTTTAATTTCCAAAAACCAAGAAAATTGCCACTAATTTCATTTTTTTTTTAAATAAAACACATTTTCAGAGACTTGTTACATGGAAGAGTTTGATGAACAGATTTCATTAAATCTTACTGGTCTTTCATTGTTGTGTGGGTTTCCAGGGATAAATGTTATTGGTTCATCATTATAAGCATGAACATAGCCTGAATATTCTTTAGGTCCAACTGTCTTCCCTGACGTGTCCACTGAAATATATGTATATTGTTTACATTGGTCAAATTATGGTTTTAGTCCTGGAGTTTTAGTGAAACAATTAAATGGACCAATTTTTGGTGCATTTATTTTGCAGTGCAAACAAAATACCAGCAGTATAACATAGTATTACAGAATCTAAAAATAACATAATGTTTTGTCTGTTTTAAAACTATAAAATAACAAGTTAATGTCAGTAAAATGAAAGCAGATGAAAATTTAAATGATGAAATAATGTCAATAGAGTGAGTCCCTTAAATATATAATTGATATGTGCACAACTTACAACATTTCTGACCTAAATCATGCTGAAAAGTTATCAACAGTTGAGTGAATGAAAATTCTTTAGAAACTCTAGAATAGTGTCTTGAATCAGTCAAAGCCATGTCTATTAATAAGTACAAAAAAATGACTGACCGTTGATTAATCATGACAAAATTCAGATTATCAATTCTAGCCAAATTAAGAGAGAAAAGCTACTTTTTAAAATTTTGTTTAATAGCATAATTTCTATAATTTTGATAATTTTAAACAGGATGACGAATTGTCCAATGTTACAAACTCATCATTTGTCAATGCCATGATTAATCAGCATATCCCTAACAATAACAGAATCTTGCAAGAAAATGAAAACCTTTTTATATCAGTTCTATACCTTAACACAGAATGTTTTATTTTATATATGGAACAGATTAACTATCATGCACTATGGTAAACCTGCTGTCCTCTACTATGAGAAAAGTTGTGACATTTATATCCTAGAAAAATGTGATTAAGAAAGATGTGATATCTATATCCTAGAAAAAATGTGATATTTATATCATAGAACGATTTATATCAGAGGTAAGTTATGATGAGCGAGATGCAGGCAGAGAGATACAGTAAAACACTGAATCCTTCAGGTCGCAAGGGGATAAGCAAAATGTTTGAGTTATCCAAAATTTCAAGCAATCCAAATATTAAAATTATGCTCGGGTGAGTCCAGGTTAAGCTATTGATGTTTGAGTTTGCCGAGTTTCATTGCATATATTTCTATGGTATCTATATCAGATAAACATGTGATATTTATATTTCTATAAATTTTATAGCAAAGATGAGGAGCAAAGGTACTATGAAAATATTGAAAATAGTGTTCTTAATGGTGATTTTGATTCACTAGATAGAAAGTTGTCAGACATGTCAGCAGATATAAATGATATCATAACAAATTTTGAATGTCTTATTTTAGAAAATTGTAAAGAAATGAAAAGAGTAAAAAAATGTAAAAGACAGTGTAATAAGAATAAATGGTTTGATAATGAGTGTGTAAAAAACAGAAATGTAAAAAATAAATTGTTGAGGAAGTTCCGATATAGTAAAGATGTTAATGATTTGACTTCTTACATAGAAAGTAAAACAAGAGCACCGCCTTGCGGGTGCTGACGCTCATCTGATTTTTTTTGTGCAATAGAAATATTGTCCTACCCATGATTTTCTAAGTCTAAAAAGGGCCATCATTCTTGCAAAAAGCAGGATAGAATTATGTTTCTTGATGTACAGTGTCCACTTATGATGGTGAAAAACTGTTGCAAGTTTTAAAGCAATAGCTTTGATAGTTTATGAGAAAAGTTGACTTAAACATAATACTCAACCAAGAAAATGATTTTCTAAGTCCAAAAGGGGCAATAATTATTGCAAAAAGCAGGATGGAGTTATGTTGCTTGCTGTACAGGGTCAGCTTATGATGGTGAACAAGTGTTGCAAGTTTCAAAGCAATAGCTTTGATAGTTTAAGAGAAAAAGTTGACCTAAACATAAAACTTAACCAAGAAATCTGATATTTTCTAAGTCCAAAAGGGGCCATAAATCTTGCAAAAAGCAGGACGGAGTTATGTTTCTTGCTGTACAGGGTCAACTTATGATGGTGAACAAGTGTTGCAAGTTTTAAAGCAATAGCTTTGATAGTTTAGGATAAAAGCTGACCTAAACATAAAACTTAACCAAGAAAACTGATTTTCTAAGTCCAAAAGGGGCAATAAATCTTGCAAAAAGCAAGATGGAGTTATATTTCTTGATGTACAGGGTCTGCTTATGATGGTGAACAAGTATTCCAAGTTTCAAAGCAATAGCTTTGATAGTTTAGGAGAAAAGTTGACCTAAACATAAAACTTAACCAAGAAATCTGATATTTTCTAAGTACAAAAGGGGCCAAAAATCTTGCAAAAAGCAAGATGGAGTTATGTTTCTTGCTATACAGGGTCAGCTTATGATGGTGAACAAGTATTCCAAGTTTCAAAGCAATAGCTTTGATAGTTTAGGAGAAAAGCTGACCTAAACATAAAACTTAACCAGGCAACGCCGACGCCGACAACCGCTCAAGTGATGACAATAACTCATCATTTTTTTTCAAAAAATCAGATGAGCTAAAAACATTTAATAGAGTTTGTAAAGCAAAGAAACATGAATATTATAGAAATAACCTTAACACTATTACATCATCTGTCCGAGATTCAAAGAAATTTTGGAGTCAAATTAAATCTTCACAGAATATACCAAATACAATTCCAAAAATTGCAACTGCAGATTGGCAAGCACATTTTGAGTCAGTTTTTCAGTCCGGTTTTGAAAATAGCGATGATATCAGTGTTGATGATTATATTGATGAAAATGAAAATTTGGAATTCACTGATGATTCTGAAAATGTATTGTTCAATGGTGAAATTACTGATGAAGAAATTATTTATGCTGTAAATGAATTGAAGAGAAATAAATCCTCCGCTGGTCTTTTGATACCTGAGCATTTTATTACCACAGTGAATGTATTGTTACCTTATTTGCGCAAACTTTTTAACAGAATTTTTGTGAGTAATGTTTTTCCTGAAAATTGGTCAGTATCTGTCCTAATACCTGTATACAAAAAGGGACCAATAGATAACCCTGACAATTACAGAGGAATAACATTACTACAAATTTTGAGTAAAATATATGTGAGTATTTTAAATAAAAGACTAACATTTTTTACTAATGCTTATAGCAAAATCACAGAAGCACAAGCTGGATTTCGCTCTGGGTACTCAACAATAGATAATGGTTTGGTACCCAGAGCGAAAAAAAGTTGATCTCTTATAGGCACTTTAAAACAACCTTTATGTATGAACCTTATCTTGATATATTAGATATTAAGAAATATAGATATGCTTTCAGTACTTTGAGAATATCCTCACATCCGCTAATGATTGAACAAGGTCGTTATTTTGGTATAGACAGAGACAGGAGATTTTGTTTTTATTGCAAAAATGTTGTTGAAAATGAATGTCATTTTATATTAGTATGTCCTTTGTATAAAACACTTCGAGAAAAATACATACCAAAAAAATTCTATGAAAATCCAAATGTTCATAAATTTAATATTTTGTTGGCTTCCAAAAATGAAAATATTATTAAAAATACTGCAGTTTATATATATAATGCTTTAAAGTTACGGCTGTCTGAGATAGAGATAGTTTAAATTTTGTGTTGTATGTTTTACATATGCCATAACTATTGTATTTATATTTTGTATAAGTTTTATTTTATGAAAAAGCATTACTTTCATTATAGCCAAGATATTGGTCTTGCCTTGACAAGGCTGATAGTTGGGCATAGTAACAAAGGTACAGATATTAATCTATTCTGTCCATGCCTTTTCTTTATTTCGTTTCGGCAAGATACATGGACAGGCATGTATTGAAGCTTTAAAAGTTAGAAATTATGTACAAACCTCTTTCTCAAAACAAATGCTTTTTATGACATGAGTGATATAAATAGTTAATATTTACTTCATTATTCCTTATAAGAGTTGTTGTATGTAAATGTTATGTTTGTATATATGTATAATGTATATGATTGATGGTGTATGGGCCGGAGGCCTAAATCACAATAAAGATTTGTATTTGTATTTATATCAATGAAAGGTGGGATATTTACATAAATAGTGAAAGATTTGATATCAATATCAGAGAAAGAAGTAATATTGATATCTGATAATGGTATGATAATCATATAACAGCTTAAGATGATAGATAACTATACTATGAGACAGCTATATGAAAGGTAAGATAACATGTAACAGTTTTACGAGAAGTATAGGCAAGTACTATTATACATGATAATGAAGAAATAGAGATAACAGATTTTCCTGATAAGAGTTAAAGATGATATTGAATTCTATTTACTTTCGATTAAAAAATACTGTTGCAAGTGCTTTTCTCAAGTAAAGTAATTCTGTCACTGATAAAATAGACAGCTGTAGTGTCAATGACAATGTCAGACTTAGCTGTAAGATGAAGTATTCAAACTCTGACCAAAACGTTCTTCAGCAGAGAGTTTGTTTTAAAATTTCTCAGCCTCTGTCATGGTAGCATGCTCACAGTCAGGCAGCATTAAGAGTTTTATTGTGACATTTCTCAATATTAGACTTTGTATTATTTTAACAGATCTTAGTAGGGTAAGTTATCCGCTGGGTAGGAGGTATAAGTAATGGGTGTCTAGAACTAAATCCCATATCCCAAAGCTTCCTCTTCTGGTACAATACTTTTAAAAGAAAAATATCTACAAGACATTAAGAAAGGCAAAGACTGATTACATTTGAATTGGAACTGAAACTATACGGCTGATTAAATATCATACTATTAAATTTATAAATGTGTTTTCAAACATAAACTGTAAACAGTTAATACTATAAAATCACATACTTTTGCAAGGCTAAATGTTTGTTGTATTTAAAGTTCATACTGGTTTTTGTTCGCATATTAGAATATCAGAGATATGATTGACTTGTTAAATATATAGGACTTTTTGTAACATTATAAAATCACTTTCATAAGTACCCATATTAACACTGAAATGTTCTGAATCAACAGCAGTCTATTCCAAATTTCTATGTATACTTTGCTTTTGACAAAACTTTGCCTTTCTGTGAAAATAGTTATTCTAGCATAAAACTGCTGTTCTTGACACTTTTCGGGGGTGTTTTAACAGGAAAGAAATCGTGTTAACAGAGAAGATTCTCGTGCTCACGTGCTGTTAAAACATCTTTTTATATATGTGCGTTCCGTAACAAAGTATAAATATCATTCTGTCCCAAAATGGGTAATTCAAAAGGAAATGTCATCAACATAAAAAACAACTCAGATATTCAGAAATTTAATAACGTTGAGTGCCGATGTATTTATCTATTTTTATGTGCTTTATGCTAGCATAGCATTAAGGCATGTTCATTTTGTGTCATAACATCTTCAGAATCCCTGGGGATACATTGGTATTCTTGCCCTACCTGGCTCGGGCACCAACCAATCCCTTGAGATTCTGCAGATGTTATAACACGAAAAAACATGCGTTATCCCTACATAAAAGAGGTATTCTTTCTTACTTAGAGACAGAAATAGTGAGAAGAATGCATAACATATTGTATGAGGAATACAACAACTACTTATTTTAAAAAAGAGGTATTCTTTCTTACTATGAGACAGAAATAGAGAGAAGAATGTATAACGTATTGTATGAGAAATAAATTAACTACTTGTTTTTTATCAATTGATAGTTACCATGGTAATAGCTTACACCATCTGTAGTATAATACACAATTATAATGAAAACTGAAAAACTTAAAGTCTATGTTCAAAGTAAGTAGATTATATTTCCCTTTGAAGTAAAGAACAATTTACAAATTATTACATAAGATTTTTGTGAATTTTAATACAATGTAAAAATTTATAAATATATTAATATTCTGCCATACTGTTATCTTGGCCTGAGGTTTTGACTTAATTGTTCTATTACATAAGCTTATCAACTTATTTTGATTCTGAAAGTTTTCATTAATAATGTTTCTGAAATTACAAATGTTCATACTTCTCTCAGGCTGGGGTCCCAGAAACCTCTGTTTTGTCTCTGATAACATGTACTTCGGACCCTGCAAAGTAAAATACTCTAAAACATGTTGTTTCATAATTTTATATGCATAATGATTAAAAATGCTTACAGTTTTTACCACTCACTCACTCACTGCGGCAGAATGCTGTGAATTTTTCGTGTTTATTATGGAAAATGTAACAATGGAAAACTGAAGTTTGGACAAGGTGAAGCTATTATTGCACCATGTTGAAAATACTTTTTTTGTAATAATAGCATGCATCTGTTATATGACAATGTCTCTTAAATACAAAAAAGGCAATAACAATGATGATGAGATAATAATAATAATAATGATAACAACTTTATTTACAAATAATAAAACTATGCTAAATAAATGGAAAGCATAATAATGTTACAGAACTTACATAACCACTGTTCTCAAGTTCTACTGGATCTTTGGCTCTGAGAGAGTGCAGCAGGGGTTTAGACTTTGGTAATATATTGGCAGGGGCTGATGCAGCCCTTGTATCAATGAACACACCCTTTGCCTACAATGGAAAACATTCTCTTACAAACCATTGACAGATACTGTAAAATCATTTAATTTCGTGGGCATGAAATTTCGTGGTTTTGGTCCAAATGGCAATTTTGTGGGGATATGAATTTGTGGATTTCAACTTTTAAACATAAAATGAATGGGAATTTTACTTGTTCGTTGGGATTAAATTTCATGGACTGACTCAACAACAAAATCCACGAAAATTAGTCCCCCACGAATATTAATGATTTCACAGTATATATGTTTATGAAAGAATAGTGATAATTTAAGACAAAATCAGTATGAAGTCATAAGAAAGGAGTATCAATCTATATGTTATCTCTTTTTAAATTCATTTAAAAAAAAACCTGATTTCTTACTACAGTCATATAATGTATCATAATGGTGATAATAAGACAATAATAATTACAACAATTATAACAAGAGCTGTCGGAGGACAGCAACGCTCGACTATTTAACAGCCTTGTCGCTTGAATGAATAAGAAAGTCGAAAAAGGGGCATAATTTAGTAAAAAAGTAAAATAGGGTTATGGAACCTGCATAGTGCTTATCAGCTCATGACAGTGGACAAGTGTATGAAGTTTCAATCCATTCCCATTAGTGGGTACTGAGATACCAGCTTACATATAAGAATTTAACCCAAAAACTCCTAAGTTGAAAAAGGGGCATAATTTTGTAAAATGCAAAGTTGAGTTATTGACCCTTTGCACTGCACGTCATATCATGAAAGTGAACTAGTGTGTGAAGTTTCAATCCTTTCCCATTAGTGGATACTGAGATACCAGCTTACATACAAAAACTTAACCAAAAATTTCTATGTTGAAAAAGGGGCATAATTTTGTAAAAAATTAAAATAAAATTATGGGACCTGCTTTGTGCATGTCAGATCATGACAGTGAACAAGTGTGTGAAGTTTCAATCCATTCCCATTAGTGAGTACTGAGATACCAGCTTACATACAAAACCTTAACCAAAAAATTCTAAGTCGAAAAAGGGGCATAATTTTGTAAAAAAGCAAAATAGAGTTATGGAACCTGTGCAATGTAAGTCAGTTTATCACAGTAAATAAGTGTGTGAAGTTTCAATCCATTCCCACAAGTGATTACTGAGATACAAGCTTACATACAAAACCTTAACCAAAAATTTCTAAGTCAAAAAAGGGGCATAATTTTGTAAAAAAGCAAAACAGAGTTATGGAACCTGTGCAATGTAAGTCAGTTTATCACAGTGAATAAGTGTGTGAAGTTTCAATCCATTCCCACAAGTGGTTGCTGAGATACCAGCTTACATACAAAAACTTAACCAAATCGGGACGCGGACGCGGACGCCGACGCCGACGCGGACGCCGACGCATGGGCGAGTCCAATAGCTCTACTATTCTATGAATAGTCGAGCTAAAAACGCCTTTATTCAAAGAAGGTAATGCATAAAGATTGATGTACCCTTGTCACACCTACCTCACTTTCAAGGGGAAATGTAATTGGTTTTTGTCGGACAAATCCAGATCCTACTTGGTGAGTGTTAAACGGCAAAGGTTCATTGCCTTGATGTTCCTTGTAGGATTGGAAATCTATACTGGTTACGCTACGGTAATTCTGTGTACATATACGTCTGAAAATAAATCCATTACGAAATTTAACAATATGATACACTTATTCAATACAGTAGTTTCTTTTCCTTCCTAATAAATATTTGATTAATTCTGGCAAACTTATGCAATTTAGTCAGCTTAAAACTGCACGTAGATAAAGCAATTGCACTTAAT
The DNA here is from genome assembly GCF_021730395.1 of Mercenaria mercenaria. NCBI lineage: Eukaryota > Metazoa > Mollusca > Bivalvia > Venerida > Veneridae > Mercenaria > Mercenaria mercenaria. The sequence goes on from NC_069364.1 coordinate 62,244,034, forward strand.
GTTACTAGCATATATATATGCCTTAAATGATTCAGAAATTATCTTTTAACTACCAAAGTCATTTTATCTAATATTTCTTTAGAATATTTCTACATACGCTAAAGCTGGATTGTCCTGCTGGTCTAATCTGTTATTGTAATATACACCTGGTCGGAAATTTGATAGGTAGCCAGTTCCTGAATGACGACCTGGCCTTGGTTTAAAGTTCGCAAAATGTTTTCCATATGTAGAAGAATTTTGTGTTATGTAGAATTTCATCATATTGCTGTCTGGGCCATGACTGGCCTGTATATGTGCCGTCCGTGTGCCTTTAGGTAGCGGCATGTTCTACAGAAGTAAAATATGATTATTTTTCCTTTAAAACAAGTAATGCAACCACACAGTTTTCCAAATGAAATTAAATTTTACCAGGATATATACTTAACTGAGTGAATCTGATGGAGAAACAAGTGAAACTGCAAAAAGCAAAAATTGATGAAGTTATAAAGACAGTACCATATCACGGCGGTTGACAGAGCTGCATATATGAAGCAAGCACCAAACTTCATCAAAAGAATAAAATTATGCTTTTACCATTTCACCTTCCTTATTATTAAATGTCTTTCTATCTGCCATTTAGTCAAACCCCTGCTGGGGACCTAGACAATGTTTCTTGTATATGTTCAAGAATAAATTGACTTTGTTGATAATATTTACGTTTATTTCAAACAAGATCTCTTTTCCAGGAAATTTGTAGCAGACTCTAATTTATCTAGCTTTCTATTCATCTCTGTATAATGCCTACCCCTCTCCTCAGTATTAGTGGCAAAAATATTTGCACCTAAACAAGATGTTTTACGTTATATGATATACTTTTGCTTCTTTCAGTCTCTAAGAATTGCTTTTATGAATGTGATTATAATGTGATTATAACTTTATATCTTTAATAGAATGTGTCTCATATGCTTAGTGCTTAGTAATCATTTAGTATGTATTGTAATAAGGCATGTTTTAGCTATTAATTTCATATGTAGGTTATAAATATGTACTAGTACTTATATATTGAATCAACAGTGACTGAAATGCGATCCTGTTTTACATATAAATTTTATAATAAAATCTGTAAAAAGATCCTTTGTAAGCAAAGAATGCAACCAAGAAGAATAATAGCAGACTCAGTTTGACTGAGTCTGTTTATGTATTATCATGGGCAATAGCAATGAAAAGACTAGAAAAGCAAAGAAATAACATGCTGAGCATGACATCATGATAACCTGAATAGACTTCTGATAGCAAGAAATTTAAGTTTCTGAGAAGTTTATATGCTGATAATTTAAGGATCTTTGAGTCTGAGCTGAAACAAACCACATATTGAAACCTATGCTATAACTGCATCAAATGAAATGCCACAAATCAGACTTATTTAATGGATGCAACCATCATAAAATAAAAATTGCACAGGGGCGTCGGAAGTGGAGCCGCAGGCGCCGCAATCGCGGCCCCAATAATTTGCCCAAAAACGATTTTTTGTAAATTCATAAGTTGGAGTCGCAGGTCCGCGGACCCAATATTTTGTATAGTACCGTATATTAAATTTTGCTTCGCGTTAAACAATACACGCTGTCCAGATTAGTGTGTTACCGCGGTGACGGTGACACGATCGGGGGTGTTAATTGATCAAGTCATACACACGTGTCCGTGATTGGACTTAATTACGCATGAACAAATTAGCGTGTTTTTAATTGGCATGTCTTTAGTCAATGGAACGTTTAAGCTATACCCAGCCACAAAGATCTAAGGTATTAACTTATAAAATTCAGAAAAATAATTATCATGTTTTTATTTAATGAAAGAGGTAAGTGTTAAGATTTATCACACCGCTAAGATGTAAGGAATTAATTACATTAATTGTTTTTACTCAAAAAATGATATTTCAAACAAAAATAAGAAATAAATGTAACATGAATGATTATTGTTCAATACATTAGATACAAAAAAAACAAGAGTGCCAGAATGTCACAATATACGCCCGTCACAGCAAATTTCTTTACTCTAGCTAGCACCTGTATTTGCAAATGGAATTTTAATTTTGTGGTTGTTTAGTAATCATTGTAAGTCTTTTGTTTTTCTAAGTCCACAAAAAAACTCCTTACCAGGTAGAGATACCTTAAAATATACCTAAAATTTGAAAGTAACATCTATGTTGTACCACAGAAAAGTGGTCTTGTTTTTTCCCTACGGTCAATTATAAAGAAGTTACAATATAAGTTATTTATAGTAACAACTAAGGGAAGGTAATCTTAAAAAAAAAAAAAAAAAAAAAAATCCAAAAAAAATCCAAAAAAAATTTGTAAGTCCACACGAAAATCTTTACCAGGTAGAGATTGGTCAAAATACACCTCATAATTGGATGTATCATGCATGTTGTACTACAGAAAAGCGGTCTCGATTTTTCCCTACGACTAGTAATGAAAAAGTTACAATATAAGCTATTTATAGTAACAACAAAGGGAAGTAATTCTAAAAAGGGAACTGCGCATGACACTTCGTCTCATTATGGTGTATAATTGTGCCAAGTTACATCAAAATCCCTCCATGCATGAAGAAGAATTAAATGCTTCGGACAGTCATTCTTGTATCTGACCTTTGGCCTCTAAGTGTGACCTTGACCTTAGACCTAGGGACCTGGTTCTTGCGCATGACACTCCATCTCGTGGTGGTGAACATTTGTGCCAAGTTATATCAAAATCCCTCTATGCATGAAGAAGAAATGCTCCGGACAAGGTTTTCATTCTTGTATCCTTTGACCTCTAAGTGTGACCTTGACCTTAGACCTAGGACCTGGTTCTTGCGCATGACACTCCGCCCCGTGGTGGTGAACATTTGTGCCAAGTTATATCAAAATCCCTCCATGCAGGAAGAAGATATGCTCCGGACAAAGTTTTCTTTCTTGTGTCCTTTGACCTCTAAGTGTGACCTTGACCTTAGACCTAGGGACCTGGTTCTTGCACATGACACTCCGTCTCATGATGATGAACAACTGTGCCAACTTTCATCAAAATCCCTCCATGCTTGAAGAAGATATGCTCCGGACAAAGTCATTCTTGAATTTGACCTTTGACCTCTAAGTGTGACCTTGACCTTAGACCTAGGGACCTGGTTCTTGCGCATGACACTCCGTCTCATGATGGTGAATAACTGTGCCAAGTTTCATCAAAATTCCTCCATGCATGTAGAAGATATGCTCCGGACAAAGTCTGTGGACGCTGCCCACCCGCCCGCCATCCCGCCCAACTGCCCGATCGCCAGGGGCGTTCCCATAATTATTTTGCTTATAGTCATGTAAATAGTAAGAAAATACTGGAGACTTGAGATGCAATTCAGTACCCTTAAAAGCACCAGAACTTGCCATTTATGATCCTGTTTTAAAAAAATTTCAGGGATGCCCCCTCCCGTACCTACCCCCCAAAACCCCCACCCCACGCGGCCCCAATATCAAACACCTTCCGACGCCCCTGTTGCACCCATTAAGTTATGGTTGCCAGAACTAAAACTTCTGAATGCTTTCAAGAGCTAAATTTGACAGTAACACTTGGGTCTGCCTCAAATACTTCTTCTTCTTCTTCTTCTTCCAGTTTACTGGCCATCTTCAACTAACTGAAGTTAATTGCCAGGTTAAATGCGCTAAGAGAATAGGAAAGAGTAAACAGTGTGAAGGTATGTATAGTGTGATTAAAAACAGACAAAGACAATTAGATAAAGAGTTGGGACAGTTGAGCACGGAATGACTCAATTAACTGAACCGGCTGACATGACGTCTGGCTGTTCCATTCCTTGATTGTACGCGGGAAAAAGGACTGGCTAGAATGCACTTTACTGGTATGCACTTCTTGCTAGGATTGTAAAAGGTAGGATGTGCTCGTTACAATCATTTAAATAAATTGTAACAATAATCTATTCATTAAAGAAAAAAGAAAAATGGGGGTGTGGGGGCAGTAGCCCCCATAAGAATAAATGAGGAGTGTTTATTTAATGTGCGTACCGGTAAAGTGCAGGTGCCCCAAAGGACTTTTGACGATATTGTGTATGGCAGTATGGAATCTTGTAGGAGTGGATGTGTATGTTTCTGGTAGTGGAGGAGTTGTTTGAGATCAGCTGTGAGTTGTCTAGAGCCACTTTGTTGTTTATTAACACTTGATCAACAGAACCAATCTCAGTTGTCTTAACCTTCTACATCTGTTCAGTGCCTTTATAAAAAATTCTCTGAATGTTCCATTAACCCATGCAATTTTATAAATTATATTATTACACTTTCATCATGTTCATAATCATAAACATTGCTAAACCGTAAACGGAGTCATGGAGTAGCTCATCAACACTGCGCCTAATTTAAATTCATTCAAATAGAATCAGTGCAATAAATTTAATATATGGATATTGAAATGCATTTACCTCTTATTTAATTGTTGAACACTTATAAATTTATCAAATCTGACCTCAAAAATACCCGATTGCTATCCGTAGTCACTGGCAACACATAAACGATCGAAGGGAGGCAATTCACGGAGGACATTTAAACTTTAACGAATAAAATCTACCCGTTATACCGTTGTGGGAGTGATAATCATCGTCTGAAAAAGGGTTGTTCAAATTTCTTATCGAGTCACCAGGTCTAATATCGTGAGACATATTGTAATTTAAAAAAAGTAATAGAGTAAAGAGTGAAAATTGAAAACAACAACAAAAAAAAAACAAAAAAACAAACAAACAAACAAAAAAAAAACGCCACAGAAAACGTACGTTCTTGAGACTATGAACATATTATTTATAATATAAATATGCATCTGTTCATATCTGCGTTGTACTTTGTACTTGAGAGCACAGGCACGTGTCCAGGTGGGGGGCCAGGGGGCCCGGGCCCCCCCCCCCCCCCCCCTTAGCTGGCTGGCTAGTTACGATTTTTATTACTATATATGGGCCCCTCAATTAACAAATTTATACACCAGCGCGACTGGCTTGATTTGACAGCAATACACAGGCTAAAGAGCCATAAAACCGTGTCCGGTAGTGGAAATTAGCCCCAGGCATGTCACAGGTAAAAGTTTATCTGTGTGTGGCGAGATGCCTCTATCAGGATGTTTGATATAATTTAGTCACCGCATACCTTATGATTCGTACCTAGAATAGTTAGACCCAATCATATTCGAACCGCCGATGATCCGTCATAATTCAATATTTTAGATGATAGACTAAATGAAATAAGCACTAATCTTTCATGAATTCCTAGAAAAGAAAGTTCTATCTACTGACACGTTAATTACGATAGTTTTAGGCTCTAAATACGGAAAATACACAAATTAAGGACAAATTACGCACTTCCATGATCAATGTACTAAGGAGCTTGATTTTGTCATAATCATTGAGCGCTCATTAATTACAGTTGGATAAAAGCTTATAAATACCGGGACAGCGCCACGAAGAAATCAGAACCTGCCTGGCTACCGAGGAGTGAACAACGTCAAAGTAAGTATATTATATGAATCTGCCAAGCTGCCGAGCGATAATAAATAAGAAATAATTACCATATTGTTGTTGTTGTTGTTTTGTAAATTCCTCCGTTGACTTTTCGGAGCACCCAAGATCTAGCTGTATCTTTGTAGTATGCAGATCGATCCTTCCTGAATCGCGAATTAAGTAATCCGCTTTAAATCACACACAGATTGTAACTAGATATTTACACCCTAACACTTCCGGGGGGGGATATACAAGGGGGATTATCTTTACTTAATGATTAAAAAGTACTTAAGTATTGCATTATGGGTCACTGTCCGAAAGTCCCCTGCACCTTGCCAAGTGGAGCCTTAACAGCAATTCTCTTGATAGCAACTCTACCTTGTCTATACTCTCAGCTGTCAGCTGGAGTTGAAGTCCAGTACTGGGATGTGTACAGTCAAGCATAAGATGGGTAAACCTGTGTCTGTCCTTCAAAGCACATGATATATCAGATTGTATGTCATTTTTTAGACGGACTTTTATTTTTTGACGGATGACCTCTAACGCTGGACATACAGCATATACTATTGGGTTCTTGACCTCCTGTCATAGTCTGAGTTCTTACTCAAAACATTGCGTTTCGTTTAAGGGCCACGACGACAGGAACTTGACATCTAGTAGTATTTTGGTAAAATCTTAATGTATGGTATTCACCTCAGGCATTGTTTGTTGTGAATCTCCATACTACAAGATCCCATCCACTAGTTTTGAGTGCTCATCATCAGTTAAATTGAGATAGATTGATTCACATTAATTATTGTATAGTTCACCAATCATTTTAAAAATCATTTGTTTTCCAATCAGTCGGCAAGGAAGCCCATAGGAAAATTATATTATATTTAATATACTGAGCTAGACCGTGCACGCTACATGTGCATGCTTCATTGATCGCTTGATCGGTACTTGATTGGGTAGTGGAGAAACTATTATGTTTTTTACTCTTTGGAAGTGTTATAAAATGATCATTACATTGTTGGTTTTGTTAAATAAATCATAAAATGAATCTGAAAATTGAAACATTATGATGGTTGTATTTTGTTTTTACATTAAGGCACATTCCCCAAATTTATTAAATTGATAGATATGTATCCTATCTTTTTATTTTACAACAATTATGAATTTGAAACTACTGTATCAATTTTACTCTTTTGGGTCCAATAACCTTACTTAAAAACTCTCATTGTTTTAAAAGTAGTTTCTCAGTAAATCTTACAAAACGCATCTAAAACTCGTTACTTATTAGGGGTTTTATACATAAAAATATCATTTAATATGTGCTGTGATGTTATAGTTTGTACAGTCAAAGAAGTATAAAAATACGCATCTATTTATTTTTATAGATCTTTGGTACAGTTATAAGAGTTCATTGTCATTTGAAATCTGTGATGTAAATAGTAATTGTCATAATACTTCGTTTGTTTTGTTGGAAATCTTAAAACATTTGGCCATTTTGCAAATAGGATACCCTTAATAATTAGACTAGCCACTAGACTGATAATTACGATATTTCTATGATTTTTTTTTCTTTTTTATGTTCATAGAGACAAAAGCCAGTCTATTCTTGAGATTTTCTAAGAGGACTGATGTTAAAATTGTAATATTGGACATAGTATATAGACTGGCTCAGTTCACTACATGAAATCATAAAAATGTGAAAAAAAATCATCATAGTCTAGGAGCTAGTCTACTTAATAATCATCTTAATACTTCAACATTTTTTTCAACTGGGTATCATACAGAAAAATAAGTCCATACACTGTGACTGTACAATCATACATACATTGAAAAGGCTTGATGAAATGATTAAAAAGCAGACTTTTCCTTAAATATATAATACATTCATGCATCCTTAAAAGTGTTTCAGGTAGCAGGAAAATGCATCTATTCATGTGCCATATTAAAAAATTTTCACAATCAAACCCACCCCAGGTTGGGCCCCCCCCCCCCAGCAAAGAAATCCTGCACACGGGCCTGGAGCAATACTAGATCTATTTTTTTTTTAAATAACTGATACAATGATAATGAACAATGCTTCATGTATCATGTGTAAAATGCATGAGGATTGTTGGCGAACCATTGAAAATGATCTTGTTTTAGAGTGGGACTTAAATCTATATTCAATATTATTTCATCTCATTTATGAAAATATTTTTTAAATATTATTGTTATTTTATATGAAATTTATTTGAGAGTGCGGGAAACCGACAATGACCGATTATGGCGATGCTGTCTAACAGTCGTATTTTCATTAACATTTATTTACTTCCGGAATCAACACGTGAATTCGTAAAAACTTAGGGTTTTATCAGTTACGAAGGTAAGACTGTTGTTTTATTATTACAGCATTTGGAGAAAAAAGAACAACAGGTGTTTACTACAAATAGAAGAAACCAGAAGATTTTGATGTGTCTCGAAAGTCTTCATATGCTATAAAACACCAGACTTTTCAGTCCATACAGTATAATTTGGGGGTGAAAATCTTGGGAGGAACAGTCTTGGGGGTGAAACGTCTGACACCCAGACTCCCGGAGGATCCGGGAAACTTGACATGTATGAAAGACATTAAAAAATAAAGAAAAGTCATAATATACTGGTCAGACTTACTTGCTTTGATAAATTAAACATTATTATGCATATAGAAATTTCAAATGGGTTGAATTTAAGTCATAATTTTAAATAACATGAATAAGAGACTTAAATATTCGAAAATATAATGTGACAGGTGCGAGGAGATATCTACCCTGACACCGATAACACTAAATTGCATGGTTATAATGCAGTAATCCGTTAAGGTACTTCTGCCATCTTGAATTTAGAGTGACCTTCATTTGAAGTGTGAAAATATAGTGAACAAAAGCTTTCAAATGCAGCTGTTCCAGAATACAAAAACAGCTCAGTTTGCAAGACCTGAACTAAAAGTAGTTGTATAAAAAGTAAAACTAAAATTTGGAATAAACAAGATGATATTTTACCTGTATTTTTCCAAAATTTTTGGTTAGATTATAAATCCTTTCAAAATACTTTATTAAAAATTCATGAATGGCAAAAGTTAGTTTCAAAGTTTCAATTAGTGCATAGGAGAATTGTCTTACTGAATAGAACAACTTATTACAAAATCTGTTTTCAAATCTGATCACCTCATGTATTAAAAACGTAAATAAATCTGTACATATTGCTATTTTCAGCATACATAAAAGTAGTGAAATGTGCGGACAGTAATTTTTGTACGTATGGTGTACCAAACTGCCTAAAATTGTAAGACAAGTCTCAGACTTAATGTGAACAAGATTTGGCAACGATCCAAATTTATTTTCAAGGATTGTGCAAGTATACGAAAGGTTTAATTTATTATAGTGGAATTTATGACTTACGCGCTGCTTATCTCACGGAAAATTTGGTGGAAATGGAATTTTCGGCACTTCCTGCGGTAACTACCGAAATTACTTAAAGTAACTTTCTCACTCATACATGATTGTATATTTATAAATTATAAAAACAATCGAAATATTTGCTTTATCACGATACATGCAAATATTTTTAGACAATCTTGAAACAATAGGCCACAGTATTTCCGCATACTGGTCCGGGACAAGTTCGATGTGAATAGTGACATTATTAGATGTTTCATGCGTCGTAAACTAACCAATTTTGATCTATCGACTTTTTAAACAATATGAGAATAATGCAGCATGTTTTTGAAAACACAGTGAGAATAAATCGCAGAAAAAATGTACAGCCAAATATGTTAGGAGGTAATACAATTTGTATACAATTGTAGATAACTACGAAACATTTTACAAAATGCAATCAGTTGAACTTCTCACGCGAAAACCTGATGATTAAAATCAGCAATATCTCAAACGTAACTTTTCTGCATCTTGGTTCTTCGTTAAACAATGATATTTTTTCACACTTTCATAGATTTAAACTGATAATAAATTTGCATTGAAATTCCGGCATAGAAATGGACATTGACTTTACATTACTGCGGTGTTGACAGCGGAAACAGCGGTCCAGTACTAAGACTGTCTACGAAACCAAGGATAACGAGTTCTTTATCTGAAAATTACGAACATTGGGATGTGTTCAGTATACACCTGAAAATGATAGACTTGCTATTTGCCGAGTGCACACTTGTTTTCTATCGTTGTTAATATAAAGTAGACTAGTAAATATTCGTACACATACATAATCTCATAAACACTTCTTTAATGTATGTTCTCTGAAATGAACAAATAACTGGCTCAACTGAGACACCATACTTTGAAGTAAATTCAGTTTATTCACCACGAGGTTCGAAATGCACGGGAGTCTCGTGATAGTACATGCCTTTCATTTCACATAGTTGAAGTATAAACAAATAGTTAAATTTGCTTCGTTTTATTTCTCACGGAAAAGATCGGACGGTTTTTTATATTGGAATAATTATAGAACATCTATGCATTTAAAGTTGAAACGGTTGATTGTTTTCTACAGGACGTAAAACTGAAACAAGTAAGCACTTTTACTTTTTCAGCAATGTGCATCAGGTGAACTTTGACATTGTTTACGAAGAGAAATCAGTTTTGTGTCATCTGGAAATGCGTTGTTCGGCTGAAACGTATAGTTCCCGGAAAAGTTCTAAAATGGTTTATTTTGGGGATTTTTGTTTTATTAATAAATTCAACACAATGTGCAATATTTCCAGTTTTTGAAAATGATTGAAATTCAACTTTATTTAAGAAAAAGTTTCGATCTTTCAGTAATATTTTGTCAGCGGATGCCTACAAATTTTAAGTGAAACGGCTTTCTTGTCCAAGGGAGCTGTGTAAAGCGAAAAACTATCATTACACATTGCGTTTATTCTTTAAATGTGAAGGATCGGTAACAGATTAAGGAGATCGGACAGTGAAAAACTATACTAAATGGATATCTCTAACCATGAATAAGGAGACATACATATTTCAGTAAGGAAATCTCAGGTAAAAGAACAATCATATATTTTATTCCTTGAAATAAACATGGCGGCGAAATATTTTAGAAAAAACTGTGCACGTGTTTTGCGCATTAGAATGTTTAACGACATTTTCTTGAAAAAGTAACGCTCGTGTGCACTAATTTGGCATTTCTTTGATTTTAAAATAAATATTTTATAGCAATTTAGGTTGCATACGATACCAAAATTTTGCACCAAAATGTTCACTCATTTTCTTCCAAAGCACCGTGGAGAGGGTTCAGCGTAGCTTTCATGATCGCAAGTTTACCTACAGATATTCTTTTCAACTTTATTCATACATTTTTTGTTGTCCTTGCATTTCGAAAGCTGTTTCGAGGGTTCTGATTTTTCACATGAATTTCTAATTTCAATTTGCGGAAATACCTTAAAAATTGGGAGGCCAAATGGGCATTATTTCACTCGTGGAATGAATTTTACATAAAATAGGACACTTTTCATGCTAATATTTGCAAGTTTTCGAGTTGTTTACTTGAAAACGAAAGTAGGGTGTTTATTCCGAAATGCGGCAAAATGCGGCAATATAAGGGTACCTGACTTCAGTTGACTTGCATTTCACTACATACTATTCAACACCCATTTTTCTTTTCGTTTTCTTGAAGCAAATGTATGGATATCTTGTGGAAAATAGGTCTACGACGGAGTGAAAATCTAGAAACTGTAACAAAATTGTTCTGAAGTAGCTGAATTTTATATGAAACAAAGAACAATTTATTTTATTGGTATATAAGGCCAGAGTTTTTTTATTTTTCATTTTACGGGAGCGCCGGTCCTAAATATTGCAAAAGTGGAATAAAATTAAAATTCATTTTCCCGAGTTTTATTTTATTTTTTCCGCCGGTCGGTTGTTTACAGCCCCAAAGAAAATAAAATTAGTGTATTTTCACCTGGACGTAATTTCACAGGAAGGGAGTTTAACGCGTGCAAAATATCGTGTTTTGCCGTACATTTATCGGCATTAACAGGGTGTAGAATTCCACTCGCCTCTCGCATTGGCGAGTTAAGTCTGAGTAGGGCGACTGGACCTCGCTGTGTACTCGGCCGATCGGGCGAGTGGTTTTTTTACGTCCTTACTTTACCAAAATTCGGAAATTACATCTACAAAACGTCAACAAACTTTGAGATGGTTCAGTCGCTACCTGGATTGACTGGAATTTACCCGCGAATCGTAAAGATATCAAAACGTCATGCCGGTAATTTTCATTCCACAAGCACGTGTGACCTATCGTAAACATCAAATTTACATCGACACGTACACAAAAACCGTGCGTAGTGCATTCATTTTTTAATATTTTCGCATCAAGTTTTCAACACCCTTGAGAAATAATACTTTTTGAATTCTATAATGATTTTAATAAGATATCGACAGAAATGTAGGCAAAATTCTATAAAAACGGTCGAATTTTCATATATCATTTGTAAAATTCAAACAGCGCGATCTTAGTTACTTATTTCTTTCTCAAAGTAAATAATGATGAATACTATGGCTTAAAATTCAGACTTTTGACCAGAATGTACAAAAAACAGAATAAAAAAAATCTTAAATAATGAAAAAGCGGCTGCTGATTACAATACATGGAGTAAGTACGATTTTTGGCAAACAGATTTCTGTTAGTGCGGCAGAATAGGTTACGTGACCTCGTGAACGTAAGTAGAAATGCGATCTTAAAATAAAGCAATGTGATGTCACTGCGGTTTTTAATAAGTTTAAATGAATCTTTGTACATGTATTTTTTGACCAACAATTTAAAAGTTTTTCTTGTCAAACAATAATGTAAATTTCTTGAGGGCAAATAGGTCACAGAGGTAGGATATCCACTATAGTAACTATCGTTTGAGACATTTACCTTTTATACGGGATAAAGCACATCCGCTTTTGATAACAAATTAAAGAAGAAATTTTTTAGTGATTTCTATTTCTCAGCAATTTTAAGAACCGATGCGGTACGATCAGACAGTGATATGTCACATGGCGCGAAAACATGACGTAAGGCCATGACAATCTCGAGCAAAAATACCGCTTTGATCTCCGCTTCAGATGTCAAGATACTGACACACTTTTTTTAGCTCTTAGAGGGGGTGTAAATTGATCATGAAAACAAGGTCAACATTACTTAGTTTATCACTGAATAGTTACCGATAATCTTTAACGTTTTTTTTTCTCTCTTTCTACACGGGTGGATGGACGATGATTGTGTCCAAATTTTTTAGACACTTTTCAAATATATATTTTTCGGGAAATAATACTATTGTACATAATACTCCTTTCATAAAAGTGACAGTATTAAAAAGTATTAAATTGTCTAAAGATTGTCTTACTCACATTTTGTTTTCAATAGATTCAACTTACAAGTTTGCCATAGAAAGGTAATACATATCAAAGGTGCTTTGACATTAAATTTTATTTAAAACATTAGTTGTTTGCAGAACAAATAAATGTTTGTAACAGCAGATTTTTTTTACATTTCTATTTCAATGGTGACCCCTCACACTTTACACAGGCTTGGGACTGTCTGGCATAAAGCAGCTGGTAGTGTTGGCAAAATCTCAGACAGATGGTCCATTTCTTTTGTAACTTCAATAGAATTCATAAGTGTATAAAGAATAATAAAGAATACTTTTTATTGGAGACAATATTTTAACAAAAAGTGATGCAACTTCAGTACTTGACGTAGTGTAGCATAAAAAGGTGCAAATTACAGAAGCAACTTCAGTACTTGAACTAAGTGTATTATAAAAAGGTGCAAATTACAGAGTTAAATGAGGTATATTTTCAGATTACTTTTTGCTAGATTATCTTTCGTTTTTCATCACTGAAAAAAAATCTTGCCCTCTGCACTGTGACTGTTATTCAAAGTTATTAAATACTTTATTTTGCTGATAAAATCCAGTATATTATGAGCTGGCATAAACTGTAAAGTTAGCTCGTTAAAGATGATATTGGTGAAAGATCAATAAGTAAATATTTATGTATAAAAGCAGAGGTTACACAGCAGAAGATGCAAGCAAACCAAACCACCAAAACTACTACACTACTAAGCCACTTTATACCAGACGTGTTTAGTCTCTACTTGCTGTCACTGAAATTTACTGTGGCTGTTGTAACAGATAAAAATAATTTTTGTCTTCCACTTAAATTAAGTAAAACAGCTTTCTGAATTTTAAAGACTTGCCAGTGTGAGTTACAGTGCCTGAAGCAGTTTATTCACAAGCATGCATGAAAATTTTATTCAGTGTTCATCCTGTATAAATGGCTTTTATAGTCTTAAAACATAACAATACATCACAATATTAAATACTGGACACAAACACAAGTAAACAAAACTTGAAACGAAAGTTCATCAAAATAAAAAAAATCTTAGAAAATTCTATTTTATTTTTATTTTTTTCCGAGATGCTCACTTTCAAGCTTTTTATTTTTATTTTTATTCCCTCCTCCCCCTGCTCATTTTTCAAAAATCTCCCGTAAAACGAAAGATAAAAAAACTCTGGCCTAATAAAACACAAAATATACATTCACTGTTCACAAAATGTCAGCAGGGCTAGTTTATGCTTTAATGTCAGCATAAATTCATTATATCAGAGATGTAATCGTTACAAATACTGTGTACATGTACCAGAAAACGTTCCCAACGGATTTTCATTGGGGATTTCCTATTAAACAGAAATATGCAGAATAAGTTTGGACATGACGGGGACAGTGACAGTCGAAAGTTATCACGCTGTCCCGAAACGTACTATTATTTGGACTAATAGTGTCAAGATCAGACTTGACCGTCACTGGCAGGGAGACATACTGTACAAGTTTTGAGCACTTGCAGTCATACTGTCATAAATAAAGTCTGCAAGAAGAGGGCTTATAAAGGACCTAGTCTTTAATACAGAGCCCAAAATCATTCTACAGGTATCACATATATCAGGTAGTTCTACAGATCTTTAGGATGTACAGTAGCAGATTTTAGGGTGTATCCCGGCACAACCAGTTTCCCACCGCTTAACAAGATTTCTGTCCAGTTTTGTTCAAATGCAAGTCCAGCCCTTTGGTTTATTGCCACACACTTTCTATCAACATATCCTTCATGTGAGGAGGCCATCTAGCTGGCTTACAGAAGGCCGGTGGTTCTACCCAGGTGCCTGCTTGTGATGAAATAATGCACGGAGGGGCACATGGGGTCTTCCTCCACCATCAAAGCTGGAAAGTCGCCATATGACTATAATTGTGTCGGTGCGACGGTAAACCCAACAGAATAAAAAGATAAACTTGTCACCTTAGCAGAAGAATCATCAACTAGGTATCTCGGGGTAGACATAAAGGCCCAGTCTATCATGGAATAACCACATAAATTGCATAACCAAAAACGCTAACAAAATGCTGGGCTTTCTTCGCATATTTATATTATGCAGCAGCATGGAACCCATATCAGAGAAAACAACAACATCAGATCAAAATGGTACATCGTCGAGCTGGCCGATTTGCATTCAATTTTGCGTTATCATAACACAAGTAGTGTCTCCTCCATGCTTGATGAACTTGGCTAGGAAACTCTACAAGCTAGATGGACTAAACTTCAACTCACAATCCTCTGTAAGATCTATCACAACTTAATAGACATCAAAGCAGATGCATACCTCAGACAAAGGACTTCCATGACCAGATCCAGGCACCAAATTCAGTTCCAACTTTACCAACTATCTAGCGATCAGTTTAAATACAGCTTCAAGTTCATCCCAAGAACCATCAGACTGTGGAACGCACTACCAGCCTCAGTTGCTTGTTTATAGAACATAAATGCTTTAAACAGGTCAGAGACTTCACCTGGATTGAGAGACATTCACTCAATCTAAACACTGTCTCTCATTCAAAAGACATTTTCGAAAGACTAAAATTAGCTTAAGCAATGAAAATCAATGTAAGAATAATCAAAACACTCATTTTAGAATGCGCAAATTCATTTCAAAGTTGAAAAATTATCTTAATTTTATCAAATTTTCAAAATCCAAATTATTGGGAAATTTTGTTTAAGCATTATAGTTCTTAAACAAACTTTTATGGAAAAGTATTTCTTGTAAAGTTTATTTGAAATAACAAGTTGTTTAAATGAATAATCAATGTTATCATGGTTATTGTAATGAAATGATAGTTTTAATAGTTATTTCGATCGAAAGACATTTTGTCTTTTGAACAAGAGACAGTGTTTCGAGCGAGAGAATATCTCTCAATCCAGGTGAAGTCTCTGACCTGATAAAATCATACCATTTAATTTTCAAGTTTCTTACTGAATGAATCCCTGGAATGATCTATAATTATACCCCCACAAATGAAGTTTGTGGGTGTGGGGGGTATATAGGAGTGAGCTTGTCGGTCAGTTGGTCCGTTGGTTTTCATGGTTTCCGGACAATAACTCACAAAGACTTGACAGATTTAAATAATTATTGGTATACAGGTGTAACATCATAAAATACAGGTCAAGTTTGACTTTGAGGTCAGTAGGTCAAAGGTCAAGGCACAATGACCTGGAATAGTTAAACGGTTTCCATATGATAACTTGAGAACCCTTGGGCCTAGGATCATAAATTTTGGTACACAGGTGTAACATTATAAAATACAGATCAAGTTTAATTTTGAGGTCAGTAGGTAAAAGGTCAAGGTCATAAGAACCCGGAACAGTTAAACAGTTTCCAGATGATAACTTATAAACGCTTGGGCGTAGGATCATGAAAGTTGATAGGGAAGTTGGTCATGACCAGCAGAGACCCCTATTGATTTTGAGGTGAGTAGGCCAAAGGTAAAGGTCACAGTGACCCATAACAGTTAAACCATTTCTGGATGATTACTTTAGAACGCTTGGGCATAGGATCACGAAACTTAATAGGGAGGTTGATCATGACCAGCGGATGACCCCTATTAATTTTGATCATTGTCTTATTATAACACTAAGCTCTTTCACAAACACTCATTTCAGTTTTTACACTTTCAAGTTGAACAACTTAAATTGCACCTTCTTGTGGCCATTTCTTTCTTATGGTTGCCATACTTCTGTGACAAGGGGGTATTATTTGTCACTTCTGTGACAGTTCTAGTTTTGAAAGTCATCAATAGGAAGTCATGCTGAAAATTTACAAACCTAAATACGACCACGTGTGGTATTTTTTTGGTATTTTTGCTCCAACAAAAAGAAACAGCGCTAAACTTATACTGTTGTTTTATTTCACCATGGCAAACATAGAACAATCTCAAATCAAGTATGGTAACAAACATCAAAACCAACATGGCAGATCAATATACTGTGGGTTCACTTGCCTGAATTGGCAGCGAGATTACAAGGAGTAGGGTAAAGTAAATGGCAGGCAATAAGGTAGTGCATTATCTAAAGAACTATATCATGTGCACACAGGGTTGGCAAAAACCTGGGTTTTAAGCATATTGCCCAGCCCAGTGGGTAATACAGGGAATACCCAGGTTTTACTGGGCAATAATAGACAATACTTAAATCTGGCCACTCTGATGATCCAGTTTCCAATTTAGATCACATTGTCATTAATGAAACCTAAGGACCCTGTCTGGAATTGTTTTAATGTTACTGAGGATGGTTTTAAAAAGATTGCAAAATGTAAATGTGGCACTTTGGTTAGTGCCAAAATTGAGAGACTGAAAGCTCATAGACTAAAATGTTGCAGTATGTTGGTTTTAGATCAGCCTTAGACCACTCTGTAGGGTAGCCAAAAAACTTCTAGATATGCTGGGTCAATTGAAAGGATGTCTTCAAATTTTGGTATTATTCAGACAAAACTCAGAAACAGACTTGGGATCGAAAAAACTGCAGAACTTGTGTTCTGTTACTGAAAGCTTCGTGATTAAGAAGAACTAGACTGTTAGACTGTTTGACTATCATATGCTAAGCAAAATCTAGTTGTGACCTAGAGAGATTATTCAATATGTGATCACTGACAGTGTGTAGATTATATATACATGTACAAAGCAATACCGTGTCATTTATAAATTCATGTTAATGTTGAAAGGAGTTTACTTCCACATAAAAAATATTTTGTTGTGTTAAAAAATGATAATTTTGTTAATAAAACAAATCTGTCAGCTACCTTTCACTTCACCAATAATCTCAAAGTAAAAAACTTAATGTAAGAATTAGCTCACATTTTATAACATAGAAAATCAATTTTTTTGGTAAAAAAAATAGAAAAACTTTTTATTGCCCAGTATTGTCCACTTCATTAATTTTTAGGAGTATTGCCCAACCCAGGAAAACCCGGGTTTTTCCCGGGCGGGTTTACCTGGGTGGGTAGTCGCCAACCCTGTGTGCACAATAACTCTAGAGAACCATAGTGTCACATCTGGTACATTGATAATGATGGCTGTCACAGATGACAGTGTATATCCCAAGCAACCTATTTCTGACCACCACCTATTTTCGCCCGTCTAAAACTTTGTATGAGAAAAATCTTTACAAGACAAATTTTTATCAATTGGGATAATGTTTCATTGTTTACAGCAGAGACAGAGCAAGTTAGAAACCTATTCTCCCACAGTTTTGGTACTTGAAAGTTTATATAAATTACTTTTATGTAGCAGTACCATGTTTTCTGGAGGTTTTTCTTGCATGTTTCCTTGACTACTACCTATTCTGTACTAGTATCCATTATTTGGATATTTTTTGCACTAAATGTACATTTTTTAACACGTTTCCTACTAAAATTATGAAGCATACTATACAAAATTAATTTGACAATGCAATGCAACAGTTTTCTTCATTTTCAATATTTGGAGTGTCAAAAGCTAAGCAGTAATGTAATAAAGTTATGCCCCTTTTTAGCTCACCTGTCACGAAGTGACAAGGTGAGCTGTTGTGACCGCTTGATGTCCGTCGTGCGTAGTCTGTCGTCCGTCAACAATTTCTACAAAAATCTTCTTCTTGAAAACCACTTGGCAGAATTATACCAAACTTCACAGGAATGATCCTTGGGTGGCCCCCTTTCAAAATTGTTCAAAGAATTGAATTCCATGCAGAACTCTGGTTGCCATGGCAACAGAAAGGAAAAAAAATAAAAACCTTGTCCAAAACCACAGGGCCTAGGGCTTTGATATCTGGTGTGTAGCATTATCTAGTGGTCCTTTACCAAAATTATTCAAATTATCCCCCTAGGGTCAAATGTGGCCCCACCCTGGGGGTCACATAGTTTATATAGACTTATATAGGGAAAACTTTGAAAATCTTCTTGTACAAAACCACATGGCCGTAGGGCTTTGATATTTGGTATGTAGCATCATCTAGTGGTCCTCTACCAAGATTTTTCAAATTATCCCCCTAGGGTCAAATATGGCTCCGCCCCGGGGGTCACATGGTTTATTTAGACTTATATAGGGAAAACTTTGAAAATCTTCTTGTACAAAACGACATGGCCTAGGGCTTTGATATTTGGTATGTAGCATCATTTAGTGGTCCTCTACCAAGATTTTTCAAATTATCCCCCTAGGGTCAAATATGGCTCCGGGGGTCCCAAGTTTTACATAGACTTGTTTAGGAAAAAGTTTTAAAAATCTTCTTGTCTGAAACCATACGACCTAGGCTTTAAAGTTTTGATATTAGGTATGATGCATTGTCTAGTAGTCCTCTACCAAAATTGTTCAAATTATGCCCCTGGGGTTAAAAGAGGCTCCGCCCTGGGGTCACTTAGTTATTATGTGAGTTATATAGGAAAAATACTTAAAAAATCATCTGATTCTATTTTCAAGACTGTTTAATTATAATTACATGATGACCCCAAGTGATATGATGTCACTTGACTGTGACCTTGACCTACTTTCTTGTTTTTTAAGATACAGCCTTGAAATTTTAATGACATGCACAGTTTTGCACACAAATTGTAAAACTGAATTTCATTGACCATGAATGTGACCTACTGACTTTCTTAATATTTTATCATCAGTTTGACATTTGAAACATGTACTCAGAAACATGTAGTCATCATGACCCTCTTGTTATATGTATATTACTGTATTATAAGTGGTTATTTGAAGAAAAAATACCTTCACTTACAAAACAAAAATATTTTTCAAGCCTAATGTTTTCTGAATTTGTTTTCTGTCTGCAAATTTTTAAAACAGTTTGTAGCCAGTAGTCCGATGTTGAAACAGTGATATGTCTAAACATTCAGTGATGTAATATGACTATAATTACATATTTTTTTCCCAGGCAGGTATGGATTTTGAAGATGACGCTCAGTCTGAAGATATTCCAAGTAGTGGAGAAGAGGTATGATGTATTTCAGTGATTGTTCTAGCTATCCTGACTGAGGTAGTTCAATAATTACCTAATTTTTCACCAAAACACTAGTCCTTTTTGAAGCAAAATATCTGTAGTTAGTTCAGTTTCAGGAGCAAAGTATTTATAGTTAGTTCAGTTTCAGGAGCAAAGTATTATGTCTCCCACCACACAGTGGTGTGGGAGACATATTGATTTACTCCTGTCTATGTGTGTGCCTGTCACTCTGTCACAAAGCTTGTCCGCACTCTTAAGTGGAACATTTCTCATTCGATCTTCACCAAACTTAAACAAAATATGCCAATAAGTCCTCGGCCATGTTCAATAAGTAGCCAAATCGGCCCAGGCACTTTGGAATTATGGCCCTTGAAACTTGTTTTTGATAATCAAAGCACTCAAAGTCTGATAAGGCAGTTGAGGTCTTGGTGCATGGTTGACTCGAATACTACTATTCAGATGATTAGGCAGTTGTGGGAGGCATGGGCTTTTTTCAAAAGCATCTCTAGTTTATATTTCAGTTTTAGAAGCAAAGTATCTGTAGTTAGTTCAATTTTAGGAGCAAAGTATCTGTAGTTAGTTCAGTTTTAGGAGCAAAGTATCTGTAGTTAGTTCAGTTTTAGGAGCAAAGTATCTGTAGTTAGTTCAGTTTCAGGAGCAAAGTAGTTATAGTTAGTTCAGTTTCAGGAGAAAAGTATCTGTGGTTAGTTCAGTCCTATGGACACACATCTAGTTTCTTTGTACAGCAGGAACCATTTACAGGATTCTTCCTGTCAGAAAATTTCTTTCAAATCACACAGTTTTCCACTAAAATTGACTACATTAGGATATTTATGCTCCTTTATCCATATGCCTGAATGACAAATACAGGCCCCTTTCCTTCCTTGTGAAAAAAACACACTGCCAGTTGTCAAAAGATGACACTGTTTTGTCACATGTTTTGTCACAAGATCTTGTTAAAGTTTAGTTGCTGGCTCCAGAAATTATATTAAAACCTTGAGTAACTAATGTATGCAGTTATGATAAGATCTTTACGGTTATCATGGCCCTCTTGTTACATGATTTACTGCAATTAAAAGAAGTTATTTTCCGTTACAGGATAACACAGATGAGAGGAAACACAATCAGTTACTGGATGCTCTCTCTTCCCTTGATGGCAAGAAAAGGTAAACACTTGCATTTATAAACAGAGACTGTGTTAATCTTCAAACATGATCATTTAATCATTGCCAGATATATACTAATAACATGATGTTTCTCTTTCTTAGATCAGTAAAAAAAATCTAACACTTTTAAGATTTTCTTTTATATAAACAAAGAAGTATTTTACAGTGTATTATCTTGTCGATTAGAACATGGTTTGCAAATTGACCTACTTTTGGCTATTTCGCCTAAAAAAGGATTCCAGATTAGTGTCCCTTCCTGGTGTAATTCGCATGTGTTAGAATGGAAATCATTCAGATGTGTTGGGCTTCATGATTAGATTACTACGCATCTGAACTCAAAACTGTGTTTTATTTGCCAACAAAGCACACAAAACTAAAATCTATTTCCCAAACATATTTTGTTTTCAGGAATAAACTTTCACAAAGGACAGTCATCAGCAGTCAAGTCTCAGAATTTAACTTTTCTTCAAGTAAAGGTAAGTGTATTGCAGAAACTAAACAATTTTGGTCTTTTCCAAATGATTCTAGAAACCATTATGATTTTTTGGTCAGCTGAGTACAAAGTGCTGAATGTAAGCTATTGTGATCACCCTATGTCCATTGTGTGGCTACATTTCCTTATACAGCTGAATTGGGATAATGTTACTTGTAATAGTATGCTATTTGGCAATAAAAAAAGAAGCCATTGAAATCATTGAAATATATTTAGGACAAACATTTTCATCTCTTCTTCCTGGAGTAGGGCATCCATGTTTTTCTGCCTGGAGTAGAGCATCCATGGCTAAATACTTTTGTCAGTAAATTAATGGATTTGCACAACTATGAAATCAACAAAAGTAAGCCCCACACGATAACTATATCTAAGATTTCAAAGTTCTGGTTGCTGTAATGTAAGAAATGAAATGATGATGTGTTTCACAATCTGTTTTGTTGTATTATTATAGATAAGACAAGTGTTGTGCGGCTTAATGAGTTGGTTGGTTCCCTGAAAGAGAGTACTAGCCATGGTGAACTGAAGAACCAGCTAAGAAATATCAACAGAAATAAAAAGACTGTTTCCACACCACTACCTAGACATGAAAAGGAAAAGGTAAGGTGTTAAATATATGTTGTTGTTTTTGAATACTTGACGCAATATTTTTATCACCTAACCTTAAAGTTTTTATTTGATATCTTTCTACATATTAACCCAAATTTAGAGGTTTTGATGCGGATTTCAATTTTTGCTGAGTCAGTGAGGCGTAAAAAAAATTCTTTGTTTCCAGTATCCTGACCTACCCTAAATTTTTGGCCCAACCCTAAATGTTTTTATGACCTTAGAGAATATTTTTTCAACTTTTAAACAAAAAGTTGCAAAAATGCACTTTCTATGCTTTAAACATGGTCAGTGATGTTAGAAATCAACTTACTGATGCTCTAAAGGCATAACCCCCTTATTTGTATTAATTTTTGACACAAAAATAATTTCCGAAAAGTCTCCCTTAATAAAAAAAAAAAATCACCCCCACCCCGAAAAATTTTTTCCGACCTACCTACCGTAAAAAATTTTAGCATGTTACTGGAAACAAAGAATTTTTTTTTTAGGCTTGAGTAAGAGAGTGTGTTTTGTGCAAACATCAAGCACTTGTTTGTAACAAATTGATCTGTTTACTGTATTTATGTGGTCATTTTCTGATAAACATTTTTTAAGCCTACTATGGAATTTTTGTCTTGAAAAGTCACCTAAAATTTGAAGGCAACTGATAATGTATAATAAATGGCTGTGTTTAACTTGCTAAGTTCAAGTATCATTAGACTAAAGTGTAATAATGTTTGAATTCCAGTCAGAAACAACCTTCATTAGCTAACATTCCTACAAAAGAATTTTTACTATTAAGGTAAAAAACCAGGCAATGATGAAATCCAACATCAGATGCACAAATATGTAAAAACCAGTGGTAAAGTATTAGATCTCATAAAGAAACTTCACATCTTTCATTAGGATTTCCTTCTTTCTTAAACCCCTTTTTAAGCTCATCTGATTTTTTGAAAAAAAATGATGAGTTATTGTCATCACTTGAGCGGTTGTCGGCGTCGGCGTCGGCGTTACCTGGTTAAAATTTATGTTTAGGTCAGCTTTTCTCCTAAACTATCAAAGCTATTGCTTTGAAACTTGGAATACTTGTTCACCATTATAAGCTGACCCTGTATAGCAAGAAACATAACTCCATCTTGCTTTTTGCAAGATTTATGGCCCCTTTTGTACTTTGAAAATCAGTTTTCTTGGTTAAGTTTTATGTTTAGGTCAGCTTTTATCCTAAACTATCAAAGCTATTCCTTTAAAACTTGCAACACTTGTTCACCATCATAAGCTGATCCTGTACAGCAAGAAACATAACTCCATCCTGCTTTTTGCAAGATTTATGGCCCCTTTTGGACTTAGAAAATATCCGATTTCTTGGTTAAGTTTTATGTTTAGGTCAACTTTTTCTCTTAAACTATCAAAGATATTGCTTTAAAACTTGCAACTCTTGTTCACCATCATAAGCTGACCCTGTACATCAAGAAACATAACTCCATCCTGCTTTTTGCAATAAGTATTGCCCCTTTTGGACTTAGAAAAATCATTTTCTTGGTTGAGTATTATGTTTAAGTCAACTTTTCTCATAAACTATCAAAGCTATTGCTTTAAAACTTGCAACAGTTTTTCACCATCATAAGTGGACACTGTACATCAAGAAACATAACTCTAGCCTGTTTTTTGCAAAAGTGATGGCCCTTTTTAGACTTAGAAAATCATGGGTAGGACAATATTTCTATTATACAAAAAAAATCAGATGAGCGTCAGCACCCGCAAGGCGGCGCTCTTGTTACACATAGAGTTTTATTAGCTCACCTGTCACATAGTGACAAGGTGAGCTTTTGTGATCACCCTTCGTCCGTTGTCCGTGCGTCCGTGCATCCGTTAACAATTTCTTGTCTGCACGATAGTGGTTTCATTTATGATTTTATTTTAACCAAACTTGCACACAACCTGTATCACCATAAGATCTCGGTTCCTTTCTTGAACTGGCCAGATCCCATTATGGGTTCCAGAGTTATGGCCCCTGAAAGGGCCAAAATCAGCTATTTTGACCTTGTCTGCATAATAGCAGCTTTATTTATGATTTGATTTTTACCAAACTTACACACAACTTGTAACACCATAAGATCTCGGTTCCTTTCTTGAACTGGCCAGATCCAATTATGGGTTCCAGAGTTATGGCCCCTGAAAGGGCCAAAAACAGCTATTTTGACCTTGTCTGCACAATAGCAGCTTCATTTATGATTTTATTTTAACCAAACTTGCACACAACTTGTATCACTATAAGATCTTGGTTCCTTTGTTGGACTGGCTAGATTCCATTGTGGGTTCCAGAGTTATGGCCCCTGAAAGGGCCAGAATTAGCTATTTTGACCTTGTCTGCACAATAGCAGCTTCATTTACGATTTGAATGTAATAAAACTTGCACAAAACTTGTGTTGTCATAAGATCTCAGTTCCTTTGATGAACCGGCCAGATCCCATAATGGGTTCCAGAGTTACGGCCCCTGAAAGGGCCAAAATTAGCTATTTTGACCTTATCTGCACAATAGCAACTTCATTTATGATTTGATTTTAACCAAACTTGCACACAACTTGTATCACCACAAGATCTTGGTTCCTTTCTTAAACTGGCCAGATTCCATCATGGGTTCCAGAGTTATGGCCCCTTAAAGGTCCAAAATTGGCTATTTTGGCTTTTGCAGCCATATAGAGACTTCATTTATGGTTTTATTTGGTACAAATTTCCAAAATATCTTCAACAACAATAAATCTTGGATTCCATGACAAATCAGATCCAATCGTAGGTTCCAGAGTTATTTTATATCTGATTACCTCCCCTGATTGTAGTCAAAATGGATTTATATCAGTAAGTACTTACAGGACTTATTTGAAATTTCATTATTGTCATTAGTTGGACTGAGCCAATCAGGGTAGATAACTACGGAATGATTTTATGTCAAATTACCTCCCTTTATTTCAAACTAAAGTGGGTATATCTCGGTAACTAATGAAGATACTGATCTGAAATTTCATTTATGTCAACAGATTTATTTGGCAGATCCTTCTTTTGTTCACTTACAATAATTTTCTTTTTAATTACTTCCCTTTTACGTTACTATAAATAGCTCATTTTTAGTAACTTTTTTATTAGTGGCCGTAGGGAAAAACCGAGACCACTTTTCTGTGGTACAACATGGATGGTACCGCCAATTTTTAGGTGTATTTTGACAGATCTGTGCCTTGTAAGAATTTGTTTTTTCTTTTTGGTTAAATTTCTTTCCTTTGTTGTTCCTGTCCTTTGGACTTAGATATTTTTTCTGAGGACCTTCTTGTCCTCAAATGCAATGATAGCAGGTGAGCGATATAGGGCCATCATGGCCCTCTTGTTTTCTTTTGATAAAAATGAAGTGTGTGTTTTGTGATGCTAAAACTTTTATCAGTTAACTTTACCTTTAGATTGACCGAGCAACTGCGTATGAGACTACCACAGCAGACATCTCTAAATGGGATCCTATCATTAAAAGAAATAGGAAGGTATGTAACACTGTAACATACAGTTTGAATGTAAAGTTCTTCTGCTTGCTATAATAATAGGAGATTTAGTTTTCATTATACATTATTTAGTGATGAGCACTTGTTTGAAATTATCTGATTAAAAACTATTTTTGGTTTCAAACCTTAAATCTTAAATTTACACTGTTTCTATAATATCTTAAGAATGCAGAAACTGCTTTGAAAGCAAAAAGGTAAAAATGTAAATGCTTCTGATCAAATGTTGGTAGTTGGTAAAAGTTTGCGCCCTGGAATTGATGGAACAGCATAATTCCAACCGAGCTCTTGGTAGGTTCATATTCACTGCCCCAGCATCGGTGATACTGCATAAAATAGTTCCAGTGTAAGTAATCTCAAAGCACTGAACACTAGAAAGGGTGTTAGTTGCAGCCGGAAACTGCTAACGTTGTAGTTGAGCCTGCTTACCATTGCTTCACCAAGTCCCTAAATGATGATTGTGAGGCAAGAGCTTGTTTAGTGGTTAGAACTTGTAGTTGTAAGCTTTTATTACAGGAATTTGAAGAATCTACAATGCCTCTTTTATTAGTCATATTGACCAAGGTGTTGACCCCACCATTGTAGCAAGATAGAGTCATGCATTTTAAAATGCTTGTTTTAAAATAGTGCCACTGTGTTACATTATACAGGCAGATCAGATAGAGTTCCCACTGGAGAAGCCAGATTTTAAGATAGTTACCACAGATCAGCTTGTCAAAAGATTTCAGGTAAATATTTCTTTATGATGAAAGAATGACAACAAAGGTAGACATTACAAATACTAATTACACATTTACAAAACTTAAATTACATTTAGTTGAGACATATATATTTTACATGTAGACTATGTCCTTTGTGTGACTTAAACTTGATGGCTGCTTGCTGGATTTCTGACCAATATTCATGTCTTGGTAATAAGGTATTGTTGAGACTTGCTGGGATTTGAACCTGTGAAAACTAATGCATTACACTTGCGCCACTGTGACTTCCTTCTACACTTAAACACATAGGTTAGATGTAACTGAAAATTCTTATCAGGTGTGCTTCAGTAATGACACAGAAATGTATTTACATCCCTTAGGAGATAAGGTATTCACACACCATACTCAAGTACATAACGAAAGTCAAAATCTCATAGAACAATTGAGATTTTCCATTATAAACATAGTGATGTACTTGTGTTCAACATTACATAGGTAAAATGGGTAAAACAGTCAATAAGTTATTTTATACATTAATCAAAATCTCTTACACTCATGAACTTCAAATTTTATCAACATTATATCTTGCAGGAATCATGACTTTTAGCCATACATGTATATCTAAAGGTAACAGTACATCATGTGATATTTATATTTGTTGTCATGGTGATTGAATTTTGAAGCAGTCTGAATTTTCAAGTTTTTTAGCAGCATGTCTCTATGTATTACAGCCACGAACTCCGCTGGAGAGACAAGTAGCAGAGTTACTACAGGGCAGTGACAGTGTGGTACAGAATAAAGAACAGGAACTGACACCTGCTGAGCAAAAAGCTCTACAAGCCATGGATGTTAAAGAGGTAAATTATCATAAGTCATGTAAACTATGAGTAAGCAACCTACACCCACTGATCTCCATACAAGGCAAATGCCAAGCCTTAAGCACCAATTTTGCCAAAAATATGCTTCCTCAACCTCAGATGTTGTGGGCAAGGTGTCTGTCCCTTCTTGAAAACAGCTTTGGTCCTTTAGTATTGATAATATAGTGATCTTTTGTTGAAATACTGTTTGCAAATAATGTTACACCAGATGTAATAGACTGACTCCAAAGGTATGTTTTGTACAGATAAATTTGGTAAACTGGTTTAATAAATAACTAAAAATCTATTTGGGATAAGCATCTTAATGTTGACATTTGAATGCCGTTTTCTATTCGACAGGCTAAAGAAAGAAGAATGGAGTTGATGAAATACCGAGCATTACTCTCTTACAAGGAGGCTAAAGCAAAACGACAGAAGAAAATCAAAAGTAAAAGGTAAAAATGTTAATTACTGTAAAGTATAAACAAATTTCAGTCTAAAACGGAATTATATAAAGTCAAGAATGGCATTGCTACATACTGTTTGGAAATGCTTTTATTGTGTTTTTGGTCTCAAAGTTTCTGTTTACTGTCATTTTCTCTTTCTCTTATTCCTTACCTAGTCATATCTGGTTAATAGCAGAATTGTACAGAGAAAAGCAATCGTGATGGTCTATTTATTATCAGATTGCTATTAATATCTTCAATTTCTCATACTGTAATAACAATCTGGTAGATTAATAAAGGCTCAAAGTTGTAACTTGCTGTGTTACATCACTAAGTGTCTCTTATATACTTGTCAATTCCAAGTAAGACCAAAAACTTTCAAATGAAGTAATTCAGATTTGTAACTTAGCCAAATAGTTCTGAGTTGCTTATAGAATAACTGCTTACTTCACGAAAAAATATTTCAGGTTCGAGAAACAGCAATATTCATCATAGAAAATTCCATTATCGTATACTCTATACTAGTATTGATTGGTGTTGTAGCAGTTGGGCAGTTGTTATAGGTGTTACTTCAGTGCTAGGTGCTGATATCATATAGACCCCAGGTTTTAATCCAAGTTACGGACTTCATAAAAAATTCCTGGTCTTCGTTGAAAACATAAGTGATGCATTACTTCTGGTCCGTAAGACATGCAGAGAAAAAGCGAAAGAAAACAATATTATTATAAGATGTTTGTTTGACCATCATACAGGTATCACCGAATATTGAAGAAAGAGAAACTGAAAAATGAAAAGAAACATTTAGACAAGTTACAAGAAGAAGATCCAGAAGGTTACCTCGACAAGTTGAACCTGCTGGAGAAGGATCGAGCCCAGGAGAGAGTCAGTCTCAAACATAGGGGCGGCAGCAAGTTTGCTAAACGACAAATGATCTATGCCAAGTATGATGATAGGGTATGTATGATTATTGGTTGTTATACAGGTTAAAAGGTCTTAGTTTTGCTCTCAGATTAATGGATTACAGGATTATTAATTATACCCCTAGATACAAAGTCACACTACTGTCCATCCTTGCTTTGTATCCACTCCATATCATCTTAGCATCTTATCAGGATGTGGAAAGCGCATAACCCAGTTACCTAGTTCCAAGGTCAAGGTCACCCTTGGAAGTCAAATGGCTTAACTTCTTGTCTTCTCCAAATCATCTAAACCCCTGGTGAGATTTTCATAAAACTGGCATCAATTTTTGAACTTGTCAAGATGATGTGTAGAGCACACAACCCTGGTCACTGTCCAAAGGTGAAGGTCACACTTGGAGGTCTTAAGATCAAATAGCTTAACTTTGTGTTCTCTCCATACCTTCTAAACCGCTGAGAAGATTGTCATAAAACTAGCATCAATTATTTACCTCTCCAAAATGATGTGCAGCAAGGTCACTAAGTCAGAGGTCAAGTTCACACTTGCAGATCAAAGCTCAGCTATATATATATATATATATATATATATATATATAGCTTCTCTGGTCCCAATCAGTTAAAAAGACTAAAATGTCACTACTGATTTGTGAGACATGAAAACAGAGATTTGAGTATATGTATGTAAATGTTGAACCAGTACGAATGTGTAGTGCAATTCGGGCTCATATATAAAGCAGCATCGAAACTAATCTTATTGGGTTAGTGGACTTGCTGTGGCATGTGCGTGTTCGTTTGTACTGCTAGGCACTTTGCCGTAATTGGTCTAGTATATTGTGGTGGTGATTTAGATCGTATAAATTCTCTCTACTATATAATAATTTATAATGCGAACTTGTATCCTAGCGGATCTCACGTATGGGAAAGTCAACTGTTCTGAATATAATTATATCCCTTAATGCAAAATTATCTGTATATATTCAATGTATCCTCGAGATCCAGTTAACTTTCAGAGAGAAAAAATATAGCTTCTCTGGTCCCAATCAGTTAAAAAGACTAAAATGTCACTACTGATTTGTGAGACATGAAAACAGAGATTTGAGTATATGTATGTAAATGTTGAACCAGTACGAATGTGTAGTGCAATTCGGGCTCGTATATAAAGCAGCATCGAAACTAATCTTATTGGGTTAGTCCATTTGTACTGCTAGGCGCTTTGCCGTAATTGGTCTGGTATATTGTGGTGGTGATTTAGTTCTATAAATTCTCTCTACTATATATATATACATATGTCAGCTACATATCAACTAAACTGCTTGGACAGTTTTCATAAAATTAGCTTCATTTGTTTACCTTATCAAAAGGAAGTGCAGAGCTCATAACCCAGGTCACTGAGTTTAAAGTCAAGGTCACAGAGGTCAAATTTCAAATCCTTATATTCATGTCCACTTCATAGCTTCATAACCACTGGAAAGATTTTCATAAAAGTAAAAGTTTCTGCCCTTATCCAGAGAATAATTTATATATAGATTGCATAACCCAGGCCATTAGGTTTAAGGTCAAGGTCACACTTAATTGTCAAGGTCACTCTTTATTATCAAAGGTTATGGTCACAACATTAACTTTCCCTGTGTCACGGTGTCCGGGGTATTAATCACTTTAGTGTTAGCTCTAATTAAACAGTTCTTCTCATGATTAAACTTGTTTGTATATGATGTTTTATTACCAATCTTCATAATATCTAATTAATGTAAATTTTGGCATATTTGAAGCTCATATATTATATTTTATTATACCTCACATAAATGTCCAGTGCAAATTTCCCATTAGTTTAACTTGAATAATATATCATATTCCCCAGTGATTTTGTATCACATGCGCAAAATCATTATTTTTAATTTCTGCGCAGGTGATATCATCCACAATTCCATATCACATGCGCAACAGCGTTATTTTGTTTTTCTGCGCATGTGATATTATTTTTTCATATCACCCGTTGAGAGATTGATACTTTCGCATTATTTTCTTTTTTATGCTACGTGCAAAATATTTCGAAAACAATTTTTCATCAAATATTGAATTGAAACTACAATAATAAGTTTTAAAATGATCTAACTAAGAAAATGAGTGCTCACACTTATATGTTTCATTAAGAAAAAAGAAAGTTATCGCCGTTTTTCGAATGCTACTGATTGACGCAGTGTTGAAATATTAGAATGAATATAGGCCTAGGGGTCAGCGATATGTAAACGTCTCGACTTAATCTATCAAAAAAGTCTTATTACAAGGCAAAGTCGCCATAAGTTATGAGTGCTAACAAGTAAAGACTCTTTAATTCTGTCTTCATTATTTGGTTAGTAATTACTTTTAATGTTAAATAAATTATTATTCTAGGACTCAATTGATAAATACCAATAACACAACGACATGTGATAGTTCATATTTGTATTGACGATTATTGCATTGCCACATATAAATAATTCCATCAAGTTTACTTTTTAAAAGTATTTCCAAGAATATAATTGAAAATATGAATGGCGGATATGGTCATGACGGACGTGAAATAAACCTCATCAGACGACACTAATGAAGTTTGTTCGATCCATAGATTATAGCTATGGAAAGACATACGCATAGGAGCGACCAAGAGCGGACTTTACAAGAAACCCTGGGAAGCCCCCACCCCTGTTGCACCAATAACGCCGCTCGGCGTCATATAGATCTGTAATAAATCTGCACCGCATAGGCACCGCCAGATACAAAGCATTACTAATGCTACTCTCGCTGATATAACCCAGTTTATCCAACAACCAGTGCAATCATGCTGCTATACTGCTTTGCTACTCATTGACATGGCGCTAGATAGAACCGCAAAGCATTACTAATGCTACTTTCGCCGCCGCTCGGCGATTGATATAACCGCAAGGTACACCGCAGTAGGGC
This sequence comes from Mercenaria mercenaria, assembly GCF_021730395.1. NCBI lineage: Eukaryota > Metazoa > Mollusca > Bivalvia > Venerida > Veneridae > Mercenaria > Mercenaria mercenaria. The sequence goes on from NC_069364.1 coordinate 62,275,475, forward strand.
CAACCTATTAATCGAATCACCAGTGCAACATGAAACTATACTGCTTTGCTACAGAATGGCCTAACAAAATAGGAGCTATTAAAGACCGCTTTAGTCAAAGCTAATCTAGCAAGTACTTTACAGCTCATTTAACCCAAAGATAATTTTAGAACCCAGAAAATAATTTTTTGAACCCTATAAACTGTTATCCACCTACAGACGACACTCTAGGCAAATTAGATTTATAGGGGGTAAAACAAATGTATCTATTATGTGAAATCCTGGCCGCCCCTATGCGTAAGAATTTTCCGCCACAAAATATAAATTTTTAATGCACTTCTTTTCTTTAAAAATTTTTATTTCCCCAAAATTCTTATGATTTTAAGATATTCAAAAGCATATATCGCGAAGAGCATTCAAAGTTCTGCGTCAGATCTTCTCTACTTTTTCAAAATCACCGCTCTTTAATACTAAACATATGCGCCAATTTTCAATATTTATTATTATCTTCTGGTAGTTAGCAATCATACTCCATTACGCAGTTGCATAGGTAAAACAACTAGCGACATTTTAACCAAACACAGTTACTATTTTGAATTACTACTGCTCAAAATGAAGCTATAAAAAGCAAATCTAAGATTATTGCTTGATAATTTTTACGTTCTCGTCTCACAACTTTTCAAATTTCCTTGTTCGCCATTTTCTAAAACTTCAAAGTTTAATAAAACAGCTTATTTCAATGTAATGTATTTTACGATGATATATTCAATGCCTGCCATTATTGTATGTAAATCATCTCTAAGAAGCGGAACTATTTTAGTTAATTCTATCTTTCCAGTCCCTTTCCTTATGTGTGTAGTCTTGTCAGTAGTCATGCATAAATGTGCATTATGAAATAAATATGTTGAAACTAAAGAGGTGTACACCATGCCATTAAAGAAACCACCGGGAATTTGAGCAACTTGTGTCTATGAAGTAAAGACTATAGATTTCAACCTGTCTATTTTCAAATAATCATGATATCCAAATCGGACCAACCATCATAGCTAACTGTCACGTAGCAAACTGTATTTTTTAAAAATGGATAAAGAAGCTGCCCACCGACGTTTTGGCGACAGCGGGGGTAACTCTGGACACATACGTGTTATTTTCACATGGCATTTTAATAATGATAGGGGTTGTTTTTATTTTATTCATTCTTATTTGATTATGTTACTATAATAATTGTGCCGTTAATCAATCGTAGTAGGTCCAGTGGAACGGGCCAGTGCATGGATATTTCCAAATCGTACAGTTCGATTACTAGGTCATACCTGTTTACACGTTTTCAAACCGAAATTTCTCTACTTGCAAAATGGCCTTTCTACTTTTTTATTATGTTTTGTTTGAGTCCGAGTTCACGTTTTTCTTATACAAGTCTCACTAAAATATGGAACTCTGAGTTAAGGTAACAAAACGCAATCTTTAATGTTTACGAAAACGAATTGTATGTGGTATACTATATATAAAAGGGAACCTTAAAGCCCTGCTCCGCAACTATTCGAATTCTATTGTGTGCACGCAACCCAAGAGCACAACAGGTAACAGATAAAGACCAACCACGACCTGGTAACATACTTTTTTCAACCACAAAAACTTTATGAAAGTCATTCTTAGAATACAGGTAATACATGTATATAACTATACTACAAGTTTTCAGGTGGACAATTTAGGCCTTTCCTGAACAAATGTATATTGACAACTTCATCTGCAAACTTATTCGGTCAATCTCTTTTCGGCATAGTTTCAAAACTATAGATGAATTGCTATCTTACTTTGTAGAAACAAAATGTGATTGAAATTTAAATACACTGATTTCTGTACATATTGCTACAGTAATTCAATAAAATGTTAAGCAATCACACACATTGTCTTGGCCTTATATTATGTCACTGGTCTTGGCCTTATATTATGTCACTGTCAATTTGTAACTAGAAACTTGTTATTTCTCATTTTGCTTCATGCAAAGCATGTATAATTACCATCATGGAAATACAAAATACAGTTATTTTGTGGTGCCTCTTTAACGGCCACGCGCCACACTTTAGCACGCAAAAACGCATGTATTTTATATAGAATTTTATATAAAACAGACTCTATTTGACAGGCTTCAATGTTCATACTTAGGATTTTAATGCTTTTTTCAGTGACAATTTAAGGTTAAAAGGTAGGACAGGAGCAGGTCTTTAATTCATTTTAATTTCAAAGCCCGAAACTGGCGAAAGATACATTTTAGAATATGTCTGGGTGGAGGCATATTATTATTTTGTTTTTGTTGCTTTCCTATCAAATTTGTCGAAAGTTCCGAAAGTTTAAATGAAGTAAATATTACAAAATGTTTGATGTAACAGTTGTTGACCGAAGTTATTTCTAACCAAAATCATCCAAAAAGTCAAGAACTGCCAGTGTACTGTACCTATCTTTGTTAATAAATTCAGTAACATATTAATAAAAATTTAGAACAAAGAATCCTTTAAAACTTACTAAAACATCGCAACAACATGTTTATTTTTAAAATCCGCATAAACCATGTACGTCCGTATGTCACGTGTAGTTTGATTTCCAATATATAGATTCGTCCACCGATTAGGGAAAACAGCATGATTTACCTTGCCCTTTTAATGTAAAAACCGCATTATACTGAATAACACTTCTACCCAAATAACGGACCATTCCATTATCAATACACACATTCTATTTATAAACCAGACAGGTCACTAAGAATTTCCTGACAGTAATTTAACTCTATATTTTTAAATTGCTGCCGTCTTTTTATTAATACATATTTTTCTATTATGTTTTTGTACTTTCTGGCCGAAAGTCTGAATTTTGTGCCTGTAGTGTTTTAAATGTATTTATGATAAAAACGAAATAGCTATTTATGATCGCGCTGTATAAAAATTTACAGGTAATTTATAAAACAATCGGCTATTTTTGTATAATTTTGCTTAACATTCTTACAATATCTTACTAGGATTGGTATAGATATCGGGTTATATGTATTCTCTAGCGGTGCTGGAAGTTTGGGGTAATAATATTAAATAATAAATGCACTACGCCTCTTTTTTATGTGACGCCTAAACTTTGCGATGGCACGATAAACTAAAAATTAGCCTTTGTTAAAGTCAATACAGACATTTTTTGGTTTTGACACGCTTGTAAATGTATTCATAACGCAAAGGCATGCAACGTAGCCACCAATCCTGATTGATTGCCGACCACGACGAGGGAATTAAGCTTGCTTTCACCTAAATTGTTGGTCATAATTTTTCCGAAATGTACCCCCGTGAATTACTGCATCCTTTCTAATAATAAAAAAGATAATTCCGTAGTTCATGAAGTTCGACATATTATAAAAGCATTAGACCATTTTTCTGTAGAGCCTATATCATCTTTACACACTTCGACGGCACTCATTTTTACTGTTACTAAACAGGGACAAAACACTACCGTTATCATAATCGGTCAGTTCCACCGCACCCTTTTACAACAAAACTGTACAAATCCGTTGCTTTAAAGAGAATGGTACATGCATGGTTATGTCATAACTTGTCTGCCTAAGCAGATTATCAATATATGGTAAAAATCAACTCGTTTTCGCTAAAATTATTGCTATTGCTAGTAGAATTAGCTACAGAAGTCGCCAGATTCAACCCGCCATCTACATTTTCGTTATTTGTGTCTATTATCCTAGACGCTATCTACACTTTCCATGTTTCCAGCACGACATATATTCGTGACCAACCACGTGAGCACTACGTGGCATTATATCGAACACCCGTAAAATTTCGTCAAAATCAATAATCGAAGCGTTCATACCTCTATCATCGGCCGAATTATATTTGTCAAATAACTATCTCTGGCCTTTGTTTCTCTCCTGCTGAGGGGTCGTCCCTTCTCCGCCTTCCTCTCCGTGATCCTCGACCATGTGCAGACATAACTAATACAATGTTTATCCACTTCGATTTACCGGTATTGAAAGAGGACAGAAGACGGTGTTGCTTACATTTATACCTATATGTCACGTGACTTGCATGCATCGTCAAGGTTTATGAACAGCAGACGACAAATTAGGACAAGCTTAATAATAAATAGTTGACCAGTTCAATTTAGCCATAATAAATGAGATTAATATGTAAAATTAATCTTTATTATGTTGATTTTCCAGTAAATGCTTTGGCCCTTATAAGCTTTCGGTATAATAAAATAAATACTGCATTCCTGAGAGGGTGATATGAAAAATGTTCACTCCTCGAAATATGAATATAGACCTCGGCTGGCGCCTCAGTCAATATTCATATATCTCGCGGTGAACATTTTTCATATCACCCTCTCAGAAATGCAATGTTTATATAATAACATATTTATATAGCACCCTTTGCATGATGAACCTGTTCAAAGGTGCTTTACACTCATATATACATATACAACAGCATTCATTCAAGTGCCGCAGTTCATCCTCTACCACTGCAGTACATAGGGATCTGGCCAGAGAGACAGAAGGTTGAGGTTTTAGATACAGGCATGTCTGCCTAACTTGGCTTAGCTCTTTGACAAAGAATAGACATCCTGGTTCTTTAACATGACTGGTGTGGAGCACCATACAAATAAAGCCCTCTTTCCTTGGACAAACCAGTACAGGCCTCATACTGGCCTCCTAAATACCATTTTATTTGCATTTCTAAATTAGCTTTGAAAAGTAGCAGTGCAAAAGATATATTTTTAGACTTTAGTTAAGTTAGATGTTTTTTAATTTTGTAAATTTCTATATTCAGGCAAGGCAAGAAGTTCAAGACATGTTACAGAAAAGCAGGACATTGACAAAGAAAGTGGATGTAGAATCAGATTCAGAAGATGAAAAATTCCTGGATGTTGGTGTTTCTATTGATAACACAGAGATAGATGTTGCTGCAAAATCAGACAACCCTTGGATGGCAAGACCTTCAAGTGGAAAACCAAATGTTAGTTACTCCAGACCAGAAGCAATAACTGATCATGACAGTAGAGATGAAAATGAACAATCTGAATATTCTAGACCAGCTGAAGTTGTTAATAAGGCAGCTGGTGTTGATAGTGATGATGGAAACGAAGATTCTGAGAATGAGAAGACAGACTCTGAGGATGTTGATAATGTAAAAGAAACTGAATCTAATGGAGATAATGATGAAGAGGTAATATCAATGAAGAAAAAACAAGGTACCGAAGTCCATGATTTATCAACTTTAAACACTGAACAGTTTCTTAGTGATACAAATTCAGTTCATACTGTTAAATCTAAAGTAAGTGAAGAAATTGACGAGATATTTGAAAATAAGCAAAATGAAGGAAAACTGAGTAGAAATCAGAGAAGGAAAAGAAACAAAAACAAAAACAAAACTTTGGCAGATGAAAAGAGTGAAAGCAAAAAGTCTAAGTCAGCTGAACACCAAAAGAAAAGTAAAAAAGATAAAGTTGATAAAAAATTTGATATTGATGCTGACAGTGATAATGATGATGAGTTGAAAAGTGATTCTGGTGATATTGTAGCTAAGAATAACAAAGCTGTTGTTAATGAAGAAGAGGAAGAAGTTGATGAAGAGGAACAGATGAACAATGAATCACTTAGCAGGAAAAGAACTATTGAGGAATTTGAAGAAATATTATCTGATGATAGTAATGAAGAAATAACAACTCGTAAGAAAATGAAAACAGATGGTAAAAATAAGAAGAAAAGGAAGGAGACTCAACAGCAAGAGAAAAATAAGGCAAAAGAAGCATTTGTTGATCCGAAGAAATTGTTTACAATAGAAAATAAAATTAGACAAGTTGGGTCCACACCAAATGTTATAGGTAAAGTCCTTCTCTCAGTTGATGCAGACTGATTAAAGATTTGTCATGTTCGATAAATTTGTTAATATATGTATTTATATGGCAAAGTTTGATTAATTTCTATGTTCTTTAGATGGTCGTTGTTGTATAAAATCAGTATTGGTGCTCTTTATAGGACATGTTAAGTAACCATACCGTCTATCTCTGGAGAGCTAGGCTAAGTTAGCTGGACATGTCTGTATCTGAAATTTCTGTCTGTTCCAAGGGGTTTGGTCCTCTCTATCCCTCAGGTCGGATTGCTCTTTGTCAGCACTCTAAGAGGATAAATTCCACCACTTGAGTGGCTGTATTTGTATATATGTAAGGCATATTGATACATGTTTATCACGAAAAGGGTGCTATATGAATTTAGTATAAAAAATAAAATCTGGAAAAAGATCCTTTGGAAGCAAAGAATGCAACCAAGAAGAATAATAGCAGACTAGGTTTGATTGAGTCTGTTCATGAGAGGTAATGAAATGTGCAACACCTCTCACGCCCCCTAGCACCGACTTAAGCGAACTCTATTACACATATGTTGAATGGACTCCATGATCCCAAAGGACCAGAAAATATAACGACACTGAAGAAATATAACAGTACCAGACAAAAAAAAATAGAAAAATTGAAGTCTGAATTGTCCAGTGAACATTAGTTTCTTACACTTTATGCTTGTCAGCCACTAGATCTGGAAGCTGATTTGTATGCCACTGAGACACTGCTCAAGGGTGGAAACAGACCGAAGACCGTTAAAAACTAGCTTACTGAGCTTAAAATGTTTTGTACAAAAATGGGCTATATTTAGAATTGTAAAATAGATGAATGCATTGTTTAGAAGTGAACAACTTTGTGTAAAAACGTTGTCTCAATTTTAGACACTGAGAATGATAATGATGTTGATGCGGATGAACAGCAGAGGTTGACAATTGCTCAAGCGTTTGCTGATGATGATGTTATAGAAGAGTTTAGTAGAGAGAAGGAGGATATGGTAGAAAAAGGAAAACCTAAAGACATTGACCTTACACTGCCTGGCTGGGGCTCATGGGGTGGCGAGGGTATCAAGGTCTCTGCAAGGAAAAGAAAAAGGTAGATTCTGATTGCATAGTAGCTTTAAAAAAAGATTTGATAATTTAATGTTTATTGTTTCTATAGAATCCTAATTTTAAAAAAAAACTGAATATTTTTCTATGGAATGCGGGTAGGGACATGCCAGTTGCTACTTACGAATCAGGTAAAGTTTATATGTACACCATCTGTTTGCATTTGTCATGACGCATGATTATTTTAAATCGCTGTCAGGATGAGGCGACCATGTAAAAAATGCAGGACTCTTATTGCATCTTCGGACAAGTTCTGCTTGCGGAATCACAATACAAAGGTCCTGTGAACTGGCATGTAGCAACTAGCAGCTGGCATGTAGCAATTAGCAACTAGCAAAACTAGCATGTCCTTACCAGCATTTCATAATTGTTTAGTAGAATAAGGTTGGGGTTGCTGCCTACAGATTACTTACCCATCACCGATGTTGGTTCAGAAGCTTAACTAAGTTGTAGAATTCTTCATTAAAGGAAGCCATCCAGATCTGTGGTTCTTTCCAGGTGCCCACCCATATCGGTAATGTGTGGAGGGGCACTTTGAGTCTTCCTGCACTATCCAAAGCTGGAAAGTCGCCATATTACCTACATTGTGTCCATTTAACTCTAAACCCAACAAAAACAAGATCCTTACATGTGTGATGGTCAAAGCAGATACCTTATAGAGTAAATACAGTTCAATTCATTTCATATTAGGAAGTAAGATAGTAATTTTTGTGAAATTTGATAGGCTTTAAGCACTGTAGCTGAATGAAAAGTTTGGTCTGGTAGCTTACTTTTTAGCTCACCTGTCACAAAGTGACAAGGTGAGCTTTTGTGATCGCGCAGTGTCCGTCGTCCGTCCGTCCGTCCGTGCGTGCGTCCGTAAACTTTTGCTTGTGACCACTCTAGAAGTCACATTTTTTAGCTCACCTGTCACAAAGTGACAAGGTGAGCTTTTGTGATCGCGCGGTGTCCGTCCGTGCGTCCGTCCGTAAACTTTTGCTTGTGACCACTCTAGAGGTCACATTTTTCATGGGATCTTTATGAAAGCTGGTCAGAATGTTCACCTTGATGATATCTAGGTCAAGTTCGAAACTGGGTCACAGGCCTTCAAAAACTAGGTCAGTAGGTCTAAAAATAGAAAAACTTTGTGACCTCTCTAGAGGCCATAATTTTCAATGGATCTTCATGAAAATTAATCAGAATGTTCACCTTGATGATATCTAGGTCAGGTTCGAAACTGGGTCACGTGCCTCAAAAACTAGGTCAGTAGGTCTAAAAATAGAAAAACCTTGTGACCTCTCTAGAGGCCATATATTTCACAAGATCTCCATGAAAATTGGTCAGAACGTTCACCTTGATGATATCTAGGTCAAGTTCGAAACTCGGTCACGTGCCGTCAAAAACTAGGTCAGCAGGTCAAATTATAGAAAAACCTTGTGACCTCTCTAAAGGCCATATTTTTCATGGGATCTGTATGAAAGTTGGTCTGAATGTTCACCTTGATGATATCTAGGTCAAGTTCGAAACTGGGTCACGTGCGGTTAAAAACTAGGTCAGTAGGTCTAAAAATAGAAAAACCTTGTGACCTCTCTAGAGGCCATATATTTCATGAAATCTTCATGAACTTTGGTCAGAATGTTCACCTTGATGATATCCAGGTCAAGTTTGAAAGTGGGTCACATACCATCAAAAACTAGGTCAGTAGGTCAAATAATAGAAAAACATTGTGACCTCTCTAGAGGCAATATTTTCCATGGGATCTGTATGAAAGTTGGTCTGAATGTTCATCTTGATGATATCTAGGTCAAGTTCGAAAGTGGGTCAAGTGCCATCAAAAACTAGGTCAGTAGGTCAAATAATAGAAAAACCTTGTGACCTCTCTAAAGGCCATATTTTTCAATGGATCTTCATGAAAGTTGGTCTGAATGTTCATCTTGATGATATCTAGATTAAGTTCGAAACAGGGTCATGTGCGGACAAAAACTAGGTCAGTAGTTCTAAAAATAGAAAAACCTTGTGACCTCTCTAGAGGCCATACTTGTGAATGGATCTCCATAAAAATTGGTCAGAATGTTCATCTTGATGATATCTAGGTCAAGATCGAAAGTGGGTCATGTGCCATCAAAAAGTAGGTCAGTAGGTCAAATAATGAAAAAACCTTGTGACCTCTCTAGAGGCCATATTTTTCATGGCATCTATATGAAAATTGGTCTGAATGTTTATCTTGATGATATCTAGGTCAAGTTTGAAACTGGGTCAACTGTGATCAAAAACTAGGTCAGGTCTTGAAATAGAAAAACCTTGTGACCTCTCTAGAGGCCATACCCTTGAATGGATCTTTATGAAAATTAGTCAGAATGTTCACCTTGATGATATCTAGGCCAAGTTTGAAACTGGGTCACGTGCCTTAAAAATCTAGGTCAATAGGTCAAGTAATTGAAAAACCTTGTGACCTCTCTAGAGACCATATTTTTCAATGGATCTTCATGAAAATTGATCAGAATTTTTATCTTGATGATATCTAGGTCAAGTTCAAAACTGGGTCACATGAGCTCAAAAACTAGGTCACTATGTCAAATAATAGAAAATACGACGTCATACTCAAAACTGGATCATGTAGGAATAGGTGAGCGATTCAGGACCATCATGGTCCTCTTATCATGGGATCTTTATGAAAATTGGTCAGAATGTTCATCTTGATGATATCTAGGTCAAGTTCGAAACTGGGTAACGTGCGGTCAAAAACTAGGTCAGTAGGTCTAAAACTAGAAAAACCTTGTGACCACTTCAGAGGTCACATTTTTAATGGGATCTTCATGAAAGTTGGTCAGAATGTTCATCTTGATGATATCTAGGTCAAGTTCGAAACTGGGTCACGTGCGGTCAAACACTAGGTCAGAAGGTCTAAAAATAGAAAAACCTTGTGACCACTCTAGAGGTCACATTTTTCATGGGATCTTTATGAAAGTTGGTCAGAATGTTCATCTTGATGATATCTAGGTCAAGTTCGAAACTGGGTCACGTAGGGTCAAAAACTAGGTCAGTAGGTCTAAAAATAGAAAAACCTTGTGACCTCTCTAGAGGCCATATATTTCAAAAGATCTTCATGAAAATTGGTCAGAACGTTCACCTTGATGATATCTAGATCAAGTTCGAAACTCGGTCATGTGCCGTCAAAAACTAGGTCAATAGGTGAAATAATAGAAAAACCTTGTGACCTCTCTAAAGGCCATATTTTTCATGGGATCTGTATGAAAGTTGGTCTGAATGTTCATCTTGATGATATCTAGGTCAAGTTCGAAACTGGGTCACGTGCTGTCAAAAACTAGGTCAGTAGGTCTAAAAATAGAAAAACCTTGTGACCTCTCTAGAGGCCATATATTTCATGACATCTTCATGAAAATTGGTCAGAACGTTCACCTAGATGATATCTAGGTCAAGTTCGAAAGTGGGTCACGTGCCATCAAAAACTAGGTCAGTAGGTCAAATAATAGAAAAACCTTGTGACCACTCTAGAGGCCATATTTTTCATGGGATCTGTATGAAAGTTAATCTGAATGTTCATCTTGATGATATCTAGGTCAAGTTAGAAAGTGGGTCACGTGCCATCAGAAACTAGGTCAGTAGGTCAAATAATAGAAAAACCTCTCTAAAGGCCATATTTTTCATTGGATCTGTATGAAAATTGGTCTGAATGTTTATCTTGATGATATCTAGGTCAAGTTCGAAACAGGGTCATGTGCGGTCAAAAACTAGGTCAGTAGGTCTAAAAATAGAAAAACCTTGTGACATCTCTAGAGGCCATACTTATGAATGGATCTCCATAAAAATTGATCAGAATGTTCACCTTGATGTTATCTAGGTCAAGTTTGAAACTGGGTCACGTGCCTTAAAAAACTAGGTCAGTAGGTCAAATAATAAAAAGCCTTGTGACCTCTCTAGAGGCCATACTTTTCATGGGATCTGTATGAAAGTTGGTCTGAATGTTCATCTTGATGATATCTAGGTCAAGTTTGAAACTGAGTCAACTGCGGTCAAAAACTAGGTCAGTAGGTCTAAAATTATTAAAATCTTTTGACCTTTCTAGAGGCCATATTTTTCAATGGATCTTCATGAAAATTGATCTGAATGTTCACCTTGATGATATCTAGGTCAGTTTTGAAACTGGGTCATGTGCGGTCAAAAACTAGGCCAGTAGGTATAAAAATAGAAAAACCTTGTGACCTCTCTAGAGGCCATATTTTTCATGAGATCTTCATGAAAATTAGTGAGAATGTTCACCTTGATGATATCTAGGTAAATTTCAAAACAGGGTCATGTACCTTCGAAAACTAGGTCAATAGGTCAAATAATAGAAAAACCTAGAGACCATATTTTTCAATGGATCTTCATGAAAATTGGTCAGAATTTTTATCTTGATAATATCTAGGTCAAGTTCAAAACTGGGTCACATGAGCTCAGAAACTAGGTCACTATGTCAAATAATTGAAAAAAACGACGTCATACTCAAAACTGGGTCATGTGGGAAGAGGTGAGCGATTCAGGACCATCATGGTCCTCTTGTTTCTTACAGTACACTTTTAAAATGATGACTTTTTACTTCAGGTTCACTGTTAAAGCACCTCCGCCTTTACCAAGGAAAGATGGACATCTTGGTCATGTAATTGTGAATGAATCCAGGATGGCAGCAGTGGCAAAACACATGGTATATTTACTTCATTTTATCAATACTGTTGAAGTGTCATTGCATGCTGTCTGAAAGAGGAGACTAAAGATAAGAGATAGCAAATCCTTGTTGATACAATGCAGCTGACAAATAAATTTTAAAAGGCATCATGGGAAGGAGTGCAGTTGCAACAGTTAGCAACTTGCATGATTTTAGGTTATGCTTTTCTAATACCGTGCAATTGTTAATACTTTGTGGAGGCTTGTTTTTGTGGATTCTGCAGTTGTGTTAATCCACACATTGAATCCTATCGAACAAATAAAATTCCCATTAATTTTATCTTCAAGAGTTGAAATCCTTAAATTCATATCTGCACTAAACTGAGATTTTGGTCAAAACCATAAAATTTCATGCCCACAAAATTAAATGATTTCACAGTATTTTTAAGATTATTTTGTAATTTAAGTTGTTGATTGCTTTATTTCTGTTAAGATATCTTGAAGCTTGTTTCTATTCACTTCAGTCATATTGTTTTTCCTGCATTGGAAAAATATTCAGTCCTATGAACCAGATACCATATATTCACGAAGTATTGGGACACCTGTAAAATTGGGACACCCTCAAAATGCTTCACATACTGTCCCAAATTATAGTAACAGTAAAATACTGTCCAAGAAATGTTCTGTCCAGATGTTAGGTATGAGGAAAATAATTACTTTTGCAAATTTTGAGTGTGTCTAAATTTTAAGGGTGGCCCAACCCTTGAGGGGGGGGGTGGGGGGGGAAACAGTACTACAGTACTAAATTTAATATACTGTCTGCAGATAGAACCTCTGACATGGACATTAATATTAAATCTGTAGCCATTTCTGATTTCTTCTTGCTAATACTCCAACAATGATATGTTTTTCAGGTGCATGAGATTCCGTTCCCTTACACAAGTACTGAGCAGTTTGAGAAAAGTATTCGAGCTCCACTTGGTAAAACGTGGAATCCGGAGGCTGTCCATAAAGATCTGGTGAAACCCAAAGTTGTTACTAGTCTGGGAAAGATCATTAATCCTATTAACAAGTCTGAGGTTTCTAAATACCTTAAATATAAAGCTAAAAGTGATGTGAACTTTAAATCAGATTCTGAAAAACATAATGAGAAAGTGACAAAACACAAAAAGCCTGTGAAAAGAATAGATAAACCTACGAAGGGAAATTTCAACAGTCAACATAAGAACAATAAAAATGTTGCTAAGCATGGCAAAGGAAAGAAAAAAGCCAGTAGATGAAGAAAGATGATGAAAAATGACCTGGCCTGCTGGAGAATTTTGCATTTTCGGTTTGATAAGGTGTTAATATAAATGTGATTTTCAAAATGTATTCAGTAATTTGATTATTGCAAGATATGGTTAAAAATAAATTTGAAGTATTATATATAGAAAACAGGAATAAAAATGACAAAAATGTTCATGATTATTGAGCATTATATACATGTAATGTTAAGATGATGTTATTCTGCCAGACCAAATAGATTGGCATGAATTAGTTATATGTAACTTGCATGTATTATTGACACTGTTCATAGATAATTGTTTTATGTGCTTTGTTATAGATGAACACCTGGATTAAAATAAACACTTAGACAACAATTGTATCTTTTTTTGTCTTTGGTACAAACTTCCTGAACAAATGTTTTAGGCCATTATCTGTTCATTGGCTGATGTGTTTTTACTTCAGATTTCAAAGTAATGGTTAGTTTTTTTTTAGTTTAAACATATATATATTTATAATCTATACATACACATTCATTTACATATATATACAATAAGCATAATTATGTTAATATATTACTGGCAGTGCAGAATACAAAAGGGTTTGGCCGGAAGTTATAACATTATTGGGGAGGAAGGGCCCTCCCCTGTTACTGTTAGGCTTTTTCTGTTAAATTGTTAAAAATGAGTCACCAGATTATTATCTTCATCAAATTCGTTTACCATAAGAATGACTTGTATAAATCTGTTTTAAAAAGTGATAATTTATTATATGCCTATTAATTTTCTATTGAACTTTTGAACATTAACAAAATTGAAATAAAACAAATGCACAGACCAATCAAATAAAATGATATTTCTCATATACACTGAGCAAAACTTATAAATTTCCAACTAAAACTTTATATTTCAAAAGATATTTCGAGATATCAAAGGAAAGTCATTGAACTTCATAATTTATCAATGATAATAACTTTACCTAAAAAGTTGATTGCATAATACATGATATTTACAGAATTAAAGACTAAGTGAGTCACCTTTAACAAAACAACATAAAATATTAACAAGAAACATACAGATGTATCTCAGCAATGTATATATAGAAGGTATTTCCATGTCAAACTGTTTCACATTACTGAAAGAGAAACTTTAAAAGTACCTTTTGTAGTACAGTGTAGTTTTCAGACATCTAAAAGTCATGTTTAAAATTTCAACAGTTATAATAATTTAAACTACTAAAATTTTACAGAAATTACTAGCTATAAAAGTAATAAAGTATTTTCAGAACAGATTTACTTTGATACAAAAATAGAATCATTTTTAATGGTAGGTTTTGCACTACATCAACTGAAATTATAGTTTATTCAAATAAAGGCGAGATAAATTGAAAATTTTACTTTCCAGAATGCTCGTGTTAAAATGCCCAAGTGATAAAATGATGAAATTTTTTTGTTTTTCAGTATAATAGCCGATTCTCTATATATTTTACAGATACTGCACTATTACACAACAGGCATGTGATTTTGTCGACAAATAACAGTTTTAATACAACAAGATCACACACTAATTGTATGATTTTAGAATGCAAGTGATCATTTTGCAGTCTTCACCAAAGAACAAAACAAGAATGATGTCAACAAGAATGATGTCAGCAATGTAGGACACATGCCCCCTGAAAGAAATTCCTTGATGGGGCAAACGCACAAAAAAATATGATATGAAAGTCCCAACAATATGTGCATGTCTACTTCATGTTGATGATGGATACAGATTTGAATTGAGTGGAGACTGTATTGAGTTGGTTACACAATTGTAATATGGTTACCGGTAAGTCAAAAATGGGGGCATAACGAAAAAAGTGATAACCAGACATGAAAGTCCAGATGATATGTGCATGTCCTCTTTGTTGATGGTGTATAACAAGTTTTATTTGAATTGGATGAAAACTGTAGGTGTGGTGTTGATACACAAGAAAGTAAGATGGATGGAATGATGAATGAACAGATGGGTTGATGGATATTTCAAACATTGTATGTTTTTTAGGTCTTTGACACTGGGGGACACAAAAACTAATAAGAAAAGCATATGAAATTGCTTCATATGAAATAAATATTTTCAAATTGATAATGTCTTGTTTAGTGTATATATCCCGTTATTTCAGAAACAATCAGTTATTCAGTGTTTACTAAATTTGATCAATGTCACTTTAAAATTTAAATGGTTCAATTTTTCATTCCTGGTGTTGTTAAGAGTTAGTAATTGAATTACATGTTAAGAACATTGTGCAATTTCGTAAGCCAATCTGGGGCAGTGTGATTCTAGCTTAACTTAGACTGATTGTGCAAAGAGAACTTGGTTAATTAAAAATGTAATTTCAATTAATGAAATTTTTAAAAAAAAAAATTCATATAATGGATGGGACAGACTGTTAAAAGATGAGCAAGCTCATTAGGTGCAAAGTTAAAAAGAACTACAATTACTAAGATTAAAAACATAGATATACATTAGAAAGTTACAGTTGCCAGCCTCTCAGTGAATAGAATCAAGTTGGGGCTGGACTGTATGTATAGGGGGAGACCATTCCAGGAACAAATTGTTCTTGGAGAAAAGGAGTTGGAATGGTACTGAGTATGAGATTGTGGGATCAAGTAGTTCAGGTTCCTTGTAGGTATGTGGTGGTTATGGTCAACTGCAATAAGAATGTACTTTTTAAAAAAAAATATAATAACTTTTAAAGGGAATGTTTGATATGACATTGTTCAAGGGATTGCCAGTTGAGATCTTTAAGCATTTGAGTGATGCTGCTTGTTTGGCCATAGTTATTACAAACGTATCAAGCTGCAGATCGTTGTACCCGTTCAATTTTGTATATAAGGAATTTTTGCCAAGGGTGCCATATAGAAGAACAATATTCAAGCTGTGGGCAGATGTAGGTGTTGTAAGCTGTTTCTTTTACTTTTCTCTTGTTTGTTTTGACATTTCTTTTGATGAATCTAAGTGAATTGTTTGTGACATCCAGGTATTTAGCAGCTTCTGCAGTTTTTAGTGCTATATTATGGAGTGTATAATTGTAGATGATAGGTTTTTTCTTTCGAGTAATCCTCAATACCTCACACAAGCTTATCCGGATTGAACTCCATTGACCAGTCCTTTTCCCAGACTCCAAGGGAATGGAGATGGACCTTTCTTATAGACTGGTGCAACGATTGCTTTTTTCTAGTCTTTTGAGACTTGACCTGTTTCAAGAGATAGTTGGAATATCTTTGTATTGATTGGGGCTATCTTTTGGTAAAGTTCTTTTTGTAATCTTGGTAAAAGCTTTTTTGCTCGTCAGAAGATTCCACAAGAAGGTGAAATATTTAGCGTTATTTGACCAGAAGTAAATGGTGGTGTGATACCAACGGTGCTTGATCAATTTTTACAAAGTGTTGTATTTCTGCACCGACTGTTTTTTGTAACGAGCTTTTTCATTGATTGTCGTTAAGTCACATGATGTAAACACTTCGTTCGATCGCGAAAGTGAAACTGGGTAGACAAGGTGAATATGTGTTACCATACGTATTTGTTGGATATACATTTTTGTTTATATTGATTGCTACTTAGAGGAGTAACAAACGGCTACAAATGATTCTTACCAGGAAGTGAGAAGAATAATTTCGTATCATTGTCATTGAAGAATTTTAAGCCGCGCAGACAAAATATTTTGGAGTGGAAAAGCTCTTGGCTAGGGGTCCAGTAACCGGACGAGTCTAGAAGTCTGCTTACCTGACATGTAGGGAACGCGTTAGGGCTGCCTAGAGGTCTTGTTATCTGTTGTATTTTGGTGAGAAAATCATCTACCCAGTGTAGGACTCGAACCTACGACCCCCAGCTTGCAAGTCAGGTGCTCTACCAACTGAGCTAACCGAGCTCCTGGTTTACCAGAAGCCTCGAATCACTACACTCCTCCTCACTTTAATTTTGAAGGCTTATCGTGGAACCATAGAGCGAGGCATCAACTGTTCAGCTTCTAACAGAGTATAGCTTCTGCAAATACCGCATGCTCTATATAACTGGCCACGTAGCCTTCCTTTACAGTGGAATTGCAGAGCGGGACATCAACTGTTCAGCTTCCAACAGAGTATAGCCCCTGCAAACCGCATGCTCTACATAAACTGGCCACTGTAGCCCGCAGTTTCCAATTTACCTCGTCGCCAATGTTGTATTTTGGTGAGAAAATCATCTACCCAGTGTAGGACTCGAACCTACGACCCCCTGCTTGCAAGTCAGGTGCTCTACCAACTGAGCTAACCGGGCTCCTGGTTTACCAGAAGCCTCGAATCACTTCATATATCAGTAATACTGAAAACCACATTTGCAGAGAGGGAACATAGTGTATCTTTCAAAAAAACAAACTTGCTCTCAATCTCATTTTTTGTGGTTTAAGTATGGAAGTGTCTAGCCATCTTGTAACCGGACTCCTAGCCTGCGTTATAGTCGTCCGGTTAGCCCAACTAATTTGATGCGATCCTAGGAAACATTGAGATAATTTTTTCATATGGGCAATATCTCCATTCGCGTCGAACACTGGAAAGACCAAAATAGTTGAAGCAATTTCCGATGAAATTTTCATGGCTGGTGACTTTTTTCATGCTATAGGTTTAAATGCCGATTATTTCATGAATTGGCCATAAATTTAAATAAAACTTACATGTATCGAAAGGGGAATCAATTCCTCATTGATTTATGCAAAAATTATCAAATGATATCCAAAATAACGAATTTTCTGGCAATTTAAACCTATGTATGTACTTTACATGATTAACGTTTACGGCATGTCTACACGCCAATATGCGCAAGCGATAAAACCAATAACTTTACATGACTGTGTACAGTGTACTGTGATTTATCCTCCATTATTTTGGTCCATCAAAGTTTTGACATTGAGATTGCCCGTCAAAAATATAAAACAATCTGAACATCGAATTATTTTGACTAGTCGTCCAGTTACCGAACATCTAGAAAATACTCTGGATTTTCTAGCCGTCCGGTAATAGATTTCCTAAGGCGATAAATTTTTTATTCTCCGTTTTACAAACCCTCCTACGACAAAATAAATTGGGGAATTTTATTTTTCTGTCGGGAAATTTCTATCAATTTATTTTTTTATTTCCTCCTCTGTCATTATTCTTTATTTTTTACCCTATACTTTCCTGCAGTAAAATAAAATTGGGATTTGAAATTTTATTTTTAATTTTATTCCCTCCGACGACGACACTTGGGCAGTTCCATGGTTTGTAAAACGAACAATAAAAAAATAAAGGCCTAATAAATAATTAATGATACCTATTATTTACTAAAGATATCGATACTTACCTGCAAACAAAATTTTGTGTGAATACATACTTAAGATTTACTTTTAATCATCTCGAATAAATCACTGCATTATTCATGCGATGCTGAAATCAATAATGGCGAGATCGCCCTGACGTCACTCATTAAATTTCTGTTCATCTGGTGGCGGGCAAAATAATGTTTTTGTGGGATCGAAATTTTTAAATTTTAACAACTTTTTCACTGGATTTTCAAAATTAAAACAGTTTTGAAATACTTCCAGTTTTCGTGTTTTAGTATTCAAATATTTGTGATGTTGAAAACTTTTAGAAAAACAGTAGTTAAGCGTTCATAATTAATCCATCTTATTTCGAAATAATTAAAGTCAAAATTAATTTATGAATTGCTTTCCATTCATCCAATTTTTTTTATAAATTTGTGTTTTAAGAATTAAAGTTTAGGCCGTTAGAAAAACAGCTCTTTTTAC
Organism: Mercenaria mercenaria; assembly: GCF_021730395.1. Lineage (NCBI taxonomy): Eukaryota > Metazoa > Mollusca > Bivalvia > Venerida > Veneridae > Mercenaria > Mercenaria mercenaria. The sequence continues at coordinate 62,294,146 of NC_069364.1, forward strand.
AAAATAACATAGACGTTCGGCGATCAATGTTTTATCATTTCTAAAAATAGAACACCAATCTCCTTGGTTTTATCGACTGAAAAAAAAGGTAATCTATTCGAGACGATGAAAAATATATTTTGGTATGTATTCACACAATATTTTGTTTACAGATAAGTATTGATATCTTAAGTAAATAACAGTTAAAACTATATAAAATCATTACTTATTCATTAAGAAATCAATTACCGGACAGCTAGAAAATCCCCAGAGGATTTGCTAGCCGTCCGGTAACTGGATGGCTAGGACACAGGCTAGGCGTCCAGTTACCGGACGGCTAGACACTTCCTTTAAGTATGTTGCAAGTAACAGGAAACAAGTGCACTTATAATCCTTTAATCCTGGGAAAATCATGATTATGAATTCTATAAAGTATTAATAGTGCGTTGTAATGGAAGCATTTATCAAATTCATGTTTTTTTTTGCATTGCACGATTAATGTAATTACCAGATTAATGCTTTTCTTTTGTATTTTGAACTTGGAATGTGGTCATAAATTGTTGAATTCGTTTTGCTGCTTCAAGAGTTAATATAAGGGTGACTGTCAGGGGTGGCTGTTAAAATGTCATACTCAGTATGTCTGCAACCAGATTTAGATTTTTTAAAAAAGATACATAAAAAAAACAAAAAGCCAAAAAAAATGTAATAACATCAACTTTATGACCACTAAATTGACTGGCTAATAATAGCTTCTCCCAAACAATTACCATATACCTTGGTAACACCTTACAAAACTCTAACATCAGGTCTAGAGGTTGGACCCCTAGCTAGCCACTTCATATACTGAAACACTCTGTGTTATAATTTTTTTGCTGTGATTTTTTTTTTCATTTCTGACTCATTTTTAGCAATGTTATTGGAAAACGCACCTGAAACAACAAATTTGGAAGGAACTATAGCTATTTGTAGGAAAAATATATAATCTTGTTACTATATAAATTCAACTGTCAAGTACATGCTTATATGAAAAATATGACCAGGAGCACCGTGCACATGGATAGTGTGATAGAGAATAATAGGTTAGTGCCGTAGATGAGAAAGTTTATCTGGCGAGGTGGAGGAGGTTATTGGGTGAGCCGAAGACGAACCTGATAACGTCCGGAGCCGAGCCAAACTTTCTCCATCTTAGGCACTAACCTATTATTCTATTTATCTTGTCATTACTTCATTTTCCGATATTTGGCAATTTATTTTACAAAAATAAGTGTGCGACAGCCGTTTTAATGACGTCATATTCGTAATGACGTCACTTATATAATGACGTAATCACCGACAAAATCGCAATAACTTCCTCGATTTTGAATAGAAACTCATTATTTGACCACTCATTTTCTTAGTTCAGACATTTCCAACACAATGGTGATGGTTTCAATGCAAAATTTCTTATGGCAACAATATCGATCATAAGGTCACATGATCAACTGACCGTATATCACTGGTCACATGATCAACTGACGGTATATCATGAAAGATATACGGCACCCTGATATCGGGTCGAAAATACTGCAAGTGACAGGATAAAATTGAATAATTACATATTTTGAGCATCAGCAAATATGTTGTTTAACTGCAGTCAGTCAGTCAGGCACTTAAAAAAATTACAAATTATTATTGTTACTTTCTGATGTTAAGTACTTACCAATGAGCATATTAGTAAGCACATGAAGGTTGTGTAACAAAATGCAATAAATAATAATTATTAGTAGGCTGCTCAGATCTGTATGATTCACTACCATTGTTTTAAGTGTACAGTACCAAAGGTTTTATAAGCTGTTCAACAATTGTATTATACTAGAAAACACATTACATAGTTAAAGTTTTAGGTTGCAAAGTTTTTTCCAGGGTACATTTTGTCAGGCAAAACTTATATAAGCTTTTTGTTATCTTATAGCTACATTTAAAAGTACAAATGTACAAGTTTGCTAGGTATCTACTTACCTGCTGGAAGTTATTAAAAATACTGAATGCTTAACAAATAATGAAAATACCTTGTATACTTTTCAGGGCTGATCATGAGAACCCCTGGCTTCTTCCTCTATCACAAATATGATTTCACTGCATCATACCACCTCTAAACAATGTCCAATGGGATGCCGAAGAAACCGCTGGTGTTTCGAGTGAATGACCACGGCCAGGGACCTGAACTTGTCCGCCAAGTTTTCCTTGAACGTGGCTGGGTTGAGTTTGACGAGGATGACCAAAGTGAGTCAGACTGGAATTTATGGTGGCGAACATCACGCTTCCGACTCAGTGACTATGAGAATCTTTTCCCTTGGCAAAGACTCAATCATTATCCAAAGTCAACTGGAATTACAAAGAAGGATTGTTTGGTCAGGAACTTGAAACGCATGAAAGGTGTCCATGGCTCGGCGATGTATAATTTTAGTCCAGTGTCTTTTAATTTGCCAAATGATTACACAAGATATCTTGCTGAGTATGGAAAGATCAAAGCAAAAACTGATCCAAAGAATTTTGCCTGGATATGTAAGCCAGCTGATATGTCACGTGGTCGTGGTATATTTGTGTTTAAAGATATTTCTGATTTGCAGTATGATTGTAATGCAGTGGTACAGCAATACATTGCTTGTCCTCTGTTGATAGGTGGCTACAAATTTGATATACGTTTATATGTGGCAGTGCCGTCTTTCCATCCATTGACAGTTTATGTATTCCAAGAAGGGATTGTTAGATTCAGTACAGAAAAATATGATATGTCAGCTCTAAACAACATCTTTGCACACTTGACCAATACATCTATCAATAAACACAGTCCATCATACACAACAGACAAGGAAAGAATTGGACCAGGATGCAAGTGGACCCTCACTCAATTGCGGTACTATCTACATCAAAACAGTCTGGATGACCGACTGCTGTGGGCTAGAGTTACAAACATAATTATTCTGACTTTGCTAATACAAGCTCCCCAAGTGCCAAAAGAAAAGAACTGCTATGAACTGTATGGTTTTGATATTCTGATTGACGAGAATTTGAAACCTTGGCTTCTTGAAGTTAATTTTAGCCCTGCTGTTGGCACAGATTGCCAGGTTGATGTCCTTGTTAAGAAGCCTATGCTTCATGATTTAATAGACATGCTAAACTTCAAGGATAGTGATGCTGATCGTGTTGGTGTAGAAAAGCAGGTTAATACAGGTCGGCTGACAAACAGAGGTAGAATGTCTGCAAATAGGAACAAACCTGAGCCAGTAGACAGGACAACCACGTCAAGCAGACTGAGCCAGCGTGGCGGAATACAACGAATGAACTCTACAATATCAGCCACCTTGAAAAGCATTGACCCGCCTGAAGTTGAGCAAACATTGTCTTTCATTCAGCAGGACAATCCGTCCATTCAGAAAACCAGTGAAGAGAAAATGTGCTATGGTTTACCACTGGTTTACCCTTCAGATGATGAGAAAGGTGACAGTGAGGATCATTCTGGTAGATCTAGTGCCAAAAGTGACTATATTGAAGCAGATATTTATGCTCTTTACTCAGGGGCAAGATTCACACCTGCCCCAACAATAACTTCTATAGGACAGCCAACTCTAGAGAAGTCATACGGTTCATTTGAAAGAAGTGGGACAATGTCTTCTATTAAGAAAACTGAATCTGTGCAATCTCTTAATCAGCGTGGTGATAAACTGTCTCTTAAAAGTTTTGGAAACTCGGACAGTGCTTATTCTAGTTTCTCTGATAACTCTGATAAAGTGACTGTGAGTAGTACAAATAGTAAAAGTAAAATATTCAGTCATAGAAGGAAAAGCTATTCCTTACAAACAGAGGTACTCTCAGAGACACCAAGAGAAGCTGACTCGTTTCAGATCAAATCTTTGAGGCCGACAGAAAACTCAAAATCTTTAAGGAAAGTGTCAAACCGAGGTGTAACACCTGTAAATAATATAGTCAGTTTTAGAAGTAAATCTAGGGTGAATGTGCCCCAAATTGATAGAAATATGACTAAAAGTAGAAATGTTTCAAGAACACCTTCAAACTTTGTTACTAGATCAAGTTCTAGATTTGGTAATGTATCAAGGAGAAGTGATCAGGAATTCAGTCAGAAAAATCATGCTCAGGGAGTCATGTCAAGTATGTCATCTGTTTCAAAAACCCCTAGAGAGAAAGAGACAATAAATCTAGGACTGACTGGAATATCCAAGAAAACACCAACAAGTCATAAGTTCCGCCAGAAATCAAAGTCGCTGATGTCGCATCATAAACCTAAAGGTCCTCCGCCCAAGGTTGGGGACTTCTTTTTAGTCTTTCCTTTCAATGAAGGGACCTTCAAAGCTGCCAACTCTACACTTGATCCTCATGTAGTTATCAAAGAAACTCAGAAACTCTTCAAGGATTTGAAACTGGAGGTAGAAAAGGCATCAGATGACAGGAAGATTGGAGGACTGCTCCCGTATGGGTCTGCAGCAGACGCAGAGAGACTCTGGGCTCCAGTAAAACCACAACCAGAGGAGCAGTGAGACTGTATTGTCCAGGTAAACATATTTATATGATAGGTTTGCTAATCATACCATCCTAGGCTTTTATGGGCACTCAAAACATTTCCGTTTTCATTTCTGAAATGGGTACGGTAAGATGAAAATGCTCCAACTGTAATGATCAGGTTGTATCAGTAATTTAAGTTGGCATCTAATAAAAAAAAATGTTAGACCTGATAATCAAAATAACAACAATCTTGTATAAACACAAGCTGTTCACTGCACAAACACCAAATGATTTGTGTTTTTTTCTCATCAAAACTTAATTAAGTTTTCATTTAATTCAGAGACAGACTAATTTTGATAGAATTATTTTAGTTCAGTATAAAAAAATCTTTATTCTTTTCATTTCTATTTTTTAATACTTTCCTAAAAACATTACTATCCGTGTATAGATAGACCTCCATAGTGAATTGAAAATAAGGGATTTCTCAGAAGTGAGAGAAAAAAGGAAGCTTGAATGGACTAGGTAAATTTATGCACATTTTAGAATCTATAAACTGCACTAAACACACTTTTCAGGGTATTTTTTTGTAATTTATGACTAATCATCATGTGATAAGAATATGATATACTACTTTATATCTGTAAATCCTTGAGGGTCATTCATGATATAATCATCACTCTATTAAATGATCTTTTCTGTCATTTCTTAAATCACTTCACAGATGAAGTAGTTATGTGGTTTTTAAAGGGGCAGACCTTCTTGTGAAAAAAAAAATAGAAAAATATTTGTTAATGTTAAAAAGTAGTATCAGAATAAAAAGCTCTTGAGTAGTTAGTCTGTTCATGTTAAAAAGTAGTGTAGCATCAGAATAAAAAGCTCTTGAGTAGTCTGTTAATGTTAAAAAGTAGGATCAGAATAAAAAGCTCTTGAGTAGCCTGTTCATGTTAAAAAGTAGTATCAGAATAAAAAGCTCTTGAGTAGTCTGTAAAATGTGGAAAAGCTGTGTTAGCCATGCAGTAAAAATATATATACACAGTAAAACTCGCATTACGCAGCCAACCAAGGGTGTGACACAATCTGACTGCTTGATGGAGGTGGCTGTTTAACATAAGTTGAAATAAGAACAAAAAGTAAATTTGGGAAGCAGGCTTACTAGCTGTTTAAACTTTAAGGCAAGGGGCTATTTAATACAAGTGGCCACTAAGGCAGATTCAACTGCAGCCTTACTTTATATCATAGTATGATACATGTAAGATATTCATGAGTTTTGTTACTTCATATGCTTAACAAAAAGTATTTAGATGCAGCATGAATCATATCCCTTTAAAATAATAGCAAAACTTGCACAGTCACTCCGGTAAGACATTGTCATTAGACAGGGTATGTTTTAATCCCCAGCAGAGAATATAAGTATTTAATTCACATACAAGAAGTTTGTAGTGGACTGAAGTGGACAATATCAGACACTTATTGTACCCTCAAAGCAAATTTTATTACCAGTTGAGATGCTTTGATACTTGAGCAAATGTTATCTTTTCTTTTTGAAGATTATTGTCTCCAAAGACCTGAATTTATAAGGCAAAAATGTTTTTATTTATCGAATTATTGTTGTTGAAATTTCTCATGTTGATATTGTAATAGTTTGTAGTAAGTTTAGGTCTTTTATAAAAACTGAATTAGACAATCAACTCATGGGTTTCTATTGAAGTATTGTCCCCCCAAAAAATTTCCTGAAAAGTTTATTTGGAGCAAGTGGTTCATATTTTTTTGATAACAAAAACATGGCCAACAAACACATTCTTCAGTCTTGTGTTTGGTTGTTTGAATTACCCTAGGGTTGGGATAGAGACTTTTTCTATTAAATTTTCAAGTGATAAGAGTTATAGCTCCTGCAAGAATGCTGAAATGAAAAGGAAAATTTTGCTTCATTTATTTTTGGGGGTTTGCTTTACAACTAAATATAGATTAATCATTTAATTCTGGAAAGGTAAGAATATTTTTTTCCACTTTTACTTTATGGTATGACCATTTTTAGCTCATCTGATTTTTTGAAAAAAAAATGATGAGTTATTGTCATCACTTGAGCGGTTGTCAGCGTCGGCGTCTGCGTCGGCGTTGCCTGGTTAAGTTTTATGTTTAGGTCAGCTTTTCTCCTAAACTATCAAAGCTATTGCTTTGAAACTTGGAATACTTGTTAACCATCATAAGCTGACCCTGTATAGCAAGAAACATAACTCTATCTTGCTTTTTGCAAGATTTATGGCCCCTTTTGTACTTAGAAAATATCAGATTTCTTGGTTAAGTTTTATGTTTAGGTCAACTTTTCTCCTAAACTATCAAAGCTATTGCTTTGAAACTTGGAATACTTGTTCACCATCATAAGCAGACCCTGTACATCAAGAAACATAACTCCATCTTGCCTTTTGCAAGATTTATTGCCTCTTTTGGACTTAGAAAATCAGTTTTCTTGGTTAAGTTTTATGTTTAGGTCAGCTTTTATCCTAAACTATCAAAGCTATTGCTTTAAAACTTGCAACACTTGTTCACCATCATAAGTTGACCCTGTACAGCAAGAAACATAACTCCATCCTGCTTTTTGCAAGATTTATGGCCCCTTTACGACTTAGAAAATATCAGATTTCTTGGTTAAGTTTTATGTTTAGGTCAACTTTTTCTCTTAAACTATCAAAGCTATTGCTTTGAAACTTGCAACACTTATTGACCATCATAAGCTGACCCTGTACAGCAAGCAACATAACTCCATCCTGCTTTTTGCAATAATTATTGCCCCTTTTTGACTTAGAAAATCATTTTCTTGGTTGAGTATTATGTTTAAGTCAACTTTTCTCATAAACTATCAAAGCTATTGCTTTAAAACTTTAAACAACAGTTTTTCACCATCATAAGTGGACACTGAACATCAAGAAACATAACTCTGTCCTGCTTTTTGCAAGAATGATGGCCCTTTTTAGACTTAGAAAATCATGGGTAGGACAATATTTCTATTACACAAAAAAAATCAGATGAGCGTCAGCACCCGCAAGGCGGTGCTCTTGTTTTTAGATATTTTTTCCCTTTTTTTCAAAATTTAAGATTGAAGATAATTCAAAAATTGGTTAATTTAAACTTTTTCATAAGGTTAATCAAGTTTTTAAGGTTATCTTTTGTTCTTCTAAATATTTTTGATATCTTTTTGCTAAAATCTTATACATTCCTGCCAGAATTTAGACCAAATACGGGGATAAAATACAATCTTTTTTCCTTAATCTGATTTAAGACCGTCAAAATTTGCAGACATAATAAGTGAAACGTTACCATTCTTAAAATGTAGGGAAAAGTATGGCTATAAATGTAGATACAAAAGATAAATTTTCTCAAGATATCCGTTTTTGGTGCACAAGTTCTTTATATTAACACTGTAGGGTTATTTCCGTTAAAAGTTAATCTTGTTAAAATGTGCAAGGTCTCATTTGTTTGTATTTAATTTTGATATGAACGTTTCAATTCAAATAGTGATTGCATATCCCTGCCAGGTTATTCAGTGTATTTTTCAACAGGATTTATTAAATAGAAACCGTCACTAAAAGAAACTATTGATTCTAAAATGTAGCTTATTTGAAAATGTTTACACTGGACAAACCTAGAAAAACATTTAGGATCATACATAACATAAAGATAGGGTTTTATACATAAAATTAATTTTGGGGAAATCTTTTGAAATTGTTTCATGTTTGAATGCAAGAAGCTACCTTAATGTCGTCAGAATGGTTAAATATTGAAAAGCTTGTTTTCATATTATACTAATGTTGAATATCTTTACAAAGTACGAATTTATTCAAAGTAAAATCATCAATAGATGGCTGTATCTGTATTTTCTACAATTGCTAAGTCATTCAACATGACGTAAATTGCTTTCTAAGCCAGAAAATCCGCTCCTACTTTATAAAAGAACATACAATTTTCTTGCATGTATGATTATGTTTTATAGGTAATATGACACCATAGCTTGTCTAGGAAAAATGTCAGTGTCAAGTGCAGTATTTGGTACATGTCTGATAAAATGTTATGTTTAACGGTAATTTTGACCGCTCAGTAAAAATCATTTCACGTAATGATTTCATACTTTACTAAAGTGTATATGTGAATGCAGGTACAATTCAACTCATGGTATAGATAAGATTAAATGTTTATTATTAGTCATTTACTGATGGAACACTGGAGGGCACTGTAGGAATGCCACCCGTCTGTCCATCATTCCACAAATCTGGATCCTGTGGTAACTCAAAAAGTATTAGTGCTAGGTTCATAAAACTTGGTATATGAATAGAGGGTAATATGTAGATTATGCATGTACATGACTTATGCTTGTAGGTCAAAGGTCAAGGTCACTATTCAAGGTCAAGTAAAAATTGTTTCTCCATAACTTTCATATGCATTGATGGATTATCTTAGTGATACACACAAATGTGCCCCATGTAGAGACTTACCCTAAAGCACTCTTTACACAAGGGAAACAATGTTTATAAAGTGAATTTGTTTAGTGAACACCATTTGTCAACATGTTATATCAGTGCAATGGAAAAGTAACCTATCAATGTTAAATGATATGCAGAATAAGGCAATCATGCATCTAACAGTCCTAAAATTGATTTCTTTGATTTTCTCAGTTTTCTAGATACCGGTATTTTTCCCATACTTTGACGCATATATATGGGTAGTAGAGATTGTTCTCTTTCCAACAATAGCCTTCTCAACATTTTTTACCTTGTGAAATTCTGTGGGTTTTGTCTTTTTCAAAAAAAAAAAATGTCTTTGGTGACAAATTTCACCACAGAAAATGTCACACTTTCCCCAGGGCATTAACTGATTTGATCTTTACATAGTTTTCTATTCATACTGCTAATCCTTGTAGCAATTATGCATGCTTTTTTCCTGCCTAGAGGTAAAAAGTGCATGATTTGCATGAGGTACTAGGTCAGTAGTCACCTAAGCCTACCAAAAAGTCTTAGCGGAGTTGTCTCCATTTTTTCCAAATATTTTACCTGGGATCATTCTTTTCAGCTCTAATAACTTTTTTTCAGAAAAAGATATTTTAATATTTTTTTCAGTCTATGTACTTTGATGCAGTTAACTAAACATATATCTAAAATAGATAGTTCAAACATGAAGTTTGTATTTTTAGTTCCACTGCCTACCCCAAGATGAGACAATGTGTCAGTGCATGATCTATGCTTGTTGGTTAAAGGTCGAGGTCACTGTTCAAGGGCAATTAAAAATTTGTTTCTGCTCCATTACTTTTAATTGCATTGAAGGATTTTTTAGTACTACACAGAAATGTTCCCCATGATGCTATGGGCTACTGTCATCAAACTTAATAGGATGATTGCCAGTTGTCAGTAGACAGTTGCTAGTTTTTGGGGTAAGTAGGTCAAAGGTCAAGGTCACAGTGACCTCAAGGCTGAAAATGGTTTCTGTTTAATAATTAAAGAATGATTTGTTTGTCAGACTCCTTAGGATGATTAACTGTAGTCCATAGATTACTCCAGAATGTTTAGTAGGTCATTTAGTCAAGGTCAAAGCCACAGGATGCAAAATTACGTACCCACTTGCCTCTGACTGGTTATCATGGGGGGCAAAAGTATTTTTACAATTTATTTTTATAATATGTTTTTATAATGCCACCTGGTCTGTGAGAATACTGGATATCCAGTCCAATCAGAAAATTGCAGAATTTTCATTTGACAAATTTGAATAAATTCATTGGACCATCTTTTTGTACTTGTAAAAAACCATATATATTTTTTTTAGTTCATGGTAGGCACTGCATCAACAAATGAGAAAAAATGGTATTTAAATTGAAAGAAAGTAGTTATATCCCACACATAGATAAGTTTTCATCATAGTTGTAGAAATACTGCTTCCGATAAACTTTGTTTAACTCAGAACAGTCATGTATTACATGTAGTGCTACGTATACTTCATGTTGTTTTACAGATATATTTTCAATATTTAAAGAAACTAATTCCAGAGGTGTGTCCAAAAAAAAAGTGTAATGGATGATACTATTTCAACTTAATTTGCATGCAAGAAAGTTTGGATCGTTTAATTTCTTGGTCTTGAAAAGTTTGTTTTTTTCCTCTCTTAGAAAGTTTCGAAAATGAACACTTGGTTTTTGATGATGACAGACAATCTAGTAGCATAAGTACATATTGTTGTAGTGCTGTGATTTGTGTGTGTTTGGGACGAAGTTAGGGCTAATTTTTGTGGGCATGAAATTTAATTTCAACAAATAAACAAAATTCACATTTTGTGTTCAAAAGTTGATATCCACAATTTCAAATCCCCACAAAACAGCCATATAGTGCAAAAACCAAGAAATTTTATACCCTTAAAATTAAATTATATTACTGTAATATAAAATATTGTTGCATAAAAAATGGTATATTTACAACCTTCTCCATTTAGGAAAATTTGAAATAAACTTTTACAATTTATATATCATGTATAAATATCAATAAACGTGCAAAAAGAACTTAAGTATTCTAGATGAATTATATCTTTTTAATATCTGAAAGAAGCTAGTTGGGGGAAAAACTTTTTAGCCAGGTGTTAAAAAAGCAAATGATTTGATTCTATTCAAACATGAATAACTGTTATAAAACATAAATTGATCCTAATTATTTTATGTGTCAAGATTTTAGGACATCTGTATTGTAGTATGGAATACTTGTGGTATAAATGTTTGGCATATCTGTCAGTTACGATTTGGAAACTTGAATGTATTGTCAAGTTTATATACAATGAATGAATCGTTGGCATATAGTTAAGTTTATTCATTAGAGTGCAGCTATACTTGATACATGTAAATTTCTTCCTTACATGTATTGTCTTTATATGGGTTAATGGGACATTTTTTATGTTCATAACTTAATAATGGTACCAGCAGTATAGTTATTCAACAACACTAACTAAACACAGAAGGCCTTGTTAAACCTTAGTTAAATAATTCCGGTTCATATATAGTAAAAAAATTTAATATTTGATGTCTCGATTTATTTTGAACCCTGAATGACGGTGTGACATGTAAACAATGTGACTAGAAGAAACACAACTATTTGTCTTGATGTTTGTATTTGTGGTAATTGTACATATTGTCGCCATGGGGGCTTCAAATTGTGGTATCAATAGAATAGAAGTTGGTTCTATACGCACCAGTTGCATTAATTCAAAGGCTCAGTATTGTTATAAATTTTAAACTCTTGACTGCAGTCTCTTTTAAAAAAAAAAAAAAAAAATAGCAGTAGTGGTGTTGATAGTTTAGTGGTTTTGTTCATTACTTCAGTTGGGTGCATTATACATTATATGCAGTTAAGTTGAAGATAAAATAAATGACCACTGTTCTTTAAAGCAACATTCTATTGCTAATTCTCTTTACTGACATCAGTCATTTTTTATTTTTTTATTTTTTTTGCAATTAGCTATAAGTTTATGTTAGCATTGAGGCAGATATCTGCCCCCAAAATCATTGAGAAAAATTGATGAAGCCCTTGTTTATAATATTTCTGTAATAGAAGGGGAACTCATACAAGAGTACAAGGTAGATTGAAAATCAGACCCGGGTGGTTACTGGAGATTGCAACAGATTAGTTAGTTATTTTTCTTCTGAGAAATATTTTATGTGGTATGATGTTGCAAAGGTTTCTATGCAACACTATTTTTGTGTCAGTAATAGATCAGTTCAACAGATTTATTTCACTGTTCTACTAAAAGGCAAAGTCCTGATGCAAGAGAAACATTTATTAAATTGTACAATAGACTTAAAACCTTAATCCCTTCAAAGGACTTGAACAAAAGAACTACATGCTTTGACCAGTGCCAAATGTAAATAATGTTTAAGTGGTTAACCCTAGTTTTTCAATGTGTAATCCTCAAATATATAAACTTTGAAATCTTAATCTTATATTCGGGAAATCACCACATTAAATTTTCTATAAGATTATTTCACCTTATACAAAGCATGTTCTATATCTTTGACATGAAAACAGTAACTTTTAAATTCTTGTTCTGCTGACAGAATTGTGTGCCCAAATCACATAGCTGCTCAATTCACAATACTCCACATGGTAACTCAGTTCACATTACCCCAAATGGCTGCTCAATTCTCATTACTCCACAAGGCTGCTCATAACTCAATATTCTGTGGTTGCTCAGTTTGCATTATTTTACCATGGTTACTCAATTCACATTACTCTACATACTGCTGAATTCATATTACTTCTTCACATGACGTTCAGTTCACATTACTTCACATGGCTGTGCAAGTCTGGCTGTTCAGATCACATTACTCCAAATGGCTGTTCTTACTCCATGGGGCTGTTTAAATCACATTACTCTACATAGCTGCTCAGTTCACATTATTCCACATGGCTACTCAATTCTCATTACTCAGTATGCCTGCTTAATTCCCATTACTCCACATGACATCTGAATTCACATTACCAGTATTCTGCAGCTGCTCATTACTCTACATAGCTGCTCAGTTCACATTATTCCACATGGCTACTCAATTCTCTTTACTCAGCATACCTGCTTAATTCCCATTACTCCGCAAGACGTCTGAATTCACATTACCGGTATTCTGTGGCTGTTCAGTTCACATTACTCTACATAGCTGCTCAGTTCACATTATTCCACATGGCTATTGAATTCTCATTACTCAGCATGCCTGCTTAATTATGTCTCCCACCACTGTGGTGGGAGACATATTGATTTACTCCTATCTGTGTGTCTGTCTGTCACAAATCTTGTCCACGCTCTAAGTCGAACATTTCTCATCCGATCTTCACCAAACTTGAACAAAATGTGTTTGCCAATAAGTCCTCAGCCAAGTTCGATAACTAGCCAAATCAGCCAAGGCACTTCGTAATTATGGCCCTTGAATTACCGAAATTACTGATGCCAGTGATACAGGTCTTGGTGCATGGGTGACTCAGATACATAATGGAGAAGAAATGCCAATCTAGATAATTAGGCAGTTGTGGGAGACATGTATTTTTCTCAAAAGCAGCTCTAGTTCCCATTACTCCGCATGACGTCTGAATTCACATTACCACTATTCTGTGGCTGCTCAGTTCACATTACTCTACATAGGTACTCAGTTTACATTACTCCACATAGCTGCCCAGTTCACATTACTCAGCATAGCTGCCAAGTTCACATTACTCAGCAGAGCTTCCCAGTTCACACTCAGCTGCTCAGTTCGCATTACTCCACATAGCTGCTCAGTTCGCATTACTCCACATAGCTGCTCAGTTCATATTACTCCACATAGCTGCTCAGTTCACATTACTCCACATAGCTGCTCAGTTCACATTACTCAACATAGCTTGCCAGTTCACATTACCGGTACTCCACATAGCTGCTCAGTTTGCATTACTCCACATAGCTGCTCAGTTCGCATTACTCCACATAGCTGCTCAGTTCGCATTACTCCACATAGCTGCTCAGTTCGCATTACTCAACATAGCTGCCCAGTTCACATTATTCCACATGGCTACTCAGTTCACATTATTCCACATGGCTACTCAGTTCACATTATTCCACATGGCTACTCAGCATGTCTGCTTAATTCCCATTACTCTGCATGATGACTGAATTCACATTATTCTGTAGTTGCTCAGTTCACATTACTTCACCATGGTTGCTCCACATACTTCTCAGTTCACATCACTTTCCATGGCAGCTCAATTCATATTATTAGCTCGACTATACGAAGTATAAGGAGAGCTATCCTACTCGCCCCGGCGTCGGCGTCTTTCCGCGTCCCCACCTTGGTTAAAGTTTTGGTGCACTTTCTCTTTTTTCAACTTATCTCTGTAATTACTTGATGGATTTGATTCAAACTTGAAATACTTATTCCTCATCATCATCCACATCATCTGACATAAGGGCCATAACTCTGGCACCAATATTTCATGAATTATCCCCCCTTTTCACTTAGATTTTCAGGTTAAAGTTTTGATGCACTTTCACTCTATCTCTGTTATTACTGAATGGATTTGATTCAAACTTAAAATAGTTGTTCAACATCATCACCCACATCATATGACACAAGGTGCATAACTCTGGCACCATTTTTTCATGAATTATTCCCCCTTTTTACTTAGAATTTCAGGTTAAAGTTTTGGTGCACTTTCACTCTACCTCTGTTATTACTGAATGGATTTGATTCAAACTTAAAATAGTTGTTCAGCATCATCACCCACATCATATGACACAAGGTGCATAACTCTGGCACCATTTTTTCATGAATTATTCCCCCTTTTTACTTAGAATTTCAGGTTAAAGTTTTGGTGCACTTTCACTCTACCTCTGTTATTACTGAATGGATTTGATTCAAACTTAAAATAGTTGTTCAGCATCATCACCCACATCATATGACACAAGGTGCATAACTCTGGCACCATTTTTTCATGAATTATTCCCCCTTTTTACTTAGAATTTCAGGTTAAAGTTTTGGTGCACTTTCACTCTACCTCTGTTATTACTGAATGGATTTGATTCAGACTTAAAATAGTTGTTCAACATCATCACCCACATCATATGACACAAGATGCATAACTCTGGCACAATTTTTCATGAATCATTTCCCTTTTTACTTAGAATTTCAGGTTTTGGTGCACTTTCACTCTATCTCTGTAATTACTGAATGGATCTGATTCAAACTTAAACAATTGTTCAACATCATTACCCTTATCATATGATGCAAGGTGCATAACTCTGGCACCAATCTTTTATTAATTATTCCCCCTTTTTACTTAGAATTTTAGGTTAAAGTTTTGATGCACTTTCACTCTGTCTTTGTTATAACTGAATGGATTTGATTCAAACTTAAAACATTTGTTCAGCATCATCACCCACACTATATGGCACAGGCTGCATAACTCTGGCACCAATAATTAATGAATTATGCCCCTTTTTGCTTAGGATATACTTATATAGTGTTTTGATACATTTTATCTTTACCTCTCTTATTACTTTAAGTTGATATTTTTGACATAGACTCAGGCTATTGTGCAATATCTTCATCCACAATTGGAGTCATTAAACACTCCAGTGATCGCTCTAGTTTCCTCAGATATGCCAAGTTTCATTATCCAGCATCGAAATAGTCGAGCACGCTGTCTCCTGTGACAGCTCTTGTGTAACATAGCTGTTCAGTTCACATTACTTCATACATCCAACTCATGGTCTGAGACCAATTACTTGCCACTCACTACTGAGTGTGAGAGACACTGGACCTGTCATGTGAGGAACATTCAGCTGTCTTGTGGAAGACGAATGGTTGTACCCAGGGGCCTAGCCAGTTACCTCAAGTTATACTTGAAAGTGGCAGCTGCATGGGGTCTTCATTCAACTTTAATAGATGTAGTCATCAGCATATGACTTGATTTGTGTCAATGTCACTTTAAAAACAATGTTTCTGATTCAGTTAATTTTTGCATATAATCCTTTTATTTACTGTGGGATAAAACCATGAAGAAAATAAGGTACTACCTAAGAAATATAGTATTAAATAGGAGTATGTTCCATTATTACATTTGCCTAGTGGTAGAGCGCCCGCTTCAAGTATTGGAGGTCATACGTTCACCTTCTGACTGCTTCATACCAAAGACTTGAAAAATGTTCCTGGCAGCATCCTGACTTGGTGTTCAGCATTAAGAACTTGGAACGGTCAATTTTTCAAATTGATGCCTTTATTGATTTTTATTTGATGCCATGTGTGAGTGTGTCTAGGCACAATTTTTACAATTTAACTTTGGTTGAACTAGTTGTTCCACTCTACAGTTCTCGTTTTCATTTCAGGTTAAGAATCATGATGTACAGTAAAGCTTGATGTTTGGTATCAGAAAATGATACAGAGTGATCGAGAAATCATGTTGTTGATCATGTTAAAGAAATCTGGAATTGTGGGAAATGGTCATGGCAGTAAACAGATCCTGTTGCATTTAGGGAATCCAGGTTGAAGAAAAGTCGTATGTGTAAGACAAGATTTACATGCAGCATTTTGAATATGGTGAATTATTACAAAGTCTGATATCCTTTCCACACAAATTACATTACTGGGTCTGGTAGAAATGTCGTTGTATCTATTTTTGATCTATGTTCTGTTGCATTGTTTTCCAAGGGGAAAAACAAAGATAGCTACACACAGCTCATCAATTGGATAAAGTTCTAAGCAATTTGGTCAAGCACTGTAAATATATTAAGTATATTTCTGCATATGTTTATCAAATGTTGGCCAGTGCAGTCTTGCAATATAAAGTTTGGGGAAAAAGTTATTTCCGTAAAAATATACAAAATATACATGTACATTTTGTATATTGCAATATTATTTATTGTTATCTTTTGTGCTTGCAGTCAGTTGTAAAATATTGCAGAGCAAGAATTAAGCTAATTTTTAGCTTGACTATTCAAAGAATAGTCTAGCTATTCTACTCACCCTGGCGTCGGCATTGGCGTCGGTGTCACACCCTGGTTAAAGTTTTGCATGCAGGTACATATGGCTATCATTTAAAGGCATATAGCTTTGAAACTTATTTTTTTCTTTTTCTAGGTCAATTACCAACCTCACTGGGTCAAGTGCCATAACTCTGACATGTATTTTGGCCAAATTGTGCCCCCTTTTGGACTTAGAAAATCCTGGTTAAGTTCTACATGCAAGTTACTATCTCCAAAACTAATGCCGATATTGAATTGAAACTTCACATGTGTCTTCGGGGTTATAAAACTAGGTGATAGCATCAAGAGCTATAACTCTGACATGCATTTTGGCCAAATTATGCCCCCTTTTGAACTTAGAAAATCCTGGTTAAAGTTTTGCATGCAAGTACATATAGCTATTACTTAAAGGCATATAGCTCTGTAACTTATTTTTTCTTTTCTAGGTCAATTAATTACCAACCTCACTGGGTCAAGTCCCATAACTCTGTCATGTATTTTGTGCAAATTATGCCTCGTTTTGGACTTAGAAAATCCTGGTTAAAGTTTTGCATGCAAGTTAATATCTCCAAATCAAATGCAGATATTGAATTGAAACTTTACTGTATCTTCAGGGTTACAAAACTAGGTTATAGCATCAAGTCCCATAACTCTGACATGCATTTTGGCCAAATTATGTCCCCTGTGAACTTAAAACTTCCGGTTAAAGTTTTGCATGCAAGTTGCTATCTCCAAAACTAATGCAGATACTGGATTGAAACTCTATAGATATTCTAACATTAAGGGTAATATTCCTGCTTCTGGGACAACAATTCGAATAGTCGAGTATTTGCTGTCTTACGGACAGCTCTTGTTATTAACTTATATTAAGTCTAAACATGATTTTATATTTTGCTGCCGTTACCTGGTCATTGACAAATTTTTGCCTTTTGATGACGTCTGCTTTCAGAATTAATGTAGTATCTTCCTTTAATTTAAAACAAGAGAAGTATTTTATATTTGACTGTGATATTTAATAAGTATTTATACAATGTAATTTTAAACAATGTTTTGTTAAACATGATCTGTTAGATAAGATTACAAGGTATATTTGTTAAGTTAGAATGTTTTGTTTCTTTGTGAGGATTGTTAAAGGTGATTTTAACATAGGGCTGTCATTGAAATGAGAAATGTCATATATCAACTGACAAATATCATATATCAGCTGACAAATATCATATATTGACTGACAAGTATGAAGAAAACATCAATACTGTGAAATCATTTAATTTCGTCGTCCTTCATTCCGTCCGTCGTCCTTCCGAGAATGTTGTGTCGCGCCTAGCTCCAAAAGTATTTGACCTAGAGTCACAAAACTTTACAGGAATGTTGGTCAGCATGTGTAGTTGTGCACCTGGGGTTTCGCGCCCGAATTCATTCAGTCATTTAGGAGTTATGGCCCCTGACTTTGTAAAAATTGGTTATTTTAGTGTTGTGTCGCGCCTAACTCCAAAAGTATTTGACGTAGAGTCACAAAACTTTACAGGAATGTTGGTCAGCATGTGTAGTTGTGCACCTGGGGTTTCGCGTCCGGATTCATTCAGTTGTGTAGGAGCTATGGACCCTGACTCAGTAAGAAATTAGTCATTTTAATGTTGTGTCGCACGTAGCTCCAAAAGTATTTGACCTAGAGTCACCAAAGTTTACAGGAATTTTGGTCAGCATGTGCATTTGTGCACCTGGGGTTTCGCGTCCGGATTCATTCAGTTATGTAGGAGCTATGGCCCCTGACTCAGTAAGAAATTAGTCATTTTAATGTTGTGTCGCATGTAGCTCCAAAAGTATTTGACCTAGAGTCACGAAAGTTTACAGGAATGTTGGTCAGCATGTGCATTTGTGCACTTGGGGTTTCGCATCTGGATTCATTCAGTCGTGTAGGAGTTATGGCCCCTGACTTAGTAAAAAATTGGTCATTTTGATGTTGTGTCACGCCTAGCTCCAAAAGTATTTGACCTAGAGTCACGAAAGTTTACAGCAATGTTGGTCAGCATGTGCAGTTGTGCACCTGGGGTTTCACGTCCAGATTCATTCAGTATTGTAGGAGTTATGGCCCCTGACCTAGGAAAAAATTTGTGTCCTTTGTCATGTAGTGGGGGCATCTGTGTCCCATGGACACATTTCTAGTTTTAAAAAAAAATTCTCATAATTTCCACAGAAATAGATCTAGTATATCATTTTGTTCTTACTTGTGAAACCTACACATGTCAAACAGTGCTACCATGGTTACTGAATTTGCAATCTACACCACGGGAAATTAGCGAGTAATCATGTGCCAATTAAATACCGTGTTATCTTATACAACTCCAAATTTGTAAAACTGGCGCCAATTAAAAGGTGTCAAAACCCTAGCACCTGGGATATAGTCTTGCACAATTAGCTTCCTTAATCGAATCAAGTAAAACTAATGGCTAGTGTATAAACACTGCAGAACGGGGCCGAAAAAATTCAA
Organism: Mercenaria mercenaria; assembly: GCF_021730395.1. Lineage (NCBI taxonomy): Eukaryota > Metazoa > Mollusca > Bivalvia > Venerida > Veneridae > Mercenaria > Mercenaria mercenaria. The sequence goes on from NC_069364.1 coordinate 62,313,614, forward strand.
ATAACAGTCGCAGCACAGTGCAGTCAGTTACATGATGCTACATCAAACTACTATTTTTAGTATCTACTTTCACTTTGACGAGCATGTTGTAAACAAAATACTGGTAAATGTCTTGATGAAATAGTCAGTTTTGTTCCGAAGCGTATGTTTATCGTTGATGGAGCCTCCATAAACTACACAAAAGCTGCAGGTCAGTACTGCTGCATGCACACAACTACGGACCAGATCCGAAGGCTATGGTATCTTTTTTGGTGACATTGAGTACAACCCTTACAGAAGCAAGCCTCTGTGGCGTACATGCTGCGTATTTGCTGTGTATATGCCGCGAACACAGTAGTACGCCAGAGGAGTACATTTTACATACACCGCATGCCGCGTACATACCGCGTACTATTTCGACGAGTACACAGCATGTACGCAGGAGGTCACTAGTACACTTCAAGTACGCAGCACAGACTCTGAAAATTTAAGGAGTACACTGCATGTACGCAGGAGGGACTTGTACAAGAAAATAGTACACTGCATGTACACCGCAGATACTTCGAAATTTATAACACTTATATTTAGTTGCATTAAAGTTGTTTCCCCTTGATGCAGTTATGCCATTTTCTTCAGATGTTTACCAAATTACATGCTACAAAAATTGATTTATTTCATTGAAAAGTGGATGAAGAAAAGCATACTAATTTATTTGATAACATCAATCTAAATGCTCCATCAATCTACATTATTTTGGTAAGGGTAAATACTTATTGATACATGTCACTTATCTTTTTTCTGTTTTTTTCTGTCCAAATGATCAGCATTTGCATAAGAAAGTTGGTGGGGTAAGGAATTTACATTATCACAGCAGTTTCGCCACAAGAGTACACAGCATGTATGCAGCAGGAGTACACAGCATGTACGCCGCAGGACTCGGGCCAGGAGTACACAGAATGTACGCCGCAGGAGTACACAGCATGTACGCCGCAGGAGTACACAGCATGTACGCCGCAGGGGTAGCACACCGCAGGCTCATTTGCATGTGAAAAGTGTATGTGCCGCGTACATGCTGCGTACTATTTCCCGCATACTAAATTCCTCCAGCGTACATCCTGTGTACTATGTAGTCCACAGCATGTACGCAGCAAGTAGTACGCGGCAGAGCTCATTTGCATGTCAAAAGTGTACTACAAACGTACTATCGGTGTATGTGCGGTGTATATCCTGCGTACTATTTAAAGCCCTTGATTTCAGTACACATCATGTACGCATCATATACGCTGTATGTACACAGCAAGAGTACGCAGCAGGCCTTTTTCTTCTGTAAGGGAATTTACAAAATCTTGGGCATAATGTTCGTTGGGACTATATTTCGTGGTTGGGCTGAACCACGAAATCCACGAAAATTAATCCCCTATGAATGATAATGATTTCACAGTATTTGGTAAGTCTGTAATGTATGTGCAAGTTAATTTTTGGCCCTTTAAATCTAAAAGGTTTTTGTACAGGTTACAAGCATATTTTAAGAAATATTGAATGTCATGTTTTATAGTAACATTAGTTTTCTTTTGAATAATCAGGCTGAATATTTTTCAGTTAGCGGTGTTATTTTTCTTCAGTTTTCCTCTGTTTGACTGTATCGTTTTCCAGCATTAAGTATCAATACATTATAGTTAATTCATCTATATCATGATTAAAGATGACAGCCCTGCAATGTTAATGTTCTAGTTTGAATGTTTTTGTGAAGATCGATTGTTAAAGGTATTGTTATCATTCAGTATTGTTAAGTGTGTATGTTATTATTCATTCTAACATGACCCAAATTTTTTTTTTCTATTAAACAAATAACATTGAAACTTTTATTGCTAACAATATTTATGTTTTACGTTACAATTATTACATCATAGTGCCAGAAGTCATAGCAGTGCTTTGGAAAAGAAAACCACACAAAATAGGCAGATGTTTGGTGAAAAAGTTATATTTTATGTCCACATAGGTATACATCAGTGGCTGTACCATTTATTATTTTACAGTAATAGACAACTGTCTTGATCAATAAGTAGTTTTATTACATGATTTTTATACAGAACCCTTGTCCATAATTTGTGACCAGTCTGTATTTAGCACATGCTTACTGGACTAATAAGTCTAAATTTAGAAATAGAACTATGAAAAGTAATTTCTTATGTCATGTAATAAAACTTGTACTGAATTTCTTGCCAGTCAGTAGTCAAAACTATTGGCCCTCAGTCATTCGGACCTTGGGAAATTGTTTTGACCATTGACTGGCAAGCCATTCAATAAGTGTGTATTTTTGACCTGCTTGAAAGCTAAATTAACTTCAGGATCTATTAGTTTTATTATTTTTTTTACCCATGATATTGTTTGAAAGAATGATAAAATGAAATATTTAATTACATATTGAAGTTTCATTTGCAGGATTTTTTTAAATGCTTGTTTTATTTGTAACATGTTTGACGTTGTGGGAGTGAAATAAAGCCATTACATAAAATTTATAATATACTAGTGTAATAAAGCTTTGATGTCGATGTTGTTTATAGTATAGGAGACGTTGGTCAAATTGACTCGTTTATAATAGTTAAAGACAGTAGAATTTTTTATGTTTCAGCAGGAAAAGCAAACATGTGATAAAAAGAATATTACATTTGTGACTTTCCACATTGAATTTATTAAACTTGTTGTATAAAATTGATAAAATGTTTGGCAGAGCCTTGCATTTTATTATTTTATTCAACAAGTTTTATAAATTTAGTATAAAAAGACACTCGTGTAATATCCTCTATATCAAAGTTTAGGTGTGTGTCTGTATTCATATTATCACATATAGTAGAAACAAATATTTTGATAATCAGTTTTATAAATGTGATACGTTTTTAGATACCAGCATTATTCTGGAATACATGGATAGTATACTGCTTGCAGATACTTTTTGCTCTTTTCTATTTGAAAATATTACATCACATTTTAGTAATCGTATCTTGTGTCCATCTATGTTAAGTAAACATAGAATTTATTGTAATATTAAGTATAATAGGGTATAAAATGACGTTTTTGAGGCATATACACTATACATAGAATATATTGAAAAAGGGTAAAGCAGGTCACACGTACTGTAAAATAAATATAAAATTACTGCTTTTGAGAGAAACATAATGTATTTAGACACCCCAAAGTTTTTATTAATGCAATACCAATAAACAACATAATTGATATTTTTCACTGCAAAATTACCATATATATTTCATTGTAATATTACCATAACTCTTTGAAAAAAACAGCTAATATGTGGATCTTTTTTTATGGAGAAATTCCTGTATCTCCCAAATGACTTGTCAGCTTAATACAAGAGTGTTTGACAACCTGTCAGCAGTTTTATCCTTTGTGAGACGTTTGTAATCCACAATGATTTTGATCAAAGGCATCCTAGAGCTGAAGATTTTTTTAAGCTGAATCTGGTCAAATGAGAAGTGATTTATTTTCAGGGATATATGATTTAATACAGCCAGTATCCTGTTTGGGCTAACAGGCTAACACCACTAACTGAATGAAGCTAAGTTTTAAACAGAGTTCAATCACTGTGATTTAAGACATAATATACCATGAAGTCATTTATTTTTGTTGGTATAAAAGTTTTCTGGTTACGTTTTGCATAGGGACTTTAATTTTTGAATGAACAATTTCAAAGATAGAATAACTGGAATTATATATATTCAGTGGACATTTAGTAGATTGATTCAACCTTAAAATACATGAAAATTAGTCCCCCATTAAAATTGTTTTCACAGTAAAACAGAAGGATGACTTTAGTTCGAGTTTTAAAAAGTAATTTAAAACATATTTCTGCTTTATGATAGTTCCGTTTTGTTATGTGCTTTTGTAGACAAATAGACAAAGACTTTTAATATGAGCCCGCCCGCTTAGCTCAGTAGAGAGAGCATTGGTCTACAAATCATTTGTCCTCCACCTCTGATAATTCATGTGGGGATGTTAGCAGTTACTTGCGGAGATCAGGTTTGTACTGATACAGAATCCAGGAACACTGGTGAGGTTAACTGCCCGCCGTTACATGACTAAAATACTGTTGAAAAATGGTGTTAAACCCAAAACAAACAAAACTTTTAATATGATGTCACAATTTCTAGGTCCAGGTAGGTGGATGTGATGTCACCATGTATTATTAAAAATAAACAGTAGATGTCATATTGGAACTATATAGAATGTGATGAAACTTAATAGGGTTCCTATTTGTATCATTCATTCATTTATTTTTCATATATATTCATAATTTTATATGTTTATGGTACTTGTTGCAGATGTATTTGATGATTTGACTGTGATATGAAGTCTTGTGATGTGCAAATTGTTAATTAAAATGGCATTTTTTTATTTCATGTCACTTTGTTTTTATCACTTGTTTTCAATTTTCTATGTATTGTTTTAGTTTTGGCTGTTGAAGAGAATAAAGTTTATGTCTTGCTTGACTTTGTTATCAAAATAGATTTACCGTAGAAGTTTCAAGGACATTTGAAAAATAGGTTGAACAAGAGTAGTTTGCCAGTCAGTGACAGTCAGATCCCAGGCCCCTGTATTTCATAGTGAAGGGGAGATAAATTAGTAATTACTAAAGTTGAATTTCCACTGATCGCCATTCTATCAATTCAGTACCCTTCAATAACCGCAGTTAACAGCAGGACAAAAACAGTGGAAGAGACTGAAGGATTTGTATCTTGCTGTATTAGAATGGTTTAAGAGACTTGGCTTAAACTTGTTAGAGGGTCACTAGCTAATGTTACATGTAAAATACCTTGAACCTTGCTCTTCTCAAAACAATTCTAAGTTTGCCGCATAAATATGGAGAAAAAAAACGTTACTCCTGCGAAAAACTGCCCAACAGAGATCAGTTTGAATAAACTTGTGCTGGAGTGGCCAGCAAATGCAGCATGTAAAATACCTTGTTTATTAGTTACATTTTTGTGCCCCCCCCCATGAGTGGTGGGGGTATATAGATTTGCTCTTGTCCATCCGAAAATGTTGTGTCGCGCGTAGCTCCAAAAGTATTTGACATAGAGTCACAAAACTTTACAGGAATGTTGTATCTTAAAAATTGTTTAACCCGAGTCATTAAACCATGTTACAGTGGCAGGAGTGGGGGGCACCTGTGTCCTATGGACACACATCTAGTTTAAATGTTTTTCAATTATACCCAAAGAGACAAAACTTGACAAACTTGAAAGAGGACCACTAGCTAATGCCATTTGTGGAACATCTTACTTCATTGATGAGCCCCTTGGGTGTGCCTGAATTGATCCCTGGGCAATGACTGGAAAAATGTTGAGAAAGGTCCATGCAAGGATACTAATAAGTTTGACAAACTTTTGTCAAACCGTTCATTAAAAGTCCCGTAAAGAAGCTGACGATAGACAGAGCTAAAAAAAACAAAAAGAAAAAAACAAAAACAATAATAACACTTCAGATTGTGAAGAGAATGGAAATGCAGTTCAGTTTGTATTACACTCGCCAGTGCTGTACATTTCTAATGCAGGTTTTAAACAAGAGCTGTCTCCATAGGATGACACATGCCCCCGATGGCACTTTGAATGAATAGTTATGGCCGATGTTAGAGTTTAGGACCTTTGACCTACGGACCTGGGTCTTGCGTCATCTTACTGTGCCACACATTCATGCGTAGTTATTTTAAAATCCATGCATGAATGACAAAGATATGGACCGGACATACCCATCATTGCACTATCATGAAATATGACCTTTAACGTCTAAGTGTGACCTTAACTTTTGAGCTACAGACCTGGGTCTTGCGCGCAACACGTCGTCTTACTGTGGTACACATTCATGCCCAATAATTTTAAAATCCATGCATGAATGACAAAGATATGGACCGGACACGCCCATCAATGCACTATCGTGAAATATGACCTTTAACGTCGGTGACCTTGACCTTTGAGCTATGGACCTGGGTCTTGCGCGCAACACGTCGTCTTACTGTGGTACACATTCATGCAAAGTTATTTGAAAATCCATCCATGGATGACAAAGATATGGACCGGACACGCCCATCAATGCACTATCATGAAATATGACCTTTAACGTCTGTGACCTTGACCTTTGAGCTACGGACCTGGGTCTTGCACACGACACGTCGTCTTCCTGTGGTACACATTCATGCCAAGTAATTTGAAAATCCATCCATGGATGACAAAGATATGGACCAGACACGAAAATTGCGGACAGACCGACAGACTGACAGACGGTTCAAAAACTATATGCCTCCCTTCGGGGGCATAAAAAACTAGAATTTATATGTTTGAATGTGAATTTTATAGTTGTGGGCAAATCCTTTAGAAAAACAGAGTAGTTTTATGTTCAAGAGGAAGGTCACGATATGGTCGGGAGTAGTTTAAGGTACAAGAGGAGGGTCACGATATGGTCGGAAGTAGTTTTAGGTTCAAGAGGAAGGTCACGATATGGTCGGGAGTAGTTTTAGGTTCAAGAGGAGGGTCACGATATGGTCGAGAGTAGTTTTAGATTCAAGAGGAGGGTCACGATATGGTCGGGAGTAGTTTTAGGTTCAAGAGGAGGGTCACGATATGGTCGCGAGTAGTTTTAGGTTCAAGAGGAGGGTCACGATATGGCCGGGAGTAGTTTAAGGTTCAAGAGGAGGGTCACGATATGGTCGGGAGTAGTTTTAGGTTCAAGAGGAGGGTCACGATATGGCTGGGAGTAGTTTTAGGTTCAAGAGGAGGGTCACGATATGGTCGGGAGTAGTTTAAGGTTCAAGAGGAGGGTCACGATATGGTCGGGAGTAGTTTTAGGTTCAAGAGGAAGGTCACGATATGGTCGGGAGTAGTTTTAGGTTCAAGAGGAAGGTCACGATATGGTCGGGAGTAGTTTTAGGTTCAAGAGGAAGGTCACGTTATGGTCGGGAGTAGTTTAAGGTTCAAGAGGAAGGTCACGATATGGTCAGTAGTTTTAGGTTCAAAAGGAAGATCACGATATGGTCAGGAGTAGTTTTGGGTTCAAGAGGAAGGTCACGGTATTGTATAGAAGATACTCCCAAGTTCAGAAGCTTAGTTTGTTCTTTTACATGCCAAGCTTAAAGCACCCATACAATGGACTCTTCTATCTGAAAGAGGGACTTTTGCGACCAAGTGTTCAAGGTCACTTGCCCCTTATTGCAGTGGTTTTGAGATATGATGCCATTTGAGAAAGCCAGCTTGCTGGCTTGCAAAAAGTTGTGGTTCTACCAAGATACCTGTCCATGCGAACTGGAAGGTACATCTAGTCTTCCACAAACATTCAAGCTGCAAAGTCTATACATGATCTGTCACCTAAAACCCAATATATTTATCTGAAAGAATGTTGATAATTCTAGTCTGAAACAGCTTCCTGCACTGCCATGTAATACTATGTAATAACCACTGTAATGGAAAAGGAACAAGTCTGGTTCACTGGTGGGGTACTTCCTCACAGAGACAATTTGACAGATCAATGCTGACAGTTCTATGCTAGTTCTGGTCAATGAATGTGCAACACAACATTGGATACAAAACATACTATGACTAAATTCTGATTTAGAAATGATCAAAATATATTAATATAAAGACCTCAAGTTCTATATTTTTATTTCATTTAAAAGATAAATTATGCAGATGACAAAGTAAGTAATCATCATGTACATATACCACTGATGACAACATCAGAAACGATTCAACAACATTGATATATATATTCATATATATATATATATATATATATATATATATATATACTATCAGCAGTGAATTGATAAGATAAAACAATAATTAAAAAATAAATTCTTATCACAGAGTACAGAACTAAAAGGTTTATTTTCTTCATAAGCATTATGTATGACGAACAAGTAAAAATTCACCATAATGAATGTCAAAAAATATAGGTTTTTTATATGGTAAAAAAAATAATAATCAAGTATGTGTATATCTAGCTGTTTTATTGTCTCCTCTTTTGTGTTAAAAGTGTCATCTAACACTGATCACAGTTACATAAAAATTTCAAAGTAACAGGTAAATATTTGTTCAATAAACAATGGTTCAAGTTATTCCATCTGTCATGTTTTTGATAAACTTTTCACACCGAAGCAACAAGTTACTTGTAAAATATTTTTTCTGTAAATAACAGGTACTGTAAAATCAGTTAACTTCATTGACTTAGAGTTTTATGGCTTTGGTCAGAACTGCTACCGGTATTTTATGGGATAACGAACTGATGGATTTTTTATGGATCAATGCAACCAAGATGTCAATGAAAATTATAACAATTTCAGAGCTAGCTATTCCTCCTTCAGTACATAAATCTAAATCCATTTAAAAGAAACTAAGAAAACACCTACAAATTCTGTGTGTTAATGTTATAAAATAAAATAAAATCAGAACAACAACATGTTGTAAAACTAAAAACATGTTGTAAAATTATAAAAGTAAAAATTTTCCAAAAAAATCTTAATATTGATAAATCATCACATTTTGCTGATAACATAAGGATTTTTTAAAGAAAGATTAGAAATATGGACACAAATATGTCAATAGTACACAAATACCCCTGCTATATGATGTTAGTGTATAAAGTGTGAGTGAGTGAGTCATGTCACTTTGACTAAAGAAGACATAGCACAGAAGTTATGGACTGGCTATAAATCTTTGACATCTAAGCATAACCTTGACCTTTGAGTTAGAGGTATGGGTCTTGCATACTACAGCTCGTCTCGTTTTACTGGTTATCTGTGCCACGTTATCTTAAAATTCAACATGCAAATAGGTAATCTGCCAGACAAAATTGTGTACATACAAACACACATGCATGCATTTGACACATGGAAGGAAGTAATACTATTTTGCATAAATAGTAATAATTTGCAATAGAATCCTAAATATTCAAAGATAAACTGTATCACAGACTTTATCTCGTACCGTGTAGCGGGTTATTTCTGCGGGGGCAATATTTCTGCGTTTCTGCGGTCTCTCGGTAGAATCGCAAAAATATTTCCAGCAGAATATTCATCTAGCAAAAATTTAAAACGCAAAAAATCTGCATTTTTTTTAATTTCACCAACGTTGTTTCACGCTATGTTATCCGAGGTAATCCGAAGTTCACAATTGCCTGGTCTAATTATTGAAAATTACCGTCACCATCTTACAATTACCGACAGTGGTATAATCATGATAATTAGGTGTGATGGTCAGTCAAAGTCCTAACTGTTAATCCTTCAGAAAACGTTTTTCTTTTGTGAATGAAATAAAATGAGTGAATTTCACTTGTGGTGTTCTTATTAATCCCTTGTGGCGATCATCTAAACAATTGATACTTTAGTAACCTTTATATAAGTGTAACCGTTATATATATACCGTATTTTGCAGTTGCTGTTTGTGCAATGATTTATTGTTGTTGGACTTACATTTTTTCATTTCGCAAATTATTATATCCTACAATGTATTCATTAAATACAAAGATACTTTACTGCAGTTAACAGTAATTTAGCTTATTGTTTTCATACGCTATCATTCTCACAACGTCTGATCATGCGAGGAATTACCTCCTCCTTGGCACCGAAAACACAGAAATTTTTCTTCCATTTTAAGTGAAAACGCAGAAAAAAAACACGCAGAAATTTGTTTCACATTTTTTGGGGCCAAAACGCAGAATATTTTGACCGCAGAAATAACCCGCTATACCGTAACTGATTGCGAACTCCTTTTACCAAAACATGGACGGAAATTTTGTGAAACAATAAAATAATATACTGGGTTTTAGCAGTTTTGTACAATAGTACAACAATATCATTGTGAAACCTAGAAGATCAATGTTTCTTCGACAGTCTTACGTAAATCATCATTTATGACAAAATATGAGCGAAAAGAACCACAGGTATGACATATAACAATTCTAATGCATATAAATATTAAACCTGCTTGTTCACATTTTTAGGTAAAAATAACTTTTCCTCAAAATTTTTACCGAAACTCCTTGTAAAACTGGCCTGGTATAATTTTACTGAAATAACTTGTGAAGTGTTGCAAAGTGCCACTGTAAAGAAACAAAACTATTTTGAAAGGAATAAAGTGTCTCAGACACTTCTGAAATGATGAAAAAAAATCAACATTTTATTCTACTTGATTTTTAACAATATTCCATACAACTTTTCACTTTTTCTGTCATTGTTTAATGTCTGAACCACATTTTATATCAAACCCTTAACAAATGAGACTATTCAAAATTTGGCCCAGTGAACAAGTAAGCTTAAAATCTTATTTCATAATTATGCTTTCTTTACTCAAGTACTGATAAAACTACAGTCAAATGTGAACATATACACCAGGCTCAAGAGATTCAAAAAGTAGTCCTAATAACATAGTGGTCTATGTTCACAGGTCCTAACTGTAACAACTGTAAATGAAACTTGTCATCTTTATAGCCAGGTAGTACCTGGCAAAGGTTCGACTGTAATCACATATTTCATTTGTCCAGAATGTACACCTTGATCAACACAAAGCACAGCTAACAGACTAGTATAAATAATTTCCTTCTTTTGAAGGAAAATGAGGCAAATAAATGCCATCACTTCCGCACTTTAAGATGTGCTACTGCATTAGGTGTAAGACCTGCATCATGGAGTGTAACATTGTCATTGGAATGTGTCTTGTTTGGATATGCTGATACAATGTCAAAATCTGGTGTGCCTTCTCCTCTGTAATAGAATAATGGTAAAAACATGTACTCTTTACTGTTATGAAAGCTACAGGTCAACATACCACTGTAAGAATATTTCAGTACTAGGGGGCATGGCCCTTTTAATTTCCAAAAGACCATAATGCAAAGAATTATTTACAACACAATCAAGGGTTCCAATATTGTTGGCTCTGCCCTAGTCCCCTGACAGCTGTTTAACAAGTAATTTCATTAAGTGTTCCCAAGCTCCATGAAAGCTGTTTTCAAGGTAAAATTTTCTTACCAATGAGACAAGTATTTTGAACAAAATACTGGTGTGAGATAAACTTATTAACACTGGTCACAGACTTCATTTTTATCTATATAGTACGAATACATTATTTATGCCTCATTTATGCCATTTAAGTTCATTAAAAGTCTATCATAGACAGAGCCAGACAGTTGTGGTTATTTGGAAAATAAACTGTTAACACCTGATGATGTCATTGTTATATGACATAACTGTAATTGTTGTATGCCATTGTAACACTGTAAAACTATGTTTCACATATTAAATGAGTAACTAGTTAAATGAAAAGGTTGCAATGGTGAGAAAATAATTCCATTGCATCATTAAATTGTGGAAACAAGATAAATCCTATCCTCTGAGATATCTCCAAAAAGAGATCCTAAGACTGGTATCAATATACCACCCTAACAATTCAACCATTTCAAAATACTTTTATCAAGCTACCATCTAAATAGCATCAAACAACTTTGTAACGTTACTTTTGCCAAGCCTCAAACTTAACAGCTCATTTTTCTTAATTTATTACATACCTTTGAGATTTTATATAGTTTCTGAGATCTCCTACAGTATTGCTGAACTTCATTTTAAGTATGTATGTGTGATTTCCATCCTCTGACTTCACTCTCAGTGTTGTAATATCTCGAGGTGTAAATGGTCGGCCCGAATCTTCTCCTTCCAACCTAAATTAACACAAGGTGACAGGATTCTTATAAGTCTATAAATATAGTATTTAGACATTTTAAGTTGAATAAAGTTGTGTGATGTTAAAGCAACTGCTTGGGTTAGCTTGTCTTCTATTATGATTTGTACATGTTTACAGTTTGCCTGTAATAAAATACCATACTGACCTAACCAGTTTTGGATTTCTCAACAGAATCATCACTGCCAACACTTTTCTTCTATCAAAAAGATATGAAGTAGAAATGACATTGGATGCAACATTTTTATGTCCAATCTTATAATTAAAACACAGGACTGCAGATTCAATGCACATGTTATCAACTTTGAACAGCTGATTTAATATATTATAATTCCAGGGTAGACACCAATCAGTTTGGAAGGACATTCCTGGCAATCAGGAAAAGTGACAACACATACACACAAGATTTTGTTGATGTATAAAAATATGATCCAATATATCTGAAACCAGCAAACCTCTTTTTCATTTCTAAGACAGTGTCTGTTTCAATCACAGTTAAATCTGTCTGATGTTTGGCACCTCCCTGTGAAAAAAAATGATGAAGAACTTAGTATAATCTTACACATAATGGAATCATCCATTAGTTTAAACATATTTTATTTATAAGTCATTACATGAATAATATACAACAACTGAAATAAGGGAATTGGACAGAAAGCTAATTAGCTTACGGTTGTCCTTCCTACATCATCCGTTTGTACTGGGTTTCACAACATCTTTAAAAGAAATACAGTTTGATAACTATGATTACCTCAATGACACACTGCAGCCCTAGACGTCTGTGACAAACTATAGACCTCTATGCAATCATAACTTAATTAAAGTCTGTTTCCATATTTGAATTTTTGTTCATGATTTAAAATTTTGTAGATCTATATCTTGACAAAGAAACTATTTTTTCTTGAGGTCTTTCCTACATAGTTCTTCAGCACTCAACAGGTTTTAAGCAAGAATATCAACTCTTTCTTGAGTAACATGGTTTGACTTCTGGCTTTGGCTGTAAAACCTATAAACTTACATGAATAGTGTCCCCTACAGAACTTCTGATATCTATAACTTTCCCTGATCTAATGACAGATCTAGGCAATTTCTGAAGAAACTGTTCCACAGTGATTTGTGGTCCTGGTTTTTCACTAGTTGTCTCCCTTTTTTCACTGACTGGTTCTGAGGTTTGTGTTGAAGAAACTTTGCTGTCTTGTAATTTAGTAGGTACCAGCCTAGAGGGTTTGGTTTCTCCACCCAGTGTTTGCCCTGCACCAGTAAAAACTTCAGCTCTTTTGTCTTCAAAATGTACTTCACGTTTGTCAGTTACCTTTTAAATAAACTTTTCATTTAAGCAATGTGTATCTTTATGGATAGATCATTGAACACTTTTAAAGTTTTCTTACATTTAACAGTTACTTTGATTTGGTTTCTCAATTTTAAAGAACAATTAACTTGACTAAATGTGCTTGCTTAAAACTATTCTCTTCCTAGAAAAAATTGTACATGTACTATGGTACTACAACCCATTCTACAAGAGCACCACCTGCTGATACCTGTGCTCATCTGTAAGTTAGAAGTAAGTTAGGCAATGAACAAGAAAAGAGATATGATTCTTAACCTTCTTACTCAATTACTGATGATAAAGAAATGTATAAAATTTACAAGAGGGTCATGATGACCCTGGATCACTCACTTGAGTAATATGAGCTACATATTTCAAATGTCAAACTGATGCTAAAATATTAAGAAAGCAGGTCAGTAGGTCACATTCATGGTCACTGAAAGTCAGTTTTAATATCAGTGTGCAAAACTGTATATGTCATCAAAATTTCAAGGCTGTATATTAAAAAAAAACAAGAAAGTAGGTCAGTAGGTCAAGGTCACAGTCAGGTGACCCCTAATCACTTGGGGTTATCAGGTAATTATAATTAAACAGTCTAGGAAATATGATCTGATAGTTTTTGAAGTATTTTTTCCTATATAACTCATATAACAAGTGACCCCACAGGGTGGGACCTCTTTCATCCCAGGGGCATAATTTGAACAATCTTGTTAGAGATCCACTAGGCAATGCTACATACCAAATATCAAAGGCCTAGGCCTTGAACTTTCAGACAAGAAGAGTTTTTTTCCCCTATATAAGTCTATGTTTAACTCTGGACCACCAGAACAGGGCCTCTTTCCACCCCAGGGGCATAATTTGAACAATTTTGTTAGAGGAACACTAGGCAATGCAACATACCAAATATCAAAAGCCTATGCCTTGCAGTTTCAGGCAAGAAGATTTTTAAAGTTTTTTTCCATACAAGTCTATGTAAAACTTGAGACCACTACAGGACAGGGCCTCTTTTCACCCCATGGTAAGAATTTGAACAATCTTGGTAGAGGACCACAAGGCAATGCTACATACTAAATATCATAGGCCAAGGTCTTGTGGTTTCACACTATAAGATTTTAAAAGTTTTTTCCTATACAAGTCTAGGTAAAACTTGGGACCCCCGGGGCGGGGCCTCTTTAAACCCCAGGGATATAAGACCATTTGATGATGTCACATGCCAAATATCAAGGCTCTAGGCGTTTTGTGGTTTTAGACAAGAAGATTTTTAAAGTTTTTCCTTTTGGTTGCCATGGCAACTAGAATTCTGCATAGAACTCAATTCTTTGAACAATTTTGAAAGTGGGCAACCCAAGGATCATTCCTGTGAAGTTTGGTGTAATTCTGCCCATTGGTTTTCAAGAAGAAGATTTTTTTAGAAAATGTTGACGGATGATGGACATTGAGCGATCACAAAAGCTCACCATGAACCTTTGGCTCAGGTGAGCTAAAAAGCTAAAGCTTTTATAATATTTAAGAAATCTGATTCAAACTTACAATAGTTATTCCATATCATAACCTACATCATATGACTTAAGGTCAGTAACTCTGGCACCAATTTTTCATGATTTTTATGCCCCCATTTTACTCGGAATTTTAGGTTAATTTTGATGCATTTTCACTATATCTCTGTTATTACAGAAGGGATTTGATTCAAATTTTATGTAGTTGTTCCACAAGGTCCATAACTCCTGTACCAACATTTCATAAATAATTCCCCTTTTTACTTACTGGTAAATATTAGTGCCAGAGTTATAGCCCTTGTGCCATATGATGTGGGAGACAATGAAAATTCTAAAGTTTGAAGTAAATCTATCTAGTAATTACAGAGATAATGAGAATTTGCGTCAAAACTTTAACCATGTTGTGGACACTGAACTGACTCAGATGCTGACGCCAGGTCAAGTAGTATTACTTTCCATATACTGTGTAAAATATTTTCAAAGCTTTAGGTTTCAAGAGAAATTGGACGTAAAAAGTCTTAATAAATGCCAGTATTGACGATCAAGTAGGACAATACCACATACTTTTCTTAAAAATCAGCCAAACTTCTGAACGATTCAGAAATGAAGTTAGATCCCATAAGAAATTGTACATTTAAAATCTTGTCATTTTTTCTGTTGAAATAAACATTTACGTCACTTACATGAAATGGGACACCATCAGGGTATCTAGCCTGTAGTTCACTGGGAAAATAGCCATCTAATATATCCTGCATAAATGACTGTGTGACAGTATCAGAGAACGGTCGGAAAGGACCACTGAACATAAATATACCATTGGCATACACTGTCAGCTGTACTGCATCTGGCATCTACAATATAAACAAAAGTAACAATAATATAACAAGCAAATTCGATGAATTGGTATCCCCCGCCGAAAGGGTTTGTGGTCAGGAATGGCAAAAAAATATATCCGGCAAAAAGTTAAGGATGTAACTAAGAAGCAAAGAAGCAAATAATTTCATTTGTATAATCAATTAACAAAAATGAATGCTACATTTTGCTGGGGAGGAGGGCAGCGGTGTGACTGGGTGAGGGTACAAAACATCGATTATTGTCATTGATCATCGATGTGATATAAAATTGAAATATGGATGGAAAATTAAAAATGAAAAAAATAAAAATGTGTGGGGGGGGGGGGGGGGATGAACGGGTGGAGGAGTGAGGTGGGGAACATACAACTTTGTATGTTGATAAATATTTATGAAGTCTGCAAAAAAATAATAAAAAGGAAGAATTTTTTTTTTGGGGTGGGGGGGGAGGTTGGTAGGGGAGGGTGTGACGAAGCAAGGTGGTGACCAGGGTGGGTACACAAACTTCACATGTTTATAATAATGTTCACGGAAAAGAATGAAAGCAGTTTTAGAAATTCTACAATGGTTGTTTGTTATGTACAATCTGTAGATTTTCAAATAATAAGGCATTAACTCTTAGGAAATTGACCAATGAAAAAAAAAGACATACATCATAAGTATTGATTCATATTATTTAAGTTTCATGAATTCTACCAGCTGTTACGAGAAATGGCTGCAGACGTGGATTTTTCAGTAAATAAAGGCAATAACTCTAAGGAATTCACATCAAAAAAAAACTTGATGACATCACGCATATTGTCATATTTATTCAAGTTTCATGAAATTCACCAGTTACGAGAAATGGCTGCGAGACATTTTGGCATTTTCATAAATCAAGCATTACCTAGGAAATCCAAAAAAATGATCTAGAGTAAGTTCATCATTATGTCAAGTTTCATGAAATTCTACTGCAGTTACTGAAGAAATGGCCGGCGACACAGTAGCGCAGGATCGTACGTACGACAAACAAGCATTTCATACCCTTCTCACCGATTTCATCGGCAGGGATAAAAACTTTGATGCCACTATCTCCTCTGAACACTGATATAAAAGATCTTCACTGTTCAGCAACACAGCAGGTGTACTATGTTGTATGTTGTAAAAGATCTTCATTGTCAGCAGCAAAACAGGTGTACTATGATATAAAAGATCTTCACTGTTCAGCAACACAGCAGGTGTACTATGTTGTATGTTGTAAAAGATCTTCATTGTCAGCAGCAAAACAGGTGTACTATGATATAAAAGATCTTCACTGTTCAGCAGCAAAACAGGTGTACTATGATATAAAAGATCTTCACAGTTCAGCAGCATAACAGGTGTACTATGAGTTGACATAAAAAGATCTTCACTGTTCAGCAGCAAAACAGGTGTACTATGATATAAAAGATCTTCACTGTTCAGCAACACAACAGGTGTACTATGATATAAAAGATCTTCATTGTTCAGCAGCAAAACAGGTGTACTATGTTGTAAAAGATCTTGCCTGTTCAGCAACACAACAGGTGTACTATGATATAAAAGATCTTCACTGTTCAGCAGCAAAACAGGTGTACTATGATATAAAAGACCTTCACTGTTCAGCAGCAAAACAGGTGTACTATGATATAAAAGATCTTCACTGTTCAGCAGCAAAACAGGTGTACTATGATATAAAAGATCTTCACTGTTCAGCAGCAAAACAGGTGTACTATGATATAAAAGACCTTGCCTGTTCAGCAACACAACAGGTGTACTATGTTGTAAAAGATCTTCACAGTTAGCAGTGGAGTAGTTGTACTACAAAACCAAAGGTACATGCACAATCTAAGATTTTATAACTCAGTTAATATAAAGTTGGTTCCTTTCTTTAAATATGACTCATTATCCTTATTTGTTCTGCACAATTCTTATTTAATACAGATGCATATAAATGTAGAACTTATAAAAACATTCTCACCTGAGTAAACAAATTTAAGCATGATTCTGACCTTTCTCACGAATAATCTGCTAGATACAAGATTCCATCCTGGGTTTGGGGGAATAGGGGAGGGGAAGAAGGAATACTAAAAGATGTTATATTTACCCTAAGATGAGTTTACCTTTAATCTAGCACCATCTTTTGTATGTGTAACCGAGGCAACACCTTCCCCAGCCAGAGCATTAAGGTCTTTGATGTTTTCAAACAAACGATTATAGTCCACTCGAAATTTTGGCTGCTGTGACACTGATGATGCTGAAAACAAAACAACACTGCCCTAATCTAAATTTCAGAGCTTAAACAGGCAAGAGAGTACCCAACTTTTACCATAATATGTGCCAAAAGTTCCAGAGACAGCAGAAGTTAATTACATAAATCATTGTGACTGATGACAAACAGTCAAAACACTATATTGTTCTTAGGTCTTTAACACACAAAGACAACTGGAGCAGGCTGAGGGCATATTAGAAGGTCTCTTTAAAATGGTTCTAAAGTTACCTCTAGCAGCCCCTATTTGCATATAACTGGGACAGGATACAGGACCTTATAATGATGCTACAGATCAGGTTTGTTGAAGATGTATCCAGCAGTTCATGAGAACTTGTTTAAAGATATTTCTATATCTAGCTCTAGTGGCCCCTAAAAGGGGGCTGAGTGTCCCCATTTAAACAAGCAAATTCGATGAATTGGAATCCCCGCCGAAAGGGTCAGAGTTGAGGAACGGCAAAAAAAATATATCTCTAAAAGTTAAGAATTGTTACAAGAAAGCAAATAATTTCATATTAGTCAAACAATTAAAGAAAATGAATGGTTTTGTTTGGGTTTGGGTGGGGACGGGGTGAGGAAAACAGTTTACATGTTGATTATAAATATGGTAGAATAGAAAAATGAAAAAAAAAAAAAAAAAAAAAAATGGGGGGGGGGTGGTAGAGAGGGGGGGGGGGGGACCAATGTAGATGTGACCAGGTGTAGGTAAACAACATCAACATTTTATTAATAAATGTGCATGAAAATATGGAAGAAGTTTAATGAAATTCTTCAATTGGTTGGTTTGTTATGTACAGATCTGGGATTTTAAACATTAAAGGGCAATAACTAAATGGAAAATTGACCAATCGAAAAAAAAATTGAAGGGCAATCGTCGCAGTTATCACTGGTTCAGTCATTCAGTTGATGAAATTCTACCTGCTAGTACTGAGAAATGGCTGCAGACGGACATTTTCATTAAATTCAAGGCTAATAACTCTGAGGGAAATTGACCTATCAAAAAAAACTTACGGCATCAGGGCAGTATCTTGTTCATGTTCTATTTGCAAATCTGATGAAATTCTACCTGTTAGTTACTGGAAATGGCTGCAGACAGACATTTTTAATTAAATCAAGGGCAATAACTCGTGAGGAATTGACCATCAAAAAAAAAAAACTTGACGGGATCATCGCAGTATTGTTGGTTCATGTTTATTTCAGTTTCATGAAATTCTACCAGTAGTTACTGGAAATGGCTGCGGACGGACGACGACTGACTGGACGACACGCCATTCAATACCCCCTCCCGAATTCATCGGGGGGGAAAACAA
This sequence comes from Mercenaria mercenaria, assembly GCF_021730395.1. Lineage (NCBI taxonomy): Eukaryota > Metazoa > Mollusca > Bivalvia > Venerida > Veneridae > Mercenaria > Mercenaria mercenaria. Next base: position 62,332,575 of record NC_069364.1, read on the forward strand.
GTAAGAGAGGCTACAGCAAGCTTTATGAAAATCCTCCAGCTTTTCATGAGAAGAAGTATTTAAAGGTATTCCAATTTCAAGAAGTTCTTTAACATTATTTCTATTATTAGCTCCAGTGGCCCCTAAAAGGTGTCAAGTGCTTCCATTTGAACAAACCTGGGAAATGACCTTATAGTAATATATCAAGTTTCATGAAGATCCATCAAGCAATTTATGAGAAAAAGCCTTTCGAAGTTTTTTTCTTTTTTTAGCTCTGGCAACCCCTAAAAAGTGTCAAGAAGAAACTTGTGATCAAACTTGACAGAGGACCATGATAGGACGCTACAGAGCAAGTTTAATGCAAATCTGACAAACAGTTTCCGAGAAGATGTCAAAGAAAAGTGTGGATGTATGGACAATGTACAGTGAGCGGTCACGATAGCTCACCCCAGCATTTCATGCTCAGATGAGCTGAAGATATATTAACATTACATCAACTAACTTTTTACACCTTATTTATTCAAAATATATCATCTAAAACTTCTCATTCAAATTACAGTTAAGTAGAAACTCGCATGCAAAACTTTAACCAGGGTTTTCTAAGTCAAAAATATGGCAACATTTGCCTAAAATACATGTCAGGGACTTGACCTAGTGAGGTTGGTAATTGACCTAGAAAAAGAAAAAATAAGTTTTAAAGCCATATGCCTTCAACTGACAGCTATAACTACTTGCATGTAAAACTTTTGACACTGAAGCCAGGGTGAGTAGATAGCTCGGACTATTCGTCAAATAGTCAAGCTAATATAAATGGTTTTTGTTTGCTTTTTTGTCTAATTTACCATAGTAAGAGTCCAGTTTGCTTTAGTTTTGTTGCATTTCACATCACATCAACACTATTATAGGTCATATGGCAACTTTCCAGCTTTTTAATTGTGCATGAAGACCCAAGGTGCCTCGCTTGATTACCGATTCACATAAAGATAAAAATTTATGAGTTGCCAACTGTAGATCCAACAGAAAGCATTTAAACCCTATGATGCTATTATTCCTCTATTATTGTATATATGTACCTGGTCTCCACAACTGATCACCCCCACTATCACTGTCATCATCTGAATCATCTCCTGACTGGTTCCCTACCCAAATCATACCATAGTCTGCCAGGAATGTCTGAAAGAAACATAACATATGAGGACACAAGTTAAATATCTGAAGAACATCAAAATAAATTATTATTGTAAAATTATCCTGAATTGTCTAAACCTCGAGTATAACACAAGAACAAAGGTAGCACAAAGGTAGACATTAAAAATTTCTTCCAAACAAGGCTAAACTATCACGTATCGAAACTTACAAATCTACTCCATTCGTTAAGTAACCTCTGTTGTAGTTACACCTTCAGCATTACTCATCTTGAAGTCACAAACAGACAATACTTGTTATATTATCGTGGTCATTGGCTGTTTGTTTCATTGGGTTTTACACGGACTGACAGACACAGTTAAGGTCATACAGCACCTTCCCATTTATTGATGGTGGAGAAAGACCACATGAGCCCCTCTAGGCATTTTTTTTCAGGCACAAATGGGCACCTAAGTAGAACAACTGAACTTCCATAAGCCAGATGGATAGCTTCCCAACACCAATTCTACATCACTTACAGGGTTTGGAATCCCCAGTGCTGCTGCACAAAATAATTTGAAGTCAGCAACATTTACCACTTGGATGCAAAGGTTCTTTACATATACTAGTAAAACATTACCTCCATGTCCTGTATCTGGTCCTGTAACAGGTAACATTTGTTCTCTAACTCAGCTATATGAGAATGGGTGTCAGTTTCTGGAAAATAAAACAACATATATGTTATATGAGGATTGGTGTCAGATTCCGGAAAACAAAACAACATAAACAGTAATTATTCTATGCAATAATATATCATGTGGATTGTATCTATTGTAAAAGATACACAGTTTCAATATACCCATCTACGGGACAAGAACACGAATGCCCCTTGATGATTCAGTAATTGCACAAGGAAGGAAATTATTGCTCACTGTAACAGAAGTTGTACTGATCTGGTTCAATGTGACTGACTGTGCCCTATGACCTCAAATCAACAAAGGTCACTGCGGTCATGATAACTCCTATTAAGTTCGTGATCTAGGCCGTGTCTCAATTATCATCCGGAAAGGGTTTAACTGTTCCGGGTCAATGTGGTCTTGACCTTTGGCCTACTGACCTCAAAATCTATAGGGGTCATCTACTGGTCATGACCAATCTCCCTATCAAGTTTCGTGATCCTAGGCCCAAGCATTCTCAAGTAATCGTCTGGAAACAGTTTAACTGTTCCGGGTCACTGTAACCTTGACCTTTGACCTACTGACCTCAAAATCAATAGGGATCATCGGCTGGTCATGATTAACCTCTCTATCAGCTTTCATGATCCTTGGCTCAAGCGTTCTTGAGTTATTGTCTGGAAACTGTATAACTGTTCCTGGCCAATGTGACCATTTAACTGTTAGGGGTCACTGTGACCTACTGACCTCAAAATCAATAGGGGTCATCTGCTGGTGATGACCAACCTCCCTATCAACTTTCATGATCCTAGGCCCAAGCGTTCTTGAGTTATCATCCGGAAACGGATTGGTCTACATACCGACCGACTGACATCTGCAAAACAATATACCCCTCCTTCTTCGAAGGGGGCATAACAATCTGTCTTCTACAGCACCCTATAGGACAGACTGATTGTACCTGTTAAAACAGGTTTTCCACTATACATGTACTTGGATTGCTTTAAATTAAGACAGCTTTAACCTTTAGCCTGCTAAATTTCTCAAATGGACTGGTCCATCAATTCAATTTGGTCAGTACCATTTATTATCTGAAGGGGTGTTCACTGAAAATTTATGACTGAATACAACAGTGGACCATGATCAGCCTGCATGGGTGGAGACTGGTTGCATGTCGCAAAGGCAGAAACCCTTGATCAGCGCTAGAAATTCGGACATAAAGAGATGCATGAATTTGGACATCAAGATTGCTTACTCATTGGTCTAGGCACTGGTCTGAACTAGAGACCAGAATTGCTTTATGGCCAGATGCAGATAGCACTAAAGGATTAACATGTAACTAACTGAGTTATGATGACACTCAAAGAGATTACATGTAACTTAGAGACACTAGAGTCAAAACTCTTTACCTTGAGATTTCTGTAGAAGTCTGACTTTGTCTGTGAGCACCTTGATTTTTTTATCCTGTAATCATATTATCAAAAAGGATTAATTTAAACATTCCCTAACCTCGTAACATTTTACTGATACACAAACACAAATAAATAAATCTCACCAAAGAAGTTCCATACTAGTCTAAATGTCTCTTTTTACAATTAATTCTTGCACTCTTGCATTCTTACTCTTGCACTTGACAAGTTTACCCAAGGGATCTGGTTACTGGATGTAACATATTGATAAAATCCTCCCTGCTCAATTTGAACATGTCAAACCAAATTCAGGCTCCCTACTTTGATTTTGTTGAGTGAGAACATGTCAATGTAAATTTTAAAATAATAATTCTCAAAGGGGGAATTTTGTCTGCTTTAGTAAAATTAAGCACTGTGGAGTGAGGGGATATACTGACTATATTCAGAAGCAGATCAAAGTAAAAGTAAAAAGATTTGGTCTCTTTGTTTGCACTCTGTTTGACAAATGAAAATAAACAGTGTTTTTCTTGATTTCAAAGCAGCATTTACTCATGTCATAAAGTGGCACTGGAACTTCTGTGTTTGGTAAAAATTTTACCTAGATTATTTACTATATCAGGGATCCGACTTGTTTAAATATTAAATTTGACTTAAAATGGCCTTTAAGAGAAGAGTTCTATACAAGAATATTTGAGTCTCAATAATCAAGTTATTTTTACAAATGGAAAAACAGCAGATCCAGAACAAAACCAAATACTGTATGAGCCATATTTAGGTGAGATTAGATATGTGTAACAATGTTTCTTTTTACCTTATCATTTAATTCTTTAGCCTGATAAGCCAGCTTGGATTCTAGCTGTGTAATTCTGCTCATCATTGTAGACATCAACTCGTGGTCACTCGGACCAGCTGCTGTAGTTAAATGATACAGTAAAATTACAAACAAATCTATAAAAAGATTCTTTGTAAGCACAAAACAAAAACAAGCAAAATAACAGCAGACTCAATTTGATTTTCAAGAGTCTGTTCATGAGAGGTACTGTAATGAAATAGGCAACAACCCACATGCCACTAGTATCAGCTTTAGCTAAACTCTTAAATATCTTTTCAGTCATTTATTTGCTGCATTGAAAACTTATGTATAGATCTATATAGTTTTATACTTAGTATAAAGCATGTTACATTACAAAAACATACACAGAGCTGAAATGTGTGTAAACAGTGTCATGAAGACAATATTTTAACTAAGTAAAGCTAATACATGAACAATGGAAAAAAATGTATATAAATAACTACCTTACACTTTAGAAACAAAATGTGGTCAAAACTTAACTAAATATTTCAAGCACTGTGCGTACTGCTACATTAATTCAAAGAAAAACACACTGCCTTGGCCTTGCCACTGTCAGTTTGTGACTAGATACTTGTATTGACAAAAACATGTATATTACCATCATGGAAACATAAAAGAATACAGTTATTCTAAGGTGGGTCTTTAACAAAACTAAAATTTTTCTCTGACTTTAATTGCAAGACTTTGCAGATTCGCTTTTCACATTTTCTGGTTTCCACCAGAGGAGTTGATCATTTTATGAAATGGCCAAAACATTTGGTTTTTCTAACTGGATTAAAAACTTGTCAATTTCAAAATATATATGCTACAGTTCAATTACTAGGTCATATGTGTTTACACGTTTTCAACCCAAAATTTCTCTACTTGCAAAATGACCTTTCTACTTTTTGATTATGTTTTGTTTTAGCTTGAGCTCACGTGTTTCTTATACAAGACACACTAAAGTATGGAACCCTGAGTTAAGGTGACAAAACGCAATCTTTAATGTTTACAAACATGATGGTTATGAAAACGAACTGTACATGAATTCTTGCACTTAAACAAAACAAACGAGCAAATTCGATGAATTGGTATCCCCCGCCGAAAGGGCTCGAGGTGAGGAATGGCAAAAAAATATTTCTGGCAAAAAGTTAAGGATGTTACTAAGAAACAAATAATTTCATTAGTCAAAATCAAATTTAACAGAAAATGAAAGCTTTTTTTTTGGGGGGGGGGGGGGGGGGAGAGGGCAGTTGGGGTGACCGGGTGAGAGTACAAAATTTTACCTGCTGATTATAAATATTGATAGAAAATTAAAAATGAAAAAAAAAAAAAAAAAATTGGGTGGGGGATGGGGATGCATGATCGGGGTGGTGGGCAAGACCGAGCGGAGAGTGAGGTGGGGGAATGGTACAACTTTGCATACTAATAAATATTCATTGGAGGTTTGAAAAAAAATATAATAAAACAGAATTTTTTTTTGGGGGGGGGGGGGGGGGGGGGGGGGGGGTGTGACCAAGGCAAGGTGGTGACCAGATGTGGGTACAAAACTTCACATGTTTATACTAAATGTTCATAGAAAAGAATGAAAGAAGTTTAATGAAATTCTACCAATGGGTTGGTTTGTTATGTACAAATCTGTAGATTTTTAAACAATTAAAGGGTAATAACTCTTAGTAAGGAAAATTGACCAATTGAAAAAAAAAATGTTTTTCAAGTTTCATGAAATTCTACCAGCTTGTTACTGAGAAATGGCTGTAGACGTGGATTTTTCATTAAATCAAGGACAATAACTCTCAGGAAAATTGACCAATCCAACAAAAAACTTGACGGGCATCATCACAGTATGTTGGTGCATGTTTATTTCAAGTTTTATGAAATTCTACCTGATAGTTACTGAGAAATGGCTGTGGACGGACATTTTTCATTAAATCAAGGGCAATAACTCTAAGGGAAATTGACCAATCCAAAAAATAACTTGTCGGGCATTATCGCAGTATGTTGGTTCATGTTTATTTCAAGTTTCATGAAATTCTACCTGCTAGTTACTGAGAAATGGCTGCAGACGGACAGCGCCATTTCAATATCCCGCTCCCCGATTTCATCGGCGGGGGATAACAATAAGAAAGTGCCAACATATTTTGGTTAGTTATTTTGAATAGTGATTAATGACATTAGTCTAAAATTCTGCAGAAATATGAACTGTAAATAGGAATTCAGTGAGAAAACACAGTGAGAGAAATTATCAGTACTTTATACATACAGCATATAGTTCTAGTCAGCTAAACATTTTAACACCGAAACTATCCTAAGAAATTATGTATGCAAAATTTAAGCCATTTTAATAATGATGGCTTAGTTAAAACAGTAACTGTGAACAAAGGTCAATGTATATCAAATGAAAGAAAACAATCACTGACTGCAAAACTTAATCTGATAACAGTAATAGTGTTTCTGTACATGAAGCTGACAAATATACCTGGCCACTGTATTTGTGTTCTGTACTTTAGCTGACATACCTACCTGACAACAGTATTTATGTCTTTGTACTTCAAGCTGTCAAATGTACCCGACAACAGTATTTATGTCTTAGTACTTCAGGCTGACAAATGTACCCGACAACAGTATTTATGCCTTTGTACTTCAAGCTGACAAATGTACCCGACAACAGTATTTATGCCTTTGTACTTCAAGCTGTCAAATGTACCTGACAACAGTATTTATGTCTTTGTACTTCAAGCTGACAAATGTACCTGACAACAGTATTAATGCCTTTGTACTTCAAGCTGTCAATTGTACCTGACAACAGTATTTATGTCTTTGTACTTCAAGCTGACAAATGTACCTGACAACAGTATTTATGCCTTTTTATTCAAGCTGTCAAATGTACCTGACAACAGTATTTATGCCTTTGTACTTCAAGCTGACAAATGTACATGACAACAGTATTTATGCCTTTGTACTTCAATCTTACAAACGTACATGGCAACAGTATTTATGTTTCTGCTCTTTAAGCTGACAAACCTACCTGACAACAGTATTTGTGTTTCTTTACTTTAAAGCTGATAAACGTACCCAAACACAACAAAGAAATAAAAAAAAAAGCACAGAAGAACACAACACATCAGTTTTTGAAGTTATTTTTTTTTAAATTTTAATCTCCGAAAGCATGTATTGTCCAAAAATTGAGAACAGATGAAATTTACAGCTATTCAATATAAGTACATCAATACCCTGCATTTGCAGATGATATCAAATGAAAGGCAGATCCTAGCAATACAATATAGCCTATTGTGCAGAACTAGTGTTGGCCAGATGAAACTACCAAATGCATCAAATCACTAAAAGTTAGGAGGAGAAGACAGCTGGAAAAAATCCCCAAACACCAGTGAATGAAGATGAGTATGTGCATAATTCTCTTACAGTGTAACACCACTCACTCAAGTATCAATGGCTCAAGCATCTAGACTCAGACTAGAGTAATTTTTGAGGTCCCTGGCCATTTTCCTAACATTCTCTATGTTTTGTCTGCTCTAAATTGGAATAACTCAAGCACCAGGACCGACTTGAGAAGTTCATGTGGTCCCTGGCCATTTTCCTTATATTTTCTATGTTTGGTCTGCTCTAAATCCTGGATAACTTAAGCATCAAGACCAACTTGAGCAATTCATGAGGCCCCTGGCCATTTTCCTTATATTTTCTATGTTTGGTCTGCTCTAAATCCTGGATAACTTAAGCATCAAGACCAACTTGAGCAATTCATGAGGCCCCTGGCCATTTTCCTTATATTTTCTATGTTTGGTCTGCTCTAAATCCTTGGATAACTAAAGCATCAGGACCGACTTGAGTAATTCATGAGGTCCCTGGCTATTTTCCATATATGTTCTGTGTTTGGAGCACTTAATTGGGATAACTCGAGAATTTGGTGTTCCACTGTAGCCCTTTGTTGAGAATATAAAATGTTCTATCAAAAGTTTCTTTAGGGCAGATTCATGTTCAAATGTGTAATATTGTATAAGATTTCTGTGACAGTTGGAAAACATTTTGGCTAATGGCCTTACCAATTTTGTTCAAAACATTAACAATTTAAGATATATTTAAATGTAGATATGTTGAAATTAACTCAAAGAAAATAATACTGTTTTCTTATAAGTTTATTTAACTACTGGAAATGCTTACAGATGAATCTTAAAGCAAAACTTAGAACCAGGCACATATATGAAGTAAAGAAGAAAATGAAAGAGTATTAGTAAAAGAAACTGGGATTTTCATGTTAGAATGGATGATGGGATACACTCTGTAACTTACTCTCAAGTTCACCAAGGTCAAGGTTAGATAATGATGACCCTGACCTTTCTATATCTGAAAATTATGCAGATTTTCAGTGAAAACGATCTGTTGTACCATCAAAAGCTAAACCAAGACTGCTATAGATTTATTCTAATTCCTGTGTGAATAACAAAAAGCTACAGATATTTTTTGCTCTGCAATGCTCTCATGTTAGAAGTTCCAAAGTAAGAAATGAAAATATTAATTTTCTCTTCACTATTTGCATAACTACAAAAACACATCTATCTGCAACCGCTAAATAAATTTATTGCTTTAAAATTACCATAGTAAATGCCTTATCTTGAAAAACGTTAAACAGAGAACAAATATACAAACATGCAGGTGAAAGCATATTGTTTCCCACAAGCAATATTAAGCATTCAAGTCAACAAATGTTGACTACCTCCTCCCTGTCACCTACCTGATGGCTTTTGTGCAGTCCCAAACCCCTGTGACATTCTTGGCGATACATCTGGAAGTTTTGGCAGACCACCAGAAAATGGGTCGCGAGTTCGGAGTCTCTGCGACGCCATTCCTCCAGTGATCTCTTCCAGCAGTTTACTCTCATCATCTTAAAAGAAATTGAGCCGCACCATGAAAAAACCAACATAGTGCGTTTGCGACCAGCATGGATCCAGACCAGCCTGCGCATCTGCACAGTCTGGTCAGGATCCATGCAGTTCGCTAACAGTTTCTCTAATTGCAATAGGCTTTGAAAGCGAACAGCATGGATCCTGACCAGACTGCACGGCTGCGCAGGCTGGTCTGGATCCATGCTGGTCGCAAACGCACTATGTTGGTTTTCTCATGGTGCGGCTTAATTACAATCACAAAAGTAGTAAAGCATAACAAAATGCCATTTGAATTCTGAATCTTGCAAGTTAATTTATGCAGCCATACCAAATAATTCTCATTCACCTATGACATGTAATCCAATGAAGGCAGTAAATGTTTAAATCATTGTACTATAGTTTCATATGCTGAAACTTGTTACTGACAGAATTTCTTTAAGACAAAACTCAATGAAAACAGCATACCTGAATACGCTGGGTTCCTGAAGGGCATGGGTCTCTGCCTGTAATATAGCAAGTGCTGAACAGGACTACATGTATATATCAGAAGTATAAATAACATAATTCCTCCAAAATAGTAAGTAAAATAGGATATAAACTTTGTTAAGTAATTCCACCTATAAAAACACATTTAGTAAACTACAGCTAAAATCAACTGTTTTCAGATCTCAAATGATGCCTACGGTAAAGTGAGCAATAATCATGTTTGTTTGTTCATAATTATGTGTTTCTTAAATTAAAAATGAGTAAAATGCAGAATAATTTTGTTCAATTTTACTGCTTCACTGTCACTCAAAGTCAAGGAACAAAGTCTACAAAAACTTTTGTAAGTATCATTGTCTGTGAAACTGTTCTGCATATTACACAAAATTACAGTAAGATTTATAGTTCAACTATCTACCAGTAAACATCTAAGCCTGAAATACAGTACAACGAGAGAGTAGATATTCTTTTTTCAAAATCTAGGTGTTTAGTTAAAAAGCTTCGAAATACACGTCCCTACATTTCTCAAATGTTAATTGTTTATTATAGCCAAAAGTGCATATCAAGGGAACATAAATCTTTTTGGAAATGTTGAGCAGAAACATCAAAGGGACATAATATAAATTTATTGAATGTTTTCTCTTTGGGTACATTTCATTTTACATTCAACAGTGATCTGAACAGCTAAACAATGGTCCATTATTCTGTTTCCTAAAAATGGAGAACAGTCATGTTAGAGGTTGATACCCTGCCAACACATGCTGTAACAGACCTATAACACAAATTATACTACTGTTATATAATTTATATCGCGCCCTTTTCATGATAAACACATTCAAGGATGCTTTACATACTGTAAAGGCAGCCATTCAGGGCGCCAAATTCATCCTCTACTAATACAGACACAGAGTGAACTGACCAGAGGGACAGAATGAGACAAAGTCCCAAAAACAGAGAGAGAAATAACTTTTAAGATATAGACCTGTCCAGCTAACTTAGCCTAGCTCTTTGCAGATTGACAGTCTGGTTCTGTAATGTGCCCGGTGTATAGCACCCACACACACTAAGCTGTCTTTCCTGGGAAGAACAAGTAATGGCCTCTTAGTTAGGTGGGTGACACTCAAGAGCATCTCAGAAATTTCCAGTGCCTAGACCAGGATTTGAACCCCAGACCTCTGAATTGACAGTCAAGCATGTTACCACTAGACCACCGGGCCACCAAAATCATCTCACCCCTAAAGTGGACATTCTATCACATCACTTTAACATCAACTTCTACATGTAGGCCATGTAAGTGCACCCTTACACTATACCAGACTACATTACGTGAACTGGAACCATTTTGTGACAATGACATTTTCATAGTACTCTGTATAATTGGTGCTGCTAGTCGCCATTTTCATGTACACAAAAAGGTATAATTGGAATTTTTACAACATTTACTCAGTCAAAACTGCCCAGATTTTTCATACTTGTTTTTTAGTATAAACACTGTACATGTAATTAGATGCATCAGTGGAATATATAACTTATACCAAATTTTTTACATTTGTCCCCTTAGCAATAGGCAAATGGCAAAGACAGTGAGGAAGCTTTATCCAAATTTCAAGAAGTTTTGATCGGATTTCAATTCATGTTAAGATATTACAATACAAAGCAAAAACCTAGACCAATAAATTCATTAACATTCGCTTTCAATCTATATAATGTCTAGGATCCACTGTCATTTATTTGTTCCTAGATATAAAGTCTATTACTTACATTTACTTGTTACCAGTGCACATGTAAAAAACAATCCATAAATTAGGAACATGAAGAACTCCTACTATGTTCTCTATAAAAATAAAATTCAGTTATAAACTCTTGGTGTTTGGTCGCTTGTTCAACTTTTTTCTTTTGTATGGTTTAATTACAGTCTCTTCAGGACAGAAACATACCAACGTTATTGCAATGTTCAATTATTTTCATTTTTCTCATTTTTTTTTTTACTTAAAGGTTTCTGTAAACCAAGGCAAGAAACATTAAAACAGAATTTAATTCATATATTATGATTTGTTTCTAAAGATTTTAGTTTAGTAAAAAACAACAGCAAATGTGACATCACATAACAGAAAGCAACAATAATATGTGCTGTTTTTACCTTGCCTCTGTTTCATTCTCCCTTCAAAGTAAAAATTCTAAATCCTAAATAGGTGAAGAGTTTAGGAGGTAAAAAATCTAAACTCTTATGAAAAAGCTTTTGGAATGTGCAAAACATAACATTACAAAAATGTTAAATATCTAAATAAATACATCTTTATTTGTTTTGTTGGGTTTAACATCACACCAATACAACTGTAGGTAAGTTCCAGGCTGTCCAGCACTTTCTAACAAAAATTTAGGGCCAATTTTAAGTTGATTTTAAATGAAAATTAGGGCTGTTATTAGGAATTTGCTACAATTTCTAAGATATTTTCTGGCTAAAATTAAGATTTTTTACTAAAATATAGACCTTCAGAATTCAAGCCTCTGTCATCCAGTTACAGCCAGTAACAGACAGAACACATCGAACCACTGGTCAGTTGTATATAAACTGGATAAACGTGCTTGCACTGAATAAGAAGACCTACAAAACTACATTAGTGTTTGAAATTATTTTTTGTCCAATGGCATTGCAGTACTTTTCAAATTTTCGGGAAATTTATTTTAGTAAATCTGCATTAACTTGCAGTCGTTTATTAATCAGGTTAGTCATGTATGTAGAAGGGACAAGAGGTGTGTTATTGATCTTATTCGCTCTGACATCATCCAGAAACAAAAAATAATTTCAAACACTAAGTAGGTTGGTGTTTATTAATATGCATTTACAAAACTTAATCAGCCTCGTGGCTGTGCCGCTCGTAGCTGATTAAACTTTGTAAATACACATTAATAAACACTATCCTATACTTAAAACATATTTAGCATGAACCAAACTCCAAATTTATATTACAAAACAGGAATTTTCGGGGAGAAAAGTAGGGCATTTTTATGAATTCCCTTTGACTTTTCATTTTTTTTGTAGGAATTTTAGCCAAATTAAAAAAAAAGTAGGAAAAAGTAAGAATTTTAAGGATGCTGGACAGCCTGCATTCCAGCTTCTGATGATTTGGGAAGACCCAAAAAGCCCCATCAGGCATTAATACAGGCATGAGCTGGCATCTGAGTAAAATCACCGACCTTCTGTAAGCCTTCAACTGAAAAACTGAAAAGAACTCTACACCCCAAGTGAAGTTTTGAATCAACAGAGGTGATGGGCAAGTGATTTGAAGTCAGTATAACCATAAGCATTCAGCCAAAAGGTCCGAACTAAATATTTATTCAACACCAGATATTTATAGTAAGAAAGTAGAATGGTCAGTCTGTATGAGGGGATGTACTTCATAAACACACAGCACTGAAATGTTGGTAAAAATATACAAACCCTGCATTGGTGAAAGGACTCTTGTGCTGTTTCTTCAGGCTGGACAGAGGATTACTCATGACTGCAATTCACTGGAATAAAGTATCTAGCAGTTGTTAGACAATTTAAAACTATAATGGTTTCATTTGCACTTTTCAGTTATAACACTGAAAATCTGCTGCTCAAACTTCAAGGACAGCAAATTCTAAATTTTATTTAATTTAAGATTTAAAAAGTAGAATTATAATAATCAGTGATACCATACAAAATATGTTTTCTTAACTGAAAGAGTTACATTTTGAGTGATTAAAGTGGTTAGTTACATGAATTTCATAATCTTCTTTACAGAGATTCAGTCCCCAAAGCGATGCTCAACACTACTTTCAGAAACAAGTTATAGAGCAAAAGACATAGCGTGTCTTCACAACTTAGGTGTCAGAACATAAAACTGAGCCAGTATTTATGTTGCCTTTTCTGTTGTTTAAAGTCTGGTATTTTTATTAACTAGAACATACTTCATAACATAACAAGAAATAGTGACAGAATATCTCACTCAGGTCACATTTAAGGGAATGAATAATTGTTAATTGCTGACTTATTATTAAGCATAAGTGAAGATATGGGACATTATATTGTATGCTTATTTATAATGCATTCTCTTACTTTTGATGTATGCTGTATGTTTGTCTTAACTTCACACATTTTAAAACAATTCAATTAAGCTAAATTGTTGGAAATTTTGCTACATAGATGTCTTTGCTATACTTCATATTAAAGTTGGGTAACAGCTGTATACAGTTAATTTTGTTTTGTATTTATGCCCGAATATAGTTTTAGGGTTTCTAAACCCTGTAATTTCACCCAGCTTTGAAGCATCATAGGATCTGTATAAATTAGTTCACTGATCTACTTTAAACGAAATTTTCAGAAAGCACAATCTGGTAAGCCTTTAATTCATAATGCTTGTTTTTTTACTGTTAGCCTGAAATAATATACTTCACACTAACTGTAAAGATTAATTTCTCATAAATGCATCTTGCGTTTCTTATTAATACTAATACACTAAAATGGAAATGTTGAAACTGCTGTCAAATTCCACTCACAACAGATGGGCACCCAGCATTCAAAGGGTTGGAACAATGGGACAAACCAGTCTAAAGCATTAGAATCACATGTATTTTGTCACACTCATTATAGCTTTCTAAATCATGGTCCATGGTCCAGGATGTCCCAGCATAATTATGTAGTACAAAAACAATCTATTTTCCATGGGTTTTGGTAACAATGGTTACATAGGTTACAGTAATTGAGATCATAACAGTAATTGAGATCATAATCAAAGTGAATGTTTTTGCATGTAACAAATAACACACTAATTTATGCTTGGGAATTTAGGATGTTTTAGGACCCAGAACCAGTAAAATGAGCCCATGCAGTATAATCTGTTACTGGGTACCTTATTAGGCAAAATCTGGTTATAGTCCAAAGTTAAAGGAATGAACAACAAGCACTGTCACAGGAGACAGCGCGCTCAACTATTGTGAGGAAGCTGAAGCTGTCACTGAAGTGTTTAATTACTCCAATGTGGATGAAGATATTGGACAAAAGCTTAGTCTGTGTCAAATGTAACAGTATGTGTCTAACATGGATAGAAAGTATATCAAAATAAGTATAAAAGGAACATAACTCATGGAAGTTTCTGCAAAAGTAATGCACCAGAACATTGTGTAATATCATGTGGCTAATTATGTGGAGCAACTACTTGAAGATTTAATCAAAGAGCTATAAAAATAAATAGATTGGCAACTTGAAAGGCATATAGAGCAGATCTTGCCAACCTCCTGTGACAAAAAAACGAGATCTCGTTTACCGGAAGTGGCGCTTTCTCCACGCGCCATTTTGTATGCGAAAGCAATTATTCATCAGTAAAATAATTATCACCATATGACCACACTTCTTTCGATGGCAAAAAAACCCGTGAACTTCGTGTCTTAAAACCATTTCACATTAAACTAATTTTGTTTTAGAAGCTAACATGTATTTTAAATGTAGTTTTAAAGGTACAAATTGTAACTCCATGCTCGCCGATGTTTGTTTTTAGTAAGATAACGCCGAATCACGCTCTGACACGAGCTCACGCGAGATTACAGCCAGTTGCCATTCTGTGTATTTTATACTTCTATGATTTAATCAAATAACTTGAAATAAGTGAGACAGAACAGAAGTGCATCACAACTTGAACCTGAAATTCTAGTAAAAAGGGGGCATAACTCATAGCATTTAGTAACAACAGAAATATAGTGAAAAAGCATAAAAATTAAACTGAAATTCTAAGTAAAAAATGGGACATAAGTCACTAAATCTTTGTGCCAAATTATGGACCTTGTGTCATATGATGAGGACGACAATGTGGAAGAACTAATTTAAGTTTGAATCAAATTTGAAACAAATCCATTTAGTTATAACTGAGTGAAAGTGCACTAAAACTTAAACCTGAAATTTCAAGTAAAAAGGGGGGCATAATTCATGAAAAACTGGTGCCAGAGTTATGGACCTTGTGTCAAATGATGTGGGTGATGATGTGGAACAACTCTTTTAAATTTGAATCAAATCCGTATCATAATAACTGAGATAGAGTGAAAGTGCACCAAAACCTAACCCTGAAATTCTAAGTAAAAAGGGGGGGGGGAGGTAATTCATAAAATATTGGTGCGAGAGTTATGGCCCTTATGCCAGATGATGTGGGTGATGATGAGGAATAACCATTTTAAGTTTAAAGCAAATCCATCAAGTAATTACAGAGATAAGGAGAAAAAAGAGAAAGTGCATAAAAACTTTAACCAAGGTGGGGACTTGGAAAGACGCCGACGCCAGGTTGAGCAGGATACCGGCAGCTCTCCATATACTTCGTATAGTCAAGCTTAAAATAATAAAGTGCCATAAAAAATATGTTGGTTTTCGTAACACTTCATTCCTTACTGCAATGGGGACCATTATATTTTTGCCACTTACTGCCTGACGAAGAGGTCAGTAGCTCATGTTGTAACCTAAAAACGTGGAAATGATATTCTCACATAGGAGACAAGCTATTCAAAACTCCAGATTATACAAAACCAATACAGTTGTCTGTTGATCACATTTAACATTAACTTACCATTACCTTTATCCGAAATAAAGCTGTGTCCGACCAATGCAACTTTCGCTTCAATCTGTAAAAGCGTAATTTCTAAAAAAATAACAAAATTATCGCTTTGAGAAACAAAAGTGACTACACCTGAGTTTTTTCTGTAGACATAGGTTTATTAAAAGATTACTTAATTGCTGTCAACTCTTGATTAACTGTCTCCCAAAAGATTGTTTACAGTTGCAGGTTAACACCGGATGTGACATAGTTATACGCGAAATTAGAAACAGGTGCGTGGTTAGGGTTAAATTTTACAAATTTCCTGTCAAACTACCAAGTCATCACTTACATAGCTCGTGAATCATTTTTATAAGATCTCGATTGTTCAAAATTCATGTTGGTTAAAAAAATATTTCCCTATTTCTTTTTTTAAGGGGGAAATCGAGAATGGGCGTACTTTTTGAGATATATCTGGCTCTGTATGTTTTTACCAAGTAAAGGGCCATAACTCTGGTCCTTCTACCATTACTGGCCACATTCAACTAACTGAATATTCTGCCAGGGGGTTGCGTATATGCTTTTTGCATATATTTTACTAGGTCAAGGGCTTAACCTCTAGTTAAGGTGAGTAAAATGTTAGACAAAATCCCAGATGCACAATTTCACATCTGATTAATACTACTATGAGATTTCATGGCTGTGTCATTGAGATGCATATTGCACAAACTTATATATCATTAATATTTTTGACAAAATAATAGGCCATTTATGCATACCTTTTACTAAATCAAGTGTCATAAGTCCAGTCTGGCTGAGTAAAATCTCAAACAAAATTTAGATGAACAACTTTATATAACGAATAATATTACAATAAAGTTTCACAAGTCTTCATAAAAATACTTTTTGAGATACTCATGGCAAAACTTAAAGATCTTTAATGCATATTGTTTTAAGTAAAGGGCCATTTCTCAAGCATGTCTGCATAAATCCTAAAGAAAACAACTGTGCACAACTTCATATGCTATACAACAATCCAGTAATGTTTCATGACTCTAATTGTAATACAAAATGTATTTCTTGAAATACATGCGTCACAAACTTTTAGACCCGTTGTATATATTTTTAACTAAGTCATGGGCCACAACTCTGGTCTTACTGAGTGGAATTCCAAACAATACCCTAAGGTGCACAACTTCACATGGTGAAATAATCCTATGAAGTTTAATGACTCTAGCTCCAATGGACAGATGGTCAGATAGATATCCAGACAAGGGTAAACTAAGCCCAAACCCCCAACCTCACCCAAATATTTGAGTGCACAAAAATATCTCTTGATAATATATACCAAGTTTCATTTCAGTTGGATGGAAACTGTAGGAAGAAGTGATGTTATGACAACATTGCTGACGTGGGCCAGAATGTGTACACTTTAATGAAATTATGACCATAAATGTAACGCAAACATTTGTAGCAGATACATTTAAGTTTTCCAAATGATGCAAATTTAAGATGTTTTGGTTGACCGAATTCAAAGTCATGGCACCAGTCTACATATTTTTGAACAACCCTTATATATCAATTAAAGTGGAATTGTAGGACGAGTTGAGTACACAATGTTTGATAAAGTTGTAATATTTCAAAGTCCAAAAAGGGCAATAATTCATAACTGCAGAAAAAGTAATCAGACATACAACTGAGGATCCCGACCAATATGTGCGTTAATAAATTTTTCACATCAAGTTGATAATAAATACCAAGTTTCATTAGAATTGGATTGTAGGAGTTGAGTACACAATGTCTGATACAGTTTTAACATTTCAAAAATAAAATGGTACCAGTAAGTGTAGATTTCTCGGAAGCACAGAGCACCCTAAACACAGCAAGAGAGTAAAAAAAAAGGCTGTAACTCATACCTAAAGAAAAATAATCAGGAATGTGATTCCCGACAATATGAACATGTCCGCTTCATGTTGAAGATTTATATGAAGTTTCATTACTGTATGAGGAGTTGAGTACACAAGAAAGTGTGATGGACTGATAGACAGACATTTAAAATACTATATGCCTGCCTCGTCTTCGACATTTAAGGATATCCAATGGCCATCTTTCACTTACATATTTTACTTTAAGAAATTTTGTTTCAAATGTAGAAAATCCTCATCAAAGTTTAATTTTACTAAAAATGTAATCAAATGTGTATGTAGACCAAAATTCATAATTAAATGTCATGCAGTAATAGTCCATTGTTAAAAATATCTTCCAGTTTATTTAGCCCTAGTACATATTTATAATGTGTTTAGCTATGCAAGTATTCAGTGTGTACTATATTAAACATAATGCATGGTATTGTACTACTGTTAATACACATAAATTTGCTAATTTTATGTGTATAAATCAGTAGTAACTGTTCATGTTTTCAAATATGAAATTTAGATGTAGTATACCTTTAAAGAATATTGAGGGATATTGCATTTTTGGGTTATTTTCCAAGTGCAAAAAGGGAAATACATGTTTTGTCAGAATAAATATCAAGAGTTACTAGGCCTGCTAAAAGCATTCCCTCAGTTTCCAACTGAAAAATGCCCTTTGCAGGAACTTAACTCTTGGTAGGCAGGTTATGTGTGACTGGCAGATGACCCCTATCAATTTTGAGATCATTGCTTAAACTTTATAAAGGTCAAAGTTGCAGTGAGCTTCGAGCTGCAAAATCAGTTTCTGATCCGCTTCAGTGCAGGAACTTCAAACTTGGTAGGCAGTCAGATGATCCGAATCAACTTCGAGGGGTTGCTTGCTCAAAGGTCATGGTTTCCGTGACACACTGAAAATTTGTGTCCTATCGATAACTCATGAACTTCATTGGCAGGTTGCTAATGATTAGCTGATGTCCTCTACTGATTTTGAGGTTGGTTGCTCCAGGTTAAGGACATAGTGACCTTGAGCTGAACATTGGTTTCTGATTGATAAATCAAGAATGCATTGGCTCAGTAAACTCGGACTCGGAGCAGGTTGGTCGTGAACGGCAGATGACCCCTATTGATTTTGAAGTCGGTTGTCAAATGTCAAGGTCACGATTGTGAGCCGGATATCAGTTTCTAATTTATAACTGCTTTGACTCTGGAACCTCACACTTAGTAGGCAGGTTGGATCAAATCAGAAAACAATATTGCAGTCGGTAACTTACAGGACTTGTGCAGTTATACCAGACAGTCAATAAGGAATGTCAACTTAGCTTTAAGGTGCAATTCAGTCAGTTATAAAGTCTACACATATTCTGTATCGATTTTACAGCTCTCCTTTGATCAAGCTTTTGTCAAAGCCTACTTTTGGGGCATATGTCGCTTTACAGTTCTGGTTTCTTAAGAATTTTGTATCAAAACCATTGCATGGAAAACAGTGTAACTGAGAAAATGAATGTCACATCAATTTTTATGTAGAAGTAAGCAAATTATAGCCGCCTTCAATCAGCTAGAGTGGAAATGACTTCCAAAAATTTGGACTATGTCTTCTGTGGTTACTATTGATTTTAAACAACATTAGCATCAAATATTTCAACCTATTATATACTTTACTATAAACAGTAATGGTTTCTTTCATTTTGAAATAAACGTCTAAGTTGAGCCTTTTTAGTCACGCCTCACTGATTTCTGCACATCAAAGTTGATCAATTTCAGAAATATGGCATGTATGTTTCCTCAGGATCCTGACATGTAGGAATGTATCGTTGCAAATAAGTAAGCACCCAAAAAGATTTGAAAAATGTTTTATTGATCATATGTCAGTAACAGAGGACAATTGCTTAATACTTATTGTGAGACACTCTGAAATGGAAGTTCTGAAGCAACATAAATCCATTTAAAAACATCTGTATGAAATTCTTCTAACAGTTACAATTTACATATTTTTTCTCTATGCTCTAACTTTCACAGTTTGCTTCCTTTTTTAAACACAACATGAGTTAATGTATTACTATCACCAAACAAACAAAGCTTATTTATTTCATTTCGCTGTTTCAATTAACTTCTGTAAAGAGACAGGAATAAACTGGTTGCTTTCATCCATCATAAACACCACACTCCGGTCAAAATACATGCTCACTCTCCCACACCGGTACACTTGTTTGGCTTCATGTGTCTTCCCAGGAATTGGGATAAATACAAGGTTGTTCTCTTCAGCCTGAAAATTAAAATGTTATACAGCTATGATAAACTTGTGCCCAACTTGAAAATCACCTACTTGAACCTGTAGTCTGCTTAATTTAAGTTTTGATTATCTGAAAATTGTTTTCAAACCTAAGAATCAGATGTACAAGATAATTATCAAGCTTGGAATTTTTTTCAGATTAATGTAAAGCTGTATTGACACACGCTTTGTAACTGTGTATCATGTTTAATATTCAATTAAACAATAATTTGTTTTTGTTGGAGTAATAAATTGGTTATGTTACCTTTCTTTCAACAAGTTCCCTGAAACTGGCTGGGTAAGTTGATGATGTACTTTTTAAACTTGGCTGCAAATATATAAAATGTAGTATAAATAAGACAGCTATATAAATCCAAGTTATGTTAAAGGTAAATTAAAGTGACGCTGTCTGTACAACAGATTTACAAGCAATATACATTCAGTCCAATTAGAAACACTTGTCAGAAAACAGTCAACAAGAGCACCAATTTGTAGAGCTGAGCAATGTTCCTATCAAGCTTGAGGATTATAGGTTAAATAGCATCCTGAAGTTACTGAGCAGAAACTAAACTGCTAACAGACAGAAACCATCATATAATACCTCCATCTGACCACTTCACATAACAGTGACCATGACCTTCCACTAACAAACTTCAAAATCGAGAAAGATCTATGGTGAATGTGCTTTTTGCTCTCACTGTGACCTTCACCTTTGACCTCAAAATCAATATGGGTTATGTGTAACCCATGCCCACTTTGCCTGCCAAAGTTGAGGATTGTAGGTCAAGGCGTTCTCAAGATAATGAGCAAAAATGGTTTTGCACTAACAATCACTTAAACCTTGACATCTGAACAAAAAATCTCAAGCTACTGAACAGAAACACTAACAGTCACTGTGACCTTGACCTTTGGCTAAAAGTTATCAATGTCCACCGCCATATATGAGGAATATGCCTGCCAAATCTGGGGAAAACAGGTCAATGCATTACGAATTTTAAGAGCAAAAACTAAACTGCTAACAGACAAACAGACAGACTGACAAACGACCAATGCCATATAATCAGATGTCCCATATGACATAATTATAACTTACTAACACAATCTTTATAGTGAGATAAAACAGAGAATCAGAATCATTTACTTTACTGAAATAATTCAAAATTCACAGAAAAAATCTAGGAAGAGTAGTTTCTTATCTATTCAAACCATAGCTAATATTTACCTCTAGTGGTCCCCCTACAGATGGAGAACTGGATCGTGATGTATTTGGTTCTGCTATATTTCTTCGTTCTGTGTGAGTGAAATACGCCATATTTTCCTTCACGCCTGGTTGGAAATGGCCAGACACTGCACGATTCATCATATCAAGAGCCTTCGTAAACATCTCTGTAAAAAAATAACCAGACATTACTAGAATGTTGGTGCCCAAAGAGCAACAATGTGCAGCCCGTTATTTGTGGACATACTGCCCAAGTGACTCAAACCTTTTGCCCAGTTAAAAAAAGCAGCTTCATGCAAGTCAAAGTAACAGCACTGACAAGATCTAATATGACCTTTGATCCCTTAGTGTGACCTTGACCTTTGAGATAGGGCACTGTGTGCTATGGCACATCTACTTTATCAAGGGAAATATAAATATATAGATAAGATCTTACATGACCTCTGTTTCCCAAGTATGACCTTGACCTTTGAGTTAGGGACCTGATGCTTGCATTTAATAACCTGTCTCACTGAGGCAAATATTTTTTTGCCAGTAAAATTGATTGCTCCTGGCATGTCAAAGCCTATACAAGTGTTGCAGTGGCAATACAGAAGCCCACTACCAGAGGAAAACTTTGTTATTGTTCATCCCTTGTGGTTGTTGGCAACAGATACTGTTTGAGTAATTACTGGATCCAGATTTGCGGAAGGACAGGATGAAAAGACAGATGGATGGTGGGCATTCCTATATGCCCCTCCAGTGCTCCATCGGTAGGGGACTAAAAATGCTTCAAGGCATTTAGGAGCTAAGAAACAAAAACTGTTTTTACTTAAATTTCAATAGTGACCTTGACCTACAAGCATAGATCATGTACACAACACATTCAGGCTGTCTAGCATACCCTGACAAAAAATTAGGGCTAATTTTAGGGCAATTTGTACAAAAAAATAGGGCTAAAATTAGGAATTTGGTACAATTTTAAGGAAATTTTAGGGCTAAATTTAGGAATTTTCAAATTAAAATATGGACTTTAAAGACCATGTAATGTGCTTACCTTTATGTGATTGACATAAAAGTAACTCACAAATAGTGCTTTATTTACAGAAAAGACGTCTACCAGCTTTCCACTGTTTTCAGCTATTGTTGGCTGTATCCTGGAAATAAACAGAAATGAGAATTAACTACTCTGACTAAAAGTACACATTAAAAAGAGCACAGTGTCACTAGCTATACACTTACTACGTCGGACTGTGAAGAGTTTTATTATGGCCTCCTCTTCTCCCCTTATAGCCATCACAATCCACACCATATTTTTTTATTCTTTAATTTTTTAAACAAGAAACAATGCCAAAAGGTAAGAAATGCTGTCAACTGGAGTACAGTGTATTGCCAGCAACAGTGCATATCAGAGTACACAAATTGAGAGTGAACTAAGACAAGTGTTCAACAAACTCATAACTATGATTAATTTGTACAGAAATTATAACACACTTATTACCAACAAATACATAGTTTTACAACATTCAGCATGGACATCAGGTACCTGATATACTTAGGCCACTACTTTTTTATTTTTTGGTTCACAAGATTTTTTTGGAAAAATGTCCACTGGTAGGTCGAAAAAAAAAAAAAAAACCAAAAAAAAAAAAGACTTTTGCCCACCATGCGTGTGAAAACCAATATTTTCTGTATTAATTGACTTAAATCAGAGGAATAAATAAAACATTAAATATCCTTTCCATTTACTTGTCATTCCTGTTATTATAAAAATTCAAACATACCAACATTTTAATATCATTGAATGTCCAAGACTATTCGTCCTGCTAGCTGTGATTCCCCGAACGATTAGGTTGTCTGGAATCACCCGACTGATAGCCGTACCTATTAGTTCGCTAATGTCGGCACGCAAAAAAAACTTGTTTTGTCCAGATTTAATAGACAATGCACCCCAAAAAGTCAGCTCAAAAAAACACGCACTCATCGTGGGGGCTGCCATGTAGGCCGGTTATAATGAAACATATGGTCAAACTAAATCCAACATGAGATATTTAGCATGGAATGAGTATAGATACACAAGATAACACACAGAAAAAAAGTCCTCAAAAATACCACTACAGGATACTGAGATATCACATCATATTTATTGGGGGAAAAAGTATTTTCCAGTGTCCGTTATCATGCACCGTGTGCTATTTTTTCTCTACTTCCGGTAAGAAGTAAACATCGCAGTTCGCTGTCAAGTTGTTTTGAAAACACACTCTGTTCGAAGAATACTGGTTATTGTCAAGTGAATCGTGTATGGTAAGTAAAAATATTTATTGACTGAAGTCTGTCAAATGTCTGTTACTACGTGAATGCAATATTAAATTATATAGTTATCAAGGCTGTTTGATTTTTATGGGTTTCCGCGAAGTTCACTACGACAAAGTGTTTTATTCAAAACATGTACTAATACACAGACCAGTATGAAATGTAAGTGTTAGCAGTATTAGAATTGTCAACGGTAGATTATTCTGAAAAAGGTCTAGTAAAGTTAAATCAGGCACATGGGTTATGCATGGAAAATAGATATACGGAAGCGTGTTTGTGTCGTAAAAAAAGATGTTTAAAATTAACTTTGTAGAAACGAAATTAAATGCATCCATTTTGTATATCTAAGTAGTAGAAGTATATTTCTTTCAAAAATACTGACTATTTTATATGTCATTGTTATAGAATCAATCTTGTTATATCAGATCAAAATTTATGATTGCGTTATGCTGTCTGTGGCATATGTGCTACTAGAAGAAACAAGTTTTTTTACTGTTCAAAGTGTTGCTATACTATTTGTCTGGTGTTTACTGGATTTCATCATGAGGTAAAACCCTTGCTATTTGGATTTGTAACATTTGATTTTTACAAAATTGTTTTAAATACTTCAATACCAATGCATATAATTTTCTTGTGAAAATTTGTTGATACATCTTACAGTTTAACACTAATCTTTCTTTGTGTTATTTGCGACATGAAAGACGAACGTAAAATAGCAACATTGGGTGAAAAGATGTGTAGATAGTTAATTTCTTCAGCCAGGAATAAAGGTACTCTAATATTATATTCATGCATTTCTGTAGTTTATGCTTTTTCCTGGCTTATCTTTAATTTCAATATTCAATTGTGTAGTGTATCTGTATTGAAAGAAAGGTATTTTCAAATCGCCATCTGGTTTTTCACTGTATTATTGTATCAAAACATTACACAATACTTGTGTGTCATTGTATCTCCTCCTTTGAAACCTAAACATCTTTGATATTTGTACATAAAAGAATGAATTATAAAAGGGACCAAAATGAGTCTATTTGTGTCAACCCTTTTATAAATATAGATTATATATTACTCGCCTATTAATCTTAATGTCAAATCAGTTGACCGTTATGTTTATTACTCTTTTTATAAAATTGCAGGAGAACAAATGTATGTTAGACCTGAGAAAGTTGTGTGCTATGAGTGTAGAAAAATTACTGCCACCCGAATCTACTTGGAGATGCAAACGGTACCTCTATAACGTAGCGAAACGGACACATTCATCTGACTTCTTTTCATTTCAAATGCCTGTTCTGTGGTACATATGCCAAACAAAATGACAAAAAGGCATATGATGACTTCCAAATTTCAGTCAAATATAAAGAAAAATTGGAAGCGAAGTCTTCTGTTGACTCTAATCCGTATATGATCTAACAGCAGTTGGTGCAAGATATCATCAAAAGTGTAGCATGCATTTCAGAACAGGATGTCAAGTTCCAACTCAACATCAAACACCTCAAAATACTGTAAAACGTAGTAAAGGTAGACCAACAAAAGAATCATCTAAAGAGGCATTTTTGAAAACCATGCATTATTTTGAAAACACTGAAAGTGAGCAAATAGCTTAAATTATTAAATGATCCCATGCAGCTTTGTAAATAAACACTCTTAACATGATGACATTGAAACAGCTGGTAGTGTATCATTCATAATTATGTTTGTTCAAAGGTAAAACAAATGAAACATTAAACACATTGAGGTATAGAAAATTCATTACGAAGGCAACAAGCACATCGGTAGTAAAGATACAGAGCTTAACTCCTACAGAGGCAACTGCAAAGTTTCATAATTTTAGAGAGCACTGCCATTAAAGTAGAGACATGGATTGGAAAGGAAACAAACCCTCTTGACTTGGATTGTACAGACGTGGTGATAAACTTGTTCCTTGGCACAGAGGTTGCTCTACTGGGATGGCTGTAGATGTCATGACATTAACACTTAACTGACTTTCATAATCTTGAGAGAGCAATGAAAAGTTTTTCGAACTCCTGAATTACAGTTAACATGTTTTAAAGAAACATGTCTTATTACTAAGAACAACATACTAACTTTATAAAATTGTAGTTTAGTATTGATTTAAAACAGTTTTAACATTTTACTGTAGTGACCTGTTCTATATATACTATAATACAGTCACTGTTGATCTGGGATTCTTTTCCTTAAAGTTTCTTAATATACTGTTGTTATTATAATATTTATTACATTTAGTGCGAGTTTCAAGGAAATAGTTTAAAGATATTGCATTCACATTTTATTGAAGGATGGACCCGCCCGCTTAGCTCATTGGGAAGAGCACCGATCTACGGATCGCGGGGTCGTGAGTTGGATCCTTGGCGGGCCGTATGTTCTCCATGACAATTTGATAAAAGACATTGTGTCTGAAATCATTCATCCTCTACCTCTGATTCATGTGGGGAAGTTGATAGTTACTTGATGATAACAGGTTTGCACAGGTAAAGAATCCAGGAACACTGGTTAGGTCAATTGCCTGCCGATACATAACTGAAATACTGTTTAAAAACGCGGTAAATCCAACACAAATAAAATTGATGGTTGGGGTAAATCTATAGTGTAAATTAATGCATTTATTAGTAAATGTCACAACAAAGCTTAGTATCAGCTTTAATTTATGTGATATTTCATATAACCAATGCCTCTGAGTGAAGAAATAAACCAATGTATAGGTTTAAACTAATGTATGTTACCTAATGAATGAACCTCTTGATTCGTCTGAATCATCGAATTGCAAAGAGGGTGCCCTTTATAATCTCATTTTTTAAGATTTTCCAATGGGATTTTTTTTGAGGACTTTTTTTCTAAAATGCTCTAATGTTTAAAGATTATAAAACAATAAAAACATTTCATGTTGGAATTTGTTTAACCTTTTGACAAAATATGTGGTAATATGACCGGCCTAATGGTGTATGACTGCTTTAGGTGTTTTTAATCGAAATTTATGAATCATGTTACCGATATGAAAACCAGTCTACAATACCTCGGCTTTTATCGTTGTATGCATTATGTGTCCAAGATAGTGTATTCAGTCATAAATGTCGATTCGAACTTAAAAACATTCTTTTTTTTTTTCGTTTCGTCCCACATTCGGTTCGGTCGGGAAAATACGTTTTTAAAAAAAAGTGAAATTGCAATTTTATTTTTTTTCTACTTTTCGGAAAATAACACTTGCCGGTTTTGTAAACCAATTTATTAAAAAGAAATGGCCTTAGAAAATACAAATTAAACTAGCACAGGTCATTAAATTAGCAAATTTACAAAAACTGTTTCCAAGCCATACATTTGTTGACATCAGTGCATGATTGTGAGAAAAATCTCAAGAATGGTCTCCTCTTCACCCTTTTCAGCTATCACATTCCACAATAAACAATTTGTTAATTTGAAGCATTGACAGCTCAAAAAATTGCAGTGGGAAAAATATACATCTAATATTCTAATAAAAATGTTGATGGGCATCAGTTACATATTTGACTAGAAACTTGTATAGCTTGCAAACAATACATACATGTATAAAGAATAAATCTGAACTGTGATCACATATTACATAATTATGAAGAACAGGCCAAGTAAATAATCAGAATTTGACCTGATTTTTTATTATGTCTACACCTATATACACCTATTAACTAGGTATTACTTCTGCACTATGTGTATGCTACACTTCCAGTGAAGGAGCACTAAATATCCCTCAGATAATCTTCACTGGGAAATAGATCTTTCAAGTATCACAATTTACCTTCAGAAATCCTATCTCTGTCATCTAGTCACAACCAATAACAAGCTGAACACATGGATCCACTGGTAAACTGCTTTGAACTGTGCTAAACTGTTTTTTTCTGAATTAGAACTTTTAAACAACATTTAAAACATTTTCTCTTTTTGATCATTGCAAAAAAGTTAAAAAAATTAGGAATCTTTGTGAAAAAACAGGGCCTTTTTAGGAATTTCCTTTGATTTTTTTAAAAAAATAGGAATTTTAGCCAAATTGAAAAAAATAGGAAAAAGTAGGAATTTTAGGGACGCTAGACAGCCTGCACATTGTCTCATCATGGGGAACATTTGTATGCAGTATTAAGATAATTCATCAATGCACATAAAAGTTATGGAACAGAAACAATTTAACTTGACCTTCAATAGTGACCTTGACCTTTGACTGACAACCATGGCTCATGTGCATGACACATAGTTTAATCATGGGGAACATTTCTGTGTAGTAATAAAAAAATCTTTCAATGCAATTAGAAGTTATGGAGCAGAAAAGCTTTATACATGACCTTCAAAGGCAACTTCATCCTCTGACTGATAGGCAAAGGTCATGCAAGCAACACAAGTAACACATCATCTGATTATTTGGAACGTGTGTGCGAGTGTATATAAAAATGCTTCACAGCATTTTGAAGCCAAGGAACAAAAACTATTTTTACTTTAATTTCAGTAGTGACCTTGACCTTTGACAATCAAGCATGGGTCATATTATATGCAACATACTGTCTGGTCATAAGGAACATTTACTGGTAGTGGTAAGAAAATCCTTCAATGCATATAAAAGTTATGGGGTGGAAATTTTTTTTTACTTGACCTTTAACAGTGACCTTGACCTTTAAGCGACAAGCATAGATCATGTGTTGACATATTGTCTCATCATGGGGAATGTTTGTGTTTAACACTAAGCTAATACATCAATGCATATAAAAGTTATAGAGCAGAAACCATTTTTACTTGACCTTAAATATTGAGCTAGACCTATGACCTATAAGCATTAAGTACGTGCATAATCTACATACTGCCCTCTATTCACATACCAAATTTAATTAACCTAGCCTCTATACTTTTTGAGTAATTGCAGGATCCAGATTTGCAGGCGGTTGGACAGATGGAGGGCATTCCTAAAGTCCTCCGGTGTTCCACTGGTAGAGGACTAATAACCTTTAGCCCCTAAGTGTGATTTTGAGATTTGGAACTGCGGTTTGCTCATGAAAGCCCATCTTATTAACATTTGAACATTATTTGGAATTGTTAAACATGTTTAACTTATTTCAATTTCATATTTTATCTCTAAAGATTGTAATGTTGCTGTTTTAACAAATTTCACAAAGGCTGCCATAAAGTCATACAATGATTTTTGTTTCTGTATCCCGGGTCCAGTGATTTTCTACGTTATTCAGATAAATGGCGTTATGCAGTTACTACCAGAACTACCCTAACTGAAAAACTGTTGCATATTTTTTATTCAATGAGTCAAACAACAATTAATCATGCTACTTAAGTGAGCATTTTTTAAGCATTTTGTTTGTTGAAAAAATCAACCTTTAATGACAGGATGTGTGAGGTACTGCTCTGTGAACACTGATTTCCAGCCCAGGTACCACTTGGTTACCTCGTCGTAGTTTGGCATGTTGCCAAGCCAGGTACAGAGCACTTGTAGCCAGCGAGAAAAGAAACACTTCTCAAATAATGGAACCATGTAGCGTAGTGATATCAATTCTGTCCAGGCTAACACCCAATGCAAGGGTTCTGGAAAAAAGAATTTAACAAATTTTTATTTTTCAAATACGAATAAAAAAGTGGTTATTTTCTAAGTTTAAATAGTCAGCTGTCATATCATGATATTCAACAGGAAGTTCGATTACAATTGAAGACAAGAGCTGTCAGAAGATGGCGTGCTCGAATTTTCAAAAATGTTTACCAACTGAAAAGTTAAAATGACAGACAAAAGTGAATACAACAGAAACATTGTCCAGGAGGTAAACTAGGAAACAATATGGCAAAACACAAGGAACTTAAGACATGGTAAATACCGTATAGCGGGTTAATTCTGCGGGCAAAAAATTCTGCGGTTTTGCCCTAAAATGGGCCTAGCTTATTTCTGCGTTTTTTATTTCTGCAACCTTTGATAAAAGCAGGAATTCATTTTTGCGGTTTGCATAAACCAGAAGTAAATTCTGTGCATGGGAAATAGCTACCGCATTTACAACATCATAATTAACAACTCAAATGCATATCATTCTCGTCAGTTATGTCTTGGTGGCATTATCTAGGTCGGAATCTAGGACAGTGAAGTTGGCGCAGCCGATTTATGTTTAAATCTGATTTCTTTTCATTAGCGTGCATGATCAGAATTCAGAGTTAAAAATAAATACTGTAGGTCTAGTACCGGTAATTCATTTTTAAAGACATTTTCATAAAATGTAACACTGCTGGTAGAAAAAAATACGATTATTTACAAATATATACAACATATATATTATTTTCCCAAATTTATATAACGTTTGTCAAACTTTTCATAAACCTAGCGTGTTTTGTGATATACACTTGTAAAGATTACATGCCCGAAACGGTAACCATTCATTCATGGAAAATAGATTGATACAATAACAAAAGCAATCAACCACAATCGATACGGTGTGAATAACTTGATAGCAGACGAAAAACTTGTGAGATAAAGGCAACGGGTCATTATATTAAGCGAAATATCAAAGTTTATTTCTGCATCAAAAAATTCTGCCGATAGTTTAAATGTGCAGAATTTATTTCTGCGCGAAAGCCTCGACCCGCAGAATAAACAGAAATAAATGGTATTTCTATAGCGATGCACCTCGCCCTGCCCTTTTAACTGCCACCATGCTGCCCTTAAAAACGTGCCTTTCTGCATTTAATCTGTTGCTAAATCCCACCCCCCCCCCACTCATCTGTCATATCCTGTGACCATGCCTCACCGATTTTGGCCCGGCCAATTACGTCACAGTACATAAACTAAGGTAATCCATGCAGTATGAAATAATAATGATCCTGTGTAATGTCAAGAAGGCATATTTTATTATATCATTTAACTCTGTTTAATAAATTCAATATGAAAAGATATTATTTTAATAGCTTCTGTTTGTCATTAACCTTACCAAGAGTTTGTTGATGTGGGTTGATAGGGAACTCCTGCAGACACATTTCTAGTTTAGGTAAGATGTTTTTCCTCAGGAACACCTCCATGTGACCCTCTCGGAATACACCCTGCCACGGCTTCAAGATCACCTTGGCTGAACTGTCTGAAGGATGCCAGTTTGTGAGAGCATTTCCCAGTTTGTGTCTGATAGGGGCATAGAGTGGCTCAAGTTTATCTCCTGTAAAACAATTAACACAGTCAGCATGCTAACAACTCTGCATTGATCATTATTTTATTTAATAACAAGAGCTGTCTGTAAAAGCCAATGCTCGACTATTCGAACTGTTGTCCCAGAAGCAGGAATTTTACCTTAAATGCTAAAATATCTATAGTGTTTCAATCCAGTATCTGCATTAGTTTTGGAGTAACTTGCATGCAAAACTTTAACTAGAAGTTTTAAGTTCAAAAGGGGACATAATTTTGGAAAATACATGTCAGAGTTATGGGACTTGATGCTATGACCTAGTTTTATAAACCCGAAGAAACATGTGAAGTTTCAATTCAAAATTTGCATTAGTTTTTGAGACAGTAACTTGCATGCAAAACTTTAACCAGGATTTTCTAAGTCCAAAAGGGGGCATAATTTGGCCAAATTACATGTCAGAGCTATGGGACTGGATGCTATCATCTAATTTTATAATCCTGAAGACACATGTGAAGTTTCAAACCAATATCTGCATTAGTTTTGGAGATAGTAATTTTTTGGCAAATTTTTCAAGTCCAAAAGGGGGCATAATTTGCCAAAACTACATATCAGAGTTATGGAACTTGACCCTGTAAGGTAGGTTATTGACCTAGAAAAAGATAAAAAATAAGTTTCAAAGCTATATGCCTTTAAATGATTGCTATATGTACTTGCATGCAACACTTTACCCAACGTCTGACGCTGACACCAACACCAGGGTAAGTAGAATATAGTCAAGCTAAAAATCTGAATCTGATCAAGCTAAACTTCACAACAGAATGAGTATGTTACAACAAAAATAAGTGTCTTAAAGATTTTAATCAATCCATATTTGGTAAAGAAAACATATTTTTAGATTTTATGGAAGTCCCTGAGAAAAGAAAGGAATCCTGGCTACATAAAAGACGTATTTTGTAGCCAACATAAATTTCAATCAAAACTTACCCATGAGAGGTAACCAAGGGTGTAGCCAGGCATGTATAGGCATGGTGTCTGTGAGTGGGTTCCAGTTTTCGACCTCCTGCATCAACCGTGGTAACACAAGCTGGTCTAGTATGTTCTCCATCACCCAAGTTGGTAACAATGGCATCCATGTCTCCAACAACTCTATCACTGGATCACATTGTCTGCAACTCCATTTCCTGCAACCATCAATTTGACCAAAGTGAACTTTCTGTTTTAATCAACTATGTTTTACCATGTTTGTTTTCTTACAATAAAATCCACAACAAAACAATAAATAATGAATCTTTTTGTTCATTCATACTTTTAAACTGTGAAGCAGAAACCAGAGTGATTGTCTAGTGGTTAATATGTAATGTGCTCATCCATGAGGTTTCAGGTTAAAGATTTAATGGGGTCACAATGGCACCTCTCTGAATGATACCTGCATACAGGCACTGTTTTTTTACATGAAGCAGACTTTGTACAGTGATTAAACAAGAGCACCGCCAAGCGGGGCAATATACGCCCAAAGGCTTACATCATAGGATGGGAGCAAAATTTTAAGAACTTGACTGTTGTGGCCCCAAAGGACTGGAACAACAAAAGGAAAACTTCAAAAAACAAATCTAAGTCCACAAAAAAAAATACTCAAAGCCTATAAAAAAATCCTTATCAGGTACAGGTATGTAAAAATACACCTTAAAACTGGAGGTACCATCCATGTTCTACCACAGAAAAGTGGTCTTGGTTTTTCCCTACGGCCAATAATAAAAAAGTTTCAAAATAAGCTATTTATAGTAACATAAAAGGGAAGTAATTAAAAAAAAATTATTGTAAGTACAAAAAAGAGATCTGCCAGATAAAAACAAGAGCACTGCAATGCAGAGCAATATACACAAAACAAAGTCATATATGACCTTTGACCCTTAAGTGTGACCTTGACCTTGAAGTGAGTCATCCGGAACATGCGCTCTGCACATCGTTACAATGTGGTGAACATTTCTGCCAAGTTTCTTTGAAATCCTTCCAGCAGTTCAAGAGTTACAGAGGGGACACGAAACAAACTGATATGACTTTTGACCCCTAAGTGTGACCTTGACCTTGAAGCGAGACATCCAAAACATGCGCTCTGCACATCGTCACGGTGTGGTGAACATTTGTGTAAAGTTTTCTTTGAAATCCTTCAAGGAGTTCAAGAGTTACAGAGCGGACACGAAACAAACTGATATAACTTTTGACCCCTAAGTGTGACCTTGACTTTGAAGCAAGTCATCGGGAACATGTGCTCTGCACGTCGTCTTGGTGTGGTGAACATTTATGTCAAGTTTCTTTGAAATCCTTCAAGAGGTTCAAGCGTCACAGAGCGGACACGAAACAAACTGATATGACCTTTGACTCCTAAGTGTGACCTTGACCTTGAAGCGAGACATCCAAATCATGCGCTCTGCACATCGTCTCGGTGTGGTGAACATTTGTGTTAAGTTTCCTTGAAATCCTTCAAGGGGTTCAAGAGTTACAGAGCAGACATGAAATTGCTAACGGACAGAGGGACGGACAGACGGACACCAGCGTCATAACATAATACGTCCCTTCAGGCGTATAAAAATGTTGAAAACTTTTATCACTAAGACCCTGAAATAAAGCCATTGTTTTTGACGAACTGAAATACTCAGAAAAATCATGGTAGTGATATATATATTAAGGAACATCTGTGTAAAATTATTTTTAAAAAATCAGACCAGCGGTTTCAAATGTTGTTTGAAGAGTTTTCTATTTTTAGTTCTGGCAGCCCAAATGTGAAACCAAGCAGAAGCATTGGAATAACTTTGAGAGACACCAATCCTATGAACATCCTGGCCATGTTTCATCAACTTCCATTAAATAGTCTCAAAGGACATGTGGTTTAGAGAAAGGGTCAGGAGGGACGATGAACCAGGGAAGATAAGTGATCAAAATAGCTAATCCCGAAGCACTTTATGCTCTGGTGAGCTAAAAATGAGAAAGAATTAAAGTAAAACATACAGTATAGCAGTTCTGACATGAGGAAGCCATATATCCCAGATCAGTCTCTGGTACACATCCATATTGTTCTGATCCTTGACATATACATGGTTCGGATCTCCCAAAATATACTGCCATTCTTTAATCACTGACAGTCCGTACTCCTTGTCTGCCAGGGGATTCCAGTTCTTGAAGTGTTCTCTCATCTAAAAAGTATGAAAGTATCATAAAACTAGCACACTTAAAGTTTATACACAGTCACACAAAATTCAAGCATATATTTACTTCATAACTTTTGCAATAAACTTGGGGTTGTCTGCATAAAACGAACTCACAAAGATCAAATCTATAAGGATATAATATGAACAAACATGTTTATAAATGAGGGGATTATATTCTGAAAGATATTTAATTTCCAAATATATACAAGTTATGTACAATAGAACTGTGCCATAGTCTGTTGGGTCACTGGCCGATGCGAGTATAGTGCGATTTTTTTTATTATCATATAAACATGTTTAAGACATTACAAAATAAGGTAATAACTGTATATCCTGACAAAAGTTGCATGTGAACAACTGCCATGCAGTGATCTATATTTGTATCATTGTAATTACACTGCAGTAACTGAAATAATCCTGACGGAAGATGTGCATGCACCTCTGCCCTCCAGTGATAAATTTAGTGAAGATCTAACAATGTTTTTTTCCCTTTATTTCTGTCAAAGGGAGATTTTTCCCTCTTATGCTTATGTCACTGTTATTAGATATTCACAAATAAAGTCTGGAAATCTTGAAAAGTTAATCTGTGCTTGTTATACCTCCTTACAATACTGCACACGGTTTCAGCAGTGATATTAACGAGTAAAATATTCATTACATGTTAAAAACTTACAATAGGGAAAACAAGGGCAATAGCAAGGGTTTCCAGTTCATACATCTTGTACTCTGTATAGAATTCATTCTGCAGTATTCGAAATATTGCCAAACATTCGTCCAAAGTCACTGGGTTAGAGCATCCAGGATTTGTTCTCTCATTACATCTGAAACAAATCACCATATTTGCTTGACATCTTATTTATTGTTAAAGCAGAATCATTTTACTGTGTATTGTCATTAGGTAATATTCTTCGCAATTTTATGTCTGCCAATATTAGTGTGTAACGCAACATGCAAATTAAAATCATTCATGGATATTAAACAAGAGGGCCACGATGGCCCTATATATCGCTCACCAGAGTTGATCTGGCCTACCGACCTACCGGTAGTTATTGAACCCACATGACCAAGAGTTGAACTTGACCTAAAGATCATCAAGACAAACATTCTGACTAAATTTCATAAAGATTTGGTTACAACTGTGGCCTCTAGAGTGTTCACAAGCTTTTCCTTTAATTTGACTGGGTGACCTAGTTTTTGACCTGACATGATTCGAACTTGACCTATAGATTATCAAAACAAACATTCTGACTAATTCTCATGAGTTTCAAACTTAAATTGTGGTCTCTAGAGTGTTGAAAAGACTTTCCTTTGATCTGGCCTAGTGACCTAGTTTTTAACCCAACATGACCCAGATTCAAACTTGACCTAGAAATGATTAAGAAAAACATTCTGACCCAGTTTCATAAAGATTGAGTCACAAATGTGGCCTCTAAAGTGTTCACAAGCTTTTCCTTTGATTTGACCAGGTGACCTAGTTTTTGATCCCACATGACCCAGATTCAAACTTGACCTAGAAATCATCAAGCCAAACTTTCTAAGTTTCATTAATATTGGATCACAACTGTGGCCTCTAGAGTGTTCACAAGCTTTTCCTTTGATTTGACCAGGTGACCTAGTTTTTAATCCAACATGACCCAGTTTCGAACTTGACCTACAGATCATCAAGACTAACATTCTGACCAAGTTTCATAAAGATTGGGTCACAAATGTGGTCTCTAGAGTGTTCACAAGCTTTTTAATTGATCTGACCTACTGACCTAGTATTTGACCCCACATGACCCAGATTCAAACTTGACCTAGAGATCATCAAACTAATATTCTGATCAAGTTTCATAAAGATTGGGGCACAAATGTGGTCTCTAGAGTGTTCACAAGCTATTCCTTTGATCTGATTTACTGACCTAGTTTTTTACCCCACACGATCCAGTTTCGAACTTGACCTAGAGATCATCAAGACTAACATTCTGACCAAGTTTCATAAAGATTGGGTCATAAATGTGGTCTCTAGAGTGTTCACTAGCTTTTCCTCTGATCTGACCTACTGACCTAGTTTTTAACCCAACATGACCCAGTTTCGAACTTGACCTAGTGATCATCAAGACTTACATTCTGACCAAGTTTCAAAAAGATTGGGTCAAAAATGTGGTCTCTAGAGTGTTCACAAGCTATTCCTTTGATCTGATTTACTGACCTAGTTTTTGACCCCACATGACCCAGTTTCGAACTTGACCTAGAGATCATCAAGACTAACATTCTGACCAAGTTTCATAAAGATTGGGTCATAAATGTGGTCTCTAGAGTGTTCACAAGCTTTTCCTTTGATCTGACCTACTGACCTAGTTTTTGACCCCACATGACCCAGTTTCAAACTAGAGATCATTAAGACTAACATTCTGACCAAGTTTCATAAAGATTGGGTCACAAATGTGGCCTCTAGTGTTCACAAGGCAATGTTGACGCACGCCGGACGCCAGACAATGACCCGTCACAATAGCTCTCCTTGAGCACTTTGTGCTCTGGTGAGCTAAAAACTCATGAATATTAATGAAATCACTCTTGTAGTATTTAAAGCTTTATTATATACATGTACCTATATAAATTCTAAAGCACATTTACTTGTATTCAGCATAGCTTCTACTGTGTATTCAGTAACACATTTACTTGTATTCAGCATAGCTTCTACCGTGTATTCAGTAACACATTTACTTGTATTCAGCATAGCTTCTATTGTGTATTCAGTAACACATTTACTTGTATTCAGCATAGCTTCTACTGTGTATTCAGTAACACATTTACTTGTATTCAGCATAGCTTCTTTTGCGTATTTAGTAACACATTTACTTGTATTCAGCATAGTTTCTACTGTGTATTCAGTAACACATTAACTTGTATTCAGAATAGTATTGCTTGTGTATTCAGACCAGGTGCTCCATCTTTCAATGCTACAGCAAGGTGTCTCACTGTAATTATACACAAGTTACCAGTATTTATAGTTAATAGGTCATAGCAGTACAGACATAGTAAATATTTCTGAATCAATTCTGTACTCTGTAGTTCCAACCAAATCTGTTCAATAACATTCATACTTGTATTAAGACTTACGTTCCAATAATCTCCAACACTTTAGCAAGACGTTCTATCTGTTTTTCCTCTTGCTCTAGGACAGTATCAAGCCTTTCCTTCTCATACTTCATGTTCACGATCAGATCCTTCTCATGGCGTAACCTGCAACAGTAAAACAGCATGCACAATGAAGCTTAAGCATAAAAACAAAACATTCTGAAATATCTTTTTCAATTTTACAAAAACTTTATTGTAACATAACTGATTGGTCTAGTTCCTTGAGCTGTGAACAATAAATAATCTATCAATTACTTGCTGACTGATCGATACTTCTCCAGAGCAATTTTGCCACAAACTACCTTCTTTAAATTACCTGCAGTTACGTTAATTGCATCAACCCATAATTTCAATTATAATTACAAAGCATGGTAACAGGAAGTTAACTGGATTTGTTAGAAAACATACTTCCTATCATTCTGTACAATATCTTCCTCTGACATATCAACAAGTAGGTTGAGGTTGTGTGTCAGTTCGGGCATACTGAATGCCGTGGTTGTCGACTTCTCCTGTATCACTGGTATGTCATCATCATCATCATCTGGTCGATCGTGACGATTTGATATAGTATGGTAACCTGTTATAAAATGAAGATTTTTTTTAACTATTTACAAAATTTACAAAAAACCAACTGGTAAAACACTCATACTTTCTAACAGTAATAATCAGTATTCACAAAACTCATTAAAAATTGAGAAGATAATTAAAGAGATACTATTTAGTGACAGTCTAATTTTGGACACAATGCCCAGGAATTGTGAAATGTCACAACTGTACTATTAGAAACCATTTTACATGCATATTAATAGTTAAAGAGTGACACATTCACCAGGTTAAGCTCAACTATGTGGTATTATTTGGCAAAGTAAAACATTTTGTTGATCATGTCATGAACCATTTATCCAGGATGTGTTGACATTTAATCAGCATATCTCTAGTATCTCAGCAATAGTTCTAATAATTTTATATTCTCAAAACTTGAAAACAACTAGAAGCTGCAGGCATGATGGTATTTAACCCTTCAACAGCATTACAGTCTATGGCAATATGTTTTATTTTATATACATGACATTTTGATCAACTTTACACAACTTTGTTGAGTATCAATTACCAACCATTTAATAAACATAAACACAAAGGCACCTTCAGTGGTTGAGCACAGTATCTTACCTGTCAGTACTTTCTTCTCTTTACCAGTCATGTCAATAACCTTGACATTTGACATCTGACTTTTGACCCCTTTCTTCTTACTGCTCCCAATTTCAATGGCTTCTTGTGCTGTCTTATATACATACTTTATCTTCTTCTTTTTACCCTGTAAAAACAAGGAAAATACTGTTATTATAAAATGCCAAAATGGCACCATTATTTATTTTATTTTGTTGGGTTTAACGTTGCACCGACACAATTAGGTCATATGGTGACTTTCCAGCTTTGATGGTGGAGGAAGACCCCAGGTGCCCCTCCGTGCATTATTTCATCACGAGCGGGCACCTGGGTAGAACCACCGACTTTCTGTTAGCCAGCTTGATGGCTTCCTCACACGGAGAATTCAACACCCCGAGTGACGGGCAAGTGATTTGAGGTCACAGACCTTAACCACTCGGCCACCAACATGGCACCATTAACATATCAGTATATCTGTCCGTACAAAAAGCTAACTGGAGTGTCTATATATATATCGAACATATAAATTCAGACAGATTATCTTAGTTTTGGACAGCATAAATGCACCGTCTACACAGATATCTGAGCAAGAAGAATATGGCTACACACCACAGACCAGATCTGGTAACATTATTTAACAGGATTCAAGAGGAAAGTCTTTTAAATGAATATCTAATGTTAGAAGATTTCAAAACATTTTTTTTTTCATTGGCAATTCAGCTAAGGTTTTTAACTCTATATTGCAGAAAGAAGAGGGTCTGGGTAGTTAATACAGTAGAATGGTCTATCCAAATGCTCCAGTTCACTTTGCTTGGGCCACAACAGTACCTATAATTTTAAACAGTCCTGCTTTTCGTTAAGGGATGCATATTTCTGAGTTATTCAAAAATAAGCTTCCACGTGATATAATGGTCAAGTTTGACAGCATCACGTACAGATGTAGACGTGTTTTGAATAATTGACGTTTTGTAACTAAACAGAGCTTTTATATACTTCCTACTTGTTTGAAAGTGTTCTTTCACATTCTCTCTCTTTTAAATATTAAACACAGCATAACAAACCTCTGGTTCTTTTCTCCACTGTGACAGCTGCTCCTTGAACTCTTTTGCCTCCTGTGCCTCCTGATCCTGTACTGGAAAATCTATCAATGACCTATCCGATCTCTCTGAACCATGGAAGGCAATACCAGCTTTCTGACCTTTACGCTTCACTGCTTCCACTGGTGTTGTGATACCCTGTTTGTTTTTACCCAAGCCTTTACCTACTTCAAAACCCATCTGAAAATTGTATGGACAATGAATTTTATGTACAATATAAAATACAGTTTTTAATTATATATTCTCTTCTGACAAGCTTCTGATGTCTGTAGGTTTAGACTGCATTATATGATATTTTCATTTATTAACTTTCCACGTTTTTTGCATAACTAAGCTTGTTAAGATGTTCAAAGGACCATGACATTAATACTGTTATATCAGAATATCTTAATAATTGGAGCACCCACTTCAACCTGAAGTAGTACTACTGAAACAGGAAGTATTAGACAAATAAGAAATAAAATAAATGCAAATGTTTATTACTTCCATAAACACCTTCAAATAGTTAAAAAGCATCATATTCAAAACATCGTAATAAATATTGTTTATGAACATGACAACTGTACATCCTACTAAGGATAATGCTTATACATGATTAAAACTACTAGCAACTTGAAACACATACAAAATTTAACACATCATAGCAATAAATCATCACTATATACTAAAGTTAGTTTTTTATAAGTTGTTGAAGGTACATGTATTCACTTAAATAATCACACATCTTTGTTTCATTTTCTAGGAAGCTTCTCGAGTTTGTTCCAGTAAAAATAAAACTGGTCAAAATGGCAACAATGTAGTCAATCATTTACAAATAAAAATTTACTCAATTAACAAAAAAAAAAAAAATGTTTTGTTAATCCAAGTGAAGGTATGAAAACTTGCTCACTAACTTGCAAATGCTGCAACTATTGCTTTAAACGTACAGAATAATGGCCTAGGGACCATAAAAGTGTACTGTCATACCTTATTAATTGCAACATCAAATATCTAATTATGTCTCCCACCACACAGTGGTGTGGGAGACATATTGATTTACTCCAGTCTGTCTGTATGTCCGTGTGTCTGTCTGTCTGTCTGTCTGTCACAAAGCTTGTCCGCACTCTTAAGTCGAACATTTCTCATCCGATTTTCACCAAACTTGAACAAAATGTGTTTGACCATAAGACCTTGGCCAAGTTCGATAACTAGCCAAATCAGTCCAGGCGTCTTGGAGTTATGGCCCTTGAATTACCAAAAATCGGTCTTTTTACTCTTGTCCACACTCTAATTCGAATATTTCTCATCCAATCTTCACTAAACTTAAACAAAATGTGTTTGACCATGAGACCTCGGCCAAGTTCAATAACTAGCCAAATCGGTCCAGGCATTTTGGAGTTACGGTCCTTGAATTATCAAAAAACCCGTCTGTTTACTCTTGTCCGCTCTGTAAGTCGAACATTTCTCATCCGATCTTCATCAAACTTGAACAAAATGTGTTTGACCATGAGACCTCGGCCAAGTTCGATAACTAGCCAAATCGGTCTAGGCATTTTGGAGTTACGGCCCTTGAATTATCGAAAACTTGGCCTTTTTACTCATGTCCGCACTCTTAATCAAACATTTCTCATCTGATCTTCACCAAACTTGAACAAAATGTGTTTGACCATGAGACCTCGGCCAAGTTCGATAACTAGCCAAATCGGCCCAGGCATTTTGGAGTTACGGCCCTTGAATTATCGAAAAATCGGCCTGCCTGTGTGTCCGTGTGTCTGTGTGTCTGTCGGTCACAAAGCTTGTCCGCACTCTAAGTCGAACATTTCTCATCCGATCTTCACCAAACTTGAACAAAATATGTTTGACCATCAGACCTCGGCCAAGTTCAATAACTAGCCAAATCGGTCCAGGCATTTTAGAGTTACAGCCCTTGAATTACAAAAAAACCCGTCTGTTTACTCTTGTCCGCTCTGTAAGTCGAACATTTCTCATCCGATCTTCACCAAACTTGAACAAAATGTGTTTGGCCATAAGACCTTACCCAAGTTCGATAACTAGCCAAATCCGCCCAGGCACTTTTGATTTATGGCCCTTGAATTACTGATTGGATCCACTCATCCAGACCATCTAATTGGATCCACTCGTCTAAAACATCTAGAGAAACTAACTTTTTTCATAGGGGCAGTTGTGGGAGACATGCACTTTTCTCAAAAGCATCTCTAGTTGCAGAGTGAGTTTAATGGAATTTAATAAGCGTGTAAGGAGGGACTATAAGAATTGCAACTTCACATCTGACATATCTTAACAAGCAATACCGTTATATCTGGAGCTAACTGGTTTCCTTAAAGAGATGAAATGAAAGGAAGATTATGATGTAATTTCTTTACACATAATTTGAATGATGCAATGGCATTTTTTACTACCTGAATCATGATAAATGTAACAAAACCTGTTCAATTTGCTACCTGAAGTGTTAACATGATTGTGAAATATTAATACCTTCTGCATCAGCTTCATTCCGAGCCCCTTTGTATGTTTTTCCCAGTCACCTATGTCTCCCCTGTAAAGAAAACAACAATTATTGTGAATTCTGATGTGAGCATTTTATATTATCATTTCTGTCACAGCAGCAGTACTCAGCATGTGCTCAAATATTTGCTGAGTCATCAAAGTACTGAGAAACATTGCTAACTTGTGCATAATTGCCTCACGCACCCAGGCTCAGTCCAGAAATTCGTCCCCGAACATTTTCCTTATATCTACTATGTTTTGACCACTCAAAACCCTGGCTATCTCTAGCATTTGCTCATCCCCATGAGACCTTAAGCTATCAGTGTTTTCCTGTTTCTTTAAGGTTTAACAACATTTTCCTGCAGTATTTTGACACTTAAAATGTTCCAGTAACCCTTAACTTTTTAAATTCTCACTTTAAAATTTAGTCATAATTTTCTCTAAGTTGCAAAGAGAATTGATCTCAATACTAAAGCAGACTGGGGAAGAATTAGGAACATAAATTTTCAAAACAATGAACTGAAAATGATTTTGTTCCATCTTTTTTTTAGTGAAAAATGCAAAATTTTACATATAAAAATATTTTTAAAAAGAAATGTAGACAAAAATGCTTTTTACAATGATCTTTTGATATAAATCGTAAGGTTTGATGTATTATAAAGGATTTGAGAACAAATGTCATTTAAAAAATGGCAGAACAAAACCTGTCAACATAGCAAAACATACTTGTTAGTAGGAGCTGTCCCTGACACACCTCGCCTGTACCCCTGATCTTTTGACTTCTTCTTCCCTTTATAACTTAACCTGGCAATATCTCCAATATCAAAGTCAGCATCATTTTCATCATCATCAACTTCCTAAAATACACATAAACATTTACCATTATTGCAAAAACTAATCTATGTCAGTAACTGAGGTACACCAATAATTGTTTTTGCTTGATAATACCAATTTTAGTATTTTCATCAGACCTATAAATCACAAGGAAGGTTTTGTCAATGGAAATATGAACATTATCTGTTTTAATTCTAGCAATCTGGTCTTGTAATTGATGAAAATAAATAACAGTAAACTGTTGTTATCCCTTTCCTGATGTATTTTCTTACAAACTAACATTATACCACACTGGAGTACCTGTGTTTTCCTTTAGTTCTTGGGCTATGGGGGTTGGTTAGCTGAGGAAATTTTGTTGTAATGACAAAAACTGGGGAAAACTTCACCAATATAAAACTAGTACTTCTGAAAAACATGTTACACTCCAGAAGAAAATGACTTGTGTTTTAAATAGTGAAGTTTACAAACATAATATGAGTTTTGGTTGGAGTATGTATATATATAAAATTTCTTCGTTTCTTCTGGTGGGGAAATATTGTCAAAAATGTGATTAGAGAGGGGAACAGGCCAAATTTCGACTCAAAAACTGTCCAGTGAAAACAATGAGTGTATTACAATGAATCTTGCTGTTACACATGCAAATAGAAAATTCTTAGTCAATTTTGTAGTTCGCAATATGAATGACTGGGTCTGACGCTCTGACAACCAGTCAAAATATTCATTTAAGTTTGTTTTCAATCTTTAACCTGAATTTTTATTATGTAACTACATTTTAACGGACATATTTTTCTAGGTTTTCAAATAACAGTTTTTTCAATTTATACAGCTTTTTTTTCTCAAATGATTTAAGAATGGGCTCCCCGACCACAACTCCCTCCTAAAATAGCAATAATAAAATACCTCTTCTCCCGGTTTGAAAGTTTTATCTCCTTGTTTTATTCCACCACTGACAAAGCCAATTGGAGCTGTAAAATCAGATTTTTTCTTCCCTCCACCGAAACCTGGTCTCTCATCATCACTGTCATTGTCTGCCCACATACCTACAAAAGTAATAGAGTAATTGCTGATTTCAGTATGTTTGATGGGAAGGATGTCTTTAGAGAAGTTCAATCCATATGGTTGATACTTGGGGGCCCACCCTTGCCAATAATTGGCTGTAGCCAAATAAAGAAAAAGTTGTTAAAATCATACAAAATATATGTTTGAAATTGCAAAATGGAC
Organism: Mercenaria mercenaria; assembly: GCF_021730395.1. NCBI lineage: Eukaryota > Metazoa > Mollusca > Bivalvia > Venerida > Veneridae > Mercenaria > Mercenaria mercenaria. The sequence goes on from NC_069364.1 coordinate 62,376,472, forward strand.
CATCAAATTTGTAGCCAAATTGGCATTTTATTAGCCATTGGCTACAATGACTTATGGCAGAGTGGGCCCTGATTATTATAGTTTGACAGTTAGTTGCACATAGAACTGTCACTGAATTTTCTAAAAAGGACTACAATTTAGATTAAATTTGAGCAAGAACTATCTAACTTGATTATTTCAGTAGGTTTAATGACTGAGAAGTTTCATTCCAATACATACAGATGTTAATGAGATACAGATTTAACCATGGCGTGACACTGATGCGTAAGAGTAGAATAGCTCTCAATATTCTTTGAATAATCAAGATAAAAATACAAAATCCCCTGAATTTATGAACTATCCACTTACCATATGTAGCCTGATTTTTTGTCTGTCTGCGTCCCTGTCGCAAATTGAATGAATTGTACACATCATCATCTGTTATTTCAAAGTTTTCCACCTCTGGAGATGACATTTTTCTTTTTTAAATCCCAGCCAATCTCTCTACAAAATAATAAAATTATATCTCTACTTGTCAAAAAATATCAGTAAACTTTATCAAATGGAACAGCAAAAAGATGTGCCTCAATACATTTAATTCTCTTGGAAAATATATGTTTGAGTTTTATGGCATCTCAGTGCTTTAAAACTGTCTATGTGATTCAGAAGATGAAACAAAACAATTGATGTCTTGACATTTCCAAGACTGCTGAAATTCAAACTGTTTTAAACAATATGAAAAGATCTTGTCTTCCTAACTATTTTTAGTACCGACTTAAATGTCATATACACTAAGGTAGCAGTGAATAGCATTCTACAGTATCTCAGTAAGTGCCGTCATCCAATGGAAATCAGCAAGCACACCAAAAATTGAAAAGTTAACTATCCATTCCTAGGCTGATATTTTTTTCAAAAGAGGAACTCTTAGCTGGTTGAGAAAAAACAAGTTAATTCTAAAAGCAAATAGAAGTGTTCATCATAGAAATATATTTCTAAATTCAGGAATATCATGTGATATATCAAATATCAATCATTTTTATTGATCCAAATATTGCATTTAACACAGCTCTGGCCTTAAAATAGTAGGTGAGGGCCTATCTACAAGATAATCCTATCATTTCAATAGGTAAATGTAGTTACCAAAACCTATGTGCGTACTACTTTTTGTGTCATATCTACATGCTATCCTTGCGGTATGGGTTTTGGCACACAAAAGGGCTAAACTGATAAGACCATTGTATAATGAACCATTATTTTGAAAATTTCCATTTCAGACAACTAAATGAGTGCTGCTCTTATGTTTCATGTAAAAAAAGAGAAATTAATTATATGTAAACTTGTGTATTTTTTGCTTGACTTCAGCGTATTTTAATACAGAGGAAAATGAAATGGCACACCCTTAATTAAACCTAAATAAAAAATTTACTGCTTATTTAAAAGGAATTCATGAAACTTTTATAACTGTAACATTTAAACATGAGGATATTGGTGAACTAGGAAAAATAACAAGAGGGTCATGATGACCCTGGATCGCTCACCTGTGTAATATGAGCTACATGTTTCAAATGTCAAACTGATGATAAAATATCAAATAAAGTCAGTAGGTCACATTCATGGTCAATGAAATTCAGTTTTACGATTTGTGTGCAAAACTGTGTATGTCATCAAAATTTCAAGGCTGTATATTAAAAAACAAGAAAGTAGGTCAGTAGGCCAAGGTCACAGTCAAGTGACATCATATTACTTGGGGTCATCAGGTAATTATAATTAAACAGTCTTGGAAATAGGATCAGATGATTTTTTAAGTATTTTTCCTATATAACTCACATAACTAAGTGACCCCAGGGTGGGGCCTCTTTTAACCCCAGCGGCATAATTTGAACAATTTTGGTAGAGGACTACTAGACAATGCATCATACCAAATATCAAAAGCCTAGGTCGTATGGTTTCAGACAAGAAGATTTTTAAAGCTTTTTCCTATGTAAGTCTATATAAAACTTGGGACCCCCAGGGCAGGACCTCTTTTCACCCAAGGGGTACAATTTGAACAATTTTGGTTGAGGACCATAAGACAATGCAACAAACCAAACCGGGGCGGGGCCATATTTGACCCTAGAGGGATAATTTGAACAATTTTGGTAGAGGACCACAAGATGGGCCCTGGGCCCTATGGTTTTGGACAAGAAGTTTTTTAAAGTTTTTCCTTTCGGTTGCCATGGCAACCAGAGTTCTGCATGGAATTCAATTCTTTGAACAATTTTGAAAGGGGGCTACCCAAGGATCATTCCTGTGAAGTTTGGTGTAAGTCTGCCCAGTGGTTTTCAAGAAGAATATTTTTTTCAGAAATTGTTGACGCACGACTGACGACGCACGACGGACATCAAGCAGTCACAATAGCTCACCTTGTCACTTCGTGACAGGTGAGCTAAAAATATAACTGAACATGCTGTCAATATAAAATTATAAATTATGGCATTACATGCTTGCTGAAAAATAATATCTGCAGATAAATTAAAAACCTACCTGAAAGAAATTTTAGTGTTTTTATATCACTTATCATTGAAGAACACTACTGCATAAATAACTTGAAACTTCAGAAATATTTCAAAATTGGGGATAACGTCTAACAGTGCACCCAGTTACTCAAATCTATTTTTTTCTGATTTGGTAATAAGAAGTTGCCATATTGGAATTAATCTTTCTCAGTGTTATTTTAAATGTCACTTAATGTAATAAATATGTCATAAAAGACTACATGTGTACATGTTTATCTCTGCTGAAAACTGTTAGTTTCAGTTAGGTTTTGAAAAGTTACAAAATAAATACAATCTGGCTCAAAAATTAATAAGATACTAATGTGTGTCCATATGACACTGGTGCCCCAACTTCCTGTCACTGTACATAGTTTCATGACTCTAGTGGAAATATTTTTAAGATATATGCAACACAAACTTTTTAGCACTTTATATGTATTTTTTTACTAAGTCACACACTATAACTCTGGTCTGACCGAGTTAAATCCCAAACAGAACAGCACAACTTCACATGCTATATAACGATCCTCTAATGTTTTATGACTCTCTTTTTGAGATACATGGGACATAAACTTCTATACCCGGTTACAGTAACAGCCCAGTTTTTCCCCCAGTCAGTTCTTTCCCCGGGGAAAAAACTGGCTAGTCAATTCTTTCCCCCGGGGAAAAAACTGACTAGTCAGTTACTTCCCCCCCAGTCAGTTTTTTCCCCCCTTGGAATAAGTTTTCTGATAGGGAAAGAAACTGACTAGTTAGTCAGATTTTTCCCCAGGGAAAAAACTGACTAGGCAGTTCTTTCCCCCTAGTCAAGTTTTCCCTTCAAGTACTGGATTCTTTCGGTATTGTTATTTGGGATACAAGTGTCTATTCATTTTCCATTTAAACTTCAGATGAAACGGGTATTGTTTTTCATTTGAATAAACCTATATGTTTCTTTTTTTGTAACTTCAATCAATGTTTTTTTTTGTCAAATCAAATTTTTAAACTTCTGTTTGATTGCCATTACTATTTAATATCTGTCAGTTGCGGGGAAGAAATTGACTGGTCAGTCCTTTCCCCCTTGCATATACTTGACCTATCAGGTGGGGGAAAAAATTGACCAGTCAGTTCTTTCCCCCCAAGCCAGTACTTGACCTGTCAGGTAGGGAGAAGAAATTGACCAGTCAGTTCTTTCCCCCCTAGCATATACTTGACCTATCAGGTGGGGGAAAAAATTGACCAGTCAGTTCTTTCCCCCCTAGCATATACTTGACCTGTCAGGAGGGGGAAGAAATTGACCAGTCAGTTCTTTCCCCTCTAGCCAGTACTTGACCTGTCAGGTGGGGGAAGAAATTGACTAGTCAGTTCTTTCCCCCCTAGCCAGTACTTGTAGATAGTACTTGACCTGTGGTGTGGGGAGAAGAAACTGACTGGTCAGTTCTTTCCCCCCAAGCCAGTACTTGACTTGTTGGGTGGGGGAAGAAATTGACAGGTCAGTTCTTTCCCCCCTAGCCAGTACTTGACCTGTCGGGTGGGGAGAAGAAATTGACCAGTCAGTTCTTTTCCCCCCTTGCATATACTTGACCTATCAGGTGGGGGAAGAAATTCTATCAGGTGGGGGAAGAAATTGACTAGTCAGTTCTTTCCCCCCTAGCATATACTTGACCTATCAGGTGGGGGAAAAAAATTGACTGGTCAGTTCTTTCTCCCCTACTATTATACTTGAATTGTCAGGTTGGGGAAGAAATTGACTAGTCAGTTCTTCCCCCCACCCTTTGCATAAACTTGACCTATCAGGTGGGGGAAGAAATTTACCAGTCAGTTCTTTCCCCACTAGCCAGTACTTGACCTGTCGGGTGGAGAGAAGAAATTGACCAGTCGGTTCTTTCCCCCCTAGCATATATTTGACCTATCACGTGGGGGAAGAAACTGACCGATCAGTTCTTTTCCCCCTAGCCAGAACTTGACCTGTCGGGTGGGGAAATGAAATTGACCAGTCTGTTCTTTCCCCCCCTAGCCAGTACTTGACCTGTCAGGTGGGGGAAGAAATTGACCAGTCAGTTCTTCCCCCCTAGCCATTACTTGCTCTGTTAGGTGGGGAAAGAAATTGACCGGTCAGTTCTTTCCCCCACCTAACAGAGCAAGTACTGGCTTAGGAAGGGAAAGAACTGACCAGTCAATTTCTTCCCCCACCTGACAGGTCAAGTACTGGCTAGGGGGAAAGAAATGACTAGTCAATTTCTTCCCCTACCTGACAGGTCATGTACTGGATAGGGGGGAAAGAACTGACTGGTCAATTTCTTCTCCCCATCCAACAGGTCAAGAACTAGCTAGGGGGGAAAGAACTGACCGGTCAATTTCTTCCCCCACCTGACAAAGCAAGTACTGGCTAGGGGGGAAAGAACTGACAGGTCAATTTCTTCCCCCACATGACAGGTCAAGTACTGGCTTGGGGGGAAATAACTAACTTATCAATTTTTTCTCCCTCCTGATAGGTCAAGTACTGGCTAGGGGGGAAAGAACTGACTGGTCAAATTCATTTCCCCACTTGACAGGTCAAGTACTGGCTAGGGGGGAAAGAACTGACTGGTTAATTTCTCCCCCCACCCCTGACAGGTCAAGTACTTGCTGGGGGGGGGGGGGGGGAAAGAACTGACCAGTCAATTTCTTCTCCCACCTAACAGAAGCAAGTACTGGCTAGGGGGAAAAGAACTGACAGGTCAATTTCTTCCCCAACATGACAGGTCAAGTACTGGCTTGGGGGGAAATTACTAACTTATCAATTTTTTCTCCCTCCTGATAGGTCAAGTACTGGCTAGGTGGGAAAGAACTGACTGGTCAAATTCATTTCCCCACCTGACAGGTCAAGTACTGGCTAGGGGGGAAAGAACTGACTGGTTAATTTCTCCCCCCACCCCTGACAGGTCAAGTACTTGCTGGGGGGAAAGAACTGACCAGTCAATTTCTTCTCCCACCTAACAGAAGCAAGTACTGGCTAGGGGGGAAAGAACTGACCAGTCAATTTCTTCTCCCCACCCGACAGGTCAAGTACTGGGTAGGGGGGAAAGAACTGACCTGACATTTTCTTCGCCCACCTAACAGAGCAAGTACTGGCTAGAGGGGGAAGAAACGGTCAGTTCTTTCCAGCAAGTACTGGCTAGAGGGGAAAGAACTGACCAGTAAATTTCTTCCCCCACCTGACAGGTCAAGTATATGATAGGGGGGAAAGAACTGACTGGTTAATTTCTTCCAACTTAACAGAGCAAGTACTGGCTAGGGGGGAAAGAACTGACCGGTCAATTTCTTCCTCCACCTGGCAAAGCAAGTACTGGCTAGTGGGGATAGAACTGACTGGTCAATTTCATTTCCCCACCCGACAGGTCAAGTACTGGCTGGGGGGAAAGAACTGACCAGTCAATTTCTTCCCCCACCTAACAGAGTAAGTACAGGCTAGGGGGAAAAGAAATGACTGGTCAATTTACTTCCTCCACCTTACTGGTCAAGTACTGGCTACGTGGGAAAAGAACTGACCAGCAGTAATTTCCTTACCTTAGAAGAAATTGAAACAGGAAAAAGGCAAATTAAAAATACAACAGAAATTAAAATAAGTTCATTTAAAAACATTTCTTTAATTTACACAAGATATGAAACATACATGTATTTCTTATTTTATATGCAATTTAAATGAAAACTGACTATTGGAAATGAAAAAACAGGCTAGTTAGAATAACCAGTTCCAATTCACTAACAGGGGAAATAACTGACTAGCCAGGAAAATTGATGAGGGGGGAAAGAATTGACTAGTTAGTTTTTTCCCCCCATAAGAATGATCAAGAGTAACCAGTTGCGATTGGGGGGAAAAAATTGACTAGGGGGGGGAAAGAACTGACCAGTCAATTCTTTCCCCAGGGGAAGAAACTAACTAGTCAGTTTTTTCCCCGGGGAAAAAACTGACTGGGGAAAAAACTGACCGTTACACCTGTATATTTCTGACCAAGTCAAGGATCAGGCTGGGCTAAACGTACATGTATGTCCAACTTCGGCTGCACTTCCAGTGTCACTGACATGCTACATACATGCCATATCTCCTGCTGGGAGACTTTTTCTACCGTATTTTCAGTATATCTCCCAGTCTCCCGCCAGGACATGAAAATCTTCTGTAAAAAAAAATTTCAGAAAACAAAGTGATCTGGCGAAAAATCGTATCTTGGACCCAATGTAGACAAGGAAAAAAAACGTAGTATACCGACTGTTTACCTAGCATGGCGTTCTTGACACTTTTATTGATTGTTTGCAAAATGTTTCTTACCCGCCCCTAGCAGTCAGAAAATTAATGAAGTCAATCATGTGGTAAGTGGCACTGATTTACTTCTTATTGGATTAGGTAATAATTGACGTGTTTGATTAATCACTGATTAAAGTGTGATTGACGTTAAGTTGATATAAACAGGGTGGGGTACATTACTGACAAGAGCTGTCAGTGGACAGCGCGCTCGACTATTCTCAGTGCTTGATAGTATAATGTAAGCAATGAGTAAAACTTTAACATTACAATAAGCATATTCTAAGTCGAAAAAGGGCCATAATTCAGTCAAAATGCTTGATAGAGTTGCCTCCTCCTTTTTACAGACTGGGATCATGATGGTAAACAAGTATGCAAAATATGAAAGCAATATCTCAATACACTTTGAAAATATTTGGGGTGGTACGCAAACTTTAACATTTATTCTAAGTCGAAAACGGGCCATAATTCAGTCAAAATGCTTGATAGAGTTGCCTCCTCCTTTTTACAGACTGGGGTCATGATGGTAAACAAGTATGCAAAATATGAAAGCAATATCTCAATGGACTTTGAAAATATTTGGGATGGTACGCAAAATTTAACATTTATTCTAAGTCGAAAAGGGGCCATAATTCAGTCAAAATGTTTGATAGAGTTGCCTCCTCCTTTTTACAGACTGGGGTCATGATGGTAAACAAGTATGCAAAATATGAAAGCAATATCTCAATGGACTTTGAAAATATTTGGGGTGGTACGCAAACTTCAACATTTATTCTAAGTCGAAAAAGGGCCATAATTCAGTCAAAATGCTTGATAGAGTTGCCTCCTCTTTTTTACAGACTGGGATCATGATGGTAAACAAGTATGCAAAATATGAAAGCAATATCTCAATGGACTTTGAAAATATTTGGGGTGGTACGCAAACTTTAACATTTATTCTAAGTCGAAAAGGGGCCATAATTCAGTCAAAATGTTTGATAGAGTTGCCTCCTCCTTTTTACAGACTGGGTCATGATGGTAAACAAGTATGCAAATATGAAGCATATCTCAATGGACTTGAAATATTGGGGTGGTACGCAAACTTCAACATTTATTCTAAGTCGAAAAAGGGCCATAATTCAGTCAAATGCTTGATAGAGTTGCCTCCTCTTTTTTACAGACTGGGATCATGATGGTAAACAAGTATGCAAAATATGAAAGCAATATCTCAATGGACTTTGAAAATATTTGGGGTGGTACGCAAACTTTAACATTTATTCTAAGTCGAAAAGGGGCCATAATTCAGTCAAAATGTTTGATAGAGTTGCCTCCTCCTTTTTACAGACTGGGGTCATGATGGTAAACAAGTAGGCAAAATATGAAAGCAATATCTCAATGGACTTTGAAAATATTTGGGGTGGTACGCAAACTTTAACATTTATTCTAAGTTGAAAAGGGGCCATAATTCAGTCAAAATGCTTGATAGAGTTGCCTCCTCTTTTTTACAGACTGGGGTCATGATGGTAAACAAGTATGCAAAATATGAAAGCAATATCTCAATGGACTTTGAAAATATTTGGGGTGGTACGCAAACTTTAACATTTGTGTGACGCTCACGCCGACGCTGGGGCGAGTAGGATAGCTCCCCTATTCTTCGAATAGTCGAGCTAAAAATGAGCAGTGTTTTTGATTAAGAAAATGATTAGCAGGACCTCCTCTGCCATTCGTCAATGTAGCCAAATGCTACAAATTCAAAGAACTGGCTACAGATTTTTGAAAGTGGCTACAAAATTTTTATTAAAATCTGGCCAAATTTCAGCAATTCAGCTTCTCTCAAAAAGTGGCTACAACTTTCTGAGGCCCACTGGAGGCCTTGGATATGTTTGGTTGACATTAAAAAATGTTGGTAATTTTCCTGATTAAAGAACCGATGCTATATTTATTGAAATAAATTTGAACTGAGAGCGGTGGTCTAGTGGATACGGTGCCGGCGGCTCAATCCAGGGGTCGTGAGTTCAAGCTCCACTTGGGTCACGACCATGACTTCTCATATGACACCAGTACTAGTTTTTCCAGGAAACAGACTTGAGAGTGATTTCAATAAGCTTGAGGCTTTCATCAAAATCGAGCTAAAACAAATTAATATAAACTAAACTAACTGAGAGTATATTTATTGACATAAATCTTATCTGCATTGCTAAATAAATCATGTTATATCTTATGGTGTCTTTATTTTTATGAAGATTTAGTTGTAACTTAATAATTTAGTTAAAAGAATGAGTTCAAAACTGCTATTTAGCACGTAAAAAATGTGCGAATTAAAGTCACCCTTATTTTCACCCAAATCTCCCTTAAAAATAAGCCCTGCTGAAGGAAATCTCCCTTACTGACCATCTGAAAATATGGCATGTATGATGCTATACAGTCTAAAATGGCTCAGGCTAGATCTCCAGGGCCTTGACTCCCGACTCTCTTTTATGTCTATCCCAGACGATAAAATCTCAAGTCAACAGGTTGCAATCCTTCTTCTTCTTCTTCTCTTCTTCCGGTATCGATGCAGGGCCAAGAAATGACATTGTTGCATCGTGGTGACTATATACACAAGTGAGGGAGGGTCCCAAGTGCCAAATTAAAAGCAGGATAAAAACAGTATGTAGTTAAATGACAGCAGAGATCCTGTCCTTGAAGGCCTCCAAGGTGGATACTGCGACGAGGCTCTGTGGGAGCTGGTTCCATAGGACTATGGCGGTAGGGAAGAAAGACTCCTTCAGTACCGAAGTCCTGCAGTATGGTGTCCTGTATCTCATTGAGTGGCCTCTTGTTGACACACCCTGTGGTTGAAGTATGCAACTAGATATGGCAATGAGATTGTGGACTATCTTGTAGAACATCACTGCTTTGGCCTCTTTCCTTCGCTGCTGGAGACTCTCCCAGCCTAGAGTGTTGAGCATTGCCGTGACGCTGCTTTTATGAGAGTTATCCCCTAGAATGAATCTAGCAGCTCTGCGTTTGGTGATCATGTTGATGTGTGCGTTCCAAGATAGAGTGTCAGTGAGAACGGCCCCTAGGTATTTTGACTGTTTCGTTTGTTTTAGCTGTTTGCCATGGATGGTGTATTTGGCATTGATGTTTTTCCGCTTGTTGGAGATTCTGAGTACTTCGCACTTGTCAGGGTTGAATTCCATTACCCATGTCTTTTCCCATTCCTGTAGTTTGTTGAGGTCTTCTTGTAAGGTCTGTGCATCCTCAGTGGTCTTGATGATCCGATACAACAGGGAGTCATCTGCGAAGAGTCTAGTACGAGACTGGACGCACTGGGGCATGTCACTGATGTAGACCAAGAACAGGAGGGGGCCCAAGAACTGTACCCTAGGGGACACCTGATGATACTGGTGCAGACCGAGAAGATTTACCCTCAAGTGTTACCTGCTGGCTACGGTTGCTCAAGGAACTTTTGATCCAGTCGAGCAGTCTCCCTCGTACACCGTAATGGCCCAGCTTCAGCGCAAGGCGCTTATGAGGAACTTTGTCGAAAGCTTTAGAGAAGTCCAATAGGATGGCGTCGACCTGTTCCGCATTGTCAAGACTTGTTGCTATATCATTGATGGTCGTGATCAGCTGCGACTCACATGAATGCTTTTTCCAGAAGCCATGTTGGTACTGGCTTATGGTATTGTGGCAGTCGAAAAACTGCATCAGGTTGCTATGGACGATATGCTCGAGGAGCTTGCAGGTGATTGAGGCAAGAGTGACTGGTCTGTAGTTAGATGGTTTGCTCTTGTCCCCTTTTTTAAAGACAGGTGAAACATTAGCTGTTTTCCAGTCGTTTGGAACTTTGCCTTGGTCTAGAGAGGCCTGGAATATAAGAGTAAGGGCTGGTGCAAGAGGGTATGCCATTTCTTTTAGAAAGCGAGACAATATCGAGTCAGGTCCTGTAGCTTTGTGGGAGTTTAGTCCCTGAAGTAGTTTCAGGACACCATTGATGGTGACATTGATTGGTGGGGCATCTGGGTAGGGGGATTCTCCGAGGTCCAGTAGTGGTGCATCTCCCTCATTTGTAAACACTGACGAGAACTGCTTGTTCAGTATCTCTGCCTTTGTGGTCGTGTCAACATGGTTGATGCCATCCATCTTCAGTGGTGCTACCCCAGTGCTGTCACACTTCTTGCTTCTGATGAAGGTGTACAGCTTCTTTGATTTGTCGTCTGTCACTAGGTCGCTGACATACTTATCGTGGGCTGTTTTACATTCCTTCTTGGTGACAAGTTGTAAGTTTCTGTACTTGTCCCAGTCTGTTTTGGAATTTGACTGCCAAGCTTTCTTATACGCACGTTTCTTCAGTCGTGAGAAGCGGCGGATGGTGCGGTTGCACCAAGGTTGGCTAAATCTGGCAGATGTCATCTTTGAAGGTACAAATCTGTTGATGGCAGCAGTGCACTCCTTTTTAAAGGTATTCCACAGTGTATTAATAGGTGTGGAGGTACTGTAATCTGCAGTGAAGTTGGATGAGAATTCTGTGATATGAGTTCCCATGCTTTCTAAGTCTGCTGACTTCCAGAGGTGAATGAGGTGCAGTATGGGTTTTCTTCTAGCTGGGACGATGTTGATGTCTGTCAGCAGAATGTCATGGTCACTAAGGCCAGGAATTGCAGTACATTTGTTCAAGAGTGATGGTCTGTTAGTTGCAAAAATATCAAGAGTTTTGTCAAGGCGAGTTGGGAAGTCGACAATCCCCATGGAACTGGAAGATTATCTCATCCAACTAACAAGGCAATCAATGCCATAACCATCTCTTACAGGTTAATATCTACCACCACTAACTAGTACAAATATTCATTATTCCTATAGACTAAATAGGTAACAAGGTACAGTTACCTGCCCTTCGTTACCCAACTAAAGGAAGTGTATCCGAGAGAAAAGAGGTCCCTCATTTCATGATGGATTTGATTGTAAATAGATATTCTGAGCTTCTGAAAGTAGCCAAATTTTATAGATCTGATGTAAATGAAGAGAAAGGGGTAAAAAAAATCTGGAAAATCATGGTTTCTTGTGCAAATGACTGTCTGCGGATTTGTACAAAAAGTAGGCTGGACTGCTTCACTTTGTAAAAATGCAATACAGTATTCATTCTGACAGATGTGAGGAGAAAAGTAGCAGGTCAACAGGTCACTTCAAAGTGATTTTTGTGTTTCTCTTGGATAGATTTCTAAAGAGAAGGTATTTGCATTTGTCTTCAGAACATTGTGTCAAAGCCTTGCATTGATATATTGGTATGTAACCCTATGGGAAATTAATTGTACTTTGGGGCCTGATATAACGGAAACTGTCAGAAAGTAAATTGTCAATATTTTTGTCATTTTTCATTCTACATGGCTAAAATTTTGACAGTAAATGGCTGGTAAGCATAGAAATCTGGTAAATATTTAGATTAATCATTACATTTGCTGAAATTGCTTCAGTTTGGGTGAAAAGTATACATGTACTTGAACAAGAGGACCATGATGGTCCTGAATCGCTCACCTATCCCCACATGACCCAGTGTTGAACTGAGTATGACGTCGTTATTTCTATTATTTGACAAAGTGACCTAGTTTTTCAGCACATGTGACCTAGATATCATCAAGATAAAAAATTCTGACCAATTTTCATGAAGATCCATTGAAAAATATGGCCTCTAGAGAGGTCACAAGGTTTTTCTATTATTTGACCTAATGACCTAGTTTTTGAAGGCACGTGACCCACTTTTAAACTTGACCTAGATATCATCAAGGTGAACATTCTCGCCAATTTTCATGAAGATCTCGTGAAAAATATGGCCTCTAGAAAGGTCACAAGGTTTTTCTATTTTTCGACCTACTGACCTAGTTTTTGATGGCACATGACCCAGTTACGAACCTGACCTAGATATCATCAAGCTGAACAGTCTCACCAATTTTCATGAAGATCTCATGAAAAATATGGCCTCTAGAGAGGTCACAAGGTTTTTCTATTTTTAGACCTACTGACCTAGTTTTTGACCCCACGTGACCCAGTTTCGAACTTGACCTAGATATCATCAAGATGAACCTTCTGACCAATATTCATGAAGATCTCATGAAAAATATGGCCTCTAGAGAGGTCACAAGGTTTTTCTATTTTTAGATCTACTGACCTAGTTTTTAACCCCACGTGACCCAGTTTCGAACTTGATCTAGATATCATCAAGGTAAATATTCTGACCAATTTTCATGAAGATCCATTGAAAAATATGGCCTCTAGAGAGGTCACAAGGTTTTTCTATTTTTAGACCTACTGACCTAGTTTTTGACCGCACGTGACCCAGTTTCAAACTTGACCTAGATATCATCAAGGTGAATATTCTGACCAATTTTCATGAAGATCCATTGAGAAATATGGCCTCTAGAGAGGTCACAAGGTTTTTCTATTTTTAGACCTACTGACCTAGTTTTTGATCCCACATGACCCAGTATCGAACTTGACCTAGATATCATCAAGGTGAACATTCTGACCAATATTCATGAAGATCTCATGAAAAATATGGCCTCTACAGAGGTCACAAGGTTTTTCTATTTTTAGATCTACTGACCTAGTTTTTACCCCCACGTGACCCAGTTTCAAACTTGACCTAGATATCATCAAGCTGAACATTCTGACCAATTTTCATGAAGATCCATTGAGAAATATGGCCTCTAGAGAGGTCACAAGGTTTTTCTATTTTTAGACCTAATGACCTAGTTTTTGACCCCACGTGACCCAGTTTCGAACTTGACCTAGATATCATCAAGGTGAACATTCTGACCAATATTCATGAAGATCTCATGAAAAATATGGCCTCTAGAGAGGTCACAATGTTTTTCTATTTTTAGACTGACCTAGTTTTTGACCCCACGTGACCCAGTTTCGAACTTGACCTAGATATCATCAAGGTGAACATTCTGACCAATATTCATGAAGATCTCATGAAAAATATGGCCTCTAGAGAGGTCACAAGGTTTTTCTATTTTTAGACCTACTGACCTAGTTTTTGACCCCACGTGACCCAGTTTCGAACTTGACCTAGATATCATCAAGGTGAACATACTGACCAATTTTCATGAAGATCTTGTGAAATATATGGCCTCTAGAGAGGTCACAAGGTTTTTCTATTTTTAGACCTACTGACCTAGTTTTTGACGGCACGTGACCCAGTTTCGAACTTGACCTAGATATCATCAAGGTGAACATTCTACCAATTCTCATAAAGATCCCATGAAAAATGTGACCTCTAGAGTGGTCACAAGCAAAAGTTTACGGACGCACGCACGGACGGACGACGGACGCCGCGCGATCACAAAAGCTCACCTTGTCACTTTGTGACAGGTGAGCTAAAAATGTGAAAAATCCTACTTTCAGTTTACATATTTCTGGATATTTTCTAATTTTGCAGGTTTTCAAGCATGAAATGCATTTTTATAAGTTCTTTGTTTGAAACCGGTATGCGTAAAACAGAATGGGGTATTACAAATGCCGCGATGTGATATTTTCTTGATTTTTTAGAAATTTGAGCTGCGGCCGAGGAAATCTGACCTAAAGTCAGATATGTATTTTTTCTATTCTTGTTTACATTTAATTGCTCATTTGGTCACTTGAATTTACACAGTACACACAGTCTGAATAGAAAAATATGTGTAATCATGATATGTGCAAGAAAAATCAGTTCAAGGACTTGAAAATTGAGCAGATTAGGCCTGAAATTGGCATATTTTAACTGATTTTGAAGGAAAACAGGCAGATTTTCACACACTAGACTTGCATATTGGTTTCCTCAATGCTTAATTGAGCATAAATCATGATATCTGAGGTCCTGGATTGTATATTTACTTATTTTGTTGGATTTCTTACACTTTTAGTACCTAAAAACCTGAAATGAGAGCGCTCGGACAATGTGAAGTTTGTCGCATAGACGGGGATTGACCGCCTTTGTACATATATGTCTACAGCTTCTCAGATTTGACCGAAGACAATTGTTCGGTGTTGTGAATAGGTAAATAATTCCTTTTTAGATGCTTTTAATTTAGATCAGGTACTTTCTGAGATTTTGTAAAATTTAATAGACTTCGTTTAATTGCACCCGCAAGCGAAAAAAAAGCTAGGAAATAGAAATGTAGTGGAATAACATTATCTCAGCCAGTTTTGCCATAATGACTACTTTGTACACCATGTGTGGTAGTGAGATCACATTTATAATCAGTTACCATGAAATTGGACAGGAATTTGTACATGGTAGTTGATGCAGTAAGCTGTATTCCCAGTGTGAATACTCAGTTCTGATTGTAGCCAATTTTATCTGAAAACAGTAAACATTGTTTCAGATCTAGCAGTCAGTAAAGCAAGGCGACTGGACAGACTGCTTTGTGATTGATAGTTTTGTTATTCAGATTGTTTGTTATGACACATTTTACATGTATAAGACTTGAATTTGAGGTTTTATATTACATTATCATGTGATTATGACAGTTTCAGTATGGGGAAAGGAGATTGTGATATAAATATCCATAGAAAAATTGTTTTGATGGGCACTTCTTTTGCATTTCTCACTTTCTTTGCAGTCAGATTGTTTTGAAATTATAGTTTGCACATACATACAATCATGTAAACTGATTAAGTATTCAATCTAAGAAATTATGACTAGCTTGACTCATATTTCAGATGTTGTTCGGCCGCAGGCCTTCCAGTCACACCGAAGATCCTGGTTCGATCACACGAAGGGTCACTTCCATTGATATTATTCACCGGAAAAATTAGGAGCACCAGTTGTAGTTTCTCAGGTTGATATTTATTAAGGTTTTTGCAGAAATTTAGCCAGTTTGGAACATTCAGCAGGCAGTGATGTACTCTAAAATCATTCTTTATAGAGATAGGGGCTGTTTTTGCCAGAAAGCTCGGCTGTGATACACAATGTAAGATTTTGTGTAGTGTAAATGGTCATGGTGTGTATGTTTCATGTAGAGAGTGCACTGAATGCCTATAAACTGTAAGATTTGAGTGAAATATTAATTCCAGAAAGACTCATAAGCTTTTTAGTAAGCTCACATATTGGACTTTTCAGAGCTGTTTGGCTCATTTTTCCTAGGGTAGCCATAAATGAATGATCACTGAAAAGTATATGACACATATATGTACAAAGGCTATTCATTCTCATATTTGCCACATACTGGGCTGCTTAAAAAGGGCAAATTTGACAGCTACAGGATTTTTATTAGTTCACATTTTACTTTTTCGTGTGAGTAGACTACGCGTTTTGACGTGCTTTTTGTAATATGAATAGTTTTCCTTAAAATTGGAACAGTGATATTGTAATCAGACTTGAAGTGGCTCTTAATTTGGATAGATGTATAATAAGGAAACATGCTGTTTTTTATTTTGGGTGGAAATCTCATCAAACAAAAAGGTTATAGTATTTTGCGTTTTTTTTATCTGAAAAGTATGCGAAATTTTTTTGGCTCAGATTTGACCGATACCATGTGTAACATTGGAAGCAGTCAAATTTTAGTGCATTGCTCAACAAAGGTGTAACTTTCAGATTTAATTTGCTATACATCTGAGATTGTACTGGTAAACTATTTTTTAGTTTGAAGAGACAAATAGGTCTAAATAGGTAACAAGGTACAGTTACCTGCCCTTCGTTACCCAACTAAAGGAAGTGTATCCGAGAGAAAAGAGGTCCCTCATTCATGATGGATTTGATTGTAAATAGATATTCTGAGCTTCTGAAAGTAGCCAAATTTTATAGATCTGATGTAAATGAAGAGAAAGGGGTAAAAAAAAATCTGGAAAATCATGGTTTCTTGTGCAAATGACTGTCTGCGGATTTGTACAAAAAGTAGGCTGGACCGCTTCACTTTGTAAAAATGCAATACAGTATTCATTCTGACAGATGTGAGGAGAAAAGTAGCAGGTCAACAGGTCACTTCAAAGTGATTTTTGTGTTTCTCTTGGATAGATTTCTAAAGAGAAGGTATTTGCATTTGTCTTCAGAACATTGTGTCAAAGCCTTGCATTGATATATTTGTATGTAACCCTATGGGAAATTAATTGTACTTTGGGGCCATAATAGTCCTACGGAAACGTAGCAAAAATGAAACCATACATCGCGAATACACATTATATTTTAAAGCTGATGATTATATGTACAAGTTCAGAATAAACATTGAAAAACACGTATAACTCTTAAATGACAAATTATTATAAAATATCAAAAATACTTTAATTATGATGATAAAACTGCGAAACACTGGAATCGTGTTTGTTTGTTTTTTTTTTTTTTTTGGTTTTTTTTTGTTTTAATTCTGTAGTTGTTTCCCTTGACAAAACAGCTCAAAATAACCCAAAGAACAATTTGACACGCAAAGATGGTGTTCAGCAAATATATGGAGAGGAACTCAATGACTATAACGACAACTTAAATTTGAATACACTACTTTCATGCCACGTTACCTTTTTCATTGATTTAAATGTTTGTTTGGGTTTTAAGCATGCATACTTTTGTCAACACTTGAATTTTGATATTGCGATTTGTATTATGCTCTGTTATACTTCAGCAAACATTTATTTTTATAGTGTCACAGTGTGAGAAAAATGTGCAGCCAGACTGGGACTCAAACCCGGGGCCACGGAATACCGTTCCGATGCTCTACCGACTGAGCTATCCGACCGCCTACACATTTTCTCTCCGTTTTAATATTCAAGTTCAATACCGTGACATATTTCCCCACCATTTTGAAATTCGTCTTTTTGTTGGGCGCCAAATGTCACAGGGTGAGAAAAATGTGCAGCCAGACCGGTACTCGAACCCGGGGCCACGGAATACCATTCCGATGCTCTACCGACTGAGCTATCCAGCCGCCTATACATTTCTCCCCGTTTTAATATTCAAGTTCTATACCGTGACAATAGCTCTTTGTTCAGAGCCATGTTGTGCTGGTGAGCTTTGATAAAAGATTAGCATCATGGCCAATGATATTTTACATCCTTCTAGAAAGAGTGGTTCTGCTAGCAATTATATAGCGTTGTATCCAGACTATCTAAAAAGGAAACAGTTGGTGATATAGGTATTAAGTACGTTATGTCTTGGATAAAAACAGCTTGCGAAACGCTTCTGAAGTGTACCATTCACAATCAGATGTACAAAACATTTGTGTCATAAAGTGACACTTTCGCCCTTCAATCTTTATTCAGATATATAGTTTGCATTATCTGTTGTTTGTTGTTTTTCTTGCAAATTTTCTAATTATTGAGAAAAGTGATAGGTTTCATTTTTGAGATTAAGCGTATTGTGTTTCATATTTTAATGCTTTCAGTTTGATGTATTTGGTAAAAATCGGTCCAGTATTAAGGAAGTTGGGAATTTCTTACGTCTGATTTACTTTGTATTGTATTTAAAACCTTTGGGGTGGGCCTGATTTAACCAAGCTTATTTCGTTTCCAGCCTAAGTTAGCTTATATATATTGTACTGTTTTGAAAAATGTTGCGCACATAAGAACAGACATGTATTAGCGTACTTTGAATTTTAAGAATATTTTTATGAGCCTGCAAGGTGTGTGAAATATTGTATATTACAAGTTTTGTAACAGTAAATAGAGAGTTTGAGATTTCAACCTTCGCCTTCCCCTTCAACGTCTCTTGCGAAGTAAACGTATGAAGTTGAAGTTCGATTAAAATTTCTTGAGATTTCAAACATTAGAATGAACCTTACTTCTTTTAATCCGCCCATTCAATTTATCCGTAATTATGATCGTTTTTTTCGTGCATTTTGATACCAATTGTCCGAACGGGCAGGAATTTTACAGGAGGTTTTAAAAATGAAAAAATGATAATTAAATAAAAAAAAATTTTCAATTAATATAATCATCGCATGGATATTAGAGCGATTAAAAAAAAAAAAAAAATAAATAAATAAAACGATAAAACAATGTGAACAATGTAAAAACTCATTAGTGTTGCTCCAAACATTTAGGTTTTATATAAAATTATGTCAGTATAGTCAGTATACAATGCATGATTGTAAATCATACATGAGAGGAAATAAGAATGATTATTACATACCTAAAATTATATTCCTTTGGGTTTCAATGGACCGCGATCGTGCAATATTTTTCCATATCATGACGTTGAACGCTTTCATATCGGACTTGTTCCAGTCCGTGACTCTAGTTACCTCCCCTGACGGTCCGTCCATTGCGGATCTCGTTTCTTTAGATTTTTGTTGCTATTGTCTGTATGTTTAATTTGTAATTTATGCAACATTTTGTTTACTTTTACACTTTGATTAATCTGACCTATTAGATACTGGCACATAGTAATTTAACAGACTGAAATAAAATGAAAGTTATAATCACGTCATGAGTTGGACTAATATAGGACGTGGAATGTTTTCTTAACGTTGTAATGGAAAAAATCGCGTGACGTCCATGGCGTCCGCGCACGACAACAAGTTGACGTCATTTTCGCGGAAAATATTAATGCGCATCAGTTTGATTTGTTTATTGCGTTTTCAGGATTTTTTTTTTCGTATTTTTTCCTGTCTTTCGTGACAGAACGAACATTTAGATATACATTAATCATTTGATAGTGGATATGTAATAAAAGGTTATTAACTTTGTATGTGGATATATGCACGAGTTCTGCAGCGGTAATATTGCGCGACTTTAGGAGCTAAAGGACTAAAGTCGCGCAATATTACCGCTGCAGAACTCGTGCATATATCCGCATACAAAGTTAATAACCTATAATGATCATATCAACGTGATAATGACACTCTGTATGACTCTGTATAATGCCAAACTCTCAGACAGCACAATATGATTTTAATATACCTTTTTATAATTAAAGCATCGCGGATTCAGGAATTTGGTTAGAGGGACACCAACAATGTCCCTCTCCCAGGCTCTGGTTCCGTGCATTTAAAAAAATGGAGTTATCCCATACGGCTAACAGGAAACGTCTCTCATCATGATATCATAGATCTGAAATTGTCTGATACTTCAGAAGAATTTTCCGTCTTACTAGTACCATTTTATGTTTATAATTAAAACGCAATGGTCGTATTAAATGTCCGACAGAAACAGATTGATTTTATTTGGAAGTGAAAATAAAATGTTCCACCAAATGATAATCGCGCGTAATTATTTATTTTTCAAGTAAAATGACTGTCATGCCATGTGCCTACATCCAGATTTCAGTCTTTGATGCCGAGTATGTGGACACAGTAGATGTAAAAAGAATGAAGTTTCGACATTCGTGATATCACATCTTCGGACGTTCAAAACTTCACTTCATACGACAAAAAGGCCCATCTGGTATAATCGATACCGCCTGGGGACACAAATATGCCGTAGAAGTTAAAATTTGGACAAAATCTCAAAGTTTCTTAAAATCAGTTGATAACTTCATACTTCCAAGTTCAATTCAATGTATTTAGTTAAAATCATTAGCCATACAACACTTCATTGTTCTTATACCTATTGATAGTGTTTCGCATCAGATTTAGTCTAATTATATATATGGATTATTAAATAACTTAATAAGCAGAAATCCTGAAACTAAGCTTTTTATTTCGCATAGTAATAAAGAGAAGTCTTAGGCTTACGTGATATTACATGGAAAACTTTAGTAGTAACGTGTGATATAAATAAAATACACGCATATCGGTGACGTTTTACCCAAAATATATATGAGAGACGTTGAAGGGGAAGGCGAAGTTTGAAATCTCAGACTCTCTAATGTTTGTTTCTTTTGTAAAGAAAGGTTCTTGATTCGAAGATACGTATCATCATAAATTGTTTATGCATTTATAAACGAGAGTGAAAGTTCATGTTATTAATTTCGTTAAAATGTTATTTCGACCAAAGGAATCAAAAATCAAATTCTTTTCCTGCGTAACATTCTTTGTAAAATCGTGCTGTAATTATGGAAGGCCGTTCTTGTCATTAAATTTGAACGTGAAATTATGTTCATGCCTTCTTCCTAGTTTGTTCTTTCTTTATTCTTATATTGAATATTTGTTTGATTCAAAATCGGACTGCATCTAATTTTAATTGTATGTATATATTTGCTTCATTTTTTCTCATTTCATTTTACTTAAGTATAAGCAGATATAAGTTAATGAAAAACTTTTCAATGAAGTATCAGTGGCGTATCTAATATAGCATATTTCTTTTAACTGTGATACACGTTACATTTGGACAACTTACAGACTATATGGTGTACTAAAGCAGACCATCGTTTGCCTTTATTTTGTCGCACATTTTTTTTTTTGGGAGCCTACATATAGTATTGTGTACCCGAGGATGATGTTACATGCCCTTATGTTTCATGTGTCATTGTGTTATCTATTTTAGCCTTTCACCCCAGACGTTTATGCCTGGATGAATATATCTTTGAGCCAAGGGGACTTATACCTGGAAGAATTTACTTTTAACCCAAGAAGACCCTAAACCTGGAGGAACATCGGATCTACATATTCCGGCGATATGTTGTGCGGTCTTTCTATTTTGTGCGACGAAATCCGCCAAATGACTTTTTAGTTAGTGCTTCGCCGAGTATGGACAGTATTTTGAGTAATTCATAGTGCACTTTTTTCGTTTATTTATTGTAAATTTTCATCTTTTGTTCATTTGTAAATAGTTGTAAATATTGTACAGTGTTTAGGATGTTGTTCTGATCTGCAATTGCAGTCTGTTTTTCCGTCTGTCCCTCGTCCACCTTTGACAATTTACAATAGATAAGGCATCAGGGATGACCTTATTAATGAGACAGATACCATGGCTGTGACAAAACTGTGGATAACAGGAATATTTCTTGCATCCTATACGGAGGGCTTTCGGTGTTTCCTCCGTTTCTGGAAACCTCCATCCTACATCGGGGGTATAAGATTACTATTGTAATGTAAATACCGTGTAACGAACTACATCTATGTAGTAGATTTGTATAGTAATTTTCTATCATTTTTAAGTAAAAATCGATAAAAATCAAATATCTATCTATCTTCCGTTAATGTCAAACCCAATATCTTGATAGTCCACATTATTTTACTTAAAATACAGGTCCATCTCAAAGTTAACCAAACAGTGATTTGTCTCATAATTTTTCGCATATTGCTATGTCGACTGAATCCATATCACGCTGAAACGCATACATTATTTTGGCCAAAGAAACGTGATTTTGCTTAGGCGATTGTATCAGAAGAGTTTAAGTGGTACATCAAATAAAAATAGTAGATATATTACGACATATCTATCATTAATTCCTATACTGGAAACATCAAAAAATAAATAGCAGGAAGCATAATATAAGCCGCATATGACTGATGCATTCCTAATATACACCAAGTACATTGATCAATGGAAGTAGGTGTTGATTTTCAAGAAAAATAATCCAAATAATTGATCAAAGAACTGAATTTGCACAAAGAACGGGAAACCAGGTTTGGGAGTGTTTGATAAAATTAATTTGTTTTAACTGTCTGACGCATTTTTTTTTGTAGTTTATTGTTTAATCAAAGATAGTATTTATGCCAATCTTGGATTAAAACTATTATTTCTTGTGAAAGTTATTTTCTTTGAGAAGACGTTATACGCTTTTCTTTCCATAACAGTAACACAAAAAGGTGATTACATATTGCTCGTCAATAAAAGCGTGTTCACTCTATATGTCATATTTCACAGATCTATGTACTTCTCCTGTATCAGGTTGTCAACTGGGTTTTATCATGCTCTCTAATGTGAAATATTCGACATTATGATATGATGTTCCACTTAAACTCATCTAATGCCATAGCTAAAGCAAAACCATGTTTTTTTTTTTTGTTGTTTTGTTTTTTTTCTCTCAAAAAATAACAGATATGTTACAGCATTATCCTGACATAGCAGACACAGGGATATGTGGAAAATTATGAGACAAATCGGTATGTACTCACTGTGTTCCCTTATTGTTTTCGTTTTGTCCTAGTGTGTTTACATTGTGCGTGTGTGTGTTGTCGTGTGCGCGTCCGCGTGCTGGGTTGATTTTGGGAAGTCTGCGTTTTTGGAACGTGGCCTCGGTAGCCTAATGGTAGAGCGTCCGCTTCGAGTGCGGGAGGTCGCGGGTTCGATCCCCGGCCGCGTCATACCAAAGACGTAAAAAATGGTACTAGTAGCTTCATCGCTTGACGCTCAGCATTAAGAGGGTAGTGCTAGGACTGGTCAGCCCGGTGTCAGTATAATGTGACTGGGTGGGGTATCATGTCACGTGTCTACGGCGTGATATTCCAGTGAGGCAGCACTATAAAGTTGGGCATTGTGCTCAGTGCTACAAGTAGACACCGTCGTTTATATGACTGAAAAATTGTTGAAAAAGACGTTAAACCCGAAAACACACACACACACACATATTTTTTTGTGACGGAAGAGTTCGCCCGTAACCAAATTTCTATGAAATCTTATTTCAGGGACGTGATTGAACACTTGTAAACAACAAACATTTTCATAGATATATAAAGCTTTGTATCTAGCAGATACATCAAATCTTTCTCTAAGAATAAAAGCATAGTTTAAAAAAAACTGATGAGATAGTAACGTAAAAAGAACGTCGGTTTGAAGTGGAAGTAATCAATGCAACTGAAAAAGTAAAGCTGGAGTTACTATAAAGAAAACAGCAAAACACCTGGTACAAGTTTGAGTTAGTCAAAACCGTTTCAGTATAAATATTTTTTTCATGTATTGTCTGTTTACCTATCTAATTTATGTTTTAACTTCTTTTTGCAAACTCTTGTATCTGTCACTGTACCTTTTAATTCCTGACATTCTTGATTATTGTATGCTTAATTGACTTAAACAGGAATGTTTCTCCAAGGTTTTATGTATTTGTATGACGCTTTCTTTGTTTGGACTCATTTTTGACTACACCGTTGATGGCAATTTTGAAATCTGTCCACATTTATATGCTTGAATAATTTGTGTTAACTAAAAATTGTGCATACTCTTGAATATCGTTTCTGATAGCGGTAATGACTGCTTTTACTGCAGATGAATCAGTTTGTTTTTTTTCTGTGGTGACTTGCTTAAATTTTACCCTTTCTCGTCGGAAAATATACTGTTTACTCCTGGTTGTTATCTGTCACAATATCTAAAGATATATTGCTGCCGTTGTGTTCTCTGGATATTGTAAAATTGTGAAACCGTATTCTTTTCATTTTTTACCATTTTTATATTGCAAATAAGATAAGATAAGATTTATTTTGATTTGGCAAGATTACAACAAATTAGCATAAGCTGTTTTTAGCTTTTACAACCGACTATGAATAACAATGGTAAACATTAATCAATATAAAAAGTAAAAATAGCTGTAAGAGATGGTAGATATACGAATGATCAAATCATAACAGCAAACAGTTTACACACATTCATCAGCTGCATTGTTCTTTTTTTATAGAAATGAAATATATATAGACACTTGATTATTAAGGAAATCTACGTAAATGAGCTTAAAAGTAGACATAGGGCATAAGACACTCCTGTTAAAAAAGGTTTGTAAAAATTCAACAGAAATTCAAACTATCTTTACAAGCTTAAGATTAAATAACAAAGCAAATAAATTTGGCTAATTGTTATACATTACGAAGCAAACTAGGGCAAAACTTACAAGTATAATAATTAAACAAGAGTACCTTGACCATCTGACCTTGCTTCTTACCAAGTTCGATGAACATCTTTAAGCAGTTCATTAGAATAAAAGTTGTTTTTTTCTCTCTAAATTTTACTTTGATGGCCTAAATATGAGTAACAACTAGAACAAACTTCATCCCAATGTTATATTTTCTTAGCATTGATTTCAACTCATTTAGATTTGAAGATTGAATACTGCTTATGCCGGCGCTAGGGGCGTGGGCAGTCTTGCATTTTCCATTACTGTTCATGAACAGACTCAATCAAAATGAGTCTGCAAGTTTCACTGTTTGCCTGTTCGCGATGCTTCCGAGGGATCTTCTTTTCAGATTTTATTCATAATAAAAATTTGTTTGAAAAATAAAATCTTTGTAAAAGGAGCCAAGTGCCTCTATTTGAACAAGAAGTCATTGAAAGTTTTTCTCCTATTTTTAGCTCTAGTGACTTTACAAGGTTTTATTAAAAGAGGTTTCGACCCAACTGTTTTGAGACATACCGCATGTTTAGTGTTCAACCAGTTTACAGTTGGACACTACGCTTCCCTCTTTGATTGTGTCTGACGGAAGACGGGGAGGACTCTATGATAAGCAGTTTTTAAATCCTACCAGGACTGAACTGTTTTGATATCAGTCCTCAGGCCTGTTTCGCCGGGTCCTAAAGGGTGTTTCTCTTGTTGCTCTGTCTTCTGAAAAGGCATTGAGTACATACGTTTTTGGTTCTTAAGGTTTGCTTTTTATATATTTATACACGAGCAATTTTGTGTTTTACATGCCATGACTTTTTGTTTCCATTACGTGTGTTAGAGATTCACCTGGAGGGGATTACTTTTATTTAAACTGTCCCGTGTCTTTGGAACATGGTGGGGGTAAGAGTGAGGTTGATGCACACCATAAACCGGTTTAAGCTCCCCAGTGGTGTTTTTGCCACTGACCGTTCCAAGGCGATTCCCCACTCTGTTCCTTTGTTTGTTCGTTATGTCCTCGTGTGTTGGCTTTGTATGCGAGTGTGCGTGTGTGTGTGTGTGTGCACGTCTGCGTGCTGTGGGTTTCGTTTTGGGGAGGGTGCGTTTTGGGAACGTGGCGTTCCCTGTTTGATATTTGTCTTTGTTTTTTATGCCCCCGAAGGGAGGCATATTAGTTTTCAACTGTCTGTCCGTTTGTTACAACGTTAACTTTTTGCATGAAAGCACTTTACTCGCAAACCACTGCACCCAGGACCTTCAAACTTCACCTGCTGATAGTATTTATTGAGTACACGACCCCTACTGACTTTGGGTTCACCAGGTCAAAGGTCAAGGTCACAGGGGCCAATGTTAACTTTTTGCATGTCCGTTCGTCACAACGTTAACTTTTTGCATGAAGGCACTTTACTCGCGAACCACTACACCCAGGACCTTCAGACTTCACATGCTGATAGTACTTATTGAGTACACGACCCCTACTGACTTTGGGATCACTAGGTCAAAGTTCAAGGTCACAGGGGCCAATGTTAACTTTTTGCATGTCCGTTTGTCACAACGTTAACTTTTTGCACGAAGGCACTTTATTCGCGAACCACTGCACCCAGGACCTTCAAACTTCACCTGCTGATAGTACTTATTGAGTACACGACCTCTATTGACTTTGGGGTCACCAGGTCAAAGGTCACGATCACAGGGGCCAATGTTAACTTTTTGCACGAAAGCACTTTACTCGCGAACCACTGCACCTAGGACCTTCAAACTTCACATGCTGATAGTACTTATTGAGTACACGATCTCTACTGACTTTGGGGTCACTAGGTCAAGGTCACCAGGTCAAAGGTCAAGGCGCTGCGGGGGCATTTGTCACCATTAGTGACAGCTCTTTTTTGTTGTTGTAAATGTGGCCAAATGCCCCCATTTGCAAAGCATTGGTAGAAGACCTTACAATGATGTTACAGGTCAAGTTTAATGAAGATCAATTAGGCTGTTCATGAGACGTCATTTAATGGTATTTCTTTTTTTACAGGGGCCAAAGTCCCCATGTGATCAAATTCCGGAGAGATCCCTATAATAACGATGCTCCAGACCAAGTTTGATGAAGATTCATCAAGTAGTTTATATGAAGTCATTTGAAGGTATTTCTATTTTTAGCCACAGCAGCCCGTAAAAAGAGACAATCAATTGGTAGCGAACTTAGCAATGATGTTTTTAATCAAGTTTGATGAATATCCATCAAGCAGTTCATGAGAAGAAGACATTTAAATGCGTTTCTGTTTCTAGCTCTAGCGGTCCGTAAAAGGTGCCAATAAATGTGAGAGAGGACCTTATAATGCTCCTACAGAACAAAGTTGGTAAAGACCCATCTCATCATGAGAAGAAGTTGTTTAAATTTAATTTTATTTTTAGCGCTAGCGGTCGCTTAAAGGGGTCGACTGCTCCCATTTGAACAAATTTATGGGATAATCTTATAATACTGATACGGACCAAGTTTAATGAAAATTCACCCAGTGGTTCATTAAATCAAATCGTTTAAAGATATTTCTATTTTTATCTGTAGCACCCGCTATAATTGGCCAAGTGCCCCCATTTGAACAAATCCGTGGGAGGACCTTATAATGATGATATAGATCTGATTTTTGAGTGTCCATCAAGCTGTTCATGAGAAGTCATTTAAATATATTTTATTTTTAGCTCTTGTGACCCCTAAAAGGAGCCAATCGTCCCCATTTAAAGAAACATGGGAGAAGACCTTATAATGATGCTACAGACCAAGTTAGATGAACATCCATTGAGCGGTTCATGTGAAGAAGCCATTAAAATGTATTTCTATTTCTAGCCCTAGCGGTCATAAAAGAGGCCGACTGCCCCCGTTTGAATCAACTTGAGATAGGACATTACGATGGTGCTATAGACCAAATTTGATGAAGATCAATGCAGCGATACATGAGAAGAAGCTGTTAAAAGGCATTTGTAATGTTAGCTGTAGCGTCGTTAGAAGGGGCTAAGTGACCCCATTTGAACAAAATTAGGAAAGGACCTTATGATGATGCTACATACCAAGTTTGATGAATATTCATCAAGCGGTTCATGAGAAGAAATTGTTTAAAGTTTTTCTATTTTTAGCTCAGGTGGCCTTTAAAAGGGACCAAGGTAAACCACTTGAACAAACTTGATACTAGTCCATGCCAGGATGCTACTGACCAAGTTTGGTGTAATTCTGACCAGTAGTTTCAGAGGAGAAGACAAGTAAAAATGACGCAGGACGATTACTATAGACGCTCACGCTGAACAAAGTTCGATTAAGCTAAAAAAGTAATCAGACTGAAACTGAAACTGAATAATTTGATTAAACGCCTATTTTTATACAATGATATATTCAATGGCGTTGTACATAATAATAATAATAGTTATTATAACAATATTAATAATGACAATAATAATAATAACAGCCTTATTGTAACAAACAGTCATGACCGCCCCCCTCCCATTGAGGTCATTTTACCACTATTGCGAATACCAGTGCTTAAAGCATCTGGTACGCCCAGACGAGCTGCATATAGAGGTTCACCCCCCCCCCCCCCCCCCCGCCACCCCCCCGGTTAATGGTGCCATCATATACTATTTAAGAAAGAAATACTACACACTACCCTACCCATAGAGTCTTACCAACAAGTGTGTTTATTAAACAAACCTTGGAAATATAAATGTTGAAATGTAAAACCTTTTACAAAAAATTAAGAACTATCACCTGCTGTTTTCGCATGATAAACAGCTATCAAAAAATTTAAAACAATGCCGCGAAATCTCTGAAATACAGTGTCTTAAGATTTTTTTTGAATGTGTCAATTCAATTTTTTTGAATGTGATTTACTTTTGCGTAGTTCTAACGACAGTTCATTCCAAAGTTTTGGACCAATAGTACAGAAACTTCTATCATTGAATGTTTTGCACTTGTTGTATGGAGCAACATAACGACATTCAGAATTTTCAGACGATCTCAAACCTTGTCTACTAGGAATATACTCTATAAGCAATTCTGTTAAATACAGAGGTGCTCTGCCAGTGTGACAGCTATACATGAAAGAAAGTATCTTGAACTCAATTCTTGCTTTCACAAGCAACCAATGTAAGTGATACAATGCTTGTTTAGAACTGTCAAATTTCTTCCTGTTAAGGACAAGTTTTGCGCACATATTTTGAATGCGTTGCATCTTACGCACCTCATAGTTAGCTACACCATACAGTATGACACTGCAATAATCCAGATGTGAAATAACTAAAGACAAAACTAAAATTTCAGTGGCTGCTTTTGTTAAGTATTTTCGGATGTTCCTAATTAGTAGGTAATTCAACATGGCTATTTACATGATCTTTAAGGCGTAAAAAATGTTTGTTTCCGGTATCCCGACCTACCCTAAATTTTTGGCCCGACCCTAAATGTTTTTATGGCCTTAGAGAATTTTTTTTCAACTTTTTAACAAAAAGTTGCAAAACTGCACCTTTAATGCTTTAAACATGGCCAGTGATGTTAGAAATCAACTTACCGATGCTCTAAAGGCATAACCCCCTTATTTGTATTCATTTTTTTGACACAAAACTCATTTCCGAGAAGTCTCCCTTAATAAAAAAAAATCCCCCCAAAAAAAATTCCGACCTACCTACCCTATTTTTTGCGCATGTTACCGGAAACAAAGAATTTTTTAGGCCTAAAGTTCAAGGTTTCGTCAAGAAATGCACCGAGATATCTAATTGTGCTTTCACGTTTGACATCATCACCAGCAATGTTAATGGAATTTGTAAAACATTTGTTCAATTGAGGTCTGCTATCAAACATAATAAATTCAGTTTTTGAAGTGATCATTTTCAGTTTGTTTCTATTCACCCAGTCATTGATTATAACTGCGCACCTTTCAAGGTCTCCGATCGCTTGATATCTACGGAAACAGATGCAGGACGAAATTTTTTATTTGCTATATGATCACCAGCAAAACCGTAGACTGATATGGATTTTGGAATGACATCAAAAAGAGTTACAGCATAGGTGAGATACAGTCACGGATCAAGGCAACTGCCCTAGGGCACACTGCATTCAAGATGGCGATCTGATGAATATACATTGTTGATATTAATCTTACAAGTACGAGGCCTTAAATAGGAGTCTCTCCATTGATGAGCTGTATCATAGACGCCATACTGTGCTTTTAGGACATCTAGAAGAATGTCGTGGTCGTCAGTGTCAAATGCCGCACTAAAGTCAATCGCAATAAGGGCCGTTACTTCCTTTTTCTCCATATCACTTAGAAGATCATTGACCAACCGAAGTAGCGCAGATTCACAGGAATGATATTTCCTGTATTCAGACTGGTTCTTAAGCAAAAGACTGTTTTGATTTACATGTTTGTTTAATCTGTAAAGAACAGCTTTCTCAGTAAGTTTTGATAGCATGATAAATTACTCACAGGACGATAATTGGAAAGCTCTAGTTCAAGACCGGCTTTCTTTTAGCAGAGGTCTAACAACTGCTTGTTTGTATTTCACAGGGAAACACCTTGTTGTAATGAGAAATTCACCAATTTAGTGATACTAGAGAGAAGTTCATCTACATATGATTTCAGAATACGTGTTGGCAAAATATTTAACTCTGAAGACATAGTATTCAATTCATTGGTGAAATTTTTCACTTCATCTTGAGTCAATTCAGTAAATTTGTTTAAATTTTGTATATCCTTTACTTGAGGTTCAAAGTTTTGGTACTCACTTAGGAATTGACGTATTTTTGAGATTTTTTCCATGAAAAAGTAAGCAAATTTTTTGGCAAATGAATTATTAGACTCTCCTTGAGGCAGTTTGTTTTCAGATTTGGTACCAGTTAGCTCAGATACCAATCCATACAGAGTCTTGGAATCACCTTTAGTGTTCTCTATCTTTTCACTGAGTGTGTTTCTCTTTTGACGTTTGATTTCAAAAATGTATTCATTTCTTACTTGTTTATAACACTCAAACTGGTATGTTTTGCCATGTACGCTCGGACTTCCTAACTTGTTGCTTTAGATGTTGCAATTTTTTGTTGAACCACGGTTTGGGTGCTCTCTGAATTATAGTTTTTCTTTTAGGGGAGCGTGCTTATTCAGGACATCCTCTATTTCCGATTCAAACTCTTTCACAAACTTGTCTATATTCTGTGAATCAACGTTTATTGCACTTAGGTCGCTGGAAAATTCTGTTTCGTTCAAATTTTTAAAGTTTCTAATTGACACGCTCCTACTAGTAATAGTCTCTTTTTTAACATCTAGAGAACCTTAATAACACGGTGATCAGATAAAAATGGACCAGGCTCACATTTCTCTACATGAAGTGACTGAGTTATGACTAGATCCAAGCTATGTCCTCCTGTATGAGTACTGAAATCAAGTGTTATTCCAGGCCCATTGCTACTAGGGAGGCCTTGAAGTTTGTAATAGAACTGTTGTCATCTTTTATATGCAAGTTGAAATCTCCCATTATAAGTTAATTGTCATAATGTGGTAAAATATTTTCGATGAAATCAAAAAATTCAGCAACGAACTGGTTTCCAGTCGATAGATCCGGGGGTCTATACACACCCACTACGTGTATGGTTAAATTTTTGAAAACGAGTTTCCAAATACTATATTCAAAGCTTCGAACAGTGCCGTGAGTTACCCTTCGCATATTGATCGTGTTTCTACAAGTGATCGCAACACCACCGCCTTTTTGATTTTTTTTCTATTAGTTACGCTTATATATTGTATTTCTTAATGTTTAGTTAATCAGCAGTAGATATGAGTAACAATATGCAGTACCACCAACAATCACACACAGAATCAAACAACAGCAGGTAGCACATAAGTTTAATAATTTGCAACAAGAAACATAATACAAAGGAGAACAACAACAATTGTCAAACATAGTGAAACTAATCGGACTGACAATGATTATGACATACAATATATAAATACACATCAAAACAAAGTAAAGTGACGTTACATATCTAAACATTAAGAAATACAATATATAAATGAAACAAAGAATCAACACTAGATATAATAGCCAGCATGTGAAATGCATCCAAGTGTGCAGCCACACCGAACGTTGATTTTGATTTTTATTCCTTTTAAGAAATAAAGGTAAGGGTAGATTTCCCGGAAGCAGAGAGCATCCCGAACACCGCTACAGAGCCATGCATCGCAAAGTAGGCCCACAACAAAAGGAAACTGTAACGGAAAAATGTGACTTTGGAACATGGTGGAGGTAAGAGTGAGGTTAGGTGCACCATAAACCGGTTTAAGCTCCCCAGTGGTGGTTTTGCCACTGACCGTTCCAAGGCGGTGCCCCACTGCGTTCCTTTATTTGTTTGCTTTGTCCTTCTGTGTTTGCTTTGTGTGTGTGAGTGTGTGTGTATATGTGTGTGTGTGTGTGTGTGTGTGTGTGTGTTCATCGTGTGCGCGTTTGGGGATGCTGTGTTTTTAGAAAGTGGCTTTCCCTGACGGATATTCTTCCTTGTTTTTGTGTTATATTTCTTTAAAAGTCCGAACGATCTGTAGTAAAACTTAGTGAAAAAAAAAACAAAGAGAAATATCAAACAGGGAATGCCACGCACCAAAAGCGCAGCCTCCTCAAAACGAACCCCCCAGCACGCAAACGCGTGCACCACACACACACACACACACTCAAAGCTTACACATCAGGACAAAACGAACAACACACACACACACACACTCAAAGCCAACACATAAGGACAAGACGAACAATAAGCATACACACACGCGCGCACACAAAGTCAACACACAAGGACAAAACGAACAAACAAAGGAACAAAGTGGGGCACCGCCTTGGAACGGTCAGTGGCAAAAACACCACTGGGGAGCTTAAACCGGTTTATGGTGCACACCCAACCTCACTCTTACCCCCACCATGTTCCAAAGACATGGGACAGTGTAAATAAAAGTAATCCCCTCCAGGTGAATCTCTAACACACGTAATGGAAACAAAAAGGCATGGCATGTAAAACACAAAAATGCTCGTGTATAAATATATAAAAAGCAAACCTTAAGAACCAAAAACGTATGTACTCAATGCCTTTTCAGAAGACAGAGCAACAAGAGAAACACCCTTAAGGGCCCGACGAAACAGGCCAGAAGACAGATATCAAAACAGTTCAGTCCTGGGATTTAAAAACTGCCCATCATAGAGTCCTCCCCCTCTTCCGTCAGACGCAATCAAAGAGGGAAGCGTAGTGTCCAACTGTAAACGGGTTGAACACTAAACATGTGGTATGTCTCAAAACAGTTGGGTCGTAACCTCTTTTAATAAAACGTTTGATAATCTTTCCAAATACATTTGGAAAATTACCATGACCCAAGATCTTACGAAGTTGTAAACCACATCCCCATAAAAAACGGGTTTAGAAATACCTTCTCGCAGAAGTGTCTTTAAATTACTATTGAATTTTAAAACTAAACCTGAGGTACATCCCCATCCAAATGGGGAAAATTTACAATACTAAAATTAAAATCATCCCTCTTGTCATAAATTTTGGTATGTATAATATTGTCATAAATAGAGAGATGTAAATCTAAAAATGAAGCATCAGTATCCGAATTGTTAGTTTTAATTAACTGAAGCTCCCTAGGATAAATAGTACCCACCAAATGACCAAAAAACGGATTATCCATATTAAGAATATCATCCAGATAGCGTGATGTATTATTAAATGCAGTTATAATATCTGCTTGCGTATCTGGAGAAAGGCTCAACATAAAGTCTCCTTCATAACAATATAAAAACAAATCTGCGACAAGGGGTGCACAATTTGTTCCCATGGGAATACCAACAACTTGTCTAAAAACTGCATTCCCAAACCTGATGTAAATGTTGTTCAATAAAAAGGAAAGGGCTTTACAAACTTCGTCACAGGTCCACATAGTATAATGTTTAATAATATTGCTAGTAAAAAAAAGCTTTATCAAAATTGCAAGCGATAAATGTAGCATTCTCTCTGGCAAAAGTCTTTTGAATTAGGGCAGTTAATTTGTCATTTATTAAGTTATGTGGCAAAGTGGTATACAAAGTAGAAAAATCGTATGTACTGACTGTAGATACCTTGTAATTATTAATTTTCAACTTATCCAGGATTTCGCCAGAATTTTTAATCGACCAAAATAAGTGTTTACCAGAGTTTTCGTATACTTTATCGCAGTATCTTTCCACGTGGGCTTTCACAGCAGTTAGACATGATGTTAATAGTTTTGAAATATTTGTAGTTGTACAAGAGCTTGAATTAGCGATAAAGCGAGCTTTATATGGTTGTTTATGCAATTTAGGAATCCAGTACATGGTCGGTAGTTTAATATGTTGATCGTCTATACGAACTTTTAAATTAGTTGTTTTCAACAGAAGGACTCAATGTATAAGTTTTAGTGCTATTTAGTTCGTTTTGTAAAACATTAATATAATGCAGGCGTCAAATGATGATAATATTGTTGGTCGCCTTGTCTGCTGGAACTAAGACATACTTAGAATGAAATTCTTGGATTTCCTTTTTCAAATGTCTTAAAGTAAACAAGGGTTTTGGTGGAAGTAGGTGTACATTAGTTTGATAAAATTTTATTCGAGAATCAACAATTTTAAAAATATTTCGTTTCCAAGACGTTAATGCATTGGGATCAGCGTTCTCACGACGACACCATTTAACACAGAAGGTTTCAATGGATTCTGCAATGTGACCACGACAAGCATTAAAATCAATAGTTGAAGAAATTCTATATTAAGGTCCTTTAAAAAATAAATTACGAATACGTTTGTCTTTATAATATCAAAATTACCAGTGATGACATGACCTGCATCTGAATAGCAAAATTTTGAGTTTTTACATTCGCAGTAAGAAGGAGTATTTGTTTGAACATCTAAGTCGGAAACAATTTTATTGTAATTGAAAATAACATTTCTTACAGGTGTTTTATATTTATAACAGATAATAGGAACTTCGGAGTTTCTGAAATATTTAGGCACAGAATCAATGACACGTTTATCCCGAAATATACTAGGTACATCGATGAAGTCAATACCTTTGTTCATGAAATATATTTTAAGAAAATGTCTCTCATGGTCAGATTGGATGTCAATATGTGGACGGAGAACATGTTGTGTGTAACTTTGAATAAGATATGATACAGTGTAAAACAGATCTGTTTGAATAACATACTGGTCCGCTTCCTCGTCC
This sequence comes from Mercenaria mercenaria, assembly GCF_021730395.1. Classification (NCBI taxonomy): domain Eukaryota; kingdom Metazoa; phylum Mollusca; class Bivalvia; order Venerida; family Veneridae; genus Mercenaria; species Mercenaria mercenaria. The sequence goes on from NC_069364.1 coordinate 62,411,109, forward strand.
AGCTTTTTAAGAGACTGTACAGATAAAGATGAAAGACGAGAAAGCATTGAATGTCTACCAGAATTTGAAAGAATTAAATCGAGGTCAGCAACAGATATATTGACTTTAGATTTGCGTTTAACATTACCATTTCGTCTAATTCCGTGAGACCTGGATTTACGTTTCCTAATATTTAAAATAGAAAAGATATCGATATCAGGGTTTTTAGAGATATTACCTTCCTTATAAATATTATCATTTAAGCCCAACGGAAACGGTGACTGTAAATTTTTGATCCATTTGAATTCTGCTACATGTCTGGCTTTAATTTTAAAACTAGATGTGGAATTAGTATCATATACGATTTGCTCTACTGGTTGAATTGTTACCTGATCAAATGTATGACCAGATTTGCGAAAGTGTTGGTATAAAAATGTAGTAAACTTGTTCCGACTACGCATTTTGTATGAATGTTCACGGAAACGAATTTTTAAAGAACGCCCTGTTGGCCAACATATTGAATACCACAATTGGGTGCGTTTCAAGTCAGTACATATATCATGTGTGACGTATTTCAATCAACGTCAGAATTAAGTACCACATTAAAAGTTCTGCCGTTAACGTTTGAGGTAATTGTAGACCTGTGCGATAAATGATTGCAACAACCGCACCTCTTAGAATTGCATTTGTTAATAGAACGGTACTCTCTACATCTCTGTGGAAAATTTGTATGTTTAATTTTATATTTTTTCAGTATAGTAGAAGTTAAAGGTGATAGACAAATACGTAGATTATTACGAAAAACAGCTGGATAGTTTAAACTAGTACGTGGAATATAAACTGATTGAACAGAATGTAGCTTGAGTGGAGAAAGACTGATCGGTGGTGTATGTCTTAAAAAAGTACTGTTATCGTTAGGCAGATGAACAGAAGATGCAGAATGTAACCGAAGAGGTGAAAGAATTAATTTCGGTACTATATTATATATACTCATGAAATGTAATAATTGTAATACCATTCTGTGAAAAGTGGCGTTCGGGTAGATCAGTCATCAGTTTCAATTCGTTAAGTGAAAATGTTAAGCCCAGTTAAAAAGGCACTGGAGGTCCCAGAATACAAAAGGACGGGATAACTAGCATGGACCCGAATGTCAGTGAACACAAAACCTTCAACGTGGTATAAGATACTTCTCATCTTGACAGAGGCTGAGAGTTTAGAACGAATAACAATCCCTGAAGGATGAAAATATAACAACATTGATTGAATGTACGGGGAGACTTATTACGGCCGCCACACGGCACAAACAACACAGTTGTGCGCATAAAAACAAAGAGAAATATCAAACAGGGAATGCCACGCACCAAAAGCCTTCAGTAGTTATGATATCCGCAAAAAAAACAAAGACAAATATCAAACAGGGAATGCCACGTACCAAAAACGCAGCCTCCCCAAAACGAAACCTACAGCACGCAAACGCGTGCACCACACACACACACACACACACACACACACACACACACAAAGCCAACACATGAGGACAAAACGAACAAAGGAACACAGTGGGGCACCGCCTTGGAACGGTCAGTGGCAAAAACACCACTGGGGAGCTTAAACCGGTTTATGGTACGCACCCAACCTCACTCTTACCCCCATCATGTTCACGGGACAGTGTAAATAAAAATAATCCCCTCCAGGTGAATCTCTAACACACGTAATGGAAACAAAAAGGCATGGCATCTAAAACACAAAAATGCTCGTGTATAAATATATAAAAAACAAACCTTAAGAACTAAAAACGTATGTACTCAATGCTTTTTCAGAACACAGAGCAACAAGAGAAACACCCTTAAGGGCCCGACGAAACAGGCCAGAAGACAGATATCAAAACAGTTCAGTCCTGGTAGGATTTAAAAACTGCTTATCATAGAGTCCTCCCCCTCTTCCGTCAGACACAGTCAAAGAGGGAAGCGTAGTGTCCAACTGTAAACGGGTTGAACACTAAACATGCGGTATGTCTCAAAACAGTTGGGTCGTAACCTCTTTTAATAAAACCCTGTTGTAATAGCTTTTTGGTTATTTGAAGATTTCTATCATTAAAATCCTCAAATTTTGAGCAAGCTCTTGTCGCTCGAAGTCATGGTATAAGTATAAGTTCTATCAATCTTTTGTAAAGTTGTTTTCTGTCGTAGTTTTAAAATTTTATACATTACATTTTACATTAAACATTCTGATTGTTGATGTCCCTTCCACCCTCGCTACCTTTTCGCGTAAAGCTCTCTTTCCGTTTTTAACCAATACCTCTCAGAGGGGTGGTAGTATTAGAAGCAATTGTAATTCAATAGCTCAAGGCACACCCTTGTCCGCCATTGTAAACCGGTCGGTGAAAGAAATTTCTGTCAAAAAAGGAATTACCAGTAATTTACGGTAAGACACAGTATGACATCATGTTAACGTAACTTCTTTTAATTTAGTTTTTTGTGCATTTTAATTTGCACATGCATTTATTCTTTCCTTTCGTAATTATGGCACGAAAACTGGAAAAAACAATTTGACAGAAAATTGGGCGGGGAAGTCGACGTGGGTAATGAATGAATCGCACGGTATTTTGATTGCAGTTATTTATGTGTCAGGTGCTGAACAGTTAATAGGGTCTCCAGCCTGGCTAACACGGTCGTAGTACATCATTTGATCTCGCTTGAACTAAATCAAGACTGAAGAGACTGCATTTTCTTCATTAATTCCAGGCTTTCTCATTGAAGAAAATTTTTGAAAGCAGCATTTGCATCTGTTTTCAAAGAAAGTGCAGAAACACAGTTGTAAATGAGGGCGTAATTCTGGTAGTGTCCCCTATCATGGAATGAATGAATATATGTAAAGGAACATAATAAATATGCAAATTTATCATTCGTTCTGAATCAGTGAATGTTAAAATTGTTATAAATCATAACTATAAGTTGCAGACACCATTAGGGTGGTTGGGGACGAGGTGGATATAACACATATTCATTCAAATTTTCAAAATAGGGGATGATGCCATGATTATGCCTAAGTGAGTAAACAATTTGAAGGAAGTGTATCGGCACCACTGTAGGGTGATTATTCATCATATTTGCTTGATAGTCAAAAACCAATTTAGCATCCTTTTCCTTAGGATAGCCGAGTTGATAATGTCTATTTTAAGAATAATGTATATATCGTTGTTATAAATTATTTGCATCCTGTTGATTTTTTAAAATATTAAAAGCAACACACATTAAATTTTTAATCAAACAGATGATTTAACGAAGGAATTGCTGAGCAAATAAAAAATACATAGAGTAATTTAATTACCTAATTGTTATACCTTAATTATGTTTGGAATCCAATTAATCAGCACTGTCTTAGGTTGTTTTCAAAGGATGATATGTTACAAATTGTTTAATAATGGGTACTATGGAGATGTGATAAGCAGGTCGAAAAACATAAGAAAAACTTAACTATACATACAGTATGCTTAGGCCGCAATAGGCATATGGAACATAAATAATTGGCACAACTTTCCCCACATGATTGTTGTGCAAATAACAAAAATGATTGGCACTACATCTTGTGAATAAAATTAATCTGCACAAAGGTCATACATTGGATTACAAATTTTAAATGAATGGAAAAAGTATATAGTCTACTCGGGTATTCAGAATCGGTTTAATTAATGTATGTCACAAGTTTTATAGCTGATGATAACAAATACTCCATAAAAAAATAGAAAACAGTACTGTTACTTTTAAAGTTTTATAGATAATTACCTATTCATGGACATTAGACAACTGAAGATAATGGAGTGATGGAACCTGTGCCCAGTGTATTTCAGCATTTGGTGTATTTCTTATTTTATCAAGGAATGTCACAAGTATTTAAACACTTTTTCTGTGAGCACTATTTGTTTACTAACTCTTGATATTAAGCCATAGTTTCAGTTATTGGTATTGACACATTGAAAAGTTACAGAAATTACATTGAAGAATCAACTGATTTTATAAACTTTTCCCACAATTTTAATCATATTTGTAATTTCGTAATTTTATAAAGTTACTATTTAATTGAAAGGTAGGTAATAAGAACACTAGGAATGACAATAGAAATAAGATATTGTTTGATTTGTTAACCCTTTCCCACATGGATACGTTTATCACCGTATCTATCGATTACCGAACAGAAACGTATTGACCAGAGTCTATCGGTTCCCCGATAGAAACGTATTATACCGATTAACGGCCATTTGAACAGAATCGTTTTATCCCGTGTCTCATAATCAATCGCTTTATTTTCGTTCTTTTCCTAAAGAAACAAATTCCGGATGTTTACTAACTCAAAATATGGGATTTCGTCATCATTATTTACGTACAAGATCATGTGGTTACTATTTAAATTTATCGAGTACTTTGCAAAGAAAGACACCGGGGTTTTTTCCTACATGTGCACGACGCTACGTCATGGAAAATTACTGAGAAAACTGCTTGCAACTGGCCGGTTCGCGGGCTTTCCTCGTTCTAAAAATAACAACCATTTAACATCAAAGTATTTTTAAATGTGTTAGGTCATGAAGGTCACGCGTGATACATGCGGATTTCCCCTAAACAACAATTTGTGTATACGATGGCTTGGAATTTATGGCCTTACATAACGGGAAGTGTTAATCAAAACAGAAGGACCGCGGCTTTCAAATATTTTATGACACCCCAAGAGTTAATTGCTGCGGAAGTCACCCATGATGTACCGACGTTTGATCATCAAAATATTACGTAATATTATCTTAAAATTTTTAATTTTTAGCACAAGAATACTGCAGTCGGTTACGAGTCTCGATCTCAGCGATCTTTTTGCACTTTCAGAAGTTTTATGATCCGTTATTTTTGTAGTGTTATTCAGTTTGATGGTTGTTTTTTTTATATAAATACTTACCGATTCCGATTCGGAAGATAAGTCTATTAACTATAAATCAAACTTTCAAACATCAAAATGAAATTGTATATGAATTTCAATGTGAAAGTAATCCAAAACAGAATTTTATGCCTAAAAATATATATTCCCGTACTTTAACACTTTATATCTTCGAAACTCAAAGAGAAACTACACTAAATTTTGTATCATCGGAAAGAGAATTTAAATTGCTATAAACTTTATATTGACAAAAATAATGTCAAACTTACAGAAAATATTAAAATAATGACATTTTAACATAAGTGTGTGTAATCACAAAATAATGCCAACACCTCTGTTCAGATAAGACAGTCACCTTTATCAGCCATATACCGATTATTGATTATTGATTATCACTTATCAGTGTTATGTAAAAGAGGTTACTTTGGCTTCTGTTCTGTGTGGTAAAGGGTTAACTGTTTTCTTTTTATGCCCCCGAAGGGAGGCATATAGTTTTTGAACCGTCTGTCAGTCTGTCCGCAATTTTCGTGTCCGGTCCATATCTTTGTCATCCATGGATGGATTTTCAAATAACTTGGCATGAATGTGTACCACAGTAGGACGACGTTTCGCGCGCAAGACCCAGGTCCATAGCTCAATGGTCAAGGTCACACTTAGACATTAAAGGTCATTTTTCATGATAGTGCATTGATGGGCGTGTCCGGTCCATATCTTTGTCATCCATGGATGGATTTTCAAATAACTTGGCATGAATGTGTACCACAGTAAGACGACGTGTCGCGCGCAAGACCCAGGTCCGTAGCTCAAAGGTCAATGTCACACTTAGACGTTAAAGGTCATATTTCATGATAGTGCATTGATGGGCGTGTCCGGTCCATATCTTTGTCATTTATGCATGGATTTTAAAATTATTGGGCATGAATGTGTACCACAGTAAGACGACGCGTCGCGCGCAAGACCCAGGTCTGTAGCTCAAAGGTCAAGGTCACACTTAGACGTTAAAGGTCATGTTTCATGATAGTGCATTGATTGGCGTGTCCGGTCCATATCTTTGTCATTCATGCATATATTTTAAAATAACTACGCATGAATCATTGAATGCGTGGCACAGTAAGACGACGTGTCGCGCGCAAGACCCAGGTCCGTAGGTCAAAGGTCCTAAACTCTAACATCGGCCAACTATTCATTCAAAGTGCCATCGGGGGCATGTGTCATCCTATGGAGCCAGCTCTTGTTTTAGTTGGGGTTAAGATTTAACTTTTAGCTTGACTATTTGAAGAATAGTCGGGAGCTTTTGTACTCACCCTGGCGTCTGTGTCACACCTTGGTTAAAATTTTGCATGCAAATACGTATAGCTATCATTTAAAGGCATAATGATATAGCTATGAAACTTACTTTTTCTTTTTCTAGGTCAATTACTAACCTCACTTGGTCAAGTCCCATAACTCTGACATGTATTTTGGCCAAATTATTCCTCCTTTTGGACTTAGAAAATCTGGGTTAAAGTTTTGCATGCAACTTACTATCTCCAAAACTAATGCAGATATTGAATTTAAACTTCACATGCCTCCAGAGACAGCGTCAGCTTCCTCAGATGTGCCTAATTTCACTATCCAGCATCAAAATAGTCGAGGGCTTTCAGGGGTCACACTGGGAATTTTTTTCTCTGAGCCACTGCTTTTTCCTAAGATAAAATTATGAGGCCAACATCGGCGAAGCGCATAGCATTGACGTTCTTGTAGGACTACATTATATGTACCAAAGTACTCATACTACTCAAGAAATTAATGTATACATATATATATAGTTATTAGAAAATCAATTTGTGTTAATTTCTAAAATTTATAAACATCTGCCATTTAATAAAAAATTTTTGAAAATCACATTTAAAATAAAGATGTTAAAAAAGAAAAAAAAATTGTTTAAAAAAAAATGTCTTATTTTGCACATTGCCTGTAAGTGGGTGGGGTTCGATGCCTTCACATGTTTTATTCTCGAAAATTACTTCAAAATAAGAGCTCCTTTTGCAACATTTGTCATATTTTTCTTAAATGTAGACTTTTTATTGGCTTTTAATTAAGATTGCACTAAAAAATCTCGTCAGAAATGACAGAAAAATTTGAAAATCACGGTCGTGAAAACGGGTGACAAATTCGGAAAACGTAAGTTAGAATTAAATATTTGATAAAATACCTATGTTTTATTGCTTTTCTATCATCATAGCTATTCAATACTTACAATTTCTGCTTGTCTAAAGCATTTTTATTTGTTTTTGCCCAAACTAACCCTCGGCAATCATAGAAAATTTGTCTTACGGCCGACTGCTCATAAAATCGTATCAAGTGCACAAAATGAAGATTATAATTATCCAGTTTGTTATTCAATAATCTAATTATCACCAATTAACTGCCTGATCAAATAAAAAATTTGCAAATTAGATCCCTCCCTTTCAATAACGGATGTTGTGTCTACACAGATTATCGATTTTTCACACCTTTTGGTTCGTAAAACTGGCAATATTCGTAGTTTTGCAGACAGACATAGCTTCGGGCCATTTTCGCCAATTAGAAAATTTCGGAGCCACATTTAATTTTTTGTCGCAAATGGCTCAAGTGGCGATCGACAGCGTGACCCCTGGCTTTGTCTCCTATGACAGCTTTTGTTCAAATTTGCTGTATAGCAAGCATAGGTACCCTTCGAAGCAAGCGATGCACTGATGTTATTCAGTCTGTAAATAGCCCATCCTTTGTATGACATCACATAATTATATTTTTCATTTGAAAACAATGCAGTTAGTGCTAACTTTAAATTTTTTTAATGAAGAAGTTATAAAATTTATGTTATTTAAAGCAAAAATCTATTTAAATATGGTTTATTTACATCAGAATCATCCCTATGAGCACCTGTTTTTTGCAACTTCCACTTCAAATTAATGAAACTCTAGATTGTTTGGGGCTGTGTATCAGTTGGAATGATCGATACAATATTCGTATCAATACAAAGTGATCAGTATTTGATATATCTTATGATATTCTTATATTTAGAAGTATGTGTCACGGAGTTACTATTTTTTATATGCCCGGGACGTATTATGGGAACGCCCTTTGCGGACGGGGTGTCGTCCACAAACACTCCGGAGCATTTCTTCTTCATGCATGGAGGGATTTTGATTTAGCTTGGCACAAATTTTCACCATCATGAGACAAAGTGTCATGTTTAAGAACTAGGTCTAAGGTCAAGGTCTCACTTAGAGGTCAGAGGTCAGATACAAGAATGACAACTTTGTCCAGAGCATTTCTTCTTCATGCATGTAGGGATTTTGGTGTTACTTGGCACAATTGTTCACCACCATGAGAGAGAGTGTCGTGCGCAAGAACCAGGTCCTTAGGTTTAAGGTCAAGGTCACACTTAGAGGTCAAAGGTCAAATTCAAGAATGACTGTCCAGAGCATTTCTTCTTCATGCATGGAGGGATTTGGATATTACTTGGCACAATTGTTCATCATCGTAAGACGGAGTGTCATGCGCAAAAACCAGGTCCCTATGTCCTAGGTTAAGGTCTCACTGAGAGGTCAAAGGCCAGATACAAGAATGACAACTTTGTCTGGAACATTTCTTCTTCATGCATGGAGGGATAAAAAAAGATTTTTCAGCTTTTCCTCAAAAGCCTATAGATGCTTTGACCTACTAAGACTAAAATTCTTAGCTAAACATCCACTGACAAAATATGCAATTCGGGCAGCATCGATTGTTTTTAGTGGTATCCATTTTTTTCCTATATTTTTGAAGGTACTGTCATGATATTTGAATCATATGTGCAGTTCTGTAACAAAATCTTTTCTTCTAACAAGCTCTTGACGGGCGTATTTTGTGACTATGGCACCCTTGTTTTATACGTGCTTTTAAAAATAACATGTATTTCTTGATCAGTAAAGAATTCTGATGAATTCATGAGTTTTAACCAGGGTTTTCAAAGTTGAAAAGCCCGCATGGGTGAAAGTTTTCTGGTATATGCCGTTAATTTCGGTTTTATGGAGTCCACAGGGTCTTTTTCCAGATTGTGTAAATCCGATGAGATTTTCGAGGGTGAGGGGTAGACAGACTGATCATTTTCTTTCTCCGTCCAAAAATACCACCGCTTTGGGATTCCATAGTCTAATTTTAGCGTTGGCGGAGATAGCCGATAATACTCTTCACAAACTCTAATGGATTGGCTTTTTATGCGGTTGACCGGATACCATCTGAGTTCGGACGAACTAGATCGTTTTTTGGCAAAATTAACCAAATAAGGTAATTTAACCTTGATTTTTCCCAGGAATCCCCGTTTTGTCGGTGAAAGATAGAACAAGAATTTTGATTGGTTCGCTAAATATTACTGTCCAATGAAATGGCGCGTTTCAAACTAAACTTGGCTTGCTCCCCAAGATGCCCGCTCCGATAAAAAATTGAAGATAAATAAAGATCTTGCCGAAAATTAAGTTTTCACCCGTAGGTTACAACACAAAAGATATAGAAGAGACCGTTAAAAACAAATGGAGGTGGGAATGGCTAAACTAATGAAAAAGAAATTATTGGAAAGGACTTTTTGCGCGACATCAATGTCGCACTCCTGCAGATGTTTGAGGTCATGACTGCCAAAAATCGCGTAATCCCGCGCTTTTTACGCGGTAAGGAAAACCCTGGATTGCATGTGGGGTCAGGTTCAACTGAACACTTTTCATTTTTGTGCGCACATTCCCCCCCCCCTCAACAATTTTTTTTTTGAGGGGCACTTAGAGTTGCCTTTGTACTTCCGTCTGTCCGTCCGTTTGTCCCACTTTGTGTTGTTCATAACTCAAATAGGATTTGACCCACAGTCATCAAATCTCACAGGATTGTTATTTTGCACCAGGGGTTTTAATTAATTTGGATCTCACAGTCAGATCAAAGGTATGGCCCTTGGCTTAGTCAAAAATAGGCGTAAAAAGGGCCTATGTTTGTGTTGCATGTATCTCAAAAAATATTTGACCCAGTATTATGAAACACTAGAGCTGTCACAGGAGTGACGAATTATACCCCCACAATACGGCCTTGTTACACAGTGTTCGAAATTCACGGTAGTCCGACAGCCCGTGGCTACCAAATTTCAGCTCGGGCTACCGATTTTCCACAGGTACAAGCCCGACTGGGCTACCGAATTTTCCTCATTTGTTTTAAAAAAAAACATGCTAATTAAACGAGTACTGCATTGTGATTTTCCAGACTGAGAAACGCTTATGGAATTATTGGTTTTTGCACTCTAACGTGTTGACAATCAAACACAGTGTCAAAGACGTAACCGCAGCGCCAATTGGCTGAATACAATCACCTCTAGCGTAACGGATAATTTGATTAGCTTTCACACTTCTCGCGACAATCTCACAAGTACCTGCAGTAGGCGGAGCTTAAATTATGCTATCAGCGTGTGTGTAAATGTGTATTCAGCACTCGGTATGACATCTTACAAATTGTCAACAGTCCGAGTTGCAGTAATTGGCGAGTGCGGATCCTAAAAAATCGGGCATAACAGTTTAGATTTCGTTTTGGCAAGGAGTGTCATGTCCGATGCTTTTGGACTCTGACGATGCTGATCTGGACTGGAGTATTTCGAGTTAAAATTTTTCAAAAACATGGCAAACATATGTTGAGCGCAAATAACCAATCTGCGCTATTTACCAAACGCGCAGCGCATATAACAAATTTTTGTACGTTGGTTATATGCGCAACGATTTACCAATCGTTGCGCAGGATAAATTTAACCTGCCCGATTTACCAAATGCGCAGCGCAAATAACAAATGTAACTTTATATATCAGAAATTTGCATTTCGTGTTTGATAAATCATGCATTTGGTCAATTTATTAATAAATATAGATGTCAAATGCTGAATATCTCGGTACTTAAATTATGTGTCATAAATTTGTTTCTACATCAGTAAATTCACGGCAGTCGGTCACCAGGTTTCAATACCTCCAATCTTATACAAGATGCAATAAAACCCAAACATGCGTGAAGGTGTGATTTCCTCCAGCTTGCACGCGTCGTCCCCTGGTATGTTTTAGGCTATTTTTATAATTTTCTACTTCACCCGAGCACACAGCAAAATATCGTTTTTATTATATTGAAATATCTTGAAATTTCCCAAGAATATTCTTTCTACCAACGGGAGCATATCTCTCAACATGTCTTAGATAAAAGATGAAATAGAAAATGTCACAGAATTAAAAGAAAATTCTTGATTTAACCATATTTTATTGCTCATATATACATGCAAGTAGATAGATAGAATTACAAAAATACAAAAGCAAATGGGTTGGGCAACAAGTTCTAACAACATTACATTAAGCCCTTCCCAGAAAAGAAAATTCTTACAGATCTTATCTATATTATTATTATTATTATTATTTTTATTTTATACTACAAAATCGATTGAATAAAGAGTAGGCCTTTGATTACAGGCTAAAACTATAGAGTTTTTTTACAAATCTAAATGGATCTATAATGTTACACCTGTAACTTACGTGGGAGGTCGGTCCTGCGCTAATAGCAAAGTTTGAAATTACACTGTATTTCAGATATTTCATTCATAAAACATACTATTTATGTAACTAGAAAATGAATAGAAAAAGAGTGATTTCTGTCATAACGAGAACGAAATATTACATTTTTTATCTGCGCAAGATGTGTGTCTGCGCTAATAATAAATCTGGAAATTACTCTGATAACTTGAATATCTTTTATAAATCATATTAACTTTTACTTTGATTAACGATTACAGACTAAAACTATAGGGTTTTTTTTACAAATCAAAATGGATCTATAATGTTACACCTGTAACTTGCTTGGCAGGTCGGTCCTGCGCTAATAGCAAAGTTTGAAATTACACTGTATTTCAGATATATTTCATTCATAAAACATACTATTTATGTAACTTTCAAATGAATACTGTAGAAAAATGAATAGAAAAAGAGTGATTTCTGTCATAACGAGAACGAAATATTACATTTTTTATCCGCGCAAGATGTGTGTCTGCGCTAATAATAAATCTGGAAATTACTCTGATAACTTGAATATCTTCTATAAATCATATTAACTTTTACTTTGATTTACGATTACAGACTAAAACTATAGGTTTTTTTTACAAATCAAAATGGATCTATAATGTTACACCTGTAACTTGCGTGGCAGGTCGGTCCTGCGCTAATAGCAAAGTTTGAAATTACACTGTATTTCAGATATATTTCATTCATAAAACATACTATTTATGTAACTTTCAAATGAATACTGTAGAAAAATAAACAGAAAAAGAGTGATTTCTGTCATAACGAGAATGAAATATTACATTTTTTATCTGCGCAAGATGTGTGTCTGCGCTAATAATAAATCTGGAAATTACTCTGATAACTTGAATATCTTTTATAAATCATATTAACTTTTACTTTGATTTACGATTACAGACTAAAACTATAGGGCTTTTTTACAAATCAAAATGGATCTATAATGTTACACCTGTAACTTGCGTGGCAGGTCGGCCCTGCGCTAATAGCAAAGTTTGAAATTACACTGTATTTCAGATATATTTCATTCATAAAACATACTATTTATGTAACTTTCAAATGAATACTGTAGAAAAATTAATAGGAAAAGAGTGATTTCTGTCATAACGAGAACGAAATATTACATTTTTTATCTGCGCAAGATGTGTGTCTGCGCTAATAATAAATCTGGAAATTACTCTGATAACTTGAATATCTTTTATAAATCATATTAACTTTTACTTTGATTTACGATTACAGACTAAAACTACAGGGTTTTTTACAAATCAAAATGGATCTATAATGTTACACCTGTAACTTGCGTGGCAGGTCGGTCCTGCGCTAATAGCAAAGTTTGAAATTACACTGTATTTCAGACATATTTCATTCATAAAACATACTATTTATGTAACTTTCAAATGAATACTGTAAAATGAATAGAAAAAGAGTGATTTCTGTCATAACGAGAACGAAATATTACATTTTTTATCCGCGCAAGATGTGTGTCTGCGCTAATAATAAATCTTGAAATTACTCTGATAACTTGAATGTTTCTCATAAACAATGTTAACTGAAACTCTTGCGCAGATAACAAATGTAATATTTCGTTCTCGTTATGACGAAAATCCCTTTTCTTTCTAATTATTTTCTACTCTGAAAACATTTTTTAAGAAGTTACATAAATGGTATCTTTTAGAATTGAAATATGTTTGAAATATCGACGTCATTTCAGGATTTGCTATTAGCGTAAGGACCGACATCCCGCGCAGGATACAGAAGTAACAAAATATTCATTTGGCAAAAGCTACAATTTCAGCCTGTAATCATAAAACAATGATAAAGTTAGCATGGTTTATGAAAGATATCATAGTTATCAGGATTATTTCCAGATTTTTTATTAGCGCAGGGCAAACACATCTTGCATAGATAACAAATGTAATATTTCGTTCTCGTTTTGACGGAAATCACGCTTCTTTCTATTTTTTTTTTCTACTCCGAAAACATTTTTATGAAGTTACATAAATAGTATCTTTTAGAATTGAAATATGTTTGAAATATCAACGTCAGTTCAGAAATTGCTATTTGCACAGGAACAACATCCCGCGCAGGCTACGGATGAAACATTATATTCAGATTTTCAAAAGCTACATTTTTAGATTGTAATCGAAAAACGAAGTAAAAGTTAAAATGGTTTACAACAGATATTCAAGTTATTGGTGTAATTTTCAGACTTCTATTAGCACAGGACACACATCTTGCACACCTACAACATGTAAAATTTCGTTCACATTTTGAGGAATTTTATTAGTTATTCATTCTATTTATCTCACTATAAAACATTAAACAATTATATAAGTATAAAAGATCTGTAAGTTCGTCTTTTAATTCTGCTTATTTTTGTTTTATTTTTAATCTTGGCCATGTCAAGAGATATGCTCACGTCGGTAAAAAGAATTGCGCTTTTTCAATATGATGAAAAGAAAAGCGATATGGTGAAATGTGGTAAGTGTGTGGCAATTCAGTCTGTTATGTAAGTCTCCTTTATGTTCTATATTCGGTATAAAATGACTGCGTGTGATCGAATGAAGTAAAATACTTTAGTTGTAAAAAGAATAGAGAGGACGATGTGGCTATCCGAAGGAAATCACACCTTCACGCATGTTTGAGTTTTATTGCATATTGTATCATATTGCAGGTATTGAAACCAGGTGACCGACTCCCATGAATTTAATGATGTTGAAATAAATTTATGACACATTTTTAAAACCAAGATTTGCAATATCAGTCTGTAATTGTTAAACAATGTAAAAGTTAGCATGGTTTATGGCAGATATGCATATTATCAGAGTAATTTCCAGATTTTCTATTAGCGCAGGATCGACATCCCACACAGGCTATGGCGTTTAAAAGTTAAAAAAAGTATAAAAATAAATAAAAAAAATACTTGTGTTATTAAATATACTTGGGATATTTTGTATCATTTTAACGTTTTTTAACACCTATGACAAATGACTCTTAATACCGTCGTCAACAGAAATTTATAGGCCATAAACTACCAGAGACGTGAGAATCTCATTGAAATTACCGCATAAATATGCTCATTTACTTTAAAAAATGTTTTTCTTTTTCTTTACAAATTCACACCTTTACGCGTGCCTGATCACCGTCAGTTTTACAATTTTATGTAGGCCTACAAGTCTAACACTCTAAGGATATTCAATTTTATCGGGAGATATCATCCATATGTTAAAAGCGCAGACTCATTTACCAAACGCGCAAGACAGTTGCCCTGCGCATATAAGAAATATATAAGGTTGCCCGATTTACAAATCGTTGCGCAGATAACAAATTGGTTATTTGCGCTGCGCGATTTACCAAATGCGCAGATTGGCTATATGCGCGTAACACATATACTGTATGTCTTTTTTATTACTTCAAACATGCATAGAGATGTTTGTAAAACAAGATGTTATGTGGTGCAAAAATTATGTATTTTAAGGTGTTAAAAGTTCGGGCTAGTGAAATTGGTGTCGAGCTTGGAAAATTTTTAATCTAGTAGCCCGAACGGGCTGTTGGATTCAAATCTGAATTTCGTACACTGGTTACAGAAGTAAACCAGTGTTTAAGTCCAACTTGCTTTGACCTACTGATCTCAAAATCAATAGGGGTCATCTGCCGGTCTTGATCAACCTCCCTATGAAGTTTCGTGATCCTAGTCCCAAGCATTCTCAAGTTATCGTCCGGAAACGGTTTAACTGTTCCAGGTCACTGTGACCGTGACCTTTGACCTACTGACCTCAAAATCAATAGGGGTCATCTACTGGTCATGACCAACCTTCCTATCAACTTTCATGATCCTAGACCCAAGCGTTCTCAAGTAATCGTCTCATAACGGTTTAACTGTTCCGGGTCACTGTGAAAGTTTTTTCTGAAAGCACTAAAATAAATGATGTAAGGGCTTATCACCAGCCTTCCTTGAATTACATTTTCCTGTAGAAATGCATTCCTGTAAACAGTGTTAAATGTTTTCTATTTGTTAGAACAGCAGACAGTTGAAGACTTGCCAGAAATGTTATATAATTTCAGTCTTCAGGTTCATTCTTCGTATAGCACTAAGGGATCCATGTTTGGAAGACCCAAGCATATCCCTATGAAGAATAGTTAGAGAAAGGTGTGTCTGATAACAGATTTAGAACTATGAAACCTGATGTAGTCTGGCAGACATTTCAGAAGCAGTTTTCGCAACATTTTATTAACATCATAACCACTTATTTAGGAGGCCTGCAACCATGTCTTATATAGCATACAGTTTTGAATGTTAGTCAATGCAAAAACAATTCTACAAGGAAAGATTAAAAAAACTTATGGTAACAGATATTTGAAATTAACCATCTTAATTTCAGAAACATGTCTTAGAGATTCCTTTCTTTTTCTTGAAAGCCCTCACCCCCTTTCAAACCTTTAGAACAATTTGTCAAGCTCTGTTAGAGTATAGAGTAAAATTGAAGAAAATGTTAACAATTTGCAGCAGATAAAGTTTGAAGTTTTTTTTTATTCTGAAAATATTTTTGAGTATTGATAAAGAAATAAAGTATTAATACAGGTGTGTTTATTGTGTTAAACTTTTATCTTATCGTAATGGGCGTTTACTGTGTAGGTGTATTTCTAATAAGTTGTAACATTCATTTGTCAGTCTATTGCAGTGAAGAGATAAAAGTAAAAGGATTTTTGAACTGTGCATTTTCTTTTTTCTTTTTAGGATATATTCCTGCAAAAAACACCCAACATCAAGATTATCTTATATTAGCAGGTGGACTTAACAGAAGGCAACCATGCCCAAGCCGGTAAGTGGAATTTAATTTGAATATAATTATTAGGATATATTACATGGCTTTGTACCTGGCTTCAGTAAGCACATTTTGTCTGATTTTGCCTTGACTTTACATTTAGATTTTTCTTACTTATTTGCCCAAATACTGCACTGTTTTCCCCTAGTAACAGGCGCAGGTCCCTTCCCTGCTTTGTGTAAAAAGCCCTGGTTTATGTACAGCGTTTTTTCCCACTGATATGGGAATGAGGCCGGGGCTTTTATTACTGGAAAAAATACACATAAAACGTCTAAATTGGGAATTGTTAAGTCTTAATTTTTTTATTAAAATGATACATTTAAGGATAAAATGGCCGTAAATCCATTAAATTAGCATACTGTCTTGTTTTACATGTTTAAGGTTTCATAGGTACAGTCTTGGTTGAAAAAGTAAAAAAAAAATCTTTTTAACTTTCAGATTAGGAATTTTCAGTTCGAAATTGGAAAAAACCCGTACTTCTTGCCATTGGGATTGGGGCCCAAATTGGCCTGGAAAAAAAACACTGATGTAATCCTTAATTAAGCTGCAGGTTATATTGTAACATACCTTTTAAAGAAAATTAATAATGAAAATAAGTATAACTTGAACAAAATATAATATATAATTTTTGACTTCCACTATTAAATGGTTGTGGTTTAATAGAACTCCCACCAGATTTATCATTTGCTATTTTGATTTGAGTTAACTGATAGAAGGCCAACTATTTAGATAATGTCCACACCCAGTTGTAAGTTGGTGTGGCCAACTACTAAGGTATTTCTATTGACCTGCTGATTGGTTCTGACATGTTCAAATCATACATTATCTTCAATGGCAATAAATTTTGTCAACAGATTTATATATATAGCTATGCCCGGATTACAAGTTTTGTAGCTGCTGCTCTTTGTCAGTGAGCTATCCGTTTCCTGTTCCAATTCAAATTTTGTAATGTCGCATGTAATTATTTCATATTTTCAGATTTCTTTTTTACTTCATAATAGGCCCCTTCCCCTCAGAAAATTTCTTTTAAATCATGCAGTTTTCCCCAGTCAGGTTTTTTATTCCCCTTTGCCCAAATACCGATATATTTTTTTCCCCAAATCACAGGTCTGGCCCCTTCCCCCCTCCACCACCCCTGTGAAAAACCCTGAATTTCCTTCCTACATGTCAGTTTTTATAATAATTTTAGGTATTATTTGGGAGTAGGTATTTTGCTGGAGATGTACTTACATTGCAAGAGCTGCAGTCTTGTGTGTGTCAAACTTGCAATAAAATGTAGCACAGACATAACAGTAACAAAACTGTCATAATGTGGAATCATATAGCTTAAAGCATGTGGTGGCTGTTGTAATATGATATTTTACCTACTGGTATTCTAGCTTATGATATTGTGAATGGTTGATATACTATGTAAATTTCACTATCTGGAGTTATTTAAACAAGATTCAAGTGCTTACCCTTCTCGTCTTTCCAAATTTACAACTCTCCATTTACCTGTCTTTAATGTAGTATTTCAGTAATACAAACCTGCCTGTCCTTTGATCAATTTAACACATTCTTTTAAGTTAAAGGCATTGCTATCCATTGAAATGCACAGGTTTACATTTTGTACAGCCAAAGTTAATATTTCTGTGATTGTTCTGGGAAGTTTGCTGTAGCTGTATTATAAAGGAAAATAAATCTGTATGCAAATACCTGAATTGGATTGTTTGGGTGGATCTTCAGCCCCATTAGCCAATTATTTCTCTTTTCTTAAAATTGCTGAAATGGCTGTTGTTATGCTAATGATGGACATTGTCTGATAGTTTCACTGAATTGCTTGATTAAGCGGGATCTCTACCTATTGAATTATTCCTAAACATTTAATTTCACTTGTAAAAAAATGTAAATATATTTCAACTTTCCTAATACTAGACAGACGTTGGTAGATGTGTATCAGTCACTGTCAATGGGGCATATTTTCACTACACATTTAAAGGTTTGTTTCACTATAGATTGTGAGAACTAAAGTAGTTAAAGTGGTGATTGCTATTGTATGATAACCTTTACTCTATGTCAATACACCTATCTCCACTATAGGGTGACATCAGGCCTCTCAGCTGGTATGCTATTCATCTATTCATGAGAATCTACCCATATCTCTATGTAAATTTTATGTAGATATCATCCTTGAAATCACAGTGGGCATAATTCAAATTTAGATAAAATGCTAACTTGATTGTTTTTGCACCAGTGAGACCCTGTAGAAAACAGAAAGTTATATACATATTAGAGGGGGGATTCAGGAAGTTTCTATTCAGAAAGTTATATACATAGCAGTTTTATATAAATCATAAATGTATTTGCTCTTGTATCGAAAACCTGTAAAGAGTTAGATAAGCTATGTAAATGATGCCTGTCTAGAAAAAAACTGACATGATTTATAATACCTTTGTGTTAAACAGTAAGAAAGAAAGTGACTTTTTGAACATTCCTTATTATATCTATGATCTATCATTCAGAAATCCCTACATTCTGTTTCCTTGGGAACTTCAGCAATTTTCACACATGTTTAGGTTACATTTTTGCTGTTAAGCTTTAGTGATATATTGAGTGTCTGGTAAATATATTAGAATATACATCCCATGTGTGTGAAGGGTTTATGTAGCCCTTTTCCCTGCCTCTGTGCATTGAGTGAAATTCTGCACCGGCTTTTTAAGATTTGTCTGACATGCTATATTATTTCACCCCCTTGGAGCAAAAAGGTACCAAGTGCTGATAATTAAAGAAGATTATGGTGTGCTTAGTACTAGTAGTAATATATGTTTGAACCCTTAAATTTAAATGGTTTATTTTTTAACCCTTATGATATTGCAGGTGAATGTGCGCGTCACAACTATGGACGCGGAGCTGGAGTTTGCCATACAGCCAAACACCACAGGCAAACAGCTCTTTGATCAGGTAAATTATTTCACCATTGCCTAAGATATTCTGTTTAAAAGTATTGTAATGTTTTGGAATGCGAGAAACAAAAATCAAACATGCTTCTCTTAATATCTAAATCTGCAATGATTTTCCGTATGGTCGGAAAAAAAAATGAATATTTCAAACCGATTACTCAAAGATGCTGAATCTTTAAAGTTTCTAGTTATGCCCCACTTCGAAGAAGGAGGGGTATATTGTTTTGCAGATGTCGGTCGGTCGGTCTGTATGTAGACCAATCCGTTTCGGGATGATAAATCAAGAACACTTGGGTCTAGGATCATAAAAGTTTATAGGAAGGTTGGTCATCACCTGCAGATGACCCCTATTGATTTTGAGTTCTGTATGTCAAAGGTCAAGGTCACAGTGACCCTGAACAGTTAAACGGTTTCCAGATGATAACTCAAGAACGCTTGGGCCTAGGATCATGAAAGTTGAGGTTGGTCATGACCAGCAGATGACCTCTATTGATTTTGAGATCAGTATGTCAAAGATCAAGGTCACAGTGACCTGGAACAGTTAAACGGTTTCCGGATGGTAACTCAAGATAACTTGGGCCTTGGATCTTGAAAGTTTATAGGGAGGTTGGTCATGACCAGCAGATGACCCCTATTGATTTTGAGGTCAGTAGGTCAAAGGTCAAGGTCACAGTGACCAGGAACAGTAAAACGGTTTCCGGGCGATAACTCAAGAACGCTTGGGCCAAGGATCAGGAAAATTGATAGCATAACCAGCAGATTACCCCTATTGAGTTTGATGTCATTGGGTTAAAGTTCAAGGTCACATTGGCCAGGAACAGTTTAACGGTTTCTGGACGTTAACTTGAGAATGCTTGGGCCAAGGGTCATGGAAGATGATAGAGAGGTTCATCATAACCAGCAGATGACCCCTATTGATTTTGAGGTCAGTAGGTCAAAGGTCAAGGTTACAGTGACCCGGAACATTTAAGCCGTTACCAGACAATAACTTGAGAACGCTTGGGCCTAGGATCATGAAACTTGATAGGGAGGTTGGTCATGACCTGTAGATGACCCCTATAGATTTTGAGGTCAGTAGGCTAAAGGTCAAGGACACATTGACCCAGAACAGTTAAACCCTTTCCGGACGATACCTTGAGAACACTTGGGCCTAGGATCACTTAACTTAATAGGGAGGTTGATAATGACCAGCAGATGACCCCTGTTGATTTTGAGGTCAATAGGTCAAAGGTCAATGTCACATTGAACCAGAACAGTAGAACTTTTGTTTACAGTGAGCAAATAATTTCTGTTCCTTGTGCAATTACTGAATGCATCAAGGGGGGCATTTCGTGTTCGACAAGCTCTTGTTTGAGTTTTGAATAAATGGAAAGCGAGATGCAAGAAAAAGGAACGTTTCCTGGTTTTTGAATTGAATAAATGATTATGAAAGAAATTCATATCTGAACTGTGTTAGTGATATGGTAAACTGGTCTCAACTTATTAGTTTTTTCTCGATATTTTTTTGGCCCAAGAAGCAAGAGATCAAGTGTTTGCTGATACAGTTCTTTATGTTAAATTTGTACTTCTTTGCCTTGTTTTACACAGAACTTGTGTATTTTAGGTTGTGAAAACAATAGGCCTTAGAGAAATCTGGTTTTTCGGATTACAGTATATAGACACAAAAGGTTACTCCACATGGCTCAAGCTCAACAAAAAGGTAGGTTGTTTTGTTGCCTAGATTTGTAACCAACTTTGACATCTGTAGCCTGCATGTAGTATTGTCCAAGAAAACTACTCTGTGGGATGATTTTGAGTCTGTGTTCAGATGAGAAGGTTTCTAGGGTTTTATAATGCATCTTAGGTTTTACAGTTTCTTGAAGTCATCTCAAAATCAAATTTAGTACAACAAATCTTGTCAGTATCATCAATTGCAGAAAATGTACCATCTACATGTATTCCATATTGAAGACTTACATGCACCATTTATTAAAAGGAACTGTAATTGCCTCATCTATCATAATTACAAATATCTATTTTTGAAGTCTGTTGCTGAAGCAGTTAGCTAGGAAAAACTTGCATTTCACAGAATCAGTACAGACATCATAGCATGAGACTCTTATATGTCTTAGACAGTACTGAATAAAGCTCCAGTGATTTAGAGCAAGATTTCATTAAAGCTTTTAAGGAACAGGTGCCTGCATTGTTACTTTTCATTATCTGGCAGAAAGTTTGATTGAAATTGAACAGGACCTCTGTAGCAGAGTGATTAGGCTGGTGTGCTTTAGGAATGTTGCATACTTAATGCAAGTTACCTAGTTCATGTTCAGAAGGCCAGTGGTTTTTAATCAGGTGCTCAGTGGAGCCTTATAATGCATCCTGGAGAGACTGTGATCTTTCTCCATGATTTCAACTGGAAAGTCACAGTAGAATTTTAGCTGTGACAGTATAAATTAAAACCAACAACTCCCATTTCCAGAAAAAGAGGATAGTTGTTAACCCACCAGTGTAATGGTCATGTTGAGGGATCACAACCTTTCATAAAGTAGTTTGCTATTACGACAGGAGAACAGATTCACTTCATGCTTGCTGACTACATTTGAAAGATACCATATATTTGTTGGTATGACAGATTTCCTTCAACTCGTATTAAGGTGTAACTCCTCAACTTTATAATGTGAAGTTTTTATGTGAAAACAGGATTTGACTTATTTTGTGTCTGTTAAAAAGTTACTTTGGGGATTATGATTTTATAATGAAACATTTATGACAGAAGTGTTTCACTGTGCCGTTCCACAATTGATAGCATTTCAGTCCAACTATTTTAAATCTTCAGATTGCTCTTGTCCTTCCATTATAAGTCTTTCATGTCGACATAAAAAAAAACACAGTTTCTCTCCCTTAGAAGTTACCGTATTTTCCCTAAGTCTTGGGACACCCTAAATCTTGGGACACCCTTAAAATCTGGAAAAATAATTATTTTTCTTGTCCCTAATTTTTCGGACATGTATTTTCTCAGCATATTTTTCGTCCCTAAGTGTTGGGACTATGGTTGTTACTGATTCAAAATGTAAGTCGTATACCGTTATTATACATTGTATGGTTTTGTATCGATCAAAATGTCAAATAATTATAAGAACCAAAGATTATTTTTTTTAACATTTTCGTGTCGTGTTTTTACTTATTCTTTTGACAGTAAAGTGTTTTTTTACCATACCAGTTAAGTGTTGTATATTTTTTTTTACTGCAGCCAGGAAGTCCGTTTTCCGTTAGTTAGTTATTTTTATTTACCACTGACTGGAATTTACCCGCGAATCGTACAGCTATCAAAACGCCATGCCGGTAATTTTCCATTCCACGAGCACGTGCGACCTATCGTAATGTCTAACTTACAACGCCGTTACTTTTGTTTATTGACACGTATACAAAAAACGCGCGTCACACATTCATTTTTTGATTTTATCGCTTCAGATTTTCAACGTAGATTGAGAAGTAATATAATTTGAATTCTATAACGATTTTAAAAAGGTATCGACAGAAATGTAGGCAAAATTCTATAAAAACGGTCGAATTTTCATAAAATTACTTGCAAAATTTCAAACAGCGCGATCCTAAATATTTATTTCTTTCTAAAAGTAAATAAATGATGCAAACTATAGGCATAAAATTCAGACTTTTGACCAGAAAGTGCAAAAAACAGAATGGAAAAATCTTAAATAATGAAAAAGCGGCAGCAATTTAAAAATATGAAGTAAAACGATTTTTTGGGAAACAGATTTCTGTTACGTGACCTCGTGAACGTAAATAGAAAATCGGGACGCGGTTTAAAAAACAAAAACAATGATGTTGTTGCGTTTTTTAATAAGTTTTGAATGAATCTTTGTGCATGTACATGCATTTTTTGACACGACACTTTATATTAAGATATTCTTCTCAAACCGTTTTGAAATTTCCTTGAGGGCAAATAGGTCACAGAGGTAAGATATCCGCTATTATAGTTTGACACGTTTACCTGTCAGTTTATACGGGATATTGCACATTCACTTTAACAAATTAAAAAGAAGTTTTTTTCATTGATTTTCACAACACTAGATCTACTTCTCAGCTCTTTAAAGAAACGAGGCGGTACGATCAAACAGTGATGTACAACTTGGCGCGAAAACATGACGTAATGCCATGAAAATCTCGGGGAAACTATACCGCTTTGATCTCCACTTCTAATGTCATGATACCGACACACTTTTAGCTCTTTGAGGGGGTGTTAATTGATGATGAAAACAAGGCCAATTACTTTGTTTATCAACAGAATAATTACCGATAATCGTTAAACGTTTATTTTTTCGCTTTCAACACGGGTGGGTGGGGGATGTTACCCGATGACCGAGAATTGTGTCCATATTTTTGGGACACTTTTCAAAATAATTATTTTTCGGGAAATAAGTCTTGGGACAGTGAAAAAAATAATTATTTTATGCTGTCCCAAGACTTAGGGTAAATACGGTAGTCTTTTTTTTTTTATCCCAATTACTCAAATGAGGGAATAAGGAAAATAAAAAAAAATTGTCAATATAATTTGGACATAAATAGATATACATTATTCCCATTATAACCTACGTAATCTCTCTACAGGAAGTAAATTCTTACCAAACCACTTGGTTCTCTGCAATTATTTCCTGCGCCTTAATTGCTGTAAGAGGGTCATGTACTTGGAATATGTCCTATTCCTTTGTATGAATATATTTTCCAATATGTGTTTTCTTTTCTTTGTAAAGAAGGCTCTTTTTATTTTCACATAGGTATTTATAATCAACTGCAATATGTTCTATAAGCTGTTCCCTGTGATAAGATTGTTCTGGCTGTATTTATATAGCAAGGAAAATGTCTTTTATCTAAAACTGCACCTTACTTGTATTATGTGTATATGCATGTAGTTATTTTCTTTGAAGGAAATCCGGAAGTTTTTCATTCCGTCCAGCGCCAAAGTTAATGAAACACTTAATACTTGATTCTTTGAAAAAACTATCAAGATCTTTTAAAGGTTCAAGGTTTTCTGAACATGCATTTTAAACCTAACCATTTAATACACAAGTCGACTTTGATCCTTTGAACTTAATGATTTTACTTATTCAAATAGAGCCGTGCATCGTTAACCAAGCAAAATATAATGTTATGTTATTATGTGTTATAAATGTTGACGAGTTGATCTTGAGAACAACTTAATACAGTTGATCTGATAAATCACTGGAGTACCCCCATTCATACATATAGACAGTTGTAGAATACGTAAGATTCCGTTTGCCAATTTTATTTTAGGTCAGCAAAATGCTTAAATGTGTCAGCTAGAAAGATGGTTCTTTATGATTTGGAAAAATCATAACTCCAGAATTTTACTATAGAAACTGATAGCAACGGAAACATAATAGTTCTTGTGATTTTAGATTTCTTCATGTCAGATTTTGCAGACTGTTAACTATGTTACACATTATGCGTAACCCACCCACTTAGCTCAGTAGGGAAAGCAAAGATCTGGAACAGGTTTACAAATGTGGAGTCCTGAGTTTGATTCCTGGGTGAGGACTATATTCTCTGTGATGATTTGATAGAAGACATTATGTCTGAAATCATTTGTCTTCCTCTTATGATTCATGAGAAGTTGGCAGTTCCTTGCAGAGAATGTGTTAGTATACACTGGTACAGAAGCCAGGAGAACTGTAATGTTAAATGTCTGCTGTTACATAACTGAAATGCACTAAATGGAAATTAATCATTTCAAACTAGTCTGGTCATTATTTTATTCAACTTGGCAATTTTTGTACTTGAACAGGGAAATATCCCCCCCTCTTCACATCCCTCCACTACACTACACACAAAGGATCAGTTCTACACTAAATAGGAGAGACCCACTCCCAAGTCAAAGGAAGGTATTTTGGTATGTCCCAAATCTTTTACATGCAGGCAGACAGACAGGCTAATTGCTTAAAGTTTAGAACAAGATGATAATCTCGCACAGGAAAAAAAAGTATTTTCACTTCCGATCAGTAATTAAATAGCAAGCTGGTGTTTCTGAGCAACAGGGCAGCATGTTGGCAACAATTTTAGCTGATAAACATGACAATATAAAGATAAACTTAATTTTCCCTATGACAAATTATCTCTAAATAGACTTGACTTACGCTGTTTTAGTCATTAGTTTTCCTTCACTGATGACTCAGTGTTGAATTGTATCTAAGGCTTTTGCATATTTGGTGAGTTTTTTAAAGTGTGCAACACCTGATTTATGTTTGTGGTTACTCCTAATCTTTATAAGCAAACTGTTCATAGAAGTCTTCATTGTGTGAAATATTGCTGAAATTATTGAGGTGCAGTAATATGTCATAGTGATAAATTGAAGAAGTTGACATCAATGTGAAACTGTTTCTTATTCTACTGTGTTTACACAAATACAGTTTCAAATGAAAATGGGACTAGGGTTGGCAGTGTTTTTTTCTCACTTTTAGGGGAACGGGTTTGGTGCCCTTTGGAGAGGGGAAAACAACGTAAATCTAAGAAAAAGGGAATTTTTCAAATGAAAATGGGACTAGGGTTGGCAGTGTTTTTTTTTTCACTTTTAGGGGAACGGGTTTGGTGCCCTTTGGAGAGGGGAAAACAACGTAAATTTAAGAAAAAGGGAATTTTTGTTGGGGTTGAAATAACGAAAAACAAAGTTATGAAGCGCTTCCTTGATACTGATTTATCAAGGGAAGTTACTTGTGTAATACCTGTTTTTAGTGTTAACAAAGTGCGAGATATCTAGGTATTATGATAGACTGTTTTCTATATAAACATTCACAAAATATAGTGAATTATGATTTAATTGATTTGGGGAATTTTACGCATCGAGAAGGGGGAAAAAGCATACTATTTTGAGGGGGTAATGGGGCCATATTGTAAAAAAACAAAACAACGCTGGTTGGGGTTTTTTTTAAAGCGCTACAGGTGTTGTGTTGTGTTTATGATTTTTGTCCAGTTACACTGTAAAAATACTATCTTGTATTCCACATAAGTATAATCAGTGGCCACACAAACTATGAATGACATATTTATGATTTACAAGCTGTGTATTACAACAAAATTCACTTAAACCCAACATGATTGATTTGAAAACTTGCTTTCAGTTTTTGCTTGTTTACCACTAAATGCTCAACAATCCCACCTTTATATATGCATCATATCAGAGTTGGACTGCTGTTTGGGTATACATTTTATGAAAATAGTAAAATCTTGATGGGGAAATACCTTGAACAATATCATATTGCTTAAGTTAAACAAATTTTACATTAAAATGTCTCCACTGAGATGTAAGAAAATAGGCCAGGGAAGAAGGAAGTTACAAACTTGTAGTGTTTTGCTTTACAAACATTAAAATAATTTTTTTGTGTAAGTTAATTCTAAATGGCAATGGGTTCATATTTGGTACATTTATTATTGCTTATGTTTTAACTAGTTTGAGGCTGAATCACCAAATGTCCAGACTGGTCTAGATGTAAGAGTAAACTTCCTTTATCTGATTACTATAAAAACAGCTCAAGTGCATCTCTTTGTATCTCCAAATAATGACATTACCATTTGGCTATTTTTTGGAGACATTTTTTGTAGTTTTTCAATTCTTCTTTATATCATCACATACATTTTAACATTTGAGAGACAAAGGGATACTGTTACTTTTTTGCAGAAATGCAACATCTTTTCTTGTCGGTTTAGCTAATGTATGTTTTACATAAGGCATTTGCACAGCTTCAAAACAACAGTGGAAATTTTCAGTTTGGTTATTACATAATCAGTGGGTTTGTTAGATTTGCTTGAGCAGAAATTAACAGATTGTTTTATAGCTTGGGGGGAAGTGTAACTGTAATCTTATGGTGTCTCTCTACAGTTAAAAAGTTCACTTTCTTGTTCATGCATATCCAACTGTTTCACTACCTGTAATTTAAATAATTTAGATCAGCAGGATTACAGTACTGAACATCCTAAATGTAAAATTCCTCAACTAAAAATTACATACTGGTGTTAAATGCTGCTATGTACTTGCCAAGTTGTCTTATTTATTGTGTGTGTTAATATAAATGTTATATACATTTATAAGGCTGTGCTGCAGTTTTTTGACATAAGTTGTTTAAAGTTTCCTTCGATTTACAAATGTAAAGATTTGTAAGTTAATAGAAAATGTTATATATTTTAAGAATGCAAGCTATTTATCCCCAACTAAGTTTAATAGATAAATCCCACACACAAGTTTCATACGAAGGTGTATGATTTATTTGCAGGTATATGTAAAAGGCCACAACCATGGCTCCAGTAGATCAGTTTTTTATTCTGAAGAAAGGGAAAAAAAACTGAAGTACTAATATAGCTAACTGGAGCTTGTACAACCTTCCCTTGACCTATGTTACAAGTAGGACAGTTTAGTTACCTTAAATGATAGGTTACTGTACCTGGTCATCTCTTCACTAAATTATAGGTATCAAAAGTTGAGACCAATTTTACCAAGGGTGTATCTCTCAAGTTTGAAATCTAACCCTTCCAGTAATTGATGCTTAATTAGTTAGTGGATTGTGTCCAATCTTTGCTTGCAGTTTTTGGATCATTACTGACTTGATTGACTTCAGCTTAATGAAGTTTTTGATAAATTGATAAAGTTTATGACAATATGTTGATGTTTATGATGATAGATTGATAAAAAAAGTTCCACAAGCAGGTCCTTAAACCAAGCCACTATCTGTCAGAAACAGAAAAGTAAGAAATAGATTACCTCCTGCCAAAATAAGCTACTGCATAGAATTTACATTAACAATTTTCAGGCTATAGGTGATTAGAAATACAGGTGTGCTATAGGTGTTGTTGTTTTTGTTTATTGTGAAAGTATTGTCATGGTTACATTATTTCATACGATGAAGACAATTGTTCACCTATTTCTGTGTTTATAGTTTGTCTACTTTAATAGATGGAGTGACTAATTCTCAATGATTATGTTGTAATGAGAGGACAGCATTGCTGACATCTTGACTTGTTGGCCCTTGGGGGCAGTTTCATCCATCTAGATGTCTGGTTAGCTTTCATACATTGTTAACAACCCCTACACTTGTTGTAAGGTCCTGTCGACTTGTGTTACAACATGCCTGTTAAAACTGTACTATAGCTTTCCGCAATAATTAATCACTTTTGAAAAAATTAGGTGTGCTTTAAGGTTTGTGAATACGGATTTGGGTTTAACTAGCGTTTTATGCTTAAATGGTTGCCATTAAAGTTAAATGTACATAAAATGTCTCCTTGACTCCTCATAAACTGATCAGTAACTCTGTTTTGTAAACATTTAATGGCCTGTTTATATATCCGGTCCATTGGAAATAAACAGGGTAGAGATTTTCATAACTTTATGGCAGTTAAATGTTTGAAATAGAGAAAAAAATTCCTTGGTCTTGAAGTCTGCATTGACTTTCTTATATCTGCACTATGTATGTTTGTATGTCAGTTTGACAGTGTTGATTACTGCTTTCATTTCTGAATTGTCAGGTAAATTGTTGACTTTTCAAGCTTGTAGGTTATGTTCAGATGTTTGTGTATACCTGATATATCTGTAGGTGGTTGGGCCAGACTCTGGCTGGTATTTGTAATAAATTCATGCACTGATGAAGAAATATAAGTAACACTACAAGAATATATTTAACCATTAAATTTCCTTGTCCTTGAAATTTAATACTTCAAAGATTGTTGCGCTAAATGTGTACCCTTGAGCACAGGTCTGCGAGATTCTGATCTAAAGGCAAATGATATAATGTATGTATTAAAAAAGTATTTGTCGAATGATAACTAGCAGCCTATTCAGTGTTGCAGTTATGTGTTTATGGCATGGGTATGAGGCCTTGGTGCCTGAATGGTTATGGGTCATTGGTCAGGATATGAGGCTTACTGGGTGCTTTAGGGTTATAGGTCACTTACCCGGGTACGGGGCCTCGGTGGATAACATATCATTATAGTGGGGCTCATCGGCTGAAAGGTTAAGGGTCACTGACCTAGAATCACTTATTCCTCATCTCTATAGATTTGACTCCCCACATCCGGATGTAGAACTCCTTGTGTAAGGAAGCCATAATGATACAGCTTGTTTGCCAAATGTCTATGGATCTTTCAAAAGCTTTTGGGGTTTTAGAAGCTGGAAAGTCATCATACAATGTAAATGAGTTACAAAACCCAACTTAAAATCAAACTAAATTATCATGGGAACAACCATTTTTCTGAAAGGAAACTTTTCAAGGCAAGTGTTTGTAGGTGTTATGATGGGTTCAATTTAAATACTTCAAGAGGTACTGTTCTGCAAGATGTATATGATTGGTAGTTTTTTTTTTGTACTGGTATAATATTCTTCATATAATCAAATATTTCGTGAAGGATCTTTGCATGTTATGCCACTTGTAAACAACCATTCCTGTCTGGATGCAATATGTTACAGAGGATAAAATGAGAGATAAAACATATTATCTAGCTTGTAGGAACATTTTATTACTGGTGATAATTTTCTGTTTGCAGGTATTAAGTCAAGATGTAAAGAAAGAGACACCATTGCAGTTCAAATTCCGTGCCAAATTCTTCCCCGAGGATGTCTCTGAGGAACTTATACAAGAAATCACACAGGTAACACATGTCCTTTATTTTTGATGACGATTTAGATTATGGTAGCTAAATCTGGCACCTAGTAGACCAGTAGGAAAGCCTTTCTAGGGTCTATGTATGTAGACTAGTCATAGAATGAAGCATTGTATCATATTAAAGTTGCAATCGGTCAAGATTGTGTCTGTATTGTCCTTGTAATGAGATTCATGGTTTGATCTCTAATTGTTAGCACTGAATTGCAGACTGGATTGAATGGCTACATGCCTGCAGATTTACAGTCCTGTCCTCTGGTCAGTTTTCACAGTGGGCTTCCTGTGGGAAAATAAAACTTTTCATAGCTGTAGATTTGCCAAGTGTCAGTTACAGTCCTTGCACTACTGATTATTATGAATCATAATGCAACATTTATACTACCCATTTAACTATTACCATGTTTTCGTGATAAATTAATTCACTTTAGATTAATCTAATGTGCAGAATTACCATAAATTAGTGCAGGGGTTTTCTGAAACATTTTCCCGTCATTGGCCATTAATTAAAATGAAATGGTTTGTGAAAGAAAGCCTTTAAATTGATGCAATTATTTTCTATTTTTACTTTTCAGAAAATGTTTTACTTACAAGTAAAAGATGGTATTCTCAATGATGAGATCTACTGCCCACCCGAGACTTCCGTTTTGTTGGCATCATACGCATGCCAGGCCAAATTTGGAGACTATAATACCGAAGTGCATGTAGAAGGCTTCCTTGCCAACGAAAGAATACTACCAGAAAGGTATTATAGTTTTGTCCTGTTTGATTACATGTAGACATGTGTTCCAAAATTTCATGGAGGTCAGCTTTACCTGTCTCAGTCATGCTGTAGTGGAACAAAAAATGATGCTGCAAACTGCTTCCACTCTTTTTGTTCCTATGAAACTTTTACACATTATCACCTTGAAGTATAGAAGTGGGCGTAAAGTTTTTTTAAGGTTTGGTCCGAGAGTTGCAGAGTTATAGGCCCTTATTTCCTCTGAAAAAGTGTAATTGCTTAGGTATCAGTCTTATTCAGTGATAGCTCTAGTTTTCAGGTAATACAGGGTTTGACATTATTCATTTGCCTACTTGGAAAATTTGATTAAATGGATGAGTATAAGTGTATGAGAAAACTTGAGATCTTTGATATGGATGACAGATAAGAAAATGAAACATTGATTTACTTTCTGCAATGTAAAGAGGAATTTGTTCCCCAGATGGTGTGTTTAAATGTCATTCAGATGTCATATCTTTGTCACATTATATAGATAACTGTTCATTTTCATATTAAGTTTGAAGCCTCTGTTGACAATGTCATGAAGTGTCAATATTTTGTGTTTTATAGAGTGTTCACCCAGCATAAGTTAACGAGAGACCAGTGGGAGGAGAG
The DNA here is from genome assembly GCF_021730395.1 of Mercenaria mercenaria. Classification (NCBI taxonomy): domain Eukaryota; kingdom Metazoa; phylum Mollusca; class Bivalvia; order Venerida; family Veneridae; genus Mercenaria; species Mercenaria mercenaria. The sequence goes on from NC_069364.1 coordinate 62,442,377, forward strand.
GATCAAGAACTGGTATGCTGAACACAGAGGCATGCTGAGGTGAGTTAGTTATGTACCTTTAAAAGGTGACAAGAGTTTTATGTGGATGAGGGCTTCTGTTGTAGGTGGTTATGGTTGCAAATTT